>NC_057821.1:25377500-26595000 GCF_910594005.1 Cervus elaphus
AAGCTCATCATTTTTAAAGACTGACATATACTTGACATCCAATACATTTCTAAGTGGATTTAAAGAATCAAGATACAATTTTCACTTCAAATCAGGTGATATATTTTCTGTTGACTTATAGAAGAGGCGTGGTATTTTTCAAATACCTCCTGAATTAGTTCCTTTATGGGTAAGCGGGTCTTTGTCATACACTATCAGTCATTAAGTCTCAGCCTTGAGGCCAGGGCTGGCAAGGAGGAGATCTCAGGGATTCAGAAAGGGGAAATACAGGTTCCCTTCCTTACCTGTATGGATAAAGGGGTGAGGAGAGAGTCCTGGGAGTCAGGAAGTGAGTCACATGATACTCCATCTCTCCATTTTAGGAGAAGTCTGGGGGAGCAGTGGGGAGGAATGCCAAGGGCAGGGGCATTTCACTTCTTCGTTTGTTTTAATTCATGGCTGGGACTCTGGGATGAGGTTGTCTTGCCACCTGCCTGAGCCAAACCTAGGAGGTAGCCACTCCTCAGTAAGCCTGGTAGCACCATGACTATTTCAGCTCCCACATGGCGTGGAGGGACCCTAGATGTCCCCTCATGGAAAGGGAGAAGAAGATGGAGCTGAGCTGAGAGCGGCCCCCTGTGACGAGGATGGGCGCTGGGAGGATGGGCTAATCCCCCAGGGCGGGGGCTGGACAGAGGGCATGGCTTGGAGGGTTTAACACTTGCAAGAGGCTGCAGAAGCCAGGCAGCCACGTTCTTGTTTAGTTGCTAAGTTGTGTCCTTTACTCTTGAGACCCCATGAACTGTAACCTGCCAGGCTCCTCTGTTCACAGAATTTCCCAAGCTGAATACCAGAGTAGGTTGCCATTTTCTTCTTCTTCAGGGGATCTTCCTGACCCAGGAATTGAATCTGAGTCTCCTGCATTGGCAGATGGATTCTTTAACACTGAGAAGCCCTACCTGGAAGCCCCCAGGCACCAGGAATCAGCCCCAAACCCTGATCTCTAGTCAACTGAGCTGTATGCAGAGGTCAGCAGGGAGGCAGCAATGGGCAACAGCGGGGGTCGGAGCACCAGAGACACTTCTGGATTCTAGACCTTCATCCCCAGTCCCATGATTATTCCTCCCAATCCCATTTTAGGGAAACAAAGGAGAGGGCAGCAAAATCAGAAAGCCCAAGCATTTTCACTTATTATTGCAGCAGAATAAGCTGAGTCAGTAGGCAAGGGCTTGAGGGAAAGTCAGAAGCTGCTTTCTCGGGTCACCTGAGCACAGAGTGGGTAAACTTCCAGCCCCAGTGCACTTGTATTACAACTTCACAGACACTTTTAGCTTAATTTCTGGTCTATTGCCTCTTGACGGTGGCCTCTAAAATGGCAGTTTTAAGAATCATGGTCTTGCAACCAGTAGTCCAAAAGTACAACACATCCCTCTGCGAAGAGTGATTTTTAAAAGTTTGCTACTCAAGGGACTTCCCTGGTGGTCCAGTGGTTAAGACTCTGTGCCCCCAAAGTAGGGGGCATGGGTTCAATCCCAGGTGGGGAACTAAGACCCCACATGACAAATGACATAGCCAATAAAAGAGTTTTCTACTCAAATAGGCAGCCTGTAACCTATCTTCAAGCTCAGGATTTCACCATTCTGATTTCTTCAATAAGCCTGCTCCCTTTCTTTTTAGGATACACACAAACGTACCTCATGCCATTACACACATCTCTGCATTTCCACACAGCAAGTAAGAGTTTTTCATAATGAGCAATTGAAATGGGAGTTCGCTGCTAGGAGATTAAGAAAATGATTATAAATAAAAGGAAAAGCAAATGTCCTTTATCTGAGAGCAAATAAACTTTAAATGTTAGGGCAAGTTACAATGCCACAGTGATCAAGTAATTAGTAGTTCCTATTGAAATAAGCTTAACCCAGGGAAACTCAATAGGCAATTATATTTCCCATAGGTAACTGAGCAAGGAAAAATATGAGATTTAAGAATGTACAAAAGCAACTTCTTTGTAGACCTCTATTAAAATTGGATGTTGAAACCTGAATAGCATTTAAAGTATGTGTGTTTGCTCAGTTGCTAAGTCAGGTCCAACTCTTTGTGACCCCATGGACTGTAGCCTGCCAGGTTCCTCTGTCCATGGGATCTTTCAGGTAAGAATACTAGAGTCGGTTGCCATTTCCTTCTTCAGGGGATCTTCTTGACTCAAGGATCAGACCTGCATCTCCTGCTTTAGCAGGCGGATTCTTTACCACTGAGTCACCCGGGAAGTCCCACATTAAAGTATATCATTATTTTTTCCCACCCTTTTATTACACTGAAGTGAGTGCATCAATCTAGGGAAAAGGTGAAAGTTGGCATCTTGAAATGCACTGGTAAATTATAAATTATGAGAGTTTTTTATAAAGCTGGTATTTACAGCTCCATCAAGGATTTTATATTATTTACATCTAGACTATATATACAATCAATGCCCACTAACCCATTCCAGTTAATTAGTGCTGTTTCCATTTTCAAAGTCACATGAGAACCTTCTTGAAGCCAGATATACCTGAGATAGAGATGTTTTGAGAGGATCACTCGGATCAAGATTTAAAATACAGTCATTTATAATAAAGGCCTCTGAAGCCAGACTGCTTATTTTGACATAAATCAGAACCAAATTGGCATCACTGAGGATGTGTTTTCGGTATCTACCTACAAACACAAATTCTCTTGAATGATGTCAGATAGGACTAGGGCAAATAAAATGTCTACAGACTTGATGGATTTCTGATTCTGAAAACTCTGGAGAATTTTCAGAATCAAAACTTCAGAATCCCATCTTCAGATTTCACAGCCTGGAGAAACAAACAGGAAACATTAGCCCTTGTTATTGACTTAGCAACTCAGTTTATCCCCCTGAAGTTTGAAGTTCCCTTTTTTTTTTTTTTTTTTTGGTGAGCTCTTCAGTTTCATTCATTTGTGGACTGATTTATTTATGTATTTGTCTTATTAGTTATTTATTTCTGTGTATCAAATTACCCCCAAACCTAGTGGCTTAAAACTGCACACATTTATTATCTCTTGGTTCCTGAGGGTCAGGAGTCTGATGTGGCTTAGCTGGGATCTGTGCTTTGGGGTCTCCCACAAGGCTGTAATCAAAGTGTCAGCCAGGGGTGGAGTCTCCAGTCAGGAAGCATCCACTCCCAAGCTCATGTGGTTGTGGGCAGGATTCAGTTTCTTGCAGGATGTTAGACTGGACCTCAGCTCCTCCTGAGGACTCCCTCAGCTCCTCCTGAGGACTCCCTCAGCTCCTTGTGATGTGATCATTCCCAACATGGCAGCTTGCTTCATCATCATAAGCAAGCTGAGAAGGTAACCAGCAAGATGGAAGTTATACTCTATTATAATCTGATAATGGAAGTGAGATCCTCTCACAGTTGCCATATCCCTTGGTTTAGAAACAAGTTTCTCAGGGTAAGGAGAACATGCAAGGCTGTGAACACCAACAGGTAGAGATATTTGGAGGCCATCTGAGAGGTTGTCAATCTCATGTATTAAGAATTTGTTGAGCCCCTCCTAGCTGCGTGCCCCTCTGCCAGGTACAGAGGATACAGTGAGGAACACCCTTCTCTCTTCACAATTCACAACCTATCTGGGGGAAAGGGGACAGACATTCAGTAGATGATTGCAACTGGCTCCTATCCGGTCTAGGTCGAGGGAGATAGGATGCACGTCAGGGACAGGCAATTCAGTGGAGGCTTAAAGAAGAACTGGTCCAGATAGAGAGGAGGAAGGAAGCTTTCCAGGAAGAGGAAACAGCCTGTGCAAAGATACTGAGGCAGGAAAGATTGCATTGTGTTTGAGGGGAGAGTGGCTGGAGTGCAGACTGAGGGAATGGAAACAGCAAGAAGAGGAAGGGAGGCCTTGTCTACTGTCCTAAGGAGTCTGGCCCATGGCCAGTGATCTTCTCAAGGAGGCCCCTGAGATGTGACTCAGAGACCCCCGTGACCACCTTTCTCCTTCTCCTGAGGTCTTTTCTCTAGTGGCCTGCAATCAGTCTTGAGGCTGTGACCATGCTCAGACGCTCCCAAGTGCCTCACTCCTCTTTATCTTGTGACGATATCCTGCTGATATGGTACCATACAGACCCAAAGGCTCTTCCTCCTTCCACCTATAGGGGTTTGCCAGCAAGTTTCAAGCAAAACCAGATGTGTGTGCATGCTAGGTTGCATCCAACTCTTTGTGACCTCCATGGACTGTAGCCCACCCCCTAATATACAAAAAACACAAAAGCAGAACCACTCAAATCAAAGAGAGTTACAGGAGGAGAAGGACCCCTAGGGAACATCTTCCCCCACATTCCCATGAGGGTTCCCAAGACACCTCTCTGGGGCTTTAGAACAACACCTCTGGAGTGCCAGAAGCTCCAGGAGTCTGACGAACCTAGCTTAAGAAACACGACACTTGGCCGCAACTTTGCCAACTATTATTTCCAAGGACTCATTCTTTCAATAAACCTGTGTTGAACCCTTACGGTATGTCAGGCATGAAGAAGGCACTGAGCATCTGAAGGTGATTAAGACAGTCTCTTCCAGTGGTCATGCATGGATGTGAGAGTTGGACTGTAAAGAAAGCTGAGTGCCGAAAAATTGATGCTTTTGAACTGTGGTGTTGGAGAAGACTCTTGAGAGTCCCTTGGACTGCAAGGAGATCCAACCAGTCCATCCTGAAGGAGATCAGTCCTGGGTGTTCATTGGAAGGACTGATGCTGAAGCTGAAACTCCAATACTTTGGCCACCTCATGTGAAGAGTTGACTCATTGAAAAAGACCCTGATGCTGGGAGGGATTGGGGGTAGGAGGAGAAGGGGACGACAGAGGATGAGATGGCTGGATGGCATCACCGACTCGATGGGCATGAGTTTGAGTAGACTCCAGGAGTTTGTGATGGACAGGGAGGCCTGGCGTGCTGTGATTCATGGGGTCGCAGAGTCGGACACGACTGAGCGACTGAACTGAACTGAACTTAAAGACAGTCTCTTCCTTCTATGAACTCTCTAAGGAGTGATTCTCCTGGGCGAGTGACTCACCACATTGCAATGCAATGTGCAGTTACAGAGGGTGGGACAGGGAACTCTGGTGGCTCAAAGGGGACACAGGCAGAAAAGCTTTCAAGAATAGATGAAGCCAGCCTTCCCTGGTGGTCCAGTGGCTAAGATTCCCTGCTCCCAGTGTTGTAGCCACGCGTTCCGGGAAACAAACTCACTCAGAAGGACAATGCAGATAGTGGAGTGTACTTTATTACACCGGCGGACCCAAGGCAGAGTCTCCTCTTAGCCAAGGACCCCGACCAGTTTTTGTGAAAACATTATATACCCTAACCCACCTCCCCAAATTCCTTGAAACTAGTCTGGACAAGGTAAAAGAGAGATACAATCAAAGTTAACCCATGATTCATGTGTCACAAGACTAGATAAACAGTGGACATTTATCACTAGGACTGTGGTCTTATCCCAATAAATATAATGGAATTTACGACTTTGTTCTGTTACAGAGATAATTAGCATATTCTTTTAGGCAATGGAGAGTCCAAGTACAAGTCCTGAGGCTCTTTTATTCAGGGGGTCTGGTTTCCCATTGATATGCCATTTCTATAGATACCGGGCACAAAGTTCAGAGTCCACTGGGAGGGTGACCATGCATGTAGCCTAATGTTCGAAGCCTGGCCTAAGATGGATTCCAGCTCTGTCTGTTTCCTCCTTCATTCCCCTCTCTTGATGCTCTTAACTCATATTATGAGCATCATTCATAGGGATATATTGCACCCTGGCTCTCTGACTACCAATTTGGGAGAATGACATCAACCTTCGGGTTACAAAGTTCATAATACATTGTAAAATTCAGGGTCCACAAAGCAGAACTATCAAGGCAACTATAACAATGGTAAATACAGTTTTCCACCAATTGCCCTTCACCCAAGATAGGACCGAAGTCCAGAAAGGAATGTTTTCATTTGACATTGCTTTTACCTGGTTTTTCATGTCATCTAAAGCAGTTGATACATTGCCAGATAAGTCAGGAATGCATACACAACATTCAACCTTAATTATAGCACAGGTCCCTCCTTGAGCAGCTGTGAGTGTGTCCAAAGCCATTCTATTTTGAACTACCGCTTTTTTCATTTGGAATTTGCTCTTCATTTAAGGCTTGGATGGCTTTTGTCCTATCTAGGAGGGCCTGTTTTGTGAAATTAGTCAAGGCATCTACTTTAATCGTAATATCTGTTGTCCCTATAGAGGGTACGAATAAGGCAACATTATACTCATACCATTGAAACACAGATCTTGTCCACCTAGCATGTCAATAAGGTAGATTTACCGGGGCTTGTTGTAGGTTAGGCTTTTGTTACACTGGCATTCATATCAAATGTAACCCTGTGACCCATGTCCTTTGACTGTAGGTCTGGCTTACACCCAGAGAGCAGGGAGAGATTATGATTGTGTCCCAGAAAAGAGCAGAGTGGTTTAAAATCTCCTTGGTGGAGCGGTGACAGCCACCAGGGAAGTCCATCCATCACGGACAGAGGCACAGCCCCACACACCCAACAGCTGGAGCTATTGTGGAAGTTGGCGTTGATGCGGTCAAGCAGCAGGAGTTGATCATGCAGTTTCATCCTGAAAGGGCTCATCTGGGATCTTCTTTTCCTTCTTCTCAAGGTTGGTCTTAGTCTCTCGAGGGTCAGCGGGGTCCCTCTGTGCAGTCCACTCAGCGTTTTCTGGGTCTGCATGGTATGCTCTCTTCAGGCTTATATGGTGGATCTAAGGGGCAATACCTGCGACTTTAACTGCAGTACGGGTAGTTAGAATAATAGTATAAGGGCCCTTCCACCAGTTCAATTCAGTTGCTCAGTCGTGTCTGACTCTGTGACCCCACGAATCACAGCACGCCAGGCCTCCCTGTCCATCACAAACTCCCGGAGTCTACTCAAACTCATGCCCATCGAGTCGGTGATGCCATCCAGCCATCTCATCCTCTGTCGTCCCCTTCTCCTCCTACCCCCAATCCCTCCCAGCATCAGGGTCTTTTTCAATGAGTCAACTCTTCACATGAGGTGGCCAAAGTATTGGAGTTTCAGCTTCAGCATCAGTCCTTCCAATGAACACCCAGGACTGATCTCCTTCAGGATGGACTGGTTGGATCTCCTTGCAGTCCAAGGGACTCTCAAGAGTCTTCTCCAACACCACAGTTCAAAAACATCAATTTTTCGGCACTCAGCTTTCTTTACAGTCCAACTCTCACATCCATGCATGACCACTGGAAAAACCATAGCCTTGACCAGATGGACATTTGTTGGCAAAGTAATGTCTCTGCTTTTTAATATGCTATCTTACCCAAGTAAGATGGTAGGTGTTGTGAGAGGGCATCAGAGGGCAGACACACTAAAACCATAATCACAGAAAACTAGCCAACTTGATCACAGGACCACAGTCTTGACTAACTCAATGAAACTAAACCATGCCGTGTGGGGCCACCCAAGACGGTCGGGTCATGGTGGAGAGGTCTGACAGAATGTGGTCCACTGGAGAAGGGAATGGCAAACCACTTCAGTATTCTTGCCTTGAGAACCCCATGAACAGTATGAGAAGGCAAAATGATAGGATACTGAAAGAGAAACTCCCCAGGTCAGTAGGTGCCCAATATGCTACTGGAGATCAGTGGAGAAATAACTCCAGAAAGAATGAAGGGATGGAGCCAAAGCAAAAACAATACCTAGTTGTGGATGGGACTGGTGATAGAAGCAAGGTCCGATGCTGTAAAGAGCAATATTGCATAGGAACCTGGAATGTTAGGTCCATGAATCAAGGCAAATTGGAAGTGGTCAAACAGGAGATGGCAAGAATGAATGTCGACATTCTAGGAATCAGCGAACTAAAATGGACTGGAATGGGTGAATTTAACTCAGATGACCATTATATCTACTACTGTGGGCAGGAATCCCTTAGAAGAAATGGAGTAGCCATCATAGTCAACAAAAGAGTCCGAAATGCAGTACTTGGATGCAATCTCAAAAACGACAGAATGATCTCTGTTCGTTTCCAAGGCAAACCATTCAATATCACGGTAATCCAAGCCTATGCCCCAACCCTTCCACCAAGGGGCTAGTAAATCAAGTTTCCAATCTTTGACCCATACTTGGCCACCAAGCGTAAACTCATGAATCTGTTCCCCAAGGGGGAACGGCATCTTTTCTTGTACAAACTTAGTTACCCGATTTATTACCTTACCCAGTTCCATCTGCTGTGAAATCCTATCCCCCCTTATCTGAGGCAAATTTGTTGACACCTGTTTTATTATGGGAAGGGGCCTCCCATACACAATTTCATATGGAGAATAGCCTTGGGACTGTGGGGTCATCCTGAGTCTGGGCAGAGCCGTTGGAAGCAAGTCCACCCAAGAGCAGTCAATCTCTATGATCCACTTGGAGAGTCTCTTTAAGTGTCCGGTTGGTTCATTCCACCAACTCAGAACTCTGTGGGCCTATATTCAGCGTGCAGTTTCCATTTGATGTTTAAAGTTTTGCTTACTTGTTGTACTAAATCAGCTACAAAAGCTGGGCCATTGTCTGATCCAGTGCTGGTAGGAAATCCAAATCTGGGAACTATTTCCCTAAGCAGGCACCGGGCTACTTCTGATGCTCTTTCAGTCCAGGTAGGAAAAGCTTCTACCCATTCTGAGAACGTACATACCATGACCAGCAGGTAATGGTAGTATTGGTGAGGTTTCATGTCAGTGATGTCCACTCCTAGATGTTCAAGGGGCAGCGTGCCTTTCAGCTGAATACCCGGAGGTTTTTGTCTGAATACCCAAGAGGCAGCATTAACCTGTGAGCAGGCAGCATAGCTTAGGTGGGTCGCTTGGTGTGTTTGGCTTACCAGAGTGTGTGCCAGCTCATCCAGTACCAATAATTTGCCACTTGGCAATTCCCACCATCTCTTTTCAGTCTTGATGGCCTCTTCCGCTTTGGCTAACCTGATAGCCATTGTCCTTGTTTCATCAAGCTAGTGCCATCAGTATATAGGACCCAGTTAGGGTCTGGAACCTTGAGCCCTTCTTTAAAACAAATCCCAGATACCTTACCTCCTCCTTGCAGATCTGAGCCTTCTTTGACACCCGGTAACCTGCTTCCATCAGCAGCTGGAGCAGAGCTTTTGTCCCTTTCCAGCATTTTTCTCGGCAGCCAGCAGCAGGTCATCCCCGTATTATAGGAGCCAGCATCCATACTCTTTTGGATGGAATGAGTCCAGGTCAGAAGCCAAGGCTTCCCCAAAGATGGCTGGGGAGTTCTTAAACCCTTGTGGGGGGGTCCAGGTGAGCTGTTGTTCGGTGCCCCTGACTGGATCTTCCCATTCAAAGGCAAAGGTGGGCTGTGATGCTGGGGCGAGGCGTATGCAGAAGAAAGCATCCTTGAGATCTAGGCAGGTGTAAACTTTAGTCCTCGGTGGGAGGAGGCTAAGTAAGGTATAGGGGTTTGGAACAGTGAGGTGTAAAGTCACAGTAGCCTGGTTGACTAGCCTAAGATTTTGTACAGGCCTATAGTCCTGTCCTCCTTCCTTTTTGACTGGCCAGATTGGCGTATTCCAAGCCGACTAGCACTCTACTAGAATGCCCACTTGTTTCAATCTATTGATGTGGGGCAGTATGCTAGCCCAGGCCTCTTTTGGTAGTGGACACTGGCACTTTCTAACTGGGATGGTACCTGGTTTGAGCTCTATTATCACTGGGGCTTGATGTTTAGCCAGCCTGGGGTTGGCGGGGGTTGTCTTCCATGCAGACCTCAGGAAATAAGTCAGTTCGCTCTCTCTCATGCTCTTCCGGCCCACCCGGTTCTTCCTTCCGAGTTTCATGCAACCTCCACTCATCTTGGTGGGGTATTGAGAGAGAGAGCAAATAAGTCATAGTGCCCATCTGGAAGGTGGGCCTCTCCTCAGGGGAGAAAGTCACTTGTGCTCCTAGTTTGGAGAGCAAGTCTCTTCCCAACAGGGTACTGGACACTCAGTAATGTAGAGGAATTCATGAATCACTTGGTGTCCCCCCATCTGACATTTTCTGGGCTGGCAAAACAATTTAATCATCTCTTCTCGACACACCCCAGTTACAGCGGTAGTCTTTCTGGACAGTGGTGCCACAGGCTTTGTTACTACCGACAGTTCTGCTCCTGTATCCACCATGAAGTCAATGTTTTGGTCCCCCACTTTTAAGGTTACCGTGGGCTCTCGGGGACCTGATATCTCTGAGCCCCAGCAGCCCTATTTAATTTCCAAGTCAGCAAGCCCCACAACTGCAGGAGCTTCCTCTTCCTTCCTTGCCTTAGGGCATTCATTCTTCCAGTGGCCAAAACCTTGGCACCGGGCACACTGGTTTGGCTGTAACAGGGCCTGGGGCCTCTGTTGGGACCGGCTGAAGGACTGTCCTATCCCTGGGGCAGAGGAGGTTTTCCAGAGGGCCCGAGATAGACTTTCCCAGAGCAGCAGCTAGCATTGCAAATCTCTTGTCTGTTCTTTTTCCTTCCCTCCGGCTCTCTGGCAGAGTGCAGTCTCTGCTTAATTCCAACGTCTCCCTTCCCTTCCTGTCAGAACTCACCAGGAGAGGCGGGTATAGCTTGGGCGGTTCGGCTGGAGCCAGATCCTGGAAGTGTTGGCCAGAGGCTTCTGCCACCGGGATCAGAGCCCGCCGAGGTGGCTGCTCTATGACCTCCAGGAGAGCTGGCGGAGGAGCAGCGGCTGCTGCAGGAACTTCACCGGGCCCTGGATCTGGTGTTAAGGCGGCCTCCGGTCCTGGTGGAGCACTGGGCTGGCAGGTGCGTCATCATCCAGTGTGGGGGAGGGGCAGGTCATCCTCGTCCAAGTCCTGCCAGATCCCAGAGGGAGAAGGGGGATCGGTGTGTCTTCACCTGCCAATCAGCAAGGCCGAACCAGAACGCCACGTGTTCCAAGACTGTTTCTCCCTTAAAGTCCATTCTGCCTTGGTGGGCTTGATCAGGTGCAGATGAAAACACAGATGGGTTAAATATCCCATGTCTCAGGCCATCTCCGGAAAAGCCAATTCATACTCACTTTTGTATCCCCCTCCTTCTAGCCTGACAATTCCGAGGGGGTCAAGAATTTCACAGCAGACGGGACACCTCCTGGGGGAGGGCAGAATATGAGCATACAAGGACCAGTTTCCTATCCTAAAAATCCCCTGGCGATCACTGGTAATAATTTTCCCTGAGACAGCGTGGACACACCTCCTAAATGACCTTCGCAAATTTCCTTCCTAGGCCCTAGCACGCTCGTCGACCTGTGTACCAAGCAATCGCTGCTGCCTGCTATGCCAGGCTCCTGTGGGTCCGTGCCCCTTCTAGTCCCTCCCAGGGGGGTGATCAGGCCCCCTCTTCCACCCTCCCGGGTGGGTTCCTCCTCACCTGAGCGCTCAGATCCCCTGCTGCCGTCCACCACCTGCTAACATGAAAGGTCCGGGCGTTGAGAAGCAGAATCCTTCCAGAAGGGTGAGGTGCCTTCCCCCCTTTAGAAGATTCAAGCCGCAAGGCCTCAGAGTAGTCCCAAATGGGACTTGTCTCCTCAAAGTGAGGAGTTTCCTGGGCCATGCACCAAATGTTGTAGCCACGCGTTCTGGGAAACAAACTTACTCAGAAGGACAATGCAGATAGTGGAGTGCACTTTATTACACCGGTGGGCCCAAGACAGAGTCTCCTTTTAGCCAAGGGCCCCGACCAGTTTTTGTGAAAACCTTCTATACCCTAAGTGTACATGCTCAAACCTCCCCAAATTCCTTGAAACTAGTCTGGACAAGGTAAAAGAGAGATACAATCAAAGTTAACCCATGATTCATGTGTCACAAGACTAGATAAACAGTGGACATTTATCAATAGGACTGTGGTCATATCCCGATAAACATAATGTAATTTACGACTTTGTTCTGTTACATAGATAATTAGCATATTCTTTTAGGCAACGGAGAGTCCAAGTACAACTCCTGAGGCTGTTTTATCCGGGGGCTCTGGTTTCCCATTGGTATGCCACTTCTATAGATACTGGGCACAAAGTTCACAGTCCATTGGGAGGGTGACCATGCATGTAGCCTAATGTTCACAGCCTGGCCTAAGATGGAGTCCAGTTCTGTCTGTTTCCTCCTTCACCAGGGCCTGGATTCCATCCCTGGTCAGGGAACTGAATCTCACATACCACAACAAAGACCTGGCATAGCCAAATAAATAAATATTAAAAAAAAAAAAATAGATGAAGCTGGGGTGAAAAGGAGTTTGCAGATGAACAAGAGACCAGGGGTGGTACCTGTCTCTGAGGATTTGCCCTTGAAATCACTCCCTTCCCCCTGCCCAGCTCAGACCTCACCGTCTATATGAGGTATAGAAAGGAAGGTACCTAGGCTAAAACAAGGGCCCGAGGCTTTCAGTAGAAAGGCCTTAAGTACGCTCCCAGGCTCTATAACAACCATGGTGTGGGTAAGCTTGTACTGAAATCACAGTTTCTGGATTGAGATAGAAGATGGGCAACTTTACGCAGTTCTAGACCCCAAATTGTCTTTCTCCACTTCTAAGCAAAGCGACTGAGCAGGGAACACTCTACCCCATTTCCTCCCAGCCAGGGCTCTGCTCAGAAGGGGAAAGGATTTCCTGTCTGCTGGAGTCTTAGACCGGGATCACTCATCAGGCCGGGCGTGTTCCGTTGGTCTCTGGGGTTCCCGATGGGTCTCGATAATCCAGAGTTCTAGGGAGAGCTGACTTCCATTGCTGAGTAATTATGCAGAGATCTGACTAACTATTTGTGAGTGTGTGTGTGTGTGTGTGTGTGTGTGTGTGTGTTAGTCATTCAGCCATGTCTGAATCTTTGCAACCCCATGAACTGTACCCCACCAGGCTCCTCTGTCCATGGAATTCTCCAGGCAAGAATATTGGAGTGGGTAGCCATTCCCTTCTCCAGGGGCACCTCCTGACCCAGGGAGCAAACCAGTGTCCCCCACATTGTGGGTAGATTCTTTGCCATCAGAGTCACCAGGGAAGCTATAACAACAACTAAAGCTCATATCAGTCTTAAAACAGTAAATTCAGTAAATTTAGAGTCTTAATAAAGGATGCAACAGTAGGCTGACGCTGTGTGATACCAGAACAGTCGGCCATTCAGAGGAAGATGCTTCAGGACTGGTTGCTGGGCTGTGCAAGCCAGGTGGTCTGTTGTTTAATTGTTTTATCTCTGGTGACTCAGACAACATCTTCAGCTTAGCCTCAGGCCAGGTTTGGATAATGATGGCAAAAGAGTCCAGCTCAGCTCTGTCCTCCTCCTGCAGATCTTCTTTCCAACAAAAAACAAACTCTGTCTTTGTCTTACAGACTCAACCCACCGTTGACTTTTTCCACACATTGTAAAGTCCTAGCATGATATCATGGGACACCTATACCTCTTATCATGTGTTTATAATGTTTATACAGTTTTATACGGCTTTACTTCCTTTGTCTGCCAGAGTAGATGGTAAGCTCCTTTCAGTTTTAGGGAATGATTTCCGCATATTGGGATTTACAATTCTTTAGCACCTCCGCTAGACTTAGCATAGTGTCAGGCAAGCAGGCACTCTATAAATATTTGTGTGTGAATGAATAACCATGGCCTGCCCTGTGTATTATGCAGCCAGTATCCCTGACATGAGGGGACCCAGCCGGGGCATTTGTGAAGAAAGGGGGCAGTCTGGGAGGGCTGTGTGTGGCTCACAGCCGTCAGTCAAAGACCACAGGCCCCAGGTCAAGTATGTGTGACAGTTAATGTCTTTATGCCTTTAAAAGAGAAAGATATATAGATAGATAGAAAGGAAGGCCCCTAACTGAACCTGCATCAAGGATGATTACCACTTACTTAATCCCAGTTTGAACTACACATCACCAGGCTTCACTTGCACCCTTTCTTTTAGTTGTAATTTAGCCATTTTCACCACATTTCACTTCTTTACTCAAGAGAGCATTCCCGGAAAACAGCCCACCTGAGGACTCTGCTAAGAGCAGTGTGTGGATTTATTTCCTTTCAACTACTGCTGTTCACTCAGACGTCAGGCAGTTAGGGTTTCATCTACTTGAGCCTCGGTGAAAAGTTGAAGAGCGCATAGCACAACTGGAGTGTTGTGATATGCTTATTTAAAGACTGCATTTGCCTTTTAGTTCAAAGAGGAGCTGGCATGGTCTCTCCCCTGGATCCCGTGTCAGGAGGGGGCTTGGCTTCTGTTCTGTTCTGTTCTCCTGGCTTTATGACTGCAGGTGACTCACTCAACCATCTGGCAAATTTCTTCCTGCCATTTAAGGTGAGGAGAGTGGGGAATTGTATGAATCGCGGCAAAGGCCTAAGGATACTATGAGAATGAACTGCTTTTTGTCTGTCCCTTCTAGGAAAAACATCCATGAAAAGCTGCATTCTTGGATTCACCTTTTCCGTAAACTGGATCTTCTTCCCATAGCTTCTGTTTCTAGCAAAGGGCCTCTTTTCTACATTACACCTTTCCAGAGGCAACCAGCCAAGTCTTATCAGTTCTTCCTTTCCAAAGTCTGTACATCTGTTCTTTTTTACATTCCTCATCCATCTACTTAGTGACAATTACTAAGTATCAGTGAAATGTAAGCCATTGTATCGGTTGCAGTGGGTAAAAATAAGACTAAGAAATAGATAGGCTTCCCTTGTAGCTCGGTTGGTAAAGAATCTGCCTGCAATGTAGGAGACCCAGGTTCGATTCCTGGGTTGGGAAGATCCCCTGGAGAAGGAAATGGCAACCCAGTCCAGTATACTTGCCTGGAGAATCCCATGGCCTGGGGTCGCAAGAGTCGGACACAGCGTAGTGACTAAACCACTGTCAAGCAAATTAATATTCCTAAGTAAGCATTTTAATCATATCATTTCATAGAGTTAAAACTTTTTCATAGCTCTTCACTGCTCACAGGATAAGGATCAAACTCTTAATTTAACTCAAATTTAAGAGCTTCTAAAATCTGAAATGAACTTATTTTCTGACCTTACTTTCCAAACTCCTCTTTATAAATATTCTGCTCAGACAAATTGATCAGATTGTTATGCTAAAACTATACATCCAGTCTATTTATTCATCTATTCAATAATAGATTGGATGAGACTTCCCTGGTGGTCCAGTGGTTAACAATTTGCACTTCTACTGCAGGGGGCATGGGTTTGATCCCTGGTTGGGGAACTAAGGTCTCACATGCCACATGGCGTGGCCAAAAAAAAAAATTAAGAATGGATTGGATGTCTTCTGTGTGGCAGTGCTGTGACAAAGGATGGTGTATAGTTTCTGTATTTAAAGAGTTTATTGTTTAGACATGGACTCAGACAAATGAACTGACTATGACAATGACAGAAGGAGCACTAGATGGAATTAAGCACCGGATGTGATGGGTGCACATAGACATGGCTGATTCAGCTTTGCAGAAGTAAAGCAATGTAACTCAGAGAAAATGACATCTAAAGTGAGAAGTTAGGCAAGAAGCTGAAGAAAATGTGTTCTAGGCAGCAAAAGCAGTTTACTCAATGCCCTTGTGATGAGAACAGGTTGTGTTTAAGAAACGGAGAGAATGTGAATCAGAATGGAACATGGAATACAAGTTTATATTGTGTCTGTGTGTGTGTTGAGTTGTGTTTAGGGAAACCAATAGAGACTGCAGAGGGAAGCAAGCCTAGATCAGTGGAGATCTCATCAACTAGGCTGACAGGCATAGGCGGGATGAGTTTGAAGCCACAGATTCTCATGACCAGATCTGGCTGTCATCTGGAGAATGCCATGCCTGAGTCCCACAAATCTGGAATGGAGTGTTTGGTAGCATTAAGTAAGGTCTTTCTTTCTAGGATTATTGTTAATGATCTTGTTAAGATGTTTGATCAATGTCCTTACATTAGTCCTGAAAGTATGAGAAACTCAGCTGAGTCAGTCTTTAAGAATTCAGGCTTTTTATGGGGCTTTAAAAGAACAATATAGGAGATTTACCTAAATCAGTACAGAGACTAGTCTATCACCTGGTGAGATTTCATATTAAACTCTTGCTATAAAGATAATAGGTATCACTGGTTGAGCACTCACAACAAACTCATATATTTTCATGACCTTGAGTGAGATACCTGTTATTATGCTCATTCAGTGATGAAAAAATTGAGACTCAACCAGTCTAAGTAACTGGCTCCAGATCTTAGGGTTGATTGTAAATATTTGCTTATTATGAACAAGCAAAGCTGGGATTTGAACCCAGAATGATCTTATTCCAAAGTACAGCTAATTTTAAGGTCTGTTTAGTTGAAATTTACTCTGTATTCATACAAGAAGTTTTAGCATATTCCATCACCCTTCCTCATATGTCCAAGTGTACAGGTTACTATATGTTTTCCCTAGACTGGTAGGTACATAATAATAAACACGGTGTTGGATGAAGAAATGAGGAGTAAAAGGAGGATGCAGCAGGCAAGAGGGTGAGGGGTATTTCATATTGATGAGATATGGGAGAGTGGAATTTAAACCATGCAAAATGAGTAGAACTAATGTTTCCCTCACTGACTTCAGCTCGGGCCCTCACCTTATAGTAAAAACCAGTGGGTTGCAGGGAAATTGCTTCTCTCCTGTGGCCCATTTGAGAGGTGTGATGAATGGCTCCTCACATAAGGCTCCCTTGTACAGAGGAACACAAGTACACAGAACACAGTCCTCCAAAAACAGAGGCCCATGTCCAGGTTTTAAAAACCACCAACCAACCTGTACTCAGAAACAGCCGTCCATTTAGATGCACAGGAACTGAACAGCCTTAGAAATGTTCCAAGTCAAACGGCCCAGAGTAAAAAACAAACAGCAGCAGCTTGCTTCCAGAGGCTTCCAGGAATCACCCTGCCCCATAAAGAAAACAACGGCCAGATCTGCTTGTTAACTAGTTCGAGTCTGAGAAGATAACTCTGGGCCTCAATCTTGTTTAACTATTTAACAATGGAAAAAATAATGAAAATGATCCAAGACCTTAAAAATAGGTTAGGAACTCAATGATAAATCAATATTTCCATTGGTATCCCATCACTTATTATCTGTCCTGGGTAGCAAGGGCAAAGATTCTTATTGCAACATTGCTTGTGCAAAAAACCCAGAGAACAGCCTAAGTATCCATTAATGAAAGATGACAAACATACTAGTGTAGTTATTTTGTGGAATATCATACAACAAGGGAAAGGAAGAACTGTTTTGTTGTTCAGTCGCCAAGTTGTGTTTAACTCTTTACAACCTCATGGACCGCAGCACGCCAGACTTCCATGTCCTTCACTATCTCCCAGAGCTTGCTTAAATTTATGTCCACTGGGTTAGTGATGCTATCTAACCATATCATACCCTGCAGCCCCCTGCTCCTCCTGCCTTCAATCAGTTACATGGTGGGCTATCACACAACAAGGAAAAGGAAGCACTAATGGTTGTACTCAGGGAGCTAATTCTCCTTGTCAGTCGAGTGGAAAAAGTAAATTGCAGGATAATATGGGCAGTTTGGTAACTTTTAAATATTAAAGAAGTGATAATACTTTAAGTATTAAGTATTACAAAACAGATAACCAAATGAAACTGTGAATTCTTTCTTACTGAAAACTTTTATTCCTGGAACATACTTCACAGATAAACTTAAAAGTAAATAAGAAGGCCCCCAAGAGTAAGGTGAAATTGAGTAAATTATCCAAAGTTATGCTTAGTTTTCCAGTAAATAATCAGTTGAAGGACACCAGTGAAAAAAAATACATTCATAGTAGCAGCAGAACATACAACATTCTGGAATATACAAGGCACTATATAACCGAAACTTTATTAAGAAATATGCAAGTAGGGTGAAATAAATGGAGAGGTAGAGTATATTCCTGGGTGAAAAAAACCTGACTGCTAAAAAGGGTGAACAAATCCTTCTTAAATTAATTTACAAGATTAAGGCAATCCCATCAAAAAATCCCAGTGGAATTTTGTTTTGTTGTTGGCATTTGAGGACATGATTCTAAAGTTCACTTGGAAGAACTGAATGAGGAGAAAATTCAAGATTTTTATTGTTCCACTAATATAGCGCAGAATGTCAGCTTTTTAAATGTGGTATTATAAGAATGAAAACAATTAATACAACAGAATAGATCATCTGCCCTGAAACAGATTTATTAGTATCTATCAATATATGTATTTGAGATAGAATATCACTATCCAATGATAAAAGGAAAGATTATTCAACAGATGATATATATGTTCATTGATTATATGAAAAAGAACAACAAAACCAAGCTTAATTCCAATGTTTTGGCCTCAAGATTTCCATATAACCGCTAAGATATACAATTTTAATTGAAAATAAAGATTAAGGTATAAATGAGAGAAGGACATTCTAAACATAAACAAAAAAAGAGATCATAAGAGGAAGGATTATGTTTTCAGCATAGGGAAAAAGTAAAACTGCTTTACAGGGCTTCTGAATTACAGAGGAATGATGGCTCTTGGAGCTGCCCTAGCTGCAGAGCCTTGCCTCAGCGTATCAGAAATACCACCATCCAGGGACTTCCCTGGAGTTCCAGTGGTTAGGACTCTGCTTCCACCGCAGGGACTCAGGTTCAATCCCTAGGCGGGGGACTAAGATCCCGCACTCTGAGTGATGCAGCCAAAAAAATGAAAAATAAATAAAAACAAAAAATAAACTGAGGGACTGTAACCGAAATTGAGATAAGAACAGAAATCAGTGAATCAGAAAACAGAAAAATAAATGTTTTTTCAATTTAAAAAAAGAAGAAAGTAAGCTAGGAAAGTAAATGAATTATGATTGGTTCAGTTCCATTGAGGATGAAATAACTGCAATTCCCATATCATTGACACTGGAGACATGAATAACAAAACCGACAAAGTACAGAATAGATCAAAATTCAAATGCAGACGTGTAAGAATATCCCGACACACCTTGTATTACAGACAGTTGATAAAGGTTCATCATCTCAATGTTTCATCAAAAGGAAAAGACTGTGAAAGCTGCATAAACCTCTGTACTATTCCTACAATGGGAAGAAAGGGGGAAATAAGAGAAAAATTGCAAATCTCTGTGATGACACATTTTTATCTTCTTTTCAGAGTTCACAAGAGAGGTCAAAACCAATCCAACCCGGAACCTTCTGAAGGAGACCCAAAGTCCTCCTGACACCCACAGAACACAGATGACACAGATAAGCAAATATCTGACCTGCTCTTTAGTAGTTTTGCTGTTTTTTAACTAAAGGACAACATTTAAGGCCTGTATTCCCTGGTGGACCCGTAAATAACTCTCCACTTTATTTTTGCTAAAAGTTGGAGGGAAAATAAATGTGCCAAAGTCTCTGCAACGCAATCCATATAGATGGAACAAAAACATATTAGAATTTTGATTTGTATTTGCTTTCACATCACCTTTTTAAAATTTCCCTTCTCTCTGTGTACAGAATTTATCAGCACAGTGGTACATGAATGTGATTTAAAAATAAATACACACACACATATATATATGGGGTGTTCATGCTCATGTTTTAAAATTTTTATTTATTTTTAATTGGAAGAAAATTGCTTTACAATGTTATTTGGTTTCTGCCATACAGCAACATGAATCAGCCAGAGGCATACACGTGTCCCCTTCCTCTTGAACCGCCCTCCCACTTCCCGCCCTACCCTGCCCCTCTAGGTTGTCACGGAGCGCTGGGTTGCATGCTCACATGTTCTAATGGTAGGGTGCAAAAAAAAAAAAAAAAATCAGACTATCAGTCTAGACCAGAGGCTCTCAGTCTCAATTAACTGTGAAACATGTAGCAGTCAATGTTTTATATCAGATTGGGATTTTTAAAAATCAGAGCAGACTCAGTTTATCTCTCAGTTCTTATATAGATAGTGTGCTTTAATTTTTTTTTTCATTTAAAAGACTATTTTTTAAAGCAGGCTTAAGTCCGTAGCCAAATTAAAAGTACAGAGATATCTCAAATACCTCTGCTCCACACATGCACAGCCTTCCCCATTATCAGCATCCCTTACCAGAGATGTTGTTCCCCTACCAACATCCCCTACCATTTGTTAAAACTGATGATCCTTCACAGACATGTCATTATCACCCAGAGTACACAGTTTACATTAGGATTCACTCTTAGTGTTGTTGTACATTCTATGAGTTTGGACAAATGAGAATTGGACCATTAAAAAAAGCTGAGCAGCGAAGAATTGATGCTTTTGAACTATCGTGTTGGAGAAGACTCATGAAAGTCCCTTAGACAGCAAGGAGATCCAACCAGTCCATCCTAAAGGAAGTCAATCCTGAATATTCATTGGAAGGACTGATGCTGAAGCTGAAACTCCAATACCTTGGCCACCTGATGGAAAGAACTAACTCATTGGAAAAGACCCTGATGCTGGGAAAGACTGAAGGCAGGAGAAGAAGGGGACGACAGAGGATGAGATGGTTGGATGGCATCACTGACTCAATGGACATGAGTCTGAGCAAGTTCTGGGAGTTGGTGATGGACAGGGAAGCCTGGTGTGCTGCCATCCATGGGGTCGCAAAGAGTCAGACACGACTTAGTAACTGAACTGAACCCATCATTATTGTATCATACAAAGAATTTTCACTGCTCCCCAAATCTTCTGCCAATTCATCCCTCCAATTTATCCCCCTCTTCACCCTCCAACCCCTGGCAACTGCCTTTTTTACTGTCTTCATAGTTCTGCCTTTTTCAGAATGTCTTATAGTTGGAATCATACAGTAGGTATCCTTTGCAGATTTTCTTTTTTCACTTAGTAACATGCATGTAAGCTTACTCCATGTCTTTTCATAGCTTGATAGTTTCTTTCTAATGATGAACAATATTTCATTATCCGTGTGTACCACAGTTTACCAATCTATTCATCTACTGAAGGGGATCTTGGTTACTTTCAAGTTTTGGCAATTATAAATA
The DNA here is from genome assembly GCF_910594005.1 of Cervus elaphus. Classification (NCBI taxonomy): domain Eukaryota; kingdom Metazoa; phylum Chordata; class Mammalia; order Artiodactyla; family Cervidae; genus Cervus; species Cervus elaphus. Next base: position 25,398,471 of record NC_057821.1, read on the forward strand.
AAGCTGACAAAGACATCTATAAGCAGGACTTCCTGGTGGTCCAGTGGCTAAGACTCTGAGCTCCCAATGCAGAGGACTGGAGTTCGATCCCTGGTCAAGGAACTAGACTGCACATGTCACAATTAAAGATCCTGTATGCCACCCAGTGAAGCCAAATAAATAAATATTTAAAATAAACAAACAAAAACATCTGTATACAGAATTTTGTTGAACAGAAGTTTTCAACTCCTTTGAGTAAATACCAAGGACCATGATTGCTGGCTTATATGGTAAGAGTACGTTCGGTTTTCTCAGAAACTGCCAATTTCCTTCCCAAGTGGTTGTGTACCATTTTGCATCCACCCTAGCAATGAATGAGAGTTCCTGATGCTCAGCCTCCTCAGTGGGATTTGGTGATGTCAGTGTTTTGGATTTGGCCATGCTGATAGATGTAAAATGGGTATGTCATTGTTATTTTAATCTTCATTTCCCTGATAGCATATGATGTAGAGTATATGTTTATTTCCCAACTGTCATTTGTACATGTTCTTTACATATACAGAGGTGTCTGTTAAGGTCTTTGGTCCATTTTTTAAATTGGGTTGTCTGCTTCCTTTTTGTCATGTTTTAAGTATTTTTTGTATATTTTGGATAAAAGTCCTTTATCAGATGTGTTTTTGAAAATTTTCTCTGAGTTTGTGGCTTGTCTTCTCATTCTCTTCATGTTGTCTTTTGCAGAGAAGTTTCCAATTTTAATTGAAATTGAAATCCAGCTTATCAATTATTTATTTTATGGATTGTGCCTTTGCTGTTGGTAGGATGCTTTTTTTTCCATTGGAAAAGAGTCATACAGCTTGCCGAATTTTCTCTAAAGTCCCAAATTAGACCTCATTTCTAAGATACTATTACTTGTTAAGAAAACTGTAAATCATTGTAATATGTTTTTTCATGAGAAAATTTCTCATTTTCTTTTAAATGAGAAACATGAATAGATTTATAGTAGAATACAAATAAAGAGTAGACAACATGCATACACTGTTTGTAAACAAGAATGGGACTATGTACATCACTACTAATATATAATGGGACTTCCCGGGTGGCTCAGTGGTAAAGAACCTGCCTCCCAATGAAGGAGATGCAGGTTTGATCCCTGGGTTGGGGAGATTCCCTGGAGAAGGAATGGCAATCCACTCCCATATTCTTGTCTGGGAAATCTCATGGACAGAGGAGCCTGGTGGGCTACAGTCCACGGGGTCCCAAAAGAGTCGGAGATGATTTAGCAACTAAACTACAAAACATTAATATGTAGTAGTTATTACTGGAACAATGTGATTGAAATGAGCATTACTATTATTTATTATATTATAAATAAATACTTATTTATATTAATAAATATGTATTATTTATTTTATTTATATTAATTCTAATTTTTAAAAAACTCAACAGATGGCATAGTAAGACAAGCTTTATCTAAGCTTATTCTTCAGTTGTAATATTTCCTTGCCATGTTAATATACATGTGGAGAAGTGAATTGAAAAATAACTCATCTTGCATTGTAAATAAAATTTAAAAATTAGACAAACCCTGTGGTTTTCCATGTTGTATCATAATTTTTTAAATTCCAAAGGACTGATTCATCAGATGAATAAAATGATTTCATTAATCTCAAATAAAGAAAAAAGCTCAGTAGTACTATTTTCTTATTTTTTCTCTTTAAAATATTTCCAGATATTTTTAAATATCTGGATAGATCATGAGAGAGTGGCATGGTTGTGAACATCACCCATCATTCAGATTGCAGTAAGAAAAAGATGAGAACCTTGGGCCTATATTTCAACCCCATTTCTACATCAGTATTCCGAAATCCAGACTGCTCCTTAATCTCCAGGCAGTTCACCTGGACTGGACTTTCAGAAGAGCAGATGGTGTCAGGACCTAGAGGGACCCTCAGGTTGAGCAATGGGAAGGAAAAAGATACGGTGTCAAGAATAGATGACAGCCACAGATAAGTTGATGTGCTGACCTGTTCCAAAGTTTCCCCAGAGATAGACTGACCATTTGTTAGGATACTTATTTTTGACCATACTGCATGGCATGTGGGAATCTTAGATCCCTAACCAGGATCAAACCTACATCCCCCTGCAGTGGAAGCTCGGAGTCTTAACCACTGGATCACCAGGGAGGTCCTAGGAAAGCACTTTAAGTCAACACGTCCAGCTACTTACAGCCCAGCTTAGACATTGATGGGATGTAGAATATAGGATTAAAGTGAAAGGTCACTTCATTCCCTTTAGCTCTCATAGTGATTTTGTCCAGTCTAGAAGGCAGTGAAAATCAAGAGCCAGAAGGAAATAACCAAACCAAACCAAACAAACAACACAAAAACAAACAACAAAGTCCTCTGGTCTTTGTACTAGAGATGGTGAACAGATGTTCCTCAGATCACTGAGAAATGGCCTTAAGTAGTAATAATAAGAATTTAGACACATCATAATTTTGGTGCAGATGGGATGGAGAGCCCAGAGGATTAAAAATCTAATGATAAATAGGGAAGCAGAGGTAGTGGATGAGGATATTTCCAGAGGAGAGAATTTGTTAACATGGGAATGGGTTATAATGATAAAGATTGTTCAAAGAACATTTGTTCTCAGCAGGTACTAAAACAGGATAGATCTCATCCCTCTGGACCAACACAAATTAATTTTCAGGCCTCTTAAGATTTTGCAACTTTATGATTCTCTGTAGGATGTAATTAGATTTTGCTGCCAAATTGTCCTAAGAAATGTCATGAAATGGACATCTCTCAGAAGTGGTTCATCGTGGTCAGAGTCAGCCCCACTTCCTTACGCCTAGCAGGGCCATACATGGACACATAACCTAAGATTTGTGATTTGGGGACAAAATTTTCAGGATGTTAAACAATGATCCTTACTGGCTGCATATTATAACTCTCTGAAGAGCTTTGCAAAAATTGCTGCTACACAAAAAGCTATAAAACATCATTGAAAGAAATTGTGGAAGATGTTCCTCAACAAAAGAAAACAAGTACTGGTTTGGATGGCTTAATGCTGGTCGATGGGAATATTCTTCAGATTTATATACAAAGTCAATGCAACTCCTATCAAAATCCAGTCTGGCCCTTTTATAGAAACTGACAAGCTGATTCTAAAATTCACACGGAAATTCAGGGGACCGCAAACAGTCAAAACATTCTTGAAAAGGAGCAACAAAGTTGTAGGACTCAAGATTCTTAATTTCAAACTTACCACAAAGCTATAGTCATCAAGACTGTTTGGTACTAGTATAAGATTAGACATATAAATCAATGGAATAGAATTGAGAGTCCAGAAATAAACCTACATGGTCAGTTGATAAGAGTGCCAAGACATTCGGTGGGGAAAGAATAGTCTTCTCAACTGATGGTGATAGGACGTGTGATATTGTGATTTATAATAAGATAAATTTGGTCTTCATCCCCCTTTCTGGCACAAAACTTGTTGTGGATTGGTTATGATTTCAAGTCCACTTGTTTATGACTTAAGTTTTGATCTTGTTTATCTTGAGGATGCTGTATCAAGACGATGTCATTGATAGCTGTTGTGCATCAGTACTCAAGAGCGCAGCTATTGAGAGGAGCCGCCGGGGGTGCCGATGGATCAGAACATATGGAAGAGTGGCCAACACAGAGTGGACATTTAAACTTTAAATACCAAGTATTTGTGAAGATTCACTGGGAGTGTTCAGTCTGGGCAAGGTTATTTGTTGATCAAAAGAGCTCTCCGACAAGCTTAAGACACTGGCTCCTGGACTTCCCTACTGGTACCATGGATAAGAATCTGTCTGCTAATGCAGGGAATACAGGTTTGATCCCTGGTCTGGAAAGACTCCACATGCCTTGAAGCAACTAAACCTCTGTGCCTCAAAGCAGAGCCTGAGCTCTAGAGCCCACGGACCACAGCTTCTGAGACTGTGTGCTACAACTACTGAAGCCTGCACTTCTAGAGCCTGTGCTTCTCAGCAGGAGAAGCCACCACAACGAGAAGCCAGTGCACTGCAACTAGAGAAAGCCCTGGTGTAGCAACAAAGATCCAGTGCAGCCAAAAGTAATAATAATAATAGAGACACTGGCTCCGACCATGGCCACTCCTGATCAGCAGTGATGTTAAATTGGGTAGCAGTCTCAGGAAGAGAAAGGACATCTGTTCATGCCTTGGAGAGGCTACTCCTCACAGGAGTGGTGCAAGCCGTGCAAAAGAGGGTCTGCGGAGCAGCCCACCTTCCTGGCCAACACTGGCAGCTTCACTCTGCTGGCATTGAGCTCTAGCAACAAAAGGGACTTTCTGTTCACGCTGGCAACTGGATACCCACTCTTGGTTGGCTGACTCTACTGAGAACTAGCTTGTAGAAAGTACATCTCAACTAAAGTTGGACTTCTTTTACCTCCCCTCTGCCTCAGGCAATAGTGTAATCAGGCAATAGTGTAATTTACCTATCATTGGATTGATGTATGAAATCTCTTTATTGGTTTATTAAGAGACATTATCCCATACAGTATTGGCTTATGAAATATTACTATTATAAAGTATAATTACTGCCTTGAACCTGTGTTAAACAAATTATTGGCAAAGACAATTTTAGTCTCAGAGCATAACAGTCTCAGAGCATAATTTGCTGGACAAAACAGAACTCCTCAAACCATTGAAATTTCCTAAGTGATGAGAGCCATAATGGTTTTTTGTTATGCTAATGAGGAGATATTTGGAATACACCTAAGTATGGTGGCTGGTTGCCAGAAGAACCAAACCCATGGATTGAATGTTGGGACTTTCAGTACCAACTCTGAAAGGAACTCTGTCAACTCTGGGGAGAGGAAAGGGGCTGGAGGTTGAATTGATTGCCAATAGCCAGTGATTTAATCAATCATGCCTAATCAATGAAGTCTCCTTAAAAACTCAAATGGGCTGAATTCAGAAAGTAGATGGAGACAAGATGGGAAACTAGAGAGGCATCACTTCTTCTCGTGAGCACACCATAATCACAACTATTTGCAGAACAACCATCAGTGAAAAAGACTGGAACCTACCAGAAAAAATCTTCTACAACTAAAAACATAAAGAAGGAACCACAACGAGATGGGTAGGAGGGACATACTTGCAATATAATCAAGTCCCATATCCCCAGGTGGGTGACCCACAAACTGGAGAATAATTATATTACAGAGTTTCTCCCACAGGAGTGAGGGTTCTGAGCACCACATCAGGTTCCCCAGCCTGGGGGTCCTGCACTTGGAGGATGAGACACCAGAACATTTGGATTTAAAGGCTAGAGGGGCCTAATTTTGGGAATCCCAAAGGACTAGGGGAAACAAAGACTTCACCTTTAAAGGTCACGCATAAAATTTCACTCTCTCTGGGATCTAGGACAAAAACTAATTTGATAGGAGTCTGGGCCAGACTTTCCTGCTAGTCTTAGGGAGTCTGTGGAGAGGCAGGGGTGGCTGTGGCTCACGTGGACACTAGCAGCAGCCATCCTGGGAGCTTCTTTACAGCATGGGCACTGGGGCTGGGGGGAACCACTGTGAAATCCCCCATCTAGCTTTTTAGCACTAAGCCCTGGCTCCTGTCGCTGCCTACAAGCATCAGGGCTTGGATGCCTCAGGCCAAACAACTAACTGGGTGGGGCTGTGGCTCCATCCGTCAGCAGACAGACTGCCAAAGACTTCCTGAGCCCACAGGAACCCCAAGACGTGCCTCTAGATGTGGCCTTGCCCACCAAAGGGACAGGACCCACCTCTATCCACCAGTGGGCAGGCACCAGGCCTGCCCTCCAGGAGGCCTGCTCTAGCCCCTAGACCAGCGTCTTCCACCAGGAGATAGACACAAGGCAAAAGAAAACCACAATCCCACAGCCTGCTGACCCAGCCTGCCCACAGCAGGCCAGACCCTACTCTGGGGCCAGCTGGGCCCTGACCATGAGCTTTGGGACACCCTGAACTCCATACCCAACTGTGTCAGGATTCAGCCTCCCACACCAGAGATCTGACACCAGAGCTCTGGAATCCCTGGGGCCTGCAGCCAGATTCCAGAACCTGACTCTGCCTGCCACAGATCTGGCCTCACCCACCAGTGGGTGGGCAAGAGCCCTGGCTACTTCTAAATGCTGACACCACCCACAAGTGAGATAGCACTAGCCTCAGAGCCCCTGGGGTTCTGCAGTCAGCCACCTCGTGACCTGGCCCCACCACCCAGGAGCTGGCAGCCTCTGCACAAGGCAGGGCCTGGTAACCAACTGGACGAGGGGACAACCAAGCCTACAGACTGCCCACAAAGTCAGCCTGCCACGACAGAATGACCCGTGCAGCTCTCCGAGGGGGAACCCCTAGAAGATATAGCTTGGGTGACAAGAAAGGAGTCTATTGCTAAGACACATAGTATGTCTCCTACCGAGAGCGACTTCTCCAAGGTTGGGAAATGTAACTGACCTACCAGATACATAAAAATGCAAACAGCAACTTAGGCAAAATGAGGTGGCGGAGGAACATGTTCCAGGCAAAGGATCAGGATAAAGCCCTAAAAGAAGAACTAAGTGAAGTGGAGATGGGCAAGCTACCTGAGAAAGAATTAAGAGTAATGACTGTAAAGCTGATCAAAGAACTCGGGAGGAGTGTGGTGATCCAAGGACCCCAAGGACGAAAGAGCAGATAAAACTAAGGAGGGTCTTGGAATTCGGGAATGGAAAAACCAGACCCTTATCGTCCTTCCCTCCCCCGTGTTGTAACTATTAATGGAACAGTATAACCTGTCTACCATCCTACCCCATAGGGAGAAGGTATTTGCCTTACTTGTCCCCCACCCAGTATACATGCCTCATCCAATCAGCAAATGACCTGTAAGACCCCTATGGTACTCCTTGTACCCTGGGTATAAAAGTGAACTAAAGACCCCTGTTCAACGTCAGTTCTCTCTTGAGCTGGCCCACTGTTCTAGCAGCGTCTCCCACTCTAATAAACTTTAGTTCCCTCTCATTCTGTCTCATGTCTGGAAATTCTTTTTCAACCCACACCCAGACCACGACATTTTTGGTGGCCCGTACGGGGACCTTGGGGGTCTCCTCCCCCACCTCCTCACTTCTCCTTTCTCATAGGGACCCTCTGCGAACAGGCAAGTGCTGTGGAAGCAACTGAGGAACTCTGGCCAGGGTTACCCCCTGTGTGTTCCAAAGGCCCCACCGCTCACTGCGCCCCAGTAGCTGAAGCCCGAACGGGCGAGGGTCTCTCTTTTGTCTTCTTTCCAACTGAGGACTAGGCCAACCAATAGTGTGTGGGCATGGCTCAGGCACTTAGAAGCCACTAGGGTGCCTGCCACATGAAGACTCCCGTGTGAGGATAAGGGGGACACGGAACGGATCAGGCCACAAGGGCATCTACCCCCAGCAAGACAACTTACGTGCACCATGTCAGGTACAGAGTGGTTGAAGTAAAACAGAGACCATTGTTCCCCGACCATCACCTCCCTGATAGGATTGTAAGGCGGATTCCTCAGCCTTCTTCCCATCACTTTCACTTCTTTCCCTTTCGGTCCCTTTCCCTTTCAATTTACAGGAGCCTAGGTGTTGCCTCTGAGCCATCCCAAGAGTGCCTTCCACCTTTCAGGGAATCGCCAAACAGTGAGTCACCTGGTTGCTCCCAAGAGTTTCTGTCTTTCTTTGCCAGGGAACAGCTGCACGGTTCTCAGAGGTCACCTCTTTCTGTTGGATGCGACCGTTGGGACGGTCGGCCATTTTTGTGCCCTTAGTTGCACAGAGACGTCGCTGAGACAGAAAGTGCCCCCCTTTTACAGCATATAGGCTAAGGATGAGTTCTGGTATGTCTTGGGAGCCTCTCTCAGACTCACCCCTTGGCTACAGTCTCAGAAACTGGAAAATTTTGACCCTGCAAAAGGCCTGGCCCCAGTACAAACTGGCCCCCTCCCCCCGAAAAAATGGCCTCTGAATGGCACACTAGCTTTTTCCAAAAGCAGGGGAAAGACTCAGAATTTCCTTACGTTCACTCCTTTGTGGCCCTCAGTCAGAATCCAGATTTGAGGGACTCACGCTGCATGTGTCTTTTTGTTGCCTCCCTATCTCCTATCGCCCTCTGTTTCTCTCCATCAGATTTCCTAGATAACCCCTGCTCTACCTTTCATATCCACATGATCTCTAAAAAAGGATTCTAAAGTTCCCTTTGGTCCAGGTCTTTCTCCTATCATCAAAAGCCTGAAGGATCATAAACTCTCCCCTATGCTTCAAAACCAGTTCTTTTCGCATATGCAATTAAAAACAACTAGCTTGTTAAAAAACCTGCCTAAGGAAAAGCTTGAAGTTAACCCTTTCCATGTCCCTGAAATACACAGCCCACTTTGCCTGAGACATCAGCCTTGGGCAAATTAGAACTTCAAAAAAAAAAAAAAAAAGGTGGAAGGGGGAGTGTCAAAGAGACATTTTTAAATCTCAAGTGGAAAACTATGAGATCTCTGTCTGTCTGGATTTATGCATGTCTCAGTGTGTCTTGGTTTTTTTTTTTAATAATATTCCTGAAGTTGTAAATGAGTTCTGATTTAATTGGCCCAAAGAAAAGTAAGTGCTTACAAATCAGACAATTCTAAATACAAGAGAAATTAACCAAAATGAATTTCAGATTCATGTGAACTGGGAAATAGTCAATATTAAATATCCAGTATAAATGTTTGTTTGCTAATCTAATATAGACATGTCTAAGAGCTGCTAACATTAACCATAATATTTTCATTGTGCCTAGGTTTATTATAAGTTAAATACTGTTATATTGTTATCTCTGTTACAAGTTTGTCAGCAAGGAAAGTAACTTGAGTGAAGAAACTTTAAAAAAAATGATATATGAGCTTTTAGATAAACTCTGTTAAGATTAAAAATGTCTGTCTAAAACAGTCTCTCTAGATTTTGGTAACCTGAATTTCTAGGGTTGTGCTAAACTAAGTGATAGAAGTTTATTGAATAGCTAGGTCATTTTCAAATAAAATAAGATTCTGAAACATTCATTACTGAATACTAACTTCCTCTTACCGAGAAACTAAAGATTTTGGACTATTAATGAATAATGTTTGATGCCATCCTGAGATGTTCTCTAGAATATTTTTTAGAAATTATCACTGGTATTTACGTTCACCAATCTATAGAATGCTAATATAAAGGTCAGTTCTCGGTTGCTTAAGGAAGGTAGGATGTGTGTTTTCAATAAAGAAAGTACAAGGAATGAAATTACATTTTATGAAGGGAAAAGGAAGTAGGTCTGACTTATAGGTGGCTGTTTCAGGATGGGAGAACAAAGTAATGGGTGTAGAAAGTGATAAGAAGGCTTGATGGAAAGTGCACCCCAAAGGAAGAGTAGGGCAAATCCCTTCTCCCTATGGGGCAGGAGGGGAGACAGGGTATACTGTTCCACTAATAGTTACAGCATGGGGGAGGGAAGGACGATAAGGGTCTGGTTTTTCCATTCCTGCATTCCAAGACCCTCCTTGGTTTTATCTGCTCTTTCGTCCTTGGGTCACCACAAGGAGAACAGATGCATAGAGCAAGAAGTCGGGTCTTTTTAACAGAGTTAGAAAATGTAAAGAAAAACCAAACACGGATGAAGAATACAATAACTGAAATGAAAAAATAAGACTAGAAGGACTCAATATAGACTAAATGATAGAGGAGCAGATAAGTGATTTGGAAGATAGAGTCAGGGAAATCACTGCCACTGAACAGAAAAAAGAAAAGAGAATGAAAAAAATTAGGAGTTTAAAAGACCTCTGGGGAAACATGAAGTGCACGAATATTTGCATTACAGGGGTCCCAGAAGGAGAAGAGAGAAAGGAGTTGAGTACGTATTGAAGACATAATAGCTAAAAAAATCACCTAATGTGGGAAAAGAAACAGTCACCCAAGTCCAGGAAGTGCAGAGTCTCACATAGGATTAATCCAAAAAGGAGTATAACACAACACACTGTAATCAAAATGACAAAAATTAAAGATAACGTGAGAATATCAAAAGCGAAAGGGAAAAGCAACAAATAACATACGAGAGAAACTCTGCAGGCCACAAAGGAGTGGCATGATATATTTAAAGTGATGAAAGGGGAAAACCTACAATCAAGAATACTCTACTCAGCAAGGCTCTTGTTCAGATTTGACGGAGAGATTAAAAGCTCTACAGACAATCGAAGCTAAAGGAATTCACTAAACCAGCTTAACAACAGATGTTAAAGGAACTTCTCTAGGTGAAAAAGAAAAGGCCATAACTAGATGCACGAAAACAGCGAAATGAAAGAACTGATTGGTAAAGGTAAACATACAGAAAAGATAGGAAATCGTCCACACACAAAGCGGTTAGAAAGGTTAAAGGACAAAAATCATAAAAATCATCTATATCCACAATAAGCAATTAAGGGATACATAAAACAATCAGATGAAAAATATAATTATCAAATAGTAATTGTGAGAGGAAGAGAGAACAAATCAAATGCAGTCTCTCTATATATAGACTGCCCTATAAAAACCTCATGGTAACGACAAACCAAAAATCCATAAGCTATACACAAAAAAGAAAAAAGGACTTCAAACACTAAAGACAGTCATCAAATTACAAAAGAACAAGAGAAGAAAAGAAAAAAACAAAGACCTATAAAAACAACCCTCAAACAACAAAAGGGCAAAGAATATACATATCAATAATTACCATAATGGACTAAATGCTCCATTCAAAAGACATAGACTGGCTGAATGGATATAAAAACAAGACCTGTGGGACTTCCCTGGTGGTCCAGTGGTTAAGACTCTGCACTTCTAATGCTGGGGGGACGGGTTCCTTCCCTGGTTCGGGAAACTAAGATCCCGCATGCCTCTTGGTGTGTCGAAAAAGAAAAAAAACAAGACCCGTATATATATTACCTACAAGGTACTCACTTCAGATCTAAAGACACACAGACTGAAAGTGAGGGGAGAGAAAAAGGTATTCCATGCAAATTGAAATAAAAAAGGCGGCCAGAGTCGTAATACTTATATCAGACAGAACAGACTTTAAAATAAAGACTGTTACAAGAGACAAAGCAGGACACTACGTGATGATCAAGAAATCAATCCAGAGAGCAAGAAGGGCGACCGCCCGGAAGGCACAGAAGTTCCATGCCCTTTTCCAGTACACCGCCCGAGGCATCTCTTCCATCTGGCTATTCCTGTGTTACATCTGTTGGCTGGAAAAAAAAAAGTGCACAACTCAAGAGCTGTAAGTTCAGTTTTATTTGGAGCAAGTGAAGACTACAGCCATGGAGACAGCTTCTCACGTAGCTCTGAGGAACTGCTCGGAAGAAATCGGGAGGGAGCTCAGTAAACGCATGATTTTGTAAGGGAGTCCAGGCAAACAAGCACCGATCTCAGCGGAAGGCTGCTGCTAGTCATGAGGAGCAGACGCTTCTGGTAATGATTTTGATGCTCTTCTAGACATGAGAAGACACAAAAAATTGGGTTCATAACATTTTCTTCTGAAACACTATCTAAAAGCCCGTTCTGCCTGTTTTTCCAGAGCAAAGAATGCCTCATTCGTGATCTCTATCCTGAACTTCTTTCAGGGTGAAAGGTCAGTGGTGACTGCAGTGGCTAGTGACTTAATTCTTGTAGAACTAGATGGAGAGGGACTTTTTTTTGTTAACGTATCCTTTTATAACAAACCAGTAATGTAGTAAGCAAATGTTTTCCTGAGTTCTAAGAGCTGCTCCAGCAATTAACAGAACTCAAACAGGGGGTTGTGGGAACTTCTGATCGTTAGCCAGAGACCAGGTGATAATCTGGAAGGCTACTGGCATCTGAAATATGGAGGGGGCAGTCTTATGGGACTGAGGCCTCAACCTATGGGTCTGATAATGAGTTGAACTCTAGGACACCTACGTGGTATCAGAAAATTGCTTGGTGACATAGGGGATACACACACTGGAATTAGGTGCAGAATCAGAAATGGTGATCAGCTGGTGATCAGAAATGAGATCAGAATCAGAATTACAAGATGACTGGATATCCACATGCAGAAGAATGAAGTTGGACTCCTACCTCATTCCATATATAAAAATTAACCTCAAAAAAAAAATTAACCTCAAATACCAATATATCAAAAGCACAAATGTAAGACGTCAAACTAAAGCTATAGAAGAAACCATAGGTGTAAATCTTCATGATTTTGAATTAGGCAACAGTTTCTTAGAATGGATACCAAAAGCACAAGCAATAAGAAAAAAATAGATATACAGTACTTCATCAAAATTAAAACCTTTTGCACAGCAAAGAGCACTACAAAATGAAAAGACAACTCACCAAAAGCTGGGAGAAAATATTTATAAATCATATATCTGTAAATCATATACTAGATATTGCTGCTTAGTTGCTAAGTTATGTCCGACTCTTTGTGACCCTGTGGACTGCAGCCCTCCAGGTTCCTCTGCCCATGGGATGTCCCAGGCATGAATATTGGAGTGGGTTGCCATTTCCTTCTCTGGGGGATCTTTCCAGATCAGGGATTGAACCTGCGTCTCCTGGATTGGCAGGTGGATTCTTTACCACTGAGCCCCCAGCGAAGCCCATATTAGATATCAATTATCTTAGATATATTAGATATCTTCCTTCCTGGAGAAGGAAATGGCAACCCACTCCAGTATTCTTACCTGGGAAATCTTATGGACAGAGGAGCCTGGTGGGCTACAGTCCATGGGGTTGCAAGAGTTGGACACAACTTAGCAACTAACACACGTGTCCAACTATACGACCCCATGGACTATAGCCTGCCAGGCTCCTCTGTCTATAGGATTTTTCAAGCAAGAATACTCGAGTGGGTTTCCATTTTCTCCTCCAGGGGATCTTCCCAGATCAGGGGTCAAACCAGTGTCTCCTGCATTGCAGGCAGATCCTTTACCACTGAGCCACCTGGGAAGCCCCTCAGTGAAATATTATTCAGTCATAAAAAGGAATGATGTAGGAATTCATGCTACAGTATGACCTTGAAAATATGATGCTAGGTGAAACAAGTCAGTCATCAAAGGCCATACACTGTATGGCTGCATTTCTATGAAATGTCCAGAATAGGCAAAACCCATAGAGATGGAAAGTTGATTAGTGTTTGCCCGGATTTAGAAGGAGGAAGGAATGGGCAGTCAACAGGTGTAAGTTTCCTTTTGAGAAGATGAATGTTCTGCATTTATTAGTGGTGATGGTTGCACAACTTTGTGAAGACACTAAAACCACTCAGTTGCATATTTTGAGAGTGTGAATTTTATGGTATGTAAATTATATCTCAGAAAATTCTATGAAAAAATACTGATAACTATTCCCTACTCAGATCAACCAAATCCAAATATCTAGAGATGAGGCTAGGGCATTTACATTTTTAAAAACTATCTTGTGATTCTGAACACCGGGAGTTTGTAACCCACTGCATTGACTAAACCATCAGGGACTTCCCTGGTGGTCCAGTGGTTAAGATTCTGCGCTTCCAGTGCAGGGGGTGTATTGGATTTGAGCCCCGGTTGGGGAACTAAGATCCCACAAGCTGTATAGCGTGGCCAAAAAAAAAAAAAAAAAAAAATCAATCTTTTTAAATTGTAAATTTGTTGGTAGGCACTAGCAAGATTCTTTGACTCTCCCTGGCTCTAATGATAATTTTGATGGGGACAGTTGGTAGGAAAATGTCCGAAGTAATTGAACCTAGGTCTCCTGCATTGCAGGTGGATTCTTTACCAGTTGAGCCACAAGAGAAGCCCAAGAATACTGGGGTGGGTAGTCTATCCCTTCTCCAGGGGATCTTCCCAACCCAGGAATCAAACTGGGGTCTCCTGCATTGCAGGCAGATTCCTTACCAACTGAGCTATCAGGGAAGCCCCAAGAAATTGTAACTAAAACTCACCAGTACAGGTGTCAGAATTCACCAGTGCTATCAACAAAGGGACATATTGTTTCATTTTGTGGTAATGTGTTTTTTTAAAAAGTTTTCCCCAGTGCTAATCAATTAGCATGCTCTTACATGTTCTCCCTGTTGCAATATCATGGAAAATTTTTCAAAAAATGTAACATTACTCTTAATTACAATGTCACTATAATGATCTGTAATGTCAGAATTGTATTTTTTTAAATCTACTTCAGCTGCAGAGTTCACACTGGGAGAGCTATGGTGACCCCTAGCTCTGAGGATTTCCCTTTGAATTCCAGAGTGGGAGTCAGACTTCAGGTCTTGAGGCTGTCCTAAGGGTGAAATGCTTTTTTTTTTAAAAAAATAAATTTTTATTTATTTTTGGCTGTGCTGGGTCTTCATTGCTGCATGCAGGTTTTCTGTAGTTGCAGCGAGCGGGGTCTACTCTTGATCGTGGTACAGGGGCTTCTCATTGCAGAGGCTTCTCTGGTTGCTGGGCACAGTCTCAGGAGTAGTTGCACAGGGGCTGAGTTGCTTCGCGGCATGTGGGATCTTCCCAGATCAGGGATGGAACCTGTGTCCCCTGTGTTGGCGGGTGGATTCTTAACTACTGGACCACCAGGGAAGCCCCAGGTGAGGTGCTCTAAGGGAGCACAGGCTAAACTATTTCACCTATCCTAAGGGAAGGCAAGAGCCACAAAGGCCACATAGTTTTTAATTTTACTTTATCATTTGTTTAATATTCCCACTTAATTCCAAAAAGGAAGTTGAAGTAATTTGACTGTTTATCTAAGAAAGCAGATTTAGGCCCAGAGTAGGCCTTATAAGCAAAGCCTTCATTTTCCGGCATGGTTCCTTATGCAGAGAGATATGAGCCTAATAAATCCACTTAACCTGGATATTACGTATCATTTTGGAAAATGATTGTTTTCTTCATGGTCTAGTCTGTGATAAGAAGCAGCAGGGACAAAGCTACACAGAAGATGTAATAGCAAAGCTCTTGTATACTCTACTGGGAAATGCCTTGGTTCTGCTAAGATACCAGAATTATACACACCTTTTTATTAGACAAGTTTAGCACATTTAACTAATAACCTTTCTGAAGCATGTAAGTCTCTAAATAATGGCTTTCAAACACTCACTCTTCTATTAATAAGCATAATAGATGGAATGCAAAACTCTCCTGAGGTCTATCAGAGTTACACAAAAGAACTCTACCTGTAACTTTGCTATCTGTACTCCTTACAAGAAAGCATATCAATATTGAAGTAAGTAAAAGCAATGTTATTAATATTGAACCCAGACTTCTGTTCATTGTACTAGTATTTGCTAATATTGAATTATACTAATTACATTAATATTTAATTTGGGGATAGGTTCAATAGAAATGCAATTAGGACAATCTATTGAGGTATGTTCAATACTGAGGCAATACTGAATCTATTGAATTTAGAATTACCCTAATAATAAGATCAGTTTAGACAAGCTTCTTACTAGATACTTCTGACCTAGCCAGGATGGAAAAGCTGGTACCATACAGCCCTCTCACTATAAATAACCACAGAACTAGATAAGGTACATAAAATAGACATTGGACAACAGTCTGGGGGGACTCTCCTGAAAGAATTTTCCTTTTCTTTCCTGAAAGAAGGAAAACAAACAAGGTAAGTTACATATACACATAAAAAACTTCACGGATGAGTTATCTCAAACATTTAAAGGGAAAATAATATTAATCCTACACATCTTTTGTAGAAAATAGAGGAGGTGGGAACATTTACAAACTTGTTTCATGAGACAAGAGTTACTCATATCAAAACCAAAAAACAAAACAAAACGGTGGGGGACTTCCTTGGTGGTTCAGTGGCTAAGACTCCATGCTCCCAATGCAGGGTGCCTGGATTCAATCCCTGGTCAGGGAACTAAGATCCCATATGCCACAACTAAGACCTGGTACAGCCAAATAAATTCATTAAATAAATAAAAAGAATTTTTTAAAAAGGCATTACAAAAAAATCCCCCCAAACTGCTGACCAATATGATGCAGAACATAGATATAGAAGTCCTTAACAAAATTTTAGCAAATTGAGCCCAGCCATATGGAAGAATAATTATCATGATCAAATGGGGTTTATTCCAGGAATGCAATGTTAGCTTAACATTTGAATACAAATTAATGTAATTTAACAGAATAAAGAAGAGAAATCATGTGATCATCTCCACAGACACAGGAAAAGCATTTGCAAAATATAACATTCACTCACAGTAAAATCTCTCAGCAAACACAGAATAACAGGAACCTTTCTGTTCATAATGTACATATCTGACAAAGGACTTTTATCCAGAATATAAGAGCAACTCTTATGACTCAAAAATAAAAATGTGAACAAATCAATTTTTTTTTAAAAAGTAGCCAAAAAGGACTTCCCTGGTGATCTGGCTAAGAATCTGCCTTCCAACGCGAGGGACACAGTTTTGATCCCTTGTCTATGAAGATTCTGCATGCCATGGGGCAACAAAACCCATGTACAACTGCTGAGTTCATGTGCTGCAACTGCTCAAATCAGCGAGCTCTAGAGCCCGTGCTCTGCAACAAGAGAAGCCTCCCCGATGAGAGGCCCGAGATCCTCAATCAAGACTCAGCGCAGCCATAAATAAATAAATATAAAACAAAAATAAAAGTCAAGAAGACTTCTGCTTTCAGAAAAATGGAGCAGACATACTTTTACTTTACTCCTCCTGCTAAGTACAGCTAAAAACTCTGGACATTCTAAGCAAAGATAAAGAGACTCTGAAAGGTGGGGAAAAGGAAGACCAGCCACAGACTTCAGGAAGTGAGGAACAAGGTGGTAAATTCCCTGGGTTTTCTTTTCTCGCTCGCTCTCTCACACATCACACACACCACACACCACACACACCACACCACACACACACACACACACACACTCTAGAAAAGCCTACTGGCTCTAGCCAAAGACCCAAAGGGACAACCTTGAGTCTGGTTCCAGCTGTTCCTATTTTTGGTATGCTGTGAGGAATAAATCACCTACCCAGCCTAAACTTTGATGAGGTTTAATAAAAAGCCCTAATACAACTTAAAACTATTTTTCCCCCCTGAGACCAAAACTCTCCTTTCTTAACTCAACTTCCTCTCCTTCCTCTTTTCTTTAATTGTGTCAGCCATGCTTGCCCCACTTTTTTCAGTGCTTAGCCTGTATCCTATATTGCATCTCCTCAACATCCATTTTACTGGGCTATAATTTGCTTCAATATGCATATCTTTTAAATGCATAATCTGATAAGCTCTGATGAATGCATATACCAATGAAATTATAATTGCAATCAACATATAGAACATTTTCAGCACCCTCAAAAGTTTCATCTTCCCTCCTGGCAGTCTATCTCTTAGCCCCAAGTGTTTTCTTTGGTCACTATATTTGCATTTTCACTATAGTTTTTACACTTTGGGGTCTGGCTTTTTTCACTCAGCATAATGGTTTTGCATGTATGTCACAGTTATCTGTAGTTTGTTCCTTTTTATTGCTGAGTAGTATTCTACTGTACAGATATACACCATATTTTGTATATTGACTCACCAGGTGCAAGGCATTTGGTTGCACCCTGTTTGGGCTATTACTGTGAATAAAACTGCAATGATCACTCATGGAAAAAGAAAAGGTGGCACAGAAGTATATTTACTGACAAACATTCATGACAAATTGCTAAATGAAAAAAGAAAAAAAAGGTTACAGGACAGTTAATACAATATGGACCAAATTTTGTAAAGAATATACTTGGTAAATAAGTAAGTGCATAGACAAAAGCCCCAAAAGTGTGTGTGTGTTGGCTGTGCCTCGTGGCATGCAGGACCTTAGTTCCCCCACCAGGGATCGAACCCATGCCCCCTGCATTGGAAGTGTGGACTCTTAATCACTAGATAGCCAGGGAAGTCCTGAAAGCCCCAAATGTTAAATGTTAATGATGGTTATCTCTGGGTGTTGAGATTACATGATTTTTAGATTAAAAAAAACAATAAAGTGGGGAAAAGACTGTAAAAGGCACTTCACAAAGGAGGAGTTGCCAATAAGCACACAAAAACTGATCCCTGGTTATCAAGGAAAAGTGGTTCAAGTCACCACGCATGCCATGACTGACAGTACCAAGTGTGGGCCAAGATGCAGAGCAACGAACCTCATATGTTACTGGCGGGAATGTGAAACTGTGCAACCACTTTGAAAACTGGTCTGGCAGTTTCTCATAAAGTTAAACATGCACCTACCCTATGACCGAGCAAATACACCTCTAGGTATTTACCCAAGAGGAATGAAAACATTGAACACAGAAAACACTTGTGCACGAACATTCACAGCACCTTTATTCCTAACACAGAATGTTCTAGGAAGAAAATCAGATTTCAAAAACTTGTTCTCTTTTCCTAGTCCAGGTTTTAGCAACTAGAACAGCAACAAACTAGAAACAACTCAAATGTCCATCAATAGGAGAATGAATAAACAAAATGGATCCTTCCATACAGAGGAATACTACTCATCAATAAAAAATAATAAAAAAAGAAAATCATTTCTGATATACACAACACAAGGATGGGCCTCAATATCATTGTGTTGAGTAAAAGAAGCCAGGTACAAAGAGATCCACATTGATTCCGTTTATGTGAAGTTCTGAAATAGGCAATACCAATCTGCAGCAAAAAAAAAAAAAAAATCAGAGCAGTGGCTGCCTGTGGAGTGGGGTGGGGTGGGAGATGGAAGGGGTTGACATGGATGGAGCTGACAGATATCTGGGGGGTTATGGCAGTATTCTGTATTGTGATGGGGTATGGGTTACACAGACAGATGTGACTGTTGAAACTCAGAACTGTGAACTTAAGACCTGTCATTTCACTGTACAGGAGTTATACTTCAATAAACAAGGGGAAAATTTAAAAGAAACAAATCTTTTTGTTAATACAAATTCAAACATATAAAGCAATAGAAAGTATACTTTTATAAGTACCCCATCATATTGGAGTAATAATTTGCTGACTTCTGTGACTGGTAATAAATTGCTTAAGACAAGCATCACAACTGATTCCCCGTTCATTCATGAGCCAAGAATGATTGTGTGTTGATTTTCTCATAAAAGCCTTCCTCCTCCCTTGCTATGTCTCAGGGTTTGAGAAATTTCTCGAATTTTAGAAAGGTAGAATTTTCTAGCCTTCTCAGGGATTTCAATGGAATGTCAGAATTTGACCTATTGACACCTAATTTTTAAATGTGGTCATTTGCAAATACCAGCAAGTCTTCATTTTTTAAGTTTTTTTTTTTTTTTTTTACTGGTCAACATTGCCTTTAGGAGCAAACAAGTAGGAT
Organism: Cervus elaphus; assembly: GCF_910594005.1. Taxonomy (NCBI): domain Eukaryota; kingdom Metazoa; phylum Chordata; class Mammalia; order Artiodactyla; family Cervidae; genus Cervus; species Cervus elaphus. Next base: position 25,417,765 of record NC_057821.1, read on the forward strand.
TAGTTTTAAAATAAGCTCAGTGTTTTTTCCTGTTTTACCAATTGAAGAATTACAGTAATAATCTATGCTGTACTCCTCTCCATTCATATTTTAGAAGATGAATTAATGAAAAGAATGAGGTAGACTGGGGTTAGGATGCTGTTTTTCCATTTACTTGCTATGTGACCTTGAATAAATTTTTCGATCTTTCTAACCCTCAGCCTCCCTAACAACAGGTATATGAATATGTACCTCAAAGCGTCATAATGAAGAATAAACATCATCTGAGAAAATGCCTTGACATCCACCAGGAGCTCAGTAAATATTACTGCCTCCCTTTAACTCTTTAGCAGGGGACAAGAGTGAAGAATGTTCCTTCCTCCATATTTCAGAGGTAGGTACACGCTAAAATCTGGACCTTCTTTGGGTAACTTACACAAGTCCACTTTGAACTGTTTTACAGGGGAGGTGGCTATGGATGGATCAAGGCAGGTGGAGCGGGAGGGCTGTGCGAGCCTCGCCTTTTATCTCCCTAGAACATCATGAACATTTTCTAATAACTAATGATGAAAATATTGCCTGCAGTTTCTTTTCTTCTCGATGAAAGAGTACTAAGAAAGCCGTTTCTTGCTGTTGTTGTTTTTTTAACTGCTCACTGGGAATCACTGATCTGGGACCCGGCTGGTGGGACCCGGCTGGTGTATGGGAGGGCAGCTTTCCCAAGAGCCGGTGGTGGGGACATGTCAGCACAGGCTGCCGCGGTCACTCTCAGATCCCGAACGATGCTCCCCAGCGTGGCAGGGAGGGCAGGCATGGAGAAGTCCCTCTGCCCTCTGTTACATTTTGCTTAAAGACCCATTTTTGCTTTTGTCACCTCTCTCAGAGCGACCAGACTTTACTACAAAGCCCAACCAGATCTCTGTAATAAATTACCTGGCAAGAGAGAAAAGGACAAAGGAATGTATTAGGAAATCTGACTTTCTTCCTAGAGTGTTCAGGGTTACCTGTTCCAAAGGCGCAGGGTTGTACTAGGGTGTGTGCTGGGCAGTTTGCAGCTTAACATTAGTAGAAAAAGTTCAGTTGGTTCAAATCATTTATAAATTTTTTGTATTAAGGGTGAAATGTTTCCAAACCTGGAGAAATAGTGTTACAAGATAGCACTGGACATTTGTACTACAGGTATAAATAAGCCTGTAATTGACTAAACCTTCACAACAATTATGTGAGGTTGGTTATGTATTACCCATTTTATAAATGAGTAAACAAAGGCTCAAAGAGGATGTGTGTTTGCTTGGAGTCATGAGTATTGTAAGGGAGAAGACGAGGCTTAGAACCCTGGCCTCCTTGCTCCAAATCTTTCCCCACTAGGTGATCAATGAATGCTAGATGCTAGTTTGACTTTACATATGTGCGTATGTGAAAAGTGTTAGTTACTCAGTTGTGTCTGACTCTTTGCAACTCCATGGACTGTAGCCCGGCAGGCTCCTCTGTCCATGCAATTCTCCAAGCAAGAATATTGGAGTGGGTTGCCGTTTTCTTCTCAAGGGGATCTCCCCAACCCAAGGATCGAACTCAGGTCGTCTGCACTGCAAGGGATTCTTTACCGTCTGAGCTACTAGGGAAGCGTGTGTGTGTGTGTGTGTGTGTGTGTGTGTTGGAATAGAGTACATTGGAATAGAGTTGCTTTACAATGTCTGAACTCTTTTGACAGTAGTATTGGTTGACTGGCCATCAGAAAACTATGATCCTGGGGGTCCAGAGAGTGAGGGAAAAGGTGGAGATGAAGGAAGCTGACACGAGCTGCTGTATGCAAACATGACAGCAAGGACTTCAGGGTGAAGATATAAGAGGCGTTTCTGATGGACTGTCTTATATTGGATCTCCTTTCATATATTTCCTTTCTGGGATTACACCTCTTTTTCCAACTGGAAACAACCAATGCAGAGTGAAGAACAAGGGAAAATAGAAACATGTATCATTTCCAGAGTGTCAAAAGTATCATCAAGCTGAGGAAGAAATTTATAAATGTACACACATAATTTTTTTAGATTAAAAACACTGTGTCCCACCAAGTACAAAGCTTGTTTGATTTTTTTTTTTGTCAGCCCTGTGTATTTTTGTTAGTAATGTTGAGCACTGAGATTATTTTCTTAGCACAGAATTTTCCAGTAAACCTCCCACATTGGTGCAAACTTCCTGTTCTTCTTCCTAGACCCTTCATTACAGGCAGCAGGAGAGCTGATATTCAGCAGAAAATTAACTTGGCGGGGTGTGTGCTTAAAGGCATCAACTTTCAAGAAAAGGAAGTTTTTGTTTTGTTTTACAAAGCATTGCTTTTTACTTGTGGTGGGCCTTTTGAAGTTATGGATTATTTTCTGAAGATAGAGGTTTTTGGTTTAGCACAATTCTCAGTACCTGGAAAACACTCAGTGTGTGTTGTTGAACTGAATGCCTAACATGTACTTTCCCTTGATCAAATAAAGAAATTTTATGGGTTAATATTTATTTTGATTTAAGATACAGAATTATTTACTTATTTATTTTTGGCTGCACTGCACAGCATGCAGGACCTTAGTTCCCTGACCAGTGATCAAACCTGTGTCCCCTGTATTGGAAGGTAGAGTGTTAACCTCTGGACTACCGGGGAAATCCCTTCAGCCTTTATTTTCGATGAGCTTATAGGAGCAGGCGATCTTTGGAAACTGGATAAATGGATTTGTGAGGACTATGGTCCAAGAACATGCTTAAAAAAGGAGGCTTTGATCCTTTATTAAGCACAAAACAAGCTCACAGCTAAGTAAACCTCCTCTTAAATTTGTGGTTATCAGGCTTGGCTGTATATTGTAATCACCTGGGGTAGAATAGTGGTAGCTTTGAAAAACATACTTCTGCCAGGTCTCAGACCCAGAAATTTTTGTATAATTGGTTTAATCTACAAATTTTTCCAATAGCCATGTATAGATGTGAGAGTTGGAGTATAAAGAAAGCTGAGCGCCAAAGAATTGATGCTTTTGAACTGTGGTATTGGAGAAGATTCTTGAAAGTTGCTTGGACTGCAAGATCCAACCAGTCCATCCTAAAGGAGATCAGTCCTGAATACTCATTGGAAGGACTGATGCTGAAGCTGAAACTCCAATACTTTGGCCACCTGACGCGAACAACTGACTCATTGGAAAAGACCCTGATGCTGGGAAAGACTGATGGCAGGAGGAGAAGGGGACGACAGAGAATGAGATGGTTGGATGGCATCACTGAGTCGATGGATGTGAGTTTGAGTAAGCTCCAGGAGTTGGTGAAGGACAGGGAAGGCTGGTGTGCTGCAGTCCCTGGAGTCACAAAGAGTTGGACACAATTGAGCAACTCAACTGAACTGAACTGAGCTTCAGATTTTAAAAAAACTTGCCAGGAGATTCTAATGGGCAGCCAGAGCTGAGCATCATTCTGTTACATAAATGAATACATTTAATCATATTTACTAAATACTAGGCACTGTGCTGGGTACTTGTTATTCTTTATTTTACTGACATGGAAACTGGGACTCGTGGATTTTGACTTGCTTACCATGATAGAGCAACTCAGTGTTAAAGTTGGAAAGAAAAAAGATCCTAGGGCCTTACACTCTTTTTGCCATTTACATCATAGTAATTAAAAAATATGCTAGTGCCTGCAGAAGCCAATGTCTGCCCTTTGAAAACGTAGACATGAGTAAATGAAGACCGACTCACTGAGGATTACAAGGACAGTCCTCAGAATGCTATGTGAAGCCAATTTTTAAAATATTTATTTTTATTAATTTATTTGGTTGTACCAGGTTTTACTTGTGGCTTGTGGAATCCCCAGCTTCAGCACATGGGGTCTTTAGCTGAGGCACAGAAACTCTTCGCTGCAGCATGTAGGATCTAGTTCCCCAACCAGGGATTGTACCCTGGCCCCCTGCATTGGGAGCGTGGAGTCTTAGCCACTGGACCACCAGAGAAGTCCCGGAAGCCAGTTTTCAAACATGTATGGAAATAAAATCTGGGTGCCAGGCCTATTGGATACATATTTCCTTCTAATGTATTTAGAATGTATATATATTTCCTTCTCTTCTTCAAAACCCAGCAACATCTCTTACCGAATTGGAAATTGCAGATCGTTAGAAGGGCCTGATGTCAGCCCTTGTTGAGTTTAGCCTCAGAGATGTACTTACTAATAGCCATTGAAGAGCAGGACTGGGTGACCACGACAAAGAAAATCGAGGCTGAGTTGTCCACGGGGTGGGCAACTAAGGTGCTATACGCAGTCAGGTCACTCATTGCCCCTGTTGTAAACTAGCGTGCTGTGGACTGAGACTGTATATCATTTATGGACATCCAGACTGCTTAGAGACCCAGGAGGCAGCTATTCAGTTAAGAAAAGGCAAGCTAAGAAAAACAAGACTTCAACCAAACCCAACTGTAATCGTGGTGGAGAAGCTCATTGCCTGTCTGGAGGTGGCTTGTGACTCTAATGTGTGAGTGCGCTGTGTATGTTTTGGCTTGAATAACCCCTTATTCACAGTGTTATGCCTCAGGTGTCCCATCAATGCTTCCTTTTTCTCTCTGAATTTCCCTCCCTTCAAGGTCTTTCCTCCATCCTTACAAACTCTCCGTTGGCCAAGAAACATATGGAGTAAACATGGCTTGTGGGCATTTTAGAGTTCTGTTGGGAGAAGCGGGAACTGTTTAATAAATCAAGACAAATCTGAGACAAAGGCAGATGAGAAAGAGAAGTAGACACAAAAGATGAAATGGGCAGGTAGAGAAAGTGATAGGAAGGTACTTAGAGATGGAGAACAGATAGTATACGAAAGAGTGAATGAGACACAGACAGGCAGAATCCTAGTGAGAGAGAATGGAGAGAAGCAGAGACAGGAGCTCAGAGAGAGCTAGACAGACAGGGGGAGGGAGACAGACAGACAGAGGCAGCCAGGCAGCAGTGGAGAGAGAGACAGAGGCGCAGAGCAGAGCAGACAGGAGACAGAGGCGGCCAGAGGTGGAGGGGGAGAGAGACGCGTATCGAGGGGGGAGCCGGGGAACGGAAAGAGGTGAACAGGGACGTGGACGGCAGTGAGCAGAGGGGAGAGGCCAGGGGGGTGTGGTGTGGACAGCACTGTGTGCGTCCTCCCAGAGGAGCGAGGAGCTGGATGGGTTTGCCAGGAGGGACAGCCTCTCCACTGGGGCTGTAGAAGGGGATGAGTTTAGTCATCCTCAATAGCAGCAGGATTCCTTCATCCCTAAGCCCAATCCATATTCCATCTGGTGGGCAGTCTAGCGAATGCAGCTTCCTACACCCGCACTCTGGGCCAGGGGAGGACCTCACAGAATTACAGATGTGGGAACCGAGACCCTCGTGGTGGACGTGTGTGGCTTCCTGGTCAGCCCTTTTCCATTCACTCTGTTTCCAGTAACGACCTCCCATGTTTGTGGGGAACCACCCCTCCCCACCTCCATCTGTGGTTTTTGTGGCCTTGGCAGGACCTCCCACCACACCCATTCCAGGGACAGTGTAGGATCCAGGCTTGGCGTCTGATCCAGAGCATCAGTTTCCCCTGTGGTCAGTGACTGGCTCAGGAGTAGGCACATAACTCAAGGGAGGCAAGTCAGAGCCAATCAGTCTCTTTTGGAGGGTGTATGTGGGCTCCAGGGTTTGCCCTCAGATCCAGACTTGAACCTGGAGACACGTTGGCTGAAGCTGGGGCTGCCATCTTGCCAACTCGCATAGTCGCAAAATGAAGCCAGCACCCAGCGAAACAGAGAGTAAAATGAAGAACCTCTGCATTCTCATGGTCTCTTCTGAACCCTGATCAAGCTGTTCTAAGTCAGAACTATCTCTAGAGTTTTTATTTATTAAAGCCAATAGATATCCTTTTTCTCTGACAGCATAAACCAGTTCAAATGGAAGTTTCTGTCCGTTGCAACCAAATCCTAATTGATATAATGTTCTGGGTTATATCATCACATTCTACAGACTTGCAGTTTAAGTAACTTATCTAAGATTTTAGCTAGTTGGTATCAGCACATGAACTGAGGTTTCACCAAACAAGTACCCCTCTGAATTCACTCTTCCATTCTCTCCCCCTTGTTTTAAGATAATGGGCCCATTTCAAATAAATGGTTTTACTTTAGTGACTTCATAATGTCTGAAAATGCCAACTCTAAGCAAAATTGCTATGCCCAGGCAATGCTTATTTAGGCTCAGCTGTTTCCTTATTCTGTGATGTTCTCCTCTCTTTTCCTAGCCGCGGTAAGCAGAACATGACAGGTATCTCAGATACTTTCATGTGAACTTATGGTGGTTCAGACATTGAAGAATCTGTCTGCAATGAGAGTGGCCCGGGTTTGATCCCCTGGAGAAGGGAATGGCAACCCGCTCCAGATTTCTTGCCTGGAAAATTCCATGGACAGTTGAAGCCTGGCATTCTACAGTCCATGGGATCACAGAGTTGGACACAACTGAGCAACTAACACTTCTTCTTCTACCAAGTAGAACCTTTACCTTTTAAAAGAGAACAGTAAAAAGATCCCGAAGGAATAAATTTCTTAAAGCAGGAATCCCAAATATTGTAGCATATGGTTAGAGAACATACTTGGAGGTGCTGAAACATCTTCTTATTCTCTGAACATTGGGCACTAGGTCCAAGAGTCATTTTATAAGATTGTAAATGAAATCTTCCTGAAGAATCCTGAAAAATGTCCCCTGTGTAACATACATTGAGAGCAGTGATTCTCCAACTTGGCTGCGTGTTAGTCATTGGAGAGCTTGTTAAAACAAAGGCTGGGCCCCGCCCCCAGAGCCTCAGTTTCTGTGGGTCTGGGCTGGGGCCCAAGAACTTGCATTTCTAAAAAGTTCCCAAGTGATGCTGGTACTGCAGGTCTGGGTGGGACCCCACCTTTGAAGATCATGTTTAGATTTTAAAATACAACTCTGAGAGAGTTTGACCGGCTGACAGAAAACCTCCACACTGCGCTGCCCTAGCCCTAGATAGTAGGAGACCCCCACTTCTCCCCACCCCACCTCCCAGGAGCGATACCAGTCAGAGCTTGAGGCATAGCCTGGACAGTCGTGCAAAAGTCCCTGGTGTCCCCCAGGTGCGACCACTTGTGAAGAAGATGCAGGACTAGAGCCAGGAGTCCAGGAGGGCTAGGATCTGCTGATGCTTGTGTGGTGAGAAAACATTTTAAAAGTATGAATTCAGGGTTTTTTCCTTTCTGATAATTCCTGTTACTCTAGCACTGTCCCCTACCCAAAACTCTCCTCTGACTCTACTCCAGGCAACAACTAGAACCCCTTTTTTAAAAAAAAAAAAATGTATTTATTTGGCTGCACTGGGTCTCAGTTGCAGCACACAGGATCTTCAATCTTCACTGTGGCATGCGGGATCTTTAGTTGTGGCATGTGAACTCTTAGTTGCAGCATGTGGGATCTAATTCCCTGACCAGGGTTTGAACCCAGGCCCTCTTCATTGGGAGTGCAGAGTCTTAGCCACTGGACCACCAGGGAGGTCCCAGCTAGAACACTTTTATTCTCATTGCACCAAGGAAGGGCTGATATAGTACAAGAAACAGGAAGTCTACTTCCAGCTTTTGTGAATCTGACCACACAGGCCAGCCTGTTGGCTGTGTGACCGGGGTCATGCAGAGGCCACTGCCCCCAGAAGGCCCTTGCACTTAGGTCGAATGCTCTGTGGTGCTGCCCTGAAATTCTTAATAATTTTAGCTTTGAATCTGTGACTTGTAAACCAGACCACAGGACAGTGGAGCTTGCACCAGGGGCCTGGAGCTGTGACTCTTGTGCATCTTGCCCCCACTGTGTCTGGCTTGGGATCCCTGCCGCTCACTCCTATGTCCCCTGGTGCCACAGCCCCTTTCACCTCCCTCTTCCTGTGTTGTGATCTGCTAGCTCCCTCCACACCTGATGCGGGCCTGGGCACAGGTGCAGGCACTGGGGGTGTCAGGGCTGGGTGTGCCTACCCCATGGCATCTGGGGGTGGGATTCAAGGAAGCTGCCTTTTGGCCTCAGGCTGAGGGTACCAATCTGGTGGAGCTTCTTGCCCACTCACCCAGAGACTGAGTTTGCACGTGTGTACCAGCATGAAGGCTGCCATCCCTCAGGGATCGGCTGTCTGCTGTGGGCCCTCGGGAAGGGGACATTGACTTTCCTAACCCCTGCCCAGCCTGGTGTTTTCATTTTACTTGGAGCCTGGCAAGTGATGTAGCTGCCCTGAACACGGGGCTTGACATAGCCCACCAAAACCTCTGCACCCAAGAATAGCGGAGATGTAATGAAGAGGTGAAATAGCAGAGATGAAATGAAGTACATAGATAGCCCCGCAGAGGTTCCTGCTTTTCCCAGCACCATGTGGGAAAGAAGACCTTTGCACTCCAAATAGTAAAGAGTTGAGCTGATAGCAAGCTGGAACTGGGGGACCTTGGGTCAGGGATGACTTAGCACTGACCTGGCAGTCCAAAGGCCAGGTGAGAGCAGGCATCCATTGGGGGATACCAGCATGGATAGACTGTGACCCAGATGAGGTGGATCTGTACCTGAGTGTAAATCCACTTGGACAGATTAAACTCTTGCCATCAGATGAAATGGAGGTTTGAAGTAGAAAGTAAGTTTGTTTATAGACAAAGAACTCCAAGGTCTTTCCTGAATGTATGAATTGCGGTTCATACCTGACATACTATCCTCCCCAAAATGGGAAAAGGAAGTTGTAGAGGCATAGGGTTAAGAATGTGCAAGAAAAGGCATCTCTTGCAGATTGGGAGCTGAGCGACTGGTCAGCCTGGCAAGGAACCACTGTTCAGAGGGCCTAAATAGAGAACTCTGGATGTCACCCACAAGAGACAAATTACCCAGGCTCGTGAAACATCAGGACTAAGGCTGGTCAGAGGAAGCCACCCTAAGAGGCAGTGCCATGGCCCACTCCGAAACTTCCTTATAAGAGAGTTGTTTAAACTGTTCATTAAAATATTTTGTTCTATCATGGATATATGTTTCTTTTGCATTTTATTTGGGAGAACCCTTTCCTTAAAGTAACTTCGCTAGAGTGGTTTAGGAATAAAAAAAATGTTGGTTGCTAGGGGCACTGTCCCCGTGAAGGGCAAGATCAATACTTGATGAAAGTGAGCAGGAGCTGAGTTAGAAAGACTGGAAGGAGGAAAGTGACCTCAGCCTGATATTTTTACTGAAAAATAGTTTTAAGATGTTTTTCTTTTTATCTCATTTTTCTGCAACAAGCATGCTTTCCTTATGCATTTTTTACAAGAAGGGGAAAACCTCTAAAAACAAGAGGAAACTGGAGGGACTCACAATACCTGTGGTGAAGGCTAATTTATGATTAGCCTTTCTCTGCATTTTAGAGGAGAGGAGGAATAAAGGAAGAAAAATCCCCGACATAGACTACCTGTCACATTCTGTTTTCATTAGCTGGATCCAGATGTAAATGAAAGAACAAACATTCCCAGGGAGCAACCAGAAAGATGTGGCAACAGGGTGGTCCCCCAAGGGGCCGGGTCTTCAGAGGTAGAAAGTCCACCTGCAGGAGCCCTCCTCAAGTTGTCAACTTGGACTAGATGGCAGCTGACCCAGAAGATGCACCCCAGCAGGTTGTTGGGCTTTTGAGATTGCAGGGTGGGGGCAGGGAGTGGATTCTCTGGCCAGACTAGACCTATGTCATAAAACTTCTTAAATAATCAAGTATGTTCCAGGCTGCAGCAAATGAGACAAAACTCAGATAAAACCAAAACCATTGCATCCAAAGTGCACAGATGGTTCCCTGGGGTTCCCTGAAACTGGATCTGACTTAGGGAGGATTTCAACTTCTCCATTTGGTGCCAAATCTACCATAAGAGAGAATGCCCGATACGGATGCAACTCAAACCTGTGATAAACTAGGACAGAAAAAGCCATTCAAAGAGCCGAAGCAGCTACACAGAACAAAAAGGGAGAAGAGACAAGCAGACTCAGAGAGAAATGGCATTTGATCACTGAGAGCAGATTACTGACTTATTCTTATGGAATCAGACAGAGTCGAAAAAGGTTCTTCAGAAGGGGGTCAAGGCCCCCATCCCATTTGAAAGAACATGCACCCTACTTGGCTGGGCGCCCTTTTCCACCAGTGTGGCCTCTATGTAAAGAGAATTGGACCCTGGTTCTCAGAAGCTTGTGTTTCCTCTCTGTCAGGGAGCCTGTTTAGCTCATGATGGGAATTTTGTCTTCAGCAGCATCGGTTTTCAAAATTCCTCACATGGACACAAAATTAAAAGGGAAGTGGAGTCCCTTTGGGATGTTTTATCTCATGAATCATCCATCCCTTCCTGACTCTCCTGGGAATCCCATCCACACACAGAGGTCCCATTGACTCCTGTGGTCCCTATCAAAGCCAACTTCAAGAACGGAAAAGATGAGCCCTAGTTGATTTCATGTTGGACTCACCAGCTAAATTCTATTGCTGGCAATGGTCAGATCAGCCTAGGATTAAAGAGACAGAAATACAAGAGCCTGCTATTCAAGTACTTGGGGGTTTCTAGCATTTGAACTGTAAATAGATCCAATAATTTATATGCAGGCAGATGAATGGGCAACAGAGCTCTGTAGAGTTGTTGTTGTTGTTTTTAAACCTACTCTTTAGCCTGTATGGGTAGTAACTAGGCTGTAAACACATGCAACTAAAGAAAGTCCTTTGTCAATTTTTATTTTTCTTTTAATATTAGAACAAGTACCAGAGTTCAAGAAAGTTCATTGAAATCTGTGCAGTCCAAATCCTTTTCAGGGACACAGCAACTTCAGTTTTTGAAATACTTATCTGATTTAAATATTCAACAAGAAAAATTATTTTTCATAAACAGGCTAGAACTGTTCTGTATACCTCACAATCCCAGGAAGAGAAGAGAGAGAACTGACTGATAGTCATCAGAAATTTGTTCTTGGAAACATGAATATTTCTGTATAATTCATAACTAAGTCAAATAACTGATTTGTACACTTGTTCATTCATTCACTTTGCTCATTCACTGGACATCTGGTAAGTCCCTTCTTGTGCTAGGCCTGGGGGAGTAAAATGAAATTACATAGATTCCAGTTCTATGTAAGATGGGGTAGGTAGCCTTGTGTCTCCCACTGAATTCCGCTATAAAACCTGGACAGAATACATGGAGCAAGTATTCACCATGAAAAGTAAATAGTATTAGGTTGACTGGAGAAAAGACCAAATTTTGAAATACCACTGAATAGGTGGTGAACCTGACACTTTTATTCCCACTGATATGCCCTGGCCTGGTCTCAGGGAAGCCTCAGACCTGGAGGTGAGCCTTGGCAAGGATGCGAAATGAAGGCTCCAGGGGATGCTATTTAAACTCTGACATGAGGAACGGCAAAGGGTTTCCTGACATTCCGAGAAAACAGAGAAAATTCCCCACTTTTCTTCTTCCTTCCTTTGCTTTCCGTAATCTCTCACATGATCCAGCCTTCAACAGCCCACAGGCACCTAAAAACTCTGAGGGAGAGGAATCCTGCTCTCTGATTGGAAGAAGTGGCCCAAGAGAATAGCACAAATCCTATGACTTTTTTTCTATCTTCTGGTGCTTACAATGATGGATCCGATTCTTTTTTTGAAGTCTGAATGCTCATAGCTCTCACGCCTCTCCATACCCCCTTCCCTTTCTGCCCCATATCTGGGCAAAACTGATAGAAAGCTCAGATACTCCTTTGTAACTAGCAGGCGGTTCACACTATGGAGCTCCAGATCCCAAGAACTCACCCCAGCATCAGACCCCAGCATCACAAACACCAAGCCAGTCTCCTTGCCTGGTTCTCACAAGCAATTTTCAGACCAGCCTGAGAGCTCTCCCTGCTCTCTCCAGAATGTAATAACCCTTTTCATGCCTCCTAGTTGCATCTAGCTGCATGCGTGGCATCATTGATCTTAATATCCAAAACAAAACAAACAAACAAAAAAAACACTGGGGATGGGTTTCTAGCTCACTTGCACTGAGCGACCCCAACAGCTCCGGACATGGGTGCAGTCATGGGAAACACACGGCAGACGAGGGTCAAAAAGGGACACTCCAGGGAACCAGCGCACACCAAGGAGATCTCAGAAGATATCAGAGAGGAGGCCGATGAGGTGCTGCTCAAGTTGTTTACAGACCTGGCCTTATTCTCTAGCTGCGTATGTGTGAATCTGACCCTGAAGAGTCCGCGAGGGACTGAGAAATCGACCACGGTGAGATCACCGCCCATGGTCAGATTGGCCACTAGGTGGCGTACACACCGGCTCAGAAGAGCGCGGCAAAGGCTTTGAAAACAGAACCTATATCCACAGCAAGTTGGTCAGACCTTGCAGATTGAAATCAGCTAAGTTGATTGCCTGCTAAAACAGAAATGGCAACATTTTACAGGATTCAAACAAGGCTCAGAGTCTCATAATATCATTTCAAAATGTCCAGCATACCATTATTCAAATTATTCGGCATATCAAGAACCAGGAATAACCTAACTCAAAAAATATATACAATTGTCAAAATTCATAAACTGTATACAAAAAGTCAGATTTGCTGTATGTCAAAATATTTTAATTATTACAACGTAAAAAAATTTTCCTTTCTGGTGGTGACGACCTCCTCATGAGAACATGCCTCTCACAAAGGATCTTCAGCCCTCTGCAGAAGAGGAGAAAAGGAAACACAAGAAGCGCCTGGTGCAGAGCCCCAGTTCCTATTTCATGGATGTAAAATGCCCAGGATGCTATAAAATCACCACTGTCTTTAGCCATGCACAAACAGTAGTTTTGTGTGTTGGCTGCTCTACTGTCCTCTGCCAGCCTACAGGAGGAAAAGCAAGGCTTACAGAAGGATGCTCTTTCAGACGGAAGCAGCACTAAAAGTACCCTGTATCAAGATGAATGGGAAACCATCCCAATAAACATGTTTTGGATAAAAAATAAATAAATAAATAATTTTAATAATGTCATTTGCCTACAAGAAGCTCACAATCTAGGGTTGGAAATAGAATAAAAAATGGATAATGACATAACCTTTACTACGTATGATTTTTTGGTTTTGTTTTTGTTCAGTCACTAAGTCGTGTCCGACTCTTTGCAACCCCATGAACTGCAGCACGCTGGGCTTCCCTGTCGTTCACTATGTCCTGGAGTTTGCTCAAATTCATGTCCATTGAGTTGGTGCTGCCATCCAACAATCTCATCCTCTGTCGCCCCCTTCTTCTCCTGCCCTCAATCTTTCCCAACATCAGGGTCTTTTCCAATGAGTCGGCTCTTCACATCAGGTGGCCACAGTATTGGTGCTTCAGCTTCAGCACCAGTCCTTACAGTGAATATTCAGGGTTGATGTTAGGACAGGATAACGTGGATGCACAGGACACCTAACTCAATCTGGAGAGGAGGGCATTCGGAGATTAGGATCACCTTCCTGGAAGCAGAGATGCTTAAGTCTTAAAGAATAAGTAGGCAAAGGGAAGGTAGGTAAAGAAGAAGGTATTCACACCTAAGTAAGGGGCTTCAGGAGCAAAGATATAAGGTCTAGTGGGCATGAGGAATTATAAAAGTTTTGTTTTGTTGAGGTTCTAGCTGCCAAGTGGGATGCCCAGAATTCAGTCATGGAAGTCTTCATCATATACTACACTTAACCTGATAAATCATCGTATCTAGAATCTGATCTTAGTTCTGGCAACATTAACACAATGATCATAATGAAATCATGGCATCCCTCTGCGTCTTGGCTTCTTGTGGGAAAAAACTACAGGTGTGTGACCAATATCTGTGTGGCCCTCTGTTTCCCAGCCTCCCTTGCAATTGGGTTGGCTGCAGGACCCATTCTGCCTAAAGGATTTGAGTGGAAGTGATTCATGAAATACTCAGGGCTTGGATATCTAAAGTAGCCAGGTGCCTTTCCTGAATTCTCTTCCCCTTTCTCATGGACTTTTCAGGCCACGTGTTGAAGGGACATGAAACAAGATGGAAGGCACCTGTATCACTCAGTCATCACTTGGAGGAGAATGCCTGATCAGAAACATCTGTAAAGGAGTTTGTACAAGAAAACAGTCCACTTTTCTCCTGTTAAGCCAGTGAGATTTCATAGTTTATTAATGTATCATAGTCTAGCCTATCTGACTAATACAGTTTTTCCATTTCTTTATCAAGAGCAAGACAGACACCCCCCAAAGTCTTTTCCAGCTCCATAAATCTAACTTAATCTAGAGAAGGCTCTATTCAAGTTATCTGGCTTCTTCCTAGTGTTTTGCCTAAATTTCTTGGGCTCAGTTCTGCCTATACTCTTCCTTTCCAGGATAATTCTGTATCTTCCCTTGGAGAAAGGAGATGTTGCCAGAGACACCAGGACTGCATAGGCTCTGAGAGTTCACCTCGTATACCTTTCTACTGCCTGACTCATCTCTCTAACACCCCCTGCTATGTGGTGGTCCAGGGCCTGCTTGAAAATCTCTAGTAACTGGAAACTCATGACCCTGACTATACAAAAGTTGTTCCTCCCGAAACATTCTAAATAAGGAACACACTGCCCATAATTTATAATCCCCAAGGACTGTGCTTAAATCCCCCTATTTTATTTTTCAAATATTCCATTCAAACGAATGAGTTGTAATTCCGTTTGGGACATCTGAGCCTTTGCCTGTCCTCTTCTCATCATGACAACAGTTCTTTTTTTCTTTATACAAAGAACTATTTATTTGGTGAGGTTGTATGGCCTGTGTGTGACAATCCAGAGATGCCTCTTATATCTATCGACTCCCTTATCCTCATGGATAAAGAGCTTTCTTTGAAAGAAGCTTGTCCATAATGTCAAGGACAAGATCTGATACGCAATGGTTGTCTTGCAGTTCACATCCTTGGAAATTTCAAGTTTCTGTGTGTCCTGGGGTTTCTCTGAAACCACAAACATCCTTTAAAAGTCAACACATCTAAACAAGAAAAGAGAAGGGAAACATCTTCATCTAGATGGAAAGTTTTAACATGAAAGCTTTTTGCAGTGAGGGACTCAGCATTCTTTGATGCAATGTGTTTAGTGGATAATGCTAAACAGTCCTTGAGTAATATCTAGCATAATCCATGAAAAAATGATAAACTGGACTGCATCAAAATTAAACTTTTGCTCTATATGGAAAAACTCTATCAGAAGTATGAAAAGACAAATCCCACATTGGAGAAAACATTTGCAAACCACAAATGTGACAAAGAACTAGTATCTAGAATACATAGAGAACTCTCAAACTCAAAAATAAAAAAATAAGTCATTCAACTAGAAAATGGGCAAAGACATGAATAGACATTTCACCAAATGGTGGCAAATAAGCACATGAAGTTCAGTTCAGTTCAGTCACTCAGTCATGTCTGACTCTTTGCAACTCCATGGACTGCAGCACACCAGGCCTCCCTATCCATCACCAACTCCTGGAGTTTACTTAAACTCATGTCCATTGAGTCGGTGATGGCATCCAACCATCTCATCCTCTGTCATCCCCTTCTCCTCCTGCCTTCAATCTTTCCCAGCATCAGGGTCTTTTCAAATGAGTCAGCTCTTCGCATCAGGTGGCCAAAGTATTGGAGTTTCAGCTTCAACATCAGCCCTTCCAATGAATATTCAGGACTGATTTCCTTTAGGATGAACTGGTTGGATCTCCTCGAAGTCCAGGGAACTCTCAAGAGTCTTCTCCAACACCACAGTTCAAAAGCATCAATTCTTTGGTGCTCAGCTTTCTTTATAGTCCAACTCTCACATCCATACATGACTACTGGAAAAACCATAGCCTTGATAGACAGACCTTTTTTGCAAAGTAATGTCTGTGGTTTTTAATATGCTGTCTAGGTTGGTCATAAATTTTCTTCCAAGGAGAAAGCATCTCTTAATTTTATGGCTGCAGTCACCATCTGCAATGATTTTGGAGCCCCCCAAAATAAAGTCTGCCACTGTTTCTCCATCTATTTGGAAACACCTGGAGTAACAGGCAAATTTGGCCTTGGAGTACAGAATGAAGCAGGGCAAAGGCTAATAGAGTTCTGCCAAGAGAATGCACTGGTCATAGCAAACACCCTTTTCCAACAACACAAGAGAAGACTCTAGACATGGACATCACCAGATGGTCAACACTGAAATCGGACTGATTATATTCTTTGCAGCCAACGATGGAGAAGCTCTATACAGTGAGCAAAAACAAGACCAGGAGCTGACTGTGGCTCAGATCATGAACTCCTTATTGCCAAATTCAGACTTAAATCGAAGAAAGTAGGGAAAACCACTAGACCATTCAGGTATGACCTAAATCAAATCCCTTACGATTATACAGTGGAAGTGAGAAATAGATTTAAGGGACTAGATCTGACAGACAGAGTGTCTGATGGACTATGGATGGAGGTTCGTGACATTGTACAGGAGACAGGGAGCAAGACCATCCCCAAGAAAAAGAAATGCAAAAAAGCAAAACGGCTGTCTGAGGAGGCCTTACAAATAGCTGTGGAAAGAAGAGAAGCAAAAAGCAGAGGAGAAAAGGAAAGCACATGAAAGGCGAAATAAAAGGTGTTTACTTAGCCATTAGGAAAATGCAGGTTAAAACCACAATGTGCTATCACCACACTAAAATAGAAGAGACTGACAACGCCAAATGCTGGCAAGGATGCAGAGAAACCGAATCACTCACACATTGCTGTGTGTGATTTTTTGCATTTTTGCGAATGCAAAAATGGTACAGCCCCTCTGGAAAATAGTTCAGGATTTTCTTTAAAAACTAAACATGCACTAACCATACAACTCAACAATTCCACTGCTGGACATTTATCCCAGAGAAATGACAATGTATGTTTACACAAAAATATGTACATCAATGTTTAAAGGAGTTCATTCCTAATAATCAAAATCTGGTGACACTCCAGATGGTAAAACAAATTGTGGTACAAACTAAATATTGACACCTGCCACAGCCTGGATGAATCTCCAGAGAATTATGGTGCATGAAAAAAGCTAGTTCCCAAAGATTACACATTGCATGATTACACTTATATTCTTAAGATGACCAATTATTGAAATAGAGAATAGATTAGTGGTTGCCAAGAGGTTAAGGATGGGGTTGGACGTCAGGCATGACAGAAACTGCAGCTTGCCCTCCGTCTCCTATTGCTGATGACCCTTCAGCTCTACCATCTCCCACCTCCCCTTCCTCCTCCAGTCAGTAACTCTTCTTGCCTGTTCACTTGATGCCAGCCCCTGTGTGCCAGCCGTTATAATGTACTCCTGTACTTTTCAAGGTGCTGTACTGTGAGATTAAAATTGTTTTACTTTAAAAGGCAATAAAAAAGGGTGGGGTTAGAGCAGGCAGGGAGGTAGGTGTGGTTATAAAAGCCCAACAAGAGGTAAGGATCCTGATGATGACGGAAATGTTCTGGTTCTTGCATGTATCAATGTCAATAATATGGCTGTGATATTGTAGTACCATTTTGGAAGGTGTTACCATGCAGGGGGTACTGGGTAAACAGTATACAGAATCTCTCTGTATTATTTCTTACAATCATCTGTAAACCTATATATATAAAATGATTAACAAAACCACTCCCCATGCCTGGGTTGCAGTCCATACCTGGTAAATTACAATACTGAGAGACGTGAGCCAGGCATCAGTAGTTTTTAAAGATGGCCAGGTGATTCCAGTGGGCAGCAAATTTGGGGACCACTGAATTGAGCATTTCAGAAGCCTCTAAGGAGATAATCTAAGAAGAATGAGAAAAAACAAACAGTTTTCCTAAAGTTCTGTTAGAGGCCTCTTTGCAAAAGGGAATGGCAGAAGCATCCTATTATGTTTTGGGCACAGCCCCAGACAATTTGAGGGAGAAGCTCTGACTGTTTCTTACTCATCTTGCAGGCTCCTAGCATTGTTTTCCCTAACTGAAAGCTCCAGCCTCCATGCCAGCATTATTAACCACTTTATTAATTGTATTAACTGACAAAAAATATTTTATAAATAGTTCAATTTCTTCGTATCCATCTTTATCCCAATGATCTTTATTAAATCCAGCCTGAGAAGTGAGTTATATAAACGCTGATAGAAGTTCCAGGGCCTCCCCAGGTATTACAGGTGTGTGGCTGTTTTAAATTAACTCTCCATCCACACCTGGTTGGAATGTCAGAAACTAATATTCACTTCCCTTCTTCCATGACATTTGTTAGAGATACCACTTAAACTTGCTCTAATAATTGGTATGAAGTATAAGACGAAAGGAGAGAAAGAGACTGAAACTTTCCTTTCTTTAAGTTTGGACCCAATTTCACCTTTGCAGTGAGTCCTACTACACTGATGAGTGGATTTTCAGAATGTTTCTCCATTGCATGTTTCCAAATGTTATCATGCCCTCTTTTCCGACCTAAGTCTTCTCTTGGGACTTTTTTTTTTTATTTATTAAAAACACTGTTTAAAATGCATGATCAGAGCAACATTAAAGTAATGAGAAAAGGCAGCCTTATCGGATAAGATAATCTGCTTTTCCTCAAAGATGCCATTTTTATTGCATTAAGGGTTGCTTGCTCAAAGAGAGCTAAAGAAGAAACACAAATTAACTCTGTACATCAAGTCCTCTTTCTCACATCTGTTTGATTTTTACACTACTGGTACAGCATTGGCTCCATGGAGACCCAAAGAATAGGAAAAATGAGCTATCTTTAATATTTGTTTTTTTTTTTTAATTCCAAGAAATCTTCAGGGAAAGATGAAGTTAGAGATGCTAGGGAATGAATGTAAATCCATTTTACCATTCTTTTACTGCTAAGCAGGACAGAAGAGTCAGGAGTCATGTCCTCTGAAACACAGGCACTTCTGGATTTAAGCACACACAGATGCAAAGCATTCAACTCAGTTAAGGACAACGAATGGAAACAAAGCAATGCACAAGGTTACCTCTCACCCCATAATGGAAACTTCCCTTCGGCAACACCTGGACTCTACACAGTCAAGACGATTTAAATAAAAGACTCAGAGGCAGGAAACCCGTACTCAGCCCAGCTCTTTATGAACACAGCTTATTGCTGCACCAATTTACTCTGCCTCTAATTCACAATTCTCTAGTCCCACACTCCTTTGGTTCTCACCAGGCATGGAGCCCTTCCCATCCAGCCCTGCTGCAAGGGCCTTTGCTCAGGCCATTCCTGCTGCCTGCAATGAGGACCCCCTGACTGCTTGCTGCTGGCTCCCTCTCAGACTTCAGGTTTCAATTATAATATCCCTTCCCACTCCCTTCGTTCCAGAGTCAGTCTCTAACTCTGAGTCCTACTCTCAGACTCCTATTCCAGGGCTTGACATCTGTTGGGGGGCATCCCACAGGTCTGCAAGCCTTGTAGTTGTCCAGCCTCAAGACCAAAGAAACAGCCTGGAGACAGCGATAGAGACATGGGTGGTTTATTGGACGGGAGAATCCTACAAAGGGTCCTGGAGCAACAACTCAACACAATGTGTGGACAGGACACTGCAACAGCCTTTGCTATTCAGGGGAGAAGGAGGCTACCATTTACAGGGAGAATTGATGTCAGTTACCAGGGACTAATTAAGCCCTATAACTAAGAGGACTGAGTATTTATGTGAGTGAAGCAGGGGCTGGTGGAGCAAGGGATGTACGCAGAGTGAGAGAACAGCCATCTTGAATGGCCTGACCATATAACATCTAACAGATAATTATTCGTGAAATTAATAAATGCTTTCTCTAAAAATTAATAAATGCTTCCTCCAGCTAGATGAGTAGATAGCCTAACATTTCTTAGGACAATTTCAGTGACTAATAAAAACTGACTACATTTTTCTTTTGGCCTCACCGTGTGGCATGCGGGATCTTAGTTCGCTGACCAGAGATCAAACCCCTGCCCCTTGCCTTGGGAGCAGAGAGTCTTAACCACTGAGCCTCCAGGAAAGCCCTGACTACATTTTTAATTAAACATGCACACCCATATGATACCTAAATACAGAGACTACAGTGATCAGCTCAAGCCATTCAGGATCTGAGACCACTTTCTAATGATGATATGTAGGCTACTCATTTAAGCATTCAGTGATCTGTGAGCCAGACCTGACCACTCTTGTTTCCCAGCTGTTTCCTCCTCCACTCACTTCCATGCGTCTAGTCTCTGTCCCATTCACCCATTAGAGACATCTCTACTGCCTTATGAGTCATAAGGGCCATTGACTTTAAAGTCTTGGAGAGCAAGGACCACGCTTTAAATAATAATAGCAAACACTATTGAGTATTTCCTCCGTACCAGTCAAAATGTTATGTGCCTTCCTTTGTTAATAAAATATGCAGTGGAGCCATGACTGGAACCCAGGCCCAACAACGGCAGAGCCGGTATACACACTCTTCTTTAACCTGGATCTGACACTTCTCAACGGTCAGCATGACCTTTGGCAAGTTGCCTCAGTTTCCTCTTCTGTAAAATAGGGATGACCCATTATCTATCTCAGACGGTTACTGAGAGGATTAAATGCTTAGAAGCCCACTAGACTCATTAAATGTTAGTTGTTATCATTATTGTTTATATTTACGTCAAAAATTCCAGGAAACCTCTCAGTCCTGGTTTTAGAACGGAAAGTCCCCTGT
This sequence comes from Cervus elaphus, assembly GCF_910594005.1. NCBI lineage: Eukaryota > Metazoa > Chordata > Mammalia > Artiodactyla > Cervidae > Cervus > Cervus elaphus. The sequence continues at coordinate 25,438,367 of NC_057821.1, forward strand.
TCTCGGCAAAAGTTAAAAGTGAGTCTAGACGGCAGACTCAGGTAAAGGAGTCAGAGGTTCCCTGCTCATTCTCCACTGCCTGCCTCTTTCAGAGCCCACCTTAAAATTCCCCCTTATATCCTGGAGCTGACCTTTCCCCTCGCCACAATATTTCAGAAACCCGTACTCCTTAGTCTACAGGCCGTAGTGCAGAAAGCATTACTTTTTTGGTACATTCTTTTACGCAGACCACCGATCTGTTTTCTAAGAGCAAATTATTTGGTGTCAGGCCGTTCGTAAGTCTATCAAACGGTTTTAAAAGTCCCGGCTACCTGAACGAAACGAGAGCATCTAGTGCCCCCTGCCGCCGTTCGTAGGAAAGGCAACCAAATAAAAAACGCTCGATTCTTTGACCGTGAACTTTTGCTGATCAAGTTCTAAATAGAAATTGGTATAAATACCCTAAAATTGAAGCTAGATTCCCGTTTTATCTTTTCTAGAAGTCAATGCCTTGAAATTCAGCTGTTTACTTTGCCTACGCAAGAAAAAAAATGACTAGCTTTATTATGCTTTTCTCATTTACTTTTGCTTTCCTTGAATTCGACTGTACCTGTTGTGACTTGGGGATTTATTTGTACTGGTTTTTATCTTCCTCTTGGCTCGCTTTCACTTCCGTGAAGCCTGAGGCTGACGCCCAGGACAAAGGTTGAGGCGTCGGCTGGCGGAGGCGACCTCCGCCGGCTTCACCGGCCTCTGGAACCCTCCAACACGACCCAAGAACCCTCTGACGCGCGCCGACCACCCAGCTTCCGCAGACGCGGAACTTCCCCGGATTTATAGAGCGCGCCGTTGGAGCCAATGGGACGCTGGCGCACGACTAAGTGTCGATGGGCTCAACCAATGAGCATGCGAGTTAGGCGATATGGGCCCGCCCACCTCGGCCGTATTGTCGGTCTGCTGGTAGCTCACGACGAAAAGAGATGGTCCCGACTATGGTCTGAGCTGTGGCCGGTGCCCACAAACGGGCTCCGCGGCGTCCTAGCCGGGGAGAGTACAGCTGGATCTGCTATGGGGGTCAGAAGCAGGTCAGGGCGAGCAGCCAGTGGAGACGATGCGCCCAGCCGAGAATAGGCACGGGGCCGCTGGAGAACCTTCCAAGAGCGAGCAGGGCGCGGGTAGGGGCTGGGAAACTCGGGAGTCCCTGGATGGCCTTGGGCATCGTCCCCAAGCCTCCTGGCCTGGAGGATAGGAGGCCGGGCGTCAAGTGTGCGCTCGGATTGGGGCTGAGCCAAGTCCTGCCGTGCCCCAACCAAGACCTCCATCCCCCCGCACGTTCTCCCCTCCAGCTGGGAACGGGCTGTGTCACCGCAGTTTCTGCCCCAGGAAGGCCACTTTTCCTGACCGTGACATCTGAGCACAGAGGAAGACAGGGATAGACAGTAGCACTTTGATAAAAGTGTGTCTTCCAATTGTGACCGCCGCCCCGGCCAGGTTGCCCTTTCTTTCCCCTCCCAGCCTGAAGGGGCTGCGGTCTTGAGTTTTGTTAGGGCCTCGGTGGAGTTGAGATCTCAGTAAGGAGATGGTGCAGCTTTGTTAACTGTCTTTCCAAGATGGAATCTTTCATCCTCAGGTTGAGTGAGAATGGACTTTTGCTGCGAATTGTGGCTTTATTTGTAATCCTTCCAGTGAAAACTTTGGGATACCCAGCCCTTCCTTAGCTCATGGATTTCTAGTAAGGCATTCAAAGCTCATGACTTCTTTGTAAGACTTCTTGTGGCCATGTGTCTCACCCGACCTTTTCAGAAAATTGTTCATTGGTGGCATAAGCTGGGACACCCAGCCTGTGTATTAACTATCATGTTTTGTATCAGGAGAGTGCTAGTTTTAACCTTTTTTTTTTTTTTTTAATAACACTGAGTATTGTGGCCATGTTTTCCAAGAGGTCAGATAATGAAAATGAGAACATTTATACTACCAAGGTAGGCATGATCCCATCACCAAAAAAAAAGGCTAAACAACTGTGCTATGTTAACTTCCCTGCTGGCTCAGACGGTAGGTAAAGAGTCTGCCTTCAATGCGGGAGACCCAGGTTCAATCCCTGGGTCGGGAAGATCTCCTGGAGAAGGAATTGGCAACCCACTCCAGTTTTCTTGCCTGGAAAATCCCATGGACGGAGAAGCCTGGTAGGCTACAGTTCATGGGGTGGCAAAGAGTCGGACACGAATGAGTGACTTCACTTTCTTATGTTAACAGCAACATACAGTTGGGTCGAAAGGGGTGGGTGGTGGTAAATAATCTACACAGAGCATCCTGTGCAGTGTGTGGGAAAGACTTTGGGATTGGGCATAGTGGAGAAGCGAATGTGAAAGCACATTTGGAGACTGAATCTGGCAAATTCAGAATGAGAGAAGTGAGTGCCTCCAAACAAACCAAAAGTGTTGTCTTTTGGGGAAATGAAATCAGCCTTCAGTCAGAAGTATCAACAGCAGCTGCTGAATTAGCGTGGGTGTCCATGAACAGACATGCCTTGTCCTTTGGGTGCCTTGATTATTTTATGAAACTGAGTACAGTCACTTTTCCTGATTCAGAGGCAGTGACCAGAATATCCTGTGGTTATATGATGAATTTACAGATGTCAGCAGCTGGGCTGTCACAAGGCTGTGGAAACAAAGTGGGTGGATGTTTTTGGAGAAATGGAAATGAATCCCTACAAATCTAAAAACTTGTCATTACTAATAAGTAAAATTCCAAGTATTCCATGTTCAAACGTTTGTATTGAGTGGATATTTAGCTTAATGTCATCACATTGGCCTGAGCCTCAGTGTGGTGAGCATGAGAACAGAGCTGCAGGTCAGAGTGAATTTGACTTTTGACCGTATTGTATGCAGTTTTACCACTGCATCAAAGAGAAGGATGTCCTAAAGGCTGCAAGCAACTCAGAAAAGTATTATTGGAAAAGAAGACAGAAAGAATGAAAATATTATTCTACTGTATCTTGGGACAGAAATATGTCATCTTTTAAATATGGGAAATACCTGTTTAATCTTATTCATAGTTTCCTTTTAAAGTTTTACTTTATGTATCTTATTTATATATTTGTATTTAAAATATCCACAATGTGTCTATTTTAGAGATAAATGATACACATGTATTGAGATGCTTGTTCAAAATTTGACTGATGAGCAGAGAGAGGCCTAAATGATAAGTAACCACATGGGATCTGAAAGAAGAAAAGAATCAAGGACCTGACAGAGGGTTTGTTCTTTGTTTAAAAATCAACTAGTCCCTTGTGATGTTGGGTTCTATGAATCAATCTCCCAAAGCCAGGATGCCCCTGGAAGAAAGGATACAAACTGAGTTTCTGCACATTTGAAAATGAGGACCAGGCTCAGGATCACAGAGCACTTACTGATGTGCAAATGTCCCTGGAGGTCCTGCCTGAGCAGCCCATCTGCAAGTCAGTCGGGCTCTCAGCCTTGCCCTTCTTTTCCTTCACATCCACCAAATACAACTTAGGAAACCCTGCATTACTGGGGACTGGGAGTTCTCCAAATCCAAAGGGGCCTGAGGATAGAAATCAGGAATTGGAGAACCTGGATGGGAAAAAGAAGTTTCTGTGTTCCCCAACCTCTGACTGAAATTTAACATTTGTTTCCATTAGGAAAATAGGCAGCAAACCAAGTAGTACTGGTACCTGTGACTGTGTCATCCCCAGGAATCACAGATACTCACATGTTACAGATACCTCAAAGTATTGTTATATGCACCACTACTTGGAAGTTACAGTAATTATCACACCCACTCCTAGATCCCATGATTTAATAATGAAGCACATCTTTGGCACAGATGTAAATGTTTACTACTTTAATAACTTTCCTGCTTTGGATAACTTTATTTCAATAAAACTGGCTTCCCTGGCAATCCTGTGTATTTTATCTTGTATGTTTCTCCAGGAGTGGTGGCACATTGGAAGTGAAGAATCTGCTGTGGATAATGAGCAGACAGCTTTACAAAAAAGGCAGAGGTGAACAGATTTTGCTGCACCCTCACCTTGGGCTCTAATCTTCCCATTAGATGGAGTAGGTGGCAGTTGGTGGCATGTAAGTTGAGAGGACCGTGGCCCCTTTGCCTAAGAACCTTCCTGTTCCCACATGTTGTTCATGTTGCTTTTTTAGATGAAAATACCTTGAGTAGGAATATCATGCTTTCAGCCTCTAAAACCTCAGTGACAGGGCTGGAAGGGATCTCGGCATCATAAATCCAGGCTCTGGGGTTCAGGGGTAAGTTATTTACTTGAGGAGGGGGATCATATTAGTTAAAGATAACTGAGGTATCCCAAAGTCTTTGGTTTTATTCTGGATAGAGAAAGTGTCCTGGGAGTCTTGGGAGAGAGAAAAAGGGAAGGAGGGAGGAAGGAAAAGAGACACACACATGGGCGTGCACATGTATGGGAGAACACACGCACAAGGGTTCCAGCGTGCAGTGGGCTAAGGATGGGCATAGAAGGGGATGAGGAGAGCTGGAAAAACTCAGCACCAAACTCCAGGATACCACTTTCTCCATCCACATTCCAGCGCCTGCCATCAACTCTCCTATGCCTCTCCCAGAACCCTGTTAACTCCCTCGGCCCACCTTAAGACTTCTCAGACGTTAGATATAGTCACACTGCTTCCTTGAAGCACTTTTAAACACAAGGAGTAGATTCAGCAAACAAATTTCACAAGGTTTAATTTATATTCTTAGGTGTTTTTTTTTTTTTGAAATCCTATTATTCCCAGTCCCACGGCATCCCTATAGCTGCTTGATGAACCCTAGATGACGCTTCCCTGGTGGCTCAGACGGTAAAGAATCTGCCTGCAATGCGGGTGACCTGGGTTCGATCCCTGGGTTGGGAAGATCCCCTGGAGACGGGAAGGGCAACCCACTCTAGTATTCTGGCCTGGAGAATTCCACGTACAGAGAAGGCTGGCTGGCGGGCTACAGTCTATAGGGTCGAAAAGAGTCGGACACGACAGAGCGACAGCCTAGATGACAGCCTTCTTCAAATCTGAAGAGCTACTATATAAGGAAGTGGGTTGGAGTTACTGGCACTTGCCTGGAAGGCAAAACTGGAGTGAGGTGAGAAGTTGTAGCCTGGAGGCAGGACTCACAGGTTTATCCCTGGGAATGCGTTATTCTGGAATTAGACATGATTTAGTGCCTTTCAGTTCTGGCACTCTGTACCTGGTCCCTTCAGGTACCTTAAGCCCAGCAAATCCTGGGTTTTACCAGGATGCTGGTCTCCGCACCACCTCTAGATAACGTTGTAGATGGTGCGATGTAGTGAAGGGTGCTCGGGCTTTGAAACCAGACCAACTCGGGCTCTAACCTTTGCACCCCACTTAGGAGTTGAGTCTGTGGAAAACTCCTTCGCCTCTCCGAACTCTAGCTCCCTCCGCTGAAAATGGGGTCAATCTGCTGGAGAGTACGTAAAAGGCCTGCTGGAGAGGCCCCACAAACGCGCCTTAAATGAAGGAATCTCTTCTCCGGTTAAAAATCGTTTGCCCTCTGGAATCCCAGTTATACCCAGGTCCACGCCCAGTCTCGCTCCGTCCAGCAGGGGGCAGCAGACTCCAGTCCCAGGATCAGGGCCAGACCCGAAAGCCGGGCCGCCGGAGCGAGTGGCCAGGTCCCGAGCGAGTGACCAGGTGTGGCCGCCGCCTGGGATGCTATAGCGCCGGCACTGCAGGTGGCACAGGCAAGTAACAACCTCCGCTGCGCCGGGAGGGAACCGACCGGGTAGGACCGAGCTGCGGAGGAAGGGATGCAGCGCAGGAAGGGATGCAGCGCATGCGCATGAGGGGGCGGGGCCGGTGCTTCCTGGAACCAGCAGCCCCGCCCAGTGCTGGGAGGTGAGCTCTCAGTGGGAAGGCGCTGGTGGTGAGCTTAGCTTCTCGGTTCCAGGTACGAAGTTTTCCTGTAGCTGGCTCCCAACTTTTTTCTTTTCACCCGCGGGGAGAGCTTGAGGCTGCAGGTGAGCTGTACATCTAGCTATACCTTGAGATCTTTCTGCCCGTAATTTTCATGCAAAGGTGCAGAAATAGGCAGATAACGATGCCGAGAAACTTGGGAAGATTTTGCAGGGGGTGGAGTCTCCTCTTCCGGGTATCGCTTCTCTCCTTTTTCTGGAAAGTCCCCGAATTTCTTCCTTCCAAGGTCCTGAATCTCCTACCTGTCCTCCCTCCTCCCTTCCCGGAGCTAGGGAGAGATGGAGAACGGGGTGGGGCCCTTGGATCATCGCAGAAATGCTTGGTAAGGTTTCAAACCTTCCCAGCACCATCCAGACTTCACTCGAAAGTCTTTCGAGCCCCCAAGGAGTTCAAAGGTAGGTAATTATTGATACTTAGCATATGCAAATAGTTTTTATATAATAGCTCAGGGAGATCTCTTAGTGGGTTCTCCAAATTTTGGAGGGCTAGGGACAAGGCCGGGCCCTGTCACCTAGTGTTGTGCGCTGTGCAGTAAATCATTTTGCTGCATTGCACCCAAGATGCTTTCTGGCTTTTCCAAGGGCTGGGCATTGCATTTGCGATGGGAGCACGTGATCCGTCGCGCATACCATCCTCATTGCCGTCCCCGCCTTGTTAACGCAGCCTCTGGCTTTCTTGTGTAATTCTGAGCAAATCAAACGGTCCTGCAACGGAAAAGGAGCGACAGGGCGAATTGCCTTTTGCTTGGATTTTCGCTGTAAACCCTTACAAGAGCTGAAAATAGATTTCTTTTGCTTCCTTAGAACAACACTCAGTTCACTAAGGAGATGAAGGGATTTTTCCTGGCAATAGAGCTGTGCGAGGGTAGGTCAGTTACAGAGTATCTTAAGGCAGAAGTTATTCCTGAGTTTAGTCTTCAAGGAGCTTGACTGGCGCGGAGGAGAGAGAAGGTCAACCGAAGTGTCTCTCCATCAGGGCCCCAAGAGAGGGCCAGTGGAAAAACTGGGGTGGGGGTGGGGGCTCAGAGGAGGGAAAAGGAAACAGCCTTCCACAGCAGGTGATTGACTTAAGGAAAAAATTAGGTTCCTGTTACCACCTGATGATAAGTGATTTCTCTCATAACTTCAGCTCTGTATGTAAGGGTGTTTCCTGACTGTGTGTTGATCATCTTAGACTGAATATGTTTCCCTGTCTCAGGAAACAATAGCAAGGCTCTTCTCCTCACTAGTGGTCCAAGCCAGAGACTCATCCCTTCCCTGACAACCCCGCCCCCCCCCCCCCCCCCCCACACCCTGGGTTTGTTGATTCAACCACCTGACCTGTCCACCTCACTCCACTTTCATTTCTCTAGGCCAGACCACCATCATCTCTTGCTTGGCTTACTGCTTCAGACTCCCAGCCTATCTTTACCAGACTCCCTTTATAGGGCTTCCAGGAGTCGTCTGGCCCTTGCTCACCTGCACCCCCTCTTTTCACACCCCTTGCACTTCTCTCCGTTTTAAAACCATGCCATGCTGTCTCATGCCACTAGGCTTTCGTAGGTGTCTCCCTTCTGCCTAGGACACACCCCTCCTTGCCAGCCTCCTTCCTTGCTTTCTCCTGCCGTCCTCAAGGCCCCCGCTGGGTCCCTGCTTCCTCACAGAATGAAGCTTAGGCTCCCAGGCTGGAAGGGTGAAGCTCCTGGTTATAGGGCCTGTGCCTCTCCTCTGAGGGCTCCCTCATGCAGCTGCCGCCTCCCTGGTGCCACACTGGAAGTGCCGGAAGATCAGGGCCATGTCCATCAATGGGGCTTTCCGTCTCTTCCTGCTGCCGGCACATAGAAGACACCCAAGAAATCGTTCTTGATGTAATTGAGTATACGTGCAAGTTATATCAGTACTATTATGGCTTGAGTCTATGAACGCCTGCATCTTAAATCCACCCTGCCTCAGTTGATTTCTTACTGTGCTGAAATAGTATTGCCCTTGTTCACATCAAGCTTAAAAACAGGTGTAAGAGTGAAAGGGAGGATCATCATTTGAGCAGCTAATATTTATTGGGTGTTCAGCGTGTGCCAGGCATGGCTTCTGAGTGCCTTACAGCGTTAACTCATTTCATCACCATAGCAACTCTGTGAGGTAGGTATTTTTATTATCCCTGTTTTACAGATGGAGAAACTTAAGATACAGAGAGATTAAGGAACATGCCTAACATTACATGTTGGTGAAGACAGGCATACACTGTGGAATGTGATGGGCTCCTTGAGAAAGACAGGAAGTAGGACTGGACGTGAGGTGCTCACAGGGCTGAGGGTGATAGGTCTCCAGGTGCAAGACAGTCCAGTGTGGGCTAAGCTACGAGGCCAAGAAGTGCTTAACGCAGAATTCAAAACTTTCAGGAACTTCAGTGTCACTTGCACGTTCATTCTTTTGGCAACTAACTTAGTTTTTGGAAACACTACTGATTAGGAATGAAACTTCTCTGAGTCTGCTATCTTGGTTCTGTTGTGTGACCTCGGGGCTGCTGCTTGCCTTTTCTGTGCTTTAGTCGCCTCATCTGCAAAGTGGATAATGATAGTACTTACCTCCTAGGGTCGTGGTGATAATTAAATGAGTTGATACATATAAGGCCTTATAGTGGTGCCTGGCACATGGTAACTGCTCAGAAATGACATCGTCATTATGATTTATCCATGGTTTTGGAACACAGGTCCTTCCTTCTTCTATATTCAGCCCCACTGGACCACTTCTTGGGCATCAACAACCATCCTGTTTTAATTCTTCATCCCACAGACATTGAGAATTTTCCATCGTTGCCTCCTTTTCAGCGCCATCACCTCCTGTGCCTTGGGCTCCCAACCTCAGACCCTTCCTCACAGTAAGTGCTAGCTTACTTTCCTTTTCCATTCTTCTGGGTGAGTTTGTTACCAGTTGCTACAGAGAATTAAAGATCAGGTTAACCTCAATGGCAAACAGTGAGAACACTGTGAAAATACAAAAAATTCTCATATACCATTCCTTGTGTATACAAAGATAATTATTTTTCCCAGGGAGAAAATAGAGATGTAAAAAGATGTGCAGTCACCACCAGGAATCTTAGAATTAAAAAAAAAAAACCAAAAAACTCTAGAGCTTACCTCCTCTATTCCCCTCATTTTGGGGGAGTTGGCCTTTTAGGGATGGGGCATGGTCCAGGGTCCAGCAGCCACTAGTGACCAGAGGCCATGTGTCCAGCCTGTAGCCAGCACTCTTTCTCCTACGTCTTGGAGAATTCCAGGCAGGATTTCCGTGGAGTTTCTTCGAACTTTTCACCTGTGGGTGTTTCAGCTGCTGCTGTGAGGCCTGTAGGATCTCACGGTCACTCAGTTAACTTCTGCAAGGGCTGCCTTGCGTTGAATCCTTCAATGGTTTCCCGTGGACCAAGCGTGGGTGTCTCTGCCAACACAGGAGAGCTGTCTCACAACAAAGCAAAGAGCACGTTGAAAGGGAATCAGTCAACAAGCACATGTCCTTGTTACCCCTTTCCTGTTCTTAGGTGTGAAGAGGAGCGGGTACAAACAGGAAAGAATTACAAGATAGAGTTAAGGTCAAGGAAGTTAGAAGAGCAGACGCTCCAGACCAGGTGGACGGTGCAGGTGGGAGTGGTTAAGGAGGTTGGGGTGTGGCTTAGAAGGCGTGGTTAAGGAGGTTAGGGGTGTGGTTGGGAAGGGGCGTGGCTAAGGAGGTTAGGGGTGTGGTTGGGAAGGGGCGTGGCTAAGGAGGTTAGGGGTGTGGCTGAGAAGGGGAGTGGTTAAAGAGGTTAGGGGTGTGGTTGGGAAGGGGCGTGGTTAAGGAGGTTAGGGGGTGTGGTTGGGAAGGGGCGTGGCTAAGGAGGTTAGGGGTGTGGCTGAGAAGGGGAGTGGTTAAAGAGGTTAGGGGTGTGGCTGAGAAGGAGAGTGGTTAAGGAGGTTAGGGGTGTGGCTGAGAAGGAGTGGTTAAGGAGGTTAGGGGTGTGGTTGAGATGGGCGTGGTTAAGGAGGTTAGGGGTGTGGTTGGGAAGGGGCGTGGCTAAGGAGGTTAGGGGTGTGGCTGAGGCGTGGTTAAGGAGGTTAGGGGTGTGGTTGGGAAAGGACGTGGTTATGGAAGTTAGGGGTGTGGCTGAGAAGGAAAGTAGGTTCAGAGGGAGATGGTGTGCAGAGAATGTAGGTCAGGGAGAAGGGGGCAAGTTCCAGGCACGGGAGTGCAAAGTGAACATGGCAAGGTCACTGCCCCGCTAGGAGACCGCGCTAACCAGAGCAGAAGTCCTGCTGGGGAGGTGGAAAGGCGTCCCCAACTGAGAGGACAGGACAAGTCTTGCAGACAGGAAAGGAAAATCATCCTCAGGTGTCTCCCTGAGTGATCTTGAGAGTGATGAGGGTGGGGAGACGGCGGCTGAGTGTTGGGAGAGGGGGAAGATCTAGCTGCCTTTTTCTTAGTGGACTGGAGAAATTAATTTACATAATTCTGTGGAATGCACATCATTTTTATATACATTTGCTCCCCCAGACTCTTTTTATCTTGTAAAATATGTCCCTTCCCCCTTGCTTTAGACTTGAACCTTGCCAATGGACCTGATTGGTTTTGGTTATGCAGCCCTGGTGACATTCGGAAGCATTTTGGGATATAAGCGGAGAGGTGAGGCCAAACCAGATTTTTCCTCAAAAGGACCTGGTGGGAGGTTGTGCTGGGATCATCTGAGGAGTCTATAAATAGGACAGGAAGCTAATGAAGTCCTCAGGTGGCTGAGGACCAGCATTTGGTGGGAGGATTCGGGGAAGGAGGTGGGGTTCCCTGGGGCTGGGTGAACAGAGCCTGTCATTCCAGAGCCTGGGTGTCTGGGTCTCCCTTCATCTGTTAATATCAGTTGCATAATTAATTGAGTTAACCTCCTCAGGGCTACTCATTTATTATCAGATGAGTTTTTTTTTTTTTTTTTTTAACATACTCCTAGTGTCAAAAGGGCTTCCTTTGTAGCTCAGGCTGGTAAAGAATCCGCCTCCAATCTGGGAAACCTGGGTTCAATCCTTGGGTTGGGAAGACACCCTGGAGAAGGGAACAGCTACCCACTCCAGTTTTCTGGCCTAGAGAATTCCATGGACTGTACAGTCCATGGGGTCCCAAATGTGTCAAAAAACTGAATTATGTTTATATTGTGTGTGGCAACAGAAAATTTGTTCAGTACTTAGTTATAATATCTGAAGTGGTCTCTTCATCTCTGTCCCAAGGTGGAGAAAACACCCAGTTGATAAAATAAAGGATTTCATGGAGAAAAAAATGAAAGGCCAAGTTTTATATTTTACTTTGTTTTAAGGTAGATGCATTTATATAGTCACAGTGTCCCACATTTCTCTTTCTTATTTTTTTAAGAAATTCATAAAATGAAGTTATATTTTGAAGACTGTTTTATCAGTGACATTGGGGGACTTGAATTTCAGGTCTATATGGTTTTGAAGGTTACTTCTTTTAGTGATTTTTTGAGGTGTAGGAAAAGGAGAGCGAGAGCGTGTGTGTGTGTGTGTGTGTGTGTGTGTGTGTGTGTGTTGGGGTTGCTGCAGGGTGTGGCAGGAAAGGGTTACTTTAGTTGTAAGGCATCTTCTTCCACTTGTTGCCTGAAGAATTAAGCTAGAACCTAGTGCATGTCACTTCTGTTTCTGGATGGGTGTGTGTGTATGTGCATTGCTGTAATGGTTCTTAACCCTGCTGCAATCTGAATTTTCTGTAGATGTTTAAAAAACAGAGATGCCTTGTAACTGAATCACTTTGCTGTACACCAGTAACTAACACAACACTGTAATCAACTATACTTCAATAAAAATAAATGATACATTTAAATCCCTCTCCCCCCAAAAAACCCCAGAGGTGCCTTGACCCTAGAGATTACAATCTGATAGATTCTAAATAGAGTGAGTGCCCTGAAGTGGGGATGGTGTGTGTTGGTCACACTATCACTGGCATGTGCCCTCTTGCTCTCTACCCAGAGCACAGGAAGACCTCTCTGTCTGTCCCAGTGCCCGGGGCAATGCTGGGCAGGTACTGGGTGCGGAAGGGGATGGGTTGGCAACTGGGATCAGTGACCGGATTTTTCCTGTTACTCGTTGTCGTGATCCAGCCCTGAGTCCTTATGTGTTGAGGCTGGAAGCTTTGTTAATTATTCAGGAGAGAACCACTGCTTGGTTTGCATAGGACCCTCTCTACCTCCATGAGTTGAAAACATCATTTATCTTATTTTTATCATCACAAGCTGAGAGTGAAATAATAGAGGCAAAGAGAATAGGGGGAATAAAAGAGGGACATAAAGAAGTTAGATAATTGTCTAAGATCATGCAGTCGCCATTGGAAGCACGACGATAAGGCAGGCTCTATCTCCATACCCATCCCTCCCATTGCTGTGTTCTCGGGGTTCAGCATGAAACAGTCATTTCTTAGAAACTGTCCATGGATAGCTGACACCTGATTTGGCCTTGTGCAGTTACAGTGCCCAAGAAGAAACACATTTCTTCCACTTGTTGCTTATATCACACATTAAGTGATAAAGATATGTCTTCATTTGAGGATTTTCTACCTGAACCCTTACTTTTTTTTCCCCCTCCAGGTGGTGTTCTGTCTCTGATTGCTGGTCTTTTTATTGGGTTTTTGGCTGGCTATGGAGCTTACCGTGTCTCCAATGACAAGCGAGATGTAAAGCTGTCACTGTGTAAGGCATTTTTTTCCTGGTTATGCAAAATCAAAGCCTGGGGGTAGCTTTTTAATACCCAGCCCAGTGTCCTAGAAAATACCGGTCAGATGGCAGGTGGCAAAATGCTTGTATGGAGGTGGAACACTATCCTTGTTCCTTTCTACACAGACCTCATCAAAAGTGATGATGTTGCTGCCAGGCCTCAGAGGAATATTTCTGTAAAGTTTGTTACTAGGAAGAGAAAATAAAATTAGAAAAAATGAGGAATTATGTCTGAATTTTCTGCTAACCCTCCTAAATGCATGTTAGCATAGTTTATATTACTGTGAAAATATCTAAAAAGTGAGTCTTGGATTGTTTTATTGAATTCACAAACTGCTTTTAGATCCCACTTTGCCTTAAGAGTTAACCTAGAAAAGCAAGGCTGGGGCTTCCCTGACTGTCCAGCGGTTGAGACTTTGCCTTTTAAAGCAGAGGGTGTAGGTCTGAACTTCTGGGCAGGGCACTAGATCCCACATGCTGCAAATATGACTTGGCACAGCCAAATAAATAGATAAATATTTTTTAAAAAGATATACGTATATTGGGCATTTTATTCATATGCACTTAAACAGTTAATATATGTTATTGCCAGTCATGTTGATTTGTGTATCAGCAAGTGATTTTGCCTTGAAAGTTGTTCTTAAATTGTGATATCAATGGCCTCATCTCTTACATAATCTCTGATCATAGTGGTTCAGCTCCTAAAAGGCTGATATGGTGCTTCTGAATTTAGTATTATTACTAGACTGTTGTTATATATTTCATCTCCAGGCATTCATTTTTTCAAAATGGAATGCTACAAAATAAAGTCAGCCTTTTCCTACTGTTATTTTATTAATCAAGTCTTACTTTAAAGATTCACTTTAGAAACTGATTCTTTTCCTTCCATTTATTGGATGTCTCCTGTGAGTCTAGGCATACTGCCTAGTGTTCCTGAGGAAACTTGAAAAAGATACAGTCTTGGCCTTCCCAGGAGTGTTCTATAAATAGAAATTTAAGTTAGAAAAGCACTTTTTCTTTTCAAGATATTTCAGTAATGGATTTTAACATGCTTGTTTACTCAGAAACCTTGTTGATTAGCTAATTTATAAGGTATTTTGACAGAACACTTTTATCTTTTCAAGAGCATAGCAACTCAGTACCAACACATAATCATTGTTTTATCAGAAAGCTGAAATCAAATCCCTCTGTTTCACAAGCAAGCACTGATAACATGTTTGAGGCCCTGGTTCATGCACCGGTCTGTTTTTTAGTTACAGCTTTCTTCCTGGCCACCATAATGGGGGTGAGATTTAAGAGATCCAAGAAAATCATGCCAGCTGGACTGGTTGCAGGTTTAAGGTAAGAAAAACCTATTTTGATCTATTCTTTTCTCTGCTGTCATTTTGAAGTGCCGAATTTTGGGCAAAAGTCAGTTTTAACTTGAAAGGTCAAAGTAATTTTTATTACAGTCAGCATAACTGTAAAACCTTAAAACATCATCCATTCAATCAATTGCTGACATTTATGTGCCTGGGAATGTTTTTATCAAATACACTTAGTTTTGCTGTAGTATCTGATCACATGTACACAATTACCGTTTTTCAGAATAAAGATTTAAAATCAGCCTCATTTTTTTTCTCAGGATTTACCTGTCTGAGACAGTAAGTGTATTCATTTAAATCTGATATCTCTCTTAGAGAGTTCGACAGTGATAGTCTCTCGCAGTTATTTTGAGTTTTTAAGAGAGAAAACTTAATATTTTTTAAAAAGATAAACAGGGAGCTTCATGTTTCTCTTAATCTTAATTCTTTCCATGAGATTAAGCACATTCCCAAGTGAAAATTTGTGCATAACATTTTAAATTCTTGGAAGCTGCCTTTATATGTTGAAAGCTGTCAATGTGTTAATTTTCTTTGATGTACGTTTTCACTTTTAACAATTTATGCAAAAGAAATAATGAGATGTATACAAAGGCTGATGTTTATTGCAACTGTGTGTCTAGTTGAAGACATGAACTGAAAAATTAGAAGCAGCTTGAAAATTCACCAGTAAGGAAATGGTTCAATAGTTGTTTTGTCCACTTAGTGGAATATTGAGCAAGCATTGCATCTCATGTTTTCAAAAACCATTTAGTGATGTTTGAAAATATCAATGACAAAATAGGAGATGAAAACAGAATAAATAACCAAATATAGTGTGATCTCAATTTTTTGAAAGTCTGTGTATAAATAAGATAGGAAGGAAATTCTTCAAATACTTCATATTAATAATCTCTAGGTGGTAATGGAATGAGAAATTTTCTGCTTTCTACTTTTCAATAGAATTTTCTAGCGCGGCTGGATATAGTGTTTATGATTTGGGAACAAAAGTGTGATTATACAGGGCTGATTTCTAATGAGAGTCCTGTTCTAATAATGATGCTTGGCGGTGGAAAGTCAAAGTAGGGTTTACAGGTTAAAAAGACAAGACTCCAAACTTGGAAAGTAGCTGAGATTGTAATAATGGCATAAAATTGCCCCTTGATGAGTTTTTCAAGCTCCTTGCCTTTACTAACTATTGAAAATTGTGTTTTCTAACCTTTCTCTTATGAAAGTTCAGCCCAGATTTTCAGAAGATTGAATTCTGATTTTTCTCCATCACTTATTGAACATTTTTAAGTGGCCAGTTCAGTCACATCTTGGAATTTCAAGTACAGGGATCCTGAGAGCGTCTCTGGCCCAGGGAGTAGCAGCAGAGATGCACCCTGGAAGCCGGGGTCTAGTACCACCTGCTAGGTGGGCATGTGAGCCTTCTCTCGCCTCCTGAGTCACCTCCCCTTGCCTGTCTTTTGTTTTAATCCAGCCTCTTGATGATCCTGAGACTTGTCTTACTGCTGCTTTGAGAATCCAGAGGAAGTGAAAACTAAATCTGAGTCATTCTGCTGTAACGGGCAGAAGCCCACTGTTTGTGTTGAAAAGATAAATTCCAGTGTGGGATGTTCGATGTGGTCTTATTTTATGTTGGAAACTGCCCGAGAAACACTGTTGCCTCTGATAAGGACACTAGTTTGAGGGATTTTTGTTTTTTTTAAATAAACAGTTTAACCGTTTTCCAATTGTTAGATTCTGATTTCAATTAAGATATTTTTATGAAATTGTGAAGTATATCATAAATTGTGATGTACTCTTTGATTTTTTTTATATGTCATGTTTTATAGATGGTGGTTCCCAACACTCATGTCTGGAATAAGTTTAAATTATAAACTAACTTATCAGATGATGGAACGCCCTAAGTGGGCTTCACGGAATGCTCTTGTATCTATTTGTCATTTGTGTTATATTTGATTTTTTTTCCATTTTAATTGTATTTCTGCCAGTGTTTTTTTTTTTTTTCTTTAATAAACTTCATCCCCAGCACACTCTGTGCAAATAGAATGTATTCAGTATTCAAATAAAAGACCTGTTTTAAACCTGTTTCTCTCATTTTATTTTATTTTTTTTTGTTTCTCTCATTTTAAAATCTTCTCTATATCCTCATCATCTTTGATAGTATTTTTCCCAAGGATTCTATTCTACTCCCTTTATAATAACAAAATAAATAAAAGTTTAAATGTTTACAATTTGGAATAATAAATATTAAGAAAATATACTGATACATGGCTCCCTGATTGTTATTCTTTAATTGTAATTCTTTTTTTTTTTTAATTGTAATTCTTTTATGTTAAATAGTGTTAGGGCATCAGATCACCCTCATTCTATACTGTGAAGATCAACTGCAGTTAATTAACTACCATTCTCAAAACCAAGAGCAAGAAACATCTCTATTTCCAGGGAATCCTACCATTTTAAGAAGACAAGACAAATGCCTTCTCCTTATTCACTTACAAAATATTTTCAATATTATTGCATAAGTTATAGGAACTCATTGTAGACAAATCAGAAAATATGGATAAGCTAAAAACATTTGTCCTCCTTACTGGCCTTTTTTCTCAGATTGAGCAGGTGTTTAGTAGATCTGTACTTTTCCTTGTGGCTATGTCTTAATGAGTAGAAACATGGCATTCGCAAGGTAGAAACTGGGCACTTAACTACCTTTAAAAAGAATCCTGTGTAAGAGTGGAGTGTGTATGAGGGCATCTCTTCTTTTTTCCCCTCTACTCTTTGTTTTCACAAAATAAGTTCTCTTTCACACTACTATATATAAAATAGGTAACCAACAAATACCTACTATATAGCACAGGGAACTATATTCAGTATTTTGTAATAACCTGTGATGGAAAAGAATCTAAAAAAAGAGAGATAACTGAATCACTTTGCTGTATAACTGAAACTAACACAACATTGTAAATCAACTATATTTCAATACGTTTTTTAAGAAAAACAAAAACAACCCCAAATAAGTTATCTCTGGGTCTGCTCATGGTGCCCAGTATGAAGACTTTCTCTCCACCTCCTCTTCTGTGTCCCCAAACTTTCTCATTTCAGACAGTTGGTGGTGGGGATTCCCCTCTTTCTCACATATTTTCACCAGCAAAAGAAAAAAAAGGGGGGGGGGTGGTGGGGAGAGCTGACATAATCACCTTGGTGCTCTTCTCCAAGCCTTTGTTTGATTCTTAGGAAGCCCAGAGACAGTGATTTTCCTAAAGTCCCTCAGCTAAAGGGTGGGAAGGACCAGGGCTGGGATCTCTCCTTTCCAAGCCCACCACCTTCTGGATACTCTCATCTTGCTGCTGCTGCTGCTGAGTCGCTTTAGTCATGTCTGGCTCTGTGTGACCCCATAGACGGCAGCCCACCAGGCTCCCCCGTCCCTGGGATTCTCCAGGCAGGAATACTGGAGTGGGTTGCCATTTCCTTCTCCAATGCGTGAAAGTGAAGTCGCTCAGTCACGTCTGACTCCTAGTGACCCCATGGACTGCAGCCCACCAGGCTCCTCTGTCCATGGGATTTTCCAGGCAAGAGTACTGGAGTGGGTTGCAATTGCCTTCTCGGACTCTCATCTTAGCAAATGTCTAATCTGTATTTAACTACTTTTGAGAGGAAGAAGACATGTTCCAAAATTATTAACAAAGACAAGAATACAGATAGGGGTAACCAAAATAAACCAAAGCTTCCCCCAAAGCATTTTCCCTTAAATTTAAAGATTACTTGTGACTTTTATGAAGTGTGATTTGAAAAAAAAAAAAAAGCATATATTCCTGATTTCAATTTCCCCTAAAATTTCTCATGTCAGGAACTGCAGGCTAATTTTTTGCTGTCTGGTTTGGCAAGACTCCAGAAGTTCCTAGAGTGGAGCCCAGTCTAAAAT
Organism: Cervus elaphus; assembly: GCF_910594005.1. Classification (NCBI taxonomy): domain Eukaryota; kingdom Metazoa; phylum Chordata; class Mammalia; order Artiodactyla; family Cervidae; genus Cervus; species Cervus elaphus. The sequence goes on from NC_057821.1 coordinate 25,456,294, forward strand.
TCCAATGAGGGCATTCTTGTTACCTTGTTAGGCCTTGCGGGAAGCTGGGGAAGAGGGGAGAGGGCAGCTGTGAACCCCGCCAGGCCCAGGGGTGCACAGTCTGGGTGGGGCCATGAAACATTCTGAGATACATCAAAAGTCCAAATAGATACCATCGAAAGAATTTTCTGGTATATTAAAATTGAGTTTCTCCAGATTACACAGAAAAGTTTTCCCAGCAGAACTTTGTTTTACAAAAATGATGTGTTCTTTTCAATGTGTTTACAGGCTTACTATGTGAGGGCTTACTATCTGCAGGGGCTCCAAAGATAAAGTGCAGCTGTTTTGGCAAAGTTGTATATGCTAGAGCATGATGATTCAACTTCTGAAAATTTGCCAAGACTCACATTGTAAGGGAAATTTGGGCACAGAAGGTGAATATTGACTAGGAACTTTCTTCTAACCCTGGCTGGCTCGGATGGTGCCAATGCTGAAAATAAAAACCATGAGGAAATCAGAAGACCCATGAAGAGCATCACATAGCTCAGATTTGGCCCTTCCCCGATTTGAAAAAATTAGGTCATCAGAAGAAGAAGTGACAAGTTAAACACTATTTTTTATACTAAGCAGTATTTTTTACTGTTTCTTAAGAAACATTGCCTGTTTCTTAACATTCTTGAGACACAGTTATGAAAAGCATTGTGTCCCTTTTTTCCTTCCTTCCCTCCCTTCCTTCCTTTGTTAAAATCGCTGTTTGCACCACCTTGGATAAGCTCAGTATCAACAACCAGTTACCACAGACTTTGGGCACTTATTTAAAAACACTGAGTCATTCATTCACAGCTCAACATTTAAAGAATAAGTGGTAAAAACTGCTTTTCGTTTGGGTATCAAATAAAGAGTTTTCTACAACTGCTCCCTAAGTAAGTGCTTAATAACCCCCTGAGATCAAAGTCATTTTCCTATGCTGTTATGATTTTTTTTTTTTTTTTTTTTGGCCAAATTACAGCATGTGGGATCTTAGTTCCCAAGAACCCGTGTCCTCTGCATTGGAAGCACAAAAGTGCGGAATCTCAGCCACTGGATTGCCAGGGAATTCTCAGCCCCCATCCTTTGAATACATTTACAATTCATTTATTTTGCAAGTTTTACAAATTATACCAGCATACTTGTCCATGAAACTCCAGAAAGCTAACGAGTCTAGTTGAGTTGGCAAATCCACACTCTGACTGGTCTTCAGTTTTCTCTTCATCCTTTTTTCGGTGCAGAAGCAGATGAGTTTTTTCTTCTTCAGTTCAAGCTATGCTTTCAAATAGCTACAGTGTGAAATTATGCCTCCCAAAATACTGTATCATCTGGCAAAAGCTTATGGAATAAAGCCAGACATTGGATTCTCACTTCACTTAGAATAAGATCCAAATTCCTTGACAGGACTGAAGGAGCATGTCATCTGCCATCTGTCGCCCCTTCTCATTCCACAAGTGGCTCAGATGGTAAAGAATCTGCCTGCGATGCAAGATACCTGGGTTCAATCCCTGGGTCGGGAAGACCCTCTGTAGAAGGATATGGCTGAACCCACTCCAGTATTCTTGCCTGGGGAATTCTGTGGACAAAGAGTCGGACATAACTGAGCAACTAACACTTTCTTTTTCATGCCGGAAGCCACCCCCTACCCTTCAGTCATGCCTCCTTTGGCTTGGGGTACCAAACACTGTTTTCCACTCCAGGGCTTTGAAGACGCTGGTGTGTCCATCTGGAACCGTCTTGCCCAACTCCTTGCCTGTCTGCTTCTTTCTTACATTGTGTCTCAGTTTAAATGTCACCTCCCCAGAGTGGCTTTCCCTCACTACCCATCTAAAGTAGAGCTCCCCCGCCTTCCCTGGTGGTCCAGTGGCTGAGACTCCACGTTCCCAACGTAGGGGGCCTGGGTTCAATTCTTGGTCAGGGAACGAGATCCCACATGCCACAACTAAGACCCAGCACAGCCAAGTAAATAAATACATAACAACAAAAAAATAAAAAAATAAAAGTAGACCTCTCACCGGGCAAAGGGTACAAACTTTCAGTGATAGGAGAAGTTCTGAGGATCTAATGTATAACATGGTGGCCCTAGTTGGTAACACGTGTGTTAGTTGCTCAGTGGTATCTGACTCTCTGCGGCCCCATGGACTGTAGCCCACCAGGTTCCTCTGTCCATGAAATTCTCCTGGTGAGGGGGTTGCCATTTCCTTCTCCATGGTAGCATTATATTGTATTTTTTAAAAGTAAATATGAAAAAATAAAAATAAAAAGTAAATATGTACGGTGATGATGGGTGTGTTAATTAATTTGGTGGGGGCAACTGTCTCACGATGTATATCCAACATTTTAAAAATACTATACAATTTCATTTGTCAATTATACTTCGTTAAAGCAGGAAAAGATAAAGCAGAACTCTGCCCTCGCCTCCCCCTGCAACCCATCTCTGGGACAGACCCTGTTTAATTTGCTTCACATCCCTACCATGCCACTCTTGGGCCTCATCCAGGTTGCCCTGCCACACGCTGCATTTCTGCCCAACGTCAGACACTGGCGCCTTTTCAGAGCCTTCTTCACAAGCCTGAGCTCCAGATGGGGGAGGGCTGTCACTGATAACGTGTTATTTATTTTGTGAAAATTCTGACCTTTTGAAATGAAGCAGGATTGGATGGGATTCGTGTGACAGCATGTTGGCAAGGAAGGCGTGTGAATCACAAAACTAAGACAATGAGCGGTACCGACAATGTCAATGCTAGAGTGATGGAGGGCGGGGGTCTGGCAGAAAGTTGCTGATAGAAGAGGAGACAGAGCTTGGATTTGCAGTGAAGACATCAAAGAGGATAGATATGAGGAAAGACTTTTGAACTATTAGAACTAATATGGTGATTAGTTCATTCGGTAAGAAACCAAAGCTCAAGACTTTGGAGAGACGTCAAGTCAGAGTAAAGACTACTTGAGTTTTGGAGGTGACGGGAAAGAGGGAAGGAAGTAAACGGAAAACCAGCCAGGGATGAAAGAGGACGTTTTGGATTTGTTTTGGAGTGCTTGTTGTTGCTCTTGGTTTTAAGGGGTGGAGACGTAGGTGGCTAAGGGGTGTAGGACAGGAGAGACCAAAGCCTGACTGTAATTAGATGACAACTTCCCAGAAAGAGAGGCAGCCTGGGGGGAGGAGAGGAATTGTCCAGAATGACCATCACAGGATAGATTGGTGAGGTTTTACTTGCCTCCTTTAGTCTTAGCATCATATTCGAGGGTATAATTGCCATATAATAACGGCACATACTTTAAGTGTACAGTTGTTAGTACAGGTGTGTGTTAGTCAGTTATGTCTGACTCTTTGTGACTCATGGACTGTAGCCTGCCAGGCTCTTCTGTCCATGAAATTCTCCAGGCAAGAATACTGGAGTGGGTTGCCATTCCCTTCCCCCGGGGGTCTTCCTGACCCAGGGATCCAACCCTGGTCTCCTGCCTTGCAGGCAGATTCTTTACCATCTGAGCTACCAGGGAAGTCGAAGTGTTGACAGGTATACACCCACGAAAGAATCATAATCAATAAGGTGAACATAGTATGTCCTGTGCCCTTGGACTGTCTTCTCCCTGCTCCTCCCCTACTATGTGTTACTTTCTTGTCAAGATAAACTAGTTTGCATTTTCCAGAACTGTACATAAATAGAACCGTACAAGTAATTTTTGTTTTTGTTTTTTGGTCTAATTTCTTCCACTCAGTGTATCATTTTGAAATCCAACTATGTTGTTGGGTGTATTCATTCTTGTTTATTGCAAAGTAGTTGTGTTAGTTTTCTGTGGCCATCGTAACTGATGACCACACATTGGGTGGCTTTAAACAACAGAAATTTATTCTCTCTGGAGGCCTGAAATCAAGGTGTGGACAAGGTTGGTTCTTTTTGAAGGCTCTGAGGAAGAATCCGTTCCATGATGCTCTTCTCCCTGCCAGTAGTCCTTGGGGTTCCTTGGCTTGTGGAAGCATCACTCTGATCTGTATCATAAAAATGGAGGATGGAAAAAGACATGGAACAGAAGGACTGATGGAAGAAGGTGAAGAGATGAGAGCATAAGAAAAGTGTCAAGGGGAAGAGAGGACAATGCTACCACTTAGCCTTCCATCAGCAGTTTTAGTTTCTCTTGGGAGCAGTTTATGTGGATTTACGACTTTTTAAAATTTTTATTTATTTTAATTGGAGGATAATTACAATATTGTGATGGTTTTTGCTGTATATCAACATGAATCGGCCACAGGTATACATGTGTTTCCCCCCAATCCTGAACCCCCCTCCCACCTCCCTCCCCTCCCTACCCCTCTGGGTTGTCCCAGAGCACAGGCTTCAGAAAAAGAAATTTTTCTGTTCCAGCAAGCAGATTGCTCTCAACTGAAGAGGCCCCACCTACCCTGAGCAGTGAGTCTGGTGGATGCCACGGCTGAACACTAGGTGGCGCACTTGCACTCGCTGGGGTCTGACATCCTAGGGCTTTAGGAACCTCTGTGGCTGGGACACCCGCTTCTGCTGTTCGTGGGTGACTTCCCACATTTACAAATAAAGCTGAGCCTAACCCTCCCTTTCTGTCCTAGATCTCTATCATCCCACTCATCTGCCTTTTGCGGCGCGAGCCTTCTCCAAAGGGCTGTCAATGGCTGCCGTCTTTACATCACACTTCCCATGAAAACCTGCCCCCGACCTCCGCCCGCCCCACCGTCAGACGTCTGTCTCAGCACCCCGCTGCCATCTACAGTCTCCAGCGGTGTGATGCCACACTCCTCTGCCTCACAGATGCCTCCTCCTCAGACTCCTTGGCTGGCCCCGTCCCTTCTAGGCCATCTCCTTAGTCTATCATGGTCCTTGGAACCAGGACTTCCAACGCCAGGTCATAGATATTGCTGTTTCCGTCTTGGTCTTTCCTGGACTGCTTACTCTGGGGGAAGTTAGCGGATCCAGCATGAGGACACTCAAGCAGCCCCATGAAGAGGTGGACAAGGAGGTCTTTGCCAGCAGCTGTGAGTGAACCGCGTCGGCAGTGGATCCCCCATCCCCAGTCAAGCTTTCAGATGAGTGCAGACCCTGCTGAGGGCTTGACTACAGCCTCCTGGGAGATTCCGACCCACAATCACCCAACTAAGTTGCTACCAGATCCCTGACCCTCAGAAATTGTCTCAGGTAATAACTGGTCAGCTCAACATCACTAAACTTTGGGGGTGATTTGTTATGTAGCAGGAGATAACAGACACACCCATGCCTATCTCTCTGACCTCATCTTTCGTACTTTCTCACAATGCCTCCCACCATGCTTGCCTGCCTCCTGTGCCTGGAATACACCAAAGTTGTTCCTGACCAAGGCCCTGGTCCCTCTTGTTCAGATCCTGTTACCCTGGGTCTTCTCATGCTGGCTTTTTCCTGTCAGTAAGGACTTAGTCTGCTCTGACCACTCCTTTAGAGTTAACCATTGCCCCATCACCATCCGTCACATTGCTCTTTTATTTCCCTTATATAATAGCATTCATCATTAAGCATAATTAACTTTTAAAATTGATTTATTTATTCATTATCTGAGCAGGAAAATGCTCTTATATGTACCATAGCATCTTTTGTGCCTTGAAAGATCAAAGAAACAAAATAGGTGCTCAGTAAACATTCACTAAATAAAACAATGAATAAAAGCTTTAAAATATGGTTTATTGGAGCCATAATCTTTAAGAAGATTTTATCAATTCCTGAGTCAAAGTCTAAATTTTTTTAAACGCGGTATGTTTGTCTGGCCTGTTGCCTTAGAATGTTGCAACTATGTTGAAAGCTTCAAAGGACAACATATTCAAACATAGCTGTAGAGTGCAGAGGGGAGGTGAACAAAGATTGTGGGGATCATAGTCAACACAAATTATCCTTGTGCTGACCCACAGCTGCCCTGTCCAAGCAGCTCTGGTTGGAAGAATGTTTCTGATACAGATTTGTTCTTCCAGAGGATTTTGGAAAATTGACGAGTTGCTATATATAATGGGCTTCCCTGATGGCTCAGATGGTAAAGAACCTCCTGCAATGCAGAAGACCAGGGTTTGATCCCTGGGTCAGGAAGATCCCCTGGAGAAGGAAATGGCAACTCACTCCAGTATTCTTGCCTGGGAAAGCCCATGGACAGAGGAGCCTGGTGGGCTACAGTCCATGTGGTTGCAAAGAGTTGGACACGACTGAGCTATGAACACAACACTATTTATAATAGCTCAAATCTTGATCCAATCCCCCCAAGACATTCAGAGTAATATCTACTTACATTTATATAAATATAAATATGTATTAAAATATATATTTTAAATGTGTATGTAAATACACACACATATGTAGTATATCTCCATGAAAATGAAAATGCTGGATGATGTAGGGATCAAAGACCAAGTGCAAATAACTTTGTAACACATCTTTGTGTGTGTTTATGTCACAACTTACCCAGGAATGATACTCAACAGGCATGGTTTTGGATTAGAATTGCCCATTTTGTTGTTTCTCTTACTAATGTAACCTCCTTGACGACAGGGACTATATCTGGTTTGTTTATCCTTAGTTATCATGCTCCTGGAATACTGAATGTTCCATATTAGATATAAATTAAAGATTCCATAACTGAATAGAAAAAGGGGTTGATAACGTGAAGGAAATAGGTTGTCTGAAAAAAAAAGAAAAGGTTTAGGTTATGGATCAGAAGGGCAGCAAAATGCAAAAAGAAAAGGCTATTTTTGTGACACCAAGCACGTCAGATGAAAATTTCTACTTGACTCACTTTGACAGTGATAGCTGGTATATGCATAACTTTTTCGAACAGATCAAACAGTCCATGATACTTTTTCTCCCTTTATTTATGTTTAGGCCTGAAACACATTCTAGGAGGAGATCATGATTTTATACGTGATCAAAACAAAATAGATTGTTTTGCAACTAAATCTGCATTCTAATTAAATCATCATCTATACTTTGAAAAAGTTTATTAGTTTCACAATAGCCAAGATCTACATTTAGGTAAAGCACTTCATTGCTGGAGAACTTCAGAAGAGTGATCCTGTATGTCATGGGCAGCCCTGCCTGCTTTATTTAATCCTGAAAATCCTCTTTGCTTCTTCCAATTTTTTCTCATCCATGGGAGGCTTCCTCTGGCTGCCAGGCTGCAGAAACTTCTTCACGGCCGGGAGATTGCTGACTCTGGTTTTCAGGCCCTGCAACCCACAAGAGCTCAGCTCAGAGTGCAGCTAAAGACCAGCCCCATCACTGACACAAGCCAGGGGCCCCAAGACCCTCCTAGACAAGGGCCGCTAAGGCCCCTCCATCAGCGCCAGCAGGAGACTGGACACAGACACCCAGTGAGACAGGAAGATGACAGCCCGATAGCACTTCCCCCGGAGATGTCTTAGTGCGAGACTCCATTCAACTTCCTGAACTTCCTACTTATCAGTCCTGCAGGTTCACCCTCGAGTGCAGTGTGAGGAAAAGAAATGTGTCAGATATCAAGGCAGGAAAATGAAAATATAGGGAAATTAGGCTGGAAGTAAAGACAGAAAATATGAATGGTAATCCGTGAGGCAAGTCAGAACCAATCTGCTCTAAGCGGGGGAGAGAGACAGGCAGAGAGAGACCAGCATGTGAGAGAAGGAACAGGAGCTGAGGGGAGGAAACGACTCAGTGTGGACCCTAGCATCCCTGTCCCAGGGTCCAGAGAGAAGATGCCGAGGTGGGGGGTGTGGCTGGCCCCCCAGGGCCGTGGGAGAGCTCACCTTCAGCAGAGGGAAGTTGGCCAAAAGGCTGGGGTCCAGCTCTTCCACATAGTAGAGCAGTTCAACCAGGTGGATGTCAGCCTTGCTCAACTTGTTGCCCACCAGGTAGTCTTGTCCGTGGCTTTTCAGCACCTGGCGAATGGAGGGGTCAGATCAGGAGCACAGGTCCTGGCAGGCTGGACCCTGCTCCTACCCGCCTCCCACCCAGCCCCACGTCCCCCTCTGCCCCTCACTGGGTGGGTGGGGATCTCAGACCTTCTGCTCCCCGTGACACATAAGCAACAAGTTAATACTTGTGAAGTTAATGAAAGAATGATTTAAATTTTATAAAGATGACAGTGTTGGTGTTAAGCTTTTTATTTACATGTAAGCCTCCTGTATCTCTTACAATCTTTTTTTTTTCAGTTTGTGATATCTGTTTAGCATGATTTAAGGTAGTCTAATCATGAAATGTTCTTCTCTTACATTTAAAGAGAAACATTACTACTAAGATGTATACTAGGTGTAATGATGGAGCATTAATTTCTTGGTTTTGTATGATTTTCTTTAAAAGTCTGAGAGCCATGTCCCCAAAATTTGTAGATTATTTTCTCCTGAATAACTTTTCCTCTGTGTTTTCTTCTCCACCCCACAACCCCCATATCTGTTTAGATATGTCTCATCCACATTAGTATTCAGATAGTCTCACAGAGGTGAAGGTCAATGCCCTAGCAATGCCAAGCACTATTTCCCTTTGTCCTCTGATCTCAGTGCCAAAAATACTGAACAGTCCACTCACTTTTTCAAATGCAGGGAGATAACGGTTTGTTGTCTTCTCTTTGATCTGAGCTATTTTGTCATCTTTTTGATCAGGTGGGCACAGTGGCAAAAGCATGATCATGTCACCCAAATCTGCCACACCCTCTGAGTACATATCAATCCTGAAAAGACAAAATGACCAAATTGTCAGATATCTCCTGCCTTGGGTTTTACACTTTAGAAGGGCTAAGAGTAGGGCATCAAGAAATAGCAAAGTAATTCACCTCCATTGGGTGCATCTTTCTATGCCAGTCATACAATTATGATTTTTAAAAATTAATTTTAACATTTCATTCCAAAACAGATCATCTAGATAGATATATATGTCTAATATTTTTGTTATACACATGGCCAAATATAGGATGAGCATATTAGTGACCCATCCAGAGTCACAAGATTGAGAGAAAAGGGTGGAATCAGGGTGGGTAACCACGAGACCACACTTGGGTTTGCCATCTCTGCTGTGGTGTGGTCTGTCCACAGTTAGTGTGACGCATTAGTACCACCTCAGTCGTATCGAGAGAGAATCCTGGCACCACCGCCCCTGTCCCATCCTTTTCCCTCTTGTCCTGTTATAACACTAGGCTCATTTAGCTGCCCAATACCAGCACGTCTTCCAGTTACTTCCCATAGAATATGGTTTCACAACGCTCTCCATATACTGTTGCTGGACTCTGGCTTTCTTAGCATTTCTCAAGATTCTACCCAAAGTATCCCCTGCAATAGTGCATTTCTTCATTCTGTTCTCACAGTGCATATTCCAGGTAATTTTGTTGTTTTTCTCCCAAAGATGGTTTCCTGCAAGAGTGTTCTTAAGTAAAAGCTTTGTTGAAATATAATTCACATACCAGAATGTCACCCTTTTCTAGTGTAAAACTGTTCAAAGTCTCAGGATTCTGTACCATCATCATACTCTAATTCTAAAATATTAATATTTTCATCCCTCCCAAAAGAGATGCTGAGTTTTTTGTTTTTTTTTTCAGGCATTCAACATTCCTCTCTCCAGCTTTGGCAGTCACTAAACTGCTTTTGGTTTTATGACCAGGAATGTCCTGAATGTGCCAGACAAAGGAAATCCTACAATATGTATTGTTTGGGTCTGGTTTCTTTCTATAAGAGAATGTTTTCAAGTTCCATCCATGTTGTAGCATGGATCAGGACTTCATTTCTTTTCATGGTCACATAGTATTCCATCGTATGGATATGCCTGCCTTTGTTCATCCATTCACTAGTTAATGGACATTTGTGTTGTTTCCGCTTTTTGAACATTATGAACAACAGCACTATGAACTTCTGTGTACAAGTTTTAGTGTGATTGTATTTTTAGTTCTCGGGTATACTCCTAGTAGAGGATTGCTGAGTTGTATGGTAACTCTATGTATAATTTTTTGAGTAACTGCCACATTTTATGATTCAATCATATGGTCCCATCACAACACAGAGGAGGTGCCCACCAAATATGGCTGCAATGAATAAGTCAGGCTGCTACATGTGAGGTGTTAGTTGTTCGGTTGTGCCTGACTTTGCGACCCCATGGACTGCAGCCCACCAGGCTCCTCTGTCCACAGGATTTTCCAGGCAAGGATACTGGAGTGGGCTGCAATTTCCTTCTCCAGGGGATCTTCCTGACCCAGGGATAGAACCCAGGTCTCCTGCACTGCAGGCCAACAGAGCTATGAGGGAAGCCTCTGGCTGCTATAGACATATTCAAATGTTCCAGACAACACTAGCATCTTGGGCTCAATATCTGCTAACCTTTGTCAAGCAACCAGTTCACAATAAAAGACTGATAAATCAGGTTCCTGGTCATCATTCTTATAATTTCTGGAACTTAAAAATCATCTCCTCTAGAGCCTTCCCTTCTAAGGCTTTATCCTCTAGACACTCAGATGCTTTGTCCCTTGTCTCTAACTGTTGGTGGGTGTTAAGCTCAAAGGGGACTGAGCTTCTGGTATCATGGTTCCACCATCCTTCCAGCTTCATAGTCCATCTGTGTTTGGAGACCTCTGTCACCCTTCTATATCCATGGTCCACATCCTCTTACATAAATATATTAAAATGAATTTATTTAATTTATTTATATGACTGTGCTGCGTCTTAGTTGTGGCTTGTGGGAACTTTTAGTTGCAGCGTGTGGAATCCAGCTCCCTGACCAGGGATCGAACCTGAGTCCCCAGCATAGGGAATGCAGAGTCTTAGCCATGGACCACCAGGGAAGTCCTACATAAATTCTTGGTTCCAATCCAAGTTTACTCTTCCTCCCCCTCATAGGTTTCTGTAGTACTGGACCTCAGTTACACCATGAAGGTGTATACTGCTGTTGGTCATGATTTCTGTGAGCATATCCTGCTCACTCAGGGAAGCACCTAAATTGTTCCTATTAATCACAGATGAAAGAACAGAAAAAAGATACCGTACAGGGCTCTCTCCTTCATGTCTTTCCCATAGAGGTTGTATTTGGTGGCAATGTAGTTGAGAATGGCTCTGGTCTGCACCAGCTTCATCCCATCAATTTCAACCATTGGCACTTGCTGGAACATCAAACTCCCATCTTTTGAAAGAAGAAAAGAAATAGAGTGAGATGTTGGATGAGTCACGCTGTTTAATTAAACTGAAATTTTTTATGAATCAAAAATTTTGTTGAAATGACTGAAGACATAAAAGGAAACAAAAATGTTTACTTGGTAAAATATCAGTGGAAATAACATTTTGCTTTTAGCTTCCTGTAGTCCTTCCTATCAATTTCCCTCTTCCTTTTCAATCTGTCATTTCATTTCACTTTTTATTTCCCATCCAGATCATGGTATGTGTCTTTATTTTATGTATTTGACTTGCTTTCATGGATTTTTCAGGAACAACATAGGAGAGGTTCTACTAGCCAGTTGCCAAGTCAAATGAGATATTTCTAAAGGAAGCTTCCTGTGGTTCATGGCATTAAGGGCAGTTCTAAGAGAGACTCGTACATATGGTGTTTTGTATGCTCATCAAATCCCACCACCAGACAGTGCACGGGGCCGCCCTCTTTTTCCAACTCCATTGCTGCTGGCCCTCATGCTTCATCTCCCTCCTCACACGCTCACCTGGACTTCAAACTATTTCAACATCAGTTGGTTATTTGAGTCTGCAATATTGCTACGATATTACCTTTTCAAACCCATTAACAAAAAGGACTCATGGCAACCGCTGGGCCTCTTTCTCTTCTCTTCTCTCTGATGCATGTGTTTTCCTGACTGTGGGTGGGAGGGCTGTGTGGCATCCTGAACTGATACGGTCACTCACGGTGCAGAAAGGCAGAGAGAGCCCAGAGAGGGCATTCACGGGGCACCGGGGCTGGCTCCTTTAGCAAATACTCGAGTTCCAGCCCTTCTAAGTCCTGGGTGAGCCGCAAGACCTCCTCAAGGAGCCTCAACCCTTACCTTTAACCACGTTTCTCCCACTCCCCTGATCCACACCCACCATGCACACACAAGGCATTGCTAATGTTCTAACCTCAACTGAAGACTTCTACTAGATACTGCCATCAGAGGAGTTTAGTTCTTGGTCTTACCACTTTTTAACTTATCCAGGTCTTCTGGTTGTTCTATAAATTTCTCTTCAAACTGAAAAACAGAAACAGTCAATGAGTCTTTGTTATTTCCTTCCATAGCATTCATTGCTGAACTTGAATGTCCCCTGTCTGGTGCTATGTTGAAGATAAGATTTCCAAGTTTGGCAGAGGACAATGATTGTGGCTTCTTGGAAATTCAGATTAGAGCCACCGAGATAAAAGTGTGGGTTGCAGCACATAACTGCTTATTTTGCCGGTTCAGTTCCCTTCCACACTGTCTCCATCTCTGTCAATCATTAGACATGATTTGGAAGGAGGATGTCACTGGAGGGAATGGATGGCAAGTTCTAGTTATGGAGTTTTAATATCTCTGGAAAGCCTTTCTCTTCCTATAAGGTCAGGACAGGGTATTGTGTGTCCCCCAGCATGGAGTATCCATGGGGTCAGTGACCCACAAGATGTCACCAGGGGCCTCTGCTGTATATTACCTCCTTCCATTCAAGTTTATATTTTAAAAGGGGTCTTGATGGTGAGGGACTTCCCTCGTGGCTCAGACAGTAAAGAATCCACCTGCAATGCAGGAGACCTGGGTTCAATCCCTGGGTCGGGAAGATCCCCTGGAGAAGGGAATGGGAACCCACCCCAGTATTCTTGCATGGAGAATCCCATGGACAGAGGAGCCTGGTGGGCTACAGTCCATGGGGTTGCAAAGAGTCAGATATGACTGAATGACTTCCATGTGTAGATTCTTGATGGTGAAGGGTTTGGGAATTGGGAGTTTCTAACTTGCTAAACAGTTTATTGTGGATCTTCATGAACTCACAGAGTCAGTCTGTACAGTCTACATCTCCCTCCGTCAGGCTGGGCTGGACAAGAGGAAGCCTGGATGTTCTCACCCTCCTGTGCTGAACTTATCCTGCCCGGGAACTCTGAACACACCCTTGAACCCCAAGGCTGGACCGCAGTGAAAACTGTTGGCTGTTGATTATTAGAAATTAAACAACCTAGAATGGCACTGTTTGAATTTTTTTGTGTACTTATTTCTTCACACACTTGAGAATGGATCAAGTATGAAGCAATCGGGAAATTGTTATCTGAGGCTTAGGTAAACATGCTGTTAGAAAGCTAAGGGAGCACACTAGAGATTCCCTTTGAAGAACCCTGCCTCACCTGAAGCCCTCCTTTACTGCTCTCCCCTAAGAGATCAAATCTCCAGAGTCTGACCAGGACTCCCTCCCCAGGGAACCCTCACCAAGTTGCTGGGTCCCTCTGACCTGGGCTGAGAAGTGCTTTTCTCAGTGACACCTCTAGAGGGCAGCAGGCAACAGAGTCCCACAGAAACCTACAAATTTGCTGCTGGGAATATGGCATTGTAACTCTAAAATGTTTGCGTGTCCTTCTAGGTGCGCCCACCCCCCTTTTAATCACCCATCTACTTGTCTGCATCTTCACTAGAGTGTAAGATGCCCAAGGGCAGGAACTGCATCTGTTTCATTTATCCCTGTATCCATTCAGTTCAGTTCAGTTGCTCAGTCGTGTCAGACTCTGAGACCCCATTGACTGCAGCACGCTAGGCCTCCCTGTCCATCACCAGGTCCCGGAGTTTACTCAAACCCATGTCCATTGAGTCGGTACCCATTAACCAGCTTCAATAATTATCAGCTCAACCCAACTGTAAGTCATCTATATGCTTATCCCCCTCGCCCTTGTAAGAATATGAAACAAATCCCAGATATCACATATTTTCATTTAAATACTTCAGTGTCTATTTCCAACATATAAAAACTATTAAAAGTAACACAGTACATTATAATACCTAACACATTGACAAAAGTTACTGAATATATCTATTGATATTTGATGTTCACATTTCTAATTGTTGTATAACTGTCATACATAATATTTTACAATTTTGAAAATCAAATTCCAGCTTACGACCACACAATGTGGTTAGTTTCTTAACTTTATTCTAATTGTTTATTTTCTTTGATAGGAAGAAAATTTAATAATCCACCAGGACAAATCTGTTTATCTCTTAATAGCTGACAAATTTTCTTTAATGAAAACAAGTCATTTAGAAAGAAAAGTCTTCTAGCTTATGTGAGAAAAATAGTTTGATACTGTCAGTTTATATCCAACTGGAGATGAAACCTACCTCCACTCCGGCTGCAGCCAGGAGCCACCGAATGCACTCCATTCTGCCGCGTCCATTGAAGTAGTGTAACTTGGGCTTCCCCGCCATGATGGCAGTCTCCTGGTTTCTCTGAACACTGATGAATGAATGAATGAGTAAGTGAATGAATGAACAAGGATAAAACCACAGAAGCCAAATACACTTTATGATATATGGCTGAACAGCACCAACAGTGCAGAGGAAGTGTCGACCTCCTTCATGGCAGAGTTGGAAGAGTCCCTGGAATGTCTTCCTTGGTCCAAATTATCACCTCCTTTAACCAATCGTGGAAAATTGTACCAAGCCATTCTCTAGTCTCCACTGGGTAAAATCTGATTGTCTTGGCAGGCTAAGAGGTATGTCTGTGGTAAGGATGATGGGGGGGTATTAGAAAGTGAAAGAACTAGAGAACTAGTATATATATTTTTTAATTAATTCATTTATTTGACTGTAACGGGTCTTTTCTGTGCCAGGCAGGATCTTCTTTTCAGTTGTACCATGTGGAATCTTTAGTTGTGGCAAGCAAACTCCTTAGTTGTAGCATGTGGAATCTAGTTCTGTGACCAGGGATCAAACTCAGTCACTGGGGAGCGTGAAGTCTTAGCCACTGGATCACTAGGGAAGTCCTGAGCACTAGTATTTACTGAAAACCTCCTAATGGTCCTGCCCCACTGTTAACCCCTTTGGATGTTTAATCCTCACAACAATCCCATGAACTAGTTTTTGTGGTTTTTTTAGTTAATAATACCAAAGCTCAGAGCTTAAGTGACATGTTCACAGTCATAATCCAGTTAGTGATGGATGTAGATATCCACACCTAGGATTAAAATGAAGACAAGGCTGGAACCTACACAGATGCAGGCCCTGGGACCCTGGGAGGGAGGGGCCTTGGAGCCAGAGGGCTTCAAAGAGGGAGGAGGGGGAGGTGGAGACAGCGGCCATGTCCAGCTCCTTGGACTGCATTTGTTCAAAAGCTGAAATTAGGACTCAATCTGGTTAACTGTTGCTCAAAAATCCTAATTCTTTCTACACACTTGGGATGCTAAGTCCTTCCATTTTCTGCAGTTCTAGATTCTACCTCTCTTGGTACATCTTCTATCTAGAACAATGGATGTTGCTGCATAAACTTTACCGTCTGGGAGGGAACCGACATCTGTTCAATGTCTATCATGTGGTGGGCATTGTCACAAATTTATCTTCATTTAACCCTCCCAAAATCACCTGCTGTGAAGTTTGTCATTGCTCTCATTTTGCAGTTGGGAATGTTGAAGTTTCTAGGGTAACTTGCCCAAAGTAGGTGGTGGACCTTGGATTCAAAGCTACTTCTATATGAAGCCAAAGCTTGGTTTCATTTTTCCATATTAGTGTTTTTCCAAATGTGCATGACAATCCTTCAGTGGACTATGACATCCACCAATTTTTAAAGTAGAAAAAAATAGAAATAGGAAATATCAAAGTGCCTTCTATGTTCAAGAGGTAAGCATCATGCCATGAAATTTTAGTTCTGGTGTGTGTATGGGTAAAGGAAAGCACAGTTATCTGGTCATTGCAATGGTAAGAGATACTTTGGTTGGGTCCACTCAATGACGTTTAAAAGCCCTTGGTCTACAGCAGCCTGCCTGAGGGGTGGACGTAGCAGGGAACCAGAGAATGAAATTCAAAGGCTCTGGACAGAACTTGTTCTATTATGAGTGTGAATGGAAACATACAGGACTCATTAAAAGCAGGAGTCCCAAAGCCAGGATGCATGGACAAACAGCTGCATTTTCTATGCAAATCCCAATGTTTAGAAAGCGCTAAGATTCTCTTGCAAAATTTTGTTGTTATGGAGCTTGGGAAAAAATATACTTCTCTTTACCCAATAATCATCTCCTGAAAAATATACACGACTTGAATTTTAGATATCAAATGTTTTCAATATCTGCATTTTTAATGTTAGATCAATGGTCTAACCTTTGGAAAATAAAGGATCCCTTGGAAACCTATTTATCTTACCTGTCTGGAAGTTGGAGATTGTGTATATTGTACTTTTCTTATCATGGGGAAGGGAGGAGCTGTGATTCAGCAGAATTCTGAGAAGGTGTCGCTGTGAGGTGGGTCACAGATTCCCCTCACACTAAGCTCCCTCTCACACTAAGCTCCCTTATCTAATGACCAAGGATCACATTACAAAGGGAAAAGAATTTTTAACTTACATAATATTTTATCATATCTTTCTTATAATATTTTTCTTCATCTTTTGAAGGCTGGGGCAAATGTGATATAAACCTCCTGGTCCCCAGAAAATGAGAACTAGAGAGATTCAGTGACTTGCCATCAGTCACACATGTGTGTTCCCGATTCACACTCAATATCTAGCAAGTGTGTCCACCCCAGGACAACTCAGGGAAACAGCTTCTAGTATCCTATTGTCAGGAGGAGGAAACTCAAGTTCAAAGAGCTGAAGCTACTTTCCTAGCTCACTCATTTTGTGAGCACTGGGGTCCTTTGAAGGCATCTTCTGACTTCTGATCTGGGCTCCCACCCCAACGAGGTAACACGTATGCCCTCTCTCTGCTGATCTCTGAGACCCTCAATATTAGTTTGTTCCCCATTCAGAATCCGTTAGTCAATTAACAGTTAAATGGGAGAGAAGGAAACATTAAATTCATGAGTTCCTTTTCTGCTAGCTGATTCCTAGGGGCTTGACTGATATAAGGAAGCACAAGCTGGAATCAAGATTGCTGGGGAAAATATCAATAACCTCAGATATGCAGATGACACCACCCTTATGGCAGAGAGTGAAAAACTAAAGAGCCTCTTGATGAAAGTGAAAGAGGAGAGTGAAAAAGTTTGCTTAAAACTCAACATTCAGAAAACTAAGATCATGACATCCAGTCCCATCACTTCAGGGCAAACAGATGGGGAAACAATGGAAACAGTGAGTGACCTTATTTTGGGGGGCTCCAAAATCACTGCAGATGGTGACTGCAGCCATGAAATTAAAAGACACTTGCTCCTTGGAAGAAAAGCTATGACCAACCTAGATAGCATATTAAAAAACAGAGATATTACTTTGCCAACAAAGGTCAGTCAAAGCTATGGTTTTTCCAGCAGTCATGTATGGGTGTGAGAGTTGGATCTTAAAGAAAGCTGAGCACCAAAGAATTGATGCTTTTGAACTGTGGTGTTGGAGAAGACTCTTGACATTCATTTGGACAAATAGAAGATCAAACCAGTCAATCCTAAAGGAAATCAGTCCTGAATATTCATTGGAAGGACTGAATGTTAAAGCTGAAACTCCAATATTTTGGCCACCAGATGTGAAGAACTGACTCATTGGAAAAGACCCTGATGCCGGGAAAGATTGAAGGCAGGAGGAGAAGGGGATGACAGAGGATGAGATGGTTGGATGGCATCACTGACTGGAAGGACATGAATTTGAGCAAGTTCCAGGAGTTGGTGATGGACAAGGAAGTCAGGCGTGCTGCAGTCCATGGGGTCACAAAGAGTCAGACATGACTCAGCGACTGAACTGTACTGAACTGATATGAGGAAAAATGCATAAAAACATACCTTACTTTACCTGAAACCCTAAAAACTTACTATGAGTAAATTGAGCACTAGTATAACTATATTTGACCTTCATAAGGAGGTAGGCTTATATTCCCTGAAAGGAATGTGTGTGTGTGTGTGTGTGTGTGTGTGTGTGTGCGCGCGCGCGCTTAGTCGCTCAGTCATGTCCGACTCTTTGTGACCCCATGGACTGTAGCCTGCCAGGCCTCTCTGAGCATGGAATTCTCCAGGTAAGAAAACTGGAGTGGGTTGCCATTCCCTCCTCCAGGGGATCTTCCCAACCCAGGGATCAAACCCATGTCTCTTGCGTCTCCTGCATTGGAAGATGGATTCTTTACCACTGCGCCACCTGTGAAACCCAAAGGGAGTGTATCCTGGGATAATCCAGTGTGAACTAAAGGAGCTATATCTGGGAGCTGGTGGGGAGCAGGACCCTGATGACAGCGTTTCTTAGCCGAGAGAAGGAAGGCTTAGAGACAAAGCCCAACTGCTTTCTTTATGAGGTACATACACTCAGGGGAGTTGTTTAATCTCTTTACCTCAGCGTTCTCTTTTAAAATACAGTTATATCTACTAGTGAAGGCTGTTGAAAAAATTAAAGTATAAAAAATTCATAATAGGGACCAGGAAATTTCCCTCCTGCTCCCAGTTCCTGGGAGATGGGCAAGTCTCCGAGCATACTGGGCAGCGCGTGTGTCTATTTACCTCTTGACTCAAAGGTCTTGTAGGAATAAGAATTTATACATATTCAGATTTTTTCAACTAAGTCATGCTGGTTCTCTTTTTATTTGGCTTGTGTGAAATATTAGTGATAATCACCGACTAGTTAACCTGGATGGCATGAAGTTTTTGGCAAAGATTCAGGGAGATATGTCTCAGCATATTGCCCTTTGGCAGTCCCAAGATTATAGCTGGCTGCTGGTTGAATCCTGCACCCTACCTTGCCTTGCCGCTCAGGCCTGGCCCTGCCCCACTCACTCCCCGTTCTGGACTCCCTGAATCTTTCCTGCCCCATCCCTCACCCCCTTTGCATGGGTCCCAGCCACAGCAGGAGCTCATCACTCTCAACACCTGATGGAAAAAGATCCCTTCTCTCCAACCTCTGGTTCCTTACCTGAATATGCAGACCCTTCACTGATCTTTCTTCAACACCTTATTTCTGGTTGACATGTATGTGTATTTCCTCCTCTTAACAAGTTTCCTTCAAACCTTCTAAGGCCTTTGTTTCCCCCCCCCAATATTAGTACTTACAACAGTGCATTGTTCACTCCTGCATTCCGATTCGAATGACTTGTGCCTTCTGAAAGTGAAAGTGTTATTTGCTCAGTTGCGTCTGACTTTTTGTGACCCCGTGGACAGAGGAGCCTGGCTGGCTACAGTCTACGGGATTCTCCATGCAAGAATACTGGAGTGGGTTGCCATTTCCTTTTCCAGGGGATCTTCCCAACCCAGGGATTGAACCCAGGTCTCATATATTGCAAGCAGATTCTTTACCATCTGAACGCCTGGAGAAGCCCTGTACCTTCTAGTCAGGTGAGATGTATGTGCTTTTTAAAAGCTAGTTTCTGCTCCCATATTATTTAGTTTTCCATCCAGACCGCTTATGGAGGTTTGCCAAGAGTTGCTTGAAACCCAGAGAAACAAGGGGACTTGCCAGCTGGCTAATCACAGCACAGAGTTTCTGTTGACATTCAGACTTGTTCCTATAATAATATATCTTAATTTTCAGTCTTCACAGCCCACGTAGTTACAACATCACAGTTTGCACCTGTTGTGTGTTGCCTGTCTACGGAGAAACTTACTTCAGCAAAAATATCTACTCTCTCGTTCACACTGGTCGTATTCTCCGATTGTCTAAAATGCTATCGTTCTTTTTTCTCTTCGCATCATGAATTTTTCTCAGATCTAAGTTCTCATGCTTAGCGTTTTACAGTCTTTACTTTTACACTTCTGTAAAGCTATATCCAACAAAAGTAGACTAAACAACTTGAAATGTCCCTTAAGAAGCCACGATGTGAGTACAAAACAGAGTTTTTCTTGTGCTCCGGGCACATTATACTGACATAAAAAATCAGTACTTACCTTAGGACTGTCTGTCTCCCACTTGGCTCAGCCCCTTAATGCCAGGTCCACTTGTGTTTATAAACTGCTGTTATAGTTGACTAACTCCGCCTCTTTCAAGAGGGCAAGAGCCCAGTCAGGGAAAAAGCTCTCCCACAGTGTTCAGAGCTGCAGATTCCATGCTAAATTAAAAAAAAAAAAAATGATGAGTCATTCCCTTATCATGATACCATTAGTTAATATGTGCCTTTCAAGGTTCGCAATTAAAGATTAAACACAAAATTTCAAGTTGTTGGACCCACTCTGCCAGAGGGTGAAGTTTTGAAGTATGACTTTTTCTTTCCTTCAGCTTTTTTAACCATGAGAAAAAAATTGAAATATAGTTAATTACAATGTTGTGTTAGTTTCAGGTGTATAGCAAAGTGATTTAATTTTATACATATATATAGTCTTTCCCAGATTCTTTCTGCTTATCAGTTATTGCAAAATACTGAGTAAGTTCCCTGTGCTATATAATACATCCTTGTTGCTTGTCTCTTTTAGATATAGTAGTGTGTATATGTTACTCCCTAATTCCTAGTTTATCTCTCCCCCACCTTTTCCCTTTGGTAACCATAAGTTTGTTTTCTAGGTCTGTGGATCTATTTCTGTTTTGTAAATAAGTTCATTTTTTTAACATTTCACATATAAGTGATATCATATGATATGATCTTTGTCTTTGACTTACTTCACTTAATATGATAATATCTAGGTACATCCATGTTGCTGCAAATGGCATTATTTCATTCTTTTTTTATGGCTGAATATTATTCTATTATATATATACCACATCTTCTTCTTTTTTTAAATTAATTAATTAATTAATTTTACTTTAAAACATTGTGTTGGTTTTATCATACATTGAATTGAATCCACCACGGGTGTACATGTGTTCCCCATCCTGAACCCCCTGCCCACCTCCCTTCCCATCCCATCCCTCTGGGTCATCCCAGTGCACCAGCCCCAAGCATCCTGTCTCATGCATTGAACCTGGACTGGCGAGTCATTTCACATATGATAATTTACGTGTTTCAATGCCATTCTCCCATATCATCCCGCCCTCACCCTCTCCCACAGAGTCCAAAAGACTGTTCTATGCATCTGTGTCTCTTTTGCTGTCTCGCATACAGGGTTATCGTTACCATCTTTCTAAATTCCGTATATATGCGTTAGTATACTGTATTGGTGTTTTTCTTTCTGGCTTACTTCACTCTGTATAATAGGCTCCAGTTTCATCCACCTCATTAGAACTGATTCAAATGAGTTCTTTTTAATGGCTGAGTAATATTCCATCGTGTGTATGTACAACAGCTTTCTTATCCATTCATCTGCTGTTGTGTTGACACCTAAGTTGCTTCCATGTCCTGGCTATTATAAACAGTGCTGCAATGAACTTTGGGGTACACGTGTCTCTTTCAATTCTGGTTTCCTCAGTGTGTATATATATACCACATCTTCTTTATCCATTCATCTGAAGATGGATATTTAGGTTTCTTCCTTGTCTTGGCTACTGTAAATAGTGCTGCCATGACCATGGCACATATCTTTTTGAATTAGAGTTTTCTCTGGATATAAGCCCAGGAGTGGGATTGCAAGATCATATGGTAAGTTTATTTTTAGTTTTTTAAGGAACCTCCCTACTGTTCTCTATAATGGCTGCACCAATTGACATTCCCACCAACAGTGAAAAGACTTATTTTTCAAATCCTCTTCAGTATTTATTTTTTACAGACTTTTTAATGATGATCATTCTGACTGGAGTGAGGTGATGCCTCACTGGAGTTTTGATTTGAATTTCTCTAATAATTAGTGATACTGAGCATCTTTTCATGTACCTTTTGGCCATCTGTTTGTTGAATTATGCTTCTTTGAAAAAACTTAATGTAAGGTTTTTGTGAATTGGATGCAAGGACTAGGGCAGATAATAAACTTCTACTGTGGGGACACCAGGGAGCTAGTGTCATTAAAGGGCATGTGCACCTCTGGAATACTTTTTTACATTAGGTTGTGGATAAACTACAGGACACTCAAATTTAAGCACACAATAATTTTTCAAAAAAGTATGCTGTAAACACTGTATGAAGTATATGAAAAAATTACTTATTGTGTATCAGAAATTCACATTTAACAGATATCCTGTATTTTATTTTAGCTACTAAATCTGAAGGAGGAAACAGACAGAACAAGCTCCATCTTAAAAGCAGGACTCCATCTTGGGCTGGGCTGTGGACTTTGAGCTATATGCCCTATATGAGTGTCTATGGAAACCACATACCAAATGGAAAACCAGGCCCCAGGATGGAAGAGCCCCAGGGCTCGCATCTAGACTCTCCATTGTCAGGAAGCATTTAACAGGAGGCTTCCTGTGTGCTGTTTTGGATCTGTCAGGAATCCTTTGGTCCTTATTAATTCCTGAATATTCAGGAATTAAGAGGAGAGGTATGCCTTTCCTGGGGCTGAGGAATCCAGGCATTTCCTTTGTTAGTTTCTCATCATGGTGATAAGTACCCTCCTCTCTTTAATAGGGATCGCCTTGTGTTTTGTAAGTCTGGAATTTTAATCTTTATCTTTGCTGAGAATAACTACCTTGTAAGACAATATATATGCCCACACCATTTTGATTAAAACACCTTTGCTCCATCAGGGCTTGGGTCCCTGTGTCTTTCTTTCTTTCTTTCTCTCTCTCTCTATTTCTGGCTGATTCCCTGGAGCGTGAAAGCCGGCTGCATAACCCAGGGAATATTAGCCTCTTTCCTTCTTTCACTCTCTCATCGTCGACTTTGGACCACCAGGTTCTGGTCCAATAAAGGACCAACAAGTGGCACCCAGAAACAGGGACTTGGTACACGTGGATTCGGATGGAGTGACCCCAGAGGGCCTATTGAGGTCTGTAAGTGCTAACATGGGTCAATCGGCTGGAAAGCCCCCTCACTTTTCCACTTTACTTTATCACTTATTTAAAGTTCAGGGATTTTCGGTTTCACACCAGCGAATAGAGGCTTGCCGTCAGACAGTGGTTGAATGTAACCCTTGGTTCCCTGATGAAGGTAGTTTTGATTTAGAAATTTGGCATCGGGTCAAAGAGAATATTGAACGAGCTGTCAGACAGGGGAAAAAATATTCCGATAGATTTCTGGCCCGTATGGGCTCTCATTGAAGCCACGATTCTGTCATTACAAGGTAATTCTAGCCCTCCTGATATTCGACAACAGGCAGAACACTCATTACATGAATATGAATTAGACGATACCTTACGAAAGGCCCAATTAGAACAACATTAGCTATTTCAGGATTTTTCTACCAACCATGCCCCGGTTGCTTCAAGCGCTCCTCCCCTGCCGGAGGGCACATATCCCAAAGTCTCTCTCTCGATAGAACCTAATGATTCTGACAACGAGTCCCTTAAGACACCTTATAACATTAAAACCGATAACACCTTTCTCAATAAAAATAATCTACCCCCCTCATTACAGAGGCTTTCTGAATTGCTGGCTTTGCAATCCAAGTCTCTGAAGCTAAAGGTTTCTCCACCTTTCCAGTTTTAAGAAATGTTGACGCTCAAGGGCAAATATCACCTCAGTATGAAGGTATTAACCTTTTTCACATGCAACAAGTGAAAAAGGCCATAACTTTGTATGGCCCACATTCGCCTTTTACTAGAGAGATTGTAAATGCTATGGCGTCTTCTATTGGAACCTTTATTCCCAATGATTGGCGAGTTTTAATAAAAGCTCTCCTTAAACCAGGAGCGTATCTTCAATGGACAATGTGGTTTGAGGATACAGCCAGAGATCATGCTAACAAAGACGCTCGAGCTGGCGCTCCCCAAAACCAAATTACTTTTGAAATGTTCACTGGCACTGGGCAATTTGATGCCATAGAAGCTCAAATACGATGCCCTCCTTTGTTGCATAATCAATTAAAAACAGTGGCCCTTGAAGCTTGGGATCAAATTACTCCTCAAGGGGAGACTATAGGTAGCTACACTAAAATATTGCAGGGACCTAATGAAACGTATGCTGATTTCTTAGCTAGATTAGAAACGGCTATTTCCCATACAGTAATTGGAGAAGAAGCTAAAAGGCAACTAGAGAAATTACTTGCTTATGAAAATGCAAATCAGAAATGTAAAGGGCTATAGCCCCAATTCATGATACAGGGACGATTTTTTGATTATTTGAAGGCTTGTTGCAATCTAGGATCAGAAACAAAAAATGCAAATGCTAGTTGAGACAGTGGCCACTTGCTTTAAAAAGGGAAATGAAGGATGCTTTACACGTGGAGATAAGAACCATTTAAACAGGGACTGCCCTAAGACAGTTAACAAAAAAACCTCCAAAAATCTCCCCCCGCTGCTGTAGAGGAATGCATTGGGCCAAAGAGTGTAAATCTAAATTTTATATTTGAAGGAAAATCTATTTTGGGAAACTCCAAGCAGGGGACCCCCCCAGGTCCCCTTCATCAAAAACCAGGGGCAAATTCCATCTTTTCCCTCAAACCCTCAACATCCGGCAGTGCTGCCATTGATATACCAGCCCTAAATGACTTTCTCATTTACCCTCAAGCAGTCCCCTCTAGAATACCTACCGGACTTTTTGAGCCCCTGCCCCCACAAACCTTTGGTCTTTTACTTGGCCAATCTAGTTTGACTTAACAGGCAGGAAGGCCAGGGGTCTCTAAATGGAGGATATAGGCTGCAAGTGTCAGACTTTTTTTTCTCTCTCTTAAGTGGCAGGAAGAAACAAACAAGTGTTAGACTGTTTCCCCTTCTCTATACAAATTTAAAAAGAGGTTTCTCTTAAAATTCTCCTAAAAACCTGCCATAACGACACCTGGTTCCACCTGAACTTAACTTTTCTCAAACCTTGAGCTAACCAATGCGTTTTTCTTATGGAAATGTTTGTCTTAAACTATATTAATGAACTATGTATTTACCTTAGATTCTTTCTTCAAGCTGATTCTAAGACTTGACAAACCGGTATGTTTTACTCATGAAAATATTCTCTTAAGCTATGTTAATGAAACTGTATTTGCTTGGAAATCTGCCTTTCCTCAAGATTCATGTCAATCATTTTATGGCCTGGGACAGCTCACCTGGTGCCAAGGTTATCTCAAAATGCATGTTGTGGGTGAGGGGCCTGGTGCTATTCTCTTCAGTTTTGAGACATTTCCTTTCTCTAAGCAGACTGCTAGTAGCTATATGACATCTGGCTAAAGACTAGCAGGGGGCCACTCTTTCTGCCCGCTTCTGATGCCTATGCCAGACGCTTTCTCTATCTCCTTTATACTTTAATAAAACTTTATTACAAATAAATCTCAATTTGAGAACACATTACAAACTTCTACCGATTTCCAATTAGCTTTTCTAAAAAATTTTGGAGAAATTTCATTTCATTATCCTTCTGGTAAGCTGTGGGATTTCTTCAAAAACACTGAATTTATCATCTTTTGCATTTCTTTATATAGATGGGACTAAAAATGCCAAAGCTTCATTCTGGTCTCTTAAAAAATATAAAGTCTTTTACACTAAATTCCATTCTGCTCAACAAAATGAATTATATGCTCTTATTCAAGTTATTTGCCTACATCCTTACCCCATTAATATGGTCTCTGACTCTATATATTCAGTTTTTGTATTAAAAAATATAGAAACCTCCACCATAAACTCCTAGTTCTATTAAAACAGACAATGGCCCTGCCTATATTTCTAGACACTTTAAACAATTTTTACAATCTTTTTCTATTAAACATATTACAGGTATTCCTTATAATCCACAGACACAAGACATAGTCGAACGAACACATCACACACTAAAGTTACAAATAAAAAAAATTAAAGAAGGGGGAATACACAGGTACACTACTGTCTTCCTTATCTAAAGCAGACTTTACTAGATTCTGTTAGGTAGTTAGAATAGGGAAAAGGAGTCCAAAATGGCGCTGGCTAAAAGACCTGGAAGGGAAAGGCCGAGAAAAATAGAACAAAGGAAGGTCCAAGGACCTGAGTGAGAACTTCAAGTAAAACAAACAATGCTCCTGCCTAAGTCCAATTTGCATAGGACAGGCCCAGGGGGAACAAAAAAACATATAAAAAGAGGAGCCAAAGCCCTCTTCTCTCTCTCTCTCTCTTCGCGTCTTTGGATCGACGTGCCCTCGTGCCTCAAAGATGGATTTTTTCCTGCTATTATCTAAATAAATAGAGCTGTAACACTGATTTATTTAAGAGCTATAACACGGTCTGTCCTCCGAGAGCTGTGACCCGCCAAGGGGCTTTAACGTCCGTCACTCCAAATCTTTGTTGTGATGAGACAAAGAACCGAGGGGCATACACTCGCGTGACAATTCCAACATAAGATATTTTCTAAAGCTATAACTATTGTTAATATAGCTTTATTTGTTTTAAATTTTTAAACCTACCACAGGGAAATATTTTAACAAGAGCAGAAAGACATTTCGAGGAATTGAAGGACACTTCTCTTCCTCTGCCCATTTGGTATCAAGACGGGTTCAATAAACAATAGAAATCTGGGAAATTAATCTTACAGCGAAAGGGAAATGCTTGTATTTCCCCAGATGGATCCAACAAACTTTTTCCTTGGAAAATTCGACTCAAGGTGGCCCCCGACATTCAAAATGGAGACAAAACAACAAGAACCCCGGGAGGAAGAAATTTCAATACAGGCCATGGCGGCTCTAAAGATCTCCAGAAAGCACCGCCCTCGGCGGCATCAACCCTATGATCTCCCCTACTTGGGGACAAATAAAAACCCTCACTAAACAAGTTAAAAATCTGATTTCTCAACAGGAAATGCCTCAGAGTCCTGAAAACCTTCCAATCGCTATGCTGACCTGCGCGACCCCTGCTTGAGTAGGATTCACAAATCAGACTTAACTGGGCTTACTTACCCAACCCCCCTTTATTACAGGTCATAAAGTGGACGGAGAAAAGACCGATCGTATCAACCAATGACTCCACCCATATGCCCCCTCCCTGGAAACCTCACACCCTGGGGAGGAGGGAAAACTAATTAACATTTCTTTAGGCCTTCCAATGTGCCTGGGCCCAGGAAAATTATGCATAAACGTCGGCCGACAAACTTGGGCTTTCATCCTGCCTCCAAAAGAAGACTTTCAGACATTGCTGCCCTTTCTCTGTCTGTGAACCATGTTTATACTACTGAAACTTTAGGGGGAAAGTTAGGGAAAGAACAAAAAATATTATGTAAAATGTTACTAACACTACGTTGAAACATTACCATGACAAAGGACTTCTTGGCTGGTTTGATGGTGGAAGGGCACCCCCTCCTCCCTGAATAGTCCTCGATAAACAAATTGGGCCTAAACAATGGGACACTGGGAAACTTGCTGCAGCACCAAAGAACTTGGGACTTAGACTGGACATTTCACAGGGACCAGTCGTGGTCATAGTAACTATTTCTTTCACTATAATCAGTCATATTTTATACAGGCCTGTGTCCCACTTCCCTTCGTTATAGCCATAAGAAATTTACAATTTAATAAGACTTCACATTCTGTATCTTGTACTTCTGTTCATTTCAATCATAGTACCTACAACTAGGAACAAATCAAATTTCATTTCCATGATAATGCCTTTCTGAATGTATAATTACTGCAAAAGGAAATCTTTGAAACTTCTAAACGTCTGCCCTCTTCCACTAATTTGAAAACCTTTAGCTGGACAGCTCGCTGATCAATTATCCGGGCTAGACCCACGAGGAAGGTTTCAAAGTATGACCCACAGCATCGGGTCTGGAACTATAACTTTGGTGATTGTCTTGATAATTGTATTTGTTGTTTATCATCACCTTTCTATAAGGTTGGTTAATACTAACCAAACTCATTTGGTCAGGACCTTTTTTTTTTTTTTTTTACAAATATAATAAAATAGGGGGAATTGTCAGGAAGCTTTTAACAGGAGGCTTCCTGTGTGCTGGGTTGGATCTGTCAGGAATCCTTTGGTCCTTATTAATTCCTGAATATTCAGGAATTAAGAGGAGAGGCATGACTTTCCTGGGGCTGAGGAATCCAGGCATTTCCTTTGTTAGTTTCTCATTATGGTGATAAGTGCCCTCTTCTCTTTAACAGGGATCACCTTGTGTTTTGTATTGCTGAAGCCTGGCTTGGAGAATTTTGAGCATTACTTTACTAGCGTGTGAGATGAGTGCAATTGTACGGTAGTTTGAGCATTCTTTGGGATTGCCTTTCTTAGGGATTGGAATGAAAACTGACCTTTTCCAGTCCTGTGGCCACTGCTGAGTTTTCCAAATTTGCTGGCATATTGAGTGCAGCACTTTCACAGCATCATCTTTCAGGATTTGAAATAGCTCAACTGGAATCCCATCACATCCACTAGCTTTGTTCATAATGATGCTTTCTAAGGCCCACTTGACTTCACATTCCAGGATGTCTGGCCAGGTGAGTGATGTCCAGGTGAGTGATCACACCATTGTGATTATCTGGGTTGTGAAGATCTTTTTTGTATAGTTCTTCTGTGTATTCTTGCCACCTCTTCTTAATATCTTCTGCTTCTGTTAGGTCCTAGTAAAGTAATGCTCAAAATTCTCCAAGCCAGGCTTCAGCAATACGTGAACCGTGAACTTCCAGATGTTCAAGCTGGTTTTAGAAAAGGCAGAGGAACCAGAGATCAAATTGCCAACATCTTTTGGATCATTGAAAAAGCAAGAGAGTTCCAGAAAAACATCTATTTCTGCTTTATTGACTATGCCAAAGCCTTCGACTGTGTGGATCACAATAAACTGTGGAAAATTCTGAAAGAGATGGGAATACCAGACCAGCTGACCTGCCTCTTGAGAAACCTGTATGCAGGTCAGGAAACAACAGTTAGAACTGGATATGGAACAACAGACTGGTTCCCAATAGGAAAAGGAGTACGTCAAGGCTGTGTATTGTCACCCTGCTTACTTAACTTATATGCAGAGTACATCATGAGAAACGCTGGGCTGGAAGAAGCACAAGCTGTAATCAAGATTGCTGGGAGAAATATCAATAACCTCAGATATGCAGATGACACCACCCTTATGGCCGAAAGTGAAGAGGAACTAAAAAGCCTCTTGATGAAAGTGAAAGAGGAGAGTGAAAAAGTTTCCTTAAAGCTTAACATTCAGAAAACTAAGATCATGGCATCTGGTCCCATCACTTCATGGGAAATAAATGGGGAGACAGTAGAAACAGTGTCAGACTTTATTTTTTTGGGCTCCAAAACCACTGCAGATGGTGACTACAGCCGTGAAATTAAAAGACGCTTACTCTTTGGAAGGAAAGTTATGACCAACCTAGATAGCATATTAAAAAGCAGAGACATTACTTTGCCAACAAAGGTCCGTCTGGTCAAGGCTATGGTTTTTCCAGTGGTCGTGTATAGATGTGAGAGTTGGACTGTGAAGAAAGCTGAGTGCTGAAAAATTGATGCTTTTGAACTATGGTGTTGGAGAAGACTCTTGAGAGTCCCTTGGACTGCAAGGAGATCAAACCAGTCCATCCTAAAGGAGATCAGTCCTGGGTGTTCATTGGGAGGATTGATGCTGAACATGAAACTCCAATACTTTGGCCACCTCATGTGAAGAGTTGACTCACTGGAAAAGACCCTGATGCTGGGAGGGATTGGGGGCAGGAGGAGAAGGGGATGACAGAAGATAAGATGATTGGATGGCTTCACCGACTCGATGGGCATGAGTTTGAATAAACTCCGGGAGTTGGTGATGGACAGGGAGGCCAGGCGTGCTGTGATTCATGTCGCAAAGAGTCGGACACGACTGAGTGACTGAACTGACTGGTTTGTAAGTCTGGAATTTTAATCTTTATCTCTGCTGAGAATAACTACCTTGTAAGACAGTATATATGCCCACACCATGTTGATTAAAACACCTTTGCTCCATCAGAGCTTGGGTCCCCATGTCTTTCTTTCTTTCTTTCTCTCTCTCTCTCTCTCTCTCTCTCTCGATCTCTATTTCTCTATTTCTGGCTGATTCCCCGGAGCACGAAAGCCAGCTGCGTAACCCAGGGAATATTAGCCTCTTTCCTTCTTTCACTCTCTCATCGTCGACTCCGGACCACCAGGTTCTGGTCCAATAAAGGATCAACGCTCCATCACCTAAAAGAAAACCCTAATTATCTGTGTAACCAAACAGAATCATAAATTCTATTATGATTATTGGGGTATGACCAGAGGCCTATTGATAATTGTCCACTGTTAACTACCTAGGTTTAAGGCATATGATCACAGGTTAACTTTGATCGTACCTTTCTTTTCCTTTGTTCATACTAGTTTCAGGGAACCTTACTTAGGGTATATAAGGCTTTCTCAAAAACTGGTCGGGGTCCTTGGCTAAGAGGAGACTCTGCCTTGGGCCCGCTGGGCTAATAAACTGCACTCCACTATCTGCATTGTTCTACTGAGTGAGGCAGTCTCCTCTTAGCCAAGGACCCCAACCAGTTTTTGTGAAAATCTTATATAACCTAAGTGTACATGCCCAAATCCACCTTCCCAAATTCCCTGGAACTAGTCTGGCTCCATGAGAGGCCAAGGGAAATGACGTCATATATATTTGTATCAAATTCACACGTCACCTGTGTCATAGAGATCTAATCTGGGGGATGCCGTCAAATGGGGGTGAGGCCTCTGTGCAGGGCCCCACAGAGCCTTGTGCAGCAGAGCTGTGATGACCAGGCAGCCACAGCAAGGTCCCCTGAGCACAGAGTTTGGGTCCACTGGGTTCTTAAATTGCTTTCCCACCTCCCCAAACACTGGAGAGCCCACAGTAGACAAAAGAGTTGTTCAAAAACGCATAAGAAAAGACATTTTTATTATCAGATGGAAAATGTCTCTCAAAGAAATAAAGAAAATGTCTGTCTACCATGACCCCAGAAAGGTAGCTCTTTCCTGTGAAAACCTAAGAATGTCAGATATAAACTGTTACACTTTTGATAGGCTATGTGCCAGATGTTATAGGATGATCCTTGGAAAATATTAAGGGAATATATAATCTGTTTCCTGTTCTTATTTGTCTTTTAATTCCAAACCAGAAAGGTGAGAAGGAGATCGTAGTGAAAAAGAACACATTGGAAGTAAATCTCTTAGGAGCTTTATTGTAGGAGCTTTATTGTTTTATTGTTAGAAAATTTCAGAAGATTTGTCCCGGGCAGCCCCGCTGGCTTTACTAAAACTTGAAAACCTTCCTGGCTTCTTCTATTTTTTTCTCATCTGTGGGAGGCTTCCTCTGGCTGCCAGGCTGCAGAAATTTCTTCACGGCCGGGAGATTGCTGACTCTGGCTTTTAGGGCCTGCAATGCATGAGAACACAGCTCAGCGTGCAGCTAAAGAGCAGCCCTGTCACTACGCAAGCCAGCAGGGACTCTGAGACCCTCCTAGACAAGGGCCAGCCGAGGCCCCTCCATCAGCACCAGGAGAAGCCCCTTGAGACAGGAAAGTGACATCCCAGTTTTCCCCAGAGAGGTCTTAGTGAAACACTCCATTCTGCTTCCCGATCTTCCTACGCTCAAGCGTGTTGACCCTTAAGTGCAGTGTGAGAAAGAGAAGTGTGTGAGGTATTAGCACAGATGAAGGCTCCGGATGTCAAGACAAGAAGAGCTAGGAGACGGGGCTGGAACTGAAGACAGGAAACATGAAAGGTCATGTGTGAGGTCAGTCAGAACCAATCTGCCCCCAGAGAGAAATCACCGTGTGAGAGAAGGAACAGGAATTGAGGGGAAGAAGGGAGATGGTGGGAAACACACTCAGACAGGCTCAGGGAAAGAGGGACACACGTGGGACAGACGGAAGCAAAGAGGAAATGAGGACAGAGGCTGAAGTGGAACAGCAACCAAGAGAGATCCAGTCCTGGGTCTGTCTCCTGGTAAAAGGCAGGACATTTTCCGTGGGGCAGAGTCCACTTCTGGTGTCCTTGGCTTGATAGATTCTTTCCCCACTCCAGAGCAGGGCCTTGGAGTGAACTGAGGAGACCAGGGGGCAGCGAGGCCTAGACAGTGATGGGGACCCTAGCACTCCAGTCTCAGGGTCCAGAGAGCAGATGCCGAGGTGGGGTGTGTCTGGCCCCCAGGGCCATGGGAGAGCTCACCTTCAGCAGAGGGAAGTTGGCCAGAAGGCTGGGGTCCAGCTCTTCCACATAGTAGAGAAGTTCAACCAGGTGGATGTCAGCCCTGCTCAGCTTGTTACCCACTAGGTAGTCTTGTCCATGGCTCTTCAGCACCTGGCGAATGGAGGGGTCAGATCAGGAGCACAGGTCCTGGCAGGCTGGACCCTGCTTCTCCCCTGCCCCTCACCCAGCCCCGCTTCCATCTCTGCCCCTCGCTGGGCGGGTGGGAACCTCAGACCTTCTGTTCCCTCCAACTCAGAGATGGGCCAGGCAGGTTCTTGCTGTTCCCTCCTCATCCCCAGTGGAAGTCAGACCACCATTTCCTTTTCCTGTTCCCACCTCGCTGTGGCTGCCTTACTTCTTCTCCCACTGGGCCAAGGCCTTAGCACATTCTGCACCGTGTTTTTGTTGACCCCACACCCTCAAGTGTGCAGCCCTGAACTTCACAACATGACCCTTCATCAATCTCTCTCTGTCCTTCTCTCCCTCATCCTTGGGCAGTGTCTCCATCTTCATGACAGCCTTCTACAACCCTGAGCAAACTAATGCAGACTCTGTATTCCTTCTCATCTCTTTTGCTCTCCTCATTTCCTGGTCTTACAATCTTTTTTTTTTTGGGGGGGGGGTGGTTCATGATTTTAGTTGAACATGATTTCAGGTAGTTTTGATCATGAAACGTTCAAACAAAGTAAACTAAAATATGTACTAGGCATAATGATGGAATACTACTTTATTGATTTTATTTCACTTTCTTCAAAATTCTGAGAGTCATGTCCTAAAATATCTAGATTATTTTTTCCTGAACAATTTTTCTCTGTCTCTTTCTCTCCACCCCACTGCCCCCATATATTTAGATACATGTCAGTCATCCCAAAACACAACCACATTCTCCTGACAAGCAGCTGGTCTCATGTCTCCCTACACATGACACCAGAATATTTTCTGATGTATTGCTGACATCATGCTTCTCTTGGATCAAAGACCCTACACTGTGTTCTGAGGATCCATCTACTCCAGGCTCCAGTGTGGCTCTCAGAGCTTCCATAGTCCAAGCTCAAAGTATAACCATGAAATTCCATTGAGTAGAGAATACCAGATTGGGTTTGAGTAAATAGAAATTTGGCTGAAAAATGATAACTTGGGTAAAACTAGTACTACAATTCTTCCTCACATTCAATTTTTATAAAGTACCCTGAGAGTCAGAGTACTACATTAGTATGCAGAAAGGCTCACAGAGGTGAAGGTTAATGCCCCGGCCATGCCTGCACATTACTTTTCTTTGTTCCCTGATCTCAATGCCAGAAATGCTGAAGAGTCCACTTACATTTTCAAATGCAGGGAGAAAACGGTTTGTTGTCTTTTCTCGGATGAGGGTCACCTTGGCATCTTTTTCAGCAGCTGGGCACAGTGGCAAAAGCATGATCATTTCACCCAAATCTGCCACACCCTCTGAATACATATCAATCCTGAAAAGACAAAGTAACCATTTTGTCAAATGTCTGCTGCCTTAGATTTTTGGAATGGGTAAGAAAGAGACATCGAGAGGTAGCAAAGTAATTCTCCTCCATTGGGTGCACTTTTCTATGCCAGTCATTTAGCTCTGTTTTTCAAAATTAATTTTAGCATCAAGGTAAACATATGTGTAATCTTTTTGTTATTTACATAACCAAATATAGAGATGGAGCACATCAGTGACCCATCCATAGTCACAGGCATGAGAGAATCCGGTGGAATCAGAGCAGGTAAACACTGGGACCACACCTGGGTTTGCCACCTCTGCTGTGACGTGGTCTGAGCATGGTTAGTGTGATGCATTAGTACCATCTCAGTCACATTGAGACAGAGTCCTGGCACCTCTGTCCCAGGCACATCCCTCTTCCTCTCTCATCCTATTACAACACCAGGCCCATTTAAAGTCCCAATACCAACACTTCCTCCAGTTATTTCCCATAGAATCCATTTCCATAACACTCTCCATTTACTATTGTCAGACTCTGGTTTTGTTTGAATTTCTCAAGACTGTACCTTTCATTCCTTTTCATGGCCAAATAACATCCTACTGTATGGCTGTACCAACTTTTGTTCCATCATTCATCAGTTAATGGACACGTTTGTTGATTCCAATTATTGATTATGAACAACAGTGCTATGAACTTCTGAGGATAAATTTTAGTGTGGGGGTGTTTTTAATCCTCTTGAAAGGAATTGATTGCTGAGTCATATGGTAACTCTATGTTTAACTTTTAGAGAAACTGCAGTAGGTCCTTGAGTGCCAAGTCGCTTCAGACGTGGCCGACTCTTTGTAACTGTGTGGACTCTAGCCCACCAGGCCCCTCTGTCCGTGGGATTATTCTCCAGGCAAGAATACTAGTATGGGTTGCCATGCCCTCCTCCAGGGGATCTTCCCGACCCAGGGATCAAACCCAGGTCTCTTATGTCTCCTGCATTGCAAGCAGGTTATTTACTGTTAATGCTGCCTGGGAAGTACCTTACAAGATTTTAATTTCAATCATGTAGTCCCATCACAACAGAGAGAATACCCCTAACCCCCAGGATACAGTTGTACTGAAAAATCTGGCCAACTAAAGCTATATCAAAATGCTTGATGTAACCTTACCATATTGAGCTCAACCTCTGCTAACCCTTGTCAAGTGGCCAGTCCATATAAAGTGTTAATAAATTAAGTTCCTGGTCATCATTCTTAGAATTTTTAAAATTCAAGAACCAACTTCTTTAGATCCTTCCCTTTCTAAGCTTTATCTTCTAGACACTCAGATGCTTTGTCCCTTGTCTCTGGCTATTGGTGGGTGTCCAGCTCAAAATAGCCTGAGCCCCTGGAGTCTTGGTTCTACCATCCTCTTGACTTCACAGACCATCCATGTTTGGAAACCTTGTCACTGTGCTATATCCGTGGATGGTATCCTCTTCCATAGGCAGTTGATTTCACTCCAAGTTTATTTGCTCTTCCCTCATACTCATAGGTCTTTGCTGTTACGCCCTACAAGGCTTAAACCATCATGTTGGTCATGATGCTCTGCCTTGATCCTGCTTAGTCAGGGAAGGACCTAAATTGTTCCTATTAGTTGTTGGTGAAAAAACTAAAAAGTACCGTACAGGACTCTCTCCTTTATGTCTTTCCCGTAGAGGTTGTATTTGGTGGCAATGTAGTTGAGAATGGCTCTGGTCTGCACCAGATTCATCCCATCAATTTCAACCATTGGCACTTGCTGGAACAACAAACTCCCATCTTTTGAAAGAAAAAAAGAAGGGTGAAATGTTGAATATGTTACAACCTTTTAAGATGAACAAATGTTTGCTGAAATAACTGAAGATATAAAGTGAAACACTAAAATGATCTGGTACACTTAAGCAGGATGGCATTTTGTTTGCCTTTTACTTTCTAACCTATCATTTCATTTATCTTTTTATTTCCCATTCAGACATATGGGCGATCCCTTGTAAATCTGGACTGATTTGTCTTCATGTATGTTTTAGAAAGAAGCTGGAAGAGGCTGCAACAAGTGTGCCAACCAGTTGCCATTTAATGGAAGTTCAGAGAAAATCTCAGAACACATAAGACATGTGTTGAGAGTTTGCCTTTTCCCTGCTCACCGAGTCTACATTATTGCTAGGATGTTACTTTGCCAAACCCGGACGCACAGCAACTTCTGGACCTTTTTCTCCCCTCTTTTCTCAGATCTTCACCTTTTCCTGACTTTAGGTGGGAGCGCTGTGTGGTCACTCATGGTGCAGAAAGGCAGAGAGAACTCAGAGAGAGCATTCACGGGCACTGGGGCTGGCTCCTTTAACAAACACTTGAGTTCCAGCCCTTCCTAGTCCCGAGTGAGTTGCAAGACCTTTTCAGGGAGACCTGCCTCTTACCTTTAACCATATTTCTCCCTTTCTACTAACCCCACTCCCACCACACACACACAGCACATTGGTGGTATTGAAACCTCAACTTAAGACTTCTAGTGGATACTCCCATCAGAGGAATTTAGTTCTTGGGCTTACCATTTTTTAACTTATCCAAGTCTTCTGGTTTTTCTATAAGTTTCTCTTCAAACTGAAAAGCAGAAATAGTCGATGAGTTTTTGTTATTTCATTCTGTAGCATTGCTGAACTCGCCTGGCCTCTGTCTGCTGCCCACTATGGAGAATGTAGGATTTCCAAGTTTGGTGGGGTGCACAGAGGACAGTGATCAAGGCCATTTGGAGATTTAGATTAGAGCCACCAAGATAAAAGTGTGGGTTGCAGCAAATAACTGCTTATTTTGCAGGTTAATTCACCTCTACCTTGTCCCCACCTCTGTCAGTGATTAGGTAATGATTTGGGGGGAGGGGAATGTCACTGGAGGGAAGGGACTGGGAAGTTCTAGTTTTGGAGTTTTAATGTCTCTGGAAAGCCTTTCTCTCCCTGTGAGACCAGGACAGGATTTTGGGGTATCCCCTAGCATGGGGTATCCATGGGGCCATTGACTCCCAAGAGGCTGCCACCAGGGGCCTCTGCTGTATATTACCTCCCTCCATTCAATTTTTTTATTGTAAACTAGGGTCTTGATTGTGAAAAGTTTGAGAATTGGGGATTTCTAACTGACTCAGTGGAGTAGTTTATTGTAGATCGACATTATTCCACAGGGTGAGACCGTACAGATAGTGAGTGTGTGGGCAACAATTTATAAAGCACCCAGTTCAAGACAACCCTAAGAGGCGATGGATGGATGGGTGGTCATTGTGAGGAGGGGCTGGCTGGTGGGCTGTTTCTTGTAAAACTGATGGAGATGAATGGGATTGTGAGAATCAGGCTCTGGGCCCAGAGAACCCAGAATTTCAATGCTCTTTGGTCAAAAGGAAGCCTGGATGCTCTCAGAGTCTCCCCCTGCTTCACTGTCCTGTGCTGAACTCATCCCACCCAGGGACTCCGAACACATTCTTGAACTCCAAGTCTGGACCGCAGTGAAAAATGTTGATTGTTCATTTATAGAAATTAAACAACCTAGAACGGCACTGTTGGAATTTTCTGTGTACCTATTTCTTTACACACTTGAGAATGGACCAGGCTAACCTGCCCTGCATTCCTGAAG
Organism: Cervus elaphus; assembly: GCF_910594005.1. NCBI lineage: Eukaryota > Metazoa > Chordata > Mammalia > Artiodactyla > Cervidae > Cervus > Cervus elaphus. The sequence continues at coordinate 25,493,448 of NC_057821.1, forward strand.
CAATCGAGAGTGTATAATCTGAGGCTTAGGTAAACATGTTTTTAGGAAGCTAAGGGAGCACACTAGAGGTTCCCTTTGCAGGATGCCACCTCACCTGAAGCCCTCTTTTACTGCTCTCTGCTAAGGGACCAGATCTCTGAACTCTGTCCATGACTCCCTCCCCAGGAAACCCTCACAGAGTTGCTGGGTCCCTCTGACCCGGACAGGACTGAGCGACTGAACTGAACTCTGACCTGGGCTGAGAACTGCTTTTCTGAGTGACACCTCTAGAGGGCAGCACTCAACAGGATCCCACAGAAACCTATCCATTTACTACTGAGACTATGGCGTTTTTTCACTCAAGTCTTGGGTGTCCTCCTAGGTGCTCCCACTCCTCTTTTAATCACCCACATACTTGTCTGCATCCTCCCTATAGTGTAAGCGGCCTGAGGGTAGGAACTGTGTCTGTTTGACCATTCATGTGTCTCTAGGACCTGGCATGAAACTTGGCATTTCAAGGTGCTCAACAAATTCATTGCTGAGTGAATGCATTAAATCCAACAGGCAGTTTGTTACAGTCTGCACAGCTCTATATTTCTGGCTTATGTTTTAACTTTAATTACATTTCTTTTCTAATATGTATATTTTTTCTTTTTATTATGGAAATTTGTGGCATGCACAAAATAAAAAATACGATGATGCTCCTTGTAACCTTCAACCAGCTTCGATAATTATCAGCTCAACCCAATCGCAAGACATCCAATTGTTACACCCCTCTCTCTGGTACTAATTTAGAAACAAATCCCAGATATTTCATCTTTAAATACTTCATGGTATGTTACTAGATCATTAAACTTATTTTAAAACTAACCACAATACATTAAAATGCCTGACATATTAGCAATACTTATTATACCAATTGATATTAATATTCATGTTTCTAACTGTTGCATCAATGTAATAAATATTTTACAGTTTTAAAAATCAAAATTCAGAAAATTTTCTGACAATTCAGTGGTTAAGGCACTGGCTTTCACTGCTGTAGGTCTGCTTTTGATCTCTGGTCAGAAAATTAAAATCCTGCAAGCCTCACAGCCAAAAACAAATAAAAACACAAATTTATTTCTATTTTTTATTATCCTTGAGAAGAAGAAATTTCAATAAAAATCTGTTCATCTAATACCTAATAAACATTTTTAATGCAAAATTCTTAGCAGGTCATTTAATAAGGAAAATCACCTCTGTGAGAAAAATAGTTTGATACAGTCAGTTTCCCTGGAGTAGGAAATGGAAACCCACTCCAGTGTTCTTGCCTGAAGAATCTCAGGGACAGAGGAGCCCAGCAGCTATGGCCTAGGGGATCAAAATGAGTTGGACATGACTGAGTGACTAGGCAGGCACGGGCAATTTAGATCCAACAGAAGGTGAAACCTACCTCCACTCCAGCTGCAGCCAGGAGCCACCGAATGCACTCCATTCTGCCGCGTCCATTGAAATAGTGAAGAATGGGCTTCCCTGACATGGTGGCAGTCTCCTGGTTTCTCTAGCCCTTAATGAACCAACAAATGAATGAATGAATAAACAAAAATAAAAGCATAGAAGCAAGTGCCTTTATGATATATGGCTGAACAGTACCACAATGCTGAAGAATCGGCCTTCCTCATGGCAATTGGAAGAGTCCCTGGAATGTCTTCCTTGGCCCAAATTCCCACTCTCAATAGCCACCTGTGGGAAATTCCACCAAACCATTCTCCAGTCTCCACTGGGTTAAATCTGATTTTCTTGGCAGGCTAAGAGGTGAGTCTGTGGTATGGATGCATGGGTGGGTGTCAGGGAGGGGAAGGATTAGAGAACTAGTATTTATTGCAAAACTCCTAATAGTCCTGCCCCAATGCTACCTGCCTCCTGAGAAATCTGTATGCAGGTCAGGAAGCAACAGTTAGAACTGGACATGGAAAAACAGACTGGTTCCAAATCGGGAAAGGGGTACGTCAAGCCTGCATATTGTCACCCTGTTTATTTAACTTATATAAACAGTACATCATGTGAAATCCTAGGCTGGATGAAGCACAAGCTGGAATCAGATTGCCGGGAGAAATATCAATAACCTCAGATACGCAGATGACACCACCGTTATGGCTGAAAGCCAAAAAGAACTGAAGAGCCTTTTGAAGAAAGTGAAAGAGGAGAGTGAAAAAGTTGGCTTAAAACTCAACATTCAGAAAACTAAGACCATGGCGTCCAGTCCCATCACTTCATGGCAAATAGATGCGGAAATAATGGAAACAGTGAGATACTTTATTTTTGAGTCTCCAAAATCACTGCAGATGATGATTGCAGCCATGAAATTAAAAGACGCTTGCTCCTTGGAAGAAAAGCTATGACCAACCTAAATGGCATGTTAAAAAGCAGAGACATTACCAACAAAGGTCCATCTAGTTAAATCTGGTTTTTCCAGTAGTCATGTATGGATGTGAGAGTTGGACCATAAAGAAAGCTGAGCACCGAAGAATTGATGCTTTTTAACTGTGGTGTTGGAGAAGACTCTTGAGAGACCCTTTGACAGCAAGGAGATCCAACCCATCCATCCTAAAGGAAATCAGTCCTGAATATTCATTGGAAGGACTGATGCTGAAAGCTGAAGCTCCAATACTTTGGCCACCTGATGCGAAGAACCGACTCGTTGGAAAAGACCCTGATGCTGGGAAAGATTTCAGGCAGGAGGAGAAGGGGATGACCCAGGATGGGATGGTTGGATGGCATCACCAATGCGATGGACATGAGTTTTAGTAGGCTCCAGGAATTGGTGATGGACAGGGAATCCTGGCGTGCTGCAGTCCATGGGGTCGCAAAAGTCGGACACAACTGAGTGACTGAACTGAACTGAACTGAATGCTGACCACTTTGAGTACATTATATCTTTAATCCTCACAAGAATCCCATGAAATAATTATTAACTCCATTTTTCAGTTGATGAAATGGACCTCAGAGCTTAAATAACATTCATGGAAATCCACACCCAGGATTAAAACCAGGGCAGGGCAGGAACCCACATATGTGTAGGCCCTGGGAGCCTGGGAAGGAGGGGCCTTGGAGCCAGAGGACTTCACAAACAGGAGGAGGAGACAGAGTCCATGTTCAGCTCGTTGGCTATTATGCTGCATTTGTTCAAAAGTTGAAATTAGAGCTCAATGTGCTTAACTGTTACTAGAAAGATCCTGAGTCTTTCCACCTACACAGGATACCAAATACTTCCATTTTCTTGAAATTGTATATTTTATCTCTATCCGTACATTCTGTATCCAGAGAAAGGGATATTTCTGTATTAGCTGTACTGTCTAGGTGAAGCTGACAATTGTTCTGTCTGTCATGCCCTGTGCATTCTCACAAATTTGTCTTCATTTAACCCTACAAGAATCACCTGCTATGAAGTTGCCATTGCTCTCATTTTGCAGTTGGGGAATACTGAGGTTTCTAGGGTAACTTGCACAAAGTAGGTAGCTACCTTGGGATTCAAACCCATTTCTATATGAACCCAAGTCTTGGCTTCATTTTTCATATTGACGTTTTTCAAAATAGGCATGACAATCCTTCAGTGGACTGTGAAATTTTCCAGTTTTTAAAATAAAGCATTGATTCATGAGTTTTTCGTTTCAGCTATGTGTGCATTGTATGTTTGGGTGGCAGAAAGCACATGGGCACACTCATTTGGTCATGGTGTTGGTTAGAGATTCTTGGGTCTTTTCAGGTCAGTGAAGTTTGAAAGCCCCTGGACTACAGCAGCCTGTGTGTGGAGTGGACGTAGCAGGGAACCAGAGGATGAAACTGAAAGGCTCCAACGATGGACAGAAATTATTGGGTTGGCCTAAAAGTTCTTTTGGGTTTTTCTGTAAGATGTTACAGGAAAATGCAAACATTATGACCAAACCAATTGTTCTCTCCTGGGAGTGAATGGAAACATACAGGACTTACTAAAAGCAGGAGCCCCAAAGCCAGAACATAGGAAGAAACAGCTGCATTTTCTATCCAAATCCCAGCTCTGTTTAGAAAACATTAAGATCTTGCAACTTTTTGTTGAGGAGTTTGGGATAAAAATATACCTTTCTTTAGCTGATAAAGTATGAATAACTTGAATTTTAGATTAAAAAATGTTTTCCATATCCACATTTTAAAAAATTTATTTAGTTTTGGTTTACTTTTTTATTTCAATATCCACATTTTTAATGTGAAATCAATGGTCTAACCTTTGGAAAATAAACGATCCCTTGGAAACATACTTAACTCGTCTGTCTTGAAGTTGGAGATTGTGTATATCGTACTTATCATGGGGAACAGAGAAGCTGTGATTCAGCAGAATTCTGAGAAGGGTGTCACTGTGAAGTGGAAGTCACAAGTCACGCTCACACTAAACTCCCTTATCCAGTGACCAAGGATCACATTACAAAGGGAAATGAAGCTTTAACTTACATAATACTTTATTATATCTTTCTTATAAGTAACTTTCTTCACCTTTTGAAGCCTGGGGCAAACGTGATATAAACTTCCTGGCCCCCAGAAAATGAGAACTAGAGAGATTCAGTGACTTATCATCAGTCACACATGTGTGTTCCCGATTCACACTCAATATCTAGCCAAGTGTGTCCACCCTCAAAACATCCCCTGGAAATGGCTTCTAGTATTGTATTGTCAGGAGGAGGAAACTCAAGTTCAAAGAGCTGAAGCTGCTCTCCTAGCTCACTTGTTTTGTGAGCACTGAGGTCCTTTGAAGACATCTTCTGGCTTCTGGTCTGGGGCTCCCCCCAACCATGTAATGCTTATGCCCCCTCTCTGCTGGTCTCTGAGACCCTCAATATTAGCTTGTTCCCCATTCAGAATCCATTAGTCAATTAACAGTTAAATAGGAGAGAAGGAAACGTTAATTCTGTTAGCTGATTCTTAGGGGCTTGATATGAGGAAAATGGATAAAAACGTACCTTACTTTACCCCAGACCTTAAAAACTTACTGTGAGTATCCTGAGCACTGGTATAACTACATTTGACCTTCATAAGGAGATAGGGTTATATTCTCTGAAAAGAAATGTGTCTTGGGATAATTCCAGTGTGAACTAAAGGAGCTGTATATCAGGGCGTAGGTGGGAGGGGGACTCCTAACGACAGCATTTCTCAGCAGAAAGAAAGGCTTAGAGACAAAGCCCAACTCCTTTTCTTATAAGGTAAATAAACCCAGGGGAGTTATTTAATCTCTGTACCTTTCGAAATACAGCTATGTCTACTAGTGAGGGCTGTTGAGAAAATTAAACTAGATAAGGCATACAAAATTCATAACAGGGAGCAGCAAATCCAGCTTCCGTTCTGCTCCCAGTTCCTGGGAGATGGGTGAGTGAGCCCACTGGGCAGCACGTGAGTCTTCTCTCTGTCTGTCTGTCTGTCTCCCTCTTGACTTCCAGATCTCGCGCTATGCTCTGCTGTGCTAAGTCGCTTCAGCCCCTATAGCTCTAGGAGGAACAGGATTTTATATATATCCAGATTTTGTCAGCTACTTTATATACTGGTTCTCTTTTTATTTGTCTTGTGTGAAAGATCAGTGATGCTCACGGATTAGTTAACCTGGATTGGAGGAACCTTCTGGCAAAGGTTCAGCGAGGTCTGGCACAGCCTTTTGAAACCTCAAGACTGAAGTGGACCCCTGGTTCTGCCCCTGAACCATACACCCTGCCTGCCTATCCCCCAGGCCTTTCCCCTCCCACTCACTCCCTGATCTGGACTGTCTGGAATCTTCTGCTCCCCCCCACCACCCAGCCCCTTGGAATGGGTTCCAGCCACGGCAATGGGAAACCCACCCCTTTTTATAGCAGGAGTTCAGGGTCTCAGTCTCAATACCCTTCTCTCCACCCTCCTGTTCCTTCATTGATCTTTCTTCAGCATCTTCTTTCTGGTTGACCTGTCCACGGATTTCCTTCTCAACAAGTTTCCTTCAAACCTTTTCAACCAACACTCATTGAGCAGTTGCCTGCACTAAGAAATGATGGCTGGTGGGGAACACAAGAGGAATCTGATGTGGTCCCTGCCCTGGAGGGGCTGAAATCTAGTTAGAAAAATGGGTTTGTAGACAACTGACACCACACAAAGAGCCCTGCAATGCCTTCACTTGAATTGGTTCCACCCCAAGGACCGTGATTCTCTCAGCCAAGCAAGTCAGAACAAGGAGAGAGGCTGCAGGCTGAGAAAGCAGAGGGTGTTGCCCGCCTTCCCTGGTTGGCCCCAGCTCCACAGTATCTCAGCGTCCAAGTCAGTGACTCTCATGGGGTCAAACCTCATCCCCATCCAAACGTTGCTCTCGGTAGCATCTTGCACAGTACTTCTCATCCCACTCTCCGTATCTTCTCTTTTCAGGCTTAGGTACCATATTTCCCCTGTGAATTGCCATACCCTGGACAACTCTAGGACTTTCACAGGATCTCACCGAACCTCTCTTGCTTCAGGCTTTTGATTTACCCCCAATAGTAATACTTGTAACAGTGTGTTGTTCACTCCTGCATTCTGATTCGAATGACTTGTACCCTCCAGTCAGGTGAATTTCTTTACTTTTGGAAGTTAATTCTCTGCTCCTGTGTTACCTAGTTTTCACATCCAGACTTCCTGTGTTTAAGAGTCTGAAAAGTCACATGAACCAGTGATTCTTAACGGGAGCTGATTTTGCTCCCCCAGCCCAGAGGACATTTGGCAACGCCTGAGGACATTGTTCGTTGTGAAAACTAGGTGGGAGGGTGCCACATCATTGGCGAGAGGCCAGAGGTGCCTCTGATGCTGGGGGTGGTGGGGCTGCCTCCCATGTGCGTCTGACTGCTCGTTACTCCTCAGTCTGCACTGTATCCAGCTTTTTCCATCAACCCTGTTGTCTTTTTTTATTTAATTAAAAAATTTTTAATTGGAAGATAATTGCTTCATAATGTTGTATTGATTTCTGCTGTACAATAGCTGGAATCAGTCACAATTTTATATATAAATATATATATATATATATACATATATATATATATATATCCCCTCCCTCTAGAGCCTCCCTCCCCACTCCCATCCCACCACCCTTAGCTCATCACAGAACGCCAGGCTGGGCTCCCTGTGTTATATAGCAGCTTCCCACTGTTTCCTATTTTACACATGGTAGTGTATAATGTCATTGCTACTTTCTCAATTTATCCTATGACCCTCTTATCTTAACAGACACTTTTATTGGATATTTAGTTAGAAACATCTATGATTGATGCAGCTGGCTACTAAACTATGTAATCTTCCAGGATAAGGTATTTTGTAAAATATACTAATTCTCCTGTAGCCACGTATATCTTCTATTCTACTTTCCAGCCTGTCACTGGATGAGGAAGGAACCTCTCCCACACCCTCTGTTCTTTCTACAAATACAGAGTGAAATGGAAAGTGAGATTATTAATCTTCATTGTGTCAACCATATTGATGAAGTGACAGTTTCTTTTAAAACTTTTAAACTAGCACTGCAAGTATCTGAGAGGTGTCAAGTTTGCACATTTGAAGAAATATCAATCTATATGTTAACACTGTTGTCAAGTACATTCCTTAAGTCTAATTCAATATACATTTCTATAGCAAATATTTTTTACTAAAAAAAAAAAAAAAAAAAAGACTATATACAGGACAGGTCCCCGCAACAAAGAATTACCCAGCTTGAAATGTCAATAGGGCCAAGGTTGATAAAACCTGCTCCAGCCAATTTCTAGGTTTCCCATGAGTTGCTTGAGCTCCAAGAGAGATAGAGGGGGACTTGCCTATTGGCTAATCACAGCAAAGACTGAGTTAAAATCCAGTTTTGCTGGCAATAACTTAGTTATTCCTCTTATAATTAAATCTTAATTTTGTGTTTCCAAAGTCCACATAGTATTACCACATTGCAATTCGCACCTGCTGTTTGTTGACTGTGTCTACGGAGCAGGCAACTTTAGCATAAACACCTACACGCCTTTCTTGTACTGGTCACACTCTCTGATTATCTAAAATGCTGCCATTCTTTTTTCTCTTCATATCATTAATTTTTCTCAGATCTAAATTCTCAGGCTTAGTTTTCTACATTCTTCATTTTTACATTTCTTTATCCAACAGCAATTGACTAAACAACTTAAATGTCTCCTAAGCACAGCAAGAAGGCACATGTGAGCCTGAAGCAGTTTTTCTTGTGCTAAGGAAACATCATACAGATATGCAAAATCAGTGCTTACCTTACAAAAGTCTGTCTCCCACTTGCCTCAGCACCTCAGTGCCAATTCACATGTGCTTATAAGCTCTTGTTACAGTTGACTGACTGACTCCTCCTCTCTGAAAGGGGCAGAGTCCAGTTAAGGAAAAGCGAATCCCATGGTACTCAGGGTCACTGGTTCTATGCTAGATTAAAAAAGAAAAAGGCAAATTGTCCTCTTATCAGGATATAACTTGTTAATAACTTCTTTTCAAAATCGCAATTAAAGATTAAACACAATATTTCAAGTTGATTGTATCCTCTTGCCAGTCAATGAAGGATGGCCTTTGGAGAAAACTTACTTCTCTTGAACTGACTTTCACGAATTGGAGACGGGGACTAAAGCAGATGATAAGTGTCTACTGTGGGGACACCAGGGGCCTGTGGTCATGAAAGCTCACATGGACCTCTGTAATACTTTTACACTGAGTTTCAGATAAAATATAGGACACCCAATTAGATATGAACTTCAGACACATAAAAAATAATTTTTTCATATAAGTATGGCCTAAGCATTGTATGACATGGGTTCATGTTTAGTTGTGTCTGACTCTTTGCTACCCTATGGACTGTACCTGCCAGGCTCCTCTGTCCATGGGGTTTTCAAGGCAAAAATACTGGAGTGGGTTGCCATTCCATCCTCCAAGGGATCTTCCTGACCCAGGGATTGAAACTGGATCTCCTGTAGAAAATTACAGGCGAATTCTCTACAATCTGAGCCAAAGTGGTGGTCTCCAAAAGAAAAAAAAAAGTCCACGTCTAAATACCTGGAACCTCTGGATGGGACGAAATTCGGAGAAAGAGTCTTTGCCAATGTAATTAAGGAACCTGAGATGAGACTATCCTGGATTATGTGGATAGACCCAAACCCAACAACAAGTGTGCTTATAGCAGAAGAGAAAATACACAGACATACCCATATGGGTGATGTGAAGATGGAGGCAGAGATTGAAGTGATGTGGCCATGAGTGGAAGTCATGGAAAGGAAGGATGCAAAAAGTCACCAGAAGCCAGAAGAGGCAGGGAAGACTTCTCCCAAGAGTGTCCAGAGTCAATGTAGTACCTTAACTAGGACTTCAGGCCTCCAAAAGTGTGAGAGAATTCACCATGTTGTTTTAAGCCCCCCTAATTGTAGTAAGTTGACAGAGCAACCGTGGAAAACCAACACACAGACCTGCTTACTTCCCCACAGCTCAGGATTACTGTGCAGCAAATCCTACACTTCTCATGGCTGCATCCATCCCACGATTATTAAATTTATCTCTAAGAGGTAAGGACTCTTTTTCTAAAGAAAATCACACTATTCTATCACATTAAAATTTGATAATTTATATCTTTTATAATTCAATTTCATTCATTCGATTAAATATTCAGCATCCTAATTTTCCCAATGTCTCATAAAGACTTATGTGCAGTTGGTTTATTTGCATTTGGATCAAAGCAAGGTCTGTCCATAGCACTGGAGTGACATGACCATCTTGGTCTTGAAGACTTGGATGAATGAATAGAGCTGTCAGGCAGATGAGAGTGGGTGCGGACTGTGAGGAATTCCCACAGCCCGGACCCCTGGGCCATGGAGATGTGTGTGGAGGTACAACCATTCATGGTGGCGCCCTGGGGATACACAGGGCCGGGCCCCCATCAGGAACTTACAGATGCTGAGGGAGGCCAGTGGCCTTCAGTGTTACTGGAGGTTTACAGGGCTCTGAGGGAAGCAAAGAGGTACGTCCAGCTCTCCCCAGGGAGCACAGAGTTCAGTGTGGCCACCGGGGTGGAGCTGGCCTGGGAGGGAGCAAAGATGCCCAGGCAGGAAGGAGGCCACCCCCACATGTCCTGTGTGGTGGGACTGGCACCCAGGGGGTGAGGAGGGAAGGAAGGAGGGCACCCTGCGGGCAGCAGGAGTCACTGAGGGAGGTAGAACAGGGTGGTGATTCTCAGGTTTGCATTTTAGAAAAATATTTTGATGTCAGTGGAGAACAGACCAGAGTGGGGGTGGGGGGGAGGACAGTCAGGGAACCCGTGTGTCTGTCAGCTCTGGCCCCGCCCCTTCCCCGTTGTGGGGTCGGGGGTGAGGGTGAGGCAGGCGGGGAGCTCACTCCAGGAAGAAGAGAATCCGATACCCCAAAGGCCAGGTTTCCTGGGGAGTGTTCACCGCAGGCCCCACGTGTGACCAGAACCAGAATCACTCCCAATCCAGGCTCCCTGGCTCCGTGAGAGGCCGGGGCAGTGACATCATATATATTCATTCATATCAAATTCAGACATGTCACCTGTGTCATAGAGATCAGATCTGGGGTACCCCGTCAAATGGGGGTGAGGCCCCTGTGCAGGGCCCCACAGAACTTCCTGCAGCAGAGCTGTGGTGAGCAGGCAGCCACAGTAGGGTCCCCTGAGCAGAGTTTGGATCCACTGGGTTCTTATTATTTCCCCACCTCCCCGAACACTGGAGAGCCCACAGTAGAAAAAAATAGCAGTTCAAAATGCGTAAGAAAAGATATTTTTATTATCAGAAGGAAAATGTCTCTCAAAGAAATTTTTTAAAAATGTCTTTTTGCCATTGCCAGTGATAAAAGAAATGTTTACATATTGAGATATAGAAAAGTCATTCTGACTTATACGTGAGTCAACTTGAATTTTATGCCAACTCAAATACTTGTCTGTGGCCGATCAAACATACAGTCTATTTCTGGTTTAGTTATTAGAGAAAAGAGCATTTTGACCAGAAGGAAAGGCAGTCCATGTTAAAAATAAAGATTAAGGGACTTAGGTGGTGGTCCAGTTGTTAGGACTCCATGATTGCATTGCAGGGGGCACAGGTTTGATCCCTGGTCAAGGAACTAAGATCCTGTATCCTGCAAGCAGAAGTGGGGGGATTGGGGGGGAGTGGGGAGATTAAACGCCTTCCTTCCTGGGACGCCAGTGCTGGTCCTCCTTCCGTGATAAGCGTCCTGTGCCAGCTGCCAAGGCCATGCTGACTGTACATGTGCTGATCTGTGTGGGGTTTTTTTTTCAATCTTGAAGAAATGTATCCCTGACTCATTTAATGTCCTTTGTTCTGAAAAAGATATACAAAACTGTGCTGCAAACCATATATGTCCAGAACAAGCTGCTCAGAGTAATCTGGGAAGGTATCTTTCTGGCTAGTCCTCAGTTTGCTCAAGTAAAGCTCTTGCCTGTTCTTATTATTATTTATTGATTGTTTTCATTGACGCCAGAAAAATAGCTCTTTCCTGTGGAAACCTAAGAATGTCAGATTATGAATTTCTACACTTGATTCTTTGATAAGCTGTGTGACAGATGTTATATCATAATTCTTACCAAAAAAATCAAGGGGATGACATAATCTATATTTCCCTTTTGTATTTAATTTTTAATTCCAAAAAAGAGATGTGCTAGAAAGAGATGGAAAATCTGATTTTATATTCGATTCTAAAGAGTAACTAAATCTGCTCATTGGAGCTTTATTATTTAATGGCCACTAAAACTTTGGAATAGTTTATTAGTCTCACAACACCCAGGGTCTACGCTTAGATAAAAACTTCATTGCCAGAAGTTTCATAAGTTTGGTCCTCAATGTTCTGGGTGGCCCCACTGACTTTATTAAAACTTGAAAATCCTTCTGGCTTGTTCAAGAGTTTTCTCAGTCCCCGGAGGCTTCCTCTGGCTGCCAGGCTGCAGAAACTTCTTCACGGCCGGGAGATTGCTGACTCTGGTTTTCAGGCCCTGCAATGCACAAGAGCTCAGCTCAGAGTGCAGCTAAAGACCACCCCCGTCATTGACACAAGCCAGCAGGGACTCTGAGACCCTCCCAGACAAGGGCCAGCTGCGGCCCCTCCATCAGCACCAGGAGGAGACTGGACATGGACATCCAGTGAGCCAGGAAGATGACAGCCCAAAGCGTTTTCCCCAGAGATGTCTTAGTGTAAGACTCCATTCAGCGTCCTGATCTTCCTACACATCAGTCTTGCAGGTTCACCCTCAAGTGCAGTGTGAGGAAGAGAAAAGTGTCAGATATAAGCACAGATTAAGCTCCAGGTATCAAGACAAGAAGAGATAGGAGATGGGGCTGGAACTGAAGACAGAAAACATGAAAGGTAATGGGTGACGTCAGTCAGAACCAATCTGCCCTCAGAGAGAGAGAGAGAGACGGGGAGAGACAAATCAACGTGTGAGAGAAGGAATAGGAACTGAGGGGAAGAAATGATACGGTGGGGACCCTAGCATTGCGGTCCCAGTGTTCAGAGAACAGATTCTGAGGTGGGAGGTGTGGGAACACCCCCACCCCTACCCCTACCCCTCCACCACCACCCCATCCCTCCCACCCACTCCCCCGTCCAAGGCCGTGGGAGAGCTCACCTTCAGCAGAGGGAAGTTGGCCAAAAGGCTGGAGTCCAGCTCTTCCACATAGTAGAGCAGTTCAACCAGGTGGATGTCAGCCTTGCTCAGCTTGTTGCCCACCAGGTAGTCTTGTCCGTGGCTCTTTAGCACCTGGTGAACAGAAGGGTCAGATGAGGAATGCAGGTCCAGACAGCCCGGGCCCTGCTCCTCCCCTGCCCCCCACCCAGCCCCACTTCCCCTTCTGGCCCTCACTGGGCGGGTGGGAACCCCAGACCTTCTGCTCCCCCCGGCTCAGTGAGATGGGCCAGTTGAGTCCCTGCTGTTCCCTCCTCATCCCCAGTGGAAGTCAGACCACCATTTCCTTTTCCTGTTCCCATCTCGCTGTGGCTGCCTTACTTCTCCCACTGAGCCAAGGCCTTAGCACATTCTGCACTGTGTTTTTGTTGACCCCACACCCTCAGGTGTGCAGCCCTGAACTTCACAACATGACCCTTCATCCATCTCTCTCTTGCCTCTCTCTCTTCTCTTTCTCTCTCTCTGTCCCTCTCATCTTTCTCCCTTGGGCAGTGACCCCAACTTCTTAACAACCTTCTTCTACCCTGAGCAAACTATTTCTACATTTGTCTTCTTTCCTGCTTCCTGATTTCTGGGTCTCTCTCTGGGACCTGAAATAAACCTGGGTCAACTTGAAGTCCCTTCTCCCTGACTGCTAACTTGCACTATGTTACAATTCACATGCTACAATGTCTGGGGGTGAACTTCACTGATGACTTAACTCACTCTGTTATATAGTCAAAATTATGTGTTTGATTGACAGAAGAGGAATGGAGAGATAATCCATATGATAATGGAAACCAAAGCTTAATTCTGGTATCCACATGGTAGGTTCGTATGAGTTCATTTTATACATTTTAAACTTTTCTGCATGTATGATGTTTCATAATAATATGTTAGGGAAATATATTATATTTATTAAAATATTCCAGCAATATGAAAATCATAATGTATAAAGAGAAAAATGCATACAGCACCACTAACTAATGTAATAACATTTTGGCAAATACACTTTCAGATTATATATACACGCAGAAGCATGGAGGGTTTCCCAGGTGGCTCAGTGGTAAAGAATCTGCCTGCAATGCAGGAGACCAGGGTTTGATCCCTGGGTTGGGAAGATCCCCTGGGGAAGGAAATAGCAACCCACCCCAGTATTCTTGCCTGGGAAATCTCATGGACAGGGAAGCCTAGTGGTCTACAGACCATGAGGGCACAAAGAGTTGGATATGACTGAGCAACTAAAAGCAAAAACAAAGCAAAAAATATAAAAGCATGGACAAATGGATAATCATTTGGAAAAGCCATCAAAACATATTTTGTAAAATATAATTTTTACTTATGCTATCAGGGGGCCCTTTGTTTTCAAAGTACCCTCTGTTCGTCAGTGCTCATGCTCAGTTTTGTCCAGCTCTTTGTGACCTCATGGACTGTAGCCTGCCAGGTCCCTCTGTACATGGTATTTTCCAGGCAAGAATACTGGAGTGGATTGCTATTTCCTCCTCTAGGAGAATCTTCTCAACCCATAAATCAAAGCACAGGTGAACTCAAACTGCAATCATCAAAGAGCTTATCATCTCGTGAATGTTGCATAAACTCCCAGCACCTCAAGGGCCGGGAGGGTGTGCTTTCCGATCACTATTTAATTCTTTGCTCCTTGAATATGGCCGGATAAGCAAGCAATGAATTAACATTTGCTGAATAAATGAAAGAATGATCCTATGCTCTGTGTTAATCTTTATCTATGTATGTCACCCTCCTGAATCTCTTAAAATCATTTTTTCTCTAGGTTAACCATTTTTGTTTAGCATGATTTCAGGTAATTTTGATCTTGAAATGCTCTCCTCTCACCATCAAGAAGAAACATTAACTAAGATATATACTAGGCGTAATGATGGAACATTATTTCCTTGGTTTTGTATGACCTTCTTCAAAAGTCTGAGAACCATGTCCCCAAAAATTTGTGATTATTTTCTCCTGAACATCTTTTCCTCTGTCTCTTCCTCCCTAGTACTGCCCCCATCTCTGTTGAGAAATATCTCATCCATCCCAGAAATGCTTCCACATTCTCCTGACAGGCAGCTCCTCTCATGTCTCCCTGCTCATGGTACCAGAATATTTTCTGATGTATTGCTGACATCATGCTCTTCTTGGATCAAAGCCCCTGCACCGTGTTCTCCAGAATCCATCTACTCCAGGCTCCAGTGTGGCTCTCAGAACTTCCACAGTCCAAGCTCTAAGTAAAACCATGAAATTCCATTGAACAGAGAATTTCAGATTGGGTCTGAGTCAATAGAAATTATGCTGAAAAATGACAATGTGTGTAAAACTGGTACAATTCTCCCTCAGAGTCAACTTTTAGAAAATGCCATGAGCATCAGGATGCTGCATTAGTATTCAGGAAGGTTCACAGAAGTGAAGGTCGATGCCCCAGCAATGCCAGGCACTATGTTCCTTTGTCCTCTCATCTCAGTGTCAAAACCACTAAACAGTCCACTTACTTTTTCAAATGCAGGGAGATAACGGTTTGTTGTCCTTTCTCGGATCAGGGTCAACTTGGCATTTTTTTGATCAGGTGGGCACAGGGGCAAAAGCAGGATCATTTCACTCAAGTCTGCCACACCCTCTGTGTACATATCAATCCTGAAAGATAGAATGACCAAATTGCCAAATGTCCCCTGCCTTAGACTTTCTAGTTTAAGAATAGATTGGAATGGGGCATCAAAAGATGGTAAAGTAATTTTCCACTGGGTACATTTTTCTAAGCCAGTAATGGAGTTAGGATTTTTATTAATTTTAATATTTCACCCTAGAACAAGCCATTAAGGTAGACATAGCTAATATTTTGGTTATATGCATGATCAAATATAGGGACAAAGCATAGTGGGGACCCATTCATAGGGGTAAAAGAGAAATGGTTAAATCCCTGCAGGTAACCTCTGAGACCATCTGAGATGGTTTGCCGTCTCTGCTGTGATATAATCTATGCACAGTTAGTGTGATTTTTTTGTTTTGTTTTTGTTCCAAAAGGATTTCCTACAAGAGTTGTTTTTTTGGTAATAAAAGCTATATTGAAATACATTCACATAGCATTACTTTCATCCTTTAAATGGTACTATTCAGTAGTTTTTAGTACATTCTGAAATCATTACCATGTTCTAATTCCAGAATTTTTTTTTATCGTTTTACCCAAAAGGAAATCCAGTACCCTTGACAGTCACTCCCCATTTCCTCAGCATTATAGCCTCAGGCAACCACTCAACTATTATTTCTATTTCTATGGATTTGAATGTCAGGACATTTAATATATTTGGAATCACACAATATGTAGCCTTTTGTGTCTGGTGTTTTTCATTCAGTACTTTTCAGAGTTCATCCATGTTGTCACATACATCAGTACTTTACGTGCTAAGTCACTTCAGTCGTCTCTGACTCTTTACGACCCTATGGACTGGAGCCTACCTGGCTCCTCTGTCCATGGAATTCTCCAGGCAAGAATACTGGAGTGGGTTACTGTGGCCTACTCCACTTTACTGCTGTTCATGGCTAAAAATATTCCATTATAGGGGTGTATCATTCTTTGTTCATCCATTCATCAGTTGTTGGATATTTTGTTTGTTTCCACTTTTTGAATATTATGAACACTGTGCACTTCTGTGTTCAAGTTCGAGTGTGGATGTGTTTTGGGTTTTTTTTTCACTATGAAGTTTATTGTGGGTAACTTATAAACAGGCAAGAAAGACAGTGCAGACAGTGGTCCACAGACGATTACAGCTGCACTTCGTGCTGCCAAAAGGGCTCTAGGGGAATTTAAAGGGGTCAGCGGAGAAGGCAGTGGCACCCACTCCAGTGCTCTTGCCTGGAAAATCCCAGGGACAGAGGAGCCTGGCAGGCTGCAGTCCATGGGGTCGCAAAGAGTCTGACACGACTGAGCGACTTCACTTTCACTTTTCACTTTCATGCACTGGAGAAGGAAATGGCAACCCACTCCAGTGTTCTTGCCTGGAGAATCCCAGGGATGGGGGAGCCTGGTGAGCTGCCGTCTTTGGGGTCGCACAGAGTCGGACACGACTGAAGCGACTTAGCAGCAGCAGCAGCAAAGGGGTCAAAACTAAAATTAGAATCTGACTACCAAGTGAGAAGCAAGTCTACACTGAAGGAACTGGTGGTTTTTCCTTCCCTAGGGGTCTCATGACCATTAACCTTCTGTGTCAACAAAATACATTCTTGCAGTTTTCTTATCAGATGAAGGCAAGGGTAAAAACTGATGGGGAACTTATCCAGCTGGGGCACATTCTTCTTTGGGAGGCTGAAGTGCAATATGCAGAAAGATGAGGGTGTAGGATTGGTGGCCTAAAGATGGGAGGGAGGACAAAATGGAATCAGTATGGTCCAGCCATACATCCTCGCAAATAATCCAATGGAGCTGAAGACTAGGTTTCAGATAAAATATTAAATAGCAGGATGTTAATGAAAGTGTCTGAAGCCATGAGCTGTTTAGTGATGAACCTGCGATGGGAGTGCTGGCCATTCCGCCCCAGAGCCTGTGTTCTTGACCACAGCATTGTGCTATCATGTTGCTACCTACTGACACGCATCATGCTGAACTTGAATTGTGAAATGTGAATGTGTTTTTTACTCTCTTGGGTGTATACCTAGGAGTGGAATTGCTGAGTCATATGGTAACTCTTTAACTTTTTGAGTAACTGCCAACAGTTCTTTACATGATTTCAGTATCAATCAGGTTGTCCTATTGCAACAGAGAGGATTTCCCCCAGTTTTGCTTGAATTGAATAAATCTGGCTGCTTCAGACTTATATTAAAATGTTCCAGATAACTCTGGTGTCTTGAGTTATCCCCTTTGTTATCCACTTTGTTATCCCCTGTCAAGTGACCGGTCCACTAAGAGGACTGATAAATTAAGCTCCTGGTTATCATTCTAAAATTTCTGGAACTTAAGAATCAATTCCTTTAGATCTTCTTCTTCTCAGACTTTATCCTCTAGACACTCAGACATTTTGTCCCTGTCTCTAGCTGTTGGCGGGTGTCTAGTCTGAGCCCCTGGAATCATGGTTCCACCTTCCTCCCGGCTTTATAGTTCACCCATGTTTGGAATCCTCCATCACTGTGCTATACCCATGGACCACAATTTCTTACATAAGCTCTTGATTCCACTCCAAGTTTATTCTTTTCTCATCTTCATAGGTCCCTGCTGTACTAGACCTCAGTTACACCATTAAGGTCTGTAGCTGTTGTTGGTCATGATCCCCATGAACATATCCTAATCGCTCAGGGAAACACCTAGGATTGTTCCTACTTATCACGCATGAAAGAACAGAAAAAATACCGTACAGGGCTCTCTCCTTCATATCTTTCCCATAGAGATCATATTTGGTGGCAATGTAGTTGAGAATGGCTCTGGTCTGTACCAGCTTCATCCCATCAATTTCAACCATTGGTACTTGCTGGAACACTAAACTCCCATCTTTTGAAAGGAGAAAAGAAGAGAGAAATATTGGATGAATTACACCCTTTTAGGATGAAAATAAAAATGTTGACATAACTGAAGATATAAAATGAAATACTAAAATGACCTGGAACACTTAAGCAGCGTGACATTTTGTTTTTGGCTCCCCATAGTCCTTTTCCTGCTCAATCTTTTACTTTTTTAACCCATTATTTCATTTATCTTTTTATTTGCCATTCAGATACATGGGAGATTCCTTCTAATTCTATTTGTCTTTAGGGATATTTTAGAAAGAAGTTGGAAGAGGCTGCAATAGGGCCACCACCCAGTTGCCAATATAAATGAGAAGTTCTAAATAAGTCTCACATCATATAAGGCAGATTTTGAGAGATTTCTATATGCAGGTCCCCTTTCCTGCTCACTGAGTCTGCAATATTGCTAGACTTGTCAAACTTGCCAGAAAAAAAGGGCTCATGGCAATTTCTGGGCCTCGCTTTCCCCTCTTCTCTCTGATGCATGGGTTTTCCTGACCTTGGGTGGGAGGGCTGTGGCATCCTGAACTGATACGGTCACTCATGATGCAGAAAAGCAGAAAGAGCCCAGTAAGGGCATTCACAGGGCACTGGGGATGCTTCCTTTAGCAAATACTAGAGTTCTAGCCCTTCCTAGTCCCAAGTGAGCTGCAAGACCTTCTCAAGGAGCCATATCCTTACCTTTAACCACATTTCTTCCTCTCCTCTGACCCCATTCCTACCTTGCACACACAAGGCCTTGTTGGTATTTAAACCTCAACTTATGGCTGAAGAATTCAGTTTCTTACCATGTCTTAACTTATCCAAATCTTCTGAACTTTCTAAAAGTTTCTCTTCAAACTGGAAAACAGAAACAGTCGATGAGTTTTTGTTATTTCATTCTCTAGCATTGCTGAACTCGCCTGGCCTCTGTCTGCTGCCCACTATGGAGACTATAGGATTTCCAAGTTCAGCAGGGTGCACAGAGGACAATGATCAAGGTTATTTGGAGATTTAGACTAGAGGCATCAAGATAAAACTGTGGGTTGCAGCAAGTAACTGCTTATTTTGCAGGTTAATTCACCTCTACCCTGTCCCCACCTCTGTCAGTGATTAGGTAATGATTTGGGGGGAGGGGAATGTCACTGGAGGGAAGGGACAGGGAAATTCTTCTAGTTATGGAGTTTTAATGTCTCTGGAAAGCCTTTCTCTCCCTGTGAAATCAGGACAGGAATTTGGGGTGTCCCCAGCATGGGGTTTCCATTGGGCCACTGACTCCCAAGATGCTGCAACCAGGGACCTCTGCTGTATATTACCTCCCTCCATTCAAATTTTTATTTTAAACAAGGGTCTTGATGATGAAAAGTTTGAGAATTGGGGGGTTTCTAACTGGGGCTTCCTTGGTAGCTCAGACAGTAAAGAATTTGCCTGCAATGCAGGAAGCCTGGTTTCGATCCCTGCGTCAGAAAGACTCCCTGGAGAAGGAAATGGTAACCCACTCCAGTATTCTTGCCTAGAGAATTCCATGGACAGAGGAGCCTGGTAGGGTACAGTCCATGGGGTCGCAAAGAGTCAGACTGAACAGAGTGACTAACACTTTCACTTTTACCTTCAACTGACTCAGTGAAACATTTTATTGTGGATCTACATGATTCCATAGGGTTAGACCACACAGATAGTGAGGTGTGTGGGCAACAATTTGCAAAGTGCCCAGTTCAAGACAACATGAGGGGTGGTGAGTGGTCACTATGGGAAGGGGTCAGAGGGAGGATGGGACTCGTTGGTGGGCTGTTGCTCATGAGGCTGAGGGAGATGAATGGGGTTGTGAGGATCAGCCTCTGGGCCCAGAGAACCCAGAAGTCCTGACTAGTGACCTCTGGTCAGCCTTGCCCCACATCCTCCTCCTTCGGGCTGGGCTGGACAAGAGGAAGTCTGGATGCTCTCAGCATCTCCTCCTCTTCACCCTCCTGTGCTGAACTCATCCTTTCCAGAGACTCTGAACACATCCTTGAACCAAGGCTGGACCACAGCAAAAACTATTGGTTGTTGATTTATAGAAAATAAACAACCTAGAATGGTTCAATTTGTTTTTCTGTGTACTTGTTTCTTCACACACTTGAGAACGGATCAAGCTAATGTCTGGCAATCAAGAAAGTGTAATCTGAGGCTCCTTTGTAATCTGAGGCCAATACTTTGGCCACCTGATGCAAAGAACTGACTCCTTGGAAAAGACCCTGATGCTGGGAAAGATTGAGGGCAGGAGGAGAAGAGAATGACAGAAGATGAGACGGCTGGATGGCATCACCGACTCAATGGACACGAATTTGAGTAAGCTCCGGGAGTTGGTGATGGGCAGGAAGCCTGGCGTGCTGCAGTCCATGGGGTCACAAGGAGTCGGACACAACTGAGTGACTGAACTGAATGAATTGAACTGAATCTGAGGCTCAGGTAAATATGTTAGGAGGCTAAGGGAGCACACTAGAGCTTCCTTTGCAGGACACTGCCTCACCTGAGACCCTCCTTTACTGCTTGCTCTCCCCTAAGGGGTCAAATCTCCAGAGTTTCTCCATGATTCTGAGGTAAGTGATTGATGGGCCTCTGGGCTGGACTGCTGGTTTTTGCTAAGTGGAATAAAGCTGATGCCTTGTTTTCACTCAAACACCAAGGACAGAGCCTTTGTCCTTGAAGCTGAGCTCTGCTGGAATGAAGATAAAGTGGCCACTCCTGGGGTCAAGGAAGACTTCCCTGTCTGCACATCCACAGTAAGTCTCCTCGGGGTCAAAAACGGAGAGGTTGCCTCCCCATAATAAGTATGGACATGTGCCCACAGGCATCTGCAGTGGGATTCATCTTAGCCAAAAGGTGCACGCGTCCCGGGGAGGGTCCTAGGACCAGGTAGATGTGGAAAAAGAAACAAGCTAACTGGCCAAAGGTAAGCAAAGATCTGGAAGGACTGTCTTATATAAGTGATTTAATTCACTCCTTTTCTACGCTTCTCCTGATTAGAGAGGACACCTATACATTTTCTTTCTAGGTGTGTGTTTCTGCCTTGCTTCTGTCTTAAATAACTGCTTCTCCATGTGCTCTCCCATACGCTGTGCTCCCATAAACCTTGCACCTGTTTTTACAGTTTTCGCCTCCTTGAAACATTCTTGCTTTCAAACAGGGAAAAGAGCTGCAGCTACTTTGCTTTTAGCCTCTAGCCCCTGGTGGTCTAGTGATTAGTATTCCTGGTTCAGTTCCTGGGCAGGGAACAAAGATCTCTTTTCAGTACTGTAGTCTCTCCGAGATCCTTTGGTGAGAAACCCAGGAGTTCAAGGTGAACTGCAGATGTCGCTGAAACTATTGGCTGGAGACTCCTGACTTTCACTCTCTCTTCCGCGGTGCTGGGATTTTCTTTCCCGCCTTACTTGCCCAGCAAGGTTTCTTTTTTACCTAATTCTTTAAAATCCTCTTGGGGAAAGACTAGCTGAAGTCTTGCTGCTGCCAAGCCCATACTTGTCAGTGTCAGGTGAAACCCTCAGGTCCTGACGGCTGTGGCACTTTCCACTGTAGCCGATTCCAGTTCCTCCAGGAGTTCCCCCTCACTCCAGGCCTTGGCAGCGCCTAGGCTGGGACAGACTACTTACTGAGCAGGCCAGTTCCAATCAGCCTGCATCCTGGGCAGTATCTGTCATCTATAAAGCTTAAGGGAAAACCTGCAACCACTCTGTGCTGGTCCACACGTCCTCTCCAGGTACAAAAGGAGGACACCTTGCTCAAGGTCAAGGACAATTGGTGACTGCTGCTTAAAAATCAGTGGGGGATAGAGGATGCCCCAAACCCTGTCAAGGAATAAGGTCAAAGTAAATTCAGGGGACACTCTGAATCCCCTTCAGGTGTCTCCTAAATGTATCGAGGATGGTGGATTACGTAGCTAGAAGCGGTCTCTGTTCTGGGTTGCAGGTTATTCAATATAGGAGGATCCATTTCTAAGCCAGAAGAAACACCTCTGGAGTGTATCCTTAAGAACTAGCAAGTTTTTACTGAAAGAGTGCCTGGCCTTTATGTAAATGGGGGGATGAGGAAAATGGCCCGAAAATGAGTCTCTTACAATTTGATTTTTGTTGCCACAGGGTGAGATAACGGACTGTTTCCTTATGTTCAAGTCTTCAAGGCCTTTTATCATAATCCTGCTCTATGTGGCTACTATAATGAGAAAAAAACTCTCCTAACATTCTAAACGATCTCCTAACTTCTCCCAACTCTCAGGGGGGAACCAAGCTTCTCCCACTCCTACATGGTCCCTTACTTCTCCAGGTCTTTCTAATCAAGCTAAGACTCCTACCTCCCCAGAAGAATAAACCTTTCTGGGACATTTTTATCAGCTAGTCTGCCTCTATTATTAAGACAAATTTGACACTATTTGATCTATATTTTAGCTATGAAACTATGACTACAAAAAAAAAAGGGAAGATGATTTTTCTTGACAGTATGACCACAAAATTTGTTAAAACAAGACTTTTTTTTTTTTAATTGCCAAACTAGCTCTTTTAGCATGTGCAATTAGAAAAGCTAACTTGCTGAAATACTTTTTTTTTTTTTCTTCAGAATTCTGACCCTGAGAGAATAAAAATATGCCTAGGAAAAAGCTACATCAACTCTTATCATGTCCTTGAGATTCAAACACAGCCCACTTTGCTTGAGACTTTGGCCTTGGGTTAAGTAGAACATCAAGCCAAGGCGGGGGACGGGGGGAGGCGGCGGGAAAGGAGGCAAAAAGACATTTTAAATCTCAAGGAGAAAACTATGAGATCTCTGTCTGGATTTATGTGTGTCAGGTAAATGAAAAAAAAAGACTGTCTCCTGATATTTATGGGAATCTCAAACTATTTTGAAAACCTCTAGAAGAGAGAAATCCAGCTGGGCAAATCTGATAGCAGGCCTTTGGCATGGATTTCTTGGCTTTGAAAGCCTTTTAAGAATTTAGTCTGAGACTCTTTCTGAGGAGTTACACCAGCATCAGGATTAAATACCTTACATAGTCAATGGACCAAACATTTTATTTTTAAAAATCTATTATTATTATTTTTAATGTTTATCTTTAATTTTTAAATTTATTTATTTAACTTTTGGTTGTGCTGGATCTTTGTTGCTACACATGGGCATTCTCTAATTGCAGCAAGCAGGGGCTACTTTTTGTGAGGTTATGCAGGCTTTTCATTGCAGGGTGTTCTCACGTTGTGGAGCACAGGTTTTAGGGTGCACGGGCTTTAGTAGTTGAGGCTCACAGGCTCAGTAGTTGTGGCACATGGGCTTAGTTGCTCCGCGGCATATGAGAGCTTCCCGGACCAGGGATCGAACCCGTGTCCTTTGCATTAGCAAGCCGATTCTTATTCCACCAGGGAAGTCCTGGATATCTTTATTCTTAATATTTATTTTTATTTATTTATTTGTTTGGCTGTGCCAGGTCTTATTTGCAGCATGTGGGATCTTTAATTGCAGCACTGGACCACCAGGGAAGTCATCAAATTTATTTTAAAAACAAATTCGTCTTGGCTGTGTTTGGTAAAAATGAGGGTAATTTTAGAAAAAATTCTTTCACTAAATATGAAATCCTTAAGTCATGTCTGACTCTGCGACACTGTGGACCGTAGCATCAGGGTCTTTTCCAATAGTACCAGGTGGCGCTAGTGGTAAAGAACCTGCCTGCCAATGTAAGAGACAGAGGAGATGCTGGTTCGATCCCTGGGTTGGGAAGATTCCCTGGAGGAGGGCCTGGCAACCCACTCCAGTATTCTTGCCTGGAGAATCCCTTGGATAGAGGAGCCTGGTGGGCATTGTCCATAGGGTTTCAAAGAGTCGTACATGACTGAAACGACTTAGCATTCATGCATGGCCTCTAGAGTTATCACTGAGAAAAACACTTGTTCAATTCTTTGAGACCCCATGGGTTGCAGCACACCAGGCTCCTCTGTCCTTCACTGTATCCCGGAGTTTGCTCAAACTCATGTCCATTGAGTCGATGATGCCATCCAACCATCTCATCATCTGTTGCCCACTTCTCCCCCTGCCTTGGTAGGTGGTTTGTTTACCACTATCACCATCAACAGAGTCCTACATTTGCTCCTGGGAATGTGGTGTTTTAACTCTATAAGATGCTTGGGGGTGCTCCTGGATGCTCCCATCCCTCCCTTAATCACCCACTTACTTATTTGCATCCTCACTAGAGTGCAAGCTGCCTGAGGGCAGTTCTGTGTCTGTCGCATTCATTTTTTTATCCCCAGAACTTAGTACAGAGCCTGGCACAAAAGTGAAAGTGCACGTGGTTCAGTCATATCTGACTCTTTGCAACCCGATGGACTATACAGTCCATGGAGTTCTCCAGGCCAGAATTCTGGAGTGGGTAGGGGTCCCTTCTCCAGGGGATCTTCCCAACCCAGGGATTGAACCCGGGTCTCCCACACTTCAGGCAGATTCTCTACCAGCTGAGCCACCAGGGAAGCCCAAGAATACTAGAATGGGTAGCCTATCCCTTCTCCAGCAGATCTTCCTGACCCAGAAACTGAACCGGGGTCTCCTGCATTGTAGGCAGATTCTTTACCAGCTGAGCTACCAGGGAAGCTCTAAAGTGCTCCCACCCAAAATTATTGCTGAGTGAATATATTAAATCTTATCAAGTGGTTTATTACAGTTGGCTCATTCCCATATTTCTGATTATATCTTAACCTTAATTTCATTTATTTTTTTGATATTACATACAGTTTCTCTTTTATTGTGGGAATTTCTAGCATGTACAAAAATTAAATGTACAGTGTTTCTCATATCCTTCAACAGCATCAATAATTATCAAACTCAAGCCTGTCCTGTGTCGTGTATATGCCCATCCACATTCCCCTTTATGTAAAAATGGAGCAGATTCTAGCTATCATATCATGTCACCCTTGTATACTTCATGCACCCATGTATACTTTAGGTGTAAAAATTACACCTAAAATATTAACAATCATTCTTTAATAACATATTCAATCAGCAATCAAGTTTCTACTTGAATGTGTCATAAATAATATTTACGGTTTGTTGAAATGAAATCCAAGTAAGTTTCATGCAGTTGGACTAGTTGATGTGTCTTTTGCTTCTTTTCAAATAAAAAAGAATGTTTCTATGCTCTTCCATGGGCAGGATTATTTACATATTCATTTGGTCAGATCAGTCCATTTCTTAATGTGCAGCTATTTTTATGCAACGCAAAATCATGCTCAGCTCCTTTAATGCGGAGGTCTGGCTCCTGTGAGAAAGTGCTTTGGTAGTCAACAGCGATCTAAGTTAAGAGGACCTACCTCCACTCCAGCTGCAGCCAGGAGCCACCGGATGGCCTCCATCCTGCCTCGGGCATCGAAATAGTGGAGCTTGGGCTTCCCCGCCATGATAGCAGCTCCTCACTTCCCGTGAACCTGGATGAATCAGACCACAGAGGCAAACTGCACTTTACAACGTCCAGTCCCTTTGAACAGAAGGGGTAGCGCCTGCCTTTTTCATGGCAGCATTGGAAGAACCGTGTGGTTCTTCCTTGGTCCACATTCTCACCTAGCAATGGGTGTCATTGTGAAATTGCACCAAACCAAGTCTCAGATTGCGTCTGTCCAACCTCAGAAGACTTAAATAGAGCAGGGGGTTAATCTCGCTCAGCTGTCACCTGGGACTGTGAGGGGACTTGAAACCAGGAAACTCCCCTGACAGAGAAGAGCAGGGAGCCAAGTTGGTCCTTGACTGGCAGATGGTTTTGTTCAAAAGCATTAACTGTGGCTGAATCCTGCCCTGACTGTCCCTAAACCTTCTAAATTCTCTCCACAGAAGACAAAACTCATTCCTTTTTTTCTTATTGGAAGTCTATATGTTTTTCACTGCTGGATGAATTTTACTTTACGATCTAGAGAAAGAGATGCTAGTGCTCTACCTTTATAGTACATGGAAAGGAACTAACGTAGGTTTAGTGTCTACCACATAGTGGGCATTTTCTCGCTTTTATCCTCATTTCACCTTCACAAAAATTACTCGAGGGAAATTCTGACTGGTCTAAAGTAAGTGGTGAACCTATCCAATTGCACCAGGTTTTTTAAACTGTTTTAAAAAGTTGGGATATATTTGCTTTCCAATGTGTTGGTTTCTGCTGTACAACATCTTGAATCAGCTATTTACATACACATATATCCTCTCTCTCTTGAGCTTCCCTCCCACCTCACCCCCATCCCACCCCTCTAGGTCATCACAGACACCAGGCGGACTTCCCTGTGCTATACAACAGCATCCCACTAGCTATCTATTTCACATGTGGTAGTATGCATATGTCAGTGCTACTCTCTAAACTTGTCCCACCATCCCCTTCCCCTCCTGTGTCCACAGGTCTGTTCTCTACATCGGTGTCTCTATTTCTGCCCTGCAAATAGGTTCATTGGTACCATTTTTCTAGATTCCATATATGTTCATTAATATATGTTTGTTTTTCTCCTTCTTACTTCACTCTGTATGAAAGACTACAAATGACCCAATTGCATTCCTTTTTATGGCTGAGTAATATCCCATTGTATATATGTACCACACCTTCTTTATCTATTCATCCATCAACGAATGTTTAGGTTGCTTCCAAGTCCTGTCTCTTGTAAATAGTGCTGCAGTGAACATGGGGGTACATGTGCCTTTTGAAATTATGGTTTTCTCAGGGTGTATACCTACCAATGGTATTGCAGAGTCATATGGTAGTTTTAATTTTAGTTTTTTTAAGGAAACTCCATTCTGTTCTCTATAGTGGTTGTATGAAGGCACTTTCATTTGACGTCAGTATCTTGGGATTTTGCTATACCAGTGTGTGCCAATGATGGATTGTGGCCCACTGTGAATTGTGAAATTAACACAGCAGGTTCTGACTAGTGTTTTTCAACTGCAATATAACAGTAAATACTAGGGTGTACCACATATAGTTATAGTAAGCACTTTTTGCTAAAACTCATTTAAATTACAAAACCATGTACAACTCCCCTTGTCTTTGTCCTTGAAAGAAACTGCTGACTCAAGAGTTAATGACTGGGAAATGTGAAGATGTGAGAACAAAGAATAGCTGTTGGGCTGGGGGACTGGTAACAATTTAGGCTATAAATCTGCTACATAACAGAATCACCCAACTCACAGTTCCCTGAAAGATATAGATAAAGGCCTGACACGTGTTCCTAAATTGGTTTTACAAGTTGGTTTTACAAGATCCCCTCCAGATGAAAATTGCTGACCGCAGAACATAGACCCTAGACTGGTTGAAACCAGAAGATTGATGATGCTTGAAACTTCACCTTGATGCCAACCAATCTGAGAACCCATGAGCTGATCACATCCTGCTCCCTGAACACTATAAATCTCCTCACTACCCCATCCAGGGTGGGTCACAGTCTTGAGGGCATTAGCAGTAGAACTACTCTTTTCTACTTCCTCCAAAACTCTGTCTCTGCATTGGCACCAATGAACAGAGGATGAGTTTTGGCAACAGCTGCATTTATGTCATGTGAGTGTCTGTAACAGCGAAGCCAAACCTGCCTCCAGCCTGGATCTATTCTTTTAGCTCTAACCTTTGTGCTCTGTAGCCTTCGCTGAGTCATGCTGGCTCTGCACCTTTTGTAAAAGAATGCTACCTGTGGCCTGAAATACATAGGATAGCTCATTTTCAAAGTCTTTTCCTTCATATAAAGATAAAAATCTTTTCTTCCATATAAGGATAAAACAGTTGCAGAACAAAGAATAACATTTGCCTTGTTGGAGGTTTCTAGAAACATTATGATCAGACCTATGTGGACGGTTGGAAGAACAAAGAATTCACATCCTATATCATTATGAGTCTGGCTGGCAACAAGAAATTTGCAACCACCAGCCACCCCACCCTCCCCTTTTAGTATAAGCTTGAATTCTAACACAGGTTAGATGGTTCTTTGGGACTCTAGTCCACCATCTTTTCAGTCTGCTGTCTCTCCCAATAAAATCCCAGGCCTTGCCTCAACACCTCATCTCTCTATTGAATGGATGGCTGTGTGGCGAGCAGTATGAACCAGGACCCAGTAATGTGTCAGTATGTGATTGTGTGGTCTGGGTTGTTGTAAAATGTAAGAGACACTTGTGACTGGGACCAGCCAAAGAAGTCTGGTAGATGTTGCTCTAGTCTAAGGTGTCTGCACTAGTGACATTTGGGACTGGATCCTTCTTTGTTGTCCTGTCATCGGAGGACAGTTACTTAGCATCATCCCCAGGAGTTGCCAGAAGCATAGTGCCCCTGTCCCCAGCATGGCTGGGTGAGTTTAGCAGTGGTCTTGGGTAAGTTTTATCAGTGATGACAGCACAGAAGCACAGGAGTTATTAAAAAGCAAGAATTTGATTGCTTAGACTTAGGGAGGGACAATTTCAGTCCCATATTTAGTCAACAGACCTCTGGCCAAAAAAAATTTTTTAAGATTTTGTGGTTGTTGAATCTTTAACACAGAAGCCCCTGCACAATAGTTATGTTTCAAAAAAGGCATGTGAAACTGGTACCCTGTAACTTACAAGGCCCATAAGGTAGAAACAAAATGATATGCCAAGAATACCAGCTTACGTAGCAGAGTACCAGAGATCTACAGATAGGAAGACAACTTGATGACAGCCTCTCCAGCTGAGCACTGCCTACTCACACTGATGGCCTAGGATGACTGACAGTCAACTTTAGAAGTCACATGCTGAAAATATACCATGCCTTCACAGAGAACTGTTAAAACGTACATTGAAACTTACATTTACTGTACACTAACCATTTCTGAGGGTCCGGCCCACTGCCCCCCCCCCACCCCGGCCCCCATCCACTTGCTTCTTACTCCTAAGATAAATATGCCACTCAAAACGTATCAGGAAGACAGATCTTAGCATTGCTTCCTGTCTCCTTGCTTAGCTGCCCTGCTATAAAGCCTTTTTTTTTTTTTTTTGCAAAAGACCATTGCCCCAGTATTTGGTCTTTCTCTTGGAACAAGGAGCTCACTTGCTTGGTTACAAAACTTGAATTTTTTGTCAAAATAGTTTAAACATTCCAGAAGACCTTTATTTATTTGTGTATCTATTTTCTTCATGGACACCTTGTTTTTGGTTGACACATGATATATTTCTTCTTTTTAACAAATTTCCTTCAGGCTTCCTCCCCTAAGACCCCTTGAGCAGTTTCAGGTATCAAGAGACAATGGCTGGTTGGAAACAAGATAGGAGCCTGATGTGGAATCTGCTTTTAAAGGGTTTAAATTTAGTTAGAAGAAAAGGTTTGTCGACAACCTACCATGCACAAAGAGCCCCACGGTGACTTCATTTCAATTTGGTTCTGAACCAAGGATCATGATTCTAGACGTCAAGCAAGTCAGAGCAAGCGGAGTGGCACAGGCTGCTGTGCCCTGCCCGGGTCGTTTCTACCTTCACAGCAGGATCATCCAGGCTGTGACTGTCCCATCCCTCCCTACCCTACACTAGGGATGCTCCTCATTTTTGTCTAAAACCTGTTCATAGACGTTACAAGTGCTTGTTCTTCATTTCTGTTTCCAAATCTTCTCCCATGGGCTTATTTTAATTTTTTTCCTGTGAATTCTGTTTTGCCCTGGAAGCTCCAAACTCACTGTGATTTTGCAGGATCTTTGAGATTCTGAGGTTTCTGTGTATGAGACCTTTGTTCTCTTCTTTTTAAGTTGGCATTTCTGCTGACTCCCATTATACTGCATCCTACCTACTGGGGGGCTTCCCTCGTGGCTCAGATGGTAAAGCGCCTGCCTACAATGTGGGAGACCCGGGTTTGATCCCTGGGTCAGAAAAATCCCCTGGAGAAGGAAATGGCAACCCACTCCAGTACTCTTGCCTGAAAAAGTCCATGGGAAGGAGAGCCTGGCAGGCTACAGTCCATGGGGTCACAAAGAGTCGGACATGACTGAGCGATTTCACTTTCACCTAGTGGTGTCATGTACCTTTTAGAAACCAGCTCTCTGCGCCATTGATGTATCTAGATCTTCCCTCAAGACTTCTCAAGTTATAGAGCTAGAAGTCAGCTAGCCACTCCTTTAAGTGTGAATTAATACACTGTACCCCAGAGAGAGCATGTGTTGGCCAGCTATCTAGTTAGTGATGAAGTCTGGATTAGATTTAGTCCTCCTGACAGACAGACTAGTTTCTTCCTATTGTATCTATTTTGTTATTGAATTTTCACAGCCTGCAGAGATTACAGTTTCTGTGCCCCCACTAACCTGTGAGCTCTTAGGAAGTAGTAACATCATCATAGTCTTTAACACAAGACATTGCTCAAAGTTTAACACACCTTCCGTGTAACGTGGCATGATCAGACAGCCCAAGAGCCACACATGTGTTCTTTAGCATTTCCCTTAGAGGACTTGCAATTTTGCAATTTAGTAGTTTAGAACAATTAAATAATAAACTGGGATCATGATCATAAAGTAATCAATTCTGCTTATAAAACCCAACATTACACTGTTTAAACACAACTATCAAAACAGTAGAACTCTCCCACATACTGAAAACATAATGACTGTGCAAAAAAACTGGGCAAGTGCTTCAGCAGGGTAGCCCAGGAGAATATTTAACTTGGCAAATAGACAGAATCTGTAAATTATCTGTTGGGCTGGAAACAGGGCAGTTCAAGAGAAGGGCATTATTTTCTTGAATTGCCTAAGAAATAAATCCACAGGCACTTGCCTTGCTATCCAAATAGCCCTATGCATTTAGATTCACTTGCAATTTTGAATCTTTTCTTCATAAGAAACCATGCCCAGGCTTTGGTCCCCAAAATACTGAACATGAAGAAGGAGGTGGAGGTGGAGAAAAAGAAGGGAAAGTAGCAGGCTATTCTGTGCTCAGTCACAAAGTAACTCATACAAACAACAAGCTCATGGTGGTAAAATCAGCTTTGGAGGTGCAAATTTAGATTCTGACCCACCGCCATTGACGACTGACTTCCCAACAGAAGCTGCCAGTACAAATGACATGCAACCACTCACATATATTTTCTCCTCATCACTCAAGTGGGATTCCCCAAATGTGTGATTTCTGCCAAATTCCAGTCCAGCATAATTGTGTGATTTCCATATGAATCACACTGATACACCATCTAGTCTAGAGAAGGCAACTCTAACATAAGCTCACAGATCCCTCCCGGCACTGACATGGTTGCATTTTCAAATTGTTCTTAGTAACATTCTTATTTTCCCCAAACCATCTAATTCTCTGCCCTCACTTTCTAAATTCTTGATTATTGTTTTCCTCTAAAGACACGTCCTTGAGGAACTAATAAACAACACTTGAATCATCTCCTTAGCACACCAAGAAAAGGCAATAATGCCAGGTACCCACATAAAATAACACATTGAAATATATTTTCCTCCTGAAACAGAAATGAGAAACTATATGAAGATGATAAGGTCAGTACCAACCTGATAAAAGTCCTGCTGCCTCTCTGCTCAGCTCCTCGATGCCAGTCCTTGGGTGTATGCTAGATGCTTTAACAATTTAACAACCAGCCCCTGCTTCGGAGGCGGGGGGGTGGGTCCAATAGGGAATAGCCCCACACAGTTGACCAGGCTGGTAGAACATTCCGTACACGCTACAAAGAAAATGATAAATCAACAATGTTCTGTTTCAAGGTGATCCATAAATGCACACACAGAGATTCCAGATTTATTTGGCTGTCCAGCAGACCAGTGGGGACCATGCTTTCATGAAATGGGATGCCAAGTTTATGGCAGATGGAAGAATCTTGGAGGGAGAGGGAGAGAGAGTGTGTCATAAGAGGGTGGTGGCAGAAATGAGGATATGGTGGTAAAATTAACTACATGAGGAATGGTGTTGCAACCCCAGTTGTATATACCCCCAAATAATCTTTCCGGTTTGTCCTTGCTCTGGGTGGGAGGGCTCAACTGCATCACCTGGGTCATTTTCATACCATTCTCTTCTTGACTGCACCTGGGCTTTTCTCTCTAGCCCCAGGGCCTTTGCACATACAGTTTCTTCTGCTTGGAATGCTCAATTTCTGTGTGTCCTCTAACATATTAATTTTTTTGTTTGTTTGTTTCTGAAGTTTTTGTAAACATCCCGCTATAGTTGATTTACAATGTCATATTAGTTTCAAGTGTACAGTATAGTGGTTCTATATTTTTATAGGTTATACCCCGTTTAAAGTAATTATTATCATATCACGATTTCAACATTATGTGTTTAATATTTGCTTTCCCCCTGTGAACTGTGAACTCCTTGAGGACAAGACTGCCAAGGACTCACAGCTGACTACAGTGCCTGGCACATGAAAGGGACTTCATCAATATACATAAAATTCATCTTTTTCTTTTTGTGGCCTTGCCTCGCAGCTTATGGAATTTTAGTTCTCTGAATAGGGATTAAACCTGGACCCTTAGCAGTGAGAGCTCGGAATGCTAACCACTGGAGCACCAGGGAATTCCAATCATTTATCTTTTCCTAATGGAAAATTTCTAACATATATAAATGTAGAAAAGAGTTATAAGGAGCCTTAACATACCCATCACCTTGCTTCAACAACTGTTAGCAATAGTTTGATGCAAATTGCAGGTTTCATTTTTATTTAATCAACACATAACCTAATATGTATCATTTAAGCTTTGGGGAAATTACTTACATTACAGAAAAATTGCAGAAGTGGTACAGAGTTTCCAAATACCCTTTACCCAGTCTCCTCTGATGTTAAATCTCACCTGACCACAGGACTGTTCACGGCGCAGCCCAGGGAGCGCAGCAGGGCCATGCCCATACCACGAGTTCACAGATAGCAAGAGAGGCCAGTGGCTTTCAGGATTGTTAGAGACTTACTGGGCTCTGGGGGAGGCCCAGAGGGGCACCCAGCTCTCCCTGGGTAGCACTAAGGTGAGGAGCTAAGTGCCATCAGGTGGGAACAATTGGCCAGGAAGGAAGCAAAGGTGAACTAGAGCACAGATCTGTGTCACTCACGGGATGAAGCAGGTTCGTGTCACCTCCCATCCCTAGAACCAGCCCCAAGGCAAGCAACTTGTGGAGCCCTATACCAAAGTCACAGGGGTAAAGCCTTGTACCAAGGCTACAGATATGGAGCCCTGCACCAAGGTCATCTCTAGAACTGATGGAGCCCCATAGCCACCATTACCATGAGCCTCCCTGATCCAAACTGGCCAGCTCCCTGACTGCATTTTAGGTAAAAAAAAAAAAAATACCCTCCCTATAGCACCTAACCAATCACCTAAAGCCACCCTTCCACCATGAATTTTCTTTGTCTTGAAGCTATAAAAATTGGCTGCTGTTTTTGTTCAGTCCTTAAGTCATGTCCAACTCTTCGAGCCCATGGACTGCAGCATGCCAGTCTTCTCTGTCCTTCACTGTATCCCGAAGTTTGCTCAAATTCCTGTCCATTAAGTTGGTTATGCTATCTACCATCGCATTCTCTGCCGCCCCCCTCTCCTTTTGCCTTCAGTCTTTCCCAGCAGCAGGGTCTCTTCCAGTGAGTTGGCTTTTCCCACCAGGAGGCCAAAGTATTGAAGCTTAGGATTCAGCAACAGTCCTTCTGATGAATATTCAGGGTTGATCTCCTTTAGGATTGACTGGTGTGATCTCCTTGCAGTCCAAGAGACTCTCAAGAGTCTTCTCCAGCACCACAATTTGAAAGCATCAGTTCTTTGGTGCTCAGTCTTCTTTGGCTTTCCTGCTGGCTGGCTTCCCTGGTAGCTCAGATGGTAAAGAATCTTCTTGCAATGTAGAAGACCTGGGTTCTATCCAGGTCTGGGTCAGGAAGATCCCCTGCAGAAGAGAATGGCTGCCTACTCCTATTCTTGCCTGGAGAATTCCATGAACAGAGGAGCCTGGAAGCTGCAGACCATGGAATTACAAAGAGTTGGACAAAACTGAGCAACTAACACTCACCTACTTACAGCCTTCTTTATGGTCCAACTCTCACATCCATACTTGACTATTGGAAAAACCACGGCTTTGGATATATGGACCTTTATCAGCAAAGTGATGTCTCTGCTTTTTAATACGGTGTCTAGGTTTGTCACAGCTTTCCTCCCAAGGAGCTAGTGTCTTTTAATTTCATGGATGCAGCCAGTGTCTGCAGTGACTAGCCCATCAAAGTATCAGCTCTCCCTTGAGCCCACTGTTCTAACAGCATCTCCCACTCTAATAAACTCTATTCTCCTCTCATTCTGCCTCATGTCTGGAAATTCTTTTCCAACCCCCACACAGGAAACACAACTCACATTCTCTGTCCTTCACACGTCATCCCACCCGCTTCTCCCCAAGGCAGACACAGAGCTGGCAACTCGCTTGGGGGCAACCTAGGGTTTGGGGGAAATCAGCAACCTCACACCACGGGCAGGTGTCCAGGAGGAGATCTGCCTGGATCTGTCTCTTGGGTATGTGGCCTGAGTATATCTGCTTTCTGGACATGTCCACCTGGCTGTCCTTCCAGTAACTCAGACTCTGACCAAAGCCGAAGCAGAAATCAGGTTCCAAATCTGAGACTGATGCTGTTGATCCACACTGTTGCTGGAAGCTTCCTGTCTTCCTTGACCCTGCTTCCTCTCTCCAGATCTCCCCATTTCCCCCTGACTCTCACCGTCCCTCTCTTCTCTCTGCACCTCCCTATCTTCCATGCAGGCTATCATCATCTCTTGCACAATTTCCACAGCATCCTGTAATATGTTACCCAACCTGGATTTGGGTCTGCTTGCCCTGAGCACAATAAAGCCAACTCTAGGTTGTGGCTGTTTTTCTTGTTGTTTAGTTGCTAAGTTTTGTCTGACTCTTTTGCGGCCCCAAGGACTGTATCCTGCCAGGCTTCTCTGTCCATGGGATTCTCCATGCAAGAATACTGGTGTGGGTTGCCATTTCCTTCTCCTGGGGATCTTCCTAACCCAGGGATTGAACCCACCCCTCCTGCATTGCCAGGATTCTTTAACACTGAACCATCTGTGAAGTACAGTCATTTTGTTTATTTGTTTGTTTTGTTTTGGGTTTGTTGTTGTTAACAAAGGGCTTTATTTTCAAGTCCTGGTTTCTTGTAGGTTCTGCTAACAACCTCAGTTCTTGTACTGTTGAGCATGTCAACAGTCACAAATACATCACCTTGAGGAGGAAACAAGAAGCTTTTTTCTAAAGTCCACTGGACATAGCAGGAAGGTGGCCAGCTCCCTGTTCCCCCATCTTCTCTCCTTCTCCTGGTGTCTCCATCCCACAGGAAGGGTCCAGGTAGGAGGTTGAATCTGAGCACTACTCTCCTGTTATGCCCTCCTCATCCTTGGCTCCATTTTGGGGAACCAAGAAGGATAATTCCCTTTTCCTGGTTCTCTAATGGAGAGTCTTAACACCAGCGGATGTTTCAAAATCAAAACCAAACCAAACACCTGAACAGCAAGGCTGAACACAACTCTCTTCTGTCGGGTCTCATTTTCATTGCCTTCTTAACTGCCATCATGGTCTGTCTCATCTTTCACACTGGTGAAATTACGTAGGAAGAGTTAACCAAAACTAGAAAAGAACAAAAGTGAACCCTGTGGAAACTGCCTGAGACTGAACTCTGGGGGGCTGGGGGGGCAGCAAGGAGGTGGTCAGTGGATGCCAGAAAATATAGTGTTTACAGCAGATACCAAGTAAGGAGAAAAGGCAGCTCATGCTCAAAGACCCTAACTCCCTGAGACCTTTCAGGGGAGGGTTATTAAAGGCAATAGTAGGGATATGGGTAACAGGGTGCCTGATCAACTAATAGTCATTCCTCTGTACTGATTGGTGGTGAGATAACAGGGTGATATTTCAAGAGTCAATATCATTAACCTTCTGCTCCCAATTGGTCTGATGTGCTTGTGGTCAGCAGTTTCTTTCTGGTGGGAGTCAGGTTTCTGTAAAAACAATTCAAGAATGTGCATCAGATTTTGTTATCTGTGTCCTTCTGGGTGGAACTAGAGGTTCTGTGACTCTGCTCTACCCCTGATCTATTGTTTCAATTTATCACCAGTTCTCCTGGCCCAACTGCAATTCTTTGTTGCTACATGTTTTCAGAGATCAATCCTTGAGGCTCACTTTCTGAGAACTCGGAAGAGGCCTAAGGGACTAAAGCAAAGTCTTTTACTGCAAGGAGCTGGAGCTACAGGGGGTGAAGTGGGATCATATATCTGAGCGGGTCCCAAAGGGTCCTGCTTGGCTTCATACACTGTCTAGGCTTGTGTCCTGTGGTCCTTCATTCTATCCTCCTTGCAGCAGCCAAGGGGATCTTTCTAAGAAGCAGATTTAATCCTATCACTTTCTGGCTTAAAACCCTTCCCTGAACCTCTTTCTGGCTGCTGAGATGTCTGTGACCAGCCTGGAGGCCAAGTTGGAAGGAGAATGTGAGCAGGCCCAAACCTGTTCTGCAGCCTGAGGGGCAGGGACACGGCCCATTGATTGCCTGAGCTGCTGCATCTCGGGGCACACCCAAGGACCTGGGGCAAGGGCAGGCTGGGGGCTGGCCTGGAGATGCCCTGGGACTGTGCTTTCCTCTTGGGCTCTTTATGTGTCTGGGCTATGCCCGGGGCTCACAAAGTTGTTCAGCAGCAGTGGGGGAACAAAAGGGTGGTGGGTAAAGATCAGACTCTTGCACAGAGTTTAGAAAGCCCCTCCCCAGAGGCCCCCACTGTTGTCCAGCCTCATTTCAGCCACTCTTCCTCCCTCACCCTTACACTCTCACTTTAACACTTTTCTCCTGCTCTCTTTGCCCTCCTGCTTTTGCATGGGCTCTTGGTTCTTAGAAGTCTCTCTTTATATCTGTCTTCCTTCTGCCCCCTTTTCCTGGCTACCCTCCTCCTCACTACTGAGGCCCACTGAAGTGGGCTTGGGGTGAATTACCTTCTCTTTCTGTAACTCAATTTCCCCATCTGTTAAATGGGAATGCAAGACCTAAGTCTGTTGTGAGAATGATGTGCAAAGTGCTTAGGTCAGAGCAGTAAAAAAGCATGATATGTATGTCTTAATCATTACATTTCTGCTCCTATCACATTGCTTCCTAAATGCCAAAACTTTAACCCCATTAGATTATAGGAGGGGTGCGAGGATATCTGAAAGCATATACATGTTGTTGATTAACAATGGTTATCTTTGGGTTGTGAAATCAAGGTGTGTGTGTGACCACATTTTGCCACTTTTTCAAAAGTGTTATGCATTAAGCCTATACTGTGTTTGACATTTAGAAAAAGGTGATAAAATATTTTAGACAGGCAATTATTAAAAAGAATCAGAATACTCAATTATTTCTACACTATGGTTACAAATACACGTACAGAAGCAAAGACACAAAGGAACAGAACAAGAAAACTCATGTGTATTGGGGTACAAGATTGTGGGTAAATTAATTTTCTTTTAGAATGTCCTGGAATTTTAGTATACTACCATTTCTTTATAAATTAATTAAAATCAGGAGAACAGACATGAAGCAAAAGGGAACTTCCTCTACAAACAGAAGAGAAGATGGAGAGATGCATCAAGTGAAAAAAATGCACAACGTGAGGGCTGTGAGTTAAGTTTTATCTGGGGCAAAATGGAAACCATAGCCCAGGAGACAGTCTATCAGAGAGTTCTGACAGACTGCTCTGAAGAGGTAAGGGGGGAGGTCAGTATGTATGTGATTTTAGTGAGGAGAACAAGGAGAGACGACCAATGCCGCCTAATCCCACCAAGCAATTTACCAGCCCCACTCTCTAACATGCCCCCTCTTCCCAACAGCACTCCAAAATAGACAAGGGGCCAGAAAAATCCCCCACCAGCCAACGGGCAGAA
Source organism: Cervus elaphus (assembly GCF_910594005.1). Lineage (NCBI taxonomy): Eukaryota > Metazoa > Chordata > Mammalia > Artiodactyla > Cervidae > Cervus > Cervus elaphus. The sequence continues at coordinate 25,531,393 of NC_057821.1, forward strand.
ATTTCCCTACTCCTGTACATGCACACACCTCACGTTATCATGTACTAAAGTAACCTTTGGTGGCCATTGGACTCATTAACTGCTCATAGATATTCCATGAACACATACGTCTAATTATAACAGACTGAATTATGGGCAGGACATGCACAGTAGAGCACCTTGTTTTATAACCTGCAACTATCAGTCAAGATTGTTGATCAATGATTCCCTGGATTATGCAAATGACCTTGCCTTAAAAACTCTATACCTTAGCCCTGCAGGACCATGTCTCTCTTGGTGTGGCCCACTTTTCTCCTGAGGCGTTCTCTCTGTTCTTTCTTTCAGTATTGTCAGTATACTTTCTTGCAGTAGGTAAGACCTTAAGATTCTTCTTTGCATCCTTACCAAGAACTGAGGCCCAAGCCGGGAGTCGTCCCCAGACTCCCCTCCATTAACATAAGCAGCACTCACTTTACCTTGGCACAGATCTGCAGAGTCCAGCACAGACACAGTCGCTGTGTCATGGAGCCTGGCACAGCTTTTCAGGACAGCACACCATATACTGAGTGCATTAAGTGCTGGGCAGAATGCACATTAGCATGGGCCCCATTCCCACCCAATCCTGGGCGCAGGCTTTAGCTTGGCTTGGCATTGCCTTGTATTAGCTTATTTCATGTCCTTGGAGCTTACCAGTTATGGTAACTACATGAAGAAGTGTGGGGCTTTGAGTTCTAGACAAAAAACCGTCTCAATCACTAAGGAAACTTGGAAAGTGGCTTAACATCTCTGAACCTAATCCTTCATCAGTAAGATTACTGCGAGGTTTCAATAAGATAATATGTGTAAAATGCTTGGCATATAATTACTCAAAATTGTCCATCATCACCATCATCTCATGTCTGCCATTTTATGTGGACAGAGAGGAGCTATATGTATTTGTAGCTCCCTAACAGCAAAAGTCTCTGCCTCCAGGGCTCAGGCGGTAGTGCTGAAGAGAGGGTGATGGGGTGGGGGTGTTTAAAATGCTGGGAGAGACTTTCCAGGTGAATTTCACATAAGAGGGGCAGAGCCAAGGCAAAGCTGAGGTTATCAGAAATGCAATCGAAGGCAAGTCCACCCTCAGGGCATTCCTTGGAGCAGTGCTCATTCCAGCTCCCTGATTGTATTCCAAAACAGACAGGAGATAGATCTTCTGATCTCTGAACAAGGAGAGACTTGAGCCATCCTGGCGATGTAAATTTGAAATTGGCTAACGCCCCCACTAGTCCTTGTTATGCCATACTGATGCTGCTTATGATTGTCCCATGTACTGTCAACTGTCTAACCTGTTTTGTTTCTGCCCAGGTCAAGCTGCAACATGCAGAGCCAGTTCAACAAAGTTATAAAACTACAGCCGACCACGGAAAATATCACTCACTCTTAGGTGGACACCGCTACGAGGACTCTGAGGCCTGAGACTAGCAAGAGGGGGAGGCCCAATGCCCCTCGCCGTCCCAGTTCAGCAGGAAGTAGCCAGAGAGACCTCGACGCCCCTATTCCCAAAGAATTGGGCCTCCCATCTCTTGAGGGGGGAATGCTAGGTAGTTAGAATAGGGAAAAGGAGTCCAGAATGGAGGTGGCTAAAAGACCTGGAAGGGAAAAGTCCACCAAAATAGAACAAAGGAAGGTCGGAGGACTGAAGTGAGAACCTCAGGTAAAACAAACAATGCTCCTGCCTAAGCCCAATTTACATAAGACAGGCCCAGGGACAGAGAAACATATAAAAAGAGGAGCTAAAGCCTTCTTCTCTCTCTCTCCACGCTCCCCACCCCCCCACCTCCATCTGATGGAGCGCTCTTCTCTTCGCGTCTTTGGGTCAACGTGCCCTCACGCCCCCCCTGCTATTATCTAAATAAAATAGAGCGTTGTGAAAGAATTCCCCAAGGACTTTATAAAAGCAGCAATTGCTGGGCCTCCTTGAGCAGAGATTCTTTTTTAGCTGACTCAGGAATGGGGAGCCAAGAATGTGTCTTTCTGTCCAGTCATTGGAGAAGGAAAGCTGTGACATTCCCAGGAGGGGGACTTCTTCCCCTTAGAGACACGGGCCAAGGCAAAGCAAACAACCGTCTAGTCTGCTGGCTTCTGCCCAGTATGTAAAGAGCAACCAATTTTTTCATTTTACAACAAGGGCTAGAAATTCCAAATTCATTTCAATAAAGTAGTCTAGAAAGAACGTCTATTTCAATATCTCTCCCTTCTGCTACATGGCTCTATTGTGGAAATAAACAATTTGAATCTCTCCAGTCATCAAACTGGTGTCTCTGTTAAAGCCAGACGCCGATGGTATTAGGTTGAGAAGAACCACACCAGGCTTGGACCCCTGGCAGGACACCCCTCCCTCCTTGGGACAAAGTGCTTGGAACTATGCAGAGGATGAAAGAGGTCACAGAGGGTAAAAGAGGCCTACAAGCGTAAATGGAACAAGCCGACCCAGAGTGGAATGCAAACCTATAGGTCAAAATGTCTATGTTAAGAGAAATTGGGCAACCAAAAACCAAAGTCAAAATCTTGACTAAGGAAAAGCAAGTAGATTTAATATTTTAATCCAAGCTCTTCTTCCTTATTATCTTGAAAAATTGTTTCCTTAATTGGAACCCAGACCCCTAAGCTGCATCTGCAACATTAAGGTCAGGGACTGGGCTTGCTACTGATTTGACTTTAAAATCAAGTTAAACTGCAGAAGCAACACACTTCATAAAACTAGGTATTCTTTACCTTTTTGATTATTCATATATTATGAAATATATATACAACTTGTATAATATGCCTAGTAAAAATAAAGATTAAATATATATACATCAATTTGGGAAAAAATACTGCAGAAAAGTTCAATTTCCTTTCACCAAGTTGCCCATCTCAATAGAATGGGCCTTCTTGCCTCTGCTGACCTCTAGTGGTACCGACGATCGTGATTAAAAGGAACAGAAAAAGCAGGTGGAAAGAGAAGAGGGAAAAAAGGACACGCTTCTTGTGGAATGTGTGGATTACCCCAAACATGTGTTAGTTAGAAATGCAGTTTAGGCCACTGACATGAAAACTTATTGATTGGTGGTAGTTAAATACGATTTCTTCTTAAACAAAAGGTTGCCATAGTTGCAAAAATTACAACTATGTCCTTAACACTTTACCTGGGAAGCAACTTGAATAAAGAATCTCAACCTAAAAAAAATACAAACAAACAGAAGAAGAATCTCAACCTAAATTTGCAACTTAGGAACTGCCTAAATCAGAACTGAAGGCAGACCAGTAGCAGATGCTACGTGGAGGCGGCACTGGTTTGTATTGTAAGTGCTGTTCACATCCTGTTCTCTGGAGTTGATACTGCAGAAGGGTATGGACCCAAGGACAACAGTTATCAAGAGACACCAAGGCTGCCAGGGAGATGGGGTGGCGGAGGCAGTCTGTTCCAGGCACCATCTCCATGGCACTGAGAGGACCAAGGTCCTCATTCTACAGCTAAGGAGACAGAGGCTCAGAAAGATAAAATGTGCTTATCATCCAGCTGGCAGAGCCAGATGCCTGATCTTTCTGATGCTGAAGTCTGTGCTAGAGTCTCCACGTGCCTCTCACCCTCACGGAAGAAAGGAAGCAGATCATGAGCTGGGGTTTGAAACTTGTACCCAGGCCACCACCCCGGGAGCACGAGAGGGTCTCAGACACAAAACAGGCAGAGACAGAGTGGGGAGGTGGACAGGGCAGCCTGGGACTTTGACTCCTGAGTAGACAAAACACAGGACACAGGCAACAATTGGGACATACTTGTACCAAAAAAAACTATTCATTGGTAATCTGAAATACAAATTGAACTGGGCATTTTGGATTTTTATTGGCTAAATCTGCAACCCTACTCCTGAGTATCTTTTGTGTCTGGTTAGTTTGAGTCAGAGGCAGAGCCTTGAAATTGTCCTGAATAAGCAAATGTTTATATATGTTTATATGTGTGATATATGTTTATATGGCTCCTATATAGTACAGACAGCAAATAGGGGATGAAAGGAGATAAAACATTCTCAAACCTGCTGAGGGTCACATTCTATGACCCAGTCTTGGGGAGCCAAGTGTGTGTTTATTTGCAAAGAGGAGTAAGAATACAAGGCCATGTCTAAAATGTCAGTGGGCAATATGTGGGATCTTGTTAAGACGCAGGTTAAATTCAGCAGGTCTGGGGCTGGGCTTGAGACTCTACATTTCAGCTCCCCGGGGTTGCCCACACTGCTGGCCCAGGGCTGCACCTCAGTGATATGCGTGAACCATGTGGGTAGTTCAGAGCACTCTGCAGATGGAGCCATTCAAACCGCGATGGGCAGGAGGCAGTGGGGGCCCATGGCTGAAGTCTCAAGAATCAGTGCTTCAGACCCATCTGCTGTGTTCTGCCACAATTACAGTCAGGCTGTTGGTCTTAATCGCTCACTTTTGGCAACAGACACACACAGCACTGTTCGGGCAGAATTGTTGACCCGGGGATGTTATCTCTTTTCTGTCAGCGATTTTTGCAGTGGTCCAAGTGAGCACTTGTGGGCTGGTGGGGCAGAACATTTATGTTCCCACAGATACTTGTGTTAAAAGATGCAGAGAACTCATTTCATCTTTCTGCCTCTAGAGTAAAGGGACCCCTTTCCCACAATCTCGCTTTTCAATGCTTAATGCTTTTTGAGTTACAGGGAGCAGGACAGAACTGTGCAGCCAGACCTACAGAAGCTGCTAAGGGTCAGACCCTCCTGCGGGAGATCCAGGCAGGCATTTGGGAGCAGAGAGGCTTCCCTGTCCAGGACCAGCCATGAGGCTTCCATGAATAATGCGTTTCTGTTGGTTTTGCCCTCCCACCTCACATTTGGCCAACTTGGAGGCAAATGTCATCTTCAGTTCTCTACTCCTTCCAGGTTTGGAAGGAGAAAAAAACTGAAAATTATGAAGGGTCACTAGCCTGAATTCACCATCGCATTCACATGCTTGTCCAATTTAAAATTTTTTGTTAAATTCATTTCATTTGTGTGAATAAGCATCTGTTTTTAGAGTTTATAGACAAACCAGACGCTGCAAGGGTATCTTCTTACTTTTCTTAATGTGGATGCCCTGATTAAACAGAAGATGATTTTGGGAACTGTTCAGATAATCTTTCATGTGAAAAAGGCTTTGTAATTCCATTTCCCAGGAGAGACTGGGGCTGGCCCTCCCTTTTGGCAGATGTGTCCCTGGAGGTATCATCCGCTTCACTGAACTCCGGCATTCCTTCCAAGCCCTGACTCTTCTGCCTTCTTGTTTCACACCTGAGTACCTAAAGCCATTCTCTACGATGCCTTCTGGAAATAATAAATGCAGCTAAATTGTAGTTGTAAATTCGACCACAAAGACCTGAAAGGAAAAACAGTCCAATTTAACTAGATTATCAGATTCTTTTGCAGTGGTAAAGGGACAAGAAAAGCATGTAGATTATTGGGAAAGAGCAGCTCCTTCTAGGTGCACATTACAGCTCTGTGAATAGGTGATCCAGCTTAAAGCGGAACTTGGGGGGCATTCTCTATACCCCCATTCAATGTACTGGTTCCTTGTTACTCACGGTCTAATGACAATGCAGGTACTTCCCAATCCTTGCGCCTCCTCTGCTACTGAGATTGACAACAAGCATTCCTGGGCTAGGCAGATCAAGATTCTTTCCAACCTCTTATTTGCTCTGTGACTGTGGAAAATTACTTTAACTTCTCTGGGACCTACCTTCTAAGACAGTTGTTAAGAGGTGGAAACTGTCTAGCACAGAGCTAGACACACAGCAGGTGCTCAAAGACAGTAGTTATTATGATTATCGTGTCATTGTAAATAGCAGAGGCAGTGGAAAGAGAATTCAAGAGAAAACAGAAAGTGGGGATAAATGAGGTAAGCCAATTGCCCCCATATCCTCTGAAAAGGCTGCTGTCTCAAGTAAATAGAAATCTAGCCAGAAGCTGACCTCTGCTTACCAGGCAGGAACTGCGGATACCCCCAAAGGAGAACAAGTCGCATCACCTCCCCACGAGGCCTCCCACAATTATTATTTTAAGCAGATAAGGAGGTGGACATTCCCAGAAAAGAGAGCCAAACATGTTCTTCTTGACATAAGAGACGCCATCTTGGGCCGAAACCATTTTGTGGTCCAAGCCTAGCCACAATGCTTACCCTTGAACAGGTTTCCGTGATTAATGATCTTAGGGGAAGTAAATGCAGAAACAGAGGAACAGCAGACAAGAAACAATAGTTCAGTGATAAGGCACAGTCCCAGTTCCTTCTTAAGGGATAAATATTACACTTTGATACATTTCTTATAGTTCTGCAAGAACTAAGGCCTCCACCCAGGTGGAAGATGGTATAATAACTACCTTCTGAGAGCCTAGACTGGTTGGAACATAAGAAACGATGATGGTGACTTTTGTGTGTGTGGCCATGCTGTAGGGCATGTGATCTTAGCATGTGAGCCCAACCAGGGATTGAACCCATACCCCCTGCCTGGGCAGTGTGGAATCTTAACTTTGTCTTAAGTCTTAAGACTTAAGTCTTAACTTAACCCATCTTAACTAATAATGGTTTTAACTATTCCCAACATTGGGAAGTCCCGATGTTGATATTTTCTGACCGTCATGACTTCTATCAACTAAAGCCTGGTCTCTGGCAACCTCTGCCCCAATTCTACGCTGAATGATCTTCTGCTCAAGCCCCTTCATGAACATGCATGCACCCTTAGATTAAAACGTCCATAATATTGCAGTTCAGGGACACACTGCTTTGGGAAAGATCCCCAGTGTTCCAGTGTTCTTCTTACTGGGAGATGCTGCAAGTAATAAATTCTTCTTTTCCCGGGCTTTCACTTGATTGTGTCCTTTGGTTTGACACCCAGCAAGAAGGGAACAACAGATGACAAATCTGTTGTGGTATTCTGAGCGCGGGTTGGAAAAGAATTTCCAGATGCAGTATTTGAGAAGGGAGTGAGTTTATTAAGAGCAAGAAGCAGAGATAATGAAAGCACTGCAAATGCAGTGGAGGCAGGGAAACCTGACCCATGGGTTATGTGCATGTGTGGTAAGTCCCTTCAATCACGTCTGAGTCTTTGTGACCCCATGGACTGTAGCCTGCCAGGCCCTTCTGTCCTTAGGATTCTCCAGGCAAGGATACTGCAGTGGGTTGCCATGCCATTCTCCAGGGGATCTTCCCCACCCAGGGATCAAATCTGGGTCTCCTGCATTGCAAGCAGATTCTTTACCATCTGAGCCACCAAGGAAGCCCAGGGAAGCTAGAAGGGTGGCATTAGAAGGTTGGTTAGGGCGCTATGGGGTGAATACCATGGTGGGTATTTTTATCTAATTTGGGGTCAGGAAACCTGCTGGTGATGGTCAGGGAGGATTTTGGCATTGGTTACAGTGGGGTTCAGTCAGTTCTGAAGATGACTTTGGTTCTGGGCTCTGCATCTGTGGGCTCTGCGTCTTGGTACAAGGCCTTGCACCTGGGACCTTAGTATGGGACTCCACAAAATCTGACTCCAGGTGGGCTCTTCATAGCTCTAACCCTTGTGTTCTACAGCCTGTGCTTAGTCATGCTGGTTCTGCACCGTCTATAAAAGAATGCTTCCTGTAATCTGAAGTACACAGGATAGCCAATTCTCAAGGCTCTGACCTTTAAAGTATGATGATATTCCATTCACAGAGATAAAAATTTATAGAACAGAGAACAACATCTGTCTCCTTGGAGATTTATGGGAACACTATGACCAGACCTCCATAGACAGCTGCAAGAACAAAAGCTTTTACCTCCCTCTCGGGGTCTGGTCGGCACCAAGGAGTTTGCAATCACCAGCCACACTCCCATCCCCCTTTAGTATAAAAGAACCCTGAATTCTAACTCAGATAAGATGGTTCTTTGGGAAACTAGTCCACCATCTCCTGGTCTGCTGGCTTTCCAAATAAAGTCCCTGTTCCTTGCCCCAACACCTCATCTCTCAATATATTGGCCTGTTATGTGGTGAGCAGTAGGAACTCTCACACATAAGAGTAACACCACCACCACTACTAGGAAAACGAATCAGTCCCCTCTTCCTGTGGCTGAAATTCGGCCTCTATTCACCAGTGCCAAATAGAAACGCAGAGTCAGAGTTTCGGGTGAGATAGAAGAGTAGATTTTATTGCTTTGCCAGGCAAAGGGGGCCACAGTTGGCTAACACCCTTAAGACTGTGTGACCCATCCTGGAGGGGGATGTGAGTGTTATAGTGTTCAAGGATCAGGGTGTAATCAGCTCATGACAATTCTTGGATCGATTGGCCACAAGGTGAAGTTTCAAGCATCATCAATTTTCTGATTTCAACCAGTTTGGGGTCTACATTCTTGTGGTCAGCAGTTTTCACCTGGAAGGGTCTGCTTCCTGTAAAAACAACTTAGGAATGTGTGTCAGGCCTTTATCTAATCTTTCAGGGAGCTGTGAGTTTGGGGATTCTGCTATGTGGAAGAATTATAGTCTAAATTGTTACCAGTTCCCTAGTCCAACAGCTATTCTTTGTTTCTACATCTTCCCATTTCCCAATCATTAACTCTTGACTCAACATTTTACTTCAAAAGACAAGGACACAGGGGTTTGTCACAGTTTCATTCCCAACCTGGGCCACAGGTCTGGTGGACCTGCTTGTTAGAATGCCCTCATCAGAGGCTGAGCCAAGCAAGGAGGTCCCTGCAGGCCTGGACTCAGTGCTATCAGAGACCATACTGAGGAATGAGATGGGATCATCGCTCCCCAACAGAATCTGGATCTGTTGTATAACGTGTTTGTGCTTGTGTTTTATGTCATTTGTTGTTAACGTTGGAAGAAAAAGTGTCTTGGCCCTGGCAGGAGCAAGCCTGGCTTCTCACCCTCAACCCAGTCCCAGGTCTGGGAATCTTGGTCTTTGGGCTTCTCAGGATCTCAGTTTCCTCACCTGGGCAGATGCAAATGACCACATGTCTCTTGGAAGGTTGCTGAAAGGATAAAAATCATTAATGGATATAGAGCTCCTGGAAGATAGCCTGGTCCGCAGAAAATGCCTGGTAAAGGTTACTTTTTCTCATGACCTTTGTCTAGAGCACTCTCTAATCTGGAGGCAGTATAGTTGGAGCCTGAAGAATCCTTGATCCCTGATACATCTGTACCTATTTCCTGATCCTGAAATCCCTTTTTGATCGGGTAACGCTTTTACCACAGTTAAATATGAGGCATAAAGGACATACTGCAGAGAGAGGTTACGTAAATCTGAGAACTAATTGTGAAGGGGGAAAGGGCTGTAGTTAGAGAATCCAGGAAGAACGGGATCCTGGCTGGCTTCTTCTACATGGATGGCTGAGTGCACAGGGTCCTGCAACCCAGGATCTGTGTCAGCTCCATGGGTCCTGAAACACTGCTGCGTCCTGTGTCACAGCAGGAGGGAAGCTCACCTTTGTTAAAAACAAACAAGACAGAATTTTCCCTGATGGTCCAGTGGTTAAAACCCCGTGCTCCCAATGAAGGGGACATGGGTTCGATCCCTGGTTGGGGAAACTAAGATCCCATATGAGGCACTGTGTGGCCAAACACAAATAAATAAATAAATAAAACCCCTTTCCCTCCCCCACAAAAGAACAGGAAAGAAAACAAGACAGCTTTGAAAAGGAATGACATTCTGACACATGTTGCAACATGGATGAACCTTGGGAACGTTATGCAAAGTGAAACAGACACAAAAGGACAAATAATATATGGTTCCAGCTATTACTGAACCAAACTTGGATCTGCTTGCTTTTGAGCAGTAAAGCCAATCTACTGACACTGGGTTGTGGGGAAGAAAAGTGCAGTGCTTATTTCAAGGCACCAGAGGAATCTAGGATAACTCATGCTTTAAGGCCTGAACTCCCCAATAGGTTTCAGAGAGGCTTTTTTTTTTTTTTTTAATTTATTTGGCTGTGATGGGTCTTAGCTGCAGCAAACTGCCTCTCAGTGGTTAAGACTCTGTGCTCCCAATGCAGGGCACCGGGGTTTGAGTCCTGCTCAGGGAAGTAGATCCTGAAGTGAGGCATTTTTAAAGGCCAGGGGAGAAAGGGGAATCCCAAGGTGTGTGATCAACTTGTGTACAATTTTTGGATTGACTAATGTTGAAATACAGGGTTGTGTCACAGGGATTAACATTATCAACCCTCAGCCTGCAGTAAGTCTCAGGATTAAGCACTCATGGTCATAAGGAGTTAACATCTTCCATTTGGTGAAGGTTTTAGCATCTGTAAAACAACTCAGGAAAAAATGCATCAGAAACTGTTACTTAGGTACTTCAGACAGGAGCTAAAGCAGAGAACCTGGGGGCGGGGGTGTCTTTCCAGGGAAGTCCCTATAGGGTCCTATTCTATTATACACTTCTGTGAGGTACCTAGAATAGTAAAACTCATGGAGACAGAAAACATAATAGTGGTTACCCCAGGGCTGGGATGAGGGAGATGGGGAGTTATTATTGGGTATACAGTTTCAGTTTGGGATGATTAAAATTTTCTGGGAATGGATAACGGTCATGGTTCTAATTCTCTGTATGCTGAGGCCCAAACAAATAAACAAAAATAGGCTTTAACGGCAATAGGGGAGATTCATAGCCACCTAGAGGAGACATTCTCATTTGTCAAAATTCCAAACTCCTGAAAAGGGAGAGTGAGGTTGGTACCAGGATCTCCAACCAGCATTCCCTGGGGTAGAGATCAGGGACCCACAAGGCCCTGCCCTCTATCTCTGGGGACCTGCTGAGTCCACGACCTTCACTTGCCCTTCTCTTTCTGTCCGAAGCTAAGACTCACAGGTGTGGGGGGAGAAGAGGTAGAATTTTGAATGTTTCTCAGGGAGTCATTGTGATTTCTGAGGCTCACTTCCTTGGGCACTCAGAGTTACCCTACTAGCTTGTGTAGCAGGCCCTGGGCCCAAAGAGAGCCCTGTAAGGAAGGAATTATAACAAAGACATGAAGTTGCACTTAATGGGATTACGAGGCAATGAAAATTGCTCTGACATCTGGGCTGAGCTTTTGTCAGTACCTTTGGGGTACATGCCAGGTTGGGCTCAAGCCTAGGGCTTGTGTTCGAAACCCATGAAGCAAAACAAGGCAAAACCAGCTAAGAGCCTTGGGAACCCAATCACGCGATGCTCTGCTTCTCAAGGCAGGTGCCAGGGCAAGGAGTGAGGACCCAGGAAGTGGTTGTTTTTTAAAACCAATCTAATGAGGAAAGGATTTCATCTTTCAGTGTAAAAACCTTCCAAATAGAATTACTTACCAAGACCATGCAATGATCATTAAAAGAAACTGGGTTATAGTTTTGAATATTCCCCAAATAATTTCTTTTTATTTTTCCTTAATTTCTATCAGGTCAGACTCTTGGCTTTGGGGGAAGTCAGAGAAAAAAGTCATCCCACACAGACAGGGCCAGGCTTCTTCTGAGTACCCATCGTTCCCTCTCTTCTTCGTTATCTTTTGGCCATGGCTGCCCAGGTCGGGGATGCGAAGGGGGCCATTTGCTAAATGTGATCCCTAGATTGAGCTTTGACTGACAGGCAGCAGGGTCTCAGGCTCCACTCTGACTGGGCAGGGGTGCTGACTGCCTGGGTAACTGATGAGCAGTCTGTCCTCTGAAGGGGAAGGAGGAATGGATGGGACAGGGCATAGCATGGGAATGGTCATGTCCTGTGGTGGTCTTGAGGAAACTGCAAGAAGTCTGATGAGTCATTAAGTCATTTCACAAATAAGGTCATGTACCGAGGTGTACACGCAGAAACAGACCCAGTGTGCAGCCTGGACAGACATCCCAGTAGCAGTTTAGCGCTGGTAAAGTTGTGTACCGGAAGTCATTGGCAGGGTCCTTGCTCCAGACCAGAGACTCCCGCCCCCACCCGGCAGGCCTGGAATATCACCCTAAAAAGCTCTTCATCCCTCCCCCAACAGAGCCCTGAGCTGGGGTTGAGTTTCAAATTTCACAACTTGGGAACTTAATTATCACCTTTAAAAGAAGTATATCAAGGCTAGGGAAACTTCGGGTCAATTTCTGTAATTATTCATCAGTTATGTTTTCCTGTGGCTTGGACGGTAACAAATCTGCTTGCCAATGAGGGAGACCCAGGTTCGATCCCTGGGTCAGGAAGATCCCCTGGAGAAGGGAATGGCAACCCACTCCAGTATTCTTGCCTGAAGAATCCATGGACAGAGGTGCCTCGTGAACTACAGTCCATGGGGTCACAAAGAGTCATACACGACTGAGCAACTAGATTAACTAACACTGCATCTAATCTCAGTGTCATTGTAGTTGGAATTGTTCAACCAAAGCAAAACCTAGCCTCAGGTATCTCTGTTAAGCGGAATAAGGTTGTCTAATTGTCCATGATTTTTCCAGGGCTGCAAAATGTTTTCTGGACACTCTCTGTCCCCCATGCTTCCTCTTAGGATTAACTAGTGTCACCATCAGCTTACTCCTGATTTGTATTTGCCACTTTTTTCTGTCCCCAATACTCAGAATCATTGTGGGTGTTGGAGAGATCCTGCTCTCTAAAATCACCACTTACCGGTTTCCCTTGTGGCTCAACTGGTAAAGAATCTGCCTGCAATGTGGGAGACCTAGTTTCGATTCCTGGGTTGAGAAGATCCCCTGGAGTGAGGGAAAGGCTACCCACTCCAGTATTCCGGCCTGGAGAATTCTATCGACTGTATAGTCCATGAGGTCACAAAAAGTGGGACAGGAATGAGCAGCTTTCACTTTCACGTCCCTTAATGGTCTTAGTTTAGATGCAAAAAGCAAGAACAGTGCCCTCTGCAGGCCACTGCCTGAAGTATTATTTATATCTGTGTGTCAACCGTGTTAATCGCTCAGTTGTTGTCTGACTGAGCTGAGAGGCTCGTGTGTGTGTGTGTGTGTGTGTGTGTGTGTGTGTGTGTTTTGTATCAACCTCCTCTTAATTTACTCAGAGTAGTAATTTCACAAAAGTTGTAACCATCATCCACAATTGACAAGCTTATAAATTTTCACACATTAGAATGTCTTTTTTTTTTTTTAATTGCATTTACTTGGCATTTGCTGCTGATGGCTTTCTTCTTTTCAGACACATTACTCTTAGAATCTACACTTTGATTACTTGATTATTCCTAGAATCTACACCATTTGCTTTGCTTGGCGACAGGAGCCAATGCTGTAATTGGTTCATTACTCTGCCATCCTAAGACTGCTGCCTTTAGAACTGCAAGACATTCCTGACAACCTCAACATAGTGGCTATCCGGGGGCGGCTTCCTCTGACTCCCAGGCTGCAGGAACTTCTTAATGGTAGGAATGTTGCTGATTCTTGCCTTAAATTCCTGAAATGAGAAATAGTAAAATCAGGGTCTTAAGAGCAGTCACAGCCTTTAAGGGAGCCCAAAACTTTGTTACAGGAGGTGGAAAGCTTAGATCCTCAATTGATGAGGCCTAGCATGTTGAAGCCAAGTCAATCCCTTGAAACATGTTTGCTGGATATTCCTGAGAAAGTAACACAACTGCAGGCCTGTTTGGCATAAGTGAAATTTTCTTAGTGAAAAATCATTGACAACATTAGGTGGTGCATATCAATAACTCTAGAAATTCATATTTTTTGAAGTATCAATTCCTTTCTAGAAATTAATTATAAGAGAATAAGTAAGAGTGTGAGATAACTAAGAATGTTGCCACAATGAAAAACGAAATAATCTATATTTCTCGGAAAATAAAACTGTATATAAATTATGTTATATCCCTAGAAGAAATATGTCAGTAATTTTAAATGATATTTTATATATAAAATAAAGAGGAAGATCCCTGTATTGACAGGGATTGTACTTCATTGTGTTCTTTAGTTAAAAAAAAAAATAGCCCAGGGAAGAACATAATATACACAACTTTCCACTATGTGGGAGATAGTGGGACGAGGAGAGACAAATATATAATTCATATTTCTTGTAACTGCATAAACAGGAATGGGCACTGGATGGGCACACAGGAGCCAATAAAAAAGATTATAGAGGTGAGAACATAGGAAAGCAGTGGTGAGAATGAAATTCCATAGTTTATGCCCTTTTTACACAAGTTCTGATTTTTCAAAAAGATGTGGCTCTACTGCCTAATAAAAGTAAAAGAATATAAAATGATATTGCAGAAGAATATGCTTTGACATGTAAATATATTTATGATAAATGGAAAAAAATGTTAAAAGCAGGCCACAGAACAATATTTAGCATGATGCCATTTGGGGGAAAAATATAAAATAAGAGATCAGGAAGTCTAACGCAGAACCATTTGGTTGGTAGGATTATAGGTCTTTTTTTTTTTTTCTTTTGGTTTATACAAATGTCTTATGTACTTCTTTTGTTGTTGTTATTAAGAAAAGCTACTCTGGAACTTCCCTGGTGGTCTGATGGTTAAGAGTTTGCACTTCCACTGCAAAGGGCGCAGGTTCAATCCCTGGTCAGGAAACTGAGATCCCACATGCTGTGTGGCAAAGCCAAAAAAATGCTCTTCTTGAAGTACAAAACCTATGGTCACCTATTAGAGAAAATCTTTGTAAGGAACTGAAACAGAAGCTAGGTAAGTTCTGGCAGTGTGAGGATTCAGAGAGAGGTCTGAGGACTGGCAGTGTAGCAGGAGAGAGGCAGGCACATAGACACACAGACACACACACACACACACACACACACTTATGTGTGTGTTAGTCGCTCAGTCATGACTAAGCACAGGCGGTACCCTCTGGGCAGAGGCTCTGAGCAACTGAGGGCCTTCATAGCATCAGGTGTTCAAGCTGGATTTAGAAAAGGTAGAGGAACCAGAGATCAAATTGCCAATGTCCGTTGGATCATCAAAAAAGCAAGCGAGTTTCAGAAAAACATCTACTTCTGCTTTATTGACTATGCCAAAGGCTTTGACTGTATGGATCACAACAAACTGTGAAAAATTCTTCAAGAGATGGGAACACCAGACCCCCTGACCTGCCTCTTGAGAAACCTGTATGCAGGCCAGGAAGCAACAGTTAGAACTGGGCATGGAACAACAGACTGGTTCCAAATAGGAAAAGGAGTACGTCAAGGCTGTATTTTGTCACCCTGCTTACTTAGCTTATATGTAGAGTACATCCTGAGAAATGCTGGACTGGATGAAGCACAAGCTGAAATCAAGATTGCTGTGAGAAATATCAATAACCTCAGATATGCAAGTGACACCATACTTATGGGAGAAATCAAGGAAGAACTAAAAATCCCCTTGATGAAAGTGAAGGAGAGTGAAAAATTTGGCTTAAAACTCAACATTCAGAAAACTAAGATCATGGCATCTGGTCCCATCACTTCAATGCAAATAGATGGGGAAACAATGGAAATAGTGACAGACTTTATTTTTTGGGGCTCCAAAATCACAGCAGATGGTGACTGCAGCCATGAAATTAAAAGATGTTTGCTTCTTGGAAGAAAAGTTATGACCAATCTAGACAGCATATTAAAAAGCAGAGACATACTTTGCCAACAAAGGTCCATCTAGTCAAAGCCATGGTTCTTCCAGTGGTCATGTATGGATGTGAGAGTTGGACTATAAGGAAAGCTGAGTGCCAAGAATTGATGCTTTTGAACTGTGGCATTGGAGAAGACTCTTAAGAGTCCCTTGGACTGCAAGGAGATCCAACCAGTCCACCCTAAAGGAAATCAGTCCTGAATATTCATTAGAAGGACTGATGCTGAAGCTGAAATGTCAGTACTTTGGCCACCTGATGCAAAGAGCTGACTCATTTGAAAAGACCCTGATGCTGGAAAAGATTGAAGGCGGGAGGAGAAGGAGATGACAGAGGATGAGATGGTTGGATAGCATCACTGACTCAATGGACATGAGTTTGAGTAAACTCCGAGAGCTGGTGATGGACGGGGAAGCCTGGCATGCTGCAGTCCATGGGGTCGCAAAGAGTCTGACACAACTGAGTGACTGAAATGACTGAACAGATAGCATCGGGGGAGGAAAGGGGACAAAGTGGTCTGGCAGGAGCTGGAGAAGAAAACAACACAAGCAGACCCATCAGCCATGCTTTGTCAGGAAAAACACTCAAAGCACCACAGAAAACGGAAAGCACTAAATGTTCATGGTAAAAATCAAAATCTTCTTTCTCCCTCCATAGGGTTTTATTTCCTAATCATCCTATTCTGTGAGCAGGAGACAATTACCAAAATGAGTGAAGTAATGATTTTTAAAACAGCCTTTTTAACTTTCTTTTGAGATTGGTCTGTAGGCATATTTTGTTTCAGTCTTTGTGTCTGTTTATGTTTCCCTGGGCTCTGGGTGGATGCTAAAACTACCTTTAGCAGAGGGAAGTCGGAAAGAACAGAAGCATCAAGTTCTTCCACCATTAAAATAGCTTCCAGGAGCTGTATGTCTGCCCAGCTGAATTTGTTGCCAACGAGAAAATCCTCTCCGTGGTCTTTCAAAATCTGCAGAAAGAAAAATAAAGAATATCAAATAAAACTAAAGACTATTTTGCCTGGCTAAACGCTTAACAAAAGCATGGGGTTTTTTGTACAGATCAAATTTACTTAAGAATCTTTTTCTTGATAATCTCTGAGAATGCTTACAAGGATAGAGTGAAACTAACACCTTTATGTGTGTGTGCTAGTCATTCAGTTGTGTCCAACTCTTTGGACCCCGTGGACTGTAGCCTGCCAGGCTCCTCTGTACATGGAATTCTCCAGGCAATAATACTGGGGTGGGTAGCCATTCCCCTCTCCAGGGAATCTTTCTGACCCAGGAAGATTGCTGGATCAAACTCACATCTGTGAGAATCACACGACTGAGTGACTAACACCCTTATACATTGCCGTAATTGGCACAGTCTTTTTGGAAATTTGACAGTGATGATCAAGACAACTTGGGTGGTGAAGTGCTGGAGTAGAACTCCCATTATGAGCCTAGAGCTGATTAAATAAAACTGTGCCCACCAGCATGGAAGACACAAAGGTCATAATTAACTAGAATCTGGCTACTACACCACAGATAAGGTACCAGTGGGATACCAGAAGCTCAAACATGAGCCTTTTCACCATCCAGTAAAAAATGAATATAAAAATTCCTCAGGTGATGTTTTGAGTTGCAGATGTAAAAAATACAAGTTTATTCCATAAATAAGGAACAATGGTAAATTTGTTGTTATTCAGTTGCTCAGTCATGTCCAACTCTTTGTGACCCCATGGACTGCAGCATGCCAGGCTTCCCTGTCCTTCACCATCTCTTGGAGTTTGCTCAAACTCACATCCATTGAATCGATGAAGCCATCCAACCATCCCATCCTCTGTCATCTCCTTCTCCTCCTGCCCTCAATGTTTCCCAGCATCAGGGTCTTTCCCAATGAGCCTGCTCTTTGCATCAGGTGGTCAAAGTATTGAACCTTCAGCATGAGTCCTTCACTGCCTTTGATTTACTCCAATTTTGTTTGGTTAGAGGTTCCATAATTATAGGTCATTTATTTGGGGATCCTTATTAAAGTTTTGGTCCAAATGCAGTACAGCACTACCATAGCTTCTGCCTTTTAAGATTTCACCCTTTACTCTTATCAGCAATAGGGGATGTCACTGTCCCCCATCCCTGCAGCCTGGGAGGTAGACCAGGGGACTAGCTGCGCTGCGTATGCCCCTCCTCCAGTTCTCGCCAGCCCCTCACCCCGACTGCCGCCTGGGCTCAGGGGAAGAACTCGGGGGGCGGGGACTGGGGAGGGTCACCCTCGCAGATGTCAGCCCCGCCCTGCTCCCCTGGAGGATCTGAGCTCCCAGCTGTCGCTGACCTCCACCCTGGGCCTCACTGCCTCAGCCAAACTGGATCCCCGCAGCCTACCTTTTCAAAGACCGGGAAGTGCTGGGTTTTGGCTTTCTTCACGACTAAAGCCAGGCTCTCCTCTTTTTCCTCCGGGGGTTTGAACGCAGCCAGCGCCACCATCATCATGAGGTCCAGGGTGCCCTCGGCGTACATGTCGATCCTGACAAAACAGCGGGAACTCTCAATCCAAGAGAAGCCTTTGGGTGAGGGGTTTCTTGATCCACTACTTTTTTTTTTGGTGTGACTAGATACTGGGACAGATGACTTATTTATTTGTTTTTTAATTATTGAAGTATAATTGATTTACAGTGTTGTGTTAGTTTCAAGTGTACAGAAAAGTGATTCAGTTATAAGTACATAAGGCATATTTAGTTTTTTCTAATAGGTTATTACAAAATATTGAGTTTGGTTTGTGATAGGTCCCCTGAATAGGTCCCCGACCACAAATCCAGGAAAATTTTTACTGTTCCAAGTCTTTAAGTTTACTCATTTCCTGTAAAACTGCACTATTCCTGGGAGAAAGAACCCAGCCATGCTCAGCCAGGCCTAGCACAGCGCATAGCACAGAGTGGATGCCTGTGGTGTAGAAATGTAAAAAAGAAAAGAAAGGCCTCAGATCTTCACTCTTCAGTATTTGTGACAAAGCGTGGCAGCTCTCCCATCAGTAGATGGGGTCTGCTGCTTGGGCTGACCTCATGACTCGATTTGACCCAGAAGCTAACAGCTTCTGGGGTCCCAGTTCTGAGCCCAGAAGCTAACAGCCTGTATGCTTTCACTGTCTCTGAGAACCCTATTTGGCTGCCATCAGAACAAGCTCGGGAAGAGAGGACAAGAGACAGGTGGCCACTTGCTCACCAACTGACGGTCAGCCAGCACCCCAACCAGATTCCCCTTGCTGACTACCACTTGACCACAGACCTAGGAGTGAGTGCCGCCAAGATACATCAAGCCTGGCCTGAAAATGCTGACACCCACCCAGATGACCCGTTGACTGGTGGCATTGTTTAGTCACTCGGTCGTATCCAACTCTCTTGCAACCCCATTGACTGTAGCCTGCCATGCTTCTCTGTCCATGGGATTTCCTAGGCTAGAATTCTGGAGTGGGTTGCCATTTCCTTCTCCAGGGGATCTTCCCGGCCCAAGGATCAAACCCTTGCATTGGCAAGCAGATTCTTTATCACTGAGCCGCCAAGGCTTCCATAGACGAGTGAGCAATAACAAGTCCTTGCTGACTCAAGTCCCTGGGCTTCAGGGTGACATGTTAAACAGCATTATTTGCAGTAATAGGTCATTGACACAATGCTCAATATTTGCTGAGTCAGTCATTGCCACCTTCACACAGAGTAGTTTATGAGATCATTTTATGAGAACACACTTTGTTAGGAGTGGGGAGAGAATATGAGAATGTCGAATGCAGACTGCTGTGAAGAGTAGAAGGGGTGTCCAGAAGCAGGTGTTCAGAGCATGCACAAGACATACTGGGGTAGCACAAGCATCTCCCCTTGTCCCCTCGTCTCCTCCCCTCCCTCCAGGCTGAAAGGCCGCATCTGATCTGGGTCTCGGTGTAGGAAGACAGAGCTTGGAGAAGAACCAAGTATCGGCACAGGCACTCTGGTACCTGACTGTCTCCTTCGGGTCCTTCCCATGCAAGTTGTACTTGGTAGCAAGGTAGCTGAGGATGGCTCTTGTCTGTGTCAGCTCCATTCCATCAATTTCAACCAGAGGCACCTGGCCGAAAAGCAGGCGTCCGTCTGTGGTTTGAGCGAAGAGATTAGGTTAAGAGACTCTCCCTCCATCGTTGTGGTCAGCCTGCAGGAGGGTCCACTTCTGATTTTGTTGAGTGATTCTTAGTTTTCATCCAAAGAGGTGAGTTTAAGACTCTGGTTGTTGAGGAAATGCCTACCATTTGTTTCATGGAAAATGTGAGATTTGCTTGATAGGTTCATGAGTTTTTGCATGTCAGCTAATCATGGTTATTTAAGGCTTTCTACATTTGCTCTGACTGTATTATAGTGTAAGTGTTTTTGGTTTTCAAAGTTTCAGGTATATAAGAATCACCTGGAAGAGGTGGTTGTTAAAAATACCCCACCCTCCAGATATTCTTATTCAGGGATGGAGTCTGAATTCTTTAAAAAGTACAACAGGTATCACTCCAGGTCTGCACAGCAACGGGATGGATGTGACAGCAAGAACCCAGGTCCTGGGCCCAAATGTCAGCTTTGGCCCTTCAAGCCCTGTGACTTTAAGCAAATGACTTATTTGAGCTCCAGTTTCCTTTTCTCTAAAATAGCTGTAGTATCCATCGAGCAGGATTTTGAAAAGATGAAACATCATAAGTAAAACACTGAATTCTGTCAACAATCAAGGTTCAGTAAAATCAAATTTTTCTTCTTTCTGAATGAACTGCCTGTATAAATAATGCATTTAAAGATGTACTAAAATAGTACTTTTTCATGGAGTCTTGAAGGAATGAATAGCCTTTCAATTTTCATTAACACCTGTACATTAATGAGAATAAGGAACTTTACCCAAGAGTCAGATTTCACTAGCGCAATTGCAAAGGCCACTGTTCATTTCCCATGCTTCCAATAATTGACCTAATGAGACGTGGGAACATGATGGCAGAGAACTAGCACAGGACACCCCAGTGTCCCTGTCTTGGGGTGATGGAGGACTTTAGACACGTCTTTAACTTCTCTGAGCCTGTTTTCTGATCTGTAACAGTATCTGTCCTACCCACTTTACTGAGTTTCTTTGGGCAAGATCATACTTCGGAAATATCAGTACTATTTTTAGCCAAGAGCCTACTAAACCTCCATTTCCTGAGGCAGTTCTACATTTGCCCAAAACTGAATGGACATCTAAAGCTGAGCTCTATGTTGCTGTTTATGAATGATGCAAACAGCCATTAGAAATGATCCCTGCTTCTAGGAGCCGATGATCCTCTTCGGAAGATTGAAGAAAATCTCAGATCAAGAACACAGGAGAGGACATTTGAGATCCTTTAGTTCAGTTTGTTCATATTACGGACAATGCACTGTGGAGGCCATTGGGGCAGTGACTTGCTCGGACCCAGAGGGGACAGCTAAGCCGGCAGAAGGGGGCCTCCTGACTCCCAACCCAGTGCTCTCTCTGGCTGCCCCTGCTTACAGAGGGCAGCAATGCCCAGGAGGCTGTCCTCAACAGCATCACAGACCCAGGGAGGGATGGAGGGTTCCCTAGGATTTCCTGCATTTCTAGGGAATGCTAGGAATGCTAGGGAAATCCCTACCGTTTCCTACCAGATTGATCATGGAAGAGTTTATACAACAACATCCATTTATTTATTCAATGCATAGGTATTTAACCACTATTATGTGACTGTCATTGTTTAGAGTAAAACGGGGCAGAAATGAAGAGGAAGAGGGGGAGAGGCACTTCAGAGGGATTCTAGATAATAAAGGTCCTGGATGAGAATTGGGGAAGGGCTAAGCAGGTCTTCCCTCTCCATGAGATTTCCTGGTACTTGGCAGTCAGGACAAGAAAGATTCTCTTATTGTATGGCAAGGAGACAGGATGGAGAGACATGAAACGCCTTGCCCAAAGCCATGCAGTTTGTAAATGGCAGGTCTGCTGATGACTCACTGAAAGTCTTTCTTAAAAAATAATTTGTGGTAATTTCATGACTGCTTATCAGCAACAATAGGGACCCTGGGTTTCTTTAGATAACGAAAATAACATTATGGCTGTTAGAAGTAGGACTGGGGAAGTATCAGTCTTCTCTCTTAGTGGGAGAAAATCGGGGAATTATAGGGATTAAGAACTTCTTCCAAAGGTAATCAAATTTGGATCTTTTCTATAGTTATGATTCTACAGTTGTGACCTGGTAAAATGATTTCTGTTAATCTGCTAAAACCACTAAGAAAAAGTGAATATGAACTATGAGAACCAGAGAATATGTTAGATCTAATTCATACTCCCTTTTGCTCCCTCTCCTCCGGCCCACTGGATCATTGTGAAGGATACTCGAAGGCTTCTCTGGTGGGATGGGGATTATTGAACCAGTTGGCACTGGATCAACCCAGGCTATCGCTAAATTGAGGCCAGAGTCATAACCTACTTGATACATTTTTATGAGGCTAAGGAGGCAGAGCCAATGACACATTTAGCTCTATGCTGGGGGCACAGTGAACAGTCAATGTTAGCAATCAGGCTGTGTGCCTTTTCTAATGGTTGTCATTCTAGAGTTCTGTGCTGAAACGAATATTTCCGGGAACATATTTTATTTTATTTTTCCCATAAGATAACATTAAATAAATCTAGGCTCACCCTTCTGCAACTTCTCATGTTGTTCTCTTGTTTCAAGAAATTCTTCTTCAAACTAAAAAAAAAAAAAAAGATACATTATTATAAACCTAAGGTGAGAGAAAGAAAGAAATGCCTACAGTATAACAGTATAAAATTCCCAACAGCTTCCAGAATGAAAATTTCATAAAAATTAGTTTAAAAAATTAGCACCTGTTCAAGAATTTGTTACTGAGAGAATGTGGCCCTCTTTTAAGTGGATATAAGTGTGTTTTCATTTCCTGCATAAACATACAAATTCATTTTCAAATAAAAAATCACCTTGAACCAAAAAAAAAAAAAAAAGAAAGAAAGAAAAGACCGCAAAGTTATCAACTACCATGTAGCTGAAAATTCTGACAGACCATGCGTTTAAAAGTAGCTTAGGCTAACATGTGACTGGCACCCCTTCTTGGATGTTTCCTGATTAAAGGATATCCCCAAGCCCCCATTCATATTTTTCCTTGTCTTCATCTTAGCTCTGCCTTCTCTCCAAACTCTTGCCCTCTCCTCCAATTGCCCCCTGATTTTTCCTCTTCCCTTTCTTCTCTTTTTATCTTCTCTCTTTTCTGCATCCTCTTCCCTCCATATCAGGTCAAGTTAGGCATTTCTTTTTGCTCACATACTCAGTGAAAGGGACCCAAAGATCATTACTCAGGTGGGGGTATCATCATTTACTGATGGAGTTTCCAGAACTTTTGTAGGACAGAGTAACTTTTTGTACACCAAACCTTGAGATGAGGGGTAAGATAAGGGGAGTAAAATAAAGCAAAATAAAGAAGATCCTAAGTCCCTGTTCTAGAGGAGGTGGCATTCAAATAGGGACAAGGGAGTCTACACCTGCATGAAACAGAACAATTCCAAAGGACTTGTAAAAAAATTATGAAAAAGTCAGAGAGAGGGTTAAGAAAAAATACTGGAGTTAGGGAAAGATCCCTGTGGAGTAGGCCTTTAGGAGAAGGGTCAAGGGGTGGTGGGCAGGCTGCAGCTGGGCCTGAGGTTCCAGGGGACAGCCATGGGTAGAACAGGACTGAAGTGCTGACCAGAGTTGGAAACACCCTGGGAAATGAGCTGGTCTCAACTGAGAGAATGATTCAAATGTGAGTCTCCTCTCTCTCCTCAGATTTGAGATCCACCAAGATCCTTCCAGGCTCAGGAAGCTTCCAGAACACCTCCCCAGGCTTCTCCCTTCCTACCTCTGTTTAAGCAGAGGACTGTGATCTCACCTTCACCTCAGGAAGGCAGTTGGAAAGGGAAAAAGTGGATACAGCTTGAAAGGCACCGTCCTGACTTTTGAAAGGTGAAGAGGACCACTTCGGTCTCACCCAGATTACCGCCCCCTGCCATTTCCCAATCAGGAACCAACCTCCACACCAGCTGCAGCCAGCAGCCAGCGGATAGACTCCATCCTGCCTCGGCCACAGAAGTACCAGAGCTTTGGTTTGGCCGCCATGACTGCTGGCCTGGGTTTTCTGAAGGGCAAAAGAAGAAAATATGTTTAAAGAAAAAACTAGCACAGACTATATGGTATATCTCCCCTTAATTCCAAAACTGGTGAAACAAAACTATTATTTAGGGATGCATACATAGGAGGCAAAAGTATGAAGAGAAGCAAGGAAATAATTATGACAGACACAGATGGTGGTTACCTCTAGTGAGGAGAAATGGCGGCTGTGATTGGAGTCAGGGTATGGGGGTTCTGGGATGCTAATAACATTCTGTTTCTGAAACAGAATTACTAATTAGCCTTTATAATTGATCTTTAAACTGTATAGAAATACTTCTGCACTTTCCTGTGTGTATGCTCTAGCTCACAATTTAAGAAATAGGAAAAGAACAAACAAACCAGTTAAGCCCCAAACTGCCCTGCATTACGTGCTAGCCAGGATCCCACTTAAAGTGGCTGCCTATGCTAACAAAACTCACAAGGAAGTAAAAAATCAGAATAACAGTAGTCAGTTTATGATGAGAAACATGACTGTTAATACCCACAATCATATGAGAACAGAGTCACTTGGGTTCTCAAAGTCTTGCAGGTTTTTTAAGCCATTTCCCCCACAACCAGCCACTTCTCTGCATTGGATTTACAGTTTAACTCTTGGAGAAGTTTGATTCCTTTCCTGCTGTCTTGCCACTTCCTGGGCACTGCCTATGTTTGGTTGTCAAGATTCATTCCTTTCAAACTACCTGGTTAGCTCCTGCATGGCAATTTCAAGAGCTTCTTGAAAACTCACCACTGTATTGTCCTGGGAGACACAATGATTAAAAAAGGTACCACAATTCTCTGATTAGAGAAGCTATGCTTAAGTCCAGCAACTCACTACTAACAAACCTTGAAACGAATTGTACAATAAACCAAATGTGGAGAAAATATGAGAAGAGGAGACAGTGACTATGTCTTCTTCTTAACCTCTCTCCAACAAGATAACTCCCGAATCCTCTGATCTCCTGGAGCATCCCTTGTAGGATGATTAAGGACCAGATAGAAGCAGCCCCTCACACACTCAGAAATCAAAAGGAGGAAGGTGCAGCCAAATACACACAGTCGGTTCCTGTGCCCGGGACATTCACATCCAGACGGCCAGCTTCCAGGTCCTGATCATGTGTCAGGAGGCAAATGAAACAGGCAGCTGACAAATGGTTCCTGGCTCAGAGGATCCCCTCCAGGTCTGCAGGCATTCTGCAGCTTTCAGATAAAAATCAAGCAATACTGGTGAAGTCAAATGCCAGTGTCTCACTTGGGAAGCTCCGTCTCTCCTCTCTCTCTTGGGCGCACAGCGCTCTCACCATTTGACCCCTCTCTACCTGTCCTGAGAAACAGGGATGAGAATGTAAGTCAAACTGGGGCTGCTCTGAGCTTGCTTCCTGTCATTCTGTCTCCCTGAAATGTTTGGTCCAAATTCTGTTTGAAATAAACCCAATGGGACAAAGGAAATCCTGGTAAACCTCTTTTCATAGTGATTCTATTCTGCTCCCCTAGTTAGCCAAAGTTGAAAGTTACCCTTTGGTTTAGAAACCGTGGATCTAAATACAGTCATCTCTGGTAACTTCCAGATAGCTGTTTCTGAGCAGTGGGTGCTAAAGTGTAGGCTGAATAGTCTTTCTTCTGTCTGGTTATTCTCTTAGTGAGATGAAAACTCACAGCCCTGGACTGCTCATAGGAGATGGGTACTTCACATGGCCACCGAGTGTCATGACTTGGAGGCTCCAAATTATGTATTAGTTCTTGTCAAGAGTGAGCTACCAATGGTACAGAACTCTCTCAGACAAAAGGACTGTCAGCAAAATGCCATCCTAAAGGTATTAAGAATGGGGACAAGCTTCTTGTTGGCATGGCAGTTGACATTCGAAGGGATGTAGAGCTATGTGCCTTGGAGGTGAAATCAGTGAGAAGCTGCAGACATCAGACAAGCGGACAGCAGTCTGGTGTCAGGAATGGAATGAGGGGAGAGTCATTAAGTGAGAGGGAAGCCTGAGCTCCATTGAGTACAACCTCCTGGATGTGGGTAACAGCCCCCCGGGCCTGTCCAAGAGAATGAACAGTGAGAAAGCTTGTGACCGAGCAGGAAGTTGTGGGGACTTCTGGGAACAGACCGCTTTTCTCCTGTCCTCTGCAGTCACTCCTTTCTAAAGTACCTGGCTAATAGCATCTGATGGACATTGCTGAGTTGTTTTACAGATGCTAAAACCACCACCAAATGGGAGAAACTAACTACTTGACGATCATGAGCACATAGGCCCCAGACCTACCAGAGCCTAAGGATTGATAATGTGATACCAGCCCCCGCCCTCACCTGGCCTTTAAAAATGCTTTGCTGAAATCCTTCGAAGGGTTTGGGCTTTTTGAGCACTAGCTGTCCTGGACGCCTCGCTTGGTACCCTGCAATAAGTGTGACTCTTTCCATCACCACAACCCAGTGTCAAGAGATTGGCTTTACTGAACATGGGCAAGTGGACCCAAGTTTGGATCTGATTCTGTTCATGTACAGCCTGCTCTGTGCTAGACATGGAGTTGGATGCTCAAACAGAAGTGATAAGTGAGTGTGACTATTCCCATCTTTCAAAGGCTGGGGGCTCTGCACTTTAGAGTCATGAGTCCTCACTATTGTACAACCTTATTCCATCTCTTTAGGCCTCTGTCTCCTAACCCTTAAGATGGGGGTAGTGGTTGTACTCCCTGCCTCAGACAGTTGTTGTGAAGACCAAGGATTGAAAAAAATTAATAGATAAAATACCATACCATAATGTCTCACCCATATCAGCTAGAGTCTTCCATGCTTAATCAAATTACAGGTGGATGTGGTATTTTCTTAGAATTTTTTATGCTAAGATTGGCTTGTTTTATACATGATTTATGTTTGTCACAAATGCAACTGATACTTGTAAAAGAGAGCTAAAACTTTTGGAAATTTGACCAGATATTGCAATAGAAGATATTTAAAATGTAAAAACTGGTGTGGTTTTTGCCTTCGTTTGTGATTATGAGGGTAATTGGAACACGTGCATGGTTTGCTGCTGTAAGGAAGTGTATCTGGGAATTTTACGTGACCCTTTGTGTTCACAATTTCCCTCCCCCACCCACTTACTTCTGCCTGCCCCTTGAACATTTTCAAGACGTGTAGGAGGTTAAAGGATGAATCACTCCCCTCTCCATCAGCACCTCCAAGTCTTCCCTGGTGCCCAAGGGAGCCCCTAAAGCCCAGGGTTACAATGAAGGAGAACTCACTTCAGATAAACAGGACCATAGCCTGAAATCTTGCCTTCCAATCCAAAAGAAGGAAACTTTTTTTTTTTAGTTGTTAGTAACCAGCCACCACTTCTTGTAAAAAATCCCAGCAAGTGTTCATGTGCCCCATTGATGGCTGCCTCTAGCCAACCAGCCGCTCTTCCTCACCTCTCAGCCCGCGCTCCACAATGTTCCGAATTGGGCTCTCAGGTGAATGATGGAGTCTCAGCAGGACTCTGGTCCCCACCCAAACCCTCCCAGGAGGAGCTGTTCCTTCTAGAATGGCAGAGACAGACAAGGGGCCCAGTACATCCTTACAATCTCACACCATAGCCCAGGATGAACTGCTCCCCTGGATTCAACACCACAAATATATTAAGCTCCTGGTAGACAGGAGTCATGGCATAGTTCTTCCCTCTCCTGCAGAACCAACCTGGCATTATCCTAGACATATGGCAGCTGTCATCTCAATGCGCTGCATAGAGAGACCGGTTTCTTCATTTGTTAATGTTGGGTAGTTAGAATAGGGAAAAGGAGTCCAAAATGGCGGTGGCTAAAAGACAGGAAGGGAAAAGGCCGCGAAGATAGAACAGAGGAAATTCAAAGGAAGGTTGGAGGACCGGAGTGAGGACTTCAGGTAGAATAGCGCTCCTGCCTAAGCCAATTTGCATAGGACAGGCCCAGGGGGAAGGAAAAACATATAAAAAGAGGAGCCAAAGGGCTCTCTCTCTCTCTTTCCTGCGCGATGGGGTGCTCTTCTCTTCGCGTCTTTGGATCGACATGCCCTCACGCCTCGAAGATGGATTTTCCTGCTATCTTCTAAATAAAATAGAGCTGTAACACTGAAATGTAACACTGATTTCTCTAAGAGCTATAACACAGTCTGTTCGAGACCTGAGAGTATAACATGGTCTTTCCAAGACCCGAGAGCTGTGAGGGGGCTTTAATGTTCTTCACTCCAAATCTTTGTTGTGAAGAGACAAAGAACCGAGGAGCATACACTCGCCTGACATTAAGATTTCTGTGTTTGAGCTTTCACTCTTTCAACATTAAATGTTTATGGATCTGCTTCTATGGCTATAGTCCTAGGTTGCACACTCCAGGCATACAAAGATAAGTAAGGTGTGGTTTCTGCTGTTGAAAACCTTATATCTAGTGATGGAAATATCCAGACCATGAAGAGGTAAGTCAGAATAAGTGTTTAAGAAGAGCATAATATAGTATTACAGGGACAGGGCCTTACAGATTAGGTATATATAAATATGTTTGGTTCCTTGAGCCCCACCCCTTCCTACTCCCAAGGCATTATAGATTAATGGCCTAAACCAACTCCTTTAGTCCTTTATCCTTGACCTCTAATGAATTTCAACAAAGATTAATTTCAAACCACAACTTGGTAACACAGAGGCCCAAGTTTATGCTTCAGAAAGTAAACCCCATTCTCACTGTTTTAAAAAAAAGTACATTGTCAAAGCTTGAAAGAACAGGTGTGATGGAAATATTCATTCTGTTTGTGGGAAACAAAGAAGCCAAGAACAAAAGAATTCTTTCTGAATTTCATCCCAAACACAAACAGATCTGAGAACACAGCCTGCTGGAAGAATAAGAGCCTGAGGGGTTGTGCTGAGTATAAATTCACTCCCATCTCTTCAAGTCTGCTTTTTATGTTGACCTTGACCAACAGGTGTATCCTGAACTAAATACACCTTGTTCCCCAAGTAGACTCCTTGCATGACTCCTTTTACAAAAATGATTTTATTTATTTATTTATTGTGGCTGTGCTGAGTCTTTGTTGCTATGTGAGCTTTTCTCTAGTTGCAGGGAGTGGGGGCTACTCTCGAATTGTGGTGTGAAGGCTTCTCACTGTGGTGGCATCTCTTGTTGAGAGGCACAGACTCTAGGGGATGTGGGCTTCAGTAGTTGCAGCATGGGGGCTCAATAGTTGGGGCACCTGGGCTTAGTTGCTCCATGGAGGGCTTAGTTGCTCTGCGGCACGTGGGATCTTCCTAGATCAGGGATTGAATCCATGTCTCCTGCATTGGAAGGTGGATTCTTTACTGCTGAGCCCCTGGGAAGCCCTCCCCACATGACTCTTTTGACATTGGGAATTGAGACTTGTCTCTCAGGGGTGTTGAACTTCTACTGTGTGCGGCTTTACCTGAGGTGAGCAGGGCTATGCACATCCCACTCAGAGCCCCAGGTGCCTAAGGCAAGCTGGGCAGAAAGCAGCCATGATGGTATGACAGCCTTTAGATATTCGGTGTGTGGTCTTTCAGTAACAAGCATGCCCTAAATTTCTTTTTCTTTCTTTTTGTGACCGTAAATTAAGCAACGACTTATGTGATAAAATACAGAAAGCATAAACCACACATTTTAAAAAATTGCACTTACCAGTATTTAAAACTTTGCTTTTCAAAAGGCATTTTTTAAGAAAAAGAAAAGGCAAATCAACTATTGGGAGAAATTATTTACAAAGCATACTTGATTAAGGAACTCATCCAGAATATATAAAGAACACTTATACCTCAATAATAAAAACAAAAACCAACACTTAAAACCAGTGGACAAAAAAACCCCAGTGGGCAAAAATTTGAGCAGATAAAACTAAAATTAAAAAAAAATTTTTTTTTAGAAAATGTAGAAGAACATGTATCTGAGTCAGGCTCTGGATATCAGGAGAAGCAAAGACCTATGTCTAGATTTCAGCTCCTCTTCTCACTTGAGTAAGCTTTTTAAACCTCTCTCAGCTTCAGTTTCCTTAGAGTCCCTAAATCATTTGTTAGTAGTAGAAATGTGATAAAGTGTACAAACTGCCGAACATAGTAAGGACTCAAAAAATGGCACATGTGCCCGCAAACACACACACACATGCACACACATCTATATCTCCAGATTGTAGCAACAGTCACATATGAGAAAAAAAAAAAAATCAGTGGAAGTGGAAGGCATTCTTTAAAAGTGTATTTGTTGTTGCTTTTGCTTTATTTCTTTGGCTGTGTGGCATGTGGGATCTTAGTTCCCTGACTAGGGACTGAACCACGACCCCTGCTGTGGAAGCACAGAGACCTAAACACTGGACCACCAGGGAAGTTTCTAGAAGTGTGATTTTGGACCAGCAGCATCAGCTTCATCTAGGAACTTGTTAGAAATGCAGAATCTCAGTTCCTGGGCCAGATCTACTGAATCAGAGGCTGCATGCTGGGAGCCAACACACGAGACCCTACCCATGACAAGGTCATGAGGGAGAAAACCTCACAGGCAAGGCGGATCAGGTTTTCAGGGGTTTCGAAAAGGCCAGCTCATGAGATCCCACCCATGACAAGGTCACGAGGAGAAAGCCTGACAGGCAAGGCAGATCAGGTTTTCAGGGATTTCGAAAAGCTGCCCCCGGCAGCTCACCTTAAAGATGCTATCTGTCTTTCTGATGCCTGCCTCAATAGACTACTCCCTAATTTCTGTGACACAGGCAGAAGGCCTTCCCCGATCTCTTCCCAAATAAGAATCAATTTAGAACTTTAATCAATAGGTTTCCCAGGTGGTGGTATTTTATGAGATTATCCAGGGTAAAAGGAGTGTTTTAATTTAAACTCCTTTGCTGGTATTTTAGTTTGTTTGGCAAATGCATTTATGCCCTTGGTACTAATATGCATGATTGCTTATAATACCCTAATCATAAAATAACATAAAGAACCTGATCACATAAAAAGCCCTAATAGACATAGAGCATTTTTGAGGGGTGAAGGCGTCCTATTAGAAAACATAAGAAAAATAATTCTAAAGGTGGTTATTGAGTTGACGTTTGCTTGCTGTGTTTTGCTTGCTGTGTTTTTGCTTTTAATGTGCTAAGGTTGTGTTATAGAAACCATTGTTAATATAGTTAAAGATCTAGAGAAATAAGAACTTAGTCCTAGTGTGGTAACAATGAGATGGTTGTTAATTGTCAGCCAGGAGTGCTAGGCAGGGGCTGCCTCACCAAAGTCGCAGAGTTAGTCTGGGGTAAACTTCTTAGATAAACGCAACTGACAACTTCTGCAGAAGGATTAATTTTTGTGTTAACAAGGTTATACTTCTACTCTGTACTGTTGCCCTATGAGACTGCTACCTTTCAGTTAAGGTCACCAGAGAAACAGAAAATAGGTTTACATTCACCTGACTTGCATAAATGTTAATAGGCCCCAAGGCCAGAAGATAATGTACAAGACCCTCATAAACAAAGAAGTATGCAGAGAACACCCTGGTTTCCTGAAGAACAAGGTGATGTAATGTTAAACTATCTTCCCCTTAGAAACGTACTAATTTAGGGTATAAAAGCTATGGTAAAAAATAAAGCATTGCCAGACTCGGCTGCACACCCCGTCTGGTCACTCTCTCTTTCTCTCTCTCTCTCTCTCCCCCTCTCCCTCGCAGGTTTGTCCCTATCAAGGCTAGTCTCCCGTTTCTTCTCTCTCTAGCCAACGCCATTCATCCTGAGGGTACCCCCTGGATCCTGCCGTGGCAAGTGGCGCCACGAACAGGGAACCCGAAGATAAGCCCCCCCCCATTGTTCAGTCTTCGGGATGGCTAGGACCCCACTAGGGCGCCGCGGCCCCCCCGCATAAGATAGGTAGGGTGAGGAAAGTGGGTAGGCTTCAGGTTTTAGAACCCTACTAGGGCGCTACAGGCCCCCTACATAAGAAAGGTAGGGTAAGAAAGGTGGGTACGTTTCAGGTTCTTTCTTTCTTCTCTAAAATTAAGCCTCTTCCTTTCTTCTCTTTTTTTCTTCTTCTAATTAGTAACAAAAATGGGTAACAGTGAGTCAAAAGAAAGACAGCTTTTTATTAGAATCATAATGCAACTCGTTAACCGCAGAGGAATTAAAGTTAAAAAGACCAGTGTTCAGTCCTTTTCTACCTTTGTCCAAGAGCAATGTCCTTGTTTTCCAGAAGAGAGCAGTTCTCCTGGGTTCCCTTACCCTCCTGCCCTCCACCCGGGTGCCCTTTCCGATGAGATCTCTTGCTTTGTCAGCACATGTGTCTCCTCGGACAGTTCATTTATAAAAGCCCAGTTACAGGCCCTGGAAGGGGTCCCCCTTCCTGCAACTGGTGGGGACTCTTCTTCGCTGAGACTGACATCCTGACCACTCGGGGTACTCAGAGGCCAGCTTGCCTGCCAATGGACCAGACCCAGCGGCCGCAACTGGGACCCTTTTGTCCCTGGTCTCCTCCTGACGCGGACAACTGGCCAGAGTGCCCCGACTAGTAAGGAACAAGAGACTTTATTGAGCTCTCTCCCCTCCCCTCTCTCTGTCCTCTCCTTAGCCCTTCCCATCCTTCCCATTTTTCTAATCCCCTTGTCCTGGACGCAGGAATTTGGTCGAAGGGCCTCAGCTTGAGCTGAGGATTGGAGACTGGTCACCTCCTCTTGCAGAGAACTCGAATTCCGGTAGGGCCGAGTTCCAGTCCTCCCTTCTCTGGATGCCTGGGTGTCTGCAGGTGGCAGGAGACGTCTGTAAGGCCACCCCTTTTGTGCCCCTTTCCCGCCTCCTCCTCCTTCTTCTTTTCCTTTCCTCCTCTTAAAACCTTTGAAGACATCTGAAGTTCTGTGTCTCTATAGAAGGTTTTCTGAGAGACTGTATTCTTGTATTTAAGGGAGTGGCTGATGAGGACTGCCAGGTTTTATATGTGTGTGTTTTAACTCTGTGTTCTGTGTTGTGATTTTTGATGGCCATTTTGTTTTTTGTTAGAACTTGATTTTCTTTCCCTGTGCCTTGAGACCAGAGCTCTCCGGAACACTTATCTAGACCATCTCTAACTCCTGAGACTGAGGGGAAAAGGGAAAAAGCCTTTAAATTTTTTATTTATTTCAACTTTTTTATAAACTAGTAAATTTTATATTGTAATATCTAATTCATGACCAAACTTAAAAAATGAAGCTAGATCTTGCACTGTGTCTGTCTAAATATGTCTTGGTATGTCTTTGTCTCTGGGTGATATTTTTTAGGTTAATTGGTAAATGAACTCTATTTAATTGGCTTTAAAAAAAGGTAAGCGCTTACAAATCAAATAATTCTAAATTAAACAATAAATTCCAGGTTCAGGTAAACTGGGAAATATTCAGTATTAAATACCCGATATTAATGTTTGTTTGTTGACCTATCTAATGTAGACATGTCTTAGAGTAATTAACATCAAGTAAAATATTTTCATTATGCCTAGGTTTATTATAAGTTAAATATTGTTATATTATAATATCTGTTACAAGTTTGTCAGCAAGGAAAGTACCTCAAGTAAAGAAACTTCAAAAAAAAAAAAAGTAAATGAGATATGAGCTTTTGAACTTTATTAAGATTAAAAATGTCTGTCTAAAACAGTTTCTCTAGATTTTGGTAACCTAATTTTCTAAGGGTTGTGCTAAACTACCTTTAAGTATTGGAAGTCTATTGAATAATTAGGTCATTTCCAAATAAAATAAGATTTTGAAACATTTACTACTAAACACTGATTTCCCTTTACAGAAAAATTAAAGAGATTTGGGACTACAAATAAATAATGTTTGATGTCATTCTGAGATGTTCGCTAGAATTTTTTTAGAAATTATCACTGGTATTTATGTTCACCAATCTATAGAATGCTAATATAAAAGTAAATTCTTGGTTTCTTAAAGAAAGTAGGATGTGTGTGTTCAGTAAAGAAGGTATGAAAAATGAAATTACATTTTATAAAAAAAAAAAGGGAAGTAAGTCTGACTTACAGGTGGCTGTTTCAGGATGGGAGAACAAAGTAATCGGTACAGAAAGTGTTAAGAAGGTTTGATGGGAAGTGCACTCCAAGGGAAGAGTTTTGTGCATAAATACAAGTTTTCTTGAGACGTTGAACTGCCTTTGATAATGGGTTTTAAGTTTCTTTACCTCTGACGTGATCTGTTCTATGTTTACCTTTGAAATCTTCTTTTTTACTTTGGCTAAGTAAATATATTATTTCACAGTGATCTATATGATTCTACCTGACAGAGTACTATAAACCCTTTTGATATTTATTGACAAAACTGCCTAAATAGCTTGACTTCTAGCTGACTTTGGGATCCTTCAGAGGGCCCCTGAGACATCCCAAAGAGCTATTAAACTACCTGAGTTCATTTGACACGTTAAATTGCATGGGGATTATTGTTGGAGGAGTGATAACTCTTCTCAGGTTATATTGTATGGTTGATGTTACTTATATAGATATCCTAGAAATTATGTAAAATTCATGAAAATCTGATATGTCCTGGTAAAATGTTGTCACTTCTAATTTTAGTTATCATGTTAAAGTGTTACAAGTCACAGCAATGACCAGGCTACTTTGTCAATTACAATTTAATTAGATTTTAAACATGCCTTGTATGGTTTCACTCTCACGCCTTTAGAAAAATACTGCTAGTTCTTCAAGATTTATAAAAAAGACTTTTCTAAGATTAACTGAAAAATTTTGTTTGTTTGCTATCTGGTAAATTGGTAACAGACTGAAATTTAGTCTACTGTCTATGTTAAGAGAACAAAGTTTTCTTAGGATGAATCTTTCAATAACAGATTATGAATTTCTTTGCCTTTAAGTGATTTATATTTGTTTTTAAAATCTTTTGTTACTTTAGTAAAGTAAATACATGTAAAAGCTCATTCTGCTTCTACCAAAAATAACCCCTCACTGTTAGACTTGTGCTATCCTAATGTCTTAAAACTGACAACGCCCCTGCTTACACTTCTAAATCGTTTCAAGACTTTTGTACAAGGTTTCATATAAAACATAGCACAGGTATCCCTTATAACCCACAGGGACAAGCCATCGTAGAAAGAGCACATCAGACCCTAAAAACTCAAATTTTAAAACTACAGAAAGGTGAGTTTAAGTATAGTTCCCCTCACCAGATTCTGCAACACGCTCTTTTGTGATAAACAATCTAAACACTGATTCATTTGGGGTTACTGCAATATCCAACATTGGAGTCCAGAGCAGCAGAGTACAAAACCTCTGGTTAACCAGAAAGACCTTCTTTCAGGACAATGGAAGGGTCCTGACCCATTACTAACCAGCGGCCAAGGGTATGCTTGTATTTTTCCCCAGGGTGCTGAGTCGCTAATTTTGGTCCTAGACAGACTGATTCGCCATGTCCCAGTCCCCCAGACATCTGGTTCCCCCATTGCTTCGACCACAAAAGAAGGAGGACACTCCTCTGCCCTTGCCTCTGCCACCCACCTGGAAGGTCCAGCAGACTCTGAAACAACTGGCAGCGGAGATCCCGGAAGAACAAACGGAAACCACCAGGACATCCTGCGCGGGCAACTCAACAAGCCTCCATACCCACATCGGGGCAAATGAAGTCGCTGTGCCGTCAAGCACAGAGAATAGCTTCTCTACAGGGATCCTCAGCCTCTCCTGAAAGGGTTTTTATTGCTATGCTTGCTTTACTGTCTTGCCAGGCAAGTGCTACCTCTTCTACATGAGAAAAATATTGGGCATATTTCCCTGATCCCCCGACCTTCCAAGTAGTTACTTGGAACAATGACCCTACACGGGTCAACACAGACCAGCCTCATCTCTTGGGAGGATCCTATACTTCTTATAATAAAGATCATTATCCCATCAATTTTAACTATACTTTTAGGGGATTAACGGATGACCTTCCCCTTTGCTTTAACTTCCCCATAGTCATACAAGCAATCTTATCATTCCCTCTAAGGAGGGGTGTGTTGGAACCTCCAAGAAAGCAATTCTGACAGATTCTCCAGCATAAAAATTTTCAGACAAAACAGGAGATCAGCTGGTTTGAATATTACAGGCCCATATGCCCGGGGTCCTTGACCCCTATAAATCCTTGTTCCTTAATGCTCCACCAAAATATCCAAATTGTATTGATGTTGCTTCTTCAGATGTTATATAGAAAATTATAGACAACCGCCTTGGATACCTGATATGAAAATCTTGTACTTATAACTCGAGAATAGATTATAGAATACCGGGAGGCGGAAACTATTCGGTACAAGACTGGAGCAATCCAAATCCAAGTCAGAATCCAGGGTCTGTTTCTGACCATGTCAGTAGGTTTAGCAATTGGAAAGATGATTCCCTCCCTTGGCCATTGGTGGCCAACAGATGGCATTATAATCAATTTGTTCCCCCCATGTTGTCCTATACTACTAAGGGCAAAACTTTTTGGCAACCAGAAATTTGGAGAGCCCTTGCTGCCACCTCCATTGTTACTTTAACTCCAGAAAACGATTCCACCTATTCTGTGCTGGCCTGTTTACGCTCCCCTTAGGTTTTTTTGTTTACTAATGATTCAAAAAGGCTTCATATACAAATGAATTATTCAAGTGGACCCAATATAGTCTACTGTAAACCATGCATGCTTTCATCCTGTTTAACCCCTCAATATAATATTTGTTCTTTTGTGGTGCTGCAACGCCCACCTTATCTTATGGTGCCTGTCACAGTGAATGCCTATTGGTATGACAATTATGGTTTAGCTGTTCTGCAACAGCTATAAGATTTAACGCATTCCCTACGATTTGTAGGATTACTTATTCTAGGGATTTCAGCTTTGATAACAGCAATTACCTCTGTCACTGTGGCAGCGATATCATTGACTCAACAGGTACATACTGCTCAATATGTCAATGATATGTCAAAAAATGTGTCTTTAGCTCTAGCTATGCAAGAGATTATAGATAGGAAATTAGAAGGAAAAATAGATGCCCTAGAAGAAGCAGTCATGCATATTGGAACTGAGTTGCAGGCTTTAAGGGTAAAGTCAGCACTATCCTGTCACGCTGACTATCGGTGGATCTGTGTAATGCCCCTGAAAGTAAATTATACAGATTACAATTGGGAAAGGGTTAAAAATCATATTTCAGCTGTATGGAATAGCTCCAGCATTAGTTTAGATCTTGGAAAGCTTCATGGTCACATAAAAATCTTAGAACATTCCCGCCTGGACTTTACTGCTGCAGGAGCTGCTCATGATTTTTTTCATACCTTTTCTAACTTTATTACTGGAAAAAATATCCTATCAACAATCTTCAGTTACGCTGCTGTAGCAGCCCTTGTTTTACTTCTCATTATAATCCTTCCTTGCATTGTCAGAACTCTCCGGCAGAGTACTCAGAAGCTCGTGACTGAGATCCATCTGGCTGTCTTAAAAAGTAAAAAAAGGGAGAGATGCTGGCAGCCAACACACGAGACCCTACCCATGACAAGGTCATGAGGGAGAAAACCTCACAGGCAAGGCGGATCAGGTTTTCAGGGGTTTCGAAAAGGCCAGCTCATGAGATCCCACCCATGACAAGGTCACGAGGAGAAAGCCTGACAGGCAAGGCAGATCAGGTTTTCAGGGATTTCGAAAAGCTGCCCCCGGCAGCTCACCTTAAAGATGCTATCTGTCTTTCTGATGCCTGCCTCAATAGACTACTCCCTAATTTCTGTGACACAGGCAGAAGGCCTTCCCCGATCTCTTTCCAAATAAGAATCAATTTAGAACTTTAATCAATAGGTTTCCCAGGTGGTGGTATTTTATGAGATTATCCAGGGTGAAAGGAGTGTTTTAATTTAAACTCCTTTGCTGGTATTTTAGTTTGTTTGGCAAATGCATTTATGCCCTTGGTCCTAATATACATGATTGCTTATAATATCCTAATCATAAAATAACATAAAGAACATGTCACATAAAAGCCCTAATAGACATAGAGCATTTTTGAGGGGTGAAGGCGTCCTATTAGAAAACATAAGAAAAATTATTCTAAAGGTGGTTATTGGGTTGACGTTTGCTTGCTGTGTTTTGCTTGCTGTGTTTTTGCTTTTAATATGCTAAGGTTGTGTTATAGAAACCATTGTTAATATAGTTAAAGATCTAGAGAAATAAGAACTTAGCCCTAGTGTGGTAACAATGAGATGGTTGCTAATTGTCAGCCAGGAGTGCTAGGCAGGGGCTGCCTCACCAAAGTCGCAGAGTCAGTCTGGGGTAAACTTCTTAGATAAACGCAACTGACAACTTCTGCAGAAGGATTAATTTTTGTGTTAACAAGGTTATACTTCTACTCTGTACCTATGAGTACATCCCTATGAGACTGCTACCTTTCAGTTAAGGTCACCAGAGAAACAGAAAATAGGTTTACATTCACCTGACTTGCAAAAATGTTAATAGGCCCCAAGGTCAGAAGATAATGTACAAGACCCTCATAAACAAAGAAGTATGCAGAGAACACCCTGGTTTCCTGAAGAACAAGCTGTTGTAATGTTAAACTATCTTCCCCTTAGAAACGTACTAACTTAGGGCATAAAAGCTATGGTAAAAAATAAAGCATTGCCAGACTCGGCTGCACACCCCATCTGGTCACTCTCTCTGTCTCTCTCTCTCTCCCTCGCAGGTTTGTCCCTATCAAGGCTAGTCTCACGTGTCTTCTCTTTCTCGCGGACACCGTTCATCCTGAGGGCATCCCCTGGGTCCTGCCAAGGCTGGACCCTGGCAGCTGCATTTTTCACAAGACCCCTTCCCCCCCCCAGGGGATTCATTTGTACACAGGCCAACCCCAGAGAAATGCGGATTTTGTTCCAGACCACAGCTATAAAGTGAATATTGGAATAGAGTCACACTTTTTTTTTTTTCGGTTTCCCAGTGCATATAAAAGTTATGTTCATACTATACTGTATTTTTTTAACTGTGCTATAGCAGTATGTCTAAACAAATGTACATATCTTAATTAGAAAATACTTTATTGCTAAAAAATGCTTGCCATCACCTGAACTTTCATCAAGTCATAATATTCTTGCAATAGTAACATTAAAAATCACTTATCACCATAACAAATTAATAATAATGAGAAAATCTGAAATATCGTGATATTTACCAAAATGTCACAGAGACACAAAGTGAACAAATGCTAATTGGAAAAATAATGCTGACAAACTTGCTTGAAGCAGGGTTGTCACAAAACTACTATTTGTGGGAAAAAAAAGAAAACAAAGAAACAGTGCAATATCTTCAGAGCACAATAAAATGAGATGTGCCTGTACTAAAACTAAGCTTGAGAAGCCAGATCTAGAGTGAAAGCCCAACTAAACTACACCTGGGGCTCAGGGTGTGGCCCCAGGTTCTCCCAGGGTTTGCTGAACAGGCACGAAATGCAGAATCTGATGTTTAAAAAGCAGGCTGAGCAAATGATTATGTGCAGGAGGGTGTGGGGCCAGAACAGAGAAAGGGAAGAGGAGAGGGAATCAGGGAGAATTCCAAGTCCATTTCCTGTGTTGAATCATTTACACCGACCCCCTTAGAGAGAGGAATTCCTAGGATGCAAGGCATCCTCCAGTCTCCAAGATTAACCAAGTACTACGTGTGTAGATTCAAGCCTTGGGCAGATCTGGAAAAACAGATGTCAGTTTCCTCAACTGTAAAATGAAGAGTTGGTTGAGAGTTCAATCATCTTCCTTTTCTCAGCTTTAACAGTCTTTCTGATCTTACTTCTTTCCCCCTATATTCATTCACCCTGTGCTCCTATCTGCTGAACATATATGTTGGGAAATCAGCCAGTCTTTTGGGGGCGGTGGGTGTGAAATTCTGCTGACAATGTTAGCAGTTGTTCTGGATAATTTAGGCATATAAATGCACATTTTCCTTGATTTCATTTAGGCAAAAAGCAGGCTTTTATTGAATTTTCAACATAAAGAAAGTTTTGAGAGATTAACTAAAGAAGTTGCCAGTTTTAGCAGATGTTTTGGGACAGAATACAAGAGGCGAATTTTAAATCTATTATCACTAGAAATATCCTTGACATTGATTCTGCTTCTCCAGTGGATCAGAACCGTCTGCCTTCACGACAAAGCAGGGCAGCGCCTGGGATCTTAGTTTCCCAGCCAGGGTTCGAACCTGTGCCCCCCGTACTGGGAGCACAGAGTCTTGAACACTGGACCCCGAGGGAAGTCCGTGGATCTGACACCTTAATTAGTTGGATTTGACATGCTATCAGAGGGAAAGTCTCCTACATGGAGCCCCCATCCCCGCCCCATCCTCACCAAAAGAGCTGTGCTAGTGTTTACATGACATTTTCAAGACACAAATAGCTGGACCCTATTCCTGGGTGGGGCGGGAGTGGGGATTACTTGTAGGATGATGAGGGAGGTAATTTTGTTCCAAATTCACATGCTAAGCATCTTCTATATTTCAGTTACAGAAATGAAATTTCCTTTGCATTAAAGTCTAACAGATTGACTCATGTTGACTTATCCCCGCAAGGCTAACGAACTTACTTAAATGAAAAGTATAGCTGAGAGAGGAGACTTTCATCCCAGGCTCCTTGGAGGATAAACAAAGTGAACCACAACATGGCCCACTGCTGTTAAAAACTGGGGCAAATTCTAGAAAAATCTCTGTCAGGGTTTGACTTAGAGACTCCTGCTTTCAACTTGGTGCTATACCCTGGGGAGGCAAGACCCCAGGGGAAGACCCCAGTGTCAGATCATTTGAACTGAATCTTCCAAGCATACAAGGGACGCAGGAGGTTGAGTTTACCTGTTAGGCACCGGGCACAGAGCGGGTGATTTCTGTGTTCTTTCCAGCTGTGTTCAAAATGATGCAATTTGGCCAAGGAGGAAAAATGTAATGGCTCAAAAATTAATAAACGCTTAAGTTCCACCAAGGGCGTTATGCCCACCAATCAACTGAAATACCACTTGACTCTTACATACTTATTTTTGAAATTACACAATATCTAACACAGTTTTGAGGGCATTTGAGTGTCTGATATTATGCACATTTCATGCACCTAAATGATAGTCTTCAAAGGCTTTGTTTAGATGTACATTTGCTATTTCATTTTCATTTGTGTATCTACTCTGCAGAAAAAAATACCTGTTCCTTTTGTTTGATATAGGCAAGTTTAGAAATAGTCATTACTGTAGAGCAGAGAATGGAATAGCATTTTAAATCAACTATACTTCAACAAAAATAAAAGGAAATAATAGTCATCAAGTTAACCACAAAATTAAAGAAATTTCTGACTACAAGTGACAAATTTGGTAACAAAATAAATTATCCAACCAGGCCTAAAAAGAGAAGATAAGAACATCACCACTAACCTTGTCTCTTCCTGGCTCTCCTCTCTGGGGTGCTTCAGAGGGATTAAGTGAGGGTTTATAAACCTTTATAGAGCTTTCTAATTGAAAGCTCTACCCCCTCAAGGGATTGGTCAATAAGCATTCCAGTTTGTACATACCTCTAGGGTAGGTACTTTACATCCCTTATTTGGATGTTTGGTCAAGTTACTCAGGTAAGTAGAAAGAAAGATTCCACTGGCTCATTCAACAAATATTTACTGAGTACCACTCTGTGCCAGGTACTGTTTTAGTCCCAGGGTCTACAGTGTTATGCATGTCAGACTCAATTCCTGTGTTGGTGGTAGTGCTTACATTCTAGTTGGGGAAGACAGGCTGTATGAATATATAAGCAAATAAATGCGAGGTGTTCAAAATAATAATGCCAACACTGTATCAGATGATTATAGCTTATGGATAAAAGAAATCTATGACAACAGTGTTATAAGGGGTAGGACAGAGGAATTATAAGCAGTTATAAGGTACCTGAGAAATCTGTATGCAGGTCAAGAAGCAACAGTTAGAACTGGACATGGAACAACAGACTGGTTCCAAATTGGAAAAGGAGTACGTCAAGGCTGTATATTGTTACACTGCTTATTTAACTTATGTGCAGAATACATCATGCGAAATGCCGGGCTGGATGAAGCACAAGCTGGAATCAAGATTGCCAGGAGAAATATCAATAACCTCAGATACACAGATGATACCACCTTTATGGCAGAAAGAGAAGAACTAAAGAGTTGTTGATGAAAGTGAAAGAGGAGAGTGAAAATGTTGGCTTAAAGCTCAACATTCAGAAAACAAAGATCATGGCATCCGGTCCCATCACTTCATGGCAAATAGATGGGGAAACAGTGGAAACAGTGACAGACTTTATTTTTTTGTGCTCCAAAATCACTGCAGATGGTGACTGCAGCCATGAAATTTAAAGACGCTTACTCCTTGGAAGAAAAGTTATGACCAACCTAAATGGCATATTAAAAAGCAGAGACATTAGTTTGCCAACAAAGGTCCATCTCGTTAAGGCTATGGTTTTTCCAGTAGTCATGTATGGATGTGAGAGTTGGACTATAAAGAAAGCTGAGCGCCAAAGAATTGATGCTTTTAAACTGTGGCATTGGAGAAGACTCTTGAGAGTCCCTTGGACTGCAAGGAGATCCAACCAGTCCATCCTAAAGGAAATCAGTCCTGAATATTCATTGGAAGGATTGATGCTGAAGCTGAAACTCCAATACTTTGGCCAACTGATTCGAAGAACTGACTCATTGGAAAAGACCCTGATGCTGGGAAAGACTGAAGCCTGGAGAAGGGGATGACAGAGGATGGATGGCATCACTGACTCAATGGACATGAGTTTGAGTAAGCTTCAGGAGTTGGTGATGGCGATGGACAGGGAAGCCTGGCGTGCTGCCGTTCATGGGGTCGCAAAGAGTCGGATGCTGGGAGCCAACACACGAGACCCTACCCATGACAAGGTCATGAGGGAGAAAACCTCACAGGCAAGGCGGATCAGGTTTTCAGGGGTTTCGAAAAGGCCAGCTCATGAGATCCCACCCATGACAAGGTCACGAGGAGAAAGCCTGACAGGCAAGGCAGATCAGGTTTTCAGGGATTTCGAAAAGCTGCCCCCGGCAGCTCACCTTAAAGATGCTATCTGTCTTTCTGATGCCTGCCTCAATAGACTACTCCCTAATTTCTGTGACACAGGCAGAAGGCCTTCCCCGATCTCTTCCC
Source organism: Cervus elaphus (assembly GCF_910594005.1). Lineage (NCBI taxonomy): Eukaryota > Metazoa > Chordata > Mammalia > Artiodactyla > Cervidae > Cervus > Cervus elaphus. The sequence continues at coordinate 25,574,116 of NC_057821.1, forward strand.
AAATAAGAATCAATTTAGAACTTTAATCAATAAGTTTCCCAGGTGGTGGTATTTTATGAGATTATCCAGGGGGAAAGGAGTGTTTTAATTTAAACTCCTTTGCTGGTAGTTTGTTAGCCAAATGCATTTATGCCCTTGGTCCTAATATACATGATTGCTTATAATATCCTAATCATAAAATAGCATAAAGAACCTGATCATATAAAAGCCCTAATAGACATAGAGCATTTTTGAGGGGTGAAGGCATCCTATTAGAAAACATAAGAAAAATTATTCTAAAGGTGGTTATTGGGTTGACGTTTGCTTGCTGTGTTTTGCTTGCTGCATTTTGCTTGCTGTGTTTTTGCTTTTAATGTGCTAAGGTTGTGTTATAGAAACCATTGTTAATATAGTTAAAGATCTAGAGAAATAAGAACTTAGCCCTAGTGTGGTAACAATGAGATGGTTGCTAATTGTCAGCCAGGAGTGCTAGGCAGAGGCTGCCTCACTGAAGCCGCAGAGTCTGTGTGGGGTAAACTTCTTAGATAAACGCAACTGACAACTTCTGCAGAAGGATTAATTTTTGTGTTAACAAGGTTATACTTCTACTCTGTACCTATAAGTACAGCCCTATGAGACTGCGACCTTTCAGTTAAGGTCACCAGAGAAACAGAAAATAGGTTTACATTCACCTGACTTGCATAAATGTTAATAGGCCCCAAGGCCAGAAGATAATGTACAAGACCCTCATAAACAAAGAAGTATGCAGAAAACACCCTGGTTTTGTGAAGGACAAGCTGATGTAATGTTAAACTATCTTCCCCTTAGAAATGTACTAACTTAGGGTATAAAAGCTACAGTAAAAAATAAAGCATTGCCAGACTCTGACAGCTGCACACCCCCAGTCTGCTCGCTCGCTCTCTCTCTCTCTCTCTCTCTCTCTCTCTCTCGCCGACGCCATTCATCTTGAGGGTACCCCCTGGATCCTGCCAAGGCTGGACCCCGGTAAGTGGCGCCACGAACAGGGAGCCCGAAGGTAAGCCCCCCCCCCATCAGTCTTCGGGACGGCTAGGACCCCACTAGGGCGCCGCGGCCCCCCCGCATAAGATAGGTAGGGTGAGGAAAGTGGGTAGGCTTCAGGTTTTAGGACCCCACTAGGCGCTACAGGCCCCCCTACATAAGAAAGCTAGGGTAAGAAAGGTGGGTACGTTTCAGGTTCTTTCTTCTTCTCTAAAATTAAGCCTCTTCCTTTCTTCTCTTTTTTTCTTCTTCTAATTAGTAACATAAATGGGTAACAGTGAGTCAAAAGAAAGACAGCTTTTTATTAGAATCATAATGCAACTCGTTAACCGCAGAGGAATTAAAGTTAAAAAGACCAGTGTTCAGTCCTTTTCTACATTTGTCCAAGAACAATGTCCTTGTTTTCCAGAAGAGAGCAGTTCTCCTGGGTTCCCTTACCCTCCTGCCCTCCACCCGGGTGCCCTTTCCGATGAGATCTCTTGCTTTGTCAGCACATGTGTCTCCTCGGACAGTTCATTTATAAAAGCCCAGTTACAGGCCCTGGAAGGGGTCCCCCTTCCTGCAACTGGTGGGGACTCTTCTTCGCTGAGACTGACATCCTGACCACTCGGGGTACTCAGAGGCCAGCTTGCCTGCCAATGGACCAGACCCAGCGGCCGCAACTGGGACCCTTTTGTCCCTGGTCTCCTCCTGACGCGGACAACTGGCCAGAGTGCCCCGACTAGTAAGGAACAAGAGACTTTATTGAGCTCTCTCCCCTCCCCTCTCTCTGTCCTCTCCTTGGCCCTTCCCATCCTTCCTGTTTTTCTAATCCCCCGGTCCTGGACGCAGGAATTTGGTCGAAGGGCCTCAGCTTGAGCTGAGGATTGGAGACTGATCACCTCCTCTTGGCAGAGAACTCGAATTCCGGTAGGGCCGAGTTCCAGTCCTCCCTTCTCTGGATGCCTGGGTGTCTGCAGGTGGCAGGAGACATCTGTAAGGCCACCCCTTTTGTGCCCCTTTCCCGCCTCCTCCTCCTTCTTCTTTTCCTTTCCTCCTCTTAAAACCTTTGAAGACATCTGAAGTTCTGTGTCTCTATAGAAGGTTTTCTGAGAGACTGTATTCTTGTATTTAAGGGAGTGGCTGATGAGGACTGCCAGGTTTTATATGTGTGTGTTTTAACTCTGTGTTCTGTGTTGTGATTTTTGATGGCCATTTTGTTTTTTGCTGGAACTTGATTTTCTTTCCCTGTGCCTTTCTTTCCCTGAGACCAGGGCTCTCAGGAACACTTATCTAGACCATCTCTAACTCCTGAGACTGAGGGAAAAAGGGAAAAAGCATTTAGAATTTTTATTTATTTCAACTTTTTTATAAACTAGTAAATTTTATATTGTAATATCTAATTCATGACCAAACTTAGAATATGAAGCTAGATCTTGCACTGTGTCTGTCTAAATATGTCTTGGTATGTCTTTGTCTCTGGGTAATATTTTTTAGGTTAATTTGTAAAAGAGCTCTAATTGATTGCCTTAAAAAAAAAAAAGGTAAGCACTTACAAATCAAATAATTCTAAATTAAACGATAAATTCCAGGTTCAGGTAAACTGGGAAATATTCAGTATTAAATACCCGATATTAATGTTTGTTTGTTGACCTATCTAATATAGACATATCTTAGAGTAATTAACATCTAGTAAAATATTTTCATTATGCCTAGGTTTATTATAAGTTAAATATTGTTATATTGTAATATCTGTTACAAGTTTGTCAGCAAGGAAAGTACCTCAAGAAAAGAAACGTCAAAAAAAAAAAAAAAAGGGGGTAAATGAGATATGAGCTTTTGAACTTTATTAAGATTAAAAATGTCTGTCTAAAACAGTTTCTCTAGATTTTGGTAACCTAAATTTCTAAAGTTGTCCTAAACTAATAACAGAAGTTTATTAAATAGCTAGGTCATTTCCAAATAAAATAAGATTCTGAAACATTCATTACTGAATACTAACTTACAGAAAAAACTAAAGATTTTAGACTCTTAATAAATAATGTTTGATGCCATCCTGAGATGTTCGCTAGAATTTTTTTAGAAATTATCACTGGTATTTATGTTCACCAATCTATAGAATGCTAATATAAAGGTAAATTCTTGGTTGCTTAAAGAAAGTAGGATGTGTGTGTTCAGTAAAAAAGGTATGAGAAATGAAGTTACATTTTATGAAGGGAAAAGGAAGTAGGTCTGACTTACAGGTGGCTGTTTCAGGATGGGAGAACAAAGTAATCGGTACAGAAAGTGTTAAGAAGGTTTGATGGGAAGTGCACTCCAAGGGAAGAGTTTTGTGCATAAATACAAGTTTTCTTGAGATGTTAAACTGCCTTTGATAATGGATTTTAAGTTTCTTTACCTCTGACGTGATCTGTTCTATGTTTACCTTTGAAATCTTCTTTTTTACTTTGGCTAAGTAAATATATTCTTTCACAGTGATCTATATGATTCTACCTGACAGAGTACTATAAACCCTTTTGATATTTATTGACAAAACTGCCTAAATAGCTTGACTTCTAGCTGACTTTGGGATCCTTCAGAGGGCCCCTGAGACATCCCAAAGAGCTATTAAACTACCTGAGTTCATTTGACATGTTAAATTGCATGGGAATTATTGTTGGAGGAGTGATAACTCTTCTCAGGTTATATTGTATGGTTGATGTTACTTATATAGATATTCTAAAAATTATGTGAAATTCATGAAAATCTGATATGTCCTGGTAAAATGTTGTCACTTCTAATTTTAGTTATCACGTTAAAGTGTTACAAGTCACAGCAATGACCAGGCTACTTTGTCAATTACAATTTAATTAGATTTTAAACATGCCTTGTATGGTTTCACTCTCATGCCTTTAGAAAAATACTGCTAGTTCTTCAAGATTTATAAGAAAGACTTTTCTAAGATTAACTGAAAAATTTTGTTTGCTAGCTATCTGGTAAATTGGTAACAGACTGAAATTTAGTCTACTGTCTATGTTAAGAGAACAAAGTTTTCTTAGGATGAATCTTTCAATAACAGATTATGAATTTCTTTGCCTTTAAGTGATTTATATTCGTTTTTAAAATCTTTTGTTACTTGGTAAAGTAAATAAGTGTTATTTAAGATTATAGTACATATAAAAGCTCATTCTGCTTCTACCAAAAATAACCCCTCACTGTTAGACTTGTGCTATCCTAATGTCTTAAAACTGACAACGCCCCCGCTTACGACTCTAAATCGTTTCAAGACTTTTGTACAAGGTTTCATATAAAACATAGCACCGGTATCCCTTATAACCCACAGGGACAAGCCATCGTAGAAAGAGCACATCAGACCCTAAAAACTCAAATTTTAAAACTACAGAAAGGTGAATTTAAGTATACTTCCCCTCACCAGATTCTGCAACACGCTCTTTTGTGATAAACAATCTAAACACTGATTCATTTGGGGTTACTGCAATATCCAACATTGGAGTCCAGAGCAGCAGAGTACAAAACCTCTGGTTAACCAGAAAGACCTTCTTTCAGGACGATGGAAGGGTCCTGACCCATTACTAACCAGCGGCCGAGGGTGTGCTTGTATTTCTCCCCAGGGTGCTGAGTCACCAATTTGGGTCCTGGACAGACTGATTCGCCATGTCCCAGTCCCCCAGACATCTGGTTCCCCCATTGCTTAGACCACAAAAGAAGGAGGACACTCCTCTGCCCTTGCCTCCGCCGCCCACCTGGAAGGTCCAGCAGACTCTGAAACAACCGGTAGCAGAGATCCCGGGAGAACAAACAGCAACAAGCCTCCATACCCACATGGGGGCAAATGAAGTCGCTGTGCCGTCAAGCACAGAGAATAGCTTCTCTACAGGGATCCTCAGCCTCTCCTGAAAGGGTTTTTATTGCTATGCTTGCTTTACTGTCTTGCCAGGCAAGTGCTACCTCTTCTACATAAAAAAAAAAAAAAAAAAAATACTGGACATATTTCCCTGATCCCCCGACCTTCCAAGTAGTTACTTGGAACAATGACCCTATACGGGTCAACACAGACCAGCCTCATCTCTTGGGAGGATCCTATACTTCTTATAATAAAGATCATATACTTTTAGGGGATTAACAGATGACCTTCCCCTTTGCTTTAACTTCCCCATAGTCATACAAGAGATCTTATCACTCCCTCTAAGGAGGGGTGTTTCGGAACCTCCAAGAAAGCAATTTTGCCAGATTCTCCAGCATCAAAATTTTCAGACAAAACAGGAGATCAGCTGGTTTGAATATTACAGGCCCATATGCCCGGGGTCCTTGACCCCTATAAATCCTTGTTCCTTAATGCTCCACCAAAATATCCAAATTGTATTGATGTTGCTTCTTCAGATGTTGTACGGAAAACTATAGACAACCGCCTTGGATATCCGGTATGGAAATCTTGTACTTATAATTCAAAAACAGATTATAAAATACCGGGAGGAGGAAACTATTCGGTACAAGACTGGAGCAATCCAAATCCAAGTCAGAATCCAGGGTCTGTTTCTGACCATGTCAGTAGGTTTAGCAATTGGAAAGATGATTCCCTCCCTTGGCCATTGGTGGCCAACAGATGGCATTATAATCAATTTGTTCCCCCCACATTGTCCTATACAACTAAGGGTAAAACTTTTTGGCAACCAGAAATTTGGAGAGCCCTTGCTGCCACCTCCCTTGTTACTCTATCTCGGCCAGAGAATGATTCCACCTATTCTGTGCTGGCTTGTTTACCCTTCCCTTAGGTTTTTTTGTTTACTAATGATTCAAAAAGGCTTCATATACAAATGAATTATTCAAGTGGACCCAATATAGTCTACTGTAAACCATGCATGCTTTCATCCTGTTTAACCCCTCAATATAATATTTGTTCTTTTGTGGTGCTGCAACGCCCACCTTATCTTATGGTGCCTGTCACAGTGAATGCCTATTGGTATGACAATTACGGTTTAGCCATTCTGCAACAACTATAAGATTTAATGCGTTCCCGACGGTTTGTAGGATTACTTGTTCTAGGGATTTCAGCTTTGATAACAGCAATTACCTCTGTCACTGTGGCAGCGATATCATTGACTCAACAGGTACATACTGCTCAATATGTCAATGATATGTCAAAAAATGTGTCTTTAGCTCTAGCTATGCAAGAGATTATAGATAGGAAATTAGAAGGAAAAATAGATGCCCTAGAAGAAGCAGTCATGCATATTGGAACTGAGTTGCAGGCTTTAAGGGTAAAGTCAGCACTATCCTGTCACGCTGACTATCGGTGGATCTGTGTAATGCCCCTGAAAGTAAATTATACAGATTACAATTGGGAAAGGGTTAAAAATCATATTTCAGCTGTATGGAATAGCTCCAGCATTAGTTTAGATCTTGGAAAGCTTCATGGTCAGATAAAAATCTTAGAACATTCCCGCCTGGACTTTACTGCTGCAGGAGCTGCTCATGATTTTTTTCATACCTTTTCTAACTTTATTACTGGAAAAAATATCCTATCAACTATCTTCAGTTACGCTGCTGTAGCAGCCCTTGTTTTACTTCTCATTATAATCCTTCCTTGCATTGTCAGAACTCTCCGGCAGAGTACTCAGAAGCTCGTGACTGAGATCCATCTGGCTGTCTTAAAAAGTAAAAAAAGGGAGAGATGCTGGCAGCCAACACACGAGACCCTACCCATGACAAGGTCATGAGGGAGAAAACCTCACAGGCAAGGAGGATCAGGTTTTCAGGGGTTTCGAAAAGGCCAGCTCATGAGATCCCACCCATGACAAGGTCACGAGGAGAAAGCCTGACAGGCAAGGCAGATCAGGTTTTCAGGGATTTCGAAAAGCTGCCCCCGGCAGCTCACCTTAAAGATGCTATCTGTCTTTCTGATGCCTGCCTCAATAGACTACTCCCTAATTTCTGTGACACAGGCAGAAGGCCTTCCCCGATCTCTTCCCAAATAAGAATCAATTTAGAACTTTAATCAATAAGTTTCCCACGTAGTGGTATTTTATGAGATTATCCAGGGTAAAAGGAGTGTTTTAATTTAAACTCCTTTGCTGGTAGTTTGTTAGCCAAATGCATTTATGCCCTTGGTACTAATATGCATGATTGCTTATAATACCCTAGTCATAAAATAACATAAAGAACCTGATCACATAAAAAGCCCTAATAGACATAGAGCATTTTTGAGGGGTGAAGGCGTCCTATTAGAAAACATAAGAGAAGTTATTCTAAAGGTGGTTATTGGGTTGACGTTTGCTTGCTGTGTTTTGCTTGCTATGTTTTTGCTTTTAATGTGCTAAGGTTGTGTTATAGAAACCATTGTTAATATAGTTAAAGATCTAGAGAAATAAGAACTTAGCCCTAGTGTGGTAACAATGAGATGGTTGCTAATTGTCAGCCAGGAGTGCTAGGCAGAGGCTGCCTCACTGAAGTCGCAGAGTCAGTCTGGGGTAAACTTCTTAGATAAATGCAACTGACAACTTCTGCAGAAGGATTAATTTTTGTGTTAACAAAAATTACTACTCTGTACCTATGAGTACATCCCTATGAGACTGCTACCTTTCAGTTAAGGTCACCAGAGAAACAGAAAATAGGTTTACATTCACCTGACTTGCATAAAATGTTAATAGGCCCCAAGGCCAGAAGATAATGTACAAGACCCTCATAAACAAAGAAGTATGCACAGAACACCCTGGTTTTGTGAAGGACAAGCTGATGTAATGTTAAACTATCTTCCCCTTAGAAACGTACTAATTTAGGGTATAAAAGCAACGGTAAAAAATAAAGCATTTCCAGACTCGGCGGCACACCCCGTCTGGTCACTCTCTCTCTCCCTCCCTCGCAGACTTGGCCCTATCAAGGCTGGTCTCACGTGTCTTCTCTCTCTTGCCCACGCCATTCATCCTGAGGGTACCCCTTGGATCCTGCCGAGGCTGGACCCCGACAGTCGGACATGACTGAGCAACTGAACTGAACTGATAAGGGACCTGCATCACCTGTGAAGTGATATAGTGTTGTTGGAAGCAGCCTTAGTGTTGTTGTATATAAATATTACAAACTTCAGAACAACTACTAAGACAAGAAAAATACAAACTATAATTGACATGCTAAGAAAGGAGAATAAATGGAATTAAATAACATGCTCAATTAAAACAGAGAGGGCAGCTCTTTCCAGCCAGCGCCGAGCGATGGGCATCTCTCGGGACAACTGGCACAAGCGCCGTAAGACCGGGGGCAAGAGAAAGCCCTACCACAAGAAGCGGAAGTATGAGCTGGGACGCCCCGCTGCCAACACAAAGATTGGCCCCCGCCGCATACACACAGTCCTGTGCGGGGAGGCAACAAGAAGTACCGGGCCTTGAGGCTGGACGTGGGGAACTTCTCCTGGAGCTGGGAGTGTTGTACGCGCAAGACAAGAATAATCGATGTTGTCTATAATGCATCCAACAGCGAACTGGTCCGTACCAAGACCCTGGTGAAGAACTGTATTGTGCTCATCGACAGCACACCATACGGACAGTGGTATGAGTCCCGCTATGCACTGCCCCTGGGCCGCAAGAAGGGGGCCAAGCTGACTCCTCGGGAGGAAGAGATTTTAAACAAGAAACGATCAAAGAAAATTCAGAAGAAATACGATGAGAGGAAAAAGAATGCGAAAATCAGCAGTCTTCTAGAGGAGCAGTTCCAGCAGGGCAAGCTTCTTGCATGCATCGCTTCAAGACCAGGCCAGTGTGGCCGAGCAGACGGCTATGTGCTAGAGGGAAAAGAGCTCAAGTTATATCTGAGGAAGATCAAGGCCCGGAAAGGCAAATAAACCCTCTTCCCGCCTGTCTTAGCTCATCTAATAAAGGCGTATACTGTTCTATGCCAAATAAATAAATAAATAAAACAGAGAGGGCAGAAAAAGCGTAGAAGACAAAGCAAAAACAGTGGGCGGGGGGCGGGGGGCGAAGAACCAAGGCAACAAATAGAAAAGAGTCACACAAAAAAGAAAAGAGTAGACATGAATGCAACCACATCAATAATCACTTTAAATGTGAATTGTCGTGGTCTGTGCACAAGTTGGAAAAGAATCTCCAGACACAAGGCAGAATGAGAGGAGTGTATGAAGGAGTCTTTTGGGCCTAGAAAAGAGAACAGTCTCAAGGGCCCCTTGCTGAATCATCTAACTTCGGAGAAAACAAAGCATAACTTTAGTTCCATCCTGATGCTCCAGGCCAGCTGCATCTATCTGGAACTTATCACCCCCTGTCCAAAAACCTACCACCCCTTACACCCGCCCAGAAGACTTATCACCCCCTGCCCAACTACAAGTGTCATCTCAACAAAAGAATACTCAAAATATCCCGCCTGATTGACGTTTCCCTTATTGCTTCCACAAACCTCCCTGTAAGTATGAAGCCTCCCTGATCCCTTTCGGCGCTCAGCCTGGTCATTAGGCCGACTGTCGCCCCTCCTTGCCTGAATAAAGGTAACCTACTTCTGTTGAGGTCGTCTTTCCTTTTCTGCCTCGCCGGAACTATGCCTTACATTTTTGGTGCCGAAACCCGGGAGGGGGCGAGGCACTCGTCTCACTCTCTCTCACTCTCCCTCCCTCTCACTGTTTTCCCCTTTTCCCCGGAGTCTGGGAGCGCAAACATCCTCCGAGCTCACTTCTCTGCCAGGACTCTTAAGTTCCCCTCGGGACGCCTAGTGCCTTCGTGGCGGTGCAAGTCTTGTGCTAAGGCTTTATTGATGATTTGCGTACCCCCAGGCCTCGGCTTTACCCCCTTTTCTCTCTCTCTCTGATGACCTCCAGAATAGGGACCTCTTGCCATTCGACCGCTCTACATGCAACACTCCACTCTAGCCGGCCCCTAGATTAAGGTAAGATCCGATCCGGACGGAGTTCTAGAGGCGCCCTAGAATTCAGTCCTCTCCGGGTCCCAGGGACCCCTGGCCCAGGGCCACTCTGTGGGCGACGGTGGGGGATGCTCCACCTCGACACAGAGCTCTCTTCTCATAACTCCTATTGCGACTGCGGGTGACGACTCGAGTTCCCAATAGGAGCCTCTGCTTGCCTTTCAATTATGGGGTCTGGCCACTCTGTCCCAAAAGACTCCTTCAGTGTAGAGTTTATTAAAGCAGGAGACACTGTTAGAACTGCAGGCTGGCTCAAGGAACAGCTGACTCCTTTCATGGATTAGTAGCCAATTTTTATAGTCTCAAGACAAAGAAAATTCCTGCTGGAAGGGTGGCATTAGGTGATTGGTTAGGGTGCTATAGGGTGGGTAATTGGGTGAGTATTTTTTCCTAATATGGGGTCAGGGAGCTGGCCAGTTTAGATCAGGGAGGTTCACGGCAATGGTTACTGTAGGACTTGGTCAGTTCGGAGATGACCTCAGTGTAGGGCTCCACCTCTGTGATCTCCATATAAGGCTTTACACCTGTGACCGTGATTCAGAACACAGCTCCATATAAATGTTGTAAACAAAACAAAACAAAAATGTTGTAAACATTCACAAGTGGATTTTAAAACAAACCCTATTTTTGGTTTTCTGCAAGAAACCCACTTTAAAGACACAGATTGATTAAACAGAGAAACTGATAGTGGGTGTCAAGTGCTTTGAAGAAAATAAAATAGGATGATGAGAAATGCAGGGTGTGAGGTTGGGCCACAGAGTTCATGATCAGAAGATTCCCTTAGTGGGAATGTTGAAGCTGATGGAACAAGGAGCCCGCCACGGAATCTTCTGGGCAGACAATTTGGGTTAAAGGAATAAAATGCACAACAAAGAGGGAATACCAGCAAGTACGTGAGCCTGGGCTGGTGGCCATTCGCTGCAGACCCTGCCCCCTGGAATTCACCTTCTGCTGTTCCGTCCACAGGCCCTTCCATACCCGCCCTCCTCAGGACTGGGGTGTCAGGTGTTTCTTTGGGCACCCAGTCTGCCAAAGCCCCTCTAAGCAGCTTATGTTGGGTCCTGAGCTCATTAGGTGCTGCATCTCCTCCTCCGACAGAACCCCACACCGCTCAGCTCCCCTCTTTTGTCCCAGAGGACACTGGAGCCCCACAACTGCCCCATTTATCCGTGGGGTGCCCTTTCACCCCGTTGGCTCAGCTGCTGTGGGGTCTAGCCCATGAGCCTCATGGGTCCCCTCTGTCCTGTCTCCCGGCCTCACACGTCTCATTCCTTCCTGAACACAGCATGCTGACATCTTTGAGGACAACCATCCTCTGCCTGACCTCATGGCTCTTTTACCAGAGTCTGGTGGCTTGTGAAGATGGAATGGTGAAGGAGTTGAGACTAAAAGGTCTGGATCCCCAAAAAAGGTTGTGACAAGGCCAGGAAACTGCACCTGTGCAGGATGGGGTAGGGGGAGCTTGTTTCCAAGATGGGAAGTGAGATGAATGATTTAAAGTCATGTAACCCTGAGCAGAGCGATGTGGGAACCTGTCTTCACTGGAGGCAACTTGGCCTTTGTATTTATTTTCGTTAATCCTCCAATCAGCACAGACCCAACTTCCTCACAGGTTGTCTTCTCCAAGAGCCGGCCTTGAGGGCCCCCTTGTGTCTGAGAGAATTAAAACCCTCAAAGCACTGTTTGCACAATGGCTTCTGGTCTGCTTGAATAATATTATCAGGCAATGGCCCTGGGTAATGAAATCCCACCCAGTCATATAACAGCTCCCATTTCCTGCTGTCCAACACAACTCAACGACAGAGATCCCTGGTTGTAACCAAGTTAGTGCCTGCTCACATGTGTAAATTAATCTCCAAGTGAGGGTAATGTGTTTGCCCTCACTGAAGCATTGGAATGGAGCAATCCAAGACCACCCTTGCTGACACCAACTGCAGGTTCACAGTGATGGTGGTTTAATTGTTCAGTTGTGTCCGACTCTTGTGACCCCATGGACAGTAGCCTGCCCCTGTCCATGGAATTCTCCAGGCAAGAATACTGGAGTGAGTTGCCATTTCCTACTCCAGGGGATCTTCCTGACCCCAGGATCACACCCACGTCTCTTACTTCTCCTGCACTGGCAGGTAGGTTCTTTACCACTAGCACCACCTGGGAAGCCCACAGAGTATCCCCCAAATGGCCCCATGCCCAAACAGTCTGCTGGAAGGATTCAAAGAACTCACAGAAAATGGTCATACTCACAGCAATCGTTTACTACAGGGAGAGGACACTGATGAAAATCAGTCAAGGGAAGAGATGCACAGGACTGAATCCAGGAGGGCTCCAGGCTCGGAGTGTCCAGATGTCCTCATTCTGCAGAACCAGGAGTCCAGGGTTTTACTGGAGCTCCATCATGTGGGCATGACTGACCACCCACGTGACTGATCTGTCTCCAGCCCCCTCCGGAGTGGGGCTGACACCACATGACCCAGAGCCCCGCCCTACATCACATGGTTGCTGTGGCTCAAAGCCTATGCCTGAAATCATATAGCTGTTGTTACCTACCTGGCCCAGGGCCCCTGGCAAACAATTTACTACGATTAGGCATGTCTCCAAATAGTAAATGGTAAGAGAGATCCCAAGGCTTAGAGATCAGCTTGCTGAAGCCAAGGCCAGACCTGTATGTGGGGAAGCTGATTCTTTCCGCACCGCCCCCCCCCCACCCCCTTTCAGTTTCTTCTCTTTGTTCCTTTGCTCCCAGGAGGCTGGTGGGAGCATCAGCATGGACACCAGTGCTCCCTGGGCCTGCCTGGTGATACACCTGCTGCCAGCCCTTGGTCCTTCAGCAGTTCTAAGTATCTGAGTGATGACTGAGTGTTCGAATTGTGAAAATGTGAAGGCAGAAAACCATTTTCACAACTGTGTTGGATTTTCCTCTAATAAAACTCCAAGGGGCTTGCATTGATTGTGACAGGCATGAAGAGTCACCTCGGGACTGTTTTTTTTTACATCTGGGCAGAAATCCCTCTTGCAGTAAGAAATGGGTGTGTTTTCTTTATGAGACGTGGATCAAATAGTTGCCTTTCTCCAGTTTTTAAATCCCCAACTATTAGCTACTTTCGAGTGGCAACTTTTTCTTTTCTAAAATTACTTCTGCTATTGACACATCTATCTTGCCTACTGTGTGGTGACTTTTTTCTAAAGCAAGCCTCTGTTTTAGGATTCTGCCTCCTGGCACCCTGCCTGGCACATAATAGGAGCTCAATTAATATTTAAGATGCAAGTCAACACATGTTTAAAGCAGTACTAATAAATCATACTTTCAGTTCTGAAGTGCAAAAAAACTAGAAGTCTCTAAATAACCATTTTGGTAGTAACAGGATAAAAGTTAGATATATTCATATTTTCTTACACTTATGTCAAATATAACTGGAAGGATATACAAATGATAATGATGTTTGCCTGCAGGGAGCAGAACTGAAAAGAACTGGGAGGCAGGGCTGAAAACACTTCCAACAATATAAGTTTATTTATTTTTGGCTGTATTGAGTCTTTGTTGCTGCACACGGGATTTCTCTAGTTGCAGTGAGCAGGGGCTACTCTCTAGTTACGGTGTGTGAGCTTCTCACTGAGGTGGCTTCTCTTGCTGTGGAGCACGGGCTCTAGAGCATGTGGGCTTAGTTGCTCCATGGCATGTGGGATTTTAGGTCCGGGACCAGGGATCAAACCTGTGTCCCCTGCATTGGTAGGCAGATTCTTAACCACTGGGCCACCAGGGAAGTCCTTGTATAGCCTTTTGTATATTTTTGATTTTTGAACCATGTGGATGCATTATATATTCCAAACAATTTAACTTAAAAATTCTAGCAGCAGGGCAATAATTTGTAAATCCTTTATTTTAGTGAATATCAAAGGCATTCATCACTACCACAAATCTATTATAGCTCAGAGGAGAGTTACTTGCTATCTAGTAAACTCCATTGTTATTAGACACTAAAAACAGGAAGAGACTGGAGGGGGTTGAGAATGGGATAAGGAGAGGACAAAAGCTCAGGGGACAGACGATACAAGGTCCTACCCATCCTTGTTACCAGGAAATGAAGAGACAGAACAGATATAACTTAAAGGCTGACCTCTCCAGAATTTTTTCAGAAGAGGTCCTGTAACAATCACTCACTGGACAAAAAAAAAAGGTCGATGTTTCTCAAAGAGATATCAGGACATGAAAGACCAACGTAGGAACAATATACACAGCACCACGACAGAGCTGGATCACGGCAGCCTGGCTTCAATTAAGACACTACTGTGGACACAGAAGTCTCCAGGGGCGGTGGTCACTCACAGCTGTACCGCTGTCCTACGGCATGAAGACGGTGTACACGGTTCTCACGTAGATGTCATCAGGGGGAGGTTTCTTCTTGCTGCCAGGTTCAAGGAACTTCTTAATTGTAGGGATATTACTGATCTTCACTGTGTACTCCTGAAAAGAGAAAATGCAAAAGTTCAAGGCTAAAAGCAAAGGTATTTGTTTCTATGAAAATTGAGCTTGAAAGTTGCTCAGTCATGTTTGACTCTTTGTGACCCCGTGGACTATACAGTCCATGGAATTCTCCAGGCCAGAATACTGGAGTGGGTAGCTGTCCCCTTCTCCAGGGTATCTTCCTAACCCAAGTATCAAATCCAGGTCTCCCACACTGTAGGTAGATTCTTTACCAGCTGAGCCATTCTATGAGAATACAGTGCTGCAAAATGGCCCATCAAAATGTCTGCAAAAAATATTTGTTTCAGGAGTCCAAACAGACCCATAATCCAACATCTGTTGAGGGGCTGATCTGTTGGTATGATTATTTACAATCTCTGCCACAGTGGCTGGGATCTAGACCAGATCCCAGGCTTTATGCAAATCCACACCACAATGTCAACTCTTTTTAGAGACAGCAAAATAAAAAAGATTCTTAGAATGGGATTATACTTGCTTAAAGAGAAAAAGAAGGACAAAAAAGACACGAGAAGTACCTCAAATGTATTGCTCTAAGAAAAAAGTTTAAATAAAATTACTTTTAAACTTCATCAGACAGTACAAGTTACATTTTAAGGTTCAGCTTCCTTGGACATTTTTACACCTATTAACAAATGAATTCTCTTTCTAGCTATGTGTGGAAAATGGCCAGTTGCATTTTTGTAGCCTAGGGTTCAGACACCAGATATTCATGTAAGCTGCAGTGGAAGAAAAAAAATCTCATTTTTCATTCATAGAGTCAAATCTTAACAATTTTCAGTAATTGGGAGGAAAAATCCATTTGATCTGGTGAAAATTCTAAACTATATGGGAACTGAACATCCATTGTCTATAATTTTTCTAACAAAATCTTTCAAAATAAAGAGGTCATTTATTTAAAAAGCTACTATTTACCAAATGTCTCCTATGTACAAAGCACAGCCTTAATTAACCATGTGTACAAACATTATACAGAAGCATTCACACATATGTCACTAATATTAACAAAAACTCTAGTATGGAATTTGTTCCAAGAGTGTAGTCATGCAGTAAAACCAAGAGACAACTTCTTTCACGTGTAAACAACTGCTCAGCTCTAAGGGCCTGGGAACCATAAAACCAATTTCAAGTTTGTACTTTAGTTTCATTTTAGTAACTAGAATCTAGGTTCCCCGATGGCTCAGTGGTAAAGAACCTGCCTGCCAGTGCAAGAGAAGCAGGTTTGATCCCTGGATCTGGAAGATCCCCTGGAGAAGGAAAGGAAATGGCAATCCACTCCAGTATTCTTGCCTGGGAAATCCCATGGACAGAGGAACCTTGTGGGGTACAGTTTATGGGGTCACAAAGCAGTTGGACACAACTTAGAGACCGTACAACACCACCACCATAATAAGAACCAAAAAAATTACACACACACACACACACACACACACACACAAACACAGAGCCAATCAATCAACAGACATTGAAGGAAGGCCTAAGAGTTGTGGGCCAGTCTCCTATAACATTAGTTTGTTTACCTGGAGGTGAGGGAAGGCAGATAGGATATTAGGAATTTTCTCTTCTAGAGCCAAAATGGTCTGGAGTAGAATTATATCTGCAAGGCTCAGCTGATCCCCAACAAGAAACCTTTGTCCATGACCCTGTAAAACCTGCAGGGTATAAATGTTTTACATCGGTTACAATACTCGACATGGAGAAACTCATATAGCTATGGAATCAGTGCAGCATCTGAGAAGAGCTGAAAGCATGGCCTTTTTCTTTTATCTTTCTACAAATAACATCACCTAAGAGGAAGTTCCCTGAGAGAGAATGAGCAAAAACGGTGTAGAAATGACAGCATCCATAGGTCTCTGCTTTATAACAGAATGAGACCCTGAAAAGCAGAAGGAAGTATTTATTCTGGATTTAGCATCTGGTGCTTTAAAAGGATACAGCTATCTAGAAACATGTCTACAGAGAAGAATTAGTCCTGATGCATTCAGAAGATGGTGGGAAGGATGTAAGAAGTAAGCCATTGGTCCTGTCCAAGGAGTCTAATCTCATTTCCCAGTTCTGTGTTTCTACGACTGTCAGGACTCACAGTCATAAACTAGACATGACAGTAAAAAAAAAAAAGCAGGCTTCCTTTAACATTTTCTAAGATCCCCTGGAGAAGGGAATGGCTGCCTACTCCAGTATCCTTGCCTGGAGAATCCCATGGACAGAGGCTACAGTCCGTGGAGTCGCAAAGAGTCAGACATGACAGAGCAACTAACACTTTCACTTCACTTTCAAGACCAAGAAAATTAAAAGAATGAGAATTCATCCTGACTCCCATATTGAGAGTAACATATAAGTGCAGAGATCCATAGGAATAGATGGCGATTGGAAAGAAGTGAGGCACAGTGGTAGACCAGGGGAGAACCCCTTTGCAGATATGTGTATGTGCGTGCATGGGCATGTGTGAGAGACAGAGAAGGACTCTAACGTGATTCCAAATCAAATAGAGCAACTGGAACCAGACTGGGAGAAAGACAGAGAGTCTGGAGCTGCATCAGAGGCCAGAGTTCCAGTCCTGGCTCCCACCTTAGGCATGTCACCCAGTCTCTCTGTGGTTCTATTTCATTACATGTAAAAAGAAGGTAACAGGACCGGTGGTCCAGTGGGTAAGAATCTGCCTGTCAATGAAGGGGACACGAGTTTGATCCCTGGTCCGGGAAGTTTCCACATGCTGCGGAGCAACTAAGCCCTCCTGTCTCAACTACTGAAGCCCTCGGACCCTAGAGCCCCTGCTCGGCAACGGGAGAAACCACCATGATGATAAGCCCACGCGCCACAGCTAGAGAGTAGCCCTCATTCACAGCAACCCGAGAAGGTCTGTGTCCAGCCACAAATACCCAGTGCAGCCATAAATAACTAAGCAAATAAGAAAGTAATGACTTTTAGTTTGTATGTTTGGCAGAGCTCTGACGTAACCTGAGTCACAGGGAGACAAAAGCAGGCAGTGACCTTTATCTGAGACACCTGTTCCTCCCTCACCATAGCCCATTTCTGCATCATCATATTTTACAATCACAAAGTGCCGCGGGCAAGAGACCATGAAAGCAAGGCCAGAAACACTCAGAAAGTACCTCTCTTCCTTCTTATCTACTTCCACGTCAATGGCCAGAGGAAACCTGCCAATTCCCGGCTTTTACTTGCTCTTGTTTTTTCACTGAGGCATTTAAAATAATCCTTCTCCATTGAGGAAAAGAGAGGAGGAGTTGAAGCTCAGAAAACCAGATACCGTAATGAGACAAGAAAGATCACAAAAGAGAACAAAAGGGAAGAGAGAACAGCCACGGTTCTTCTCTTCATATCCAACTATCAAGTAGGATGTCTGATACACAAGTGTTTGTGGAACGAAAGAAGGAATGAAGGAGGTGGTTTCTGCTCTCCTGTATCCTGTACAGGGTGGCACCTGGCGAAGGTAAGCGATGACAATGCACACATGGGTGAGCCCGTATCTTTGCCAGAGAGCATGGAAGACTCTGGAAGAGTTGGGGTGGCTCCAAGATACACTGGCTTTGTGCTGATGCAACTGGCAGCTCTCCGGAACCCAGGAGGCTGGCCTAGCAGGGCTCAGCTTTTACTCTGCCTGAGCAGAAAAGGGGTATTTTGCAGTATGGTGTTGTCGTGTTCACAGGCTTCACCGCCACCTACCTTTTCGAACACAGGAAAGTATCTAATTATAGCCTTCTGGGCCATGTTAGCCACTTCCTTTTGCTGATCGTCTGGTTTGAGGAAAGGATGCAAGATAAGCAGTTCCAGAAGATCCAGGGTCCCCTCCACATACATGTCAATCCTTCAAAAAACACACACAAAAAGCATTTTCTCAGTGGCCCCTCATTGGCTCCCACAACTAAATATCCAGAGTGCAGCTCTTACAGCTCGGGCTACTTAAGTATCAAGAAGCATTCATCTCCACGTGTCCCTTCACAGCAAAGATGCAAAGTCAACTCGAGTTATAAACTAGAAAACTTCTTCAGAGAAACCCATCACAAATCTCGAAGTACCAGAGTCATGGATGGCCTTTCTCCTGGCCCCACTCCAGCACCCATGCTCAGTAAGGGTACAACTTCACATTTGTAAAAATAGTGGCTACCACTTACAGAATACTTGGTGTGTATGAGGAACAGTGCTAAATACCCTACATCTAATATTTCATTGAATCCTACAGCATTATGAGGAATATACTATTAGTATCCCCATCACACTGGAAACTCATCAGCACACTGGAGCCTAACACTTTGACCAGGGGCATAATCCAGGAGGTACAAAGACCAGGCTCTGAGTTCAAATTATAAGCCAGTACACAGTACTCTGGGCCTTGAATGTCACAGCAACTTCTGATTCCTAATACTCAGTGATAATAGATTTGCAAGAAAGGTAAAAAAAATAATATCAAAGCACTGAAGGATGTTGAAACCTGCACCACGCCCCAGACACAGTCTCTAATATCCAAATTCAATCCTTTCCTCTCATTTTACTCAGACTCTCCGTATTGACTTTCTAAGTGGTCCTGATGACCTTTCTGGAGGTTTGTTCCCTGTTCGCGCTAACGATACAGGACATGCGGTGGACCAGGGGGCTGTGGAGGATGGCTACTGAGATAAGCATCGGTAGAGGTACAATTGAGAACACCCCAGAGGAGCCACAGTACAGGGTTCTCTCCTTGAGGTCTTTGCCGAAGAGATGGTGCTTGTCTGCGATGTAGTGGAGGATGCTCCGGGTCTGCACCAGCTTCATCCCATCAATTTCAACCATTGGCACTTGTTGGAACAGCAGGTGGTTACCTGGGAATGGGAGCCCAGAGTTAGAGGTGCTCTCTCCCCTTTCCCCCATCCCTCAAAAAAATGCTCTGCTGAATGGGGCCACAGCCTTAGAAAATAGTGTAAAGCTCCCCAAACTTCATTCAGGGGTGCTAATTTAGCCATAAAATAAGACTGAAAACTAGCATGGACATAAAACTTTCAATTTCCACCCCAGGAAAAACACTTAGCCTCAGTGTAAAGGGTGAGGGGTAACACAGTGAAGACTTCTCTTTACAGAGCTGTGCTGGCCAATACAGTAGCCAGTAGTGGCATATGTATATGCCACTAAATTTAAATTGAACTTTTTTATTTTTTTTGGAGCTGAGGCATGAAAGCTTGCAGGATCTTAGTTCCCTGATTAGGGATTGAACCTGGGCCCACAACAGCGAAAGCCTAGAATCCTAGCCACTAGGCCACCAGGGAACTCTAAATCAATCAAAAATTTTTTAAACTAAAAATTTTTTTTTTTTTTGGCTGTGCCTGTGCCATGGGGCATGCAGAATCTTAGTTTCCTGAGTGGGGATTGATCCCAAGCCCTGCTGCAGCAGAAGTGCAGAGTCTTAACCACTGAGTTACCAGCAAAGTCCTAAAACTTTTGAAAAATTTAGAAGTCACTTCCTTCGTCCCCATGGACACAAGTGCTCAGGAGTCACATATGGCTGGTGGCTCCTGCAACGGCCAGTGTAGAACAAAACAACCCATCCGTGTAGAATGTCTATGACTGTGTCACTTTGCCAGTCTGATGATGAAGCCCAAGACACTGGCTGATTCTAATGTACAGGCTTTCACTGCCACAGCCTACCTACTGCCAAGTTCGCAGTCACCAGTCAAAAAGTCACCCCTTCCTTTCTTCAAGAAGACTGTCTCAAACACTTTACCCACACCAAGCCCCAGGGAGAGTCACATGTATAGCACACGGGCCAGTCCTGGGGGGCTCAAGGCGGGTTGCGGGGAGGTGTGTACTCAGCGCACGGTCACTCATGGTGGACACATCACAGCCCTGCAGAGCTGGTCCCTCTCCAGGGATCCTTGAGTTGGGCCTCAGAACCCTGCTGATGGCAAGGAAGGAGGCTCCTTACAGGGGTCTGGTTGTGGAGGGAGGGTGTGACCAGGACTTAAAGGCAGGCCTTTCACTGCTGTCTCATCTGTTTGGTACTTACTTGAGAAAGCAGCCCAGTGTAAATGGGGACTTTAATCTGAACACTTCAAGCAGATGCCTCAGGTAATATGTAGGAGGTGGAAATTGAGGAGGGAAGGGATGAGGGAGTGGAAGAAAGATGGGAAAAGGTAGAGGAAGGCTGGGGAGGAGAGAGAGATGGAGAAAGGCTGCCCAATGGACAGAGGGAGGAACTACTCCCCTTCGATTGGCTTTTATAGAACTACTGAATATCAAGTGACTTTCTAGCAATTTCAGCCACTGTTCCCTCTTGCTTGTCTGGTTTTAGGATACTGTTCTGGATGTTTAGTGTCAGCTGCATCTTTGTCCTTCCACTTAAATATTGGTTCTTTAAAAACTCAGCATTATCGACAGTAATACATTTTTATACTCACCATCCTGCAACTTCTGCAACTGTTCTTTTGTTTCTAAAAATTCTTCATCAAACTAAATTAAAAAAGACACCCCCCCCCAAAAAAGAAGGGAAATGTCATTACGGTTTTAGGACCAAAAATACCAAGCTAAACTGCCTGAAAAACAGACAGAAAGAACATACTCAGTACCCATATCTTGGTTTCTAAATATCCCTGGGATCCCAGGAATAAAAGTTGACTCTGTTATATCAACAAGTGAGGACATACTCAAAGACTAACAGAGATATGTCAAAGGAAAAGGCATGTGGGACCCTATCCAAGAGGGATTCCCTAGCTACATTTGGGACAATTCAAGTGATATCAGGTATAGATGAGAATACCATCAACCAAAAAAATTCCTGTGTCCATAAATGATGATTCAAAAAAAAAAAAAAGAAGAGAGAAAGAAAGTTCTCTTTTCTAGAATTAGCACTAATTAATGCAGAATTGTTCCTAATTAATGATAAAATTAGAAAATCACCAATTTTCA
Source organism: Cervus elaphus (assembly GCF_910594005.1). NCBI lineage: Eukaryota > Metazoa > Chordata > Mammalia > Artiodactyla > Cervidae > Cervus > Cervus elaphus. Next base: position 25,595,384 of record NC_057821.1, read on the forward strand.
CCCTATAATGTAATAGCTGACTCTGATAAGGATCAAGATGCTGAAATCATTGGGTCATTGGGCATAGAATATTCACACAAAGCATCATCCCGCAGGTTACTTATTATGACAAAGAAAAAATGTCTCTGCAGATGTGGGAATCCCACCATCCTCCTAACCAAGTGGTCTAGCTCAGTTCCCCACTGGGGGCCACCCTGAGGCATCTCACGCTCCCTGCTGTGACAGTGAGGACAGCGGCGCTGCAGAAACAGCATCCCAACCGATTTAACCTGGATGGAACTGCAAGGTGAAAAGGGGGTGTATCCAGAATGTGCAACACTCGGTAATATAAAATGGTCTGGACTCTTTCCAACCTACAGAACTGTTGTTTTAAGCTCCTCCAGGATGGGCAAGGTTTGGAAGCCAGTTGGGGGGGACAGACTTTCTGCCTCTGCGGCTCTCTCGCTCTGTGGTCCTCATCACTTGTCTGGCTCCCGTTTCATAGACATCCATCCACTTCCCGACTGAAAGCATGAGCCCTGCTCTCAAAGGCAAATCTTTATTTACAGGTAACTTGACTGTAGCCAGGTAAACCTCCTCTAACAATTCTTTAGGCTATTTGGCCTCCAAGTCACATAACTGACTCTTTATTTCTCTTGGCAGAAATTCATGCAAGAGATTCAATTCCTCCTTCACGCATTCCTTCTCTGTTAAGTGAAGAGTATGAAAAAAAAAAGAACAAAATGCAGATTCTGCTCTAGATGAAACGAGACTAGAGACATAACCACCAAGTGTCTAAATCTTGATTAGATCTTGGGGGGAGTGGTAGTTATAACTACCAAAGAGATACATTTAACAGTTATATAGACATCTGGGGGACAAGCGGCAACTTCTGAATATGGGTTATATATAAGAAGCTGTAAAACTGATGTTAATTTCTTAGTTGTGACAATGATATTACAGTTATGGGGACAGTTTTATTTTTTTCTTAACAGGAAGACACATGCTGATGTCTGCAACTTACTTTCAAATGATTAAGAATAAAAAAAAGCAGAGACAGAAGGAAGGAGGCAAACAGCAAAATGTTAGCACCTGGTGAGTTTAGTTGAAAGGTATCCATTTTACTATTACAACTTTTCTATAGGTTTTAAAGGTTCCAAACTAAAAGTTTGGGAGGAAAAGAAACACTGGAAAGTCCTTTTCTTGTGACATATACAACGTGGTCGAATACACTGGTTTCCTTCTCATGCCCACCGAGGCCCCAAGTCCCTGGGTGGTTCCCAGTTGAGTCTGTGCCCTGCGCCGCCCCTCACCCCATGTCATCCCAGGAAGGACAGAGCCAGCAGCACAGACCTGGCCATTCTTTCTTCTACCTCACCTAGTGGACCAGAGGGGCATCAAGATGATGGGGTGTAGCCATGGCTTCTCCTATTCCCAGCCCTCCTGTGTGAGGAGAGGGCCTCAGTGCCCCTAGAGGCACTCCATCTGGGGCCCAGGAAGCAGTAGCTTCAGGGTAAGAATGTTCTGGGCATTTGTTCAAACACCCAGCCAGTCAGCTGTGATGCCAAGGTGTTTCCACTGCACCATTGCTCTCACACTTTTATGACCCTGATCATGTATAAAGCGCATGGGAAAGCGTGTGTATATGCTAGACCCTAGGCCCATCCCTCAGAGATACACCTCCGGTAGCTGGGAGAGACCAGGAATGTACATTAAAAAAAAACAAAACAAGCCTTTCCAAGCAACATGGATGGACCTAGAGATTAACCTACTAAATGAAGTGAAAGAAAAATATCATATGACGTCATTTATATGTGAAATCTTGAAAAAAAAAAATGCCACAAATGAAGCTATTCATAAAATAGAAACAGACTTACAGATATAGAACAGAAACTTATGGTTACCAGCGTGGGGGAAGAGGACGCAGGATGGACACATTAGGAGTTTGGGATTAGCAGATATACACTAATATATATAAAACAGATAAACAACAAGGACCTAATATATAGCACAGAGAACTACATTCAGTATCTTGTAATAACCTATACTGGAAAAGAATCTCAAAAATATTTATAACTGAATCACTTTGCTGTATACCTGAAATAATATAAATCAACTATACTTCAATAAAATTTCTTTTTAATTCCTTCCAAATGGTTCCAATTCTGGTTTTTGACTCCTGGGAACATGTAAAAAAAAATGCATGCTCTCCCTCACTAGAGAAACTCTCTTGTGTCAAACTTTGTGAAACTATTGTTCTGGAAGAAGAAACGGGCACCGCAACAGGAGATGAGAGGGCGGGAGACGGAGGAAGGTAGAAAGCGCAGGAGGCAGAGCTTGGAGGAGCTGGTGATTGTCGGGGGCTGCCCCGGGGCTGTAAGGACAGACAGTGTGCGGTTTCCATCCACACAATCAGCGGTCTCTGTTCCCTGACGGATGCTGGTCCCCCAGGGGATCCTCTGGAGAAGTGCCCGCATCCACATCATGCACTCCCTCCCTCTCCACACACCCCCTTCTACTGAGCGAAGTGCCCAGAAGTCCTGAATGAGGAGTGTGTGGCCTTCACGTCTTCTCTTTGACACTGTTCATTCCTCTTCTCAAGGAGGATCTGACCGGGTTTTGGGGGTCTTTGGGCAAATGAAGTTCCAAGCAGCCAAGATGCAGCATTCAGCACCCAGCAGGGTCTGAGGACTCAAACCAAGTATGAGTCGGAAGATGCTGACACCTGGAATTAGGCCAGGCTGCCTCTCAGCAGGTGTGAGGCACCTGTTACTGGGATGTGTGTGCTTTACACGTCAGGCTCTACCTGACATTGTGACCCTGGAAATCATGAACTCACCCAGCCGTTGTAGCCCGGCCCTCCTGACTATTTCAGATCTGTCTGAACACAGATGTGGCTGAAAATGTCTTTGGCCACAGACATGGGAGGGATCCCCGGTACCAACTGTGGGGCATTGCTCCTGTAAACCGTGTGGTCAGCCCTCATGAGGGAGGCCAGTCTTTCTCCTGATTAGAGAACCTGATCAGAGGAGTGGACTTGAGACCCATGCCCCACACTGGGCTAAGTAAGTACTCTACCCTACCTGCCTGCCTGGTCCGGGGGAGGTCGATCATATGACTCATATTCCTTTTTATCTTACTTAGGGTTGGGTTGCTATGACTGTAACCAAGAATCCTGACCCACAGCTGAGTAGGAAGCACAGAAGGAAGCTAGAGAGGAGGGGATTGGACAAGGGCTTCCAATATCTACACATATAAGACAACAACTGCAAGCTCAGAAACACACAGGGTTAGACAGGTGACATGAATAAGCCGAACAGGCTCAAGTCAAGGGATCAAGAACTGTTGCACTCTCTTCTTAACACAATTAAAGAAAGTGTTCTGAGATAATAGGGAATGGTGGAGACTACGTAAACTAGAAATGTCCATCTGTAGGGGCTGTCCCTCTTAGAGTCAGCAATGGCTGTCCTATGAAAGTGAGGCCCTAGAAGCATTAGATCTTCCAACTTCTCAAGAGAAGTCAGAAATCAGAATCTGTATATAAAAATGGTATCAACTAACTTAGAAAACTGTAAAATGCTGTGTGGTGAGATATAATGACAGGCAAGGAAACCAAAGCCTAACCAAACCAACAAATAAAAAACAAAACCCCAAACCCAACAATCTTTATTTATCACCTTTGGAGGTTGGTAGGATAATGACTCATTCTGAAAATTGATCGAGAGAAAGAATCAAGCATTTATCCTGCTTTTCTTATGTGAACTGATTAGTGCTTCAAGGTAATTAAGTACGTAACCAGTGAACTCTTTATAAGAGAATCACAGTTAAATTTAGGTGAAATAACGGAAATAGAAAAATCACCATTTGTAACCCCTAACAATGGTGATGATCAAGGCTGCAAAGACGGTCGCTGAAAGGGTAACAGAGGAAACTTCATACTGTGGGAACAGGCTGATGTCACGGAAACACACTGATCAAACTCAGCAACGCTGAAAATGAGACAGGCAGACGTCATGTGCCTGTGATGTGGCATGAGAGAAATATCTTCACACTCCCGCCCTTGCTGCAGTCTGGCAGGGAAAAAAAAAAAAGGAGAAAAAGGAGCCTGGATTTGATCAGACTTCTGGATCCAATTAGTAGTTTACAGGAAACAAAGAGAAGAGGGGAACAGGTTAAAATGAGAGGAAGTCCACCAAGTTCAGAATGAGGGGCATTCTACAAGCAGTTACTTCCACAAATGGCCCCAGGAACAACCACAGACACTTAGTATCCAGATCCTGACTACTAATACCTGTTTTATGTTTCCATCAAGAAGAAGCTCCAAGAACAGAGCGAAAACAAGACCAAAAAGACTGTGGGCCAAAGCATATGGGCATGCAGGGGCTTCAAGCCTGAAGCCACTAAAGTAAATAGGAAACAAACCTAAACCTAGAGATTTTATAGTCACAAAGTTCTGGGTGTAACTGACAAATTGCAGGTTCATTCCTGTTTTCCTCATTATAAATATTTACTGGTGGTAGATCAGAAGCAAATGATTAAGGCTGAAAGTAAAAAAGAATTTCATAACTACACTCGATTTAGAAAAAGAAAAATTCTTGAGAGGAAGGACTCTTCTGACTCACTGAAGCAGGTCTGTAATATTACTGGGAGAGGACAGAGCTCAACGTTATAGGACGAATCTGTGCAGAAACACCAGTATAGCTAGGGTACCTCGACTCCGGCAGCAGCTAACACCCATCGCACGGATTCCATCCGGCCTCGTCCGTTGGGATAGTGGAGCTTGGGTTTCGTGGCCATCACTGACTTTCAGGTTTTCTGAAATACAAACGCAGCACTCCTTGCAAAAGAAGAGCCTCAATTTCGCGTCCTCAGTCCAGTGTTCAGGGGCTAACTGAATATTCAGGGTTTTGACACACGTAACTGTTTGGGAGGTTCTGTGGGGTTTGGGGGAGGCGGGATTTTGTGGGGTTTTTGGTTGTTTTTTTTTTTTTTTTTTTAAAACTGCGTTTTCCCTCAATCAATAAAAACAGACCACCATTTTAAAACCTTAAAAAACAACCACCACCGTTGCCTTTCAAATTGTTTCACAGCTTTATGATTTATTATTCGGGATCTTTGGAAGCGGGGGGCTATTTCCTGTAAAGACATTTGGGCTAGCAGCACAGAACTTTACAGAATCAGAACATCGTATACTTTGACCTTGAAAATCTGAGATTTCCCAAATTCGGCCTGTACAGGCCAGACGCCAAGGACCGCGGAGGAGACGTCCACACCCCTGGAACCTCTGCAAAAATTCACTTTCACATGCATCATATTCGAGCCTCACAGCAACAGGAGGAGGAGGGGTCGATTATTACTATTGTCTGCAAGACATGCGTCTGCGGGCAGGCCCGCGGTGGTGGCCCCGGGCCCTGCACACCCCTGCCCCGCTCGGACAGAAGCCCCCAGGCCCTTGTTACGCCCAGGCCACCGCTTGTCACCCGAGACAGGCTTCCCGCGTTCCGCGCGGCCGCTCAGTCCGCGCTGGGGGACCATCAGAGCCTGCCTCCCACCCAGGGCTCTGGACTGCACAGGGCGGGTTAATAATGATACGCACGCCGATCAAGCAAGACCCCCCCGCCCCAACCCAGGGGTCCCTGTCTGCCCCGATAGGGACAGGGCCGCGGGAGGGAGACAGGGATAGGATGAATGCGGGTGTGATTCCAGGCTGGGGAAGCAGCGTGAGAGTCTCGGAGCCGGGAGGAACAAGAAGAGGGGGGAAGGGGTGGTGGGAGTGACAAGAGGGAGACAGACCTGGCTCCACTCGGAGTGACCAGAACCGCACAAAGGCGCCCAGCGAGCGGTCTGCAGCCTGGGGACTCGTGGACGGTCCGAAGCGCCCTCGGTGGGCGAGGCTCCAGAATATTTCACCAATAGAGACGGCAATATTTAGCATGCTCCACCCATCTGCAAGGCATGCTGGATAATACGCAAACAACTCCAAATCAAGCCCCTTTTAATAGCAATTTTTGCAATTTGAGGGAATAATTTTTAAGTATTAGTTACGTTTGGGCTTTAGTTTAACATGTATTTTAGAGATCCGGCATTTAGAGCGAACAAAAGAAAAGTCGACCTATGCAAAAAGATCTAAATTTCTTCTAGTTTATATACTGCGTGCACTACCCTGGTTTCTCGGATGTGAGGGCGATCTGGTTGCGACATCTGTCACCCCATTGATCGCCAGGGTTGATTCGGCTGATCTGGCTGGCTAGGCGGGTGTCCCCTTCCTCCCTCACCGCTCCATGTGCGTCCCTCCCGAAGCTGCGCGCTCGGTCGAAGAGGACGACCATCCCCGATAGAGGAGGACCGGTCTTCGGTCAAGGGTATACGAGTAGCTGCGCTCCCCTGCTAGAACCTCCAAACAAGCTCTCAAGGTCCATTTGTAGGAGAACGTAGGGTAGTCAAGCTTCCAAGACTCCAGACACATCCAAATGAGGCGCTGCACGTGGCAGTCTGCCTTTCTTTTGACAATTTTGCAATTTTTTTCTATTAATATGTAACATAATTTAACACTGTGTATGTATAATGTATAATACAAGGTACAGTATAATACAAATATATTTTAAATTTATATACTCTTCCCTCCTTGACTCAGTCAATCTTCTTGAGCTTTTCCTTCATTTCCTACACTTTTAGACTTTAATCCTCAGGCTACATATAGCCTTGGATGGGAGGAAGTGGGGGCCTTGAGATAGACGTGTCAGTGGGGCTACAACTATATATAATCTGGGTGGTAATTAAGCTAGAGCTTTAAAAAATATTTTAAGACTATCAAAATTATTATAGAAAAATTCACACAAATTTTAAGGTTAAAAATATATGCCTCCAGATGGACTATTTCTTGTTTCCTGAGGCAGCCTCTCCTATTTCGCAGACTATAGATGTTGATTACTGTACGGGTTCTTGAAAATACCTGGCTTGAGAAGCCTGTGCTGCTGATCAATTAACAGCAACTGACAAGATCAGATTTTATTTTCTGTAGATTTCTCTGTCAGAAACAGGGAGAGTGAATTGGGACTGTGCAGGGTGGGGAAAGAGACACCTGGAAATATCCGTGTGAATTACAGTATAGCATCATAAATTAGAAGAAGATGGGTAAAAAGGTAAGATATTAAGGGGGTGGATGGGAGGAAGAGAAGTCTAAAATGATGCCCTCTCCCTAAGCACACACACACACTTTCTTTTCCATCCTCCTTGTTTAAATAGTCTCCACATTGCAAAATGCCGCTTCCAACTGCTGGTCTAAGTATATGCTACCAATTTCACAGCAGTAAACACTCTAATAGGTGTTAAGAAGTTATAAAATATGAAAATTTCAAATTAGGAAATAGTAATATTATTGTTTGATGGAAGAACATAACAACAAAAACAGAACACCCAAATCAATTTTTCTTAAACTGTAACTTTATTTGGAGCAGAATTTTCCTTAAGTAAAGTTAACGTTTTTAAACACCTTAGGACAAACTATTCAAAAAGGAACATTTTATTTCAGAAGGGGCTTGAGTAAATAGTTTTCAGTCCTCCCATCTTCTCATCATTATGAATATTTGCTTTATAATTAAATATATTCTTAGTTGCTCCCTTGTAATCAAATCAAGGGACGAAACTGCTGTCAGTACTGAAATATCCGAGATCAGAAGACTATTCAGGCCATTTAAAATTCACATTAGCGGTGTCTGTAAGAAACTGATAATACAGATTAATGTGATATTTGCCCCCAGTTTGTCTTCTGTTGGTTTCCACGAGAAGGTCCTCACAATAAATTATATAAAATACAGTACTTTGGTTGGAAATTGTAAAAATAATTCTAAAAATTAACCACATATATTAAACAAGTTGCTACAGTATGCTTTAAATGATAGAAAATAATTAGTACGTCAAACATTTTCTTATAAACATATTGCTTTGGATCACACACTGAGTTAAAACATACAGCCTGTAGTCTTTCTTTCTCTCCTAAATGGCACAAAACAATGGCTTGATGCCACGTCATAAGAAAACATGGTGCCTGTGAACTCCAATAGTACTGGTAATTTGAACTTAAAAACAATTCTGTTTTACATGGGTTGTCTTGAGTCAAGTGTTCAGTTTTTTATCACTCCATAATATGACACAGCATCCGTTTACTAGACGTTTATGGTCCTTGAAGCAAGAGCTCTGTAAGAAATTGCTTGAGAAAATCGGTTTTCTTCCTATTTAAATCATATATGAGCTGGGTGAGGGCTTAGCAATTAATGGCAGCTTACTGTGAAATGAACAATCACACAAAGAATAGCTTTTAGGCTCATGCAACTTTCCCTGCAGTTCACACACGTACCCTTTGGTGTAACCACTGTCACTGAACCTTGGGGGCTATACCATCTCCTGACGTCCCATAAAACTTTATGCCTGACATGAGGTACAGTCGTGGATAGGTACAGTTAAACTCATCATTCCTTTTGGTGTCTTGTAGTAGATTTTATAATCTTATAGTAACTAAAAATACAGGCAACAGGCAGTATTTTCTTTTTTACGTAACAAGGTATTGGTGATTTTCCCTTTCTACAGCACTTGTATGCTCAGTGCATCCTTTACCCATTTCAGGGTGAGAATAAAAGAGAACTTTAGAGGATTTTGCTAGTTCTTTAGAATTGACCTTGTTTTTTTTTTCAGCCTTCCAGTTTACTCAATGCAATGTCAGCTTCTTGACTTTCAAATGAATAAGGGAAAATGTCTGCTGATAAACGAAGGCAAGAGGAAGAGGAAGAAAAGTGAAACATTTTCTGCACTGAGGCCCTACAAAAGTAATAGAAAAACAATTTTATAATGTATAGTAACCAGGTAAGTAGGTTTTTCAATTAAATGTAATGATCTTAACATAAGCTAGAGGACCAAGAATATGGCATTCATAAACCATCTGGTTCACTAGAGGGTATTTACGATTTTAAACCAGCTTTTTAGGAAGGTGGGTAAGCTTTCAGATTAACTTACTTTTTCTTCCTAATACAGAAAGGGGAAATAAATATTAACCACATAGTAAAGGACTTATCTCTGAAAACACATTCTCTGTTGATTGAGAGAATGAGAATATAATACAGAAATGAATTCAGCTTCAAGTTGTGCTTACATATACATATTTATTTCCTGATGCTTTGCTGCCAGTTTGTTAACAGGAAAATAAGACCTCTCAAATCCACATCCATCATTTGCTTTTCTCATGCCCCCAGCAATCATGGTGCTTGGTCAAGTACCTTTTTGAGTCAGATTCTCGAAAACACAAACTGCTCCCTGATTTTAGGTGAGGGCCCTTTGGGAACCATGGGCTGCAACATATTATTAATACATCAACACAAAAATTTACCTACTTATTAGGCTGAACCATATCAAAGTACCAATATTCATTTTCACCTATCATTTTAACTTACAAAAATGACAATTTCATTGACTCCACTTGCTATATCCTAGAACCAAACAAAAGCGATTTGAGCCCTGGGAGAGAGTGAGTCTGTACACTCTAGAGATGATGTTGCGTTCACTGGCAGTGACCTTCTTTCTTGTCTTTCAGGTAATCACGAGTGGAGGTGAGTGTGCCTGACAGAGGTGGATCAGAGTGGACTTCCTTTTTCTGTTTCCAAACTAGCTTTGTCATTTTCAAAATTGCTGTAAACATTCCTCTCAATGGAACAGCCTCTGCCCAACGGAGTTCTCACTGTTGAAAGAAACTACACAAGGGTTTAGAGTTCTTCACATGTGGCATGTGACAGACATTTGACATCATGGTGACTTCGCAGACAAGTGGGACCTCTGCCATCTACTTTTTCTTGCTCCCCAAATTGCCCTGATAATCGGACCAGAGGGCAGACAATGATTATTCATCGTCTCTCTCTGGTCAGGCTTGGAGAACTGAGCTAAATGCAACATTCTAAGGGTTGTGATAATATAAAATCTTCTGCTACTTTGAAACTTTGCTTTTGGGTCATGCATCTTGGCAGGGATTTAAGTTTAAGTCACTGTGTTAACCTTTATGTGGAGAACCTTTTGGCTTCAAAAGCTTCCCTTTTATGGGTACTTATAGAGAGTGACTTCAAAAACGGAAGAAAATTGAATGTGACGGCATAGCTTGATTTCAGCTGGATATCACCAGTCACCAAAAAACATGTTGTAAACATTTCTAAAAATATTTACTTAGAGTTCTTTCATCTGGGGAGTAAAAAGAAAACAAAGTGAATTATGTAATAGTACTTTCAGAACAGCACAGCGGTATTAAAAAGTCAAACCAATAACACGGTATTGAGAAACGGCAGATGGTCAGTTTTCTAGCGCTGACGTCAGTCCAGAAAAGCTTAAAGTACCGAATATGCCACATTTAAAATTTAACCACTTCACAAATATCCACACATATTGAGGAAATAACCCTTTATCGCGTAGCTGTAAATTGCACCCCTTTGCAATACTGCATCAATATTATTATATTTTAAAAAATCTGTATAAAATATTATCTGGAACCCCAAAGGAAAATCAATTAATCTTTAAAAAGTTCCTTACAAAGTTGACTGTATAAAATGCTAAAACATAATCCATATATACAAAATGCTGCTGTTTAAGAAAATAATGGGACCCAGTTTTAGAATAAAATAACTTTGTACAAAAAAAAAAGTACTGCATTCAAATCAATATTAAAAAAAAAAACTTTAAAAAAGAATATTGAAATGTCTCAGTTCAGAAGAATAACTATAAAGTGTTTGCTTTTCCACCAACCGAAGTCTCTTGCGGGTAGAATATCAGCTGGCCGAGGGCAGGGTCCTACTGTCCCCTACAAAAGGCTTTGTGACAGTTATCGCCGAGATGCGTACTTAGCGATCCAGTCCGTCCTGCCATGTACCGGCTGGGCGGCTGGAGGCCGGGGCAGCAACCCAGGAGTGCTTCTAGGCTGGGTGTGGAAAAATGGTCGCCCAGGGTGAGGTCTCACAGCCTTCAGGGAAGAATAGCCTGTAAGGAAAGAGAAAGGTGGGTCAGTCATGTCCAGCTCTTTGCGGCCCCATGGACGGTAGCTCCCCAGGCTCCTCTGCTCAAGGAATTTGTGGTGGTTTAGTCGCTGGGTTGTGTCCAACTCTTGTGAACCCTTGGACTGTAGACCCTCAGGCTCCTCTGCCCATGGAATTTTCCAGGCAAGAATACTGTAAGTGGGTTGCCATTTCCGTGCATCTGCCAGGCTTATTCTGCCTGCAGGCCCATGCACTAAAAGCTCGAAATACAGACTTTGCTTGTTCATCTCCTGTGGATCTTTACTCGATGGCTCCTCTGCAGTGAGGTCTCCTTCGGCTGCCCTATGTAAAATGCCCATCTGCACCCTACACTCCTGCCCCCATGCTCCCTACTCCCTGCTTTATTTTCCCCTTAGCACTTTGGAGCATCTTATTTGGTTTACTTCTGTCTGTGGAGTACAGGCTCCAGAAGGACAAGGAATTTTGTTGTGTCCTTCATTTGTGGACCCTAGGCCTACCACATCTAGCACAAATCACTTGTTTAATAACTATTTTTGAATAAACTCACAAATAATAATAATGCCAAATAGAACTTACCCGGGGAAGGGTCGGGAATAGGTGCCAAGTGGACCCTCTGCAGAGCAGAACTGATTTCTTTTTTCAGAAAGGAAGGGATATAGTTTCCAGCCAGTCCACTAGAACTTGTAGAGCCAGAACCAACTGATTTGCAAAAGAAAAAGCTCATTACTGCAAAGACATGCACAGGACACCCACAAGGATAAAGAACAGGGGCACATGGCAACAGAGAAGTGGGTTTTGATTTTCAGGGGAAAAAGCATTAGGATAAAGAGTGAATTCGGAGCAGAACATGCCACCACACCACACTGTTAGAAAGACAGGGGGATGGGGTGCAAGGTGTACAGACAGTGTTGAGACTGTAGCCTGTACCCACAAGGAGGCTGGTGGGTTGGTTTGTTAAAAAAAAGGAGACATTTAGAATTTTCTTTCTGTGTGTAATAATCAGTTTAACCTGTTCTGGAATTTTCTTTTTTCCACTCAATAATATAGAAGAGTTAGCCTTCCATGTTAGTATGGACAAATTTCAGAGTATGGTTAAAACATAACTCATTTTTAACCGCTCTCTTATTGATCAGCATACAGGTTTCTATTATTGATTAGCATAGAGGTTATGTTAACTGTTCAGCCATTATAAATAATTCTACACCAGAGATATTCTTGTCCAGAACCAGAAAATTAGTCATTATTAAAATTCACTAAATACATTCACTTTTTATGTCATTTCTGCCTTGAGAGTGTTTTAAGGGCAGGAACTGGGTCCTACTCATCTTAATGTTCCAGGCGGTCCATGGAAAGCCTTACTCATAGCAAGTAATCAATACCTGTTGGATGGGTGAGTATCTATAATGAGCCTATTACGAAGGCTTAAAGGTGCATGTGGAACAATGAAGGATGTTATACAAATAACACAGATCCATTAGGAAGTTAGACCCGTTAGGAAGAGCACATGAGAGGAAGAGTTGTTCTGTGTCTTCCCAACACAGAGCATTCTTGGCAACTACTTAAGGCAGAGTAGAAAGAACAGTCTGAAGCTCATGTATCAGGAGCTGTGTTGGTCAGCTGAAGCACCTTTTGCAACTTTGGTGACTAAATAAGAAAAATGGAAAGAGGATCAGAACAAGGAAATCACAGACAGAAAAAAGGTAGAGTCAGTAAACACAAGAGAAAATGCTCAACCCTCACTAGTCAGGGGGGCATGCGGGTTGAAGCCACAGTAAGATGCCATTGCACACCCTCAGAGGAGCACACATCTGCAATCTTGACGGTATCAAGAGGCATCAAGGACACGGCACAACTCCCGCACCCTGCCAGACGGCAGTTGGGCAAAATCTGTGAAGTCAAAGGTGAGCACAGCCTTTAACCTAACGTGATCATGTCACATGTGCATACCTATGAGGGCATCAGTGTTCACTCCGGCCACTCTTTCTAACTGTAAGAATGATCAACAACCTTCATGTTCGCCAAGAGACCGGATGAATAAATTATGTTCTAAGTGTCCATCAACAGAAGAATGGATAGAGATATGGTACATGTATACCATAGAATATTACTCAGCCATAAAAAAGAACAAAATCTTGCATTTGTGGCAACATGGATGGACTTGGAGGGCATTATGCTAAGTCAGAGAAAGACAAATACTTTATGATATCACTTACACATGGAATATAAAAAATACAGCAAACTAGTGAATATAATAAAAAAGCAGACTGACAGATATAGAGAACTAATCGTTGCTAATGGGGAGAGGGAAGAGGAAAGGAACAAGACAGGGGCAGGAGATTAAGGAGTATAAATTATTAAGTATAAAATAAGTCACAAGGATATATTGTACATGATAGAGAATATAAGCAATATTTCATAACTATAAAAGGAACATAACCTTTAAAAATTGTGAATCACTATATCACACACCTGTTACTTATATAATATTGATCAGCAACTATACCTGAACTTTAAAAAAAGTTATATTCTACTATAAATAATGAATGGTATCATACACATATACACTGCATATGTCATCCTACACAAATGTGAAATATATTCTATGTGTGTATAATTGCTGTATATATTATTAATGCATATATGCATTATAATGCATTATTAACATGAGTGGAGATCCAGGATTATAAGCATATAAATTTTAAAACATGCAAAACCATGCTAGGCATTTCTTGTATTCTAAAAAAAAAATTTGTGGAAATAATAAACACCCAATTTGGACACGGTTGGGGGTTGAATGGAAGGACACAAAGGAAGGAAAGGCAACCGTATGTGTTTGCAGAGTCTGACTTTATATGCTGGGTGGTGAGTACGTGGGTGTGGATATGTTCTTTCTTTCTCTTTCGAACTCCTTAAAATACATGAACACGGAATGGACAAAGGCAGAGGGAAGAGAAGCCCAGCGGTTTACTTGGCATGTGGAAGGGGAAGCCGCGCATGGTAGGGGCTGCCCGTGTGGGGTGCATCTGAAATTCATTCATCTACTGAAAAAGCGTGGGCAGCGCCTTCCAAACTGTCCACCTTCCAACGATGCCCTAGGCTGAGGCTGAGCCGTGAGATGGAAGGGACAAGCCAGGACAAGGCAGACCCTGTGATACCCAGAGGTCACAGACCACAGAGCAGGGCCCTAGAAACCAGACTCTGCATGCGGGCATGCGTGGTAAGTCGCTTCAGTCACCTTTGACTCTGTGACCCTACCGACTGTAGCCCGCCAGGCTCCTCTGTCCATGGGGATTCTCCAGGCAGGAATACTGGAGTGGGTTGCCATGCCCTCTTCCAGGGGATCTTCCTGACCCAGGGATCAAACCCGAGTCTCTTATGTCTCCTGCATGGGTAGGCGGGTTCTTTACCACTAGCGCCACCTGGGAAGCCCACCAGACTCTGTAAAGATTGTATTTCCCTCAAGCCAGGGAAGTCTGCTGTCCTCCCCTGCTACTCCTGATGGCAGAGCCCAAGGGAGCTGGTCAAGCCCCCCCGGGGCCTGCTACCAGGTGAGAGAGAGGAGCACAGGCCTGGAAAAAAGGCTGGGGTTTCCACACCCGGGAGGCCCTCATGGTTCCACAGATTATCATCCCCTGTCTCTCTGCACTCACCCAGCCACACCCGGAGAACCTGCTTCTTATCATTTAGGGAGTAAACGTCATTACTCACCTGAAGTTATTTTGCTGATCACTGACACGGTCCCTGAAGATTTGCCAGACAAACCAGAACTGGACCACGGATTAGGTGGAATAAAATCCTTGCCTGGATTCGGGAGTACACCGTTTCTTATATTTATTCCTAATAGGGCAAAAATGTTTTTTCAAATGCAAAATTTATATTCAGTCTTGTACCACATGTCAGAGATGAGATGAATGCAGAGTCCGATTTGTCAAAGACCTCCTATGGTTCAACAATCCAAAACTGACCATGATGACGCCACTGGATAGATGGCAGAGGAAAGATGCTGTCTCTGGGGTGAGGGGGTTGTCTCACTGGTGGGTGACCTAACAGAAGTGTCTTCACCATCTACCAATAGATCTGTCCACATCTGATGTCTTGACCCCCTAGTGCCATCCTGGGCTTCAGTGCCCCTTGGCTTTCCTACTCACCCACCTTCACAGACCACTGCCTTTCTATCAGCTGCCCAAGTTCTTCTTGGTCCCTCCAGAATGCCATGCCCAGCTCTGCAGCCCTCTGCTCGCCTCTTTCTGAATTCTGAGATTCCACCCCCTCACCTCACATGGACCATCATCACTGTGATGATTCTGGTCTCTACCAACAACATTCACTGACTCCCTCCCTTCTCAGGCTGCCTTGATCTCAGCTCCAAGACAAACCACTGCCCCCCGCCCCCAGACCACCCACTTCCCATGGCCATAGGGCATCACAGCTATCTTTCAGAACAGAAAGACTGAATCCATCCTTTATTCTTCTTCTTCCTCTACAGTCAAAAAGAAATAGGTCTCCCTTCAGGCCAGTCTCCTAAGGCCACAGTGCCATCCCTGACAAGGTCTGGCAGTATTTAGGAGGCCTGTTCCCAATCCAGGCAGAAGGCAGGGGGGAACCAGCAAATCAGCAGGGCCTCCATCCCCTGCCCCCACCTGTATGACAGTGACAAACTGTGGGTCCCTCGCCCACACCACACACAGATGTTGCCAACACCATGTCACTCCTCCAGTTACAACCCTTCAAGAGCTTCCTGTTGCTCGTGAAATAAAACCCAAATTTCTTACAAGACCCCAAAGATGCCTCCTGTGTCCTAACACATCCTCCGCCTCTGACAGTGATGGGGCCATGTGCAGCCTCTCACAAGCCAAGCCCTCTCCTGCCTCCTGGCCTTTGCACTGGCTGTTCCCTCTGCCTGGCATGCTGTTCTCACATCCCTCTGTACTTGGAATTCCCTCCCAATCTCTGGGGCCCAGCTCCTTCCACCATTACATCACCCTTATCAACCACTGTCACCGTCTGCAACCACTGTGTGCCCACTTATTTAGGGTCTGTATCCCAAAACTATGAAATACGAGGGTCTACCGTCTACAGGTTGCTGGCTAAAATCACTGCATAGGCTGTGATGTGAATGGAGACCCTGGAAGATTGGCAACCCAGTGGCCCCAGTTGGCTATTCTGTCTACCATATTCTCAGTGCCCCGCACAAAATGATGTCAATACAAATTGGCTGATGGAATGAATCTGTGAATGAACAGTGGGCTAATGCTATATGCTTAGAATACAGAAAGCCTGGAGAGGCTTGGGCACTCTCCAACTAGAGTGTCTTCATTTAACCCCTGTGGTACATAAAGCCAGATGGGGGGACTAAGCTCCCATCTGGTTTCCTGGGAGCATATAGGGATGGAGAGACCCCGGGCGAGCTGCCTGGCTCTTCTTGGTTCCTCCCTTCCTCAGACTGGACCCCCGTTTCCTCTACCAAATTTCTTATCTTAGGCAAGAAAAGAATGTGAAGCTTGGGACTTCCCTGGCAGTCTAGTGGTTAGGACTCTAAAGAATTTCCACTGCAGGGGATGTGGATTCCATCCATCCCTGGTCGGGGAACTAAGAGCCCGCATGCAGCGAGGTGCAGCCAAAAGGAAAAAGAAAATATAAAGCCTATGTGTACTAAGTGGTCGTATCCAACTCTTTGTGGCCCTATGGACTATATAGCCCGCCGGGCTCCTCTGTCCATGGGATCCTCCAGGCCTGAATACTGAAGCCGGGTTGACTGTGCCCTCCTCCAGGGGACCTTCCCCGCCCCAGGGATCGAACCCGAGCCTCTTAAATCTCCGGCACTGGCAAGCAGGATCTTTACCACTAGCGCCACCTGGGAAGCCCAGCAAGTATTTCTATGGTGGTCCCACCACCGTCCAAAACAGACGCTTTGCAAACTCGAGATTCCGGGGACACGATTTCCCATCAGTGACCAGAGCACAGGCAGGAAGTGCTATTACCAGGGAGGTACCGAGAGTGCTTCAGGTAGTGCTGCTTGGCCGCCGACCTCAGGGTGGGCGTGTCGCGCCGGGGACAGGACGTCCGCGTGGGGGCGCTGTTTCCAGTGCCCACGGGCTCCGCGGGCTTCAGGTCCAGGATGCTCTCAAATCTGAACCGGGAGGAGAAGGTTATGGTCAGCACGAGCTGGGCAGCGCATCGGATGTGAAGACGGGCTCACAAACCCAGAGGCCGACCGGGCACAGCTGGGAGCCCACACTTGCCTGCACAGCGTCTCATCGCTCTGCCTTTTCTTGTTTTTCAGGTCAATCCTGGTGAAGGATGGACTGAAGTCCGAGTCATCCAAGTCAGCCCAGTCATCGGAATCCTTCGTTGACCTGGAAACGAGACCCCACCTTCTCCTACTCTTTGGCTTGATCTCACCATTTTTGTGCTCCAGGCCAGTGAGAATGTTCTGCGTATACAAGGGGGGGTGGGGGGGGGGAGGAGAAGCAATACTTGGCATTAGTGAAGCTCGCCCATGAGTAAGCCCCATTCTGAACTTCCCCGGTTGTGTAGAGGAGGGCCCTGGGGTGTAGCCTTCCCCAATATGCACTGCATATTGAAAAAGGCAATGGTGGGAAACAGTCCCCGACCTCTCTCACTTATCCTGCACAGGTTACATCAGTTTCCATTCAATGGGGACACTAAGCTATGTAAGTGAGTCTTTAAAAAAGGACATTTAGGGTACTTCTTGCATAGAAGGAAGGCAGCTGGATTCTCATCCAGGGCTCATCTCTGAAAGAATCAGCATTATTGACACTGTCCTAAATAGAATATAAGAGAATGTAACTAAAGTATCAATCACCTGCTCTTTTATAGAAAACAATGCAATTAATACCTTATTTGCCTTCTCAGCAGGCCTGGATCCTATTTAACTACAGAATTAGCTACAATAGGAAATGTACAAACACACACTGCTGCTTTAGGTGGGTTGGGGTCAACTGGACAGTCTGGAGACACCACCCCCATAATTCACAGGCAGAGCTAGAACCTGAATTTAGACCTTTAACTACAAAGCCAAGGCTCTTTTCACAATTCCATGACATCAAAAAGACCAATCTATTATAATTAGACCTTACATGCTGAAAAGAAAATATTGCATGCGGGTAGTACGGTCAGGGCCTTCCCTGGCAGCTCAATGATGAAGAATCCGCCTGCCAATGCAGGAGACATGGGTTGGATCTCTGATCTGGGAAGATCCCACATGTCACAGAGCAGCTACGCTCTGCGCCACAGCTATTGAGCCTGTGCTCTAGAACCTGGGAGCCACAACTGCTGAGCCTGCGTGCCTAGAAATTGTGCTCTACGGGAGAAGCCACTGCAGTGGGAAGCCCATGCACTGCAACTAGAGAAAAGCCCACACAAGCAATGAAGACCCAGTACCATCAAAATAAATAAATAAAATCATTAAAAAAGAAGAAGAAGAAGTGGGGTCAGAAAAGGAATAGTCCGACAGGACTCCTGGGTGAACCGTCCTGCTTACTGCCTGAGGATGCTTGGGGTGGAGGGATGGCAAGAGCAGAGGGCTGGGCTTGTCCTCCGGAAGGTGGTCCGTCCTGGGAGCCTCGGCTTTGTAGGGGTACACGAGATGCTGAGGGGGCTGGCTGGCTTGATGCTGTCTGGAAGAAATGCGTGTGTGTGGCTTGACTGGGGGCTGGGCAGGAGGGACAGGCTTTACGTGAGGTGGTGCGGCCGCCTTCTCCAGAACGTCCTTCTGAGATTTTCCTGACTCCTGAAGGCCGTGCGCGGTGCTGCCCAGGGGGTGCCCCACCTGGAAGTAAGGATATCGAAGAGCCTGGAATGACACGTGAGGCTGTTTCAGAAGAAGAATCTGGCCGAGAAGGTTGACACCATTCAGGGTGGCAGGCTAGGTTTCACATTAACCAGTCTACTGCAGTAGCTTGCCCAAACCAACGAGAAAACAGCATCCTGAATCTGTCACACCCCTTGTGATTCTCCTTGTCCTAAATAGGGTAAAATGTCTGGACTGGTTTCCACACTCAAAATTATTTGGGTAAGGCAGCCAGGTTCACTGCTATGCCCTTTGCTACTTCTGCCAATATTCTGGCTTTGTAACTTATTTGCTATGTTAAATATAATATTTGCTATCTTAAATACAATATTTCACCATTCTAAGTCCATTTCTTCATTCCATAGAAAGAAAATAAATAAGATGGAGAGAGGCAATATAATGATCCAAGAGGACTCTGAAAAATCAAATATAAAATAAGAAGATACAGATAAACAACAAGGGTTTGCTGTGTATCACAGGGAACTATCTCCAGTATCTTGTAACTGCCTGTCATGGAAAAGAATTGAGAAAAAATATGTAAAACTATCACTTTGCTCTATACCTGAAATTAACAACAGTACTGTAAATCAGCTATACTTTAATAAAAAAATAATAAAAATAAGCAGGTACATTTGCTTTAACATCAGAAATGCCAAGAGTGTCAAACATACTACAGTTAAACTTTGTCCAAAGATAATTGGCTTTCTGTATCACCAAGGAATAAATCTTAAAGTGCTGGGGTTTGCAATTCTCTCTGAAATATTCCCTAGTCTTTTTCAGTGGAAGTCACTGAATATAACATAGCCTTTCTCAGTGACTCTGGGACCTAACCATAAACACCTGTAATGATGATAAGGAAGTGCAGATATAGATGCAAATAACATGGACACTGCCAAAGAGGTCCTGGACTCTGACATCTAGCTCAGGAAGTCTTCTCTTTAGTCCCAGGTATTTTTTGCAAGTCTCAACTGAATTCAGGGTATTTTTAGCTTTTCTGATACTATTCCTAAAAAGTAAACATTCTTCTCTTGGTTCCTTGTTCCTGAATCTTTTTATTTTCATAGCCACTATGTATCCTTTAGAAAACTGGATTCATCAGAAGGCTTCCTTCTGTGGCCTGAAAACACTTGTGAATTTCATCACCAGAAGTGCATTTCTGAGCACTCTCTAACCTTTTTGAGCCATCTAGAGTCTTGGCTCTTTCTTCTTTGAGCCATTGGAAAGTTGCTTTCCCCTCATACCATAATCCTCCAACTGTCACGTCTCAGCTCTCGCAAATTCTAACATCACGCGGGCCAGGTCCTCAAGTGACTCTCTCCATCTGATTACAATTGGTCTCCTTTTTCATCCTCTGGGTAATGGATTTATCAATGAGACAAGCTGAGAAGGGGCCAGGTACAACGCAAAAAGAGGCTGGCCGGGGGCCTAGGAGTGGTTGAAGTCCATAGCACCACATGCTTCCTTTGAGTGTGGCTTTATAATCTAAGTCAAAATGGCCTGAGGGAGGGCAGGTCGGAAAAACAGGAGCCAGAAGGCATGTCAGCCACACGACAGAACTGTTGTTGATGGTACACTGTCTGTACTAGCTACTGGTGGA
Source organism: Cervus elaphus (assembly GCF_910594005.1). Lineage (NCBI taxonomy): Eukaryota > Metazoa > Chordata > Mammalia > Artiodactyla > Cervidae > Cervus > Cervus elaphus. Next base: position 25,615,797 of record NC_057821.1, read on the forward strand.
GTTAATAAGGCAAATCACATTAACTTCCTCTTTTTTTTTTTTTTTTGCAAATCACTTAAACTTTCTGAGATTTAATTTTTTCATTTATAGAATGAAACCAGTAACACCTATCTCATGGAGCCTTCGTGGGATTAAAATCACATAAAAACATACAAAAGCACTTGCAAACTGTCAAGTGCTATAAAATGCTAATTACAGTTATTTTCCTAGTTCTCTCCCTCTGTCCTCTGTAAAATGAGTGATATGGATCTTACAAGATATTTTCAAACTACCTTTTGACAACCAGTACTGCCTTATAAAGACACTTGTTATATATCACCCTAACTCAGAATATATTTGAAAACATTTGCCAAAGACAGGTGGATATATCGGTTTTCATTTCCATGTATTATTTATGATGTGAACTGTATAGCAATTTTCAAAGCAACTGTGTTGTTTAAACCTTTACTGCTTTAGACATAAAGAGTTTCAAACTATTTTGAATTCTTACACCTTATATAGTTCACGATTAGTGGTATTCAGTCCTATTTTTCACCCATATTACCTAAGAAAATACTTCCCATGATCTATACAGGAATCATTCACAATTAGACATGAAGTTCATGAGGACTGCATCAGAAGAAAATGGAAGGAAACCTGACTAGCTGTCGGCCGTTTCTTGGGATCCCACTGCAGCATGTCTCTCAGGAGCTGAACTGCTTCGCTGCTGGCATTTGGAATGAGGGTCTTCAGGTTATTGGGCACACACTGGGGCCAGCGGAAGTTCATGGCACTGGACAGCTGGTAGCCTTCAGGCCAGTCAGTCTGAAAGAAGGAAAAGGTAGAGAGTGTTCCTCAGCCAATTGCTGAAATAGGACTTTATATTCCAGCACACGTGCCCATAACAGAAAGGTGACTTGTCATTACCACATCCCTGCTCACTATGGTGGGCCATCCCAGAGGTAGGTGTGAATCTGTGACCGGGGTTATAAAGGAGCGGAGGAGGGCCACGGCTCATGTTAGGAGACTTCTGTGTGGATAAGAGTTGTGGCCATGAGAGCGCAGAAGGGAGCAGAGAGCAGAGAGGCGTGGGGAGAAAAGCAGAGGGAGCCAGGAAGTCTTCCACTGCAGGGTAGGAGGAGGGGGCGGAGGACTACCAAGGCGAGGAAGATTCCAGAACGAGTCTGTGCTGCCCAGGGAGGTGGCCAGGAGCACGGGAAGCTGCTGCTTTGGCCCACATCATTACCTTTTTGGGTGTCCCCAGTACTTGGCAGATTTTGAAGATGGTGTCAATCTCACTGGCCCCGGGGAAGAGCGGCCGGAGGGTGTACACCTCTGCCATGATGCAGCCCACGGCCCAGATGTCGATGGGCGAGCTGTAGCTGGTGGACCGCAGGAGCACCTCCGGAGCCCGGTACCTGCAGGACGGAGGAGAAGCTAGTTCCCATTCAACAGCCAGAAGCAAACTAAACACACCATCAGCTCTCCAGGAGGGCGTTTGTGTATTTCTCTTTTCTGTCTTGTTCAGGGCGGTGTGTTAACTTGTAAAGCCAACAGCTGTGGCTGCAGCATAAAGCTGGGCTCTTCTGTATCACGAAATTTTCTGTTGAACATTTCTAGATGGGTCTCCTCTCTACAGCATCTTTGAGAAATACAGATAGTGAGAGAGAGCAGGCAGAGAGCAAGCAAGAGAGAATATAGAATTCATCGTCTGTAGGCTCTTCTTGGTCATGGCCAACTGCTTAAATCGAATGCTTAGGGTCTGAGTTTTAATAACACCAGTTAGCTGGTTTTCCAACAGGTCTTTGGAGAATCTTTTACACAACTCTTTTAGGAAACAGTCTTTAGGAAGCTCTATACACAGAATATTTAGATTATGGAAAAGCATAATGGATTTCCTGTAATATTTTTTATTGAAGTATAGTTTATTTACAATGTTGTGTTAGTTTCTGGTATACAGCAAAGTGATTCAGATACATATGTATTCTTTTTCAGATTATTTTCTATTATAGTTTACTACAGGATACTGAATATAGTTCCCTGTTGGACTTGCTTCTAAAGTTATTTACAACACAAGCTTTTAAAGCTTGTACAATACCAACATTCCTACACATAGATGTTTTCAAATGGTGTTCTTGGTGGAATAGTATTTGTGATATTATAATCAGTATAATCTCATGGTTTTTAAATATAAGAAATGCAATTATGGGAGGGGTGTTCGGGATGGGGAATACGTGTAAATCTATGGCTGATTCATATCAAAGTATGACAAAACCCACTGAAATGTTGTGAAGTAATTAGCCTCCAACTAATAAAAAAAATAAATAAAAATAAATAAATAAATAAATAAAATAAATATAAGAAATGCAATTAAATCCTCTTGAGGAAGATTGTACTCACCATCTGGTAGATACATAGTCTGTGTATGGAGGTCTTGATCGGATTTCTCGGGCCAATCCAAAGTCTGCAATTTTCACAAGTTCGGGTCCCATACAGAGGAGGTTCTCTGGCTTTAAGTCCCGATGGAAAAAGCCTGCAGGGGAAGTGGAAAAGGAATTCAGAGGCAAGATCGTGTCTGCATCACTCTTTGCGGCTGTAGTGCTCTTTTCATGACAGTGATAGTCTGGTACGACACCGAAGGCTCTGGACATTCATCCCAATAATGATAACACAAAGCCCTTTGGGCCATTCATTTTCCTTTGATGAATTCAAAATGTCACATCCTTCAAAGTTGTCTTCATAATTTTTTTTTTTTCCAAGAGAACACACTTCTTTTAAAATACCAAAACTCCATTATGGGCTGAGATAACCTGGCAAAAAGAAATTGTCACTCTAGGAAAAAATACCATGCGTACGTTGCCCAAGTCAGCCAGAAAGAATTTGAGATTAAAACCATTAAAACCATGGTACTGGGATACTGGGAGTTGACACTGCCGCAGAAACACAATTACAGTTTTTGTTTAAGAAACAAGGGACCTATGGATATGACCTACTCATATCTGAGATCATGGTGTGTATCGCAAATATGTCTAAAGGTCAAATACTGATTACTTCGCCCAGTGAAAAAGCACAATGTGGATCTGTAATCCACATTGTGAAAGGCAGAAATAACTCATCAAATGGGAAGCCTGTCTCAGCTACAGCAGGGCTTCAGGGGAACATGCAGGAGAGACCCAAACACCCGCTGATCAGCATCACACGCCTCTGAAAGACCCAAGCCTTCCTCCTGAGCAGAGTATCACTGACAGACATCATTCTGCATGAGTCTAAACCTGAATGGGTCACCAAACAGGGAATACAACTCTGTCAGCGCTGCTGATGGGGTTATTTGTCGTCTACTATGACAACCAGTGCCGTGAAGCTGGATCTGAAGTAGCACATTACGGGAGGAAGTAAGAGCCATCACTGACGTGCCGACTGTTCCCCAACCACCTCTGTGCTCATTGCTCACGTCTGCATCTCTAATGTGCCTGCTGCCCCCTCTCCAGACTCCCATCTCTGATAGGAGGCACAACAGCTGATGTCACCCCCATATTAGCCTGTCCCAAACCACTCTTCTTCTCTCTCAAATCATCTCTCCTTCTCAAACTTTTGATATGATATCCAGGTAGCATGTAGTTATGCTGGATCCATCTTTCCCCAGACAGTAACAGAGTTGGGTCACAGTTTTCATCAAAATACTTCCTTTGGGTCCTTTCTGCCCCTTCTCTGACTTAAAAATGTGTAAATATGCATGCAGTTATGAGAATGGGATCTTTTGCCAGTGTACCCAGGAAGCCTTCATGACCCCTGAAACATACGATCTATAGATGATGGTTTCTCTTCCTAAACACTCAGAGCATCAAAAGCATGGAAAAAAGAGATGACAGACCATTTTCTCACCAAACAGATGGGAAAAGTGAGTCACAAAGGGATGAGGGCTGAATTAGTCACAATCCCACCAAGCAGTGCATCAGAGCTCTTGTACTGCCTGGCTCTGTTCTGTCCCTCTCAATCCAGACGGCAAAACCTTGATTTGTGGGGCTGGTCCTCTCAAGTCCAGACTAACCCTCTTTCTCCTCTTAGACTGCCCTTTGCTCCTCTAGTTGGTGTACATTGCTATTTCCAAACTTAAGTGGCATTTCTCTGACACTGAAACGTCCTCCACATCCAGGTACCACCGCCACCTTCCTGCCACCAACCATAACACTCACTCAACAATCCGGCATCTTCTCTTGTCCAGTGCATCCTATCACATCAACTGTACTCAGATATAGCCATAATTCTGCACTCCAGACCCTGTAACTTGCTCCCACCCAGGTCATGCTCCGGTATACACTGACAAACTGCTCCCACCAGTCAAGCTTTATTCTTTCCTGCTAACTATTCTTTAATCCTACTTCCACAGAGGATGTGAGCACTAACGAAATGAGGAGAGGTAAGATTCTGGTTCCTCATATCTCCCTCTAAGCAGCTTTCCTTTGATCCTGAAGGATCAAACTTCAGGCCCCAAATAAAGGATCAGAGAAAAAATGGCTAGGGGAAAAGTTCAATTGCAAACAGACTCTTAAAAATGACTAATGAAAACTGTATTTGTTAGCTGACATATGTCATCTGTCATACGGTATTTGAGGATAAGCCTTTATAACTAGGAAGCATTTGTGAATGTCTGTAGAATATCTGGCGTGAGTAACAGCAACTATAATCAACCTTAAACTCATGAGTTCTGTTCATTAATCAAAGGTCTAAGGCCCTCTTGTCAGGCATCTTTTCTTTTCATCTCTATTTTAACAAAGCATCACTATTTTATCACTACGAGAGGCAATGCTTTGTAATAGTTTAGTAGGCAGAATGATTGGGTTGCCTGATTTCAAATCCCAGTCCTGTTCACTGGCTGGCAAATGAGTTGCCCCCTATAAAATGGGGATATAACAGCATCTATCTGCCTTGTGGGGTTGTTTTGCAGGATTCATGTGTTAATATTTTGCAGAGCTTTTAGTGCAGTGCTTGGCACATCGGCACCTTGCAGGAGCTTGTCATTGTTCATAGTACCTCTCCTCTCATTTTATAGTCTCAACAACCTGGCAAAGGGGGCAGGCAGACACCTAGCTCCATTTTTTTGCAAAAATTAAAGTTCATGAGGCTGGTGATGTGCCACCCCACCCCTCTCCCTGCCAACTGTGAGGAGGTGGCGCTAAGCTCTGATTCCTGGCCCAATCCATGTTCTGCTGATGTGTGCACTCGGGCTTGTAACAATGAGCCCACGTCTTCCTCTGCGCTTCTGATTCACAATGAAAACCCTTATAGCTGGGTTGTTCACAGATCATGAAACAGCAAAGTGCTGTTAACACAGAATCTTCCTGTTCGAAACTGTTTGGCTTTCAGAACACAGGAACAGACCTTCATTTTAATTTCAGGGTACCCCATGCCAGTCGAATAACAGAGGGATTTTCTCTTTCATCCTGGCAGAAAATGTGTTGCGCTTTCTTTTTCACTAACAACCCTTGGGCAAGAAAAACATCAAGCCACAAAGAAGGCTTTCTCCTCTCCACATTCTGTTCAGGAGGAATCTGATAGGAATACACGAAAATAGCCAGAGAACACTTAAACACTATGGATTTCTATAGTGCGCCTTCCTACTAGGGAAGTTGTAATTTCACAGGTATTATTGAATTTAAACCCACAGTGCTTTTATCAAGAAGGCCGGGAGGACAGCAACACACAGAAAGGCCAAGGGCTGACTCAAGGACACGGACAGCAGGACAGGGGTGAAGCACGAAGCAGAGAACCACCTCTTTGGGCCAAACATTTTCCTTTACGCCACCTAAGGCACTTCAGATTTCCTGCATGGATATTTTTAAGTGCAGGGCAAGGGTGAAACACACTTTGCATTCATTATTTAACTCCTGCAAAGTACATATGTCTTGGCATTGCTCTCAGCACCAATGGAGCTGTGTTTTCATTCCCAGTAGGGGGAGGTAGTCACTGACATTAACCACGGCCATGGTAACCACCTGCGGCTCTGTGCCCCGCTCCCCAAGGAGTGTGCTCTCAGGGACAGACGCACCTTCACACAGTGAGAACCAGCCAGCAGGGAAGAGCCTGGAACTCACAGAACAAATCTGTGAAATGCTTTCGATTATTTTTTTTTTCCATGACTGGAGGAAAGAACTGTATAAAGCTCCAAAGTTCAGTCAACACCATACAAAACCATTCAAAAGTGTTCAAAAAGCATTTATGAATGAAAATGAGATAGAACCCGCAAAATAAGTATCTATCCCACCTGCAATTATTTTTAATTAATTTAAAAAATTAATTAATTGATTTTACTATTTATTTTTGGCTGCACTGGGTCTTCATTGCTGCACATGGGCTTTCTCCAATTGCACCGAGCAGGGGCTACTCTCTAGTTGTGGTGCATGGGCTTCTCACTGTGGTGACTTCTCTTGTTGCAGAGCACTGGTTCTAGACAGCCGGCTCAGCAGATATGTGGTCCTAGCTGCCCCGTGGCAGATGGAATCTTTCCAAGTCAGGGATTGAACTGTGTCCCCTGCATCGGCAGATGGATTCTTTACCACAGGTCCCCTGGGGAAGTTCCCCCACCTCTAATTATCATCACGACTTTCTTCACCTCTGAGTCTCTGCTCTCTGTGAGAACAGACAGGTTTTTCTAGAGAAGCATGGCAAATGGACAGAAATATGGGAACTAGTCTCCATTCTACTGCTTTAAGGCAGCGGGGCCTTTGGCAGGTCTTTAAACCTCTCTGAACCCCAGTTTCCTCTTCTTTGAAAGGAAAAGACACCATCTGTTCTCTCTACATGAGAACCTAGCAAGGAAATACAAAAGGCAATGGATGAAATGACATTAAGCTCAAACCAGAACTGGCACTTAGCTGGGGGAGAGTGTCCACGAGAATCTGAGGAAGAAGCATGGTGCTGGGGTTAGAAGGGCAAAGGAGGTCTGGCCACCATGAACTGAGCCTTCCCTTGCACCATTTCCGAGTACAATCCAAGTATGTAAGGCATGCAAGGGAGACTGACAATGCAAGGTTCCAAAGAGCTGTTTTCACACAATCATTTATGGATGCTACATTACTGGATATGGATATGCATTGTGTGTGTGTGCATATATGTGCCCTGGTGGGTGCTGGGGGAGAGTAGATATGTAGATGCATGTGTGCATGTGTACTCACAGATGTGTGCATGTGTGTGCACATATGGGTGCATGTCTGTGTGAGCATATGTGGGTTGATTTGATGGGATTTGGTAGAGACCTGAATAAAAGGATGTAAGTTCTTCCTGGCAACAACTGACCCTCACAAAAAAGCAACAAAAAGAAAGGAAGAGAAAGCCAACACGTATTAACATCTTACAGAACCACCACGCAGTCCTCTGAGCAAAGAACCCTGGTAACTGAGACACTACGACGGGTCCCTATCTGAACATATCTAGTTGACCTTTCTCTTTGGAGATTCCCTTTGATTTCTCACCATTTCTTTTTCCTGGACTCTCAACTCTAGTAAGTGCTCCTTCTCCTCCTATCTGTCTGTAAGACACCAAACCAGAAGTTTTCAGCGTTTTGCAAACTCACACCATCCCTTGGGAATTCTTGTGTCAAAAGTGTGTCAACCTGTGTCAGTGGAATCAGAGATGATATCTTTTATCGAAGACTTTTCATAGAATTGGTTCATGGGCTTGCATATCACTCTTGAATTATTTAGCACATACTCACATCTTCCACGGATGGACAGCCTATTTGTCTGTTTGTATTTTGTTTGACCCCTAAGTGGGAGGTGCTGTTTAGGGGTCACAGAGAAGACTGGGAAGGGTCCCAGACTTACCAAGGCACAATGTCTTTTTCCCTCGAGGCCAATTTGCGTCAAATCTGAACTGACTGTTATCAAAGGGCTTCTGCCCAGCTTCTTTTTTGGGTAATGAAACCCATTTGCTGGTGCAATATTTGCAATGGCAGTGATACCTTTAGACTGGGAGGGAACAGATTTCTGCCTGTGTAATATCAGCTTGCCCATCTGTCTGGACGTCAAAGCCACCCCCAAATGGGCTCCTGAGGGACTCCCTACCCCCCTGGTAGACACATGTGTCCATCCCAAGGCTCCATGTTCATAAGAAGGTATCAACCCAACCTCAGCTGGGTCTGTGGCCAGTTAGTAACCCAGACTAGTAATGCCTCAGACTACTAATCCTACTCAATACTGTACAAAAGCCCAGCTAAGAACAACAGTGATAGAGGATTTCCTGACGGGTATGTGACCATCCACTCCTCTGGATGCTCTAAATCTCTCCCTGGACTCACCAGACCATCCCTAGAGTGAATCATATTGGGCCCCAGTAGAACCATTTTCTCTGATCAGGTGATGTAATTGGCCTATGCTGAGGGAGATGACCTGGAACTATATCTCATGCAACCCACTGCTGTGTTTACTGTGAAGGTAACGCTATGTAAAGATCCATGAGAGAAACCTCTCTGATATTAGTACCAGGAATAACTCTGCTTCTCTTGGGCAACTGAACTGTTTATACATTGGAGAGACCAAGTAGGTTGGAATTGGTACTGTTTCATGTTCTGCATTGTCTGACAACAAACACAGACTGTTTCTCCTACTTAAATAAGACTTGCTGACATGTATTGCATGGAGTAACCTCACCCCTGGTTATATCCATGCCACGTTTTGCTTTTTCTTTGCATATTTTAAGTGTATTTTATTTTCCTGGATTGCACAAATCTTATTAGACCACTTTGCACCCTTCTGAACAAGCTGAAATTAAATATACTAAGAAAATGAGAAACCACAGCAAAGCAGTGCTAGGTAAGGGGGGTTAAACATCATATGTGGATGGAGCTTGTCTGAATCCTAGATGAGGCTTCTCATTAATTCACCCATTAATGGTCAGAAATAATTCTTCAACATATAAGTAACAAGCTTGATGTTAAAGCCTAGAGAGTAAGAACATGCAGAAATGATAAATAATGAGGGAAATTCAGAAATCAAGCTACAGAAGATAACATATTCCAAAATATTATCAGCCTCACAACTCTTCAACTTTTTCTGGGAGTCAATTACAAAAGACACTGATGCATCCTACACCCTCTACCTGAGGACAGATTTCATTGCTATTCAAAACCACAACACTCCAATCACCTACCGTGTTTGTGAATAAATGCAAGTCCTTGCAATATCTGATACATGATATTTCTTATAGCAGACTCGGGAAACAACTTATTTCTGTGTGGGGAAGAGGAAAAAAAGTTATAAATCTTGATTTATGAAATTTGTTTATCAAAACAAATCCCCTGTTCTCAAATTCTTAGCATAACCAAAAGAACATAAGAAAACACTTGCTCACATGCTAATTTGATCATCTTGGATCATAAAGACCAAAGAAAAGCAACTGCTTATGCATGCAGGGCATACCTTATAAATACCAAATATATTCAGTTATGTTACAAAGAAGAAGCGATTAAACATTTAATAATAAACCTAGAAAAATTCCTTCCAATATATCTTATAAAAAATCACTTCTCTCCATAATATAATTAAAGTGTAACAAATCTTTGATGGGGAAAATCTGAGGTCTTTCACATGAAGGTCTTAGGAGATGCAGTGGATAGTGACATTTTCCCCGGTTGTGCAAGCCATACAGCTTCACTGCTATTCCTGACAATGAAAACAGTATTTGTTCATTGAAATTACTCAGAGGGATGCTCCGAATGGCATTCATCTGCCACCAAGAAAATGTGCCCAACAGGTTCCACATGGTTCACTTTTAAAGTTCAAAATGACCATTGCAGGTAAATTTTTTATTTGTTTCTTTGTCTTCCCAGCATGTGAGCCCTGAGCACTGTAGCAAGACAGGCACTGTAAGGGACCTGGAAGTATCCGACGGATGGCTCAGAATGAATGAATCCGCTACACTTTTCACCTATAGTTACTCAGCCCATACTGTCCCATGGAAAGGAGACCTGCAGAGTTATCTGTTAAACCTCTTAGCCTGTTTGGGTGAATCACCCAATGAGACATTCATAATGACTGCTCTGAAAGCAGCTTTCTCCCCAGCTATCCCAGGGCCTCCCAAGCAGGACTGCAGGTGGGGCCCCTCATCTCCTGGCAGCTTTAAACAGCCAATCTCAAGCAGCATGCCCACAATAAATAAAAGCGGAAAGAAAACACATGCACGTTGCAACCTTTATTTCTAAGAACATGATGACCACCCTGTACCTTTCTTTAATGAGCTGGTAAAGATTCTCCTTCATGTACTCAAAGATAAAATAAAGATGATCATTTTCCCTGATAACTTCTTTTAATTTTACTACATTGGCATGGTTGAGCTTCTTTAAAGACTGAAAGGCAATGAACAAAAAACACCATAAAAATTAGAGTTAAGTCTGTTGTTGAAAAAAGAAAAGCAATCCCACAAACAGGGAGAAGCACCTAATTCTAGAACTGCAGCAAAGTGGCACAATTCCTATTACACAGACAATATTTTAATAAATGGTATTTCTCTGAATTGGTAGTAACTTTAGGTAGAAAAACTATTTCAGTTAATGAACCACAAGGTAAGAACGTGACCATAACTGGAGCTGCTGGCTTCCCCTAGCATAAGGTACTGCTGCTGCTGCTAAGTCGCTTCAGTTGTGTCCAACTCTGTGCGACCCCATAGACGGCAGCCCACCAGGCTCCCCCGTCCCTGGGATTCTCCAGGCAAGAACAGTGGAGTGGGTTGCCATTTCCTTCTCCAATGCATGAAAGTGAAAAGTGAAAATGAAGTCGCTCAGTCATGTCCGACTCTTAGCGACCCCATGGACCGCAGCCCACCAGGCTCCTCCGTCCATGGGACTTTCCAGGCAAGAGTACTGGAGTGGGGTGCCATTGTCTTCTCCGAGCACAAGGTACCGGGCCAGGGCTATTTTAGGTGTATTCCCTCCAGGTGATGAAATTCACGCCATGAAAGTGACCAGAGAGGAAACCACTGAGGCTTTGATTGATATTGGAGAGGCAGCTGCTGGAGCTGAGGTCACCAGCCAGCAGTCTGCAGACATGCTGAGCAGGAAATTGCTCAAATAGACAGAGGCTGACAACCCAATTCTCTCAACTTTCTACTGACTCATTTGTGTCCCTGGGATGTACAGCTCTTCTTACAAGTTCAGTGTTAAAGAAGAAGGCAAAGAAGGAGGGAAGGAGGAGAAGTTTCATTGGAAAGACCATGAAGTGAGATGAGAGACCTCTGCTTCCAAGAACAGCAAAGGCAAAAAAAGTCAAGCGGGGGATGAGGAACAGAGTGGGTGGCTCAGAAAATGGTGAGTGACCTTCTGATTATTCCCCATGCACATGTGTGGTTTTCCTCTTCCTAGAACATACATGTGAGTGCAGCCATGTGCAAGCTATTTTCTGTTTACATCACTAGCTCTGTCCACAGTGAAAAAATACGCTTTCATAACAGTGAGCAGCAATCCAATTCATGTGCGATGACCAGACACCCAATTGCAGGTTTGCTCACCAGCTGATCAGAATTTGACAGACCGTCCCTTTCAAGAATGCCTCAAGGAGTCACTGTGGCAGTGGGATAAGCCCTTTAACTTAAAAACCCTTTTCTTCATGGAGACGTGAGTCTGACAATAATAAATTGTAAAGCTCAGTTTATCTCTGAACTTCCTTCAAAAGAACATTCCTTCTATAAAACAAACAACCAGAATGTCTAAAGATGAAAGTGTTAAGGTAGTGTCCAAACCTGGAAGGATACTTGGTAACAAGGCACCCAAGGGGAATGTGTAATGTGACCGAATTACTTAGGCAGCTGGGAAGAGGGAGGAAATATGGCCAGTGAACAGGAATAAAATAAGACGTCTGGAACCTCTTCCCTGAAAGACAAGCTTTTGCCAAGCACCTTTCTGGCAGGAAATCCTCAGCTGTTTTGGCCAAATGGCCAGATCCTGATTACTGCTTCTAGTTGGGTTGGATTTTTGGTTTTCCGTGAGCAGCAAACATTGCTAACTCGTAAGCATTCACCAGACTCTCATGGACTGCAGTCGTCTTTCCTGTTTCTTTGCTTAAAATGCACCACCAGCCATGGCTAAGGCATCTGGTGGACGAATAGCAGGATGAACTGGGCAGATTCATTCGGAGGAAGACGAAGTCGGTTTTAGAGCTTTGAGAGAAGAGACTTCCAGGCAAGGAGTAGGGTACCTTCTGCTCTTAGCCAGATGTTTGCTTTGAGCATGAATTACCAGTCCAAGTCTAAGAGTGGCTGCAGCTCTCGCATCTAAGTGAGGTTCAGGGTCCAATTAAAGTCTCTATCAGTTTAATAGAAGAAGAATTAATATAAGGAAAGGACCAATTTTGTGGAGGACCTCACATGACTCATTTTTGAGAGATAAACTTCCAGAAAGAAGGCATCTTGTTTTGGCTTGACAAAGGCTTCCAAAGAGAGAGAGGCAGGTCAGCTGCGTCAGGCAGAGAAGAAGGAACACAACAGAGATGCTTCAGGGAGGACTAATCTGCAGGCTCTTGAGTGGTCGCTGAGTCTCATCCACATCACTTAAAGAAAGAGTCAGGCCCAGACAAGCTAGGTCAAGGGGCAACGATGTGTCAGGAGGGAGACCCTCAGAGGTCGGGTGAGGGAGTAAGTGGCCACCTAAGAGAACTGCCTGGATGCCAGACTTTGGGCTTGAGACCAAGCCTCGCTGCCTAGAGCTCTATTTCCCTCCAGCAAATTACTGAGCCTCTGGGTCTCAGGTCTTGTCATCATGAAACTCAGGATGCTAAGACTTTCCTCATCAGGTGGTTGTGGGGATGAAGTAAGACCGAGCGTGGAAAGCACCTAAGGTGCTGCCTGGCCCATAACAGCTACTCAGTAAATGGTAGATGGTGTGTGAACAGCTGAGTGCCGGGGAGATGAGATGTGTGGGGAGTGGGGTCACACAGGCCACTGCCATGAGCTGTGGTTTCTGAGTGGAGGGGTAAACGATAATTATGACAGAAGAGGGAGAAACAATGAGCCCTGGGGGATGCAGACAATCTAGAAAATTCAGGCACTCATGTCCACTAAGCAGTTGGATATACAGACCTGAAGCAGGGGTCGGCAAACTTTTCTGTCAAGGGACAGACAGTATATATCTTAGGCTTTCCTGGTCATACATAGTCCCTGCTGCAACTACTCAGCTTGGGCAGTGTAGCCTGAAACCAGCCATAGATAATATGCAAACAAACGGACATGGCTGCATTCCAACAAATTTTAAAAATAAAAACAGGCAGCAGGCTGTTTATTGACCCCTGATCTAAATGCATAAGTAAGATTAAAGATGTAAAGGGGCTGCTGAAGGAAAGGGAATGATTAAAATCCCTTGGGAGAAGTCAAAGCAAAGGAAAAAAATTGCTGAGAAGAGAGTGTGAGAAATTATCATTATTTAAAGGGTGAACTCCATATATATGTGTTAGTATACTGTATTGGTCTTTATCTTTCTGGCTTACTTCACTCTGAATAATGGGCTCCAGTTTCATCCATCTCATTAGAACTACAATATTGTAAAGTAATTATTCTCCAACTAATAAAAATAAATGGAAAAAAAAATAAAGGGTGAACTCATACAACCATTGGTGAAAGGCATGAAAGGAGGAAAAAGGTGGGTCAAAGCAGAGTTCACAGACACGGGAGAGGAGGGGAGGAGAGGAGGAAGTGGTCCACAGACAAGAAAATGCCTGAGAAAATGATCCTGGGCTTGGCAGCTAGGAGAGCAGCTTGTGGCTGTTAGGAGAGCAGCTTCGGCACAACGCCTGATTCAGTGAAGTGCAAAGTCAGTGGTGGCGGGAAGTGACGGCAGAGGGGGAATCTGGAAAGTGAGGTCAGGAAGAGGGATGGGTGGGGGGCCCAGGGGAGGGAGGGCTGAGTCTGGTTAGAGAGAACAGTGGGCACATTGATAGATGGAAGACAAGGAGCCAGTGGAAAGGAGTTTAAAGATATGGGAAGGTTCATAACAGCCAAAGGAGTCTCAATGCCCATCGATGGATGAATGGATAAACAATATATAATACATCCACACAATGGACTGTTAATCAGCCTTAAAAAGGAAGGAAATCCTGACACGGGGATGAATCTTGAAGACATTCTAAGTGAAATAAGCCAGTCACAAAAAAGACAAATACAGTATGATTGCAATATGAGGTACCTAGTGTAGTTGAATCCATACAGATAGAATGTAGAATGGTGCTGGCCAGGGGCTGGGGGGAGGGATTCATGGGAACTTTTGTTTAATGGGTAAAGAGTTTCAGCTTTACAAGATGAAGAGTCCCGGAGACGGATGCGACTGGTGGCAGTACAATAATGTATATACTTAATGCCACTGAACTGTACCATTTTTAGGTCAAATACGCAATTCTGAATCTATTTTGAGCCCTCTGGGTTCTAGCATGGGACACCTTTGTCATTCCAATAGTGTCTGCTATTTCTCCGACTATCTACCTGGCAACCTGCCATTTTCCTTTGAGTTTCTGTTAACCTTAATGCACAGCCATTGTTTGTGGAAAATGTGCAAAAAAGCTTTCCTCAGAGACGACTATACAATATGATTACTGCATATTTCAGTTTCTGGATGGTATGACAGATTTTCTAATACTGTTTAGTTTACTATGTAAACAAAGTGGTGCAAATCTTTTAAAAAGTGTTTAAAAAGGTAAATATTATGTTATGTACATTTCATCATAACTTGAAAGAAAAGGGACATTAGTGAGAAACTAATGAAAGCTGAATAAATCTGTGGTTAACAGTCTATTACGAAGATTTAAATAAAGTACATGAATATACACACAAAAAAACTTAAAAAAAAAAATACATGCACTAATACAATACCACAATCTTCTTCTTTTAGCTGTTAACTGTATTGTTATCATCTGCCTCCTTTTTCAGCTTCAGTGAAACAATTCTAACTGTATCAACTATAAACCTACCGTGTATAAAGCAATTTTAATCAACCATATGTAAATTATTCCCTCATGTGTTAATAAATACCTTGACCTCCCGAAGGTTCATGCATTCTTCCCAGGAATAAAACTTTCTTTTCATTCTAAAAGAGAAGAGAGAAACAAACAGCACGCTTATTCCCAGTAACAGGCTATGCTTTATCTTTTAAAAAAAAGTTTTCATTCTGGACCTAATGAACAGTGCTTAAAGTGGGTTCCAATTTCTACCAAATATTATACTATCCAAAACAGCACTTTACTGAGAAATCTGGCAGTGCAATCAATTTTTCAGCACAAAAGTTCCCCAGGAGAGTCAGTACAGGGTACTGCAAAGAGGTCTGGACTGATGTCTTGCTCTGTCACTAATTAGCTGACCATGGGAAAATCCCATGGGCTTATTTTATCTAGACCAGAGCTGTCCAATCGAACTTTCTGTATTGGTGGGAATGTTCTGTGCTGTTCAGTATGGGAGCCATCAGATGCACGTGACTACTGAGCAGTTGGAGTGAGGCTAGTGCAACACAGAAACTGAATTCTTAATTTAAATTTTAAACTTAAATGACACATGATTACTTGCTGCCATGTTGGACTGCACAAGGACAGGCCCTCTGGTACAGGGGTTGGCAAACTATGACCCATGGACCAGCTCCCCCTGACCATCTGATTTGATACAGCCCACGAGACAAGAAGGGCACTTATCTATTATTTTACTGTAAAAATATTTATTTATTTGGGTCTCAGTTGCTGCATGTGGGACCTTCACTCTTCACTGTGGCATGTGGGACCTAGTTCCCTAACCAGGGACTGAACTTGCATTGGGAGCATGGAGTCTTAGCCACTGACCCACCAGGGAAGTCCCTCACCGATGTTTCTAAATGGTTGCAGAAAACAAAAGAAAAATAGTAAATCGTGACATGTGAAAGTGATCTGAAATCCAAGCTTCAGTTTCCACAAATGAAGTTCTGCTGGAACACAATCACAGCCGTTTGCTTCTATATGATCTGTGGCTGCCTTCCCACTGCGACAGCAGAGCTGGGTTGTGACGGAGACTGTATGGCCTACAAAGCCCAAAATATTTACTGCTTGGCCCTTTGCAGGAAAAGTGTGCCAACCCCTGGCCCAGAGCCTGAGGAGACAGACAGAGAGCCCGGTGAGCTGGCCAGAAAGCTAAGGGTGCCCGCTTTCACAGCACTTCAACCACATCCTCTCATTTGAATCTCATGGCAGCCCCACGAGACAGATGGGATGGGAGGAAACCAAGACGCAGAGAAGTTATGCCATTTCCCCAAGGTCTCATCGCTGGCTACTGAAGACCAACTCTCACCTCTCCCTCTCATTCTGACAGTCTGTCCCCGATATCACATTTTCTCAGTTGAGTGACCAGTCCCTTTATTCATGCCCTCGGTATTTTTCTGGCCCGTGCTACGTGGCAGAGGCCCAGGCACGAGAGAGACATTCCTCATGGCACCGACCTTCGAGCAGGAAGTCAGGTGATCAACCGTCTTCTGTATTGAGTGCTATGGAGGAAAGGGTCAGGGCATCGTGAAACTGGGCCCCAAAGCGACCTAACCTTGTCTAAGGCATCAGGGAACAGTTGTCCAGGGAAGTGGTATTAAACCAAGACCTGAAGGACCAGGGGATTCAGCCCAGTTGGAGGCGTGGGGTAGCGAGTAGCACAGGAAGGCAAAGGGCAGAAAGGTATCTGGTGAGTTCAAGAAGCCAAAGGCCAGAGTGGCTGGGATGAAGTAGATAAGCGGTTAGTGGGAAGAGATGCGCCAAAGAAAACAGGAAGGGGCCGATTTGTAAAACTGGGGGCTTGATCCTACAATTGATAGGAAGAGGTTAAAAGCTCTTAGTTTGGGTGCTTTGAAAGCAGAGTCTGAGTCAAGGACTCGGATGCAGGGAGCTTATTGGGAAGTTAATTCCGGGAAACCAGGGCAGGGAGCAGGGAATCTGAGAACAGACAGCCGGGGTAAGAACCACGAGTATGAAGGATAAAACTCACTTTTTAATAGCAATCAGTTCCCCAGACTCGATGCTTCTTCCCAGCAGGACGGAACCATAGGTTCCATCCCCGAGTTGCTTGATGGTTGTGTATCTATTCATGGTGTGCCCGCTCAGGCCGGACACTCATCTCAGGGCCGAGGCGGATCAGTCCTGCAGCCGCAGCCGACCTCCCCAGAGTGTAACCAGATTTTTCTATGGCAGCTCCAGCACACGGTATTCAATAGAACGTGACTATCTCCCAAAGACATATTTTCAAAGATGAGTCTTCTGCCTGTAGAGAACGATAAGAGACAAGGATAGATGTTAACGGACATTCTGAGTCTGGCTAAATCAGGAGCCGGTTGTAACCCCCCAGCGCATCATCAGTTATTTGTAAATAAAGTTTTATTGGCACACAGTCATGCCCACTCACTTGCATATTATTGGCATCTGTTTTCATGCTACACAGCCAAGTAGGTCTGACATGGACTGTATGGTCCACAAAGCCTAAGGGACGTATCTTCGTGCCCTTTACAAAAAAGGTTTGTCCACTTCTGGTCTAAATAATGCTCTTTTCTAATTTTTTATAAAACGAGAAAGAATTCTTGGAAAGTGATTTCACCACTGACTCAGAAATTAATCAGCTGCAATTCGATACCTTTCTGCTGACTAACCACTGTAGGCAAACACTACATGATAACTACGGCCGATGGAAATTGCTGAGCTACAAAAATCCATGCTAAATTTGCTGTGTTCTGTGTAATTCAGCTACAATTAACAATGTAAACACACAAAAGCCAAGAAATGCTTAAATTAAGATTCTCCTGATATAGAACTT
Organism: Cervus elaphus; assembly: GCF_910594005.1. Lineage (NCBI taxonomy): Eukaryota > Metazoa > Chordata > Mammalia > Artiodactyla > Cervidae > Cervus > Cervus elaphus. The sequence continues at coordinate 25,633,551 of NC_057821.1, forward strand.
ACACGTGCTTCATGAACTTTTGTGGCTAGGCAAAGATAGTATTTTAATATTTTTATTACTAGACATTCGGAAGCTAAACAAAGAACTAGTAATTTTTTTAAGGCCTGCATGCAGGGTGTGTCTCTTAAAGTCATTCACTTGTGTTTTTTAAAAAAGATAAGTCAATGATTTTTTCATTTATAAAACTGTCATTCAGTCTGCCTATAATGAAGAAAATGTAGTACATAACTTAAGTGGTTGCAATGCCTTTAGGCAAACATTAATAAAATGTAAATACTTTAAATAAGAACACTAAAGGCATTAAAAATACATCTGTCAAACTAATAATCTGAAAATTCAAAAGATCAGAAAAGAATGGTTAGAAGTACATGACATTCTGCAACTTAATCCAGACAATACAACTTCTCCTTCCAAAAGAATTCCAATCAATAAATGTAGAAGGAAAGAGGGAATTAAGAAATTCACTATTAGGAAAACTTCACAATTTGTTACAGACAAGATTCGCGGATGGATGCAAATATTGGTTGATGAATGTTTGGGGAGAAACAGGGGACATAAAGTCAGGTGAAATAAGTCCGAGAAAGATAAATACTGTATGATGTCACTTAAGGCAAATCAGGGAAAAGGTGTCTAGGTATTCTATGTACTGTTCTGGCACCTCTGTAGTATGTTTGAATTATTATAGACTAAAAGTTGAAAAAAATTCTCAGAATGGTAGAGGAAGTAAATCTTTAAAAAGATAATATGTTATCTTAAGCATTTTTTCAGCCTAAAATATTATAATGTAGATTTAATTAATAAAACCTAATATGAACTTGTTCATAAGACAGAACACATCATACATCATGGCTTCTCCACTTCACGATTAGTGCATTATGGACTATTTTGGATTCAAGCTATGTCTCAACATAGAAACAGCATTTGGGCCACAACATTAGCAATTTGGGGCTCTGTGCTTTTCCTTCTTGTTTATATTTATCTCCATCTATTTTTCATATGGGGCTTCCCAGGTGGCTCAGGGGTAAAGAATCTGCCTGTCAATGCAGGAGATGCATGAGATTCTAGTTCAATCCCTGGGTTGGGAAGATCCCCTGGAAAAGGGAATGGCAACCCATTCCAGTATTCTTGCCTGGAGAATCCCATGGACAGAGAAGACTGGCAGGCTACAGTCCACGGGATCACAAAGAGTCAGATACGACTTAGAGACTAGACAACATTTTTGATATGACAATATGGTTTTTGCATGATTCATAATTTCATTTTCCAAGTTAAAATTCCCAAACCATTGTTGTATGTCATTTTCCTTAAAAAAAAAAAAACCACTGGAACTTTGATTTGTCAAAAATCAGCTAACCAATAAATTACATGCTTTATTTTTTTTTAAAGTAGACTTTCACCTACAGACAATGGGAAGTCAATTTTTTTTAACAAGAAAATAACATGATAAGATTTGCATTTTGTAATCCAGTTAGTTAGAATATTCTTCTTAATGTCCAACTTAAACTTGACTATTCTAATTTCTTCATGCTGCATCTTTTGCAGACATAAAAAAACTATCTCGTGAAAATGTGCATGTTCATCAAATTAGTAATCAGATGTGTACCTCTCAGCCTCTTGCTGTAATTACACAATCTTTCCTCATAGGACAGATTTTTCCACTCCTTTAATTATCTTTGGCATTCATCTCTGAATCCTCACACATTTTTCCATCTCCTTGATGAATTATGGTGACCAAAATTTAATAATGATCTACATTCCAGTAGCATGTGGGCTTTCCTCTTTTTTTTAGGGGGGGACAATGGGCATTATACTATAATAATAATAATTCATATCTATTAATTATTAATCATTGAAGCCTTTCTTTGATAGTTACTTCCTCATTGACTAAAATTGTATAATTGGGAAAATGTTTTCCTAGATTACCATTGAGAAAGCTCTCTTGAAAAATTTAAGAGCTTTATCAAAATCATGTTAGAATGGGTCATTCATTCAGTACACAGTCACCCTATGATTCCTCCTTGCTACCGTCAGTCACATTATCATAGAACAAAACTCAATTAATCTGGCAAGATTTGACCCTCAACACACCATCGCAGTTGCTTTTTAATTTTATTTCGAGTAGTCACACACTGCTGTAAAACGGATCCGACTAGAGTCTCTTCGGGCACTGAAGTCAGGTTGACAGTGTCTGATTTTATTCATACCAAGATGCCAAGCACTATGCAAGGCTTTTGGGGTACATTATGGATAAGGGAACGGTCCTTCCTTTAAATGACTCACAACTGTCACGTACATGGAAGTTGCAGGAAACACTATGAACCTACGGCAGAGACAGCAATTCTTGGGAGGAGGGAGAGATCTGACAACCCTTCAGAGCAAAAGCAGTATTGAGGTTTGAAGAATAAGCGAAGTTTTATTATACAGAAAAGGGAGAGAAAGGAATTACAGATGGAAAAAAACTCTGCCAAAGGTTGGTGGGTATAAGAGCTTGGTATGCTCATAAGGGGGCAAACACCTATTCATTCCTACACTGTGTAAACTGTAGAATCACTTGGGAAATTTTTAACAGATAATGATGCCCAAGTCCCACTTCTAAGAGAAGGTCAAGAGTAGGGGCTGAGCTCTGGTCGTTTAGAAAGCCCTCCAGGGGATTCCAATGTGCAACCCAACTGTGAAGTACAAAGCTAGGGCATAAAAGCCGTGGAGGGCAGTAAGGAAATGCAGGCTATGGCGAGAAACTGAGTGAGGTCTAGTTGTGAAAAGGTGTATTTGTCATGCAGGAATTTGGTCTTTACCCTGCCACAAGGGAACTCTCTGGGGTTTTTAAGCAGGGAAATCACATGAGGAAGATCCCTCTTGACTATTCACACTGATGTTGGAATAGAGAAACTTGAGGCAGACAGACAAGTTTGAGAATACTGCAACAGTTAGGTGAACTAGGTAGAAGGTCTGAACCAAGGTTCTGGACAGGATGAATGTTAGAGTAGGAGACACTGTGGGATCTATTTTCTATGGTGTTGAATTTGAGGTGTGTACAAAACCTCTCATTGGAGACGCTCTAAGGCTGTTGCATTTTTCCCCCTAAAGATAGTGCATTGTTAGAGTTCTTCTTAGGAGGAGAGCATTCAGACAAGGCTAATATATTGCACAACTCTGGGGTATCATAGAGAACTACATGAATGGTGTCCACTGGAGTTTTGCAACATGGCAGCTGGTGGGTCCAGAAGAAGGGATGTGTGAGAGTCTCAACCTACACCTGAATTACTGTTCAACTCTGGGTGACAGACTTTAAGAAAGATATCAAAGGACATACTAACGGGCTAAATGAAAGCATAAGAAGAGTAGCTGAAACAACACAGAATGCAGGAAGAAAAGGAGACGCAGGAAGCTGTGTTGATTATTTCAAGTGTACAGAGGGATACTGGAAAGAAGGATGAGTTACATTATATATGAATCCAGAGGACAGGACCATGACAGCTATCTGAGTTTTCTATGCTCTAGTAAATTATTTCCTATACCACAAAAAAAAGAAGAAGAAGAAGAAGAAGAAGAAGTGGCATTATTCAAATTAACATTAGACAAAAAGTAGCATTCAACCAGTCACTTCTGAACATAACCTAGCAGGAAGTGGTTAATGCGATTTGAGATCAGTATCGTTCAGCTGATCATCATTTTTGTGGTGGCCTGAATGTAATGACCCACGTTATGCTCTAAAAGGAAACGACAAAAACTCACTGCCACTCTGGGAAAGCAACAGGGTGATAGACAACACGCTAGGAGAAAGAAGGACCGTATGAGATGCCGACGCCCAACAGCCATGCTCCTCTTGCCGCTTTGTTTATAGAGCTCTGATTTTATTCAGCTTCAGCATCACGACTGATGCTGAAGCTGAAACGCCAATACTTTGGCCACCTCATGAGAAGAGTTGACTCACTGGAAAAGACCCTGATGCTTGGAGGGATTGGGGGTAGGAAGAGAAGGGGACGACAGAGGATGAGATGGCTGGATGGCATCACCGACTCGATGGGCATGAGTTTGAGTAAACTCCGGGAGTTGGTGATGGACAGGGAGGCCTGGCGTACTGCGATTCATGGGGTCACAAAGAGTCGGACACGACTAAGCGACTGAACTGAACTGAACTGATTTTATTCAGGGTTCAACATAATCAGGGATGGCAGCCACCTACTACAGCCTCAGGGCATGAACTAGGATCAGTCAAAGCCAAGCCAAGCAATTCTACCTCCTACTGAATACTATTTAGGAGTGGGACGATGGTCTGACTTATGAATCGGGAAAGTGAGCTGGCGAGGGAAGAGAAAGTCTTCTGAGGGGAAATCTACTCCCTGATAAACACAGTTGGGGCTTCCCTGGTGGGTCAGCGGTAATGAATCTGTTTGTAATGCAGGAGACCGGGTTTGATCCCTGGGTTGGGAAGATCCCCTGGAGGAAGGCATGGCAACCCATTCCACTATTCCTGCCTGGAGAATCCCCATGGACAGAGGAGCCTGGCAGGCTACAGTCCACGGGGTCACACAGAGTCCGACATGACTGAAGCGACAAACAGCAGCAGCAGAGACAGCTGACCAAGAGGTTGCCCTGTGTTTTCACCTTGAACATGGTTGTATAAAGCTGTGATATTTAGAGCTGAGACAGTCTTCTGGTGATGCTGAGATGTCATCTCTCAAGATGAGAATCCCAGCTGTTGAGGATGGACGCAAAGAAAGAAGCTGAGTCCTGGATGACATCACTGGGCTGCTGCATGATGCCTGAAAATATCTGCTTTAGATTTCTTATTCTATGACCTAGTCAAAAGTCCTGGTGCTGAAGCCACCATCAGGTATTCTATCAAGGACAGATGAAAGCACTCCTGTGGGACACGTACAGTGACCGGGGCAGGGCAGTTGGGGTAAGTTCCTGGCAGGGTGGAGACCACCACAGTGCTTCAGCTGCACAAGGAAGAAGTCACCATGTGGACCACTGGCCAGGAATCTCAAGGAAGGCTTAGGGCCACTGATTTCTAAATAATGGCTAAGTTCTCTTGTCAAGGACATGTCACTTACTGATCCATGCATCACTGACAAAAACCAATTTTTAAAAATTTACCTTACCAATGATGTTAGTTTCCCACAGCTGCTGTTTGCAAATTACCATAAACTTGGTGACTTAAAACAACGGAAATGTATTCTTTCATGTTTCTGGAGGCCAAAGCCTGCAACCAGGATCACTGGACTGACGTCAAGGTATTGGCACTTTCTTTAGAGGCTCAAGGAGGAATTCATTCTTTGTCTCTTCCGGCAACTGGTGGCTGCTGGTGTTCTTTGGCTCACGGCCACATCACCCCAATCCCTGCCTCTGTGGCTGCACTGCCTTCTCTTTCTGTGTCAAATCTCCCTCTGCTTCTCTCTTACGAAGACTAGTGTTTGCATTTAGGGCTCACTCAGATAGGGCTTCCTCGGTGGCTCAGTGGTAATGAATCTGCCTGTCAATGCAGGAGACACAGGAGAGACGGGTTCGATCCCTGGGTCAGGAAGGTCCCCTGGAGGAGGGCTTGGCAACCCACTCCACAGTGTTTTTGCCTGGAGAATCCCACAGTCAGAGGAGCCTGGCGGGCTACAGTCCATAGCGTCGCAAAGAGTCGGACATGACTGAAGTGCCTGAGCACATACACATACCCACTCAGACAACCGAGGTTTATCTCCCCATCTCAAATAATTTAATCACATCCACGAATAAGCCAAAAAGGTGGTAATAATAATTCTAGAACTTACTAAGTATACAGTAGCATGATAAGTGCTTTGTATATATTAATCTATTCCGTCCTCTCAACGGTGCCAGGTAGGTACTATTATTATTACCCTATTTTACAGATAAGGAACCGGAGACACAGCTACTTATTCAAGGTTATGCAACTAATCAGCGATGGCACTGAGACAGGAACCCAGGCCGACTGCATCAAACTCAAGGGCGCAATTGCAAAAGATCCAAAGGTCATGAAATCTTTTGAGGATCTGAAAATGAGAGGAATTAAAAGGAGTACTTTGTAGCTCAAAGTTCAAATACGGAAACCACTGATGTGGCCATGCTCCAGTTGGCCTCATTCTACAATCCAGCTTCGGCGGACCCAGCGGGGACCTTGCCAGCACCCACTGCCTACAGCGGAGGCGACTGATTGTGGACAAAGAGGGACCGAGTCCCAGTTTCCACTCGGCTCAGACCCCCTGTGCCTCAGAGCATCTCTCGGTCCTCGGGTTAATTTCCGTGAAGTTAGGAAGAGAGACTTAATGAAGTGAGGTTGTTTCCTGCTCTAATGCTCTGTGGTTCTATGACTCTCTGGGTCAGGAATCAAGCTAGCACTTGGCTGGGGGGGAAAAAAAAAGGATCAACGTTTCCACCTTTCCAATCACATGCACAAAAGCTAGCGAAGGGCAGATGGTTCCCCAGAGGGACCCCATGTGCTCCCATCCAGAGCGGGACAAGAGTCCCACTGCCTCAGCCAGACCCCAAAGCTCTGAATCTACCCCTTCGCCCCCTCCAAGTCCTGAGGCTCCTGTCATATGCTACAACATGAATGAAATTTGAGATGTTTGTGCTCAGTGTAACTCAGTCGTGTCTGACTCTTTGCAACTCCATGGACGGTAGCCTGCCAGGCTCCTCTGTCCATGGGATTCTCTAGGCAAAAATACTGCAGTGGGTTGCCATTTCCTCCTCCAGAGGATCTTCCCGACCCAGGGGTCGAACCCACGTCTACTGCGTCTTCTGCATTGCAGGTGGACTGTTTACATCACCTCCTCAGGGCGTCTTGTCCCAACCCACACAGACACAGCCAACAGCTCTCTCCACGAGAGGTCATAGCACCCTGTCCCCCACCTCCTCAGGGGTCAGTGACACACAACCCCACCCCAGACACTCCCATACTTCCTTCATCTGTGTTCTCACACCTCCTGATTTGCTTTCACCAACAGGTTCTCATGGTTTAAATGGTCAGAATATGAATTTCAGTTGTTGCTAGGTATGTTTTATACCACCCTTGGTAAGTACCTCCAAACACAGTGCTTCTATTTCTTCATGTGCAAAGTCATGGCAACCAGAGAGTCTGCCCTGAGCAGAAATGTTCTGAAGTTCTGAGATGGAAGAATAGTAAATACTGCAGAAAGATTAAAGCAGGCAGGCTGCCTGAGACCTCCCACCACAGTGCTGGAATTACTGGGTCACAGAGAATCGCAGCAAAGCCTCTGCAAAGTAGTCAGATCAGGCCTATGGCCTCTGGGCTAGGCTGTACCCAACTTACAGAGTGATACAGCTATATTTCGATTTCAAAGGGTTCCAGTCCAACTTTGAAATAAATGCTATGGATTTGGGGGCTAGGTGACTTTGGGGAAACCTTCCTGCAGTCTGTCCCAATTGCCCCTCACTCCCGGTTCCGTCCTCAGAGGGACACTCCATTTGCTCACGGCCAGCAGTGCAAGCCGGGTGCCCTGCTCATCCCCAGCCTGGGAAACCGTCTGGACACAGGGTGGTCCACTCTTTATTTTTGAAAGCTTGAGAGCCACTGAGTAAATGACACAATTACTCACTTTTTAAAGATAGGAGGCAGCAAATTGTATGCAAAAGTGGGCATCTCTGGAAATTGCGGTTTACCAGCCCCTCTCCCCCCATTCAGACTTGTATGCTCTTCTCTCTGAGCCTTGATTGTTTTCCACTGAAAGGATGCTACTGCTTTCACCTGTCCTCATAGGAAAACTGGATCACGTGCAAAATAACTCAAGGGCCCTTCTCCTGGTAACTCTGAGTTCCGTTTTACCTCAAGTGGCATGAAGTCTAGGTTCACACGTGTCCTAACTTTACAAGAGTAAAGTTAATACTGTTACACTTCTTTTAAAAGGGTACTAAAAGTAGTACATCTATTTCTTTTCCTTTTTTTTTCTGGGACCTAATTCTGCTCCCCATATATATTTCAGCAAAAATGTCCTTTGAGTATTTTGCCTCTTAGATTAGTGCTTTTTTCTGCACTGGGGGCAGCAGCTACAAGGCCAACTGTGGGTCTTGCTGTGCCATTCCTGTGCCAAGGAGCATATCAGAGATGCTTCTGGCTACTGTCTTGGGTCTCCCTGGTGACTCAGGGGTAAAGAATCCACCTACAATGCAGGAGATGTGGCTTCGATCTCTGGGTTGGGAAGATCCCCTGGAGAAGGAAATGGGAACCTGCTCCAGTATTCTTGCCTGGAAAATCGCATGGACAGAGAAGCTTTGTGGGCTAGAGTCCATGAGGTCGCAGAAGTCAGACACGACCGAGCGACTGATCATGCTCGCACTGCCTTTAACTGGAAGGATGAAGAAGAAAACCATTACCTGGGTTGCCCTCTGCTATTCCACAGAGGCTGTTTTATATCCTGACCTCCCTCTCCTCCTTCAGCCTGAGCTCCTGAGTAAAGAACTCACACACCAAGTCTTGGGTCCCAGGAGAGAGGTCTAGAACCTTCTATCACTTCTCCTGCAAAGGGCCAGATGCCTTGATCCCAAAGGAAAGTCTTCCACTGCTTGTAGATTATTTCTAAACTAGGACCCATAGAAGCTCCAATACTTTGGCCACCTGATGCAAAGAGCTGACTCATTAGAAAAGACCCTGATGCTGGGAAAGATTGAAGGCAAAGGGAGAAGAGGGCAAGAGAGGATGAGATGGTTGGATGGCATCACCTACTCAATGGACGTGAATCTAAGCAAACTCTGGAAGACAGTGAAGGAAAGAGGAGCCTGGCGTGATGCAGTCCATAGGGTTACAAAGAGTCGGACATGACTTAGCAACTGAACCACAACAGGAACCCTCATTCTATGTAGTTTGTGGGCTGTGAAGAACCAAAGAGAAAGGAAATATTGAAGACCCAGAGGAAGAATAACTTGCCCCTGACTAATGGGAAATTGTGTATGAGCCGGGATGACAGTCTCTCAGCTTCATGAAGGCGGTGGTCATGGTCTGGGCCCCAGCTGCTCACCTGTTGACCACCCTCTGTTCTAAGGGTGGGCTAGAGAGGTTGAGGTGAAGATGAGGGAGGGAGTCATAACATGTCTCATATTCAAGCGCTACTCAAATATCACAGCACGTTTAAATCACAGCAGAGCTCATGAAACATTAAGATGCTTCACAATCATGCATGATAACAAAACAAATCAATGACACATGTTAAGGAAGACAATGCTTAACATAAAAATAAAACAGAGCAGTGGCCAGCAAATGTTTTCTGTGAAGGGCCGGTAAACACGTTAGGCTGTGAGGGTGACATGTCCCTGTCACCACTACCCAAGTCCTCTGCTGTAGCACAAAAGCCATCACAGATGGCACGTGAATCAATGGGCACGGCCGCATCCAGTACAAGTCTGTTTTCAAAAGCAGGCGGCAGGCAGGACATGCAGGGCATGGTGTGTGGATCCTTTAAAACACAGGGAAACCCTGCAAGGAGGCAGAAGCACTTGAGCCTTTTCTGCCTAACCCACATTTACCCCTGAGTCACAGGGTTACATATACAGACTGCGTGTATCTTGGGAATATAAGCTCCCTGAGGGCAGAGGTTTTGTTCCGTTCACAACTGTATTCCCAGCATCCAGATAGATACCTGGCATCCAGTTGGCCTGAACAGGTGCTCATAACAAAGATGTGCTGAATGAATTAATGAATGAATGAGTAACTTACGGGTTTGTAAAGGGACACTTTGACTGTTGTCAATTTGGTGGCACTAGAGGCTTCCCTGGTGGCTCAGACGGTAAAGAATCTGCCTACAGTGTGGGAGACCTGGTTCGATCCCTGGGTTGAGAAGATCCCCTGGAGGAGGGCACGGCAACCCACTCCAGTATTCTTGCCTGGAAAATCCCCATGGACAGAGGAGCCTGGAGGGCTACAGTCCATGGGGTTGCAGAGTCAGGGACAAGTGATCACGCACAGGTCACAGTGGTAAGGAACCCTCCAGCCCCTGCAGGAGACGTAAGAGAGGCAGGTTCAATCCCTGGGTCAGGAAGATTCCCCTGGAGGAGGAAATGGCAACCCACTCCAGTATTCTTGCCTGGAGTCCTATGGACACAGACAGCCTGGTAGGCTATAGTCCATAAGAGTCTCGAGAGTTGGGTCTCAAAGAGTTGGACACAACTGAAGAGACAACACAATTTTCCTATACCATCAACCCCACTTCTACCGCCATCCCTCATATATAATTTGCAAAACTGAACAGCTCTATAGAGACCAGGCCATAAAAATTATGAATCCTTCTCAAAAGTTTCACAACAATTTAGGAAAACATGTGCTTTTTAACAGCCAAGGTAATATGTAGGTATACACGGCTTACTTTTTCCTCACTCACTTTTGTGAGTTAAATCAATCAATAAATTTCACTTGCAAAGCACAGGGTTTCCAGGACACTTGGACACTGTTTCCATAGGTGATTAATGATATAACAAATGCTCCCACTTCCCCTTTTGTAAAAAGTAGAGGAAGGCTACTAACCCTGAAATGATATACAAAAAAAGTGACAGCTCTCCAAAGATGTACTTTTTTTTCAAACTCTGAGTTGGCTTCACAAGGCAGCGTTCCCAGGAGCTGAAGCCAGCTGCACGTGAGTTCAAACCCAGGCACTCTTTCTATAAAGGTTTCAACTTTCAAAGTACAGCAAGCCAGATACTTAATGTGCAAGGATGCTTGTTTCCTTGGAAGGAATTAAGAAAGGAAGCGCTCTGCTTGGACTGAGTATTTCCCTTGGATGCTAGTGAGCAGCAGAATTTTCCTAGCATCGGACAGCACCTCACGAGGAGCAGAGACAGTGAGTGTGAATTTTACATCAGCCTTGGTTACCACCTCGAGAGGATCCTTTGCTGTGTCTTCTACTTCTAGGCTACTGGTAGAGGTGTTTCTGATTTCTACCTGCCATAACACTTAGCATTTCAATGTAATTTGCCCCTGAAAGTGATTTGCTTCAGTAAATTGTTTTCACCAGGTAATTTTCTCAAACACTCTGTACACATAAAGATGTTAAAACTGTTTCAAGGTAAGCACAGTCAGTCTAGGACCCAGTTACACTGTAGATATGTGTGTAAGTCACCCGGCACACATCTCTATTTGTACATTTTCCCAGTCACCCACAGAAACCACAAACACTGAGGTCCACAGATAGGAGGCTTCTGGTGATCTAGTTACAGGCCTTTCTCAGAAGGCCATGGTCATCCAAGACAGCTGATGAAACAATTTATGGTTAAGTAAGACACTACTCACAGGCTGACAGATCAAGATGCACAGAAAGGTCACTGTGCCCAGAATTCTGCCCAGAAACCGCTAGGCAACTCGTCCTTCCATAAATACACACACTCACACATACCCCCACGATCAGAAAGACAGAAGTGCTATGTACAACTCCAACTCAGCAAGATCCTGCAAAATGAAATGGAGGAGCTTGCTGCAAAGAAGCAGTGAAAAAGCAGAAAAAATTTAAAGGCGTCCTTGTTCCTGGCAAGTTTCACATGGAAAGACAGCAGCAGATCCCAGAAGCAGAGCTGTAGCCAGGAATAACCTAAGCTCAAGCCATTTTAAGTAAGGGCAGGATAACACTTACTAAGGATTCTACATGGTTGCCAGCCTCTAGGCCTCCAAGCTGAGCCGTGACTTGACTCCAAGTCAGCCGACACACATCTACCAAATATCTGCTACATGTTCAGGGCTCTTCGAGTCACTGTGGAGGGATGAGCAGATTTTTGTCAGGTGTGTTCCAGGTGCTGTTCAGGTACCTAGACCATCTCCACACTGCAGCCACCTGGGGAGGCACCTCCCCTATCTTACATACGACGACTGGCTTCCCAGGTAGCTCAGTGATGAAGAATCTGCCTGCCAAGGCAGGAGACCCAGGTTTGATCCCTGCGTCCAGAAGATCCCCTGGAGGAGGAAATGGCAACCTGCTCCTGTATTCTTGCCAGGAAAATCCCAGGGATAGGGGAGCCTGGAGGGCTATAGCCCATGGAGTTGCAAAGAGTCCAACACTACTTAGCGATTGAACATGAACACGCAACCTAATGCTTGAAGAATCCATAAGGCCACATAAGTACAGAGGACGAGCCCCAACCTCAATTCTGCTTGAGTTCAAAGCCCACAACCCCACGTTACCATGCAGAAAAATACCACTCCAACCCTAAAGAGGCTTAAAATAACCTAAATCAATTAGAGATCAATACAGTCAAAATAACGAAGGCCTAACAAACAAGTATCTGCAAACTTGCTAGAGAAATGAACAGAGAAGATGTTATAAAAGAAGTGAGGACTTAGGTTCTTTCCCCGAAGAAGGCTAAGATTTGCACAGGAGAGAGGGGAGAAGTGTGGGGGTTTCTAGGTCAGTGATCTGAGCAGGAGCCATCCTGGCCCCCTTTAATAGAACAGGCCAGCAAAAAGACTACACCCACAGAGTGCAAAGATGTATGCTGACCTGAAAATCAGACTTAGATGGGAGGGGTGAGGCCTGGTTATGAAAGCCTTCAAAAAATCAGGCAAATTATTTTAGACTTGGGATAATTGAGAAGGGAGAGAACTCGAGGGTTGCAAGGCAAGGAGAGACATGAAGAAGCGATAGTTTTAAGAGACTAGATGGACAAGAAGCTGAAGAGATGAGAAAGGCGGTGGTGTGTCTCATTCATTCATTCACTCATTTATCCATCCACCCATCTATCCATCCACTCACTCAGCAAACATTTAATGAGGATTTACTAAGAGCCAGGCTTCCTTTGTTGCTCAGCTGGTAAAGAACCCACATGCAATGTGGGAGACCTGGCTTTGATCCCTGGGTTGGGAAGATCCTGAGGAGAAGGGAAAGGCTACCCACTCCAGTATTCTGGCCTGGAAAATTCCATGGACTGTATAGTCCATGGGGTCACAAAGAGTCGACTGAGTGACTCTCACTTTTACTTTACTGAGCCAGCTTGGGAGGCTGCCCCCATCTGCTGGGGAGGAAGGGTGAGGCTCTGGGTTAGAATATGGAGGAAGGGTTCTATATAAACCACAGGTCAAAGGTCTTGATGACTCATTGATAGAAAGAATGAAGGAAATGAAGGAAACGATGGCTCAAGATAATTCCAAAGGTTCAAGACTGACAGAATTTCCACCATTACTAGGAACCTCAAAAGCAATGAGAAGAAAACAATAAAAATAGAAAAAAGAGCTCTGATGATGTGAAACAGTCAATAAATAAAACCCCCAAAGGCTGGTTCTTTTTAGCTTCTTTACACACAATCTATATAAGAAGTCTCAGTGAGAAAAACCATTTCTCTGTGACTAAATGTTGAGTTCCCTTGGCTAGGACAGACCTCTGCCCACTCAGACAGGCTCCATCAACCCTCCAACACATCCTTCCATCATCTGAAACTAAACTGGTCTCACTTAGAAATGTGGCTGCCCATTCCTGCCCTGCCACTAGTTTTAACTTTGGAGAAGGGGACAAGGCAAAATGGACAGGCAGGGTCACAACAGTGAGGGCTGGACCTTAGGGCAAGCAGTGGTATATTATTTTAAATAAAGAGTCCCAACACGGCTCTTATTTGTACACCCACAATTACTCGTTCTCAAACAGATAGGAAGGCCAAATTCTTTACCAAATTGCAGTGCTTTGTTCGGAAACTATTTCAAATGTGCATATTTATGAATACATTAACTTCTAGCACAGCTAACATATGGTTGAGGCACAGATTCTTCTTAATAATTTATATGTTAACTACACAAACTTAAAACTCGGTTTAATTTTATATTCGGCAATAGTACAATTCACTTTGGAGGCACATCCTGAAAACCCACTCACTGGAAAATGTGAGAAATGAAAACTATAGCTATCAAACTGTACAAAAAGTGCTCCAGGCTAAAATAAAAAACACAAGTGCCAACACCTTAGAGAAATCTAGCCCTGGATGCAAAATTCAGGGTGATATTTTCTCTCTATAATCCAGCTTCAGCAAGAGCAGTTCTTTATTTAGTTATAAGTGGAAAAGAATACTCTTTTCAGAAAAATAGGCATTCACCTACTTTTATATTTAAAAGTAAAAGCCCTCAATGCTACTGTCAAACTTTAAAAGGTGCATTACAAAAGAAACGGCGGTTCTGAAAAATCCTCCTAACATCTCTCTCATAACATCTACTCAGATTAGTAAGAAAGAAAGCAGAGAAACCCAGTGAAAAATGGTTGCACAGAAATGTGTTAGGATTTGCTCAGACCCCTTGCGGGACAGCCAAAGGCCTAGTCGGGTAAATTCCAAAAGCAAGTACCTCCACCTTCCACGAAAGGGGCTTCAAATCCGGCCGGGATCTTTCCCCCCGCTTTAACGCTAAAAGGTAAACACCCAGCAAAATCTTCCCGACTCGGAGGAAATGGGAGTTTTTCTGCCAAGAAGGAGAGACCCACAGGACCGCGGAGAGACTACGACCCGAGAGCCTCCCTCTCGCCCTCCATTCCCTTGTGGGGCCACCGCAGGGGGCGGGGGGCCCCTCGCAGCTCGGGTCCATCACCCCCAGTGACAGGTCACCCGGCGGAAGCCCCTCATCCCCGACCCCACTTACCGGCGCCGCGACACAGGCGAGGGCCCGCCCCTGCGGGGAGCGCGGTTCCTCGGAAGGCGGGCGCGGGGCCGGCCCGGGAGCTGGAGCCGGAGCAGGGCGACCCCCGCTAGGACGGGCCGAGGGGTCCGCGCAGGGACGCCCGGGGGCGCCGGCGAGGGGCGCGGGCCGCCCGGCGCATGGTGAGCAGCGGGGACCCGGCCGCTCTCCAGCCTCCGGCAGGAAAACAAACAAAAGGCTGAGAGGCTTGTGGTGGGGACGACCGGCCGCTTTCCCTGGGAAAAGTTACCCTGCAGCTCCCCTCGCTGGCCCCGCGCGTCCTTGCACCGCGGCCGGACCGCTTGGGGCGCCCAGCCGCGCGGTCCGCTCTCCACCCCGGCCCGCGGCAGCCCAGGGGCCCTGCGTCCCGCCTACCGCCGAGGAGCCCTCCAGCTCCACGCGGCCGCCTAGGGCATCAGGATGGAGAGATGCGGGCCGAGGATGCACGTTCGGAAGACATCCCATTACAGGTGATCATGGTGGACACGCTTTCCTGGCTTTAAAAAACATTATCTGTAATGCCACCGAAAAGTGGTTAAACATGGCAAATCGCATCATATTTATTTTACCGTAATAAAAAATATTTAAAATAAAAACCAGACTGCGTGTTAGCATCCATTGGAACTTCAAGAGTTTTTATGTTTTGAGCAACTTTAGTTTGGAAAACTGGATTGTTACTCAGGTGGAGAATACACTAGGTAACTACAGATTGGTCTCAGGGTGTAACGAGTTATTTGAAATTTAACACTTCTTAAACGCGGTCCCTGGTGTCGTTAGTTATATTGCAAAGGTAAATCATCCCTATGAAGACTGGCTCTGAACCACTTTGAGAAAAGAAATTGCTTCGAGATCCTCGATTTAAATTCACATAATTGCCCCCAAGCTAAGGGTTCTCACACTTTAGCTGGAGACATCAGAATCACCCCCAAGAGCTTGTGAAAACAGATTGCTGGGCCCTCTCCCCAGAATTCTGGTGCTGATACTACTGGTCAGGAGAAACACATTGCCCTAAGCAACACAATTTAAATTAATAAAGCAGTAATCCTTTCTCTGAGTTTAGATCTCCCAGCTCATATCAGTTTTCTCTCACTGTCTTTGTTTTTGAATTCTGAGAACTGAAAAAATTATTTCCAAAAAGAATCTACGCAAAAGGCCTGAATCCCTCTTTTCTCTTGCTTCTGTTGAAGAAACAAGATACAAGACTGCTAAGCTTCCTTAGACTTCCTGTCCCAAATGGGAAAGGGTCATCTGTCCACTTGGCAATTGTATAACATTTATCTACATTCATGTTTACCTACATAACACCCAAACCATATGGCAAATGAGAATTGAAAGTCATTATCAACGAAAAGATATGGAGACAGGAGGCAGCCTAACAAATCATATAACCACCTCTATGAAAAGTGATTTTTGAAGTATTTAAAATGATCAGTTTTAGTCAAACTCAGTTGATCAAGCAATAGGCAAATGGACTGTCCTGATCTACCTTTAACAAGGGTCCACTGAGCTAGTAAGTGGCTTAGGTCAGTAGTCCTAGCCTAGGGAAAATTATAACCATGTATTACATAATATGATGAAATAATACAACCCTGTAAAAAGGTCCAGT
Source organism: Cervus elaphus (assembly GCF_910594005.1). Lineage (NCBI taxonomy): Eukaryota > Metazoa > Chordata > Mammalia > Artiodactyla > Cervidae > Cervus > Cervus elaphus. Next base: position 25,649,756 of record NC_057821.1, read on the forward strand.
GGATAGAGTGAATATTTATCTAAAATTGAAAAATTTAGATAACAGCATTTTAATAAAGTAGATGCTCAATTTATTGTTACAAATACTAATTATTGTTTTATTAAACTTTATTGTTTACCTAGAATAGAATAATAATCTGTTATGAGCATTCAACCAGTTTAATGAAATAGACTAGTTCAGAAAATATTTCAATTTTCATTCCTCATTTGCAAAACCGATCTTTTGTATTCATGAATCACATATAGCATTTCCTTCTACTTCTATACTACATCTAGTCTTTCTCCCGTTTTAATTTCAAAACATGATTTACAAGACGTCATTGGGAGGAAAATCATTAAAAGACCTAAGCCCTAGAGTCTCCTTTAAAAACTAAAAACTGGTAAACTTTTAGTCTCCTTTAAATAAGAATATACTTTTTACAGGTAGCTGACTTAGGAGGCAAATGAAAACATACCCACCAGAACGATGGATCCTAATATTAAAAGATAATAGTTGAGGCTTCCATAATGTAGCTCACCATTCTGCACCCCTCCCTTTCTTTTTTTCTGCCTCTGTTTTTCTGCAGAAAAATGTACTGCATTACTAAGCTCTAAATAAACAGAATAAAATAACGGATAAGAGATTTAAACTCTTGTGAATTCGTGCAATCACGAGTAGGGTTTGGAAACCTGGTGACTATTAGTACCCCACACCTAGTAGAAATTTCAGAAACACCATAAATGTTTGCTGAAAGGAGGTAAGAAGCTCCAAGGTTAGGTTTACACATAGCACGCCAAAGTCAGTATTTAAAACAAAGTCAAGTGTGGGAAAGTAATATACCGCCAGCCAAACCCGAATGCCTTCTGCGGAAGTGAAATCAGGTGTTTGGGCTTTAAGAGGCGGGGCCAGGACAGCGTGTGAGTACCGGCGCTCTACGTGGAATGGCTGACTACAAATCCCACTGTGCCACGGGAGCCGTCGCCGCAGACTATCGGGGCCGTAGAGCCCCAACGTCCTCCTTGCGTTGCATGATGGGGTTTGCAGTGCGACGTGCGTTGCGGGGGCTGGGGGGCTAAGTTTTCTCTCGGGCTTTTCTCCTGAGCGCCTCTTTTTCTCAACCTCCAGAACCGTGTTTTTGAGAAGCTTAGCAATTATGACGGCCTTACGATAGTGGAATTCCACTGTTTGCGGTCCTGGGTTGGGATTCTAGCCACTGTCGCCGAGAACCGTGTAGCGACCACCCCGAGCACCCAATTCGATGCCTTAGGACCGCTTGCCTGAGGGTCTTAACTCTAAGTTTGAGTTAACGCCTGTTCAAGTTTGCATAAGTTCATTGAGCCGAACACTAGGTCGAATTTAGCTTTCGGACGCCCGATGTCCTAACCCGGGCTGTGCCTCGCGCGCAAACCTAGCGAATGTCCCTCGCCTTCCACCGGGCAGCGAGGGGGCCGCGGAGCCGGGCGAGGCGCCTCGGCAGTGCGCATGCTCGCCGCGCCGGCGCAGGTTTCCGCAGCAGACGAGCAGCTCCGCTGCGGCGTCCGCGGTTTCCAGCAGGGCCGGCGCTCCGGTTCGCGCAGAGTCCTTGGCCTCGGCGGGCCCTCGGCGTCCCTGCGCTCCGCGAGTCCCCGGCCGCCGCCCCAGCGCGCCGCGATCTGGCCCTCTGCCCCGCGAAGATGGCTGCCGTACGCCGGGCCCGCAGTTACTGCCGCTGCCTGGTGCGCTTCTCCGACCGAGAACTCTGCTAAGCCCCGCTGCAGCAGACGGCAGGAGTAGACACCGGACTCGCAGCGCACCTCCTCGCGGAGGCGGTGCCGAGGGGGCGCCGAGAGCCCCTCGGCCGCGGCCGGCCGGCCAGCCAGCATGGTAAAGCGCGGAGGCGCTCGGGCGGGCGGCGGACGGGAGGACCCGGGCCTGCGGAGGGGAGTGGGGAGGAGGAACCTGCGAGGGGTGGGGTCTGCAAAGCTACCACCATCCTGGGGTCCTGGCCTGAGGGAGTGGATGGTGGCAGCCTTGCCAGATCCCCGGAGTTACTTCCTGAGGAGCACCCCCGCACCCTTCCCCTCCACCCCACCCCCCAAGCTGGGGGCTCCAGGTTAGCAGAGAGGGATTGCTGGACGGCCGAGAAAAATGCCTCTCTTCGGCCTGATGAGGACATTGAACCAATCTCTTTCCTTTATTAAAAGCAGCGAGCGTAGATTGAGGTGAGCCGTCGCAGTATCTGAAATCGGGAGGGAGCTTTGGCAAGTGAAGGCACTTGTTGATCGCCGTCTCTCCCCGCAAGAAACCCAAAAACAAAACCTGCCCAGCGAGCCGCCGTTCTGGCCTTTTAAGGCGTCTTAAGTTTGGGACGCACCTGCCCCAGGACGCGGCGGTGCCTAGGGCAGGGTTTTGGCCGGCGGTTTGAGGGATTCTGTCGCATTTCACGGCCATGAAAGCCCGAGTGGTCCAAGTGGAGAGACTGAAAAGCTCCAGAAGTTGACAACGCAGGTTCCAAGGAGCTATTGCGTGCTGGCACGGGTAGTCTCTGCCCCCTGCTACTTTGCTTTGGCTTCCAATAAATTGTTGATGCGAGAAACTTAACTCTGGCCAAGTTGAATCTTCAAGAGTGAAATGATACCAAACTCATTAGTTTATAGTAGACACCCAAGTGTTTAGGAATGTAGGAATGGTTGAATGAGTTTATGAAATCAATTTGGAGAGTATAAAAACAGTAATTAACTCTGCTTCTAAACTTTTAGAGATAGTTCTCTGGCCAGGATTAAGCACTTAACTTTGGGTATTAATCCCATCTGTGAAACAGTAAAATGATGAACACATGAACTACTCTGGTGAAAAGTGGTGTTAGGTCAAACTCAATTATGTAAAACAAACTGAAAATCTCTGCATGACAGCCGAAGACCTGCTTATTTCAAGTGGTATTTGAGTTGAAAAATGCAGTAAAACCCCAAATTTGTTTTTGTCATCATACTGTCAAAATCAAAGTCACAGTGGATTAGAGCTCTGTTATAACACAACTCGGGGAAGAAGAAAGATGCTGTCTGTATTATCCGTTTCCTGTCTCCTTACCTCATCCTTGAGCTATGCATTATATATTTTCATGGCATTTTATTTGTTAATTCAGCCAATTTTTTGAGCACTTATCAGCCTGGCATAGTGCCAGACCCCAGATCTTGTTGCCAATGCACTAATTCTGGTGAAAGAGATGAAATCTCAACAAAAGTCTTCAGTGCTTTGCCAGCACAAGTGTATGGGAAAACAGAAGAGGCAAGTAAGGGGATCAGAAAATGTTTCCTACTAAGGTAGTCCCTGAGCTGAGTCTTGAAGGATGAGCAGCAGTGTCCAAGAGGGAGGAAGAGGACACTGGCATTCCAGATGCTGAGAGAAGTAGCATGTGCAAAAATTGGGTGGGGGGCTGCGGGAGAGAGAGCAGGGGGAGCTCTTGAGGTCAGTTTGGGAGGACTGTTGGGTTAGAGGTGGAGGCCGAGTTACTGAGATACACCAGGGACTAAGGTCCCCTTCCATTAGCTGTCCTTAAAGTTTACAGTAATAAAGCAGACCCTTATATGGGAGAGAAATACACTTGTTAGATCTATAAATTCAAACTCTTTTATTGTGTAATTTGCATTAGTGATGTTCTTAGTAGAAAAAGTTCTCAGCTTAAAAAGAGACTAAAAGAATGTATTTAACAATACGTAGATTTTCCAGTTTTCTGGAAGTTCATCTGAGTCTCTGGCCTTTCTCGTTTATTTCTTCACCGACTCAGCCTTCCCAGAGTGCCAAGCACTTTAGCATATACTAACTAGTTCGCCTCTTACAGGCCCCTCTGTCGTAAGTCTGCTTGCAAGAGATAAGATGGGAAGCCAGGCTTGTTTGTGTTGTGCTGTGAAGTAGTGCAAGTGTATCTGATTGCTGTGCTCAAAGATAATACAAACATCTTAGTCCCAGGAGCAAATTAGAACCCAAACGGTCAACTGTAAAATTTACTGTGTTTGGAATGAGTAACATTAAATAGCTGGTATTCTTTTTATTTCTAACTAACCTTCTAGATCACGTCCCTGATGGCAGCATTTCTTTATAGGATTGAACACTTAAAGTGTTGAGCAAGTCTTATTTGCTAAGAGGTGTGTTAGGTAACAGACTGCACCCGGGCACCATTTCATTTTCAGTGGAAGGTAGGATTCAGTTTTATTTAGCAGACGTTTATGGAGACTAAAAGGATAAAATGGAAGGATACTGACCTGGGGCCTCTATTAAGTCCTAAGCCATGCACAGTAATTCCAGCCCTTTATTCCGCTTTAAGTCAATCCAGTATATAAAAAACCTGGATTTATTTTTTTAAAAAGGAAGGGACTTCTTTACAAAAACCTTCACTGTTAACATGTCTTTGATTTTAATGAGTTTTTCTAGTACATTTAAGATATTAAAGTCATTCACACATCAATAACATTCTTGTTTATGTAAAGAAAGGACAATCATATATCGGCTATATGTTCAGTCACCCAGTGGTGTCTGACTCTTCGCGACCCCATGGACTGTAGCACGCCAGGCCTCCCTGTCCTTCATCATCTGGAGTTTGCCCAAGTTCATGTCCATTGCGTCAGTGATGCCATCCAGCCGTCTCATCCTCTCATGCTCTCTTCTCCTTCTGCCCTCAATCTTTCCCAGCATCCGTCTTTTCCAATGAGTTGGCTCTTTGCCTCAGATGATCAAAATATTGGAGGGCTATATATCCTCTTTTAAATGACCCATGAAACAAAAGCTATTTGTTGAACTCTGTACTGCCACTAACTGTTACTTTCTGAAACAAATCTGAAACAAAGTGTTCTTTTTAACCACCCACCAAACATTTTAAGCTGGAGACCAGTGAAATAGTTTATTCTACAGTATTAAAAAAAGTACCAGATTTTTCCAACTGGAATCATTTACCTCATCTGTGAAGAATTTATCTAGAGAGAGACAACTATGTGTTTCACTGGGCAGGTAGCTCAGTAGGCAGTGTAGGTTACCCAGGGAAACTGGTGTCTGCATATTCTTCAGCTTTGTTTGTTTCCCTTCTCCTTAGGCAGAAGCTGAGGAAGACTGTCATTCCGAAGCTGTCAGGGAAGGAGATGATGATGATGAAAACGAAAGCCCTGCTGAGACGGATTTGCAGGTATGTTTCTTCATTTGTGCTTTCAGTTCTTATTCTGTCGGTTTCCATACATAAGCAGGAGTTGGTCATAATTACGAAGATTCTTAGGTTCTTATGTGCATTGACTGTAACTTGTACTTTCATACTGGTTTTTGAAATGCTTCAATTATAACTATGTTCTGGATTTCTTTTCCTGTAAAAAGGAGTATCAATGGCTACTGTGTCATTCAGTATATGGATTTAAAGTGTTCAAGGTATAAGCGTGAGTTAACACCCATCACCTTAAAGAAAAAAATTGACAGATTTGACTGTCTAAAAGTTTGAGACCTGTGTATAACAAAAGATCTTCTAAATCAAGAGAAATAATTAGCTGGAAAAACTATTTACCATGTAGAGAGAGAGGGTTGATATCTCTCATGTAGATATAATATCCTTATAAAATTAGTAAGAACATAAGATAGATAAAAATGGACAACTAATGGAAAAAAATAATATATAATTATTTTATAATATATAATATATATAATTAATACATAATTAATATATTAAACATTTATTAATTAAACAATTGAAGAGATAATAAGCCACAAGAAGAATTTTATCAGTCATTGATCACTTTTATTGATTAGTCATTGGGTGGGGCCCACCTGGGAAGAAGGTGTGGTCTTGCTGAGGCCTTAACCACAGGGCAGACAGCTGAGGGCTGTTTTTTGGTAGCACTGCCAGCAATTCCAGATGTGGAGGTGGGTGTCTAGGCAGCACACCAGAGCCCACCACACCAGAAGGCTTCACTTATTCTATATTAAAAAATTTTTTTAGGGACACATATTTAGAAAAAAATAATTTCTTAAAAAAAAATGGTTATTACAGAGTTGAGGCTTATCATAGAATTTTGAGATGATGTTTTCCAAATAGAAAGCTTGAAAACATCTAAGTTTAGACCCTAAGTGATGGCTTATATTTTCAATTCCAGTTAAAATTTGATTTCCTCGTACCATTAGATTTCTCCTGTATAGAAAATCTTATTTTAGCAAACTTTCACTGTTTCTTCAAAGTCTTAAGCAAAAATTATCTTGGAAGATAACAAGTATTTAGTGGTAGTAATTTAGTAATTTCAAGACCGTGTTTTCTCATCCAAGAACATGTATGTGTGTGGACATTGGTGTTGGACTGTTGACAGATTGTTCCAGAGTTGAGCTCCTCTTCCTCGGCAGGTCCTAAGGCATCCTTCTTCCCCTCCCAGGCACAACTCCAGAGGTTCCGAGCTCAGTGGATGTTTGAACTTGCCCCAGGTGGGGGCTCAGGCAATTTAGAATCTCGACCGTGCAGAGCAGCGCGAGGCTCTTTGCAGAGAGCAGCGGACACCAGAGGAAAGCAGGAGCTGGCGAAAGAAGAAAAGTTAAGTGTTATGGGCGTTGTACATGGAAAGATGTGGACAAGTGTGCCAGTGTCTCCATCCCTCAGGACTTCTTGTAGGTCTTTGGATGATATGTTACTCCTTCTTTGTTACAGGTACACAGTCTTGCTGGGACTGTTTAGTAATGCATATACTCCTGAGATTCATTTGGTCTCTAAAAGATAGATTCCTTTGAATTTATTAATAGAAGCCCAAAAGAGGAAAAATTTGTTCAAATGTTAACAACTTCCCAAAGACCTTAATATAGTATTTGGTTATATTTTGAGTTGAATAAATTTAGTGATGCAGTGATCACTTCCTTATCCTGGAAAATTTCAGATGCTTTCTAGTGGTTCACCTCTTTCTAATACTTGATCACACACAGCACACCCAGCCCACTGATTCAGATTTCACTACTTCGGTCCCTCTGTGTCCGTGGTTGCTCACCTTCCTAGTATGATACAGTGTAGTGTTTGTGTGTAAGCGTGTACATCCTCCAGTGTACGTTAAATCCTTTCTAGCTTACTTATAATACCCAGTGCAATGTAAATGCTCTGTAAATAGTTACAAGTACAATGTCAGCACTACATAAATAGTTGCTAGTGCACAGCAAATTCAAGTCTTTTCAAAACTTTCTGGAATTCTTTTCAAACATTTCTGATCTGCAGATGGTTGAGCCTGAGAATGCTGAGCCCAGGGATGTGGGCGGGGGGGGGGCGGTAACTATATCCTGTTACTACACAGGGGCTGTCATCTTCACACCGTTAGACCCAAGTTTTCATGTACAAAAATTTGCCGTTAAATAATCAACATTACGGTGACAACAAAAGACATCCATATTTGTTTTATTTCAGTATAGTTTGGACATACTCACAGGTTCATGACCCAGGAGAGTCTTGTGCACACCTCCCATCCTCCCTTGACAATGTTGCCTTCCTCAGCTAGACTTATTGGAAGTAGATAGAACCTTGGCACAATCCACAGAGCTTATTCAGATTTCCAGGCACTCGACTGTGGGAGTGTATATAAATAGTTCTCGGCAGCTTTATCACACATGTAGCTTTATGTAGCTACCACCAAAATCAAGACACGGAACTGTTTTGTCACCGCAAGGCCCCCTTTCGCTACCTCCTTAGTTACACGCTCTCTTCCCCACCTCCTCCACAGCCGTTCCTAACCACTGGCAACCTCTACTCTGGCCTCTGTTTCTATAACATTCTTTTGATACTCAAGAAAATGTGTAATTCCTTTGAGATCATCCCAGCTGTTGTGTGTGTCAGCAGTTTGTCCCCTTTTTACTGCTCAGTCGTGTTGCATGGGGTGTACATACCCCACTTTGTGGGACCACTCACCTGCTGAGGGACCCGTGGGTTTCCAGTTTGGGGCTGCTCTTACTGGAACCACTATGAGTGTTCGTGTGCAGGCTTTTGCATGAACATAAGCTTTCATCTCTCTGGCCTAAGTCAGTGCAGGTGCTGAGTTGTGTGGTAAGTGCCTATTTGGTGAAAAGAAACTGCACTCTGTTTTCCAGGGCTTCTGCACCATTTTGCGTTCCCTCCTGCAGTGTATGAGTGACTCAGTGTCTCCGCATCCCCATCACCCTTGGTGTTGTCATTACTTTTTAATATTAGCCTTTCTGATAGGTCATTGTGTCTCCCTAATGGTTAATGATGTTACAAAACTTTTCATGTGCTGTTTCCCATCTTTATAGGCCCCTCTGTGAAAAATGTTTGTCTTTTCTGATCAGATTTGCTCATATTTTTACTGCTGGATTTTAAGAGTTGTTTATGCATGCCAAATACAAGTCCTTTGTTGAATATGTGGCTTGTAAGTTCTTTCACTTTGTAGCTCATCTTTTCATTTTCTTAAGAGAGAGCTTCACAGAGCAAAAGTTTTTAATTTTGATGAGGTTCAGTTTATCAACTTTTCCTTTTATGGATTGTGGCTTTGGTGTCAAGTACAAGAATTCCTCACCCAAGTCTCCCAGGTTTGTTTTTTTTTTTCTTTTTCTTTCTAAAAGTTTTTAAAGTTTTACTTTGGAGTCCTTGATCCATTTTTGAGTTACTTTTTTCTGTAAGCTGTGAAGTTGGGGTTGAAGTTCACTGTTTGCCAGTAGATGTGTAACCGCTATAGCGTGATTGTTGAAAAGGCCATCCTTATACCACCCAAACTTATTTTTAATACAGATTTTCAAATATTGTTTTTCACTGTTTGTTTTTATAGGCTCGAGAACTCTTCCTAAAAGCAGTCGAAGAAGAACAAAATGGAGCTCTTTATGAAGGTAAAAAACTCAGATCCCAGGTCATCTTGTCATTACGTTTCTGAATAACATCTCTTCGTTACTAACCAGTTTTTTCTAAAAAACTGGAATATATTTGCCCTTCGTTACTGACCAGTTTTTAAAAAACTGGAATATATGAGAACATCAGTCTCTGTATATTTGAGATTGTTTTTTTAAGGAATGAAAAATAAAAATTGTATTTTTATATAACCCATCTCTTTCCAAAAAATAGTGCTCAGAAACATTGTCATATGGGTAGAATGAATAAAATAACCTTTTCTAATTTAGAGTTTAACATTAATTCTTCATTATTAAAGTCTTAAAAATATTGTTAGTCACTGAAAATAGGATATGCCCCTTTTATAGGTAAGTGTTTCTTCAGAAGAGGAGAGTATAAAGGACAGGTTGAGGAACATGTACATGTTTTCTCAATTTTAATTTACATTTTATAAGAAGGAATACCCTTAAGCCTTTCTTGTCTGTTTTGTTGGGTCTGTAGAAATATGTAAGTAAACCAAGAGATGAGGCTGTTTACCAGATTAGGTTTATAATTAGGCTTTCATTTCGTGATAGAAAGCTATTAATTGGGGAATGGAAAAAATGCTAGTGCTTGAGTTGTTGGGAAATGCCCCCCAGATAACATTTTCAGAATTGTTGCATTTATTTGCAAGTTTCTTCTAGTGGTGTTTTTACTCTGACATAGGAAAAGGGCCCAAATGATGACATCCCTCCTCAGTCTTTATTAGTCTATGAGAGTCCTATCTCCATGTAGTGTACAGTAACTCACCCCAAGTGGCAGAACATGGCAGAGTGGATGAACTGAATGGGCTTGGTTTGAGGGAAAAGAATTAATCACCTTCTTCAGCCCCAAGTTATATGATCTCTCACTGGTCTTGTTCTAAACCACCTGGCCAGGAGATTTATTTAAAAAGAACTTTTATAGGTTATTTAACTAAATAACAGGCAGCTGGAGTAAAGGAAGATGGAGTTGAAGGATAAATTAAAAAAAAAACAAAAACCTTATTCTACTCAGGAGGAAGCATTTGATTTTCCTAAGCTCTGCACACCAGAAAGAAATTTGCTTAAAGTTGTTTTTGCTGGGGCTACAGCAGTGTCATTTTCAAAGCCCAGAGAAAGACTACTACATGTAAGATCACTTCTGACAATATATGAGAGGCTGAGGAAAAAGATGGGCTAAAAGATAAGGGTAAAATGCAACATCTTAAGTTTCTGTAACCTGAGTGCTTCAGAAAAAAACTATTTCTGAATTAGTAGGGTTTGAAAATGAGTTTGTTCACTGCTCATGTTGCATGTAGAAAAGGGGAATTTGGCTGTTTGTAAAGAAAGTTACCAAATTAAACCACGGTTAGTGTAATCAAAGGAAATGACGAAAATGTGTGGTCATAGCTAATTTAGCTTTATTTCTTCTTTTAGCCATCAAGTTTTATCGTAGGGCTATGCAACTTGTACCTGATATAGAGTTCAAGATTACTTATACCCGGTCTCCAGATGGTGATGGCGTTGGAAACAGCTAGTGCGTATATAATCTGATAGACAGTAATATATAGAATTTGTTAAAGTTAAGCGTCTTTGCCCTGTTGACTCTTAACATGATAAGAAGACAGTGCTAATTCTGTTAAGTTTCACAGTCTTTAGTACGAAGACTTGTTTATAAAGTTGTGGACATTTTTTAATTAGGGAAATTTTAAGATTAAAGTATAGAAATGCACATTTTAAACAGATATAACAAAAATAAGGTAATGAAAGAGGTTTTTTTTTCTTTTAATAAAAGCAGTGATTACTGAAAAGAGTAAATTAATGGACATGTTTCAACTTTCTAAAATCTATAAAGTCAGAATGATTAAAATGTAATCAGGCCAAAGCTGAAAAAGGTTAATAATGGTTTAAATTGGGTACATGAGGTTTTATTACACTAGTCTTTTCTCCTTTTATATCTGTTTGAAACCATACATTTTTAAAAAGGTTTTTTATTAGGAAAATGCTAGACTCTAATCAGAGTTGGTTTGTAGATAGAATATTGTTAAGACTAACATCTCTTTAAAAGCACAAGGGCCAGATATAGGTGCTTTAGTATGAAGACTTGTTTATAAAGTTGTAGAAATTTTTTAATTAGGGAAATTTTAAGATTAAAATATAGAAATGCACATTTTAAGCAGATATAACAAAAATAAGGCGATGAAAGAGTTTTTTCTTTTTTCTTGTAATAAAAGCAGTGATTACTGAAAGGAATAAATTAACATATTTTTAAGCCAATACTTTGAAGTTGCTCATAAAAGAAACCTAGAAGAGTAGAATTTTTGTAATAAGATATTATATTAGTCAGTATTAGATAGTTATCTCTCTTATGAAACAGTTAAGAAGTTACTTTTATTGATAACTTATGCTGACTGCCTTTTTTAACTGATTATAGTATTAACACTTAAGCTTTGACTAAGCCATATTAAAAATATCCCATTGAAGTCAGCATTTGTTGCCTGTTTGAACTTTGGTGCTAATAATAATTGTTCACCAAATTAGATTTAACAACATGAGGTAGTTCATACTCAAAAAGACTTGTTTGAGGTTTTTCTAAACCTTCTTTAAATTTAGGGAGAGTCGTTTAGACCCAGGTCTTAGCCAGTTTTATAAATAGATGCCAGGTGCTGTTAAGAAAGGTAGTATTAAAACATTAAAGCAGCATTTCTTTCTCTCCTATCCTGTCATACAGACCCAGATATTCTGAAAATTCTTTCAAAACAATAGTTGTTTATTTTCTTATCAGAACTAATAGGCCCTAAAAGCCTCTGCTGGTTTTTTGCCTCCTGTAAAGAGTTGGTAGCAGAGCCCTGCAGTCCCTCCAGCCTCAGTCACATGTCCATTGTGTTGTCTTTTATTAAGCCCTTCCTGGTTTTCTAACTTCATCCTCATCCAGCCTTTTTGTAAGTCTGATCATTTTTAATGTTACCCTCAGCAAAAATGGAAAGCTAGATATTTTCTAGAACTCTTAACTACCCATTTGTTTATGCTGATAGATTACTCATGGACCCTGCTTTTTAAAATTACACATTTTCCTCTAAAGGAAGGGCTATAAGGCACATACATTAGAAACCTTCTTGGTAAGTAAGTACCTCAGATGACATCTGTATATCTTTTTATTATTCAATTAGAATGGATTATGGTCACTTAAAAGGCTATATTTACATATGACTTAAAAAAATCATTTGAAATTCTCTTTTTTACTAATTCATGAAATCGCTACCTTATCATAAAACTAATTAATTAAATCTCAACACCTATATCCAAAAATTCTTAGTTCTTCCTCTGTGGGAATTAAAATTGCTGAAGCTCTTTTCTTCTAAAAGTTAGTATGGTACCCCTTTGCAGGGCAAGGTAAACTTTTACCATGTTTTTGAAAAAGAGTAGTAAGAAGTTTGCTTTTAGATGACTTTTTCTAAAGCAAATTTGAAAGTACTTTGAAAAATCAGTTTCTAAGCTGTGTTGTGTAGATTGGGGCACTGGGTTTATTCACCTCCCTTCTTTTCTCAGCATTGAAGATACTGATGACGACAGCAAGATGGCAGACCTCCTGTCCTACTTTCAGCAGCAGCTCACGTTTCAGGAGTCTGTGCTCAAACTGTGTCAGCCTGAACTCGAGAGCAGTCAGACTCATATATCAGGTGTGACTTCATGCTCCTTGTAACTCAGAAATACTTTTCCTTAGATTTAAGTTTCCAAACTTATAAAGTCAGATAACTGTCATACAGTTGCTTTAGTTCCAAGTGTTGTTGGGGGGGGGGTGTCTAATTATAATCAATTTGTGTAGACAAATAAGCTTCTCAAAGTCTGAAGTAGGGTGGAATTTGTAGTGTAGTTGGTCGAGGATGCCATTCTCTTTACAGTGATGGTCTCAGAGGGTGAATATCTTTAGTTGGTGGGGCAGCTCTAAGAAAACTGGAGAAATGCTGGTATCTTCAGGCACTTCGCTAAGTTGGACAGTCGTCCTGAAACAGGCTGTGTTTAAAAACGAATGTTCTCTCTTTCTTTTCATGTGTTTAGTGTTGTTTAATTAGCTATGGGAACTTTTCAAAGGAAGACAATTGAAAATTTTCAAGGAGATGAAAATAATTTTTTAATGTTAGCATATGCAGTGCAGATCATACATATGTATACATACTAGATTATTTTTTCTAGTATTTTTATATATGTTGACAATGAGATGACCTTCCACAGGAGAGGGAAAAGTAGCTTCAGAGATGTTCTATAATGAAAAGAAAAAGTATTTGTGTCTTGATGTTAGGAGCCATTATTTCTTTCGGGTAGTTAAGTATACATCTCAGCTCTGAGACGGTCTGAAGGGTGGTTTATAAAATTTTTGGAATAAGGATATCTGCACTGAGTCAGGTGACGGACAGGAAGGAGAGGAGGAGAGTCACTGAGGATGGTTTCCTTTGCAGCCCTGCCGATGGAGGTCCTGATGTACGTCTTCCGCTGGGTGGTGTCCAGTGACCTGGACCTCAGATCATTGGAGCAGTTGTCACAGGTGTGCAGAGGATTCTATATCTGTGCCAGGTATTTACTTTTTTTTTTTTTTTTTTTTTAAGCAACTCTGACTGTGGTGAAAAACATGAGAGAGCAACCAGTGAACTGGGGAAAAATATTCTCAGACCAGATATCTGACGGGGATTGCTACCCAAAACATATAAAGAACTCATACAACTCAGTTGCAAAAATCCCCAAGTAACCTAATTAAAAAATAGGCAAAAGACCTTAGATGTTTTTTTCAAAAAAGATATTCCATGGTCAACAGGTATACAAGAAGTTGCTCAACATCATTAGTCATTAGGGAAATGCAAGTCACAACCATAGTGAGATATTAGTTCACGCCTGTTTGAATGGCCGTCGTTCAAAAGACAAGAGATAAATGTGGATGTTGGTGGGATTGTAAGTTGGTGTAGCTACTATGGGAAACAGTATGGAAGTCCTCAAAAAAGAAAAAATAGGTTTACTATATGAGCCAGCAGTTCCACTTCTGAGTATATATAAAAAGAAAATGAAAACACTGATTCTAAAAGGCATCTGCACCTCTTGTTCATAGAAACATTATTTATAGTAACCAAGACTTGGAAACAACCTAAGTGTCCACGGATGGATGAATGGATAGAGAAGATCTACATATATAAGCAGTGGAATATTATTGAGCCTTAAAAATGAGTAAATCCAAAAAAAAAAAAAAAAATGAGTAAATCCTCCCATTTGTGACCACGTGGATGGACTTCTAAGGCTTTATGTTAAGTGAAATTAAGTCAGACAGAGAAAGACAAATACTATATGATCTTATGTATAGTAATCTACATAGAAAAAGAGAATGGATTTGTGGCTACCAGAGGTGAGGGAATAGGGATTAGAGGAAGATGGTTAAAAGGTACAAGCTTCCAGTTTGAAGGTAATTACTAGGGATGTGATGTAGAACCTGATGGCTATGATAACCATCACTCTATGATAGAAGGTTGTTAAGAGAGTGGGCCCTAAGAGTTGTAATCACAGGAGACCTTTTCTTTTCATTGTTGCTCTATGAGTTAATGGATGTTCACTAAACCTATGGTGGTTTATTTCACAATAGATGTTAATCAAACCATCATGCTGTATACCTTAAATTTTTACAGTGATGTATGTCAAACATTTTTCAATAAAACTGGGGAAAAGTTATGCTATACTTTTAAAATCTTGCATGTGAAGAATAATTGTAGTTTAGTATAATATTTAAGACAGGTAATCTTTTATGAGGGCTTATATAAAAATATATATTTTATCCTTAGCATCTAGAACATTTTTTAGGTATTTATTTATTTTATTTATTTGGCCATGCCAGGTGTTAGTTGAGGCACTCAGGAACTTTAGTTGTGGCATGTGGGATCTAGTCACCTGACCAGGAATTGAACCTGGGCCCCCTACATTGAGAGCTCAGAGTCTTAGCCACTGGATCACCAAGAAATCCCTAGAACTTTTTATAATTTTGGTTCTTAAAATTCAGATGCATTGTTTTAAAGTAACCTAATTTCAGTTGAAGTCCTGTCTTTCGGGTAAAACATTTGAATTGCTTGAAGGCTTTGTTTTTTGACAGTTCTATGTGCATTTCTATTTAACAAGTACCTCTCAAGCTCTCTAGTTACTCCATTAATTTTTCTTTTAATTATGCATGAGAAGGGAATTAAAACAGATCTTCAGGGGTAGGATAAAACTTGGTTGCAAAAGTATTCATTTAAAAAAAAAAATACATTGCAGTGTGTGTTTGTGGGATGTCTCTTTTTTCAGTTGGCTTCCGAATAAATAGTTCCTATGTCTTATTTCAAGTTACAGATGAATTTAAAATTATTTTGTGTTGTGTTAGAATCAAGTCAGTTGCTTTGCCTTTTGCAGTAATCCCGTAACAAAGTCTTGTTACAGTTAGGGTTGGTGCCATCTTCAAAATCTATCTCCCAAAAAAAAAAAAAAATCTATCTCCAGTCTGAGCGTTTCACTGTTTCTCTAAGTACCATTTTGGCTCAGCCACCATTAGGCCTGCTCTAGATTATGGCATTGGCATCCGGTGTAGTCTCTGGACTTCCACTCTTACACTTGAGCTCATTCTCCATGGACCAACCAGAGTCCTCTTTTAAAAGGATCAGTTATACTTAGAACCATCCAGTGGCCTCCTCTTCGCTCAGACAGCCACTGCCTCCGTCAAACCTCCCCCTCTCCTGTCCCTAACCACCTCTCCACGGATGCAGTCTGCACTTCACCCGTCACTTTGCCGCAGCCACACCATCCTTCTCGCCCCCTACTGAGCATGCTGGCCGCACTCCAGCCCTGGGGCCTCGCCTGCTGTGGCGTCTGCCAGGATGCCCTTCCTTGTCCCTGTAGACACCTGCCCGGAAGAGAGAGTCCGTTTCCCACCCCCCTTGTCCTTGTCCTTCACCCAGCTTGCTTGCTTCTCACACTGAGCACACTGCCTAAAACTTCTCTCTCATTTTCTTGTTTTTCGTTTGCTTTCCCTGTAAACAAGCGGGGCCTGTGCCCTGTCCATCAGTCTGTCCCAGTGCCCAGCATGGTGCCTGGCCGGAGCGCAGCCAATGTTGCTGAATAGAATATGCCTGTTGGCAGGAATGTTTCTCTTGTCTGAGTGCAGATAGGGGCTTATGTGGTAAATATATTGATGTTGTGCATTTATTCCCTAGAGACCCTGAAATATGGCGTTTGGCCTGCTTGAAAGTTTGGGGCAGAAGCTGTATTAAACTGGTTCCGTACACATCCTGGAGAGAGATGTTTTTGGAAAGGCCCCGTGTTCGATTTGATGGTAAGTTGAACTCTTCAGAGCAACAGAGATCTGTTGTGCTGATTTTGATAAATACATGTCTTCATTTTCTATACCAGACCTGAGTACTATCAGCATATTTAGAGGAAACCACAATAAAAATAAAGCTGGAAACGTGTTACATGATGGTAAAAGGTTTTTATTAAGTTCTTTTTTAAAAATCTGTTTCTTTCTGTAGGCGTGTATATCAGTAAAACCACCTATATTCGTCAAGGGGAGCAGTCTCTTGATGGTTTCTATAGAGCCTGGCACCAAGTGGAATATTACAGGTACAACTGTAGTAACTCAGTGAGTGAAAATTTTCTCTCTCCAAGTGTTAGTGCGTTAGTTATCAGACATTGGTTTTGCGTGGCTTTTGCATTTATAGACGAAATGGTCCTTGGTGTTTTTATCCAGTTTATAACAGGACCTGCAGTCAAAGAGCCAACAGGTTAAGATAGATCAGGGAATTCCCCTTGGCCTCTAGATTGAGAATTACTTTGTATTTTGGAGCTCCTCCTTGTCTTCTGTCTTATCAGAGTGCTTGGGCTGCTATTCAGGCTCATCCTCCCCAGATATCCATATCACCAAGGAACAAGTTGGCTGTGCTGACTACCGTGGAGTAGACAGCATTGGGCCTCACTCTTGTGTGACATTAGGTAGCGCTGTAGGGAGAAACACACAGAACTTTAACAGAGCAATGTTTAATCCAATTTATTTCTATTCAGTGAGTGACACTAAAAGTTCCATGGCTCCCTCTAAGGAAGGTAATAAAATGCTCTGTTTCTCTGCTTCTGGCCTCACGCGTCACATTCGTGTCAGTGATGTTTTGCCAGTTCTTTGGCCTGTGGTATCTCCCTTTTGGTTTCACAGCAATGCATAAGTAGGTCTGGGGACCAGTAAATAGGGACACATTTCATTTTCGCGTGTGGTGTTTTGGTGTCTGCCTTGTCCCGCAGGTACATAAGGTTCTTCCCGGATGGCCATGTGATGATGCTCACCACCCCCGAGGAGCCCCAGTCCATTGTTCCGCGCTTAAGAACCAGGAATACCAGGTAGTGTCTTTCTGTAGTTTTCTATCCGGTTCACATTTTAGGTGGTAGCTTGCAGATTATGTAACTTAATACTGGATGATGAAAGAAGCAATCATCTGGGGCACTTGTGAAAAATAACTGATCCTGGGACTTACCTGGCAGTCCTGTGGTTGGGAACTTGGTGTTTTCACTGCTGAAGGCCGTGTTCGATCCCTGGTCAGGGAACTAGGATCCCACAGACTGCACAGTGTAGCTCCCTCCGCCCTCACCGCCCCCACCCCCCCCAACAACAACAAATACCAATCCCTGGGCCTCTCCCTAAATACATCCTTCAGTAAGTCTGGGGTCTTGGAAACTAGATTTACTCACATCATACCTGATTGCCCTCAGGCTAATTGAGTGAACACTTCTAACGCATTACTTTCTCAGTTACTTAAATATACATAACGGATAAATAGATTTAAAGTGTTTTTTGTTTTTACTTTTAGAACTGATGCAATTCTACTGGGTCATTATCGCTTGTCACAAGATACAGACAATCAGACCAAAGTATTTGCTGTGATAACTAAGAAAAAAGAAGAGGTAAGTATGCCAGGTGGAATTGACAGTTTTCTTTTAATTTCTGTACCCAGCTCATTCAAGAGTTTTATTAAAAGTTTTTTCTTAAAGTATAGTTGATTTACAATGTTGTATTTGATTATTCAAGCATTCTCGATTAGAAAGGATGAACCTTTCATAATTTATACTGTTACACAAAATGGGTGTTGACTTAACAGCATATCTCTGAAGAGAACTGGAAGGTTTTTAAAATGTGGTTATTTTTTATCGGATCAACTTATTTGTTCTCCAAGTTTCCTTTTCTGGTCCAGGTTTTTTAAACACATGAAAATGTAAAGCCAGGATTTCCTGTGAAATAACTAGTACAATTATATATGACTGTGTTTTTGGCTTTTCTCATTTTGAATCATAGGAGATTTTCTTTCTAAATTGTCTCATATGGATAATTCTTTCACAGAGATATTTTTAGAATTTCAGTTTCTACTGGAAATTAGCTAAAGTGAGATAATTTCCTTCTTCCTGTTCTTGCAAAAGGAAAAAAATGCCAAGCAAATACAATGGCAGAATCATGACGTTCCAGAGTATTTTAAACTCTCTTATCAGATTAAGGGACTGATTTTCTCCAGCTTTTCTCCATGTGCATTTTTTAAACTCTGGTTAAAAACCACAGTGTGTACCCAAGAAGTTGTGAGGTAGTTGGAATAAATATTTCTCTGTTGTTCTTATAATTAATATAGTTTTTGAATGAAGTTTCTCTTGTGTTAAGTCCCACTCCCCACCCCCAGCAACCACATATGGGAATATTTGTTGTTGTTCAGTTGCTCAGTCCAACTCTTTGCGACCCTATGGACTATAAGCATCCCTGTCCTTCACTATCTCCCGGAGTTTGCTCAGACTCATGTCCACTGAGTTGGTGATGCCATCCAACCATCTCATACTCTGTAGTCCCTTTCTCCTGCTGCCCTCAATCTTTCCCAGCATCAGAGTCTTTTCCATTGAGTCAGCTCTTCGAATCAGGTGGCCAACGTATTGGAGTTTCAGCTTCAGCATCAGTCCTTCCAATGGGAATAGTTAGTCCTTCATCCGTGAGTCCTGTGGCCCTTCGCTGTGGCTTCTCCAGCTCCCTCTGGCTCCTGGAATCAGGGGCTACAATCTGAAGGGCAGAGATTTTTACTATCATGGTGATCATGGCCTTGAGTTTCCTGAGATCAGAGCTGGGGAGTTGAGAGGCCCCCACTGTTAAAATGTTACCTAATAAGAGAGTTTAGGCACTCCCATGCTTATGACCAGTTTCACTCCAGACTATGACACAGTGAAAGCGTATGTAGTGTCGACATTCTTATGTTTTAGCAACATTCACAGAAGTGTGGTTCCAGTGAACCTTGTCACATCTGTTTCTCTGTAGACTAGTTTTCTGTTATTGCAAAAGATAAGTCATACTCTGTGCTCTTTCTGCCCCAGTGTTTTCAAGTAGAAGGAAATATTAGGCCTAGAGATAGACGGGAGTTTGAGTTCCCATCTCTGACACTGACCCTGGGTTGCCCGTCCTGGGTCCTCATTCCCTCAGCCATCACACAGCTACCATGCAGTTACACGTCATACCTAAAGTCGTCATCCCGATTGAGATGATGTGATGGAGGGAAAAGCCTTCTGCTTTTAGAGGCTCTCATGTATTTCCAGGCACTCATACACATACACTCATAAACAAAGGTCCATCTAGTCAAAGCTATGGTTTTTCCAGTAGCCATGTATGGATGTGAGAGTTGGGCCATAAAGAAGGCTGAGCACCGAAGAATTGATGCTTTTGAACTGTGGTGTTGGAGAGGACTCCTGAGAGTCCCTTGGACTGCAAGGAGATCCAACCAGTTAATCCTAAAGGAAATCAGTCTTGAATATTAATTGGAAGGACTGAAGCTGAAGCTCCAAAACTTTGACTACCTGATACGAAGAATTGACTCGTTTGTAAAGACCCTGATGCTAGGAAAGATTGAAGGCAGGGGGAGAAGGGGACGACAGAGGATGAGATGTTTGGGTGGTATCACTGACTCGATGGACAAGAGTTTGTGCAAGCTCCGGGGAGTTGGTGATGGACAGGGAGGCCTGGCATGCTGCAGTCCATGGAGTCACAAAGAGCCAGACACGACTGAGCGACTGACCCGAACTGATACATGCTGGCAGTTGATAACCAGTGTAGCTGTCTATCCTGTGTGCAGATAACTGTGACTTAGCACGTTGCTCCGGTATTTCCGTGTAGATGCGGCTCCATCCGTGTCTCTTTCCGTGAAGTGAGGCCCCACTGTTGCTCACGCACCTCCCCTCTTACAGAAAGCACTTGACCATAAATACCGGTATTTTCGCCGTGCCCCTGTGCAAGAAGCCGATCAGAACTTTCACGTGGGGCTACAGCTGTGTTCCAGTGGCCACCAGAGCTTCAACAAACTCATCTGGATACACCACTCTTGTCACATTACTTACAAGTAGGTGAATGCCATAAAAACCCCAAGGGTACAGACTCCCCGTGCCCTTCCTGCCCAGCTGAGGACTCAAGTAGGATTTGATTCCTGAGAGTTAATGTTCAGTTACAAAGGAGAACCACAGTATAATCTTCTGCAAACCAAAGAAACAGCCAACCTGAAGAAAACCAAAAGTGGGCCAGGTGGAGTGTCCGGAGCTCCCCACAAGGGTCCGTGGACACGTAGGTGGGCACCTCCCCTGACAGCAGCCCCCGTGAGTCTGGCGGGGCCTGGTCACTAGTCTGCAGGAGTGTGACTTCAGATATTGACTTCCAAGGCAGTTGTGAAACACCAGAACTTCTTTCTTCTCCCATGTTTCAGTCTCATCCTTTTCCACCTTATTTCCATTTGGTTTATCCCCAGGGGTTATACACAGATTTTAAAGTAAGGTGTAGTTAGGAAAGGAAGTCTGCTGAGATGATCACCAGTGTTTCAAAGCCAAATTAGTGGTTCCTGTTTAAAGCCATTAGTGGTTCCTAATTTTAAACTTTTTATCCTGTGAGTTAGGATTTACTAGTGTGAAACAGTGAATGAACAGATGAGAGTGTGTGAGAAAGGAACAATACTGAAATGAGTAAAATGTGAGAATTAGGAAAGTGAAATTTCAGTTCATGTGGTTACTGATGTTAGCTGTTGTGAGGTTTGAAGGAATATTGGGTCATTCCATGCCAGTTGAGTCCGGAGTTCTGAGAGGCAGGTTGGAGGTCGGTCGCCTTCCACCAGCCTCTCTAACAACCTCAGCCAGGTTGCTGAAAGCTTCCTCAGTCACGTTACCTTACGAGTAACTCTTCCCACTCATCTGGGAGGTCTTGAGAGAAAGACCATTTTTTCTTGCTTCTCTTCCTTATCTACTGGTCCTCCTGTCTTCTTTCTGCTTCTCTGAATAATTGTGAAGTAGAATTCTTTTTTTTTTTGTTTCCAAAGAAACCAAACCCAGAAGTAGAGCCAAGCAAATGATATGTATGAAGTCACTGGAATTTTCTGTTTTTGTTTATTTCTTTTCTTTTTTTTAGGAGAAAAATAAAAGGCTGTGGTAATATATCACCTGCTTCCCCCTCAACCTAAAATTATGCTGTTGATCATGCAAATATTAAATCATTAAATTCTCTTCTGGGATTATAATTCTTTCTAAAATACGTTTTAACAAGAGCCATAAAATGTCTAGAGCCTTTGACTTAGAAATTGTTCCTTGGGAATCTTTTCAAAGGGCATAATGAAAAATATCAAAATCATTTACAATTGCCTAACAGTGAAAACTAAATCCTCCAGCAAAGGGGGAATTAAGTAAATGTGGTAAAAGCAGACAGTGAAATATTATGCAACCACAAAAATGGCTTCTGAAGAATATTTAATGATGTGAGGCAATGCTTTATGTCATGATGTATAAAGCAGCGAGATGACCAGCGGAGTAGGACCTCAGCAGTGAAGTTCAGTATCAAAGTTGAGGCCCTATGTGAGTGGGAATGAGTGATTTTTCTTTACACTTTTCTAATATTTTTCGAATTTTCCACAATGCATCTATTTTATTTAGAATTGACTGAAATGAACTAAAAATGAAAAAAAAGGCTAATGCCTAAAATTAAGTGCCCCCCCCCCCCCAAATGTAGACAAGAATTTTAAATGAGCTGAAATCTCCTTGTGATGAGTGACTGTGTGCTGTCTTTCCAGATCTACTGGAGAGACTGCGGTCACAGCATTCGAAATTGACAAGATGTACACGCCGCTGCTGTTCGCCAGGGTGAGGAGCTACACCGCCTTCTCGGAGAGGCCGCTGTAGCCCTCACGTCCGCCCCTACTGCGTTGCATGAGTAAAAGTATATAGAGAAACAGAGCAACCTAAGTTATAAATGTATATATATATATATGATATATATATATGGAATTGGAACTTATTTTACACTGTCGGAGTTCTTTCAAGAAGAGTATTAAATTGATTATTTTTTTTATTTAAAGGGAAAGTTGATTCTTGGGGTGTTTGTTTTGAAATTAAGTTGAAATTATTTTAAGTTTCAGGACACTTATGTTGTGAAAAACCACATTAGGTTTTAAATCATGCCCTTTTTCAAGCAGACCTCAGATCAGGCTTCTGTCACGTAGGCCGCCTTCTGACCGATCAGCCCAGTATTGAAATGCGTCAGGGGAGCACCCCCGTGGGATCAGCATCTATTTCACGCATGACATAGCGTCTTTTAACTAAAAGCTCAAAATGTGAACCCCTGTTCTGAATTTGTTTGAAACTGTTTGACCAGTGAAGATCATAAATAAAAGGTTTCTTTCAAGAAAATGTATTTGAATAGCCTTTTTCAAACGTCAGAGTAATGAACGGTCCTAAGGCAGCCAGCGAAGGCTCACAGATAAAGGAGTCATCTCAGTCTTTATAGGCAGCCACAGTCTGTAGTGTCTGTACTGGACCCCATCTAGGCCCCCTATAGGTGTGTAACGTTAGGTGAGAAGGGAGGACTCCCTCGGGGCCAAGACTCTGAAAGAGCAGGACGTGAAGTGAAAGTTGCTCAGCCGTGTCCAGACTCTGCATCCCATGGACTGTAGCCCACCAGGCTCTATCCATGGACTTCTCCAGGCAAGAGTATTAGAGTGGGTAGCCACTTCCTTCTCCAGGGGATCTTCCCAACCCAGGGATCGAACCCAGGTCTCCTGTATTGCAGACAGGTTCTTTACTGTCTGAGGCACCAGAGAAAGAGCTGGAAAGGATCCTATAAACCCAGGCCTAGCTCCTCCAGATCTCAAACTGGGAAAAGAGCCGGCCCTGACCTGTATGTTGGCACCCTAGCTGCAGTGCTGAGTATTTCATTTCAGAGTTTGTGTCTGGCACAGTTCTACCAGGTTCAGATTTGGTTTTGGCTCAAATACAGCTCAAGTCTAGTACTCTGTACTTTCAGAAGTTGACACCTGCCACCACGGTTGCTTTCCAAGTTAAGAGTGACATTAAAAGATTCTTCATAAGTTCCTACAATTCAGTGTGGGGATGGCCTTTTAAAAAGCTAATGTAATATTAAACATGAAAACCAGACTTCCCTGCCTGTTCAGTGGTTCAGAGAGTTCATGCTTCCAATGCAGGTTCAATCCCTGGTCAGGAAACTGAGATGAACATGCTGCAAGGCACAACCGAAAAAAAAAAAAAAAAAGATAAAAACCATCCATTCAGTATGTGTTTAGGGAAAAGCATTCCATTTAGGTTGGCTTTCTGCAGCGGTTTGAGAAATGAGGAATGTAGTCATATTGCAAGAAAGTGCAAGCCAGTGAATTCTGTGCCAAGCTCAACCTCCACAGGAATGGGTGAGCCAAGACTGGAACTAATTAACAGGCTCAGTGCCTTTGTGACACATTCCCTGATTCCACCAGGGAGTGTCCCTTTTTTGTTTTCCCAAAATACCCCATATTCCCACTATCCCAGCAGTTATCACACTGTTGTTTTTTTAACATGCCAGCCTCCCTCCATAAAACTTGGTTCTTTGAGAACAGAGGGCTCTTTCTCCTAAATTCCTGATCCCAAGGCACCCCTGGGCTGTGAACATTAAATGAAATAATCCCTAGAAAATGGTACACATTCCAACGGGGTTCTAGAGCTTTCAAATGAATGGATGCACTTTTTGACACTAGGGGGCGCTCTTGTCCCATTGTTTTGTTAGCTTTTTTTCCTAGTCCCGGTGAGGGAGGGAGCTGGTTTACACATTCACGGGAAAACAGGGGCATCCCAAACCCTTCTGATTGGCCTCCAAAGCTTCATGTGATAGGAGCTAAGACTTAAGGGGTGTGTCCAGAATGAAACCCCATCCTGATGACAGAGCCCTGACTCCAGCTATGCATAACTCCTCAATAACCAGCCAAGAACCCCCAGTTTTCTTGGCCAGTGTTTATCTGGCAGTTTGTCTTGGCTGTTTGAGGAAATTGAATATTCTATTCGGAATGAATACAAAAAGGATCCTGGGATGAGTCATCTGGGGCCAGGTTAGGGGGTAGGCAAGATGGGAAGGGGCACAGAGTGGCCAGCCTATCCCCATTTCACACACAAAGGGCCTGATTTATAATTATTGCATACTTGGGAGGCCCCTGAGCCCTACTTCCCAAAGTCTTCTGCCTAGTGCGGACTGGCTATCACCCCTAAATCCCCTCTAAGCTTCCATAGCTGCATGTTCTGCTTCTGACTCCAATAGACATGTGATTGTGGAATTGAGAGTCACAAAAGCTTGCAAGACTGATCTTAGATTTGACTGATACCAGAATCTGGATGTGTGTGGGTGCAGCAGAGTGAGGGGGAGAGTGTGAAAATTTCCTCAGCGGTATAGGCTTCTTTGTGTGTGTGTGTAGTATTTAATGTCAGATCTTTGTTATTCTCCTTTATGTTTTGTTTTTTTTTAATATACATTTATTTCGGTTGCACCACACGGTGTGTGGGGTCTTAGTTCTCCGAGCAGGGTTCAAACCCGTGCCCCCTGCAATGGACGCATGTAGTCTTAACCACTGGACCATCAGAGAAGTCCCCTAGGCTTCTTTCTAATGAAAGGGATTTCTGTGCAGACTAACTTTTATTGCAACGCTGGAAATACATTCAACCCAGTTAACTGTGCGCAGGCCAAAGGGGCAGTAAGTTGAAACCTGCTACGGAAGCAAGGTAACTAGTCATTTTATCGTCAAAATCAGGACACTTTTCAGGGGAAAGGAGAGTGTGTTCTGTAATTACGCTGAGACAACCAGCTAACTTGAGACTGTTCTGGGCAAGTGGGGATGGACGGTCATTCTACATACCAGGCATTGCCAAGGCTCTTCCACCAGCTTTTCATCAGATTTCACTTGTAATGAGCTTATTCTATCTCTTTTTCTTCCTCTTGACAGAAAAGAGGCTAATGGTTTCCTAGTGTGTGAAGTGACTGCTTTGGGCTCTAATAACTTCCCTCAGAATGTCACTAATGCCTGCATTTGGTTGATGGGCAGGAATCACCGACTGCATGAAAAAGTGCTGAGTCTGTTTGTCCGTTTCTACTTTTCTCACATCTGGGATTCTGTTCGGAATCCCAGGTTACTGTGGACGGCTGCCAAAAGATGTCTTCTTTTTGCCTTATGACTCGAATTCCCTCCAAGTGTCCGGCTAGAAGCCAGGTTTCCTGCCTTGTCCCTGCCTTCTTCTTCCTTCGTTCCCATCTCTGCGCACCTACTCTGCACGATCATCTGGAGGCGTGGGTTTATTGGGAGCGCTGTGACATGGTGTGGTGCAAAGACCACAAACTGGATGAAGGACTTGAGCTCAGAGCACCTGGCACAGAGCCTGAGGCATAGTAGGTGCTTGGCAGCCAACTCCCATCAGACCACCCTTGTCACTGCAGGAGCAGTGGAGGGGCGGCCTCCCTGGCATCTCTACCGGCAACGTGTGAGAGGATGAGTTCCCTGCCCAGGGCCCCCAAGTCAAGCCTCCAGGAATAGATGCTTGTACCATTCAGAGCAAGTGATAGTTACAAATACCCAGCCTTCTCTAGATTAAGGGTCTTTTGGTTAACCATCCCTCAGACTTAAATGATTGCTTTGAGTCCCTGGGGTCTCAACAGGAGGGAAAGGATCTTATTCCGTCAAATGTGAAGGCATAAGGTTTCTCCCTAATTTAGAACTTAAAGGAAGAAGTAAGGAAATAGGGTAAAACAGTAGAAATGCCCTGGACTTTGGAGCTGGATAGCTCTGAGTTTGAATATCCACTCTTACCAGCACTTATTATCTTAGTCAAAGACACTTAACACCTAGAGCCGTATTTGTAAACTAGGGATAATGGTAACTAACCTGCAGGGTTGCCATGACAATGAAGTACTACACATCTTAAGCCTTGGCACAAAATAGGCTTTTATAAATGGGAACTATTATTACCTAGGATTATCTAAAAGAACAGTAACACACACGTAGGTGGGGAAAATATCTCTGCAATTGTGAGCCCCCAGAAAGAAGATTCTGAAACCATCAGTCTTGAAACAAACAAATAAAGCCCAAAGACTATACATGTGACCTAATCTCGACTGGGCAGTTTATATCAGAAATCCTCTTATCCTAGGGGAAGTCAGCTTATGACAAATCCATAACTGGATTTGATCAGTTGGTAGGGTTGCCTGGAGCGTGGTCGAGAAAGATTTTGATGCTGAGTCTGAACTCAGGGAAGCACACTGTGACTGATTGATTAGTGATGCCTGCCTGGGTGCAGGACTGGAGGGCACGTGGTTACCCTCTGTTCCTCACTGACTGATGAATAAAAATGCTCTTAACACAGGCAAGAGTCTGGACATCTATAGCAGCACTCAGGCTTTGGGCCGCTTGGGGGAAGTAAATGGAAGGCAGTGATGCTCCAGAGGCTGATAGAAAAGGAATGGTATGAAGATCATAGAAAATCCTTGATAGTATGCTGGGCAAATTTTCAATGGCTTCCTAATTCTACCCAGGAGCAGCCTAAAAGGGGTAGGCAGAAGAGCCTGAGAAATGACCTGGGAGAGTCAAGAAAAAACAAGTTTAGTGCCCATGATTATACCAGCTGGCATCACACAAACTTGCATGGCTTTCCTCTCTCTGGCATGGTCCCCAGGAGGGCACGAATGAGTCACAATTGGCCAGGTCGGCATACAGTGGCTAGCGGGTCTCTGGGTGGCTTGTCTGAAAGGAATCAGCTACTGGACTCCTGCTGACTGTCTCCAAGATGCCAGATCTTCCCATGTCTAAGAAGCTGGGTTGTTTGTGAAATGTCTATATCTTAAAAATTTGGATCAAATTAAAAAGACACACAAGTGCTATACAAGCCAAACAAAAACCATCTGCAGGATGAATGGAAGCAAGCAGTATTTGACCTTTGGGGCTAAATCCAAAATCATGAGCTTTGCACTCTAGGCGCAGATGACTTCACAGTGACCTAACTTTCCAGGAGCCTTCCTGCTTACGTCCTCGGCCAGCCAAGAATAGTTCTGGTTTCCAGGACACCCGAGGCAGCTCCCTTCCTCTGCATCTTTGCTCTGCTGGCCCTGGAATGCCTTTTCTCCCGGCTCCAGCAGCTCCACCTTGAAAGTTCTACTCCTCTTCCTGGAAGTCTTCTCTGATTTGCCTCCAGCCAAAGAAAGATTAAATAATTACACACAGTCTACTTGTGCTGGACACTCTCAAAGGGTTATATTTCATCTCTGTTGTAGTTTCTATCATTCAGGCATGACCTACCCATCAGAATGCTTCAGAGAAAAGGTTTGATACTTAATTATAAGTGACTTTGTGTGCAAAGCTCCCTTCTCCAGCTCACCCCCAACCACCACCACCATTAAACCCCAGAATCTGCCATGTGGGTGCTAGATGAACATCAAGGCTTCTTGAGAGCTTCGACTTTGAGGGACTAAACAGTTTATCCCAGCCAGGCTGAACTTGAACCTGGAAGACCATGGCTGATCGGCTCACTGGGCAACCCCTCCACCCTCATCTCTCTGCCGTTCCTCCGCAGAGCTCCACTCTCCCACAGCATGGCCAGCATCTCTTAGCTGTGTCCTTGGCTCCTGTGTCCCTGCTCAGGCCAGGGACGATGATTGAACAAAGCACCACCCCCCACCCCAGGGAGTAGATCCAGGTGCCAGTCCTGCTGAACTGATGGTGGGACACCAGCATCATCAGGAATGGGAAGACACCTGAGGGAGCAGACCCGGGATTCAGTTCATTAAAATTAGTACCGATGCAGCCACCTTAAAGCATTACCTCTGGACTTCCATGATACCGTGGATAAGAATCAGCCTGCCCACACAGGGGATGTGGGTTCGATCCCTGGTCTGGGAAGATTCCACATTCCCTGGAGCAACTAAGCCCGCACACCACAACTACTAAGCCTGTGCGCCTAGAGCCTGTTCTTTGCAATAAGAGAAGCTACCACAGTGAGAGGTCTGTGCACTGCAATGCAGAGTAGCCCCCCGGCGGCAATAAGAGAGAGCCCATGGGCAGCAACAAAGATGCAGCGCAACCAAAAAAAAAAAATAGACCCAAGAGGGCCCTAGACATTAAGATCAAAGGAGGAAACTGAGGCCCAGAGAAGTGTGGCTTACCTGAGGGAGGACAAGGCGGAGAATGTCTTCAATAGGATCCAGGATGCCTAACTCCAAACTTGAGCACCGTTTTCCACTAAGCCAGAGACTTGCCACTAATGTTTGAAACGTTCTGATAAAAACAGAAGTGAGATATTTCAAGGCCACATTTTCCAAAGAGTCCATTCTGCAGCTGTGCAAAGCTGGGATGCTGATTTGCCTTCTGGCCTTGGTAAATGGAGCGTTTGGAGAGTATCATGTGCTGTCCTGGCCATCCCCACCCTGGGGCCATCTCCTTACCAGAAGGGATATGAGTGGGACGTGTCTGCATCCACACGGTCCAAACTCTGAGCCAAACCTCGGTCACAAGAGTGGACAAAATGAGAAAACGCTCCCAAGTATTTTGTTGTGATGAGTCTTGCTCTGCCCTCCGTCACATCTTGCCATGTTTCCCTGGGAACATTCAGATAAGGAAGAAGTGTGTCAGTGTTAGTTGCTTAGTCTTGTCCAACTCTTTGTGACCTCATGTAGCCCGCCAGGCTCCCCTGCACATGGGATTCTCCAGGCAAGAACACTGGAGTGGGTTGCCATTTCCTTCTCCAGGGAATCTTCCTGACCCAGGGACTGAACCCAGGTCTCCTGCATTACAGGCAGATTCTTCACCTTCTGAGCCACCAGGGAAGCCCCCATATAAGGATGAGCTTCCATTTAAATAAAGAAAAATGATTAGACTGTTTCCTTCTCATGACCAACCTGGGAACCTCTGCTGCAGAGTAAATCAATGCAGGAAGGGATCTTTGGATGCTAAGACAAGACCTTTATCTTCATCTTGTTTTTTAGTTGCTAAGTTGTATTTGACTCTCTGAGACCCCGTGGACCAGAGCCTGCCAGACTACTCCGTCCATGGGGTTTCCCAGACAAGAATACTGGAGTGGGTTGCCCTTTCCTTCTCCAGGGGATCTTCCTGACCCAGGGGTCACACTCACGTCTCCTGCTTTGGCGGGTGGATTCTTTACGGCTGAGCCACCTGGGCGGCACTATCATCACCTTACAGACAAGGAAACGAGACTCAGAGCAGCTCGAAGCCATTCACCCATCAGTTAGTGGTCAAAGAAATGGGCCAGGCCCTGTGCTGGGGTCTGGAGAGCAAACAGACCCAGTCCTACCCTCAAACTGCTTCCAGCGTAGCCAGGAAGAGACTGTCAGGAAGTTACAAGAAGCTGAAGGGACACAGACTGTGGCTCCTCAAATATGCCACTTTGACATAAGGATTGCTTCGAGCTGAATGCAGTTGAGAAACAGTGGACTGCAGGAAAAGCTCTCTGCCTTCCCCCTGATTACCTAAAAGTCGGGCATCAATTTCCCACGTGAAGGTGCCACCCTCCCCTCCAGCACCAGGAAGAGCCAAATGACTTTTCATCACTGGAGAGAACTCTAGACTGTCATTAGTCCAGGGATGGCATGGAGAGGAATCCACATCACAAACCTTCCCAAGATGACCGTCATCTTCCATGAGTTTTCCTGTATGTCTACCACCCCATAATGCACCGCACCTCGAAGCCCAGAGCCCTTCTCTATCTCATCACTTCTCCGCAAATGTACTGTCCTTTGTATTAACCTCAGGGTCTGACCACCTCTTTGGGGTTTTCCTTTCATTCTGTGAGGCCCTCAATATGCATCTGAAATAAATCACTTTATCCAGTTCAACTGGCTTCAGCAGTTTTATCTGCAGGCCCCCAGCCAAAGATCTGAGGGGGTAGAGGAAAAAGTTTCCCTCCGCCATGAAATCTCTGACACACAGTTCTGTGCTCCTTCTACTTCTCCAGTGCGCTGACACCATACTCCCGAGTCAGGAGGAAGGGAGTGCCCAGGCCCGTTACTCAATCTTCAATCTTTATCTGCTTCTCTCACCGAAACCTGATCTTGTCACCACCCCAGATGCTTCCCCAAAATGTGCTTTGTTTCTTGAGGCGAAGATGAAGACCTAGATCTCCATGGCCAGTGTTTCGTGGGTTTCCCAGAAGCATCTTTCAGGGTTACTAAGAGCCCAAAGCACGCTGCTCCGCCTGTATCTCATCTATGCCATGATGATGTGACTTGACCAAAGAAACCGGAAGCCAAAGAGAGAGACAGCTTCAGATTTTGGCTTATAAGACAATCATTTAGCCACGCCAACTATGCCAGGTTCTGATGACTTCTGAGAAATGCCGAGCATTTCTAAAAGAGCTATCATTAAGAATCATCCTTTTGATCTCTCTTCACCTGAAGCATGTTTCCACACCCTGCCCAGAATTCTTCACCTCAACCCATGGAGGGCCTTGTCTCTATCCCACGGCTAAGCCCTGGTGGCGTTTGCTACCACAGAACCAATAAAATGCTGCAGGAGGAGCTGCAGAGACTCTGACAAAACAGCAAACAGCATGACAGCTGATGTGCAGAGGTGTGTGTGTTTGTGTGGGAACCTCGGGGACACCAAGGAGTACTGTGTGTGGGGGGGTGATTTTGCCAGGTCCTCATGGCCCTTAATGAATGTCACTGGATGTTGTGAGTGTCCAACTGCAGCCCCAAGTCCCCTCAGCACCGATAGGTGCAGCCCTGATGTGCCTTAAGCTCACCTGCTTGGGTATCAAGGATGCTGATCACATTAGCATCACATAAGCCCTGATGTGCCTTGAGCTCACCTGCTTGGGTATCAAGGAAGCTGATCACATTAGCAGTTTGCCCTGAAGTCTACCTCGCCTGCTGTGTGCCGCCTCCCCAGAACTTATCCATTCTTTCTCTGCAAGTTTATACCCTTTGACCAACATCTCCCCGATTCCCCACCTCCACCCCTCACCTTGAAAGCTCCTTTTCCTGACTAATGCTTACTCTCCACTGTCTCCTGGGTGTCCTTCTAAGTTACAGAACATCTCGGAGCTCAGTTCTAATTTGTGAAATGAAGACAATCACACTTTCTGCATCATTGTCTAAAGGAATAAATAAAGTAATGTCTAGAAAGCATTTGGGACAATGTCTGGCACATTCTACATTCTCAATAAAAAAAATCTCAGAGTATTTCTATCAATAGATGAATGGGTAAAGAAGATGTTGTTTTTCAGTCACTCAGTCATCGCTGGTGTATATACAAACACACACAATGAAATACTGCTCAGCCATAAAAAAGAATGAAATCTTGCCATGTGCAGGGACATGGACTGACTTGGAGGGCATTGTGTTAAGTGAAGTAAGTCAGAAGGAAAGTACAAATGCTATATAATATCATTTATATGTGGAATCTAAAAAATACAACAAACAAGTGAATGTAACAAAAAAGAAGCAGACTCACAGATAATAGAGGACAAAATAGTGGTTACCAGTGGAGGGGGACAGGCAATAGAGGTATGAGACTGGGTGGTACAAGCTATTGGGTGTAAGGTAGGTTCAAGGATATATTGTAAAACATGGGGAATAGAGCCAATATATTGCAGTAACTATAAATGGAATGTAACCTTTAAAATCAGATAAAAAAAAATAAAAATTATGTTTAAAAGTCTCAGAGTATTTAGCCTTCTCTCCCAGCCTTCATGAAAAGCTTTCAGCATCTTAGGATGGAGTCAGATGGAGTCTGGACAGTTCAGACTTGAGTTCCTCTCAAGGCGGTTTTCCATCTGCCTTGTAACCGGACCAAAACCAAATGGTTCCCAAGAGGTGGGAAAAAGCAGGTCCGTGGAAGGTCTCCTGGGAGCAGATGAGGAGCCTGAGATGATAGCAAACTAGACACAAGCTCTTTACTGTCTTAGGGAAAAGAGAACAGGGTTCTGTTCCATTGTGTGCACAAGAAGAAAATGCTGAGGTGAGGTCACACAAAAGGAACAGGAAGGAATGAGAACGCCAGGCTGTGCCGCTCAGCCTGCATTAGCCTGAAGAACTCTGTGTCTCCCAGTTACTGTCCAGTTCTTGTATTTTATTTTGTGCCAGAAGGTGCACAAGCTCCCTGTGACAGCTAGATAAACAACCCTGAGGCTGACCAAACAACGCTCAGATTTCCAAAATAATTTTTTCTTCGCGGGGCAATGGAAGCTAGGAGAAGAAACTAGTCAGATACGTTTCTACTCTCCTGGTCAAGGGAAAAACTTCCCTGGACGAAATGTCCAGATATTTGTGGGATGGGAGGAGAAACCACTGAAATCCCCCAGGCCAGTAGCCTCCTCTTCTCATCAGACAATGCTCTCAATTTGAGGGAGGGATTCTGGTCAAAATGTGGATGATGAGTCTTTCTATTTTGAACAACAGAATGAAAATTTGAGAGTTGGTTCTAGTTTTAAAATTCATTCCTTCCTCTGTTTCTCAATCCCACATGCAATTATTTATCCTCCATTCCATCTCCTCTAACCCTCCCCCTCACCCACTCTTTTAATTGAAATTATAGTAGCTCAGTCACCTGCCAATTCAGGAGACCTGGGTTGGATCCTTGGGAATGGCTACCCACCCCAGTATTCTTGCCTGGGAAAACCCATTGACAGAGGAGCCTGGTGGGCTACAGTCCAGGGGTGCCAAAGAGTCAGACATGACTGAGCTACTAACACTTTCACATTCATAGTTGATTTACAATGTTGTGCCAATCTTCATTGTACAGCAAAGTGCCTCAGACACACACATATATATTCTTTTTTAAAAATATTCTTTTCCAATATGTTTCATTCCAGGAGATTAAATATAGTGCCCTGTGCTATACAGTAGGACCTTGCTGTTTATCCATTCTAAATGTAATAGTTTGCGTTTACCAATCCCAAACACCCAGTCCATCCCTCTCCCTCCTCCTTGGCAATCACAAGTCTGATCTCTGTCTCCCTCATCCACTCCTGAAGAGTCTCCCCATCTCACTCATGCCATGAGCTTGCAGGTACCCAATTGGCCACCAAGACAGTCATCTTTCAACCAAGCCCCGATGTCCAGGTCCAGTTTACCTTTGACCTCTACTGGTAGGGCTGGTTGACAAAAGAAAGCAACGGCTGATAAAACATTGTCTGGAGTCAAGGCTGCTTAGAGGTAGGCAACACCTAAACCAAATGCCATCAGTTAAAAAACTAAAAGCTATGGGGCTTCCCTCATAGCTCAGTTGGTAAACCATCTCCCTGCAATGCAGGAGACCCAGGTTCAATTCCTGGGTCAGGAAGATCCCCTGGAGAAGGAAACGGCAACCCACTCCAGTATTCTTGCCTGGAGAATCCCATGGACAGAGGAGCCTGACAGGCTACAGTCCATGGGATTGCAAAAGTCAGACACGACTTAGCAACTAAACCACCACCACCACAAAAAACTAAACAGTGAAGCCTGGAAAAAGGACTTGGGATTGAGGAGGGGTGGGGAGGGATGGCTGTGATTTGTAAAAGGTTTTTTGGTCCTGTCTGACATTTCAGGCTCTGTTCTTGTTTTGTTAAATGTCAAGATTGTCATTTTCTAGAGGTGAGGTTTGGGGACGGGGATGGGCAGTGTGCCTAGTTTGGCAGATGTGAAATATCTGAAATATCCAGAAAGGCTTGGACTAAACAAAAAGTAAAGTTCCCACCCAGGTAGGGGCTGTTCCTTGACAATTTCTTGAGGTGCAGGGGGAGCCTCCCAGACTCAAGAGTGTCCACCATGCCCATGGTCTCACCCCATACATAGCCTGCTCTACCCTAAACCTGTCTTTTCTTTTTTGCCTTTTGAATATCCAGTGGAGCCTCATTTAAAAGGCGCGTCTTTGTGATAGCTGTGGCTGCCAAACAGTCCCCAGTCTAAAATGTACTTTGGATTTTGTGCAAAAGTTTGAAATTCCATGTGTTGCGGTCAGTGCCTGTGTTAGGTTATTTTGACCACTGCATCTTTGTAGTAAGGACTAGCATTCAGGGTCTTCTCTTGCTTTTGTGAGTTACACAGATTCAGATGTCTCGTTACCTGGGTGTATATAGTAGGCTTGTAATATTTTTCAACTGAAGACCTAGTCCTTGTCCTCGGGGAATAGTAAGGCATCCTTGAAATGACCTGAATTCAAAGCACTGATGAAATTGTGATTCTGATTGTGCTCTAAAGGAAAGAATGTCTCTTCTCTGCAAAGATATAAACACAGGCTGGATAAGCTTCTATTTAAGAAGTTATCAAGTAGATTCATGTCTGTTTAGATACTTGCACAAGCAATCTTTAAACTTTGTTCCAACCCTTGGATCCAATGGTTACAGGTCTCTAATTGATTTTTTACACTCAAGGACCATGCAGGATGGGGGGCTGCAAGCTCCTGATGCTCTCCAAGTAGTGGTGAATTTCAAGACACTTCTTCCTAGAAGTTTGAGCCAAAATGTTTAGCGAGAGACACCTGTCTTAGAGCATGGAGGAAAGGTATTTTAGGTGCGAGTAAATAAATTTAATACAGAGATGAAAATAACAAAGTTCAGCTACACACAACAATATGAGGATCCTTCTGGCTTCTCAGCCAGGATGTGAATCACCCCTCTGTCTAGGGCCTCCACACTGTATATGCTACCCACCCGTTAGTCACTTGGTGGCCATGTTGGTTATCAGATCAACTGTTAACAGTATCACTGTTCTTGTGTTCAAATAACCCATATTTTACTTAATAATGGTCCCAAAGTATAAATAATAATGATGCCAGAAATTCAGATATTATCTTACTGAACCTAATTTATGATTTAAGTTTTGCCATAGGTATGTATGGGCTTCCCTGGTAGCTCAGTTGGTTAAGAATCCACTTGCAACGCAGGAGATCCAAATTCATTCCCTGGGTCAGGAAGATCCCCTGGAGTAGAAAATGGCAACCCATTCCAGTATTCTTGCCTGGGAAATCCCATGGATAGAGGAGCCTGGCGGACTACAGTCCATGGGGTCACAAGAGTCAGACACGACTTAGTGACTAAACCTCCATAGGCATATATGTATAGGAAAAACTTAGTATATATAGGGTTTAGTACTCTCTATGATTTCAGGCATCCATTGGGGGTTTTGGAACATACCCCACACCACAGATAAGGGAGGATGACTGCAAGCAGAGATCTCTAATCTTTGGAAGGCAGAGAAGAAAATAGTCCACGTTGCCTTAAGAAGGACATTAGGAGTCCAATGTTGTATCACGTGCATTTGTTACTATTCAAACAGAAAAGAGCATTCATTTTGAAAATATTCATTGATTGCATGGTTCTTTCCTGACTTTATGTCTGGGCGCACCTTTATTGTAAAGTACTTCAGCAAAAAAAGGAACTGGCATTCAAATAAACCGCCTGACCATGGCCATGTTAATTATACAAAGACTCTTCTAAGCAAACATTTTCAAGCACATATTGGAAACTGTGCTGTTCAACACTGTAAAAATAAAGATAAATGGGACAAAACTGGAGCCCTCTTGGAAGGGGAAGACAAGGAGGAGAGGAGGGAGGAAAGAAGTCTGTTTGGTGCCCCTGGAATGTCTCTTCATGCAGACATTTAATTTTGCTGCTCTTTGTCTTTAGGAAATAGGGTTGGGTCTTTATCCCTTGTCTTGATGAGCCTTGGAAATCAACTAGGGGACACATCTTATAAACCAACCCTGTATGTTTCAGACTAGACAAAGTGCTAACTACTTGTAGCATCTTCGTCTTTCTGCACCTCTGAAGCTCTTTCACTCTCTCTGGTCCTTTGTTCTGTTTCCAAGAAGGCTTAGCTGAGACCCTGGGTGGTTAACTTTTCATATCTGCTCAGTTTGAGGTCGTTTAAAGGACATTGAAAATGGAACAGATAATGCAACGTAGGTTCTGAGATTCCCAAATATTGTGGGGGAAGAAAGAGCAGAGGAAATTGCCTGCCACAGGTTGAACAAGTTTTCAATCCTCACTGTGGAGCACTCTAGTACTCCTGAGGACTCCCCTAATACTTTAGTACTCTTGAAGACTACTCTAGTACTTCTGAGGACTCCTCTAATACTCCTATAGTACTAGAGTGGAGGAGGACAGGCCAAGATATACATTAAGAAAGAAGTCTTGCCTTCTGCTTGCCATCATGATTCTGACTTATCTGTAGTTGCCTTTTGAAAACTACTTCCTACAGAAATTCTTTTAGCTATCCCCTCCAGTTTTTTAAATGGCTATAAAAGATTTCAGCCATTTTTCTCCCCCAGTTTTATTGAGATATAATTTTATTGATATAATTGACAAATAACATTGTATAAGTTTAAAGTGTACACCATAATGCCCTGATACATGCATATACTGCAAAATGTTAACCACATTAAGAGTGGTTAATATTCATCACCAGTTACATTTTTCCCCCCTTGCGATACTTTTTAAGCTCTATTTTCTTAACTTTCAAATATATGGTACAGTCTTATTAACTATAGTCACCATGTTGTACCTCACATCTCCAGAACTTATTTAGATTAAAACTGGAAGTTTCTACCTCTTGATCACTTTCACCCAGTTTTCCCACCCCTCACCCTCCACCTCTGAAAATCACAAATCTGATCTCTATTTCTTATAAATTTGGATTTTTTAATATTCCACATGTAAGCGAGATCATAACAATATTTGTTTTTCTCTTTCTGGCTTATTTCACTTAGCATAATGCCCTCAGGGTCCATCCATATTGTTGAAAATGACTTGATTTCCTTCTTTTTTACAGCTAAATGGTATATATATATATATTTATATATATATACACGCACCACATTTTCTTTACCCATGCACCTGTCTTAGCTTGTTTCCATGTCTTGGCTACTGTAAATGATGCTGCAGTGAAGATGGTGGTGCAGATGTCTCTTCAGGACAGTGATTTGGTTTCATTCTATTATTCCTCTAGGAGTGGGATTACTGGATCATCTGGTAGATAGTTCTACTTTTAATCTTTTGAGGAACCTCCATACTGTTTTCCACAGTGGCTGCACCAAATGCCACTCCCATCGGCAGTGCATAAGGGCTCTGATTTGGATCATCTTAAAGGACAGAGGTTTAGAAGCATCTCATTATTGCAGTGATCCAAACCCAGGCACCCCATGTCTTCATCAAAATCCCATTTGTTGCTCTTGCCAGGCAGGGCATATTGGTGATAAGGCTGAGAAGTGTGGGTGAGGAGAAGGGGGTCTTCCTGGGGTGAATGGCATGTGGTGGGAGGGTGGTAGCTGTTAAAATCCACAGGCACCTTCTCTTCATAAAGTTCACCCGCTTGATTTGGCCATATGGGTGGATAGCTGGATTTGGCTGCTGGTGGTTCCACTGGAACCGGCTGGTGGAAGGGTTCTGAAGAGCTCTGGGAAGAGGAGAAGTCGTAGGGCCAGCTGGTCAGAGGAAAAGGGTAACTGGGACAACTGTTGTCATTCAGAGGACTTCGTCCCAAAGCCACGTTCTTATTCCATGTCTGCAGATCACTGTAATCAGAGAAGACTCCAGAGATGGAGGGCTGGAGCAGGTCTCCGCTGCTGGAGACCCGACTGTGGGACAAATCCCATTTGTCGTAGAGCTGAGGGGGACCCAGGGTGGGAGTGAGGTTTGCCAGCTCAGAGGTACCCCCCAAACCATAGCTCTCGGGGAAGGATGAGCCATCATTCCATGCCTTCTGCTGGGGAGTGTAACCTATCACATGTCCGCTGTAACTAGGAGGCAATTGGACAGCTTCCTGGAAAGACCAAGTTAAACTTTCCCAACTTTGTGTTTCACCTGGAAGAGGCTGGAAAGACAAAAGCTCATGTTAATAAGTTAAACTCACCCTACTTCCCCAGGCACCCACGAGTGACCCTGCACAAGCAAGTGCTCTGTGCCTTTTCCTCATTCCCTACATGCTCGAAGCACAAACATGCACAGAGCTTTGCACAAGCTCATGAGGCCTGCAGGAACTCAAGGCTGCTGCCATTTCAGTGCGAAATCTGACCAACCAGGAAGGGCTGCATGGCCCTTCTTTCACTCAGACAGGAGAATGTTTAGAACATTCCACCTCAAATGCAAATCTGAAACCCTAATTGCCTCTGTGAGAAACTTGTAAGGGGCTATGTAAGAAAAATCAAACCACAGCTTCAGAGTTTTACATTATCCTCAGGGGAATCTCAACTTTCTCCTTGACTTCTCTACTTTTTAGTGGATTCCAAGGGATTTTTTTTTTTTTTCTCAAGAAACTCCAAGCTCACTTTGTTGAATCACAGACCTCTGGCATATGACGTGGTCAATTTTTTTTCTAAATGGAGAAAGTATATCATTCTCCAGTTAATCACAAGAAAAGAATCTGCTTGAGGACTAAATTATCTTCTTGTTTATGTAAAACTATTGACTAATAGGGCTTTCCTGGTGGCTCAGTGGTAAAGAATCTGCCTGCCAATGCAGGAGATCCAAGTTTGACCCCTGGGTTGAGAAGTCTCCTGGAGAAAGAAATGGCAACCCACTCCAGTATTCTTGCCTGGAAAATCCCATGGACGGAGGAGCCTGGCAGGCTATAGTCCATGGGGTCACAAAAGAGTCGGACACGACTTAGCAACTAAACAACCACAACTGAGGAATAAGAGGACGGAGTTGGAAAGACAGACCAGGAAGGATGAGTGAGAAGAAACCCCCTTCAACTTCTGCCAGGGTTGGTAGGTGGGAT
Source organism: Cervus elaphus (assembly GCF_910594005.1). NCBI lineage: Eukaryota > Metazoa > Chordata > Mammalia > Artiodactyla > Cervidae > Cervus > Cervus elaphus. The sequence goes on from NC_057821.1 coordinate 25,688,580, forward strand.
AAGGGACTGGTTGCCGGGATTCAGGGGCTCCTATTTCTCTGAAATTATGACTCAAATTATGACTTTTTTCCTTAAGGTACATTAGAACCTCCAAGGATGGACTGGCTCAATTTCTGTACTCCTGAAATGTGGACCATTGACCAGCAGAAAAAGTATGCTGCATGCTTGTTCAGTCACTTCAGTTGTGTCCAACTCTTTGTGACCTTATGGACTCTAGCCCACCAGGCTCCTCTGTTCATGGGATTCTCCAGGCAAGAATACTAGAATGAGTTGCCATGCCCTCCTCCAGGGTATCTTCCTGACCCAGGGATTGAATCCACATCTCTTATGTCTCCTGCATCAGCAGGCGGGTTCTTTACCACTAGCAGCAACTGGGAAGCCCAGGAAAAAGTATAGGAATTAGTAAAACACTATTAAGCAGACAAACCCTACCTACACTATGACAGCCAGAAAGCCATGAACATCACAGCACAGTTTGACTGTGGGGAGAAGTGGGCATCCCCACATCCCCAGATGACCACTGTTTTCAGAAACTGCCTGGTTATTTCATCTTGGTCAAGTGCACTAAGGAAATCATCGGCTTCGGGGGAGAATGAAGAAGTATGAGGCTCAGATTTTATGCAGACCATTTCTTTTTGGTTCTAGCAGAAATACAGAGAGTGCCAAACACAGGTTAAGTACTAATTCAGGTCTCTTTTTAACTATAGTAGGGAAGATGATTATGAAATTATATGGACTTTATGGTTGACGGCATGCTGCAAAGATGGTAGACATTAAGAGGAAAACCACATATTCAGTTTCTTCGCCAGATGCTGGCTCATAGGTGAGCCTGAATATATATGATTTGGGGCTCTCCTTTATAGGTTCAAAGACCTGCTAAGAGCATGCTTAATCCATCACAGATAAATTCTGCCTAGGAATTTGTGCTCAGTCTTGTCTGACTCTTTGCAGCCCCATGGACTGCACCTTCTAAGCTCTTCTGTCCATGGAATTTTCCAGGCAGGTATACTGGAATGAGTTGCCATTTCCTATTCCAGGGGATCTTCCTGACCCAGGGGTAGAACCCGTATCTCTTGGGTCTCCTGTATTAGCAGGCAGATTCTTTACCACTAGCGGCATGTGGGAAGCCCTCATTTGTAGGTGATGACAGGGAAATCTACTGCTGCCACCACAGGGATGGCAAGCCCCCAGATATTTTGAAGATGCATGGAGCAAGGTTACCTTTATGTCTGGGCTCTGTTTCAGCTTCGAGGAGACTGAGGAAGACGCTGAGTGCGTTTTCTTCACTGCTCTTCTGGCCTCAGCTTCCAATTTGGTTTCTGGCTTTGGATGGTCATGCTCTCCCTTTGACTTAAAGGAGAAGAAGCAGCAAAATAAACAACTGGATGTACTTCATGGTATGTAAAGTCTTATCTGGTACTCTGCTGTGGGACTGGGTGCTGTTGCAGTTGACTGTTGTCACAAGATCAGAGTAACCTTTTACGACCCTCCCAGGGTTGGGTAGCATCACCGATTCAATGGACATGAGGTTGAGCAAACTCCGGGAGATAGTGAGGGACAGGGAAGCCTGGCATACTGCAGTCCATGGGGTCGAAAAGAGTCAGACACAACTTAGTGACTGAACAAGAAGCCCACCCACCCGCCGGCCTTTGCTGATGGTACTCCTTCTTTGCACTCCTCTCCCCAGCCCTGCCAAGTCACATTCATAGTGATAATGAGTAACACTGATTACACATATTCTTGAATCTTCAGCGCAATGCTATGAGGGCCACACCATTACCATCACCACCAGCCTACAGAGTAGGAGGAGATGGAGGCATGGAGAGATTTACCACCTGGGAAACCTCCTCTAGTAAAGTGGGGGAACTGGGATCCAGAGTGTGCCAGAGACAGCCAGGTAGAGAGCCAACTGTTGGCCATTCAGGTATTTTGTGAGCTGGTTGTTAAAAATGGCTTGACACTTTGCTGTACATCTGAAATTAACACAACACTGTAAATCAACTATGGGTATGTGTGCATGCTCAGTCATGTCCGACTCTTTGAGACCCCATGGACTACTGGGCTTCTCTGTCTATGGGATTTTCTAAGCAAGAATACTGGAGTGGGTTGCCATTTCCTCCTCCAGGGTACCTTCCTCCAGGGATCAAACCCGTGTCTCTTGTGTGTCCTGCATTGGCAGGCAGCTTCTTTAACACTAGCGCCACCTGGGAAGCCCCCCTCCCCCAAATCAAATATACTTCAATAGAATTAAAATTTTTAAAAATATATTTGTTGGAGATACTGAATGAACAAAGAGGAAAGCAAGGAAAGAAAATTTCAGGTGGTCTTGCACAGTTCTACCAAAGAGATCTTTCCAGAGAATTTCTGTCAAGCTTAATATCTTCATTCTCTATTACCTTCAGTATTAATTTTTGATGTGCTTTTGCCATGGAACCCTGTGTTCAACCTTATGATCATGTAAGTATTATGAAAAAATGTATATTAAAATAATTAACTTAAAGAAAACCAACTTGAAATCAGCCATGATGAGAACAGTTATATTCCACAAGTTGGCAAACCCTGTACATTCAGAGCATTTTCTTTTCCAAGGCAGGTTTAGCAAGGACTCAGATCCAGACAGTCCAGCTCTCAGAGTCCACTGTTTCTGCCACCTCCCTGGAGAGGACCCCTTAATACCACATTTTACTGAAAACTGGGGCTTCGGGGAGTAAAGCAATGTGTCCATGTTTAGAGAGCTGGTGAAAAGTCAGAGCTGGGTCTGCGGAAGGCCAGTGCACGGGGGCCCACGTTACCGACAGCGGTCACCCCCTTGGAGCCTGGGCTCCACTCTTGGCTCCTCTCTCGAGGTTCGGGGCACAGACGTTTGCTTGCCCAGAGGGTTCCCCCAGGGAGGGTGCAGGCTCCCCTCCACCTGTGCCTCTCCTGGAGGCAAGTCTCCCTTGTGCTCTGTGGACAGTTCCTGAAGTAAAGAGAAATGGAATCTTTAACGTAAATCCAACCTGGAAAAATATGAAGCGTCCGTCGTGCCTCCAGAAGTTGGTGACGGGAAAGCCCCCGTGGCCCCGGCAGGGGATGAGCTTCAGGGGCCCGTCGCAGTTGGGGCAGCGTTTCCCTACAAAAGAGCAGAGGAAGGTGACCACACTCGGCCAAGCCTGGCCAGCAGATCCCCGGGTCTGTGCAGCTCTGCCTGTGTCAGACTTGACTCCGCAACAGCAGAGAATCCATATGGGCACAGCTTTACAGGCTTTCACCCACTGGGCATGACTCCTGGGCCTAGAAGGCCAGACCACTAAAGCAGCCCAGGTCACTCTCACATGCGGTAGAGGAAGCAGTTACCTACTGAGTGGAATATTTTACAGGTCGGGGGCGGGCGGGGGCAGGGGGAGCTCTTTTAAGCAAAAAAAAAAAAAAAATCCTTCTCTCCTTATTTACCGATACTTGAAATTCTTTGTAAAGAGGAAAAAATCCTTTCACTTCACAATTTGAACTAAGGGTCAAGGAGCAAAACCACATGACGGAGAGAATGCAGCTACTAAATTTCCACTAAAGTGTAAATGACTGATGCCGTCCGGCCCTGAGAGCAAGTTTGGAAAACAAAGGACAAGGAAAGAACGTGAAGTAACTTGAGATCCGAAGCAGGCAATGCACAGGGAATGCTGATGCATCTATTTCACAATCTGATGAATATGATAAAAAAAGAAGAAGAAGAATTAGCATGTGATGATGGCCTGAACCTAAATGGCACGGAATTGAGTCTAACCTCAGATTTAGTCCCGGGTCCCCCCTCCAGATCAAAGCGCTCACTGAGATCATTTGGGGGGCCCCATTCCCCAAGGTGTCAGGGGGCAAGCCTGGTGCACAACTTTCTGTTACACTATTCACATATGTGAGTGCGCTGATGAGTTAATGTTTGTCCCCTGAGTGATGCATCCTCCTTTTAACAGAGGCCCCAAGTCAGATCTTAACCCAAGGGAGCAGTGTTAGGGGTGGGTGCACCAGACATGGCAGATCTATGGGAATACAGGGGCCTAGGGGGCTGGCTGACTCTCCTTAAAATGATCTCTAGAAACAGCCTTGGTCTCCTCCACCCTCCAGCAAGGAGGCTGGGCCCTTGGCAGGAGGGAGAACGTTGAGGCCCCTCAGGGCGGGAGCGCCACTTACTCTGCTGCTTCTGCCGGGCCTTGTCGCAGATGGCTGGCCTCAGGTAGACCTTGCGGCCCTCGGCGACCGAGCAGTCGCGGCCGCACACCACCACGCCCAGGCAGGACTTCTTGAGGATTCGGGAGTTGTGGTTGTTGGTGTTGCGCATGGCCCAGCTGCTCAGGTGGCGCTGCGCGTTCCTGTCGTCGGAGCTGTAGATGTGCTTCTCGTAGGCATCGGGCCACTCCTGGAACCAGTCTGTTTTTTTCACGTTCTGATGAAAACACAAAGGAGATTATTATAGTTTCAGCTGGAAGTCACCACTGGGCACATAGGTGGCCTGGCGCCCAGCTCTTCTGGGCATTGTATCTCTGGCAAAGACCCAGCTGGATCTTACCACGCAGTGGGGGTCTGAGCGCGCACAGCCCGGCTGCGGCCACGTGACCGCTGGGTCCATCCCACATCTGCCCCCTGGACCAGAATGGCTAGTGATGCAGCCCTCTGCGGGACTGATGCTCCTCTAGCCTTTGGTGATGAGTGAGGACCACTGCTCACTGAGAATGTTGGAGAGTGAAGCAACGCGATGGTACTCTTGCACAATGGCTGTGGATGGCACTGGGGCAGGGCAGCGAGACAGTGTTGCGCTCCACGTGGTGCTCAGCTTGTTGAGAAAGTGGAGGGTTTAATGCACAACCAGCTGAGAAACGCGGTGGAAGGCTGGACAGCCGCTTCCGCCTCTGCGGAAATTCTCTCCCCTTTGCTCTACTCCCATGTTCATGCGCCTCAAACAGGGTGGAGGAGTAAGGACAGGTTGAGCTTGACTGAAAACTTTCATGTTCCTGCCCAGGACTGACACAGTTCCCTGCCTATGGGTACCTAACTAAACCAAACTCTCCTCTTTAAGTAGGCAGGGACACAGGACACTTAATCCTCATAGCATAAGTTATTTAACTTTCTGTGTCTCCATTTCTTCATCTGTATAATGGAAATAACCAGACCTACTTACCTCCAGTGGGTCTGAGAGTTACATAGGATAACATATAAGAATTACTTAGCTCATCACCTAGTATGCAGGGAGCTCTGGCTGAATGTTAGTGAAGTTATGGCTCATGGCCATGTTTGACCTGTTCTTAGAGTGAGAATCATTAGCAATCTCAGTGGTCAAACTTAAGCAGTGCCCATTCTTGCAGCTTCCAGAGACATGGTATAAGAACATTTTTCAACAAGAAGCTTCTGGAAGGTTAGGGTTTAGATTCTAGAAGCTCCAGAAGGGTGCTTCTCCTTTGCTCCCCAAGCAAGAAAACACAGCATAGAATATGAGAAAGGAAAAACAAGACATTTGAAAAGGATAAGCAAACATCAGGATGGAAGGGCAGCTCCAGGAGGTCATATCTCTCCAAGTTGGAGTTCAAGTGTAGAAGACACCAAACAACTTTGTAACATGAGACTCTGGGTAGGCAGCTGTCTCATTTTGCTTTTCTTCTAAATGGGGATATTGATAAAACACTTTTCACAAAAGTACTGGGAAGAGCAGATGTGTTGTAAACTGTAAGTTTTATATTGTTAATGATAGTTGTCATTTGTATGGAATTTCATGGAGATTGAAATGGGTCTGAGGAAATAAAAATGAGAGGTTTTATGTACATGAGAGGTAGTACTAATTAATAGTGAAGAGCTAGGGTCTGCAAGCTAGGACCATGAGCCAATTCCAGTCCAATGCCTGTTTTTTAAAAATATATTTATTTATTTGGCTGTGTCAGGTCTTAGTTTTGACATGTGAACTCTTAGTTGCAGAATGTGGGATCTAGTTTGCTGACCAGGGATCGAACCCAGGCCCCCTGCTTTGGGAGCACAGAGTCTTAGCCACTGGACCTCCAGGGTAGTCCCCAATGCCTGTTTTTGTAAATAAAGTTTTATTGGAACCCAGCCATGTTCATTCATATGTGTTGTCTGTGAATATGTTTACACACCGTGACAGAGTCCAGTAGGTGCAGTCAAGACTGTATGGCCCACAAAACCGAAAATATTTACTGTTAGAAGGAGCACAACTTGGGGAGGCACTCGGCCAGGGTGTGGGCCTCACCCTGAGAGGGAAGGGCTCCACTCTCTGCTCTGTGAGATGGGGGCCCTGGGAGTACCTGCCCAACAGGGATGTTTGGAGACCGAATGGGTCAACATACACAAAGCATTCAAAATAGTGCTTGCTTCTCACAGCAGCCAAGGCATGGAAGCAACCTAAGTGTCCACTGACAGATGAATGGATAAAGAAGTTGTAGTACATACACATCATGGAATAGTCAGCCATGAAAAGGAATGAAATAACACCATTTGCAGCAGCATGGATGGACCTAGAGATGATCGTACTAAGTTGAAGCAAGTAAAAAAAAAAAAGACAAATATCATATAGCTTGTATGTAGAATCTAAAAAAAAAAGATACAGGGAATTGCCTTGTGGTCCAGTGGTTAGGGCTCAGTGCTTTCACTGCTGAGGGCCTGGGTTCACTCCCTGGTCAGGAAAGTAGGATCCTGCAAGTTGTGTGTAGCAGGGCGGGGTTGGGGGGGGGGGGGCGGAGAAGGGAAAAAAAAAAGGGAAAAATAAATTTAAATGATACAAATGAATTTATCTATGAAATAAAAATAAACTCACAGACATAGAAAACAGACTTCCGGTTACTAAAGAGGAAAGCAGAGAGGGCTAAATTAGGAGTTTGGAGTTAGCAGCTGCAAACTACTATATATATAAAATAGATTTAAAAAAAAAGGTCCTACTGTATAGCACAGGGAACTCTATTTGATATCCTGTAATAAACCCTAATGGAAAGGAATATGAAAAAGAATATATATTGATATATGTATAACTGAATCACTTTGCTGTATACCAGAACCTAAAACAACATCATAAATCTACTATACATCAATAAAAAATAAAATAGAGCCCGTGCCTGGCACACAGCAAGTTCCACGTCAGTGTTAGCTGTTAGTCTTCTGATCTCGGGCAACACACACCAGCCATTGGGTGTGAGGGCCAGCAGCCTTTAGGAGATGACCCCCAGAGAAGTCACCTGACACTTTAAACCTTGTTTAGCCAAATGTAAGACAGGCGTCCAAGCCCCTATAAAACCAAAGCTTAGTGGGCACAACTCCCGTTTCTGAGCTTCTCTCTCAGAACAGCGACAAGGATCGCTCCGCTGTGCCGCCCAGTGGTGAGGAAAGGGGATGTTGCTCCAGAAGAGCAGGGGAAAGGGGGTGGTGTCTAGGGGTGGGGGTCCCCTCTGGTCCAAAGGCCACTGTGTCTAGTTTCTAGGAAAGAGGCCCAGCCAGGCCAAGATGCTGAATGAGCTGTCTCCTCCAGCTCTCTCCCCAACTTCTCTGGTAATTCTGAGTGGGATTAACTCAACACACAACCTCAGGCAGCCCCTGGAGGCGGCCCCCTCTTCCCCTCTCTGTCTCCTGCTTCCTCCACCCACCTTCTCTTCTCTTCCTTCTGATCCAAAGCTCTAAACAGTGCTCTCTTCTGCCACAGAAATGCCACCGAAAGCATAATATTTTATCTTCTGAAGTAATAACAATGTAGGTTAAAATGTTAAAATGTGGACCTTTAACGATCTGGGCTGCAGAAATTTACCAGTGGATTTGAATTATTCCAATACAAAGCACAGTTGTCAGGGCAGCAGAGATAAGAACAAGGTGGTCTTGAAGGAAAGCTGAGATTTCCATGTTTTAAAGGGATGGGACTTCCCTAGCAGTCCAGTGACGAAGACACCAGGCTCTCACTGCAAGGGGTCTGGATTTGATCCCTTGTTGGGGAACTAGATCCTACATACTGCAACTAAGAGTTCCCATGCTGCAATGAAGGTGCAACTAAGACCCAGTGCAGCCGAGTAAATACATAAATATTTTTTTTTAAATAAATAAAATAAAGGTGAGGGGCCCCTTCAGTCTGGCCAGTGGCATAGACCCCATAAACCAGAAGGAACCTACAGTGTTTGTGAGAGCAATTCAAATACTCCAGTTAAAGCAAGGACTCCCTGCGAGTAGAGCCAGAAATGTTCTTCACTGTCTTTTCTTTCTCTCTCAGTTCAATGCATGTTTTCACTTCCCTATGAGCTTTCTTCTTTGATGAATTATTTAGAAATATATTGTTTAGTTTCTGTGTATTTACAGAATTTCCTGTTGTCTTTTGTTATTGGTGTCTTGTTTGGATCCATTATAGTTGAACACATCTGTGTTTTCAATTATTTTAATATTGTTGAGGTTCGTTCTAAAGCCCACATTGTTTGTTCTGCCTTCCACAGTATGTTAAGCTTTTTCCCATCAGCTCCTCCACCAGTACCCTAGTTTTCCAGTTCTGTTAATAAGCCAGTAATAAGTTTGACAACGCACAACCTCAAGAAAATTACCAGGAGCAAGAGTATTTATATCAAGATATTCTTTTGGCTATTTATATATGACCAGTCTTTTGACCAGGACTTTTGCGGGATTTCTGACATTTTTTGATATTGCAGTTATGAGAAAACCCAGATTCCAGTGATGCAAAGGAATCCAGATGTCAAATGAATGATAGGGAACTCTGAAAATCTCCTAAATTTAAGGCACTAGAGCGTAAAATTTTAGAAGAAGAACAATTATTTCTTAATCTTGTTTAACAAATCCCCACAAAACATTTCCCTCTTTTTGGATCTTCTTTTTATGTTTGTTTCTAACTTTTCATGAGTAACTCTTTGTCTTTCCTCTTGGTTAAGAAGGTTATAATTTAAAGGGAATATTCTTAAGGTTTCCAACATATAAATGTAACAAATTTATATTGTATTATATCATGGGTAATATCATTGGGGGTTTAATGAATATTTATGTGACTTCTGTATGTAATTTTTGTCCCCAAGAGACTTAGTCTTCTAAGTCACTCAAAATCTTTGAAGCTGTGCAATGATATAGCACCTTTCTTTCTTCCCTCATTCTCATTTATTTAACTACTTGAAGTTTTAATGGGTAGCTTAAGAAATACACACTGTTACATAGAACTAATGAATTAAAATCAAAATTCTGAAATGAGACCTCAAAAATATTGATATTAGCATGCTATTATATTAAAAATGACTTTCCCTTGGGATATAATCCACTCTAGTGTAAAACAATTATCTGCCAGGTTTTCTTTAATAAGAATAGCTTATAAATTCCTCATAAATAAATGCTTCCAAATAAAACAGGGCTAGCAAACAGATACATGTTTAAGCAAATCATAGAGAGGGATAGATATTACTTATGAAGCACAGAAAAAAAAATTTATCCAGCATTTTGATTTACCTTAAACCTTTTGGGAACTTACCTCTCTGAACCAACTGGAAACCCAACTCCAAATGTTTTCAAAGAGAGAAATTCAATTTGACTAAATGCTTTTGAGTTAACTTAAGCATTACTGCCTTTGGGTAATCTTGCCATTTCCCACCTTTATTAAAGGTCACGATGCAGGTCAAAAAGTTCCTTATTTGCTCAGACAACACTAAGGTGGGACAGAGTGCCCCAGCTTTCAAATTCTGTCACCCCCTACCTTTTCTTGTCTCCCTTTCCTTCCCAATTCCACCCGGCTAAGCAAGGGACCTCCTGGCAGGCACCCAACGAGAGTCTCTGCTACCATCTCCACCACCCCAGAAGCAGAGGGCAGCAGAAGAATTCTGGCCCCGAAAGTGGGGGCACCCAATGACCATGGGGTCCATATAGGTGGAGATGTCCCAGGGAGTTCAAATGACATTGAGAGCAAGGAGAATGCCAGGCAAAGAGGACAAAGTCAAGAGTGTCCCCGTCAGACCAACAAGGTGAACTGACCAGGCAGTCAGATAATAATTCACCAGAAATGCAGACTCTTATTTACCCCTTAGCTCCCTAGCACCACGACACATCTGATTACAACTAGCTTGTTCTGATTACATTTCTCTACACAAATTCACAGAAGGAGCTCAGAGATTCACCTTTGCCCATAAGACTGAGGCAAAGGAAATTGTGCTTGTTAAAACCATGGTCCAGCAATGAACTCATCAAAGACATGGCCTCTTTGGAGTTGATTCTCCAGGCTTCAGGTGGCCCTGTATTTATGTTTAGCCTATGTACAGTTTAAGATTTTCTCTACAAAAAGTATATTTAAACCTTGGAATTGTGTGAGTTAATAGCTCCGTGTGGCTTTGATTGTGGGTTTAATCGGCAAACTGCTCATGTTCAAGGAACAAAATGATTCGGGGTGTTTGTCTGCTGTGGGGCTATTGGAAGACCTGTGCTTCTGCTCAGAGCATCGGGCAGGTGCAGGGAGCAGAGCGGTCGCTCCTGTCTCCCTGTTCAGTGGATACTATTGAGAAGAAAAAGGAGTTGGTTTTCTATCCAATTGTCAACCAGAAAAAAAAGAAAGAGATTTCTTCATCATTCAAGGCGCTCAAGTATTACAATCAACGCTAATGAGATGCATCCTTGTAATGAAACATGTATGTGCATGCTAAGTCGTTCAGTCGTGGCAGACTCTTTGTGACCCTATGGACAGTCGCCCGCCAGGCTTTTCTGTCCGTGGGGTTCTCCAGGCAAGAATACTGGAGTGGGTTGCCATGCCCTCCTCCAGGAGATCTTCCCGACCCAGGGATCAAACCTTCGTCTCTTACACCTCCTGCAATCAGCAGGCAGGTTCTTTACCATGAGCATCACCTGGGAAGCCCAGGGAACCCTGTGGTGAGCGTTTTTAACAAAGGTGAGACTAACGCAACCCAGACTTTTGCGGCTTGGATCAAGCAAACCCTACAGCAATTATATTTGAACTTCTAAAGTAGTTTAAGGGAATAGAAAGGGAAAGCAAAATTGGTGTATTACGTTGGACTGGAATAACGAGGCTTTTATCAATGATGGTTTTGAGTAAGTTAACTGCCTGCAGTTCTGGGCTGACTCCGTGGAGGCTGGATAAAGTAGAAGTGGTATCAAATTAACCACGAGTCAGACAAGTGATCAGAAATGAGTTCCATGAAGATTTATAAAGACAAACATGCAGCTGAAAGAAGGGAGGAGGGCACATGAAACAATTCTGCCTCCAAACCACCTTTCAGGCCGCTTGTCTCCCAGATCTCCTTACTGAATGCCTGTGCACGGCTCCCCTGTAGGGAGGCTTTGAACTTCAAAGTGCTCTACTTTGCCTTCCTTGTCTTATCTTCATCTGACCTAATCCTCTCACCTTTTACAATATACTTGTCCAGAGAGAGCCCTTTTGCCAAATGCTCAGCCTTTATCCCCATGCCCGAAAGTAAGTGAAAGTGTTAGTCGCTCAGTCGGGTCAGACTCTTTACGATCCCTGTGGACTGTAGCCTGCCAGGCTCCTCTGTCCATGGGATTTCCCAGGCAAGAATACTGGAGAGGGTTGCCATTTCCTTCTCCAGGGGATCTTCCCAACCCAGGGATCAAACCTGAGTCTCCTGTATTGCAGGTAGATTCTTTACCGTCTGAGCCACCAGGGAAACCAAAGCCTACAGCACTCAGTATTCCTAGGCAGTCTGCCATCCAAGTACTAACCAGGCCTGACACTGCTTAGCTTCCAAGATCAGATGAGATGGGGTACGTTCAGGGTAATATGGCCATAGACATGTCGGAGTCATACTAAATTATATACGCCCTCCTTCAGTGCCTCTGGCATTTTTCTATATGGCATTGATTCTCTATTCGGACACTGATTTTGTTCCACTGGCCCAAATCCTGAGTCCTTCCATGAAAGTTAACATGGGTTAACAGCCCCTGCATCCAGTGGTATCTGACACAGCCCACTGACATCAAAACTCTCTGATGTCCTGATGAGGATGTCACTGTTCACTGTCGCCAAAAATTAACTCATAGATCTTGATCTGTGATGTAAAAAGGGCCTTTGGAGTTTCCAGGATCAGAAGATGCAATAAGCACTCAGGTAACTAATCTTGAAACTTGAAGCAAGTCAGTGGATTAATAAGAAAGGAATTTTTAGGAACCGTGGCAAGAACATGCAAATATGAAAAATAAACTATAAATTCTTTGTATGGGTGGGACAGAGAATGAAATTGGGGAAAAGTATAATAGTAGTAAGCCAGTGCTTGCTATTATCGATGGAATTATTTGAAACATATTTTTTTAATGCTCAAACAGATGGTCTGAGGACCACTCATTGCCTAAGGGGCTCCATGGAAAAACAGCTTTGTGGTCAAAAATAAGTTAGGGTGACATTGCCAACACAGCCTCCTCTTGGGAGAGCCATCATGCAGTAAGAAAAACACTATGTCTGCAGCAGAGAGATTGGCTTAGGAAATTCTTCAGTGGTTAGAACTCTGCATTTCCACGGCAGGGGGCATGGATTCAAAACTAAGATTCCACATGATGCATGGCATGGAAAAAAAAAAAAGAAGAAGAAGAAATTGGCTTAACTTGGTTGAACTTAGTCCTTCCTTCACAACATCCATTAAAATTTCTTGTAACTTACACACTACAGAACACATTTTGAGAAAATATCTGTTCTAAACAACTCAAAGATTCAAGCAAGGTATATGAGGAATTACTATTTTACTTTTACAGAGGAGATAATGAAAACAAGAAAACAGATTTGTTTAGAGTCACCCAGATGATAAGCCATGGACCCACTCATTCATGAATTTCATACTTGTCCTTTCTTGTTTAATAAGTGCCAGGCCCTGTGATTGGCACCCAGCCCCTGTCCTAGGGTGCAGGCCACCTTCTGAATCTTGAGTCACCAGATCCTAGATTGTTAGAACTAAAAGAGTCCATAAGAGACTGTTTAGTGCAACAACTTCATTATCAGAAGGGGAAAGGGGACCTCAGATATGCTAAACCACTCCATGAAGTTCTACAGGTAAAAGGAGGCAAGACTGGAATTCAAAGCCTAGGCCTGGTCTCCTAGCCTCGTGCTTCTCATCGTACACTGCTCTGCCTCCAGAAACACTCTCAAAATATAAAAATCTACTGTGCTTGGCTTCAACACCTTCTATTTTTTGCCTCAGCTGGGTCTTGATACGATTCCACAGCCCCATAAATCCAGATGAGGACAATGTTGACTCTGCTCAGAAAATGTGCGTGCGTGCTTAGTCACTTCAGTCGTGTCTGACTCTTTGCAGCCCCACTGGGACTGTGGCCCACCAGATTCCTCTGTCCATGGGATTCTCCAGACAAGAATACTGGAGTGGGTTGCCATTTCCTTCTCCAAAATACTAAAGCACCATTTGCTCTTTTAATCATTTCCCTGGCATATTTAACAAACTGAAGGACACTTATCTATTTTCATGAGCCACTGAAATTTTTCTACAAACTAAAAATGGTACATTTCCAGAATTGCATGTGGACTTTTCTTGTAAATGTCTCTGGTAGCTGAGAAGGCTTAAGTTTTGGAAAATTCATGTTGGAACATGAACCTTTATGAACCCTGAGATCCCCTCCAGGGACATGGTTCTTTCTTTTGTCTATAGATTTGATGAATGATATGACTCCTCTGCCCTAGAAAAAAATACATGTTAGTACAGTGTTCTTAGACCCCATTAAAGGTCCCGCTCTGGGATGGGAATTTGCGAAATCATCTATATACCTGCTTCCTTCAACTCTTGTTTTTGAGGATGCCCAGTTTCTCTATTTGGGACCTTCTATCATGAATTAGGAATATGGGTCTCTGAGCCAGGAGTAATTAAAATTTACCTTAAAGTTTCCCCTAAAACAGCCAGAACTATTGTAAACCAATTACAAGCAACTATAAACACAAACCCTTAAAATAGATATTTGCATGATTTAGCTGTGATATAGTTAGCCATCCTTAAATGAATGGCAAGTAGGGCATACATAGTACTTCCTAGCTCTTCCAAAACCTACCAGGAGGGAATGGGGGAGGAAGTGTAAGGGGAAACATAAAGAGAAGCACTTCACTAGAGTGAAATTTGGAATGATCTCGAAGCCTTTTTTAGAGTGAAATCTGGAGTGAGCATAAATCAAAACTGTGGGAAAAAACCAACAAAGGTGGAATCTCCATTCCCTCTCCTCTGCTTGGGATAATTCAAATTTCTCATTCCCCCAAATCAGGCAAATGAGCATGACCTTCCACTAGATGGTTCTGGTGGTCTCCAGTCTTAGCTTTCCCAGGCACCCTTCCCAATAACTTCCAGTGAAAACCTTCTTTCTTCACTGGAAAAAAGACCAAAACAAGGGGTCAAGGAAATCAGTTTTAAACAACTAATGTTGGAAATTCTCTGGCGGTCCCGTGGTTAAGATTCAATGCTTTCACTGCTGTGACCTGGGATTCAGTTCCCAGTTGGGGAACTAAGATCTCACAAGCCATGTGGCTCAGCAAAAAAAAAAAAAAAAGATAAAAAATAAAACAACTGTTTTCCACCAAATTAAGAGTTTAAAATGTCAATTGCCAGGCCTTCCCTGGTGGCACAGTAGTTGGGAATCCACCTGTCAATGGAGGGGACATGGGATCAATCCCTGGTCTGGGAAGATTCCACACACCGCAGAACAACTAAGCCCATGTACCGCAACTACCAAGCCTGTATGCTGCAACTACTGAAGCCTGCGTGCTTAGAGCCGGTGCTCCACAACAAGAGAAGCCACTGTAATGAGAGGCCCGAGCCCTGCAATGAAACGTAGCCCCGGCTTGCAGTAACTAGAGAAAGCCCGCGCAAAGCAAGGTAGACCCAGTGCAACCAAAAAGAAATAAAATTAAAAAAATTTTTTAAATGTCATTGCCAAAGATGAAGGCAAAGAAAACACGAAATGGAAGTCACTCTGTTAGCTGGAGAGTAGCCCCACATGCATGGACCGTGTAGTCATCACAAAAGTTCTAGAAGAGAACTCTCACCGGGACCTCCCAATGCCAGATTTAGGTTAAACCCATTACTACCAGCAAATAAGGTTGTATGGGAGTTTGTGTGTTACAGAGAGTCAATCTATAGGCACATTATCATGGATTCCATTCTACTAGCTAGCCAGGCAGATGGCATTGGAGCCAAAACAACTTCGAAAGAGAAGGGAAATAACACTTCCTTTGCTTCAGTCTGTAACCAGGGGAGTCTGCTCTGTGAGGGCCTTCTCAAATCATGGGTTTAGGAATCTCCTCTTAAAAGTCCTCAGTCGGAGGCGAGGTTCCCTGGTGCCTCAGTGGTGAAGAATCTGCCTGCCAATGCAGGAGACACAGGTTCCATCCCTGGTCCGGGACAATCCCACATGCCACAGAGCAGCTAAGCCTATGTACCACAACTATCAAGCCTGCGCCCTAGAGCCTGTGCTCTGCAACAAGAGAAGCCACTACAATGAGACGCCTGGGCACCACAAAGAGAGAAAAGCCCACGCATCAACGAAGACCCAGCACAGCCAAAAGTAAATACATAAAAATTATATACATTAAAAAAGTCCTTGGTCGGATGTCCAATTGAAACTCTGTAGGAGAGGCATTTACCCAGCTGGGATCCTCACCAAGTTCCTTCAGGTCTGAGGGAGGTACGTTCAAGGCTTCACGGCCAAATGCTGAGCGCAGCATGAGAACAAGTACATACCTGCGGCAGTTTCATATCATTAATGTCCCAGCTTAGTTCTTTGTCTGCAGAGTCAGCGTTCTCAGGTTCCATGATGAAGTCAGGTCACCCACGCGTTTCTGTCTATCCAGCTGCTCTAGAGGCACTTGAGAATTTTGCTCTCAAAGGCTCTTACAGTTGGATCAGTCCACCCAAGCAGTTTAGACCAGGAGACTGCTTTCCAACACTAAAAAATAAATGACAGTGATACTCAGCATTAAGGAGATAAAAATCAGTGCTCTTGGGAGGAGACGGGGTGGGAAGGAGGTTCAAGACAGAGAAGACATAGGTATACTTGTGACTGATTTGCATTGTTGTATGGCTAAAACCCAGACAACTCTGTAAAACAGTTATCCTCCAGTTGAAAATGACTTTTAAGAAAAGGAATTCAGAAGAAAATATCATTAAAAATACCAGCGCTCGTCTGCCAGAAAAGACTGTTTCACTGACATTTTGGTAAGCACCAACATACAAACAAAAACAAAATGTAGGAGCCATTAGTGAACTTGCTGGAATAAAGCTTGACTATGGGGAAGAACATCACTTTCACCCTCAGATTTGGACTACCTTCCTGGTTGCTAGCCCCAAGTGCAAAGGCCTCTGTAAGTACCATGGTCACCTGTAGCCAATGGTTAGGACCTTTTCCTCCATGTACCAGGTTGGGGAGGGAGGGATAACCGGCTTGGAGTTGTTTCCATGGATACACCTTCATAAATTAGCTACCCTGTGGATGTGTTACAAGAGGGGAACATCACAGCCAGATGTGTCTAGAAGTCTTTTTAAAATTTAAATTCCCATAGAGATTAATAATCCAGCATATATTTTATATATTGGAGAAGGAAATGGCAACCCACTCCAGTACTCTTGCCTGGAGAATCCCGTGGATGGAGGAGGCTACAGTCCATGGGGTCACAGAGTCGGACACGACTGAGTGACTTCACTCATATATTTTATATCTTCAAATAGTCTCAAATGATTATCAGATTCCTCTAAAACCGTGGCACTATTGACGTTGAAAACCTGTTTGATAATCTTTGTTGTGGGGGTTGCCTTGTGCATTGTAGGATATTTAACAGCATCCTTTGGTCTCTGCCCATTAGGTGTTGGCGGCAACTCACCCCTCCTTGTTGACCACCAGCCATATCTCCAGACATTTGCCAAATGTCTCCCAGAGGGAAAAACTGTTTTTTGAGGACAACTGCTCTAAAATAGTGTTTCTCATCTTTGTTTGATCCAAAGCACCCTTCAAGACTTTTTGACTTTAGCAATCTCACTCTTCCCTGCCCGCCACAAGAAAATTCTGTCTGATCTTACTTTCATTAAATTGTATTTCAGAAATAGTAGATATTAAAAAATGTTTGTGCAAACTGTATTCCACCACCCCCATCAAGAAATGCTAGTTTCTAATTATGATTGGTTAAAGGGGATTTGTTCTTGTTTGGTGGCTAAGTTGTGTCCAACTCTTTGCAAGCTCTTGGACTGTAGCACACCAGGCTCCTTCGTCTTCCATCATCTCCCGAAGTTTGCTCAAATTCATATCTCTAAAAGGAACTTACCCTCCCCTCCCCCCAAAAAAGTAAAAAGAAGGAAAGATATTTAAAGTGTTCAATTTTGAGGGGAAAAAAACCCCAATCATTTTGAGATGACATGTGCTTGCTAATAGAATATGAAGTAAGACATGTTTACATGTGTGACATTTCCATGTCTTGGTGCTCTAGTGCCATAATGATGTTACATAGAACCACTTAAGAGGCACTCAAACCACAAGTTAGTTTAATAGTCTAAATCTTACAGAGTCCCATGTTCCTCTGTTACTGTTCCTCAATAATTTAGCTTTATGTAACCCTAATACTTGCCAGTCACTGAGATGTACTGAAGTAAAGTGCGTAGATATAGATGACTGTTGACCTGAACATGTAAATGAAGCTCTTTGCCACTAAATAACAAGTTAATAGGAGTCTTTTCCCTCCCTAACATACCTACCCACTCACCTACAACCTAGTCATCCAAAAAGATGAAACTTCAGTATCCCTGATTCAAACACTGATGTGCAAGATTAAATATCCATTGAGTTTAAATCAAATTCTATTTGGGAAAGAAACCCTAAATTACAAAATAAATGATGCCACAGATTGACTTTAATTCAGACTTTAAAAAAAAGTATATTAGAATAACAAGATTCACATTTCAAAGCAGTCGAAGATATTGCCTTAAGCCTAAGCAATGTTGATATAATTCTTTTGTTTTTAAATTAAGGAAAAGGAAATAAAAAATCTTGTGCAGAAAAACTACCTTGCTTTTCCGATTTTTTCTGATATGAATTTTTGCCAAATGAACATGAACTTAATATTTCTCTGAGAGCTAAGACTAAAACACAAGGAAGAAGAAAAGATGGTTTGCAGCCTTTGAAACAAACAAGCAAATTCTGTTTTCCTCAGGATTAAAAAACATTTGTCCAGACTTTCTTTTTTCAAAGCAACTTGGGCCAAAGTGTGTTCATGTCTTACCATTTTTACAGAAGCCCAAGCAGAACAAGTGAAAACCCTGTAGAAATGGGGTGACCATTGTCACCCCCCCTTACAGTTGTCTCTCCTTAGGATTTCTGGCTTTGTTACATTTTTTTAATATAAATTGACTTACAATATTAGATTAGCCTCAAGGGTAAAACATATTGTCATCACGAAAAGACAAGCTACTATCTATTACCATACAATTATTACAAAATTATTGACTATATTTTTAATGCTGCATATTATATCCCCATAATTTATTTATCTTACAATGGAAACTTTATAATGGTTTCCTTACCTCTGACTTCTGGAGATGTAGACAAAACTGCTTCAGAAAAATGTCCTCTCTGATTCAGGTCCCAGCAAGTTCTGGTCATTTTCTACGCAGAGACTGCTGTTCCCTAATCCAGGTCAAGGTACACTATGCTAATGAGCTCTGGCAATAATCCAATCAAAATCTAGATGCTCTCAGCTTGGGATAGGTAAGAGTGACCCGGGAGCCACTTACCCAGCCCAATTCTTTGCAGAATGCCAGCAATGTGATGAATATTCTATGGTACGCTTATGAACATTCCCCTTTTTATGTCAAAAAGGCGTTTTAACAGAAATGGACATTGCTAAGATTCTCATGAGGAAGTCCAGATGTTTTCTTTCTTGTAATTTCAAAGTTTGGGCCCAAGGCAGACTGAGTAACGGTAGAATTCTAATTCCTTCACCATTTACCTCGGCATGTGTGCAAAGGAGGGAAGACAGGCAACCAACAAGATATGTCATAGTGATGGAATTGATTGGAACACACGTTTAGCAGCTGAACAACAACGACAAGATGTTGGCTAGCCAACACCTCCCAAGCTACTAAAATCACTAAAATGCCATCCTGCCCCTAACAAGGATGCCCCATGACTTCTGAGTGTCTTAATTGCAAAGAATAATATAATCCTTTCTTCAAAAGTGTCCTGAGCAGTCAGGGTGCAGCCCACATTGATTCAGCTCACCTGCCGTGTTCCAAGCAGTCTCTGGAGATAAGCAAGGAAGCATTAAAGCCCTGAAGAAGTTTAGAGGTAGAAAAGATGAGCAGACACTGAGCTTAAGATAACATGATGCATGGAAAAGAAGTAGTCTGGAAGGATGTAGAGAGGAAGGTACTAAGCTGGAGGGAGGAGACTCAGGGGAATCTTCTTCCACCAACAGCATGCCTGATCAGCCTTTTGAAGGACGAACCATTTGAAGGTGTCAAGGAATAAGACTTCGCCCTAGATAGTGGCAACACCAGGGGCAAAGGTAAAATGGTATGAGAAGTATGTGTGCTCAGCCCGCTGAGAAGTCAGTCCCTGGAGGAAGGTCCAGGTCATCGGAGGAAGGAATGAGTAAGGTGGAAGGCAAAATGCTGGGGCAGTCTCACCAGCTGTGTCATGCCCTGGGAGACCTTTGGCAATGTTGGAAAGATGTTTCACTAGGCTTTCAGTTCATTAGAAAATTCCTCCCCATCTGGAGTTAAGACCCTGCATGGTTTTCTTGTATTTTATTTGGCTAATACTGGTGTGCTCTTTGTAGACCCTCTTTGGTCAGGATCTTTCTCCATCCCCCAAACAGCTGTAGCATGACAAAGCCTGGCATTGTGCCAGCTGGCCAAAGAGGAATGTTCTGGGGTCTAGCTCCAGAACCAGGAAGCAGGACAAACAGTGGACGTAGAGCTGAAAGGAAATAAGGTGACAATTGCACATGCCATGATCGTCCAGTTGCTCAGGGTTTCTCACTAGGGTGTCTTCTTCCCTCCATGCAGTTACACCCACCCAACCCTCAGAAGCCCCCCAAATGCCACCCGTTATGACACCTTCCTACAACAAATCTAGAACACAGAATTTCTCACTTCAGTGGTATTTCAGAACTCTTAACTGGGTTGTAAGCTGTCTTACATCACTTTAAGCCATCACTTTTTTTCCTTAATTACAAAATAAAATCATAATCTCTCTTTTCCCCTATTTTTTGACCAAGCTATGCAGCATGGGGAATTTTAATTTCCTGACCAGGGATTAAACTCATGCCCCCTAAAGTAGAAGCTCAGTGTCTTAACCACTGGACCACCAGGGAAGTCCCAAATTCATAATCTTAAAAAACAAAATCACCTCAAGTTCCCAAGTTCCTAGAGACTCCCACAGGTTATATGTTGGCCATGTCCTTTCAGACCATTTTTTTCCTACATACATCACCAAATGCAGGTCTTACTTTGCACAATCGAAATACTACTGTACATATTGTTGCTTTACCTGTTCATGGTTCTGGCTCCCCACTAAGCTGCTAGCTCCCTCAAGGTGAAGCTGGTATGTTCTCCTCTCCTCCTCTGTACAGAAAGATCTGCTGGAATTCCAGCCTCAACAGCAGATCCATCTTTGTCCACAAAACCAGCCCTACTCTGACACAGGGTGAACTTAGTCAATCAAGGCGCTCCGTCTCCACACTCGGGTTGAGCTCTGACCATATGTCCCAGATGAGTGATGACACTTCTGCTTTCTTAAGGCCATGCCCCAGTCTTGCCCAAACTCTCCTAATTGGATCTCTGGCATTGTTATTAATAACAACAGTAATTATGACAGCTTTCCTTGACCAAACTCTTACTATGTGTCGGGGCCATGCTAAGCACTGGTCCTTACTGCATCTCTGGGAGGCAGATGTTATTCTGTAATCTTCACAGCTACCTCCTGAGATATAGTATCATTAAGCTATATTGCTAGGATGAAACAGGCACAGAAATGTTAAGTACCTTGATCTTTATAAGATTGTTAAGTAACCAACCTCTTGGCATCAGCAAACTGACCCTGGTCACAGAAGAAATCAATCAGAGAAGAAGGACATTAAAAGGCATCCCCTTCCTGACAGAGTAAGCCTGTCTGACACCCCAGCCCCTCCTGGCATCAAGATTCCACAGCTTCTAGGGACTACAATGGTGGCCTATTGGTTAAGACTCCATGTTTCCAAGGCAGGGGCTGAGGGTTTGATCCTTTGTAGGGGAACTCAGATGCCACATGCCCCATGGTGCGGCCAAAAAGTTAAAACAATTAAAAAAAAAAAAAAAAAAGATTCCACTGCTTCCTTACTTCATCATTTTAAAGAATATTTTTTTCCTCCCCCAAGGCTGTTCATCAGAATTTTCTGTCCCTTCTGGCATGGGACCCAGTCTGACTTGTGCAGTTCTTCCCTGGAATTTTCCAAATCAGAGGTGGACATATTATTTTTTCATTTCAGATGCCAAATTGCAAGCCTGACCTTAGAGTTGCTGTGGCCACATTTGTGGCCATATGACAGGTCTGAGAGATGAAACAAACAAGGGAGCAAGAAGCAGAAGAGAGAGGCAGACAGAGGAAGAGGGGAGAGACCTGGACACAGACAAGCCTGAAATCAGCCCCAACCTCTCCTTCCCAATTACATGATCCTCAAAGACTATCTACACTCTCTCCCCTTAGAGATGAGTGGCTCCAACTTGCAGTTATTAGAGATCTACTAACACATCTCCCATCTAAGTAAGCCTGAACTTAGCCCAGACTTCAAAATAAATGACTCTCCTTTTTATTTATGCTTCTAAAAGTGAGCACCCAAAGGCACTTAACTGATACCCCTTAAAATCAGAAAATGCTTGGTAATGTCTCACCTGAGTCAACGTACAGGGCATAGAGAACAGCCATCATCCACCCAACGAGGCACTTGGGTAACCCACGACACTTTCAGGCAGGTCACTGAGGGACCTCTCAGCGATCCCCTTCTGTGCTGCCTAAAACTGAACTTTGGGTTTTTCCTTTAGAGTTTCTCAACCTTTAAGCCATTTGTGATTCATGGAGAGTCTCCCAGTTCTGTCTCAGTATCTCAGTTCTAAAAAGAACCTGCATCATCTTCAAGCAGATTCTGAGCTGTATCTCTTCTGAGAAAGAAGAGGCTTAGCATTCTCTTTCCAATCTCTGGGCAGACAAGACAAACATGGTCAGCTGCTTAGAACCATAGTTGGCTGTCATGGTGCTTTTTGGGAAACATTATGAAATTTTTAAATATTTACTTTAACTGTGAGACTTGAGAACTGTTTGCCAATAGAAACAATAACTAACATATATATATATATGTGTATATATATATATATATGTATATATATATATATATAAAATATCAAAATCACAAGCACAAACCCAATGTCAATCCCCTCCCAAATAGAAAAAATCAAAACCAAACAAGCTCTCAAATTCATAGTGGTGGATTGTTTCCAATTGCCTATAAATATTTTGTTGTCCTTTTGTCTCAAAGGCAAGAGAAGTGGGATGCCCTACAGGTTGATAACAATGTGGGTAATGACAGAACTGAGGAAACTATTCTGTTTCATCAACAGTTTTGCAAATTAGGAAATAAACACCAACATTTAAAAAATAATTTAAGAACCACAGATCAAACAAAGCAGAGACATGATTCCACCATTTCCATGAAGGGATGAGATACCACACTGTTTTCATAAAAAATAAAAGTTTTATAGTTCTGTTCAGAAAAACATGGTTTTAAGTTTATTTCCACAAAAATAAGATTTCTGTTAAACTGTATTGAGTTGTTACTGTTATTTTAGATAAATTAGGAAATATTTCAAAATTATCTCTGCTTTATTAGGTTGGTGCTCAAGTAATTTCAGTTTTGCATTGCTGAACTTTGCCATTTGATATTGGGATACTTTCTTAAATAAATGTGGTTACATTATATATCATTTTAATGCATACTTCTTGCTTTATGTTTTTATAAGGAATTATTGCTTGCTATTTATTTTATACATATTTTAGATTATGGAAATGATGTTAGACAAAAAGCAAATTTGAGGGATTTTCTTATTGGAGTTCAAAGTGGGTCATAAAGCAGCAGAGACAACTTGTAACGGCAGCAATGCATTTGGCCCAGGGACTGCTAATGCACGTACAGTGCACTGGTAATTAAAGAAGTTTTGCAAAGGAGACTAGAGCCTTGAAGATGAGGAGCGCAGTGGCCAGCCATTGGAAGTTGACAATTACCAACTGAGAGGATCATCGAAGCTGATCCTCTTACAACTACACAAGAAGTTTCCCAAGAAGTCAGCATCAACCATTCTATGGTTGTTTGGCATTTGAAGCACATTGGAAATGTGAAAAAGCTCAGTGAGCGGGTGCCTCATCAAGTGACCACAAATCAAAAGATTCTTGCTTTGAAGTGTCAACTTCTCTTATTCTATGTAACAACAATGAACCATTTCTTGATTAGATTGTGATGTGCAACAAAAATGGATTTTATAAGACAATCAGTGATGATCAGCTCATTGGTTGGATGGAGGAGAAGCTCCAAAGCACTTCCCAAAGCCAAAATTTGCACCAAAAATAAGAGTCACGGTCACTGTTTGGTGGTCTGCTGCCCCTCTGATCCACTACAGCTTTCTGAATCCCAGAGAAACCATAATATCTGAGAAGTATGCTCAGCAAATAGATGAGATGCATCAAAAACTGCAAGGCCTAACCGCACGTTGCATAACCAACACTTCAAAAGTTGAACAAATTTTGCTACAAAGTTTTGCCTCATCTGCTATATTCACCTGACCTCTCACCAACTGATTACCACTTTTTTAAGCATCTTGACAACTTTTGGCAGGGAAACCGCTTCCACAATCAGCAGGACACAGAATGCTTTCCAAGTGTTTGTCAAATCCTGAAGCACGGATTTTTATGCTACAGGAATAAATAAACATTTTTCATTGGCAAAAATATATTGATTGCCATGGTTCCTATTTTGATTAATAGAGATGTATTTGAGCCTATTTATGATTTAAAATTCAGGGTCTGAAACCCTAATTACTTTTGCACCAACCTAATAATTTCAAACATGGTAAATGTTGACAGATACACATATACATAAGCTCCTTGAGGGTCTCATTCATTTTTAAGAAAAGTGGTCCTGAGACCCAGAAGTTTGAGAAGTATTGCTATAAAATACTAAGCTTTAAAGTTCTGAACCTTGACCACCTCAGGGAAGCTGTTTCTGGTGACATTCAGTATTCAGTGTATAAATTGTCCTTCCTCTAGCTCTCCATGGGCTCCTAGCTCAGGAATAGGAAGTGGGCAGAAGTCAAAGGGAGAAGATGACAGGACTTTCCTGGCTTTAGTGGTTAAGACTTCCCCTTCCAAGGCAGGGATTGCAGGTTTCCCTGGTTGGGGAGCTAAGATTCTACATGCCTCATGGCCAAAACCCAAAACATAAAACAAAAACAATATTGTAACAAATTCCATGAAGACCTTAAAAATGGTTCACATCAACCCCACCCACCCCCGCCCCACAAAAAACATTTGTTTTTTTTTTTGTTTTTTTTAAAACATTTGTTTTTTAAAGGAGATGTTGAGGAAAAAGATACTTTTAGGAAAACTGCACTCCATTAGCTGCCCTTAGGACATATACCGCTGGAGGAGGGAGGCCTCGCTCACAGCAAGGCTTTCGGCATCCAGGACCAACTCCAGCATACTCGATGCCCCACTTCGGTGTCCCCAGAGCTCCTGCCCATGTCAGGCAGGGCACCCCGAGAAAATGAAGACACTGGACCCCGAAGGAGGTGGTGGGTTGTGCGGATCTAAGCTGCCCCAGCTCCAATGTGCGCAGAGCAGGAGAGGAAGGAAAAGATGGACGAATGATAACCCAAGAGTCAGTGATGAGAACAAACGAGACACCCGTTGAAGAAACAGGATGATTGGGGTGGAGCTGAGATCCTGCAGGTGGGTCCGAGGGCCAGCAGATAACCGCCTAAAACTCTTCTAGCCACCCAATTTAAACTCTGAAGCCTGGCAAAATCACAGGTTAGATATTCACAATTAAAGGATGATGAGAAAAGTGCAAAAAAAAGAAGTGGTAACAGTTCTGTGTATTATGGAATTGTTGATACTGTTTCCTTCTTCATATTTATCTATAATTCTCTAAATTTTCCATCAAAGGCATGCATCCTTTTTATCATGTGATACATTTTTTCTTTAAAGGCCAATGATATAAAGTAAAAATTCTGCTATTTCTACAGGACTTTGTAATAGTAGTTCTCAGACTTTTGGATCTCAGGACATTTTTCATTCTGAAAAATTGAGACCCTCAAAGAGCTTTTGTACTTAGTTTGGTGCTCTGTGATATCCTAGAGGAGTGGGGTGGGGAAGTACTGGCAGGAGGGAGGTTCAAGAGAGAGGGGATATATATGCATTTATAGCTGATTCATGTTGTCATACAGCAGAAACTAACATTGTAAAGCAATTGTCTTCCAAATAAAATTTAAAAAATTTTTAAAGAGCTTTTGTGTAGATGGCTATGTCTGTCAAATTTATCATATTAAAATTAGACCTGAAAAATTTTTGAAATATTTATTAATTCATCTCAATCAAGAGTAATAACCCATTAGGTTGTATTGTTGTTCAGTTGCCAAATCATGTCCAACTCTTTGAGACCCCATGGATTGCAGCAGGCCAGGCTTCCCTGTCCCTCACCATCTCCTGAAGTTTGCCCAAATTCATGTCCATTGAATCGGTGATGTCCATTGAATAACCCATTGTATTTTAATAGAAATAATATTTTAATGAAAATAACTGTATATTCAAAACAAAAAATTGAGAAGAATCACACTAGTTACCATTTTTGCAAGTGTCTTTACTATCTAACCTAATCAAAGACAGCTGATCATCTCATTTCTGCTCCCACATTCAGGCTGTTACAAAACCACCTGCCATGTAATCTCTGAAAACCCCACTGAATACTTGTGAGAAATTTTCAGTGAAGAAAGGCAGGTAAGAGCTTAGTTTTATCGTGTAAATAGTTTTGTTCTTTGAACCCTTCCTGGGAAACCCCCAGGTCTTTCTGGACCACTCTTTGAAAACCCTTTTCCTTTATGCTATAAAAAATACATGCACCAACAAATCCCACTTGACAAAAACACTTTGAATTGAGCATATATTTTAACAGATAAGGAATCAGATTCAGAGAGGTTAACCAATTCATGCAACATCACAGACTCAGATTCTTGTCTTTAGTCTCTGAATCCAGATAACCATCCACCTTTTCTCAGATAAGCAACAGCCTGGGACACCCAAAGATTTTTTTACACAATAATTAGAAAGGATAATAATTTCACCTTCCCAGGTAGTCAAACCATAAAGAATCTGCCTGCAATGTGGAAGACCTGAGTTCAATCCCTAGGTCCGGAAGATCCCCTGAAGAAGGGCATGGCAACCCACTCCAGTATTCTTGCCTGGAGAATTCCATGGACAGAGGAGCCTGGTGGGCTACAGTCCACGGGGTCTCAAAGAGTCGGACATGACTGAGCGGCTGACACACACACAATATTTTCACTCTAGAATGTGGTGTGCAAACAGCGACGTTACGTAAAACAGAGCATGACAGAGCAGAACTAAGCACAGGTTCAGAAAGATGGGGCCCCCGAGTCCTGGACACAAACCACACCTCCACTTTTTGTGTGACTTGACACAAATTTCTTTGCCTCTCTGGGCACAAGGATTGCTACATCTGCAAAATGGGGCGATGGTATCTTAGCTGCCTGAAGACACAGACTGGCCCAGACGATTGCCCAAGGTCCTGGTTAATGGAAGGGCTGACGTTTACCCGCCATCCCAGTCATTTAGAAGTCTGGAAACAGGACTTGCTGAAATGGACTCATTTTAAAAGTGAGTCCCTGTAATTCTTCCCTTTTCTCTAAGGTAATACTTGAAACGTAGTAACTTTGAAAGCTATTTCAGTCATCTTTCTTATAATGCCTTCAAACTTCATCCAGAAATCTCAATCTTGAGAACAATTCACTGAAATCACTTGCAAGTTGACATGTAGAAATTCATGGCAATTCAACCAGCCTGACAAGTAGACTGAATGCCTACTGTTGTGTGGCAGGTGCGTAAGACTACAGAAGCATAAGCATCTGATTTTTAAAAAATTCTTTTCTGATACTTTAAAATAAATTATTTTCTTATTTGACTGCAATGGATCTTAGCTGCAGCATGAGAGATCTTTGCTGTGGTGCATAAACTCTCTAGTTGTGGTACTCAGGCTCAGAGCTCCTTGGCATGTGGGATCTTAGTTCCCAGATCAGGCAGCCCACTTGTGTCTTCTGCATTCAAGGCAGATTTTTAACTGGACCACCAGGGAAGTCCCCACTTCTGATTTCAATTCTGGACATGCTAATGGATTTACACACTTGCAATGAACTAAAACACCTTTATTTTTCCCCATTAAAAAAAAATTGCTGTAAAATATATGTAGCATAACATTTACCATTTTAACCATTTTTGTTGTTGTTGTTACAAAATCGCTTTAGTTCAGTTCTCTCTGCATTAACAAGCCTGCAGTGGGTAGTGGCCTGCCGTACGGCTTATGATACTGAGCCTGTAATTGCTGTTATCAAAATATACATCTGTGTCACCATAGAAAACAGCATCAGCTACCCTTCTTGTCTTACCACAGGTATAAAAGTTGTAAATATTTACACCCTTGTTTCACCCTAACATGGAAATTTGAGGCCCAGGTCCCAAGCTGGGGGGGTGGGGGAGGGTGGTCAGCAAGGCCCGAGTGTGGGGTGCTCCTTGGATGGCTGGGTGCAGGACGAGGCGTGAAGATTGGGGGGGAGGGCTGTTGCCCCACCTCCTGGGCTCCCAGCATTAGAGGCAGACAAAAACAGAAACAAAACTTTGCTCCAAAATTTGCAGGAAAAAAAGGAACCCTGAAAGTTTAAGAGTGCTTGTCCTCCAGGACAGAGGACAGTGACGGATGAGTGAGCTATCAGGGGCCATGGACATGCCGGCCCTGCTGGGTCTGCCCTGGAAACTAGATCCTGCCCTGAGACTCAATGACAAGGAATAAGATAAGTATACAAAGTCATACCACGAGGAGAAAGTTTAGGTTACACTCATACCATTTTTATCATCTTGCTGTTTAAAAAAAGTTACTTAAAACTATTTCTTTTGCAAAATAAGGAAAAAGATGAGACTATTTGGTCAACTGGTTTAACCATGTTTAATCGCTCTGTTCAGTGGCATGAAGCACATTCACACTGTTTGCAAACGTTGCCACCATCCATCTCCAAAAGACTTCTCATCTTGCAAAACTGAAACTCCATACCTATTAAACAATAACTCCCCTTCCCCTCCAAGTCCTGAGAAGTACCATTCTACTTTCTGTCTTTATGAATGGACTAAGTACCTCATGTAAATGGACTCATACAGTGCTTGTCTTTTTGTGATCGGCTTATTTCATTTAGAAGAAAAGCCTCAGGTTCACCTATGTTGTAACATGTGTGAGAATTTCTTTTCTTTTTAAGGCTGAATAATATTCCATTGCATGTATATACCCCACTGGGTTTATCCATCCATCCATCGATGGTCACTTGGGATGTTTTCGCTGTATTTAAGCTTTTCAAGCCTTTGTATACAGGGTAGAGAAACTCGACATCAGTCAAGAAAAGAGCAAAATTGAGCTAAGAACAGCAGAGGTGGATCAGAGAAGTATGCTCTGAATTATTTCCAATTTGAGAAGCAAATTCCAGTGTTTTAAAAAAGTCAGGTTTCTGCCTTTGTTCTTTCCCCTTCTCTAAAGAGATATTACTGAATTGTAAGTTTCATAAGATCAGGGAATGTACTGAATTTAAAGAAGGACTGAAGGCACGGCACATTCCACATACTTCGTAGCAAAATTCCTAGCAAATTCCATTACCTTATCTTTGAATACAAAATGTAGTGTGCCTTTAATGATCTATTTTGATCTGAATTACAACATGCGATTTTACAACCATCTTATAAGATGAGTGGGCCATTTACTTGTGCAATTTTGTGGGTGGAGAAGCTGAGAGCTTCAGCCATCAGCTCACCACCAGGCAATGTGGTACAGGGGACTCCTCCAGAGGTCTTACGGCACCAGCTCCAGCCCTGTCCCTTTGTCCACATGGCCTGTCGGTAGTCGTGATGAGCACTTCAAGTCACTTCCTGAGTACAGTTCCACCACGAGGCACAGAAGTATAAGCTAGACCATGTCTTAAGGTCCTTCTAACCTTAATATTTTATGTGACAGTTTTCCACTGACAGTGAACCCTATTTTTATTGTTATTTTTATTTAAAACTTTTTATTGAAGTATAGTTGATTTACAATGTTGTATTAATTACTGTTTTATAGCAAAGTGATTCAGTTACACATATATGCATACATAAAGGGATTTCCTAGTGGCTCAGATGGTAAAGAGTCTGACTGAAATGCTGGAGACCCAGGTTTGTTCCCTAAGTCGGGAAGATCCCCTGGAGAAAGAAATGGCAACCCAAACCAGTAATCTTGCTTGGAAAATCCTATGGACAGAAGAGCCTGGTAGGCTACAGTCCATGGGGTCACAAAGAGTCGGACACAACTGAGTGACTTCACTTTCACTTTCATATGTATACATACATTCTTTTTTACAAAAATATTCTTTTCCATTATGGTTTATCATAGGATAGTGAATATAGTTCTCTTGGCTGTATAGTAGGACCTTGTTGTTTATAGGTGAAAGTGAAAGTTGCTCAGTTGTGTCCAACTCTTTGCCACCCCATGGACTATACAGTCCATGGAAATCTCCAGGCCAGAATATTGGAATGGGTAGCCAGCTGTTCCCTTCTCTAGGGGATCTTCCCATCCCAGGGGTTGAACCCAGGTCTCCCACATTGCAGGCAGATTCTTTACCAGCTGAGCCACAAGGCAAGCCCAAGAATACTGGCGTGGGTAACCTATCCCTTCTCCAGGGGATCTTTCTGACCCAGGAATTGAACCGGGGTCTCCTGCATTGCAGGTGGATTCTTTACCAACTGAGTCATCAGGGAAGCCCCCGTTGTTTGTTTCTAACACCTTTTTAAATATGAAGATAGGTCTGTGAGATCAGGCCAACTCACATTTAGATAATAGTGAAATAATGCCAAGTTCTGTTAGAGACCCTGCAATAATGGGAGGAAATCAGAAAAACATGACAGAAGAGGGTAGAGTTGAACAGGTTGGGTAGGAAGAGCCTTGCTCTTTGATGCTCATGCTTAGCTTAGAAAAGGTTGGCATAAAGTTGATCACGTGTACGATGCTTTGGCCCAAGCAGGACTCCCTAGAGCAATGCTATGAAATGGTCATGTTCACTGCCCCCAAGTGCTCCAGGCTCCTCCAGTCTCCTCTCTGCAACTTTTGGATCAGACCTTTCTCAGCTCTGCCCAGGGCCTCGGTCCCTTCAAGCTGTCCCACGTGCCTAGCCCTACCAGGCGCCCTCTGAGCCCTCTTTCCAGACAATGCCCCATCCTCTGTACTTTTCCCTCTGTCTC
This sequence comes from Cervus elaphus, assembly GCF_910594005.1. Taxonomy (NCBI): domain Eukaryota; kingdom Metazoa; phylum Chordata; class Mammalia; order Artiodactyla; family Cervidae; genus Cervus; species Cervus elaphus. The sequence goes on from NC_057821.1 coordinate 25,719,120, forward strand.
TTCAAAACTTGCCCATTTAAAACTTCTGTTTAGAGGACTTCCCTGGTGATGTAGAGGTTAAGAATCTGCCTTCCAGTGCAGGGGGCCTGGGGTTGATCTGTGGTCAGGGAACTAGATTGCACATGCTACAGCTAAGAGTTCCCGTGCTGCAACTAAAGATCCCATATGCTGCAAGTAAGACCTGGGGCAATGAAATAAATATTTTTCAAACCCCCAAAACCTTCTGTTTAAAGGTGGTAGATGGCCCATAGACACTTATTTCCCCACCTCCCCCCAACCGACTAGTAGGGCAAAAGAATTTTAAATGGAGTTAGAACAAAAATTTGAAAAAAAAAAAATAAGAGGACATAGTAGAAGAGAGATTTCCATGAACTTTGGGGACACAAAATAGACATCAGGGAAACTAACCTAGGAAGGGGGGACATTCCAACCTAAGCGGAGGTGGATCTGGAAGAAAAGAAAGCCAACTGGTTCACAGGCTCTGGGCCTGGAGACCCTAGGGACCAGGGTAGGCAAGACTTTCAGGAGGGAAAAGCATTAGCTGAGTGTCTGAGTACTGACCAGCTGGGTCTTTGTCCCCCAGTCACTCATCAGACAATAATCTCCCCCTGCCCCAACCAATAAGACAGCTGAAATTTGTTCTCTTGGGAAACTGAATAACCAAAGCTTTGGATTTGAAGAAGTTAGAAATTTTGAGACATAAAGAACAAGGAAAAACTGGGGTCAGCACCAGGCTGAAATTAACACAATTAATGTCTGCAAATTAATTGTCAGGATCACAGCCCTTTTCCCCACCCTGCCCTCAGAAGTTCAACCACAAAGCCTATGCTTGGATACCACTCAGACTGTGACAAATGAATGACCCTTGTTTTCTGTAGAAATCTAACAGCCTCAGAAAAAAGAAGCACAAAGGCTTCAGGGTTCCATAATAAAAGTGACCAGACCCATAAAGAAGAACCCACCAGTCAACAAGTTTAACCTATATATGTAGAGCATCAAATAAGCTTTTTAAAAAGTGACCTCACTTTTAAATATGATAGTCAAGGATGACTGCACATTTGGCAAAAGCCCCAAACATGAAAGAGAGAGATTTCAAACCAACCCATCAACCCTAGTCAAGCCTTGGAGGGAGAAGAGTACAAGAAATTGAGGCAACTCTGACATTAAAGTCCTTGAGGATGGAATAAGCAAAATACCACGGAAAAAAAGAACATCAGAAAGCAAGAAAGGACTCAGAGAAATTGTAAATATAACAATCAAATGAAAAATACATAACAAGGAGGAAAGTAAAATTAGCAAAACCTAACCAGAGAGTTAAACCAAAAGTCAAAGAGAACAAAACGAGCAATATTCCATCTGTAAGACAGTATGCAAGGGAGTAGCCACAATGCAAATTTTTGCATCTAAAGTATTTCTTGCATTGATCTTCCACAGATGCTTGAAATTTAATGACTTGGCCTCTGAGGGCTATTGGATATTTAAAGTTGTCTGCTAAGATGGAAACCTTCCCAGGAAAGGAGAGTCCTTTAGTAGGGATTACTTTGCTCCGTACTGAGTATGAGAATGGAAAATGGAGGGGATGACCTGGCCATCCAGGATTAGCCTTTGGTCGGGTCCCTGTTTTTAGCGCTCACCAGTCCGGAGCAGTGAGAAAATCGTTGTAGATGCCGTCTTGGCGTATTTGCAGTAGCAGAAATTTGCCAGGAGGCGGCAGCACTATTTCATCCGGTGCCTCAGCGGCCGCAGTTCCCACCAAGGCCTCAGGGAGGCAGTGCAGGAGCACGCAGCCTCACCTGAGAGGCGGTTGAGTTGCCGGTTCTCAGCGCAAAAGCAGTTTTATTCACGTTGCTGCTGAGATTTCAGAGGCCATTCAGCAAATATTTGTTTGAAAGGGTCAAATCTTTGTGTGTGAAGTGTTAGACGCTCAGTCGTGTCCAACTGTTTGCGACCCATGGACTGTAGCCTGCCAGGCTCCTTTGTCCTTAGAATCCTCCAGGTCAGAATACTGAAGAGGGTTGACGTTCCCGTCTACAGGGGAATCTTCCTGACCCGGGAATCGAACCTGGAGATCGAACCCGGGTCTCCTGCATTGCAGGCAAATTCTTTACCGTATGAGCTACCAGCGAAGCTCCAGGGAAGCTTGGCAGGCTCCATTGCCTTGGGTGTAGGCTACTTCTGGCCCTTTGCGGTGGAAAGTGGCTAGAGAAAACACACTACGGTGCTGACTGGTCTCACTTTAAACTCACACCCGTAAGTACCATGGGGACCCTCATCAGCCTCTGTTTCCCCAGTTCATTGCCTCTAGCTCTCTCCTGGATGCCTATTTTACACTTTGAATTCACTCTGCAAGACCGCCAACTGTTGATGGGTTTGCTTCCCACTGCACTGACCAAATGAAACAGCTGGAAGAGACGCTTCACCACATCCCCACCGGCATCCCATGCTGACAGCGAAGAGGAACCGCTCTGGTTCCTACAGGCAAGTCTGCCTGTGCCCTGGATGGAATCCCTTCTCATCTCCAGGGAAACGGAACCCAGCGATGGTCCACGTTTACCCTACATCATCAGTTCTCCTCTCTACTGTGTTATTCTCAGTAGCACCCAAACCTGTTATTGACCCCATCATAATTCAGGATCCCTCTCTGGCCCCAGGTACATGTCAGCTATGCCTCATCTCTCTCCTCCCTTTTCCAGTAAAATTCCTGGAGGTCTCCATGCTTGCTGTGTCCAAAGCCTTTCCTGTCATTCTCAGGCAAACCCACTGCTATCAGGCTTTTGTTTAGACTATCCCAAAAAATCCCTTGACCTCCATCATTTAAATCCAGCGGTCAGCTCTCTGTTCTCAACTCTGTCTCTCCGGGCAAGGGACACATTGATGTCTTTGCTTTCCCTGGAGACACATTTTTCCTTTTGGCTCTAGGTCACCACCTTCTGCCTCCTCCCTTCTTAGTCCTTTTCTGATTCTGCTTTTTCTCCCCGGTCTCTTATTCTTAAACTCATGGGCATCCTTACAATCTCCTGCTCTCGCTTACAATCTCGCTCAGGCAATGGCAACCCCATCCTTCCAACTCCCACAGGCCAAAATCATTGCTGGCACGTATGGCTCCTTACACTGCGTCACATCCCACATCTAATCCTGCAGGAAATCCTGGTAAGCGCAACCTTCAAAATACGTCCAGTTCCAACCATATCTCACCGCCTCCACTGCTACCCCCGGGCTAAGCCACCAGCATCGCCTCTGTATCATGGCCAGAGCCTCCTAACGGGGCTTCCTCTTCCACGAGTGACCTCCTGCGATTTAATCTCAGTACGGCAGCTGGAGGGATCCTTTTGTAAAAAGCCCGACCGTCACTCCTCTGCTCTAAGTTCTCCCAGGGATCCCCATTTCAATTGGAATAAAAGCCAAAGTTCTTAGAAGGGTGTGCAAGACCCGAAACAAACACCATCCAATAGAAACAGGAGTCACATGTGGCGTTTTAAGTTCCCTGCTAACCATGATAAAAAAGTAAAAGGGAACAAGTGACCTGACTGTAGTCGTATATTTTATTTGACACGGTATCTCCACAATATTACCATTTCAACATGGAATCCATGTAAAAATTGAGAAAGTTCACATTCTTGCTTTCATTTAGTCTTTGAAATGGAGCGGGTCGTAGCCACATTTCAAGAGCTTGGTAGCCCTGTGTGGCTGGGGGCTCCTGCAGCCCTCCCCCTCCATCTCCCTGACAGCATCTCTGTGATGGGTCCCCTTTCTCCCCCTAAGCTCATTCTGCTCCTGCCCACCACACAGGCTGGCCCTGAAGGACTTCACACAGCCTGTTCCCCTGCCACGCTCCCCTCCCATCAGCCATCTCAGGGATATCTTCTCATCACCGCCTCATCTCGGCTGAGTGGCTGTCCCTCTTACACTGGAACCACAACACCTTCCATTCAACACTCCTTACTCCTCTTACCAGCTTCCATTTTTTCCCTCAGCGCTTATCACTCTCTGGGAGATCTGATATTCCTTGTGCATTCTCTGTTTTCTCACCCAGAAGGTTCGAGGGTGACCTGCCTATTTTGTTAGGAGATAGGCTCCCAGCACTTACAACAGGGCCTGGCACATAGGAGGCCCTCAACAGCTGCTTCTTGACTGACTGAGTTAATCAGAGCAGACACCTATCTTCCCAAAGGGTTTTCAGATCAATGCTTGGAGCTGACATCTCAGAGATGATGTTGGAGTGACGGAGACCAGGGCTGTTTCATCTGTTAGACGTCACTGTGAGAAAAGGCAAGGCCAGGTTCAATGTGGTGAACACGTCTGGAGCGTCCCCCGAGTACACAGCTGTGAGAAGCAGTAACAAGGGTCAGAAGGACATGACGCCCTGTCCTTCTGGCTGGCCTGTATTTCCTCCGGAGGCTCCAGAGGTCAGAGCCAGTGCCAAAGCAAGGGTGGGGTGGGGAGGTGGGAATCGCTAGAGACTAATTTTTTGGAAGGAAAAAACTTTGACTAATTCAAAATGAAATTGGACTGTCTTAGGAGGTGTTTAACTCTGGCTCCAAATCTAGATTTCACTATCGCTGAGAAGATCTGGGTTCTGCGTGGGAGATGAGACTCCCTCTCGAAAGTCGCCTTTCACATTCCAAGATACGTAAGCCTGAATTTGGGGTTGAAGCCCTGGTCCCTATTTACATGCTGCTGTTTATCCCTTTACATGTGATGTTTTTTCCTGGGATGTTGTCTGTTCCCAGGGATTTTCTGCAGATAATGTATGTAACTGTCTTCCATATGAATTGACATAGACTAGAAAGTAATTTTTCGCCTTTACTTGGATATTTTTCTTCTAAGTTTCAGGAGTTCCCAATTTAAAAAAAAAAAGGTTGTGTTTTTTTTTGGCCTCATTGCGGAGTGGGATCTTAGTTCCACACCAGGGATTGAATCCATGCCCCCTGCAGTGAAAGCTTGGAGTCTTAATGACTGGACCTCCAGAGAAGTCCCGGAATTCCCAAAAGTGTAGTTAAAGCACTGGCCCCCTTAAAAAATTCTCAAGTTATTTCTAAAAATATGTTCCTACCAGGCAAAGATGATTCCTCACCTCCTTCCCTTTCAGTAACAGCAAGAATCACTACTCCTAAAAGTTCAGTGCTATTTCATTTCTTCTTTGCAAAAGGTGTGGAGGTGAAGGAAACTGAGGCTCAGAGATGCAAATTAATTTGCCCAAAGCTAAAGGCAGCCGAGGAGCTTCTACAGGTCTTCCTTCGTTGTTCTGTACTCCACAAGTATTTAGTCATCTCCTCTCTGTCAGGAGCTGCAGTGGGAATTGAGGACAGGCTGTGCAAGACCTCCCCCCACTGCTCCCTGGGAACTTAGTCTCCAGAGGTGGGTTAGGGTTTTTAACCATCACCTAGTCTCTTTCCTGACCACTCTGCCATCCCCTCCAGCCCCCAGGGAGGATTTCTGTAGATGCTGTGGGTTTGCTGCTTCTCCACTGACTCTGTCGTGTTTTCCTGAACTGATTCTATCATAATCATAAGAACCGAAGCATTTTTCATTTCTGATTGGATATCAAGAGTTCACTTCTTCTGAGGTGGCCACACATCTCAGCCAGCATTGCCCAGTGGACTGTGCTTTGAAAACTCGAAAGTCCCTCTTTGTCTCCTTGGAGTTTTTTGTTTTTAGATCCTAGTGACAACCTGGATGTTGATGGAGAAGGGGAGTGGTGAGTGCACGCTGAAGTGGACCATGGAGGGACACGATTTAGCAGGAAATGTTTGTGTGCCTCTTCCCTCTTCTGGAAGGTCAGAACTTACACCTGGTTTGGGTCACGACCCTCCTCGCTGGCTCCTCCCAGACTCCTCCTTAAGCCCACCCTGCAGTGCCAATGCAAGCATCCAATGCATATTTTAAGGGATCAACCTTTCTCTTTTTATTCAGTCTAATTTTACTCACTTGTTCCAGGCCAAAACAAAAAGTCCTTTAAGTATTTTCTAAATTGCTTTCATTTAAAAATAATCAGAAGATTATGAAAACTTAAAAAAAAAAAAAGCTTCGGCTAACCCAACCCTCATTTACATACTATAACATGTGTTTTATGTATTTAAAACACTTTCGTATTCAGGTATGTGAAATCGAGTGAGGTGTACTGATTTCACTGATTCACTACTTTTCTTCACACGGGAAGGGAGGCAGTGTTAAACCAGCAGTCCTGGGTCTTCCTTGGTGTTCCAGTGACCAATCTTAAGATTTCAATGCACGGGGGCCAGATATGATCCCCGGTCAGGGAACTAGATCCTACATGCCACAACTAAGAATTCACATGCCCCCAGTTAAGACCTGGTGCAGCCAAATATGTATTTTAAAAATTAAAAAATAAGAAAATAAATGAGTGGTCCTAAGTTCTTAGCATCACATTCAAGGACCCCTGGTATAGCTCTGAATGACTTTTCTCGGTCACCCTGAACTGGAACCTTGACTAATTTTTATTTCACACCCACACACAGTGCTGAACAGAGAATGAGTATGAATTATTTGTCATCCTTGGCACTGCTGATACTGTCACTATATTCAATCCCTCTGAGCAGCTAGTTCCTTGAATGGCTTACTGCCAATGATCTCCTCCTCCCCACAGTGGCACTCATTCCTCCAGTGGTTGAACCCTAACCCTTGTCGTCACCAGTGGCTGCTCCTGCTGGGATCTCAAGGGCAGCTGTTTGACTCTGCCTGGCCCTCTCTGGTACCCCTCCCCAGCATCCATTCCCGTGGGAGACCTCAATCCATTGATGCCCCAGTGTGCAAAGCTCCTTTAACTGCTTTATAGTCTCTCTCCCTCTCCTAATCACGGGAAAGGCTTCCACTAAAAATTATTTGTTCTTTATTTGAAATTCAGATTTAATTGGGTGTCCTGTATCATTGTTTAATAAATCTCTCTTAGTCCTACAATCATTATAAACACTCTCTTATGCAATAACTCTCAACCTTGGCCTCCTCCTACCTGACACATCAGAAGCAGAACCAGACTTTGCCGAGCCCAACTTTGTGACAATTCTGTGTCGTGGTTGCGGAGACACTCTGCCGCCTTGAACAGCCCTGACTTCAGATGCAAGACCGCCAACCTCAAAAGGGGTCAATGCAATGCGGAGATGCGTTCTACTTAGATGTTTCAGGTCAATCCATGCTCTATATTTTATGCCTTTGCTTGTCTCCTGAAATCGTCTATATTTTCTCACTCATCCTCCTTCTCAGGGTGCTACTTCACTGAGAAAACGGAAGCACTCCAGAGAATTTGGATTCCCCTCACCACATATGTCCAATTTCTCTGCACCCATCTAGGTTACTCTTGCCAGTTACATAGATTGGGGATCTGCAGACTCTGGCCTGTGGCCCAAATCCAGCCCACTGCCCATTTCTGCACAGCCTGCCATTTTTTTTTTTTTTTAAATGATCGGAGGAGGGGGAAATCCAAAGAAGAATATATTTGCAACACATGAAGAATATATGAAATTAAAATTTTGATGAGCTGAAATGAAGTTTTATTGGAACAAGTCCATGCCCGTTCATTTTTGTACCACCCACAGTGGCTTTACAGCCACAACAGAAGAGTTGAGACAGAGACCAGAGGACCCACAAATACTGAAATATTTACTATCTGGTTCTTTCTAGAAAGAGTTTTCTGACCCCTCACCTTCTGTGCGCCAATCCAAAGCCACTTAATCCCATCCCTTCTCCAGTACTCAAGATGCTTACCCGATTATTTCTACCCAATTCTACACCGTCAGTTTTTCTGTCTACTAAATCGCTCCCATTTGCACACCAAAAACCTGTAATTTCTCCAATCCTAGAAAGAACAAAAAGAAAGAAACCTCTTCCTGTTCTTTCTTCTGTTCCCATCAGTAACTGCTCTCATCCACAGCTAAAATCCTGCCTGAATTACTTGTACTTTAAGGCCACGATTCTTCCCCAGATCTCTCTTAAACCATTCCCATCACTCCACTGAAAGTGCTCCCATCAGTCACAAACAGCCTCTGTGAAGCTGAACCCAGCGACCCATCCCCGCCTCATCTTACCTGGTTGCTGCACAGCCTGTGACATGGGGGATGATTCTCAGCTTCAAAACTCTGCTTTCACTTGGCTTCCAAGACACCACACCCTCAGGATTTTTCTCCTGCCTCTTGGATGCTTCCTCATAGTCTCCTCCCTCGGTTCCTCTTTTCCCGTCTTATCGCTGAGCCCCAGGACCTCCTTGCTCTGTTCCTGCCTTTCCCGTCTCAGAGCTTAAAGCCCATCTCTCAGGCTTATTCAGTTCAGTTCAGTTCAGTTCAGTTGATCAGTTGTGTCTGACTCTTTGCGACCCCATGGACTGCAGCATGCCAGGCTTCCCTGTCCATCATCAACTCCAGGAGCTTACTCAACTCATGTCCATTGAGTTGGTGATGCCAGCCAACCATCTCCTCCTCTGTCGTCCCCTTCTCCTCCTGCCTTCAATCTTTCCCAGCATCAGGGTCTTTTCAAGTGAGTCAGTTCTTCGCATCAGGTGGCCAAAGTATTGGAGTTTCAGCTTCAGCATCAGTCCTTCCAATGAATATTCAGGACTGATTTCCTTTAGGATGAACTGGTTGGATCTTCTTGCAGTCCAAGGGACTCTCAAGAGTCTTCTCCAACACCGCATTCAGCTCAGGCTTATGACTCTCAATAAATACCCCACTCAGGCCTCTCTCCCCTGTGAGCCAAGCTTTGTTACCCACTGCCCACCTGGCGTCACCATGGGAGCATCTAAGAGAGTCAACACACCAGTCCAAGCAGCGGTCCAGAGTGAGATCCAGTTCTTCTCCATCCCCCGCCTGCCCTCCCTCCCTTGGTTACTGTCACCCATTCTTCCTTTCAGCCCACATCTTTGCCGTTATTTTGATCACCTTCTTATTTCCATCTAGACTTGGTCAGGAGAATCTGTTGGCTCTTCATTTACAATTTATCCAGCATCTCTGCCCATTTCTCACAGGTGTTACCATCTCATCAATTTGCCTAGATTTTGGCAATACCCTCCTAATAGTTCTGCTGCTTCCACACTTGTCAGATATTATCTCCACCCAGTGGCTAGAAAATTCCTGTTACATGGAAGTCACATCAGACCCTTGTGTTGGCTCTGTGTTTCATTCAGAGCAAAAGCCAGAGACTTTTTATAATAACTATCAATAGAGTATAACCTTTAAAAATTGTTTCCTTCTCAGTAACATACTATATCATGTACTTATTATGCAGTTCCTACAATGTTCACTCCACAAGGCAAGACATCTTTGTTTTGTTCACTTCAGTTATTTAGTTCCAAGTGAAACTAAAATCCTCTCAATGAATGTTTGTTGAATGAATGAACTGAATGTCAGTGTGCTAGATATTTTGCCTTCATTTTGTACTTTTCAACAACATTGAACGTTATGTGCTATCTCCATTTTACCCACAACATTCATTAAATGTGGAGATCCTTGGAATGAAGTGGACTGAATAAGAAAACCAAAACCTAAGCCTGAAATGTCTAAGAATCAAAGCCTAAAGGCATACCATCGCTAACAGTCAATAGGACTGTAAGCTATAGCCAATCCCAGTTTCCTTCTATGCTCTGCACCTTGTCTGTATGTCTTTCCCCCCCTCCTGTCAACAAAGCTGTCCTAACCAAGTCCAGTTTGGTGCCACCTGATTTGAATCAGTTTTTCCTCAAAATAATAATCTGCCTGCCAATGCAGGAAACAGAAGAGACTTAGGTTCAGTCCCTGGATTAGGAAGATCCCCTGGAGAAGGAAATGGCAACCCACTCCAGTTCTCTTGCCTGGAGAATCCCATGGACAGAGGAGCCTGGTGGGCTGCAGTCCATGGGGTCACACAGAGTTGGACATGACTGAGCAACTAACACACTTCTGCTCAAATAAACTTCCAAATTTTAATATGCCTCGGTTTCTATTGCAATAACCTGTAAGGATGCCAGTATTTTAAAAGTGTAAGTAACTTGCACAGATCACAGGTCACATTAGCTTGAAAAGTGAAATTGAGGACCTCAGTCTTTTTTCCCTCCTATAAATAGTGTTGTTCTCAGCTTTCTAAAGGCTGCCTCCTGTGTTCCTGTTCCTCTCATGTTCAAGGCACGACAAAGGCACTCATGCAGTATATGATTTCTTGGAGTCCATGAGGAAGGCAAAATTCTGTAAATCAAAGCAGAATTTCCCAAAATAATGCAAAGGAAAAGTTAGGAGTGGACACTTGCTCGTAATTATCATTCCACTTGTTCCTAAAATAATCCATACATTTAAGAAACATAAATGTATTTATATATTTATTTAAGAAACATAAATGTATTTAAATAGGTAGGAATCTTTTAAGAATACATGAAGGAGTAAACATAAAACTAATCACATTTATGGAGTTTATTATATTTATACATGTTTACTATTATGGATATAAATAATATACATATAAGAAGTGATGGATGTGCTAACTAACTTGGTGGGGGAATATCTTCACAATATATGACAAATCATTATTTGGTGCACTTTAATATCTTATCATTTTATTTGTCAATACTACCTCAATATAGCTGGAGGAAAAAAGACTTATGAAGCTCTAGTAGTTAAATCAGTGTGGTCTTTTGGTGCAATGAAAGGCAAATAGACCAATAAAACAGAATAGGGCCCAGAAGCACACATGTATGAATGGCTAATTTACAATGAAGGTGTTACTGTATATAGTGGAGAAAACACAGTCCTTTCAAAACAGTGCTAACAGGATAGTCAAATGGAAAGAAAAATGAATCTGGACCATTACCTTACAACATACACAAAGACCAATTCAATGGATTGGAGATCTGAAAGCGTAAAACAGCTGAGCTAATAGGAAACATAGATAAATATCTTCATGAGTTTACAGAAGGCAAAGATTCCTTAAGCAGGAAACAACAAATGGTAACCATATAATAATAAAATGTAGGGAATTCCCTGGCTGTCCAGTGACTGGGACTTGGTGCTTCAACTGCAGTAGGCCCATGTTGGATCCCGCCGGGGAACTAAGATCCCGTAGGCTGTGAAGCTTGGTTAAAAAAAATAATTACAAATTGGAGTACATTAAAGCTAAGGACCTCTGTACATTCAAAGACACCATTAAAAGGATCAAAAGGAGGCCACAGAGAGGAAAAGTTATTTGCAATACACATAATAAATAAAGGACTCATAGCCAGAAATATAAAGAACAACTAACCCGTAAAAAAAAATGTCTTGTGGATTTTTTTTTCTTTTAATGAGCAAAAGACCTGAATATCTGTTTACTAAGAGGCTCATGGTAAGAGCCTCATGGACCTTGAAAGTCTGAGGAAATTTTCTTTCTTGTTCTAGGAGGACATGAGTATGTTTGCTTTGAGAAAAAATACTGAGCTGATCACTTATCATTTGTGTACATTTTCCTTCAGACATATACTTGAATAGAAAGTTCAGATTTTAAAAGTGGAGTCAGTAAATATTCACACTCATATGCATTGAAGTCCCTAGTGAAATACAAAAGAAACTTTTTTTAGGGAGGAGGTGGTAGGAAAATGGGGACAACTGTGGGAAAGAAACTTCCCACTCTAATTTTTAATTTTTTCAACCATCAGAATGGAAGATGCTTCTAATATTTGAAGAATAAACTTGGGACTTGCCATATGGTCCAGTGGCTAAGACTCCTAGCTCCCGATGCAGGGGACCCGGGTTTGATCCCTGATCAGGGAACTAGATCCCACATGCCACAGTCAAAATAAATAAATAAATTTATATATAGATATAGATATATATTTTAAAAAAGAATAAACTTTAGACAAGAAGTTGCTCTGTAGCACAGAGTGCCCAGTCTGGCACTCTATGACGAACTGGAGGGATGGGAACGGCGGAGGGGATGTGTGTATAATTATGCTGATTTGTGATGTGCAACAGAAACCAACACAATATTGTAAATGTTTTTTTTTAATTTAAAAATAAAATGTTGAGATATGAAATGAGAAAATAATGTTTTTCTAAAATTCTAATAGCTGGATTTCTTGATGGTCACCAAAATTCTTCTTACAAGAGGCAACACTTCATCAACAAGTGATAAGATAGTTTATGTTTTGCTAATCGATCAACTTTCAGTCTTTCACAAACATACTTTTCTTTAGCAGTAGAATTTATTTTATTTTCATTCTTTTTTTTCCTGAGTATATTGGAATTACAATATAATATAGGTCTCCAGTGTACAACTTGGTGATTCACAAGTTCTAAAGGTTATACCTCCCCTGGCAAACCAGTGTTTAAGGCTCCACGCTCTCACTGCCAAGAGCCCACGTTCGATTCCTGGCTGGGAAAACCAACAAGCTGCACACACACAAAAAGTTATACTCCATTTATAATTGTAAAATGTTGGCTGTGTTCTCTATGCTGTACAATATATCCTTGTAGTTTATTTAGTTTCTGCATAGTAGCTTTTACCTCTTAAAGCAAATGTACTTTCATCTCGTGAAAATGACAACTCCGCAAAGGACTGTAAAACTCAGGGTGAAATAAACAGGGGGCTTCCCAGATGGCTCAGTGGTCAAGAATCTGCCTGTGGGAGAAGGAAATGGCAACCCACTCCAGTATTCTTGCCTGGAAAAGTCCACGGACAGAGGAGCCTGGCGGGCTGAAGTCCATGGGATTACATGACTGAGCGTGTGTGCGCGAGGGTGGAGGGAGATGGGTTGGTAGCAATAAAGTGGTAGAACTAAAAAAAAAAAAAGAATCTGCCTGTGACGCTAGACACTTGGGTTCCATTCTTGGGTGGGGAAGATCCTCTGGAGAAGGGCATGGCAACCCACTCCAGTATTCTTGCCTGGAGAATCCCGTGGACAGAGGAGCCTGGCGGGCTACAGTTCACGGGGTCACAAAAGAGTCAGGCACACAAACTCCCGAGCACAGAACACGCAAACAGGTTGGGATTAGGCAACTCTCCTTGTCTGAAGGCGTCCTGAGGAGGGTCTGTGGCTCCAGCCTAGGGACATATGGGACATATTTGCCAAAAATGGAAATCTGAAATGATTTCCCCACCAACTGAAAAGGAGGCTGGCAAGGAAACACCACTGTTTTCTACTTAACTCTCCCTGAATGTTTCCCCATCCATTCTCAGCCAGACGGCTGGCAGTAAAAATACTCATCTATTTTTTCATTTACTTGGATCAATACAGCCAGACTCTAACAAAAACCTCTGGGTCACTGCTTGTTCCAGCCCCAGAACAGGCTGTTCTAGTTTAATCAAGGTGATATCAAATGTCTCAGCACTGCTTTCATCAGCCAGCACCGAGTCTGTGCAGGGCCCGTCTTCCTAAAAGAGTGTGAATAAGGCGAGGAGGAGGGGCCACAGCAGAGGAAAAGCATCATGGCCCAGTGAACACAAAGGGAAAAGAGAAGCAGGATTTATACTTTTGTTTTACTCCTCAAGGCTGTGGCAACAGTCCCAGGGAGACAGTGGTTCTCCAGATGACTCTGACCTTGCACAGGTCCCTGGATGCAAGGAGTTTTGCTCCATCTCCAGGCTCCAAGCCTGCAGATGATCCCTCTCTGCTCTTTTCCTCTCGCCTTCCCTCCCTTTTCTCCTTAGCTCTTGGTCTCACTCTATTTGTTTTTAAGGTCAGATTAATTAAAATATAATTTTTACTCAAGAGTAAAATCACCCTTTTTTCAGTGCATACGTCTATGAATTTTGAGAAATGAATACAATTACGTGGGCTTCCTGTGGCACTAGTGGTAAAGAACCTGCCTGCCAATGCAGAAGACTTATGAGATGCAGCTTTGATCCCTGGGTCAGGAAGATTCCCTGGAGGAGGGCACGGTGACCCACTCCAGTATTCTTGCCTGGAGAGTCCCATGGACGGAGAAACCTGGTAGGCTACAGTTCCATAGGGTCACCCAGAATTGGGCACAACCGAAACTACTCAGCACAGCACACGGCATAAAATTACATAACCACCAAGACACAGATCATTTCCACCAGGATATGGAACATTTCCCTCCCCACCCCCACCCTCCTCCACATTCCCTTGCCACTTTGTAGTCAATCTCATCCTCCAACTCTGGGCCCTGTCAACCACTGATCAACTTTCTGTCCCTGTAGTCTCTTTCAGAATGTTGTATACATGGAATCTTAGAGCAAATAGCCTTTTAAATCTGGCCTCTTCCACTTGGCAGAATGCTTTCGTGATTCATCCATGTTGCTGTATGCATCAGCAGTCTATTCCTATCCATTGCTGAATAGTATTCCATTGTACGGCTGTTGGTTTCTTGATTCATCTGTTGATGGACATTTAGTTTGTTTCCGGTTTGGGGCCATTATGAGTAAGGCTGTTATCAATATCTGCAAACAGTTTTCTCTGTACTCCTTAGTTTGTTATGAATATTCAAACACACATAAAAGTAGAGAGAATTCAGTAGTGGGACCCCACCCACACCCATTCCTTGAAATTCAAGTGTCAAAATTGTGCTGTGTCTTCTATATCTATCCCTTTCTTTTCTTTCTTGCTAAAATATTTTAAAGAAGATGCTAGAAATCATATCAAATCTCTAAAAGCATAACAGATCTCTAAAGCATGGCATTTCACAATTCCAAATTCACTCCTAACTAAATGACTTTTTCCTGGTATTATGGTTTCGAATTGTGGTACTGAAGCCGACACTTGAGAGTCGCTTAGACAGCAAGGAGGTCAAACCAGTCCATCCTAAAGGAAATCAACCTGAACACTCATTGGAAGGACTGATGCTAAAGCTGAAGCTCTAATATTTTGGCCACCTGATGAGAAGAGTCAACTTATTTGAAAAGATTCTGAGGCTGGGAAAGATTGAGGGCAAAAGGAGAAGGGGGCAGCAGAGGATGAGGTGGTAAGATAGCATCATTGACTCAATGGACATGAATTTGAGCAAATTCTGGGAGATAGTGAAGGACAGGGAAGCCTGCCGTGCTGCGGTTCATGGGGTCACAAAGAGTCGGATGTGACTTAGTGACTGAAAAAAAGCAACAAATCCATTCTATTGCTCCTTATCAGTCTTGCTTGATTATCTCAAAAATGTCTTTTTACACTTGGTTTCTTAGAGTTTGGGCCCATATTACACAAGGTTGTGATGGCTCTTTGGAGTTTTCATCCAGACTAGTCCACTCTCTTTTGACCCGCGTGTCACTGACTTACAGAAAACACATCTGTTTTCCTGTAGAATGTTTCCATATTCTGGCTTTGTCATCCTGCTTCCGTGTGGTGTCATTTAACTTTCTCCTCTATTTCCTGCACTTCATGTAAGCTTAGCTCTCAGGACATCATTAGATTGTTGGGTGTGTTAAAAAATAAACTGAGGCCTATGACAATTTTTAAGAGTTTGAGCAAAAATTGATTCCACATCGGGCAGTGTTAAACCAGGAATGATTTTGAGTCCTTCACCAAAGGGAGCTGGGAGAGACTCTTAGAGACAGAAGACAGAAGCAGAGCAAGGAAATTATTGATTGGCTGTAACTTAAAGCCTAGTTTGCATTGGTTGTCCTTATGTTTCAATATCATAACCTTGAAGCAGTCACAGGCTTAGACTTTGCTTTGCTTATGAAGGTCGTCATGGCATTAGAGCTACCGCTGGTCTCTGGCTTCCTTGTTTAACAGAAGCAAGACTTCTTCCTTGGAGAGGCAGTGGGCTTCAGGTCCACCCCATCAGGGCCTCTTGCCTACTGTCCCTATTAGTGATGATAAGTTCCGTCAATGTCAGAATGCTAGTGGGAGGCCAGGCATGAAAGGGACCATCAAGTCCTCTTTGAAAGTTGTGCTGCTCTATTTGTATGACCCTGTTTCCTCCAAGGGAATCCGCACACAGATGTGGAAGTCCCGGCCAGCTGCTCCGCAATCCTGCCCACAATTCCCATCCAGAAGGAACCCTTTGTCCTAACAGCTCTGTTTGCCTCTGCAGTCTACCTGGCTTAACGCTTGCCATTTGTGCCAGCTCCCTTTAGGCCGCAAGGCTCTGAGGGCAAGGCAGTGGTTTGTATATCTTTTTCCTCCTATTTTCCTAAGTGATGTGACCTTAGTGCTAAGAGCACAGCTCCTGAGACAGAGAGACAGTGTCTGTTCGAAAGCATCTCTACTGCCTGTGGATGGCAGGCTATGGACAATTGACTTGGATTCTCTGTGCCTTGGTTTCTACACCTTTAAAGTAGGGATAGTAATAAAACTAATTCATGGGGCTGTTGTGAGGAGTGAATAGTCAATAAAAATTACACATCTTCATCATCCTTATTGTGCATAGTTGGCTATCTATACAGAACTCTGTGTCTTTGTTGGCTGCTCAACACTGGTATGTCTTGTATTTGCTTCATGCTCAAGAAATGTACAGTTGATTTTCTCTACTTCATGGGATTCTATGACCCCCGAACTTGTGGGTACAAGGGATTATTTGGTCCAGTCCTCAGACTTTCAGGGAGGGGATAAGCTGTTGTTCTCATCTTACAGGGACCCTCAGAGCCTAATTTATTTAAATAAAGAGGGAGGGATTTGAAGATTTAATGGTAGAGGAGACCTGACAAGCGATGGGTAAGTGGGTCTTGGTGATCACAGGGCTAAGAAGTGTTGGAAGAGAGTTGGATTTCAGGTTTCCTACTTCCAGCTATAGAGGTCTTTCTACTACAGCCTAATATTTATGAATTTATATACCATTTGGGTTTTCACTTGCAGTTGACTTGACAACTATAGCAATAAATGAAGACTAAACTGAAGGCGGAAAAATTTGCAAAGACCATTTTGCAGAAAGTCTATTTCTGCAGCACTCTACTCTGCTCTCAGTGAGGGCTTCCTTGTAGCTCAGTCAGTAAAGACTCTGCCTGCAATGCAGGAGACTCGGGTTCAATTCCTGGGTAGGGAAGATTCCATGGAGAAGGAAATGGCAACCCATTCCAGTATTCTTGCTTGGAGAAGCTCATGGACAGAGGAGCCTGGCAGGCTACCGTCCATGGGATCGCAAGAGTTGGACATGACTTAGCAACTAAACCACCATCACCACCACTCTCAGTTGCTCTGCATTTGTTTTCTTCTGCCCTGTCTGTGATTAATGTTCCCAGCAGGAAAAAACACAAACAAAAAAACTATGTTTTCGTCTGCTTGAATATCTGTGACTACAGGAGATATGGTCAGGCCCTGGTAGAATGCTCCATCATCTTTGTACCTTAATCCCTGCTTGTGGGGCCTGGGCACAGGCCAGTTAGCTGCCACCAGCGGCTTCCCAGGTGGCACTGTGGTGAAGAATCTGCGTGCCAATGCAGGAGACACAGGAGATGGGTTTGATCTCTGGGTGGGAAAGATCCCCTGGAGTAAGAAGTGGTAACCCACTCCAGTATTCTTGCCTGGAAAATCCTATGGACAGAGGAGCCTGGTGGGCTACAGTTCGTGGGGTTGCGAAGAGTCAGAGACGGCTGAGTGACCGAGCACGCACACACAGTGGGTATCACCTTCTGGACAAGGCCATTTAGCCTAATGGTGCTCACATACCTCTTCCACCCCCATCAGCCCCTACAACTGAAATACAACTTTGAGAAAAGTCTTTCCCTCTAGCCAAGGTGTAGTCTCCAAGATTACTTCATTAAAGTGCAAATGAACCTTCAAGAGATATGAGGTCCATTGCACTAATTCACAATGTGGACTCGGTGCTCCTGGGAGAAGATCCCTAACAGTTGCTAATCATCCTTTTAACAAAGGATCCCAGCTTCCCTCACGCAAGGTTTAAAGTTGATTTGAGAATATTGTTTTATTTCTGCCATATTTTTTTATGGTTACTTTATATTTGTGCCAAATGCCATTTCTATTTTAATATGGCACACAAAATTATCCTTTAGGATATACTTATTTAACTTTGTAAAAAATAGTTAGGTTTAATAAAAGTTATTAGTCAAATAACTATTGAAAACAATATGGGGTTCCTTAAAAAATGAAAAATAAAGCTGCCATATGACCTGCAATCCCACTCCTGGGCATATACCCAGAGAAAAGTCCAACTCAAAAAGATACATGCACCCCCGTGTTCACAGCGGCACTATTTACAGTAGCTAAGACATGAAAACAACCTAAATGTTCATCAAAAGATGAATGGATAAAGACATGTGGTATAAATATACAATACAACCATAAAAAGAAGGAAATAACGCCATTTGCAGCGACATGGGTAGACTTAGAGATTATTGCACTTGGTGAAGTAAGCCAGACAGAGAAAAGCAAATGCCATATGATATCACTTATATGTCCAATTTAAAATATGATACAAATTAACTTATTTACAAAACAGAAATAGACTCACAGACACAGAAAAACAAACATGGTTACCAAAGGGGATAGGCGGTGGGAGAGGGATACACATTACTATATATAAAATAGGTAAACAACAAGGCTCTGTTGTATAGCACAAGGAACTATATTCAATATGTTGTAAATATATATAATGAAAAAGAATCTGAAAAAGAATATATATATATACATACAAATATATAATCATTTTGCTGTATACCAGAAACTAACATGATATTGTAAATCAATTCTACTTCAATAAAAAAATTTTAAAAATTGTTTTAAAGTTATTAGGCAAATAGCACAGGTGGTGCTCAGTAATGGCAAAAATCGGGAAGGCTAGGTATAAAAGGCTGAACTGTGAGTACAATTATGGCATCGCTGACCTAGTAAAAACTTGGCTTAACTTTTAAAAACTAATTTTAAATTATAAAATGTGTAACCAATTCAAAAAAAGTTTGGGAAACAGAGAAAGGGGGAAAAAAACAGCTATAAATCTTCCACTCACAAATATCATTTTCAATCCTATTCACACTTGGGTGTTTACTGGGAAGGGTCCCTAGTATACAAGAGACTTTGCAGGTGAGTCTGCAGGGTGAGAAAGGGATTACTAAATTCCAAGGTGACTGCCCAGAAGAGAGACTCCTGGAACAGGTTAGTATTAAAAGATGGGAGGAGGGGGAGGGCGTGATGTAGGGAGGTTGTGTTAAGTAACAAGAGGAAAAGAGATTGAAAGGCTAACAGGAGGATGTCAGGGGCTCCATTCTCTGGATATGCTCAGCCCAGGATCTGAGCGACCCTTTGTCAGGGTAACTGAGTAGGAATTATTTGAAGGGAAATCTATCAGGGGACGACAGAGGATGAGATGGTTGGATGGCATCACCGACTCAAAGGACATGAGTTTGAGCAGACTCCAGGAGATGGTGAGACAGGGAAGCCTGGCGTGCTGCAGTCCATGGTGTCGCAAAGAGTCGGACATGACTGAGCAACTGAACAACAACTATCATCCAATCGCCTGATGGCCAGATGTGACCTTCCGTTTTCAAGGACCAGCGACATCTTCCGGAGAAGATGAAGAATAATTAAAACGCATAGGAGCTATACTTAACATTTTAAAATAACCTATAAAGGAAAATAATCTG
The DNA here is from genome assembly GCF_910594005.1 of Cervus elaphus. NCBI lineage: Eukaryota > Metazoa > Chordata > Mammalia > Artiodactyla > Cervidae > Cervus > Cervus elaphus. Next base: position 25,738,557 of record NC_057821.1, read on the forward strand.
AAAAAGAATACATATATGTAACTGAATCACTTTGCTGTACACCAAAAGCTAGCAATATTGAAAATCAACTATACTTCAAAAAAAAAAAAAGAATAAATCTACCTGATGTGCATGGGTAGATAAGTTTAGTGTTTTGAAACACTGCATTCTTTTACATCCTCTTAGGATAGATATTGTTAGTTTCACAATTACAAGAAAAAACAGGTTAAAATACAGATGGTTATGAAACTCATTCTGTCTTTAAAAAAGAGGAAATTCTAACACATACTATAAAATGGATGAAACTTAAAGACATTATACTCAGTGAAATAAGCCAGACATACCAAAAAAAAAACCAAAAACCAAATATTATATGAACCCTCTTACATGACATGTCTATAGAGTAGAGGTAAGGAGACAGAATCATCGAAAAAGCAAGAGAGTTCCAGAAAAACATCTATTTCTGCTTTATTGACTATACCAAAGCCTTTAACTGTGTGGATCACAATAAACTGTGGAAAATTCTGAAAGAGATGAGAATACCAGACCACCTGACCAGCTTTTTGAGAAATCTGTATGAAGGTCAGGAAGCAACAGTTAGAACTGGACGTGGAACAGCAAACTGGTTCCAGCTCAGGAAAGGAGTATGTCAAGGCTGTATATTGTCACCCTGCTTATTTAACTTATATGCAGAGTACATCATGAGAAATGCTGGGCTGGAAGAAGCACAAGCTGGAATCAAGATTGTCGGGAGAAATATCAATAACCTCAGATACGCAGATGACACCACCCTTATGGCAGAAAGTGAAGAACTAAAGAGCCTCTTGATGAAAGTGAAAGAGGAGAGTGAAAAAGTTGGCTTAAAGCTCAACATTCAGAAAGCTAAGATCATGGCATCCGGTCCCATCACTTCATGGCAAATAGATGGGGAAACAGTGGCTGACTTTACTTTTTGGGGCTCCAAAATCACTGCAGATGGTGATTGCAGCCATGAAATTAAAGGATGCTTGCTCCTTGGAAGGAACGTTATCACCAACCTAGAGAGCATATTAAAAAGCAGAGATGTTACTTTGTCAAGAAAGGTCCGTCTAGTCAAGGCTATGGTTTTTCCAGTAGTCATGTATGGATGTGAGAGTTGGACTGTGAAGAAAGCTGAATACCGAAGAATTGATACTTTTGAACTGTGGTGTTGGAGAAGACTCTTGAGAGTCCCTTGGACTGCAAGGAGATCCAACCAGTCCATCCTAAAGGAGATCAGTCCTGAGTGTTCGTTGGAAGGACGGATGCTGAGGCTGAAATTCCAATACTTTGGCTGCCTGATGCAAAGAGCTGACTCATCTGAAAAGACCCTAATGCTGGGAAAGATTGAGGGCAGGAAGAGAAGGGGACGACAGAGGATGAGATGGTTGGATGGCATCACCGACTCAATGGACATGAGTTTGGGTGGACTCCGGGAGTTGGTGATGGACAGGGAGGCCTGGCGTGCTGCGGTTCAAGGGGTTGCAAAGAGTCGGACATGACTGAGCGACTGAACTGAACTGAACTGAATTGAAGGAGACAGGGAATGAAATGGGGGCTGGTGAGATGGGGAAACGGAGTTGTTGTTTAATGGGTGTAGAGTTTCAGTTTTGCAAGATGAAAAAGTTCTGGAGATGAATGGTGGAGATGATTACACAACAATGTGAAGATACTTAACACTATTGAAATGATTAAGACGGTAAATTTTCTGTTTGTGTAACTTTCCACAATTAAAATTTTTATAAAAAATATATAGATACTCCAGAATATTCATATACAGATATGCTTAGATGGAATATGTCAGATTTTTCCTCTGTAGTGGAAGAGATAGGAAGTATGAGATTTCTAGGTGATTAATGAGAAATTTGGTACCCCAAAAGATGGATTTGAAAGACCCAGAGCACTATCTTATCTCGTTTCTTCTGATAGAACTGTATCACATGAGCTACATTGTATCGTTCTTACTATGCCTAAGTGTGCATTTTCTTTTTCCTTATGGCTTATCCTATCTGCTGAACATTTTCCAAAAGCCTGCAATGCATCAGTTCTGCCCCAGGCAGTGAGTATATGGTGGTTAGTCTAACAGATTCCTGCCCTTATTGGCCATAAGGATCCTGATGAGGGAGACAGCTCATCACATAGCTAACTTATGATGAATATCATGGAACAGAAATTCAAGGGGCAAGGAGAGACCCCTCACAGAGTCTGAGGCTTCAGCTGGAAGTCTGGAAAGGCTGCCCTCACTGTGGTAGGTTAAAGGTGGCTGCAAATTCTTTGCCCTTCCCCCACACAGAGAGCAGAGTTATCCACCCTCCCTTTGAATCTGGGCTGGTTTTGTAACTAGTTTTGACAGGCATAAATACAGCAGACATGAGGCTGTGTAACTTCTGAGGCTGGACCTAAGAGATCTGCTTTTCCTGTCTTTGTAGTCTGGAATGTTTTCCCCTGGAGGCCAGCCATCAGGGACTTAGGACTGACTCCCCTAAGACCACCATATTGTGAGGAAGCTCAAGTTAGGCATGTGGATAGAGAGGCACCACTTGGCAAAGCACCTAGGCACCAGCCATGTGAGTGAAGCCTTCTTGAATCTTCCAGCCCGGCCCAGTCATTAGATGACCCCAGCTGACCCTGCATATAGCAGAAGTACTGCACTGAGCTTGCTGAATTCCTGCCTCATAGAATCACTCACACTGACATTGCTAGTAAGGGACAGTGCTGGGAACAAATAAAATCCTTGTTGTTTCAAACCACTATGTTTTAGGTAATTTGTTACACAGCTGTAGCTAACCGAAACATGGAGGTGGTGTCCTTTGAAATAGAATGGATGTTTCAGCTTTAGCACATGAACACTTTTTCCAATATTGTACCATGACTGTGGTTTTCAAATTGTGTTTACAGAACCATTTTCAGGGGCCCTCCCTGGCAGTCCAGTGGTTAAGACTCCACACTTCCAATGAAGAGGGCACAGGTTAAATCCCTGGTTGGGGAACTAAGATCCCACATGCAGTGGGGCACAGTCTAAATAAATAAATAAATACCCATTTTCAGATCCACGGAGAAAGAGGAAGGGGCCTGGCAGTTCACAGTAGGGTAGGGTTTAAAGATAATAAGTGAAGTAGTAGTTACTCAAGCAATGGAGACTTGTTTTTTTCTGAGACCTATGGGTCCAGTCTTGGTGGGATGAATTTGCAACATCTGACAGCAGAAAGATTTGGGAGTTGTTCATAAGGAATTAAGTAAAGGTCCCTAATGCTTTCTCTAATTTTGAGTAACCAGGCTGTCTGTAAACCTGTAAGCTTCTCATCCCTCCTGGTACCTCTCCTGGTCTCTGGTGTCCAGCCCTGCAACTTGAATTTCTGGGTGTTTCCATGTGGTGGCGGTGGTGGTTGTGGTTTAGTCGCTAAGTGATGTCCAACTCTTGCGACCCCATGGACTGCGGCACGCCAGGCTCCTCTGTCACCGGGATTTCCCAGGCAAGAGTACTGGAGTGGGTTGCTGTTTCCTTCTCCAGGGGATCTTCCCGACCCAGGGATCGAACCTGGGTCTCCTGCATTGCAAGCAGATCCTTTACCAACTGAGCCACCAGGGAAGCCCTATTGCTATGTGACCACCCTCTAAAAGCCTAGCTGCAGCAGGACATCTGTTGTCTACCAAGGGAAGAGTTTCCCAGAAGGCCTGACGTCTGCTTCTGCTGGGCCACCAGCCACAGACCTGCAGGGCCCAGGGCCCTCCGGAAGGCAGCCCTGGCTGGCCAGGCCTTGCCTCTCCATCTGCCTCAGGAGCTCCTTTGTGACAGCGCTGGGAGTGACCCCTGGGATGAGGGAAGGGCCTGCTTACCTGGACCGCAAATCTTTCACTAAGAAAGGCCTACATCTTTCGGACAGCCTCTCTAGTCATGGGCGAACATACTCTTTCAGATAAGAGGAGGAAGAAAGGGCAGTACTTGAAATGCTGCTGTTTGGGCACAATGGCCTTTTCTGAAATGATCAATCTGTCTGTTGATGGAACTCATCCTTGCATACATACCACGTTTTGTATGTGGCGTTGAGCACAGAGGCCTTCATTATGAGTCTGAAGGGGTAAGTTCTCCTTTTCATATGAGCTGAAACTCTTGCGACATGCTGCTTCATTAGTCAAAGTTTTCAAACCTCAGTTTCTGTCTCCTTCACTGGACTGAGAAGGACTCGAGGGCAGGGAATGTCCCGGTCTTCCTTGTACCTTTGGCATCCAGCATGGGCCGAGACGGTTTGAGGGCAGGAAGACGGAGGAAGGAGGAGAAGAAAGAAGGGAGGGATCTATGATGTAGCACCAGTTACGGGGTCGCCATGTGGAGTAAAACAGTTCTCAGGGTTTGTAGAAAGGCGCAGGGTGGGGCTCGGTGGCAAGTCTTTAGGAGGAAGTGGGGCTGTTGCAGGCCTCTTTTGCATAAAGGCCACAGAAAATAGAATGGACATGGACAGACAAACGAATGCCTTGGCAACCCGCCCCTGCTCCTCCCAGAGCAGCTGACACCGGAGGATGACAGCGGGCAGGATGACGGAGCAGCGGCCCAACAGGATGGCCGTCTGCAGCGGCTCTGACCGGCTGCCTCCTTTTCGGTTACCTCTGTGGATCACAACGGGGATGAGGGGTCAGAGGAGCCCCCGACACAAGTGTGGGTTTGCCACCTCGCTTTTTTGTGCCACCAGGCTCACCTGATAGCTCTTCTTCGGTGTCCTCAGTTCTTCTGACCTTCGCAGAGCGAACTCTCATCTTAGAAAGTGCCCGATTTCAACTGGGAGCGTGAGATGCAGAGGGCAGAGGAGTGGAGCTAATAAGCTCTCCCTCCCATCCTGCTTCTTGCCAGCAGCTTCAGTTTTGAAGGAGAAGGCATTATTTTTAGAATTCCTTCTTGCTTTCATCCATACCCTGAGTGGATTAACTCCTGGTGACTCCGGAACGTTAACCCATGCTTCCTCTTCCAGTTGTTTCTGGGGAAGCAAGAAGCAAAAATGTACTTTCAACCCAAACAGAAATCATACTTTTTTTTCATTTTTTTCAATCTGCCTCATTCCCCCTACCCCTAGCTCTCCATCTTCTGCCCCCACCTCCACTCCTCTTATTAAAATCATCTCCATTAGGTTTGCAGAACAGTGGCTTGTTTGGGAGAACCTTGTGAGATAAACCTTTGATTATATTTTAAGTCCAGTCATGAAAATGCAGGGCAGGTGAAGTCAATATTTAATTATAAATCTACAAAATACTTTAAAAAAAATCTAACTTCATTCTGTAGTTTGTTTTTGTTAAATTAACCTTTACTAATCTTTTTTTTTTTTTTGCTTTGCTTCACCACGAGGCCCACAAGATCCTAGTTCCAGGACAAGGGATCAAACCCGGGCCCTTGGCAGTGAGATTGTATATCCCTAATCACTGTACTGCGGGGAAATTCCCTTTACTAATCTTAAAAAAAAAAAAAAAATCTCAGAACAAGAACTAGGATTTTCTTTCATGGAGTTCAAAATCAAAGACCATCTTTCAGATAAATTTTCTTAAGAGAAGACTACACACAAATAGTTACATTTTGAGAATGTTCATACCTTTAATATGAAAGCACAGTCTATGTGAGTGATGAACAGTTCCTAATATCAACTTACTGGATAAAATGTATTGTTTCTTTCTTTCTTTTTTTTTTTTTTTAAAGACTGTGGTGACCAGTAAGAAAGCCAAAAATGATGTTTGAGGTTGAATGCAAAATCTAAAAGATGTTTGAGGTTGAATGCAACGAAAAATGGATGCATTTGGTGATCTTGCTAACATCAGCTGTTGTGTTTTAAAGTTGTACTGAGTCCCGTTATGGTAGTTCTTGATATATAATAATTAAAAATTTAAATAAACAGAATTTGCCCTAAAGCAGCATTTAAATAAAGCCTGAATCTGACAGGAGATCTTACTATTCATCCTTTACAAAGTTGCAAGGAGTCAAGTCAAAAGAGGGATTTCTCAATTTCTTTAGTATGGCTCATGCAGGTGATAATTGGCACCTAAGATCTAAGGAACACAGTGTTAAGCTATGAAATACAAATGACTTTAGGCAGAAGCACAGATGGGTGGGGAGAAGGGAGACAGTTTTTTTTTTTTCCCCATGAACATATTGTCCTCAAAAGATGCCTTTTGTACAGTTTATTTTTTAAGGTCACACTGACAGGATGATTGTTAAGACTTTGATGAAAAAAGTTTGAGGCAGCCAGTGTGAAATGCTGGGATGAAGCATCAGTGGTGAAACCATATTTGAGACAAATAGAGGTCACTGAACAGAGAAAGATAAATATTATATGATTTCATATGTGGAATCTAAAAAACAAAACAAAAAGCCATGACAAAACAGATTCAGATACAGAGAACAAACTAGTGGCTGCCAGAGGGGAAGTGGGTGGGGACAGGAGCAAAATAGGATGAAGAGGTACACACTTTCATTTGTAAAACAAATATGTCACAGGGATGTAACATACAGTGTGGGGAACATAGTCAATAACACTGCAATAACTTTGTATGGTGATAGATGGTTACTAAACCTAGCCTGGTGATCAATGCATCATGCATATAGGTGTCAAATTACTATGGTGCTCACCTGAAACTAATAATGTAGCTTATACTGCAATTAAAAAATAAAAAACCAGAACTTGAAATCTCAAAAATAAAATGAAATGACTTTTAAAAAGAATGTCACTGAAGTTTGGCATCTCTTCCATTTGCCCTCTCTTTCACAAAACAGTGACTCTGCTCACATGTTAAAGAAGAAGGATATATTCAATGCAAGTACACTGATCCTCATGTGCTATGTGAATGAAGAGAATGTTGCAATAAATGTGTTGGCACTTTCCATCTTGGGTACCTTGTACTGTATTTGTATTCACCATGTTTAACATACATGGGCAAACATCAACCACCCTACTCTGCCAGTTAACCCAAAATAAATATACAAACAAATCTAAAATAAATAAATCTTATCTGCTTGAAGTGATGTCTTCAATAGTTCTCACTGCTCTTGGCATACAGTCTGGTCTGGTGAGGCACATGCAGCCCTGCAGGAGCCAACCCCTGGACCTCCGCATCCATCATCTCCTCCCTCCCCACCCCCCATGCCTCTGTAATACTGACTCTGAGGTCCTGGAACCTGCGCCCTCCCCCTCATACCTCCAAGGTTTTCTTTTTCCTGCTCCCTTTACCTTCATGTCTGCCTAACACTGACCCATCCCTCCACCTTTAGCTCAATGTCACCTCCTCCTGAGATTCTCCCGGGACTATTTCTTTGCTCAAATCATGATTGGTACCTCATCAGTATGTTCCCATGCACGCTCTACTACAGTGTTAGACTGAATCGAGTCTGCCTTTTCCTGCTTACAGTTTCTTTTATAGTAGCAAAAATTCCTGTCTCAAGCAAATGTCTGATGTACATTTGATGAGTGAATTTTCTTTTTTTTTAGTATTTATTTGGCCCCTCCAGATCTTAGTTGCAGGATGTGGGATCTAGTTCCCTGACCAAGGATGGAACTCAGCCCCCTTGCATTGGGAGCCAACAGTCTTAACCACTGGACCACCAGGGAAGTCCCAATGAATTCATTATTTAATCAGGGTTTGTTGCTCATCTTCTTTCCAGCCCACCTTCGCTCATTCACTTGTGTGCCTAGATGAGGTGAGGACAAATAAATCTTACATAGTTTGTTGACTAAAAATTTTTTCCTGATAGTCATTTGGTAACCTGAAAATTAGTAGGGGAAGTAATGATAGTTACTGACAGACTGCCTTTGTTTATCTGTGAATCATTTATTTAATCTGTGAATTGAATGCTTTAAATTATTCTTCTTGGGAATATACCTAAATGGGAATAATACCTAAAATGATGAAGATGCACATTAATTATGGATGTACACTAAATCTCCTCTTTTGTTCCAATTGCAACTCCAAAATTTATCTTCTTCCCAACTCTGCCTACCCCCAATACACACACACACACACACACACACACAGAGTCCCCTAGAGCCACCTTACCAGATTTTGTCTTTATTAGAGTCCCTTATGACAGATGTTACCATATTTCCAGAGTCATAATGAATCTTATAGAAGAAAGTTACAGAAAATGATGAAAAGAGACCCATGCAGTTGGCATATGAATCTTCCCTTTGACTTCTTCAAACAAAACAAGAAACCAAGAGTGAAAATCGTCTAAGAAGACAAAACTTGGAATATTCTCCCAACACCATTAAGTCCCTCACACCCAGTCATGTGGATCTGAGTACAAAGTCAGTTCTGCAAGTCAGCTGTTAAGAGAGAAGAGTTATTTTAGAAAGATCATCCCAGGAAGCTTATTTATACTCTCTTTGAAGTAATGAGTCCAGTGAACTCTTGAACTGGAGACTTGAAGTCCCTAATTTTGCCTGTCACTTGGAAAAGTATTACTCTCAGTAACTTTCTATGTAATTTATTGGAGAGCAACTTAAGTGGACAACAATATTATTAGCTGGACTTTTGACCTGTTTCGGTAAACACTAGATTAAATGTTTTAAGGGTCGCATTTGAAAGTCTAATTAGACAACATTAAAAATAAATGTCTCAATAGTAAGTATAGTTCTCATTTCCAAAGAGACATGAAGGACTGTTAGAACATTTTAGCAAACAATTCTGTGTTTCAGAAAATAAGGTTATAGATATGGCATAGTATTCAGCATAGAACATTTTTCCAGGGGTGTAATAACCAGTATTAGGGACTTCGCTGGTGACCCAGTGGCTAAAACTCCAGACTCCCAGGGAACTAGATCCCCCATGCCGTAACTACGGATCCTCCATGCAGCACCTAAAACTCTGTGGAGCTGGCTCCAAGGTGGCTTCTATAGAAGATAATGTACCCAACTCATTCACCACTCCAACCTTTCTGCAACATCTTCCCTGTTGCCAGAACTCTCGTTTTGTTCAAGGGTGGCCCCGACCCCAGATGGCTTAGTGAAGGTCTCCAAAGGTCTCTCAGCCTCAAGCAGAAACGCTTGGGAGTCAGTCTCTGCTTCTGTCTCCTACTGTCCTCACTGGTGACTGGTTCAGGCATGGACAGGTACTGCAGCTCTAAGCAGTGCGGGTGGTCGGTTGAGAGACTTCTGGGAAAGCACATGTTGTCTTGTCTGCATGCAATGCCATGGATGACATGGCATCTTTTGAAGATGAGAAAGCTGAACTGATGGGCGGGGTGGCTGTGTAGATAATTAGACAGAGTCATCTGGGTCCTTGGTGATGTAGCTGAGTTGCTTAATCAACCTTGGAACCCCGCTACCTCTTGAATTCTTGCTATTCGAGGTAAAAACTTTGTCTTATGGTTTGAATCAGAGATCAAAAGTAGCTTACTGTAGCTCATGCCTGCCCCCAGGAGAAGCAAGGAGGAAAGCCCCAGCTTTAGAGTCACGAGGACCTGGTTTCCACTCTCACTTCCTGTAAGATGTTACTGAGGAACAAGTTATCTCAAAACTGAGCAACTTAAAAACACCAACCACGTATTATCTTTGGCAAATTTGCAAGTGGCTTGGATGAACAGGTCTGGCTTAGATTTCCTCCTCTTGTAAGACTACAAGACAAGTGGACAGGAGTTTTTATTGCAGTTTCCACAAGAAGGAACAGGCAGCTAAGGTAAGCAGGCTTACCTGTGACATGCCCTACGTACCAGTCCTGATTCAGGGTAAGAGAAGATTACACAAAGGTGTGAACACCCAAGACGTGAGGATCATCTGGACCATCCTCGAGGCTGGTTAGTTGCGACATGATTCAGAAGTAGATTAACCTCCGTATCTCAGTTTCTTTAGCTGAAAAAGATGGTAATAATGTATTAGTCACACTTCTTGGTTGCAAGTGTTAGAAGATGACTCTGCTTTACTTAGGCAAAAGGGGGAATTTATTGGATGAATTTGGGGGCAACTCACATAATAGAAAGGAGGCTGACATACTGAGGCTCATAAAATGTGCAGAAATAAAGGGAGGTCAGGGAACAAGCAACATCAAGCAAGACTGAAGTCTCAGGATGTGTTTGGTTGGGAAATGGATTGACATCATCTCCACTGCACTCTGGGCGTTGCTATCAGAGCTGAATTCTCAGCACCACCACTGCTGCTCTGGGCTTCCCAGGTTGTGCTGATGATAAAGAACCCTCCTGCCAGTCAGGAGACATAAGAGATGCAGCTCCCATCCCTGGGTCAGGAAGATCCCCCGGAGGAGAGCATGACCCCTATATTCTTGCCTGGAGAATCTCCATGGACAGAGAAGCCTGGCGGGCTACAGTCCACGGGCTTGTAATGAGTCAGATGTGACTGAAGAGACTTAGCCCACTGCCACTCTGAGTAACTCTCAATAACTTCTGCGTCCTGAAAGTCCCACACACGGGGACTTCCTGTCCCCTCTGCTTCCAAGAATTCAACAAACGTCCACAATAAAGATCAGCCTCCCGAGATTCTCATTAAACAAGAGTATGCGTCTTTGGAAAACTGAGAGTGATCAGTATTGTTGGTTATTTAACTGAAGGGGGAAAGCAGGCACAGAGTGGGTTTAGAGATTTCAAGTTTAGAGTGATCTCATCTTAGATCCTGAAGCATCCTGGTGACATTTCCAGACACACTGATCATTTCTAATCACACCTTCCTCCCACCCCTGCTCTCATATACATATGCAAATTTTAAATTGCTGAGCTTGATGGTGAAGGACAGAGAAGCCTGGCGTGCTGCAGTCCATGGGGTTGCATTGCAAAGAGTCAGACACGATTGAGCGACTGAACAACAACAGCAATGTAAATCCTATCTCCCCTCTGATCTGGTTGCCCTGTGACCATAGCTGGAAGCAAGAGAACAAACTGTGACCAACTGAAGAAAGTAAGGTGAAGGTTTCCTGTCCAGATTGCAACTGGGCTCCGTGGAGCCTTGACAGGAACCACGATTAACCTCACTCTCAAGTGGGGGCGCTTTCTCTTGTTATTATCTTTGCTTCTATCTCAGTTTGAGTTGTCAGGGCACGCAAGACACCTCTTCCCAGAGAGCTTTGTTAGTTGTTGGCATGGCTCTTACTGTTCAGACTCAACTATTTTGTTCAGAGTGTTTCCTGCCTTGGGTTTGAAGTCACTGAAGTTATCATATTTAACTTGTCAGTGACTCTTGCGACCCCGTGGACTCTAGGCTGCCACGCTCCTCTGTCCATGGAATTTCCCAGGCAAGACTACTGAAGTGGGTTGCCATTTCCTTCTCCTGGGGATCTTCTCAACCTAGGGGTCAAATCTGGGTCTTCTGCATTTCAGGTGGCGTTCTTTACTGACTGAACCACCAGGGAATCATTAAGAGGGCTTGCTAAACATAGATTGCTGGGCCCTGTCCCCAGAGTCTCTGACTCAATAGGTCTGGGGTGGGGCCTAAGAATGTGCATGGTTAGTAAGAGGTCAAGTGGGGCCAACGCTGCCCATCTGGGCTGCACTTTGAGAACCACTGACTTGGGTGACTTGACACTGGTGCTGGACTGCTTTGTAAGCTTCTTATACTCTCCTCAGTAATTAATTGCCTTTCATAAAGAAAGCCAACACAACACTCACAGAGCAAAATTCTATGAGACTCAGAGATAAATATTGAAACCTGATTTCAGTTAGAAAGACACTTGACTACATGGAAGAGAAACTTGACCACAGAAGCTTAACCCGGTAACAGTTTCTTATTTTCTCACATTCTCCAGTAGGCCAGAAGCTGTCCAAAGCTGGTGAGATGATTCCACATGATCAGGGGCTCAGGTTCTTGCTAACTTTCTTCTTTGCCACCCTTGGTAAATGGCTATTGACTTCATGGTCACAAGATGGCTGCTGGAACTCCAGGTATTGCCTCTATACTCTAAGCAGGAAGAAGATGAAAGATAAAGAGAATACGCATGTGGTAGATTTTCTGGCAGTCTCTCTATAGACTCTGTTTCCATCTCATTGGCTGGAACTGTGTCTATGGTCACACTTAACTTCAAAGGAGTTTGAGAAATCAAATAGTTTTAGTTCAATACTTGTTGACCCCAATAAAATGAGGAAAAAGGTAATCAGCAGTCTGTTTCAGCATTCACTTGCTTGACTCCCAAAGGATCCCACACTGTGTATTCAGGCCATTTCCACATACTGAGTTAAACCAACTATGCAATAGCTGAAGGGCCAAAGGCAGGTGTCCCTACATGAGAATTTCTCATTGCAGGTAAACAGTGTGATGTGAAAGGGTAAACTGGTTAGATATGAAAGGGTTAGAACTGATTTCTTTTTACAACACTCTGTGAAGTTTTATTATGTTTATGCATATTGATTTTCCAAGACAAGGCTAAACATGCTGGGCTTCCCAACCTATTTGACAAGAGAAGCTTTAAAACAATTTTCCTGGAGTATTTCCCTGACCCAATTTCCATGAGTCTTTTGCCAGGAAACCGTGATCTATACAGTATCAATTGTAGGTTTATTTTTAGAGCCTCCCTATGCAGAAGTAGCAAGCATGCTCTTCTCGAACCAATGGAATAGTTTTATTTTTTCTAAGGGGAAGGAAATGAAAATAAGAGCAGTTGGTGAGTCAGGACGTGGGATGTGGTGTTCGTCTGGAAACTGTGTGAACTTGACAAGAGCTTGCCCTCACTGAAGTTCCTGCTCTTATGTGCAAAATGCGACCTGTAGGCTGTCAATAGGCTGCATCCCAACAAACTAAAAATCTGCAACTTCACAGCTCTTAGAAACATTAGGGAGGGATGTCTAAATTAATCTTTGCTAATGGGAGATGAAGGCTTAAGAAAGAAAAAGGCTTAAGCTAGAAAAGTCTTTTAAAAGTCAAGAATAGTTTTAAGAGGAAAAAAATACCTTAATGAGTGTGAAGGATGGCAAATGTTTCCCATGACTGCCTAAAAATTGCCAGAAACTTGGCGGCTTAAAAACAACAACAAGGAACTTCTCTTGTGGTCCAATGGCTAAGGCTCTGTTCTCCCAGCGCAGTGGGCCTAGGTTTCATCCCTGGTCAGGGAACTAGATCCCACATGCCTAACTCAGCCAAATAAATAAAATAAATTTAAAAATAATAACAAACTTAATTATCTTCTAGTCCTGGAGGTCATAGCTCTGACGTGGGTCTTACTGGACTCAGCAAGGTTGTCAGCAAGATCGTGTCCCTTTCTGGAGGCCCTGGAAAAGAATTCACTTTGTGCATTTTCCAGTTTCTAAAGGCTGCCCACATTCCTTGGCTTGTGGCCCCCTTCCTCCATTTTCAAAACAAGAAACACTGCATCTCAGTGACTATGCTCTCTGTCACATCTTCCTCTCTGACCACAACTGGGAGAGGGTCTCCCCTTTTAAAGAACTGTGTGATTACTACATGTGTCTAGGTTGGGCCCAGCTAGACACTCCAGGATTACTCCCCCTCTCAGTGTCCCTAACTTAACCACATTTGTTGAGTCCCCTTTGCCATGTAAGGTAATGCATTACAAGTTCCGGGGATGAGGATATGGACATTTTTGGGAGTGGAGGGTGGGCATTTTTCTGCCTACCACATGGTTGAAATCTATTGTTTAAAGAAGTGTATGGGTTGAGAAACTAAAGGAGGTCACAAAAAAATTGAAATTAAGCTTAATTTGTGGGGTACAAAGAAGTAAGGAGAATTGATGTGAAAAAAAAAAAATCCAAGAATGAAGATAAGTTACAACGTTAACCAAAATAGGACAATGCCAGTTACCAGTGTTAGAAGCATTGAGCAGAGGGGAGGCTTAGTGTAGGATTATTTTTCCTCTATTGTGAATCACCCTTTTACAAAACGGAACTAAATATCTAAAACTCACACCATTTACAAAGCAAGCCTGTATTATTAATAGCATTAAGTTAGTCTTGCAGAGCCTGGCTTGGCTTTTAGGGGTGGAAGGTCACTGAGGAGGGTCTGAAGTCATCACAAAGCCCCAGACAGCATTTGACAGAATTTATAGGAAACCCGGGAGATGAGGGCAGCCTCGACTGTGTTTATTGGCTTCAGGCTTTGGAATGGAAAGGTACATGGCATTTACTTCCAAGCTGAGAGTGGGCTTTTGACTAAGGGTGGCTAAGTCATGTCAGGTGTCAGGGTGGCTGACATGTCAGTCCATCAGGGATCAGTAATATGGGAAGAACAGAACTCCAGTAGAGGGATCCAAGTGCAGGGTGTACAAGGAGGCTCGCTCAGCCTTGGCACTGTTGGCATTTGGATCTGTGTGCTGTAGGAAGGTTGTCTGCATCCTTGCATCCTACTCACCTGATGCTAGCAGCACCCTTTCCTCAGGTTAACCAAGAGTCCCCAGGCATTGCCAAATGTCCCTCAGTGGGGCAACAACGCCCTCGTGGAGAAACACTGGTGCAGACTGGGAAAGGGAGAAGAAGTGGTAAGCCAGTAGGTGAAGCCCAAGCTGCGAATGTACAATGAAATATTCTTGCTGTTGTTTAGTCGCTCACTCACGTCCCATTCTTTGTGACCCCATGGACTGCAACCCACCAGGCTCCTCTGCCCATGTAATTTTCCAGGCAAGAATACTGGAGTGGATTGCCTTGTCCTCCTCCAGGGCATCTTCCCAACCCAAGGATCAAACCTGCATCCCCTGCATCAGCAGGCAGACTCTTTACCCCTGAGCCACCAGAGAAGCCTACAGTGAAATATTATTCAGCTATAGAAAAAGAATAAAATAATGCCATTTGTAGCAACATGAATGGACCTAAAGATTATCATACTAACTGAAGTAAGCCAGACAGAGAAAGACAAATATCATATGACATCACTTACTTGTTGACTCTAACAGAAAGGGCCCAAATGAACTTATCTACTAAACAGAAATAGATTTACAGATATAGAAAATAAACTTATAGTTACCAGAGGGTAAGTGGGGAGGAATAAATTGGAAGATTGGGATTGACATATACACATTACTATACATAAAAGTAGCTAACTAATAAGGACCTACGGTATAGCCCAGGGAACTCTACTCAATATGCTGTAAAGGCCTATATGGGAAAATTATCTAAAAAGAGTGGATATCTGTATATGCATAACTGATTCACTTTGCTGTAGACCTGAAACTAACACAACATTGGAAATCAACTCTACTCCAATGAAAGATTATTAAAAAAAAATGCATTTTGAGAACTTAGGCTGCCAGTACACTCTGCGAGGGAGTCTTTCCCACGACCTCTGGCTGGAGCTTGTGGGCTGGTAGGAGCCTCCAGGAGCGTCCAGCTGGTGTGCATATTGGTCTCTAAGTTGGCCTCCAGGTCAGGAGAGTTTAGAATCATTTGTTCAGGGGTGGCACTCTGGCTGTTGTTCATTCGCTATGGAAGCACAGGCTTCAAAAGGCAACTCACCTGGGAAGGTAACAGGCTTGTTTGCAGTATAAACAGCTTGGGAGCTATTATCTTATTTTACTTCATCTAGGCTAAATGCCAGCCCCTTCTGACCCCAGGTTTGTAGAGGAGGGAGAGGAGGACCATGGAGGCTCTAGATGGAAGCAGGGCTGCCTCACGTAGACACAGATGAGTTTGTCAAGATCGAAAAGAATGCATCCTTGGTGGGTGAATTAGAAAAGAGTTTCCCTCTGGGCTGGTCAGGAGCAGGGCTAGGAGACCAGCTGGTATATGATCTGCAGCCCTGGCCCCTCTCAGCAGGGGGCCCAGCCAAAAGCTGCCCATCATGGGGAAGCCAAGCTCCACCTCCCACTCTGCATCCCACATGTCCCAGGAGACTGACCTTCACACATAAAACCTTGGGACTCAGATGGGACACTGGGGAGCCTCCAACTAGGAGAGATCCTCAACTGTATACCAGCAGAATTAGAATTTCAAACAATACATGGTCAGAAACTAAGGCAATGATTCTGTAGGAATGAGTTAAAGGTAGTTTAGAAATAAGAGCTAGAAGGGGCTATATATGAACCTGTCCATTTATAACTTTAGGACCTAGATGATGAGGAGGCTGCAGAGGTGAATGAAAGCGGTGCACTTTTTTTTTTATTAATTATTTTAATTGAAGCCTAATTACAATATTGTGGTGGTTTTTGCCATACATTGACATGAATCAGCCACGGATATACATGTGTCCCCCATCCTGATCCTCCCTCTCACCTTCCTCCCCATCCCATCCCTCTGGATTGTCCTAGTTCACTGCCTTTATTGCCCTCTTTCATGCATCAAACTTGAACTGGTCATCTATTTCACATACGGTAATGTACATGTTTCAATGCTAGTCTCTCAAATCATCCCACCCTCGCTTTCTCCCACAGAGTCCAAAATTCTGTTCTTTATATCTATGTCTCTTTTGTGGTCTCGCGTATAGGGTTGTTGTTACCATTTTTCTAAATTACATATATGCGTTAATATACTGTATTGGTGTTTTTCTTTCTGACTTAATACACTCTGTATAATACGGTGCACTTTTATGAGTGAGGGCAGACCACTGAGGGTACTCCTGAGTTTCAAGCTCCGATGGTCCGAGTTTAAGAGATGATGTTCCCCAAAGCTACCCATGGTCAGCTGTGTGCATTCTGTGAACTTCCTTCGATAAGCCTGGAAAACCAGAAGTGCTAATCCTCTTCTTGGATGAGTGAGGTATCATTCTGACAAAGGTCCAGAGAAAGACATTCTAAATCAAGAAAACTCTCAGTAAGTGCAGAGGCTTCCCCGTGTTATAGATGGAGACTCAGAAGCACAGTCAGGCCAGCTGCCAACACTTGTAGGGCCTGGGGTGAGAGAGGACAAGGGTCCTTACAAGACAAACAGAGGAGACAGAGGGAGGAGATGGGGAGGCCAGAGGCTAGAGTGATGCAACCACAAGCCAAGGAAAGCTGGCAGCCATCGGGAGCTGGTTGAGCAAGAAAGAACTCTCCCCTGGAGACTTCAGAGGCAGCACCGCCCTGCCCATACCTGACTCCAGACTTCTGGCCCCAGCACTGGGAGAGAATGCTTCCTATAGTTTAAAGTCACCACATTTGTATTAATTTGTCATGACAGCCCCAGGAAATCAGGGCTTATTACAACAATTACTAATAATGTTGAACATTTATTAGGCCTGATTATGTGCCAGGCACTCTGCTAAAGAGACATTTATTTTTTATTAAAAAAAATTTTTTTTTTATTAGTTGGAGGCTAATTACTTCACAACATTTCAGTGGGTTTTGTCATACATTGATATGAATCAGCCATAGAGTTACACTTATTCCCCATCCCGATTCCCCCTCCCACCTCCCTCTCCACCCGATTCCTCTGGGTCTTCCCGGTGCACCAGGCCCGAGCACTTGTCTCATGCATCCCACCTGGGCTGGTGATGTTTCACCATAGATAATATACATGCTGTTCTTTTGAAACATCCCACCCTCACCTTCTCCCACAGAGTTCAAAAGTCTGTTCTGTACTTCTGTGTCTCTTTTTCTGTTTTGCATATAGGGTTATTGTTACCATCTTTCTAAATTCCATATATATGTGTTAGTATGCTGTAATGTTCTTTATCTTTCTGGCTTACTTCACTCTGTATAATGGGCTCCAGTTTCATCCATCTCATTAGAACTGATTCAAATGAATTCTTTTTAACGGCTGAGTAATATTCCATGGTGTATATGTACCACAGCTTCCTTATCCATTCATCTGCTGATGGGCATCTAGGTTGCTTCCATGTCCTGGCTATTATAAACAGTGCTGCGATGAACACTGGGGTGCACATGTCTTAAAGAGACATTTATTTTTTTAAACCAGCACTACCTCATTTAAGCCTCATAAGATATGTGCTTTTATTATCCCCATTTTACAGATGAGGAAAGTGAGGTTCAAACAGGCAAAGTAGCTTGCCGAAGGCTGCATGGCTTATAAGCTAGGTTTGGACCCAGTTCTGTCTGACTCCAAAGTCCTCCTTTAAGCACTCAGAGAAGTCTCCTTGCCTGGTTCATCCAGCTGTCCTGGAGACAAGCCCTGTGTCTGGTGGCTTCTGGTTGAGTGTCATGTATTCTCCCCCACCACCCACCCTGACTCCTTACTTAAAAAGAGGCCCAATTCTTTTAGCGCCCTCTCCCCGAACCCTAACCCTCTCCCCGAACCCTAACCCTCTCCGGAAGCTCTTTGTTGCCACCTCAAAGTGGGGTGTAAATTACAGCCAGCTATCATGCTAACTCAGTGGATCATGGGAACACCGTTTCCTGTTATAAAGAAACATTTCAGGCACACACATAGCTCTTTGTACCTCTTTAACTGCAAGGTCATTGGGGTTCATTCGCAGATGTTGCCAACATGAATCAGAGATCTGGAGGAACTAGCTGTCCTTGGAGAAGGACAGCCGTCAGGATGGTTTCTTGTTGGTTTCTTTTTGCTGATTTTGAATTCATGCGAAGACTATTTCCATGTCCCAGGAGACATAGTTAGAGAAGTTTATTTTCTTAAGACTTAAAATATATTCTTTGAGCTCGCCATGCTATCAGAATGTCAACACTGGACACTGCTGATGGCATGATTTAGAAAGTATTTCTTTCCTTTTCTGCTTTTGCCCTATCTTTTGGGAATTAAACAAGGTTTTTCCCTCTATCAGCTGATGACCCCAATATCTGTGTGTGTGTGTATGAGTGGGTATATGTGGTGGTGGTGCTTGGGGGAAGGGAATCTGGATGAAGTGGTCATTTTTATTTTGTTGCCTTTTATTTCTTTTCTTTCATACAAAGCTATCCCATTTTACAGGTGGAAACATTGAATCTCGGTGAACCAAAAGAGTTTTCTCCCGGATGATTCCTCCAGACAGACTTCATTACAAACACGGTGCTTATCCTCGCAAGAAGCCTTCTGTTTAGTGACAATGGGAGCTGTTGTACAATGAGTTTTGAGGTTAATTTTAAAGCAAGTCATGTGCCCCTCCTGGTGCTCTGACCCAAATATGAGGCAGAGACTCTAAGTCGTGCACAGAGGAAACTGCTATCTATCAGGAGGCCCCACAGGAGCAGGTTGCTTGATTATGGGAACTTGAGCCTTGGTCTCAGCCTCTGTAAGCCTCTATCCTTTGGGATTCCTGTGGTGTCCACTTAGGGCCCTGCCTGGGGAAGAGTGCAGAGGGGACCCCAGTCCAGAGCCAGGCCCAGAGACTGAGCCTGGGTCACTTCTGTACCCAGATACTCAGAGCCATAAAGAAATGCTCGCCTAGCCTCTTCTGTGCTCACCAACAATGTCTTCTTGACGCATTTGAGGGATTGAGGGTGAAAGGGAAGGACAGAGCTGGGGCTGCCCACACTCTTTAAGCCAACCAGGAGATGAGATGCATTAGTTCAGACAGAAGCTCTGGTTTCGTAAAATGAAAGCTTACTCTTGATCCTACCTTTCTGAACCCCCTTTTTTTTTTTTTCTGTTTGAGGTTCTTGTACACAATCACCAGCCCCAGGACCTTCCGTCCTCTTTTGTTTCTCTAAACTGAAGCCTGCTTCCAGGAAAGCATCTGATAAATTCACTTGCATTAAGCAGGATGTTTTTGTTCAGTTGCTAAGTCAAGTCTGACTGTGACCCCATAAACTGCAGCACTCCAGGCTTCCCTGTCCTTCACCATCTCCTGGAGTTTGCTCAAATTCATGTCCATTGAGTCAGTGATGCCATCCAACCATCTTATCCTCTGTTGCCCCCTTCTCCTCTTGCCCTAAATCCTTCCCAGCATCAGGGTCTATTCCAATGATCTGGTTCTTCACATCAGGTGGCCAATGTATTGGAGTTTCAGCTTCAGCATCAGTCCTTGCAATGAATATTCAGGGTTGATTTCCTTTAGGATGGACTGGTTTGATCTTCTTGCAGTCTGAGGGACTCTCAAGAGTCTTCTCCACCACCACAATTCAAAAACATCAGTTCTTCAGCCCTCAGCCATCTTTAATGGTCCAAATCTCACATCCGTACATGACTACTGGAAAAACCACAGCTTTGACTATATGGACCTTTGTTGGCAAAGTGATGACTCTGCTTTTAAATACATTGTCTAGGTTTGTCATTGTCTTTCTTCCAATGAACAAGTGTCTTTAAATTTCATGGCTGCAGTCACCATCTCCAGTGATTTTGGAGCCCAAGAAAATAACATCTCCCACTGTTTCCACTTTCCACCCATCTATTTGCTATGAAATGATGTGAGTAGATGCCATAACCTTAGTTTTTGAATGTTGAGTTTTAAGGCAGCTTTTTCACTCTCCTCTTTCACCCTCATAAAGAAGCTCTTTAGTTTCTCTTTGCTTTCTGCCATAAGAGTGGTATCATCTACGTATCTGAGGTTATTGATATGTCTCCCAGCAATCTTGATTCCAGCTTGTGATTCATCCAGCCAGGCATTTTTGCATGATTTCCTCTGCATATAAGTAAGCAGGGTGACGATATACAGCCTTGACATACTCCTCCTCCAATTTTGCACTAGTCAGTTGTTCCATGTAAGGTTCTAACTGTTGCTTCTTGACCTGCATACTGGTTTCTCAAGAGGCAGGTAAGGTGGTCTGGTATTCCCATTTCTAAGAATTTTTCACAGTTTATTGTGATCCACACAGTCAAAGGATTTAGTGTAAACAATGAAGCAGAAGTAGATTTTTTTTTTTAATTCCCTTGCTTTTTCCATGATCCAACTGATGTTGGCCATTTGATCTCTGATTCCTCTGCCTTTTCTGAATCCAACTTGTACATCTATAAGTTTTTGGTTCTCGTATTGTTGAAACCTAGCTTGAAGGATTTTCAGCATTATCTTGTTAGCATGTGAAATGAACACAATTGTATGGTAGTTTGAGCATTCTTTGGCATTGATTTTCTTTGGGATTGGAATGAAAACTAACCTTTTCCAGTCCTGTGGCCACTGCTGAATTTTCCAAATTTGCTATCATATTGAGTATCTTTTCAGATTTGAAATAGCTTATTTGGAATTCCATCATCTCTACTAGCTTTGTTCATTGTAATGCTTCCTAAGGCCCACTTGCCTTCACCCTCCAGAATATTTGGCTCTAGGTGAGTGATCATACCATCATGATTATCCAGATCACTAAGACTTTTTTTGTATAGTTCTTCTGTGTATTATTACCACCCTCAAGCAGAATGAACAGCTGTTTTCTTCTGGAGAACATTTGCATTGGGAAGACTTCAAGCAAAAGTGATGGGTCTTTGTGCAACTTCAGAGAGAAGTTAGGTAAGAGGGAAGGGACATGCCTGGGGGCAGCCAGGGCTGGGGGGAGGAGGGAAGGTAGGCAGGAATGTGGACAGGAAAGCTGGGCAGACGGAGAAAGCAGACAGGTCAAGGGAAGATGGGGAAAGAATAAAGGCAGGAAATTTGAGGGTGCTGGTGTCAGGTGGTGGTGGCTTGACCAGTTTGTGTATCTGTGACCCTGAACCTGAGTGTGGGCTGAGCAGAACCTCAAAGCAATTCACTCCTTCTTTGTTGAGATGGCCAAGAATCTCTCAGAAGAGATGTTCAGAACCAGGCTGGCTGAGAACTGATACTGCCAGATGGTACAGCAGCCAAAATATTTACTGTGAGTCCCACGCTGTTTGGGAAGAGGCCGAACTTACATTTCTGCCTCAGACCTTGGTGGGTCCTGCCTCCTCTGCTGCTGGCCTCTGTGACTCACCGGTGACTCACGGCTTATCTCCGCAGGGATTTCTCTCTCTGAACCAGCCTCCTCTCTGGCATTCCAGTGAGAGATGCCCTGTGTCGAAAGAAGTCCTGACTGCATTTCTGGGAGAATGGCCCTGTCTTACTTTCCCTGTAATGTGAGGAGTTTGGACTCAAAAATAATCTTGTGAGGTGAACAGAAAAGCAAGCATGCTCTCTGTTTATATGTGGGGAAGCTACGAAGGACCATCATGTCCCAGGTTTCCAGGGGCCCAGCAGGAATCTGGACCTTGAACTCGGGTCTTTCTAACACAGTAGGGACTGTCAATTCACCTGGAAATTATCTAATGACTCATGCAAGATCACATAGTTTCTTGCTGCCTCTAAAATCAAAATGTTGTTTTTCTATAAAATCACAATTTAAATATCAAAAGAAGTATCCTCAAGGGGAAAGAGTATTTCTCCCCCTCCACCCCCACCTTTTTTTTTGTTGTTGCAAAGCACTCATTTTAGTTAGAAGTTTAATCTCTGGGTGATAGACTGATTCTGTCAAAAAAAAAAATTAATGACTTTCTCATTTTACAAATAATGTTTATTGCAGAAACTCTGGAAATTTTAGAAAAACACCAAGGGGAAGATAAAAATCACCTGTAATTTCCCATTCAGGTGTAATTGTTATATACTTGTTATAACAATTATAACAGTATAATTGCTATTGACATTTTGATATCCTTCCTGTCTTTTTTTTCAGGCACCTAGAACCATCTTTTAAGAAACTGAAAAAAATGTGGTATAAACTGATGAATAACTTGCTTTTTCATTTAGCATTTCCGTGACCATTTTTCTCACATGATTCAGTTTTTTTCAAAGCACATTTGATCCACTGCATACTATCCTATGAATGGATAGTACCTAATTCATTTAACCCATTGGAGGGACTTTTAGATTGTTACCTTTTTTTTCTTTTCCTTTTAAAAAACTTCCACAATGGGCATCCTTGATCTTATAAAAAATTTAGTGATGTTTCCACCCAGTGATTTGTCTGAGTGTTGGTTTGCAAAAAATTTAAAATGGGGGCAGATAGAGAGGTATTAGGCATTAGCTTGATTTTTGTTGGTTGGAGAGGGAGAGAATTGAGGCCACTGGTTTCAAGTGTCTCCTCTGTAAAGGTCCCCTCCTTGTGATGTGCTCTCAATTCTGCTCCTCTAACGTGGCCTTCACACTATTCATCACGTCAGCCTCCTCTGTAGCTGCCACTGCTTTCAGCTGTCATCCTCTGCTCCCCCCTGGTCCCTGCCTGGTGGGGATGACTCTCATCGCAGCCCTCCTGGTCTCTCCGGCTGTTGATGAATGTTTTCTGTGTCCCAACTCAGTGCTTGAAAAGTTATTTCTAAGAGCAGCACGTCCTTGAGGGATCCTTGTCACGGTATCTAAAGTCAGGTGCTCAAAACTCTTTGGCAAATCACTGTACGGTTGGTTTTCCTGTGGGTGCAGCCCACTGCTCTGCCAGAGACACTCTGGCAAGTGGCGGGAAGCCCAGGGGTAATTGACAATGGTGACCTCGGGGTTTCCTCTCATTCCCTCGCTGGACCAGGCTAACATCTTCTCATCAGGCACTATTAGTTGGTGAGTTCTAATAACAAGGTTGTAATTCAAGAAACAGCTGAAGAGAGGTCATAAAATCAAATAAGGCCTAACTAAGCACTTTTTTTTTTTTTTTTACTGAGCACCTTTCAAAATTAAAAAAAAAAAAAAAAAGAATCTCTTGGGTTGCAGGCTTCTAAAAATAATTTCCAGCGCTGTCCTTCACCTTCACAATTATTTTTGTCTTCACTTCTAAATCTGAACAGCACTGAGCAGCAGAATTTATCCATTAAGTTCATAAGAGAACAGACAGCTCATTTATTCTTAACAGTGGTGGGATTTGACTGTTTACCATCATATGTTCGATTCTGAAATACATATGGGCCCACTTTGCTGAGATGACATTGATATCTTATTGATAACCACAATGCCTTTTTTTTTTCTGAACTTTTTCTTTTTTTGCATTTGTTTAGTTCAGGGACCTCCCCCTTTATTTACTTTTATTTATTTTAAAAATTTATTTTTTAATTGAAGGATAATTGCTTTACAGAATTTTGTAGTTTTCTGTCAAACATGAACAAGAATCAGCCATAGGCACACCCGTGTCCCCTCCCTCCGGAACCTGCCTCTCGTCTCCCTCCCCATTCCACCCCTCTAGGTTGTAACGGAGCCCTGTTTGAGTTCCTCGAGTCACAGAGCAATTCCCATTGGCTATCTGTTTTACATATGGTATTGTAAGTTTCCATATTGCTTTCTCCATACATCTCATGCTCTCCCCCCTCCCCTCCCCCCGTGTCCACAGGCTGGTTCTCTATGTCTGTTTCTCATTGCTGCCCTGAAAATAAATTCATCAGTGCCATCTTTCTAGATTCCATGCATACGTGTTAGTGCCTTTTTAAATTTTTTTATTGAAATATAGTTGATTTACAATGTCATGTTAGTTTCAGGTATATAGCATAGTGGTTCAGTTACACATATACATAAATATAGACATTCTTCTTTTACATTCTCTTCCAGGACGGTGTCCTTCTTGTGAAGGACAAGATTACTGCAGGCCCCCACCCCACTCAGAGACGGTGTGAGCGACCTCCATGCTAATCATCTCCTGTCCATTCACTCACAAAATCATTTATTCAAACATCTGAGACTCTCCTATGTGCCAGGCAAGAGAAAAAGCCCTCAGTCTTCCAGGTGGGAGACAAATAAATACATAACAATGAAACTCTTACAAGGGAAAATAAAGCCAAGTAAGAGACAGGCGTGTGTGAGGAGGGTCTGGGGGAGATATTTTAGATCTGCTACTTAGGGAAGGGGACGTCCCTGGTGGCTTAGTGGTAAAGAATCTGCCTGCCAATGCACAAGACCTGGGTTTGATCCCTGGGTTGGAAAGATTTCCTGGAGAAGAGATGGCTACCCACTCCAGTATTCTTGCCTGGGAAATCCCATGGACAGAGGAGCCTGGTGGGCTACAGTCCATGGGGCCAAAAAGAGTCGGATACGACTGAGTGACTAAACAATTACTACTTAGAGAAGGCCTCCAAATTTAGGGAAGTGGCATTTAAGGTGGCAAGATCAAGTCACGGAAATAGCTTATCTGGGGATGAAGAAGCAAGGACGAGGCCTCAGGATGGTAAGGGCTCTGAGAGGGAACCAGTGGAGTGTGGCCGAAGCCCTGAGCAAGAGTGTGGCGGGAGGTCTGAGGGAGTTTGGCAGGTCAGAAAGATCCTACAGGCGATGGGAAAGATCTAGGTTTTTATTGTTGGCGAGCAATTGTTTGGAGGTGGCCCTGAGGCAGGGGGAAGATGGTGACCCTGAGGGGACCTTGGTCAGCTCTACTATGCCATATTCCAAATGCCATTCACTGCAGACTCTGGAGTCCCTGAACCCAGCCGTGATAACCTTGGGTCCCAACAAGCTGGGAGCATTTAGCGATTATTTTTTTAAATTGACCTGTACAGTTGTTAACAATGTTGCTACTTTCTAGTGTACTGCAAAGCGATCCAGTTAAACATACACATGTGTCTATTCTTTTCCATTACAGGTTATTACAAGGTATTGAATATAGTTTCCTGTGCTATACAGTAAGTCCTTGTTATCTATTTTACATATAGTAATGTGTATACTGGAGAAGGCAATGGCACCCCACCCCAGTACTCTTGCCTGGAAAATCCCACAGATGGAGGAGCCTGGTAGGCTGCGGTCCATGGGATCACTAAGAGTCAGACACGACTGAGTGACTTCACTTTCACTTTTCACTTTCATGCATTGGAGAAGGAAATGGCAACCCACTCCAGTGTTCTTGCCTGGAGAATCCCAGGGACAGGGGAGCCTGGTGGGCTGCCGTCTATGGGGTCTCACAGAGTCGGACACGACTGAAGCGACTTAGCAGCAGCAGCAGAGGCAATGTGTGTACAGAAAAACATCTATTTCTGCTTTATTGACTATGCCAAAGCCTTTGACTGTGTGGATCACAATAAACTGTGGAAAATTCTGAAGGAGATAGGAATACCAGACCACCTGACCTGCCTCTTGGGAAATCTGTATGCAGGTCAGGAAGCAACAGTTAGAAGTGGACATGGAACAACAGACTGGTTCCAAATGGGGAAAGGAATATGTCAAGGCTGTATACTGTCACCCTGCTTATGTAACTTATATCAGAGTACATCAGTATATCAGAGTATATCATGTATACTGATATACAGTATATCAGTATATCAGAGTACATCATGAGAAATGCTGGAATCAAGATTGCCAGGAGAAATATCAGTAACCTCAGACACCCTTATGGCATAAAGTGTAGAAGAGCTAAAGAGCCTCTTGATGAAAGTAAAAGAAGAGTGTGGAAAAAGTTGGCTTAAAGCTCAACATTCAGAAAACGAAGATTATGGCATCCAGACCCATCAATTCATGGCAAATAGATGGGGAAACAGTGGAAACAGTGGCAGATTTTATTTTTGGGGCTCCAAAATCACTGCAGATGGTGATTGAAGCCATGAAATTAAAAGACTCTTACTCTTTGGAAGGAAAGTTATGACCAACCTAGACAGCATATTAAAAAGTAGAGACATTACTTTGCCAATAAGGCCCATAGAGTCACGACTATGGTTTTTTCAGTAGTCATGTATGGATGTAAGAAAGCTGAGCGCCAAATTGATGCTTTTGAACTGTGGTTTTGGAGAAGACTCTTGAGAGTCCCTTGGACTGCAAGGATATCAAACCAGTCCATTCTAAAGATCAGTCCTGAGTGTTCATTGGGAGGACTGATGTTGAAGCTGAATACTTTGGCTGCCTGATGTGAAGAACTGACTCATTTGAAAAGGCTCTGATGCTGAGAAAGATTGAAGGCGAGAGAAGGGGATGACAGAGGATGAGATGGTTGGATGGCATCACAGACTCAATGGACAGGAGTTTGGGTAAGCTCTGCGAGTTAGTGATGGACAGGGAAGCCTGGCATGCTGCAGTCCATGGGGTCACAAAGCGACTGAGCAACTAAACTGAACTGAGTGTGTATCTGCTAATCCCAACCTCCTAATTTACCCTCCCCCACCTCTTTTCCTTCCTGATAAACAAGTTTGCTTTCTATGTCTATGCCTCTGTCCCTGTTTTGTAAGTAAGCTCATTTGTATCAGTGTTGCCCTGCAGACCATGTGATCTGTGTGATTTCCCCAATCCCGGACTGCCACACTGAGTTATATGAAGTTACGTAATTGGACAAGGTCATAGGGTGCTCTGACACCACCATAGACTAGGTGGCACATGTATTTCTCACAGTTCTGGAAGCTGGAAGTCTGAGATCAGGTGCCAGCATGGTCGGGTTCTGGTGAGACCCTCTTTGGGGCTGCAGACTGCCAACTTCTTCTAGCATCCTCATATGATGGAAGGCAGAGAAGCAAGCTCTCCTGTGACTCTTAGAAGGGCATGAACCCCATAAATGGGGATTTCCCCCTCAGGATCTCATCTTATCTTAATTGCCTCCCAAAGCCCATCTCCTAAAACCATCACATGGGGTAGGGGGAATAGGGTTTCAACATATGCATTTTTCAGGGTCACACATTCAGTCCATGACACATGATATAATGTAAACTCAGATCTAATTGACTGGAAAGCCTGTTTTTCTTACTATACACCATGATGTCTAGTCCTTTCTGATTCCTCCATTCATTCATCAAAACACTGGTTGAACATTTGCTGTGCCTGGTGCCATGCTAGGCACACACTAGGGATTGGACACAAGTAAGAGACAATTCCTGTCCTCAAGTGTCTTACAATCAAATGGGCTGTTCAGAATCCATACTGCATCTCCCAGAAAGGAGTGAGATTATAACACAACCTGTACCACCCATATATGCACCCACATACACCATTTTAGATTTTCTGAAATGGAGATTTGTTTTATTCTTCTCATTTAAAGGATGCTGGCAGCTGCCAGGCAGGATGGGCCACTGCCAGGCATGAAAATCACCCATTGCCCCATTTGTCCTCAGATGACCTTGGTACTACCAATTCAGTTGGATATCGCTTAAATTTGGATCCTTGTCACTTAAAAAAATCTTCCAAGAGCTCACTGTATGGTGCAGGGCTGAAATGATAAGGTATCAGTGTGGAAGCCTGCCAATCACATGGAGAGCAGCAGGAACCCCGGGTGTTCAGTGAAGTGTCAGAGCCCAGTACGAGGCTCACTCATCCTCCGCCAAGGGCCACCATTCAGGTGGAGGACAGCTCTGTCAAGACCTTCCAGATGGCTCCTGAGAGAATGCGGGAAACTTCCAGTGATATCTTATTCCGCTCAGGAAAATAAGAACCACCAATTTAAACACATAAGCAGACACCCCAACATCCTTCCATATGCCTCAAAACCATCTCAAGTATGATAGCACCCGAGATATTCTCAGCATCAGTACTCTGCTTGTGTCCTTCAGAACAGTCACGATAATATGTAATTATTCGGTTTGCTTGTTTTTGTCTTTCCTCCAAAATGAGGTTATCTTTTCATTGCTGTTTCCCCAGCAACTGGCAAAATGCCCGGAGCAGAGCTGGATCATCACTAAGGGTGGGGGGAAGGGCATATTTCTGAGATGGCATTTACTTATTACCAGGGACTAAAGCAATTTGGAATGGTCTTCAGTGTTTGGGAAACTGACTCAAAAGTTTTACGGTAATGCTGATGAAATAAGTGTTGTGTTGATATCTAAGTAAATATATGCTATGGTCAGTTCTTTAAAAAACAGTAATAATGCAAAATGTAATTTTTTTCTGACTTTTATTAAAAATTATAGGTATGATTTGCTATTATCTTTTAGGACTTGGCAGTTTTCTTTACTCAATGGCATCACAGAAGGAAGAAATATACATAAAAAGCATAAATCAGATAGTTTTAAATCAGATAGTTTAATATTTGGGGATCTTTGTACAACTCTCCCAGCATCTCTAATCCATTAACTGAAACCTCTCACTAGACAATGTGCAGGTTCCGAACAATTTAAAGTCACACCAACATAGCGTGGAGCTAAATGATCACCCTGGTGGGAAGGGAAGCAGCTGTAATCCTGTGCTTTAGGAGCAGGTCCGAGGGGCTGCCTTCCGGGCAGCTCCCTGCAGGGTGAGTGCACCAGCCTGGAACAGGCGGGTCCATTAGAGCTCTGATGTCATGCTTACCTGGGCAGGTCACAGAGGCTCTCTGGGTCTGAGCTTCCTCGTTTGTAAAAAGGGGCTGACAGACGCCACTACCTGACACGAGGAGGAAAACACGTGTGTCTTATGCTCAGTGGAGCCAAGGTACACGACGCAAGTTTCAGGTGGTTGGTGCTGCCATGACATCGCCATAGACCAGGAGGCTTAGGACAACAAACATTTATTGCTGGCAGTTCTGTAGGTTGGAAAGGCTGAGACCAAGGTGCAGATTTGGTCATCTTCTCCCTATAACCTCACCTGGCAGAAGGGATGCTCAAGCTCTCTGGGGCCTCTTTCCTTCATAAAAGGCGCTCATCCCAATCACAAGGGGTCCACCCTCATGACCTCATCCCCTCCCAATCCCACCGCCTTAGGTTTCAACACATGAACTTTACAGGGACACAGACATGCAGACCACAGCAGGGCTCCCCACCTGACTCCCTTCTAGAACATCTGAACCAAGCTGTGTGCCTTCAGTGATTTGGAAGCATCAGGGCTGCTCGGCTCCGATGGGAAGACAGACTGCTGCCTCTAGAACAGCACTCCTTCTCTGGTGCTTTTATTCCATCAACGAGTCTTTTTCTTTTTAATCTGAACTTTGTACTTTCCTCTTCTCCTGCCTCTGAATCTACAGAAACCTCATCACTGATCCCACCACAGGTCTTGGGACACAAAACACATGCACTTTGATCTTGGGTTTCAGTGTGGACACTTGGCAGGTACTTGAATCCTTGACCTCTTTTCATAAAGGGCCACATTTAAACCACTGCCTATCTATTCTTTTCTGTACTGAGATATATTTAAAACATACTGCTAGTTCTTTCTCAAATATAGTCTCCAAACATCAGGCCCATGACCTAAGTTTTAAGACTCTAAAGCCCTGTCTTTAGTTTGGAGGAATTTTTCAGAAGGTCCAAGTCCTCTTTGAGTCTGCTCCCTCTGATGATTTCCTTCAGGTTTTTTTTTTTTTTTTTTTATATTTATTTATTTGGCTGCACTGGGTCTTAGTTGTGGATTTTTTTTTTTTTTTTTTAGTTGTGGCATGTGGGATCTAGCTCCCTGACCAGGGATTGAACCTGGGCCCCATGCATTGAGAGCAGAGTCTTAGCCACTGGACCACCGGAGAGGTCCCATGACTCCCTTCATTTTATGACATGAGTGCCAATTCTTGTAACCACCCTCCTGTCCTCCTTAGCTCTGCTCGAAAGGGAGAAGAGGAGGTGGGCATCTGGGCAGGAGGCATGGCTACCGATGGTTCTTTTAAGGCTGATTACTAGCAAGGAAGGAAGGAGTAATTCCAGAGAAAGAGCCCTGGGAACTCTGAGCAACATTCTGCACATTTTATCAATGGGAACACCCAAATTTTTACACTCTCCTCCCACTTTACCTCTTACTTTAAAAATAAGCTGTTTCTCCCACACATCCAATGGTTCTGTGAAATGTGTTGTGTCTCTTCCGTACTTGTTTCCTGAACTTGGAATGCTGTCTCCCTAGCAACTTTCAGCCACCATCTACTGAAATCTAGGTCATCTTTGAAGACTCAGATTGAACGAGCTTTTCTTAGTCACCTTGCTAGAAGGATTCTCTCTCCCTGGACTCCTATGGTTCTTGTCAACGTCATGCTCCCACCACAAACCATCCTGTGCGGGAGTCATCTGTGTGTATGTTTGATCCCAGTCCAGAAACGGCTCCTCTGGGGACTGGCATTTCTCACACATCCCTGTTTGCCCAATACCCCTCAGTCCTCTGCACCAGACACTCTCCCGGTGAACCACCTGGTCAACACGAAACACACACGCGGGAGACACACGGGATGGTGAGCACGGGCAGGAGTGTGGATGATCGAGAAGTGGATGCCCACTGACCACCACGTCACCAGTCACGAGGTCCCACTCTGCCCGTTCCTACAACTTCTGTCCCGGAGCCCAAGATGTCTTCATAAGCTGGGTGCAACATCCCACACCAACTATGGCAAAAGTCAGCCTGGGAACTTTCTCGCTTTGGTTAAGTGCCATAAGTATGTTGGGAAAGAGAGAAAATGAAGCTCATAAAAATACCAAGGACAACATGGATGAGTTTTAAATCTATGCCTGGAATGAGAATTAGTGAGAGCAGAGAGCAAACTAAGGCAAACACTATTCTGCTGCCATCTCCATCGAGGGCACTATTCTCCAAATTGATGCTGAAGAGGAGAAGCTATTAGTATTTGAAATCCTGGACTGATAAGGGAAGAGTGTGAGATATCTGTTTAAAATCAGTTCACGTGAAATATACCCATGTCTGTGGATGGATCACAGAACTACCGGCAGGGCTCTGCAGGAATGATGCGACAGACCAGAGGTTGAAGAACCTGCTGTTTTCCCAAGAGGGAATAAAGCAGATTCCAGAAATTCCGAAATAGTGGTGTAATGTAAAACTGGCACAAAATTTGGAATAATAGTCATACTCCTAACAATTGCTGGTTTCTTTTCAACTTTTAAAAATAAAAAAAAAAAAATTGTTTTTATTTGGCTGCATCAGATCTTCATTGCGGGCATGCAGACCTATTGGAATCTTCCTACACCA
This sequence comes from Cervus elaphus, assembly GCF_910594005.1. Lineage (NCBI taxonomy): Eukaryota > Metazoa > Chordata > Mammalia > Artiodactyla > Cervidae > Cervus > Cervus elaphus. Next base: position 25,769,960 of record NC_057821.1, read on the forward strand.
GGGATTGAACCCATGTCCCCTGCATTGCAAGGCAGATTCTTCACCACTGAGCCACCAGGGAAGTCTACTTTTCAACTCTTTTGATTCAACAAAGTATCCTACCCAAGAACTTCCTCTCCTTTGTGATAGGATTGTCAGAACAACTAGTCAAGGAACTAACAGTAAAACAACAGCTGATCTTTAGAGCGATCAGTGGTATGGACTGAAGGTAACAGATAACACAGCGTTCACGCTTTGCTGGATTTGGCTCCAAGAGCTTTGTATACTTTGTTCATCTATTTGACCCTTGTAATGAGCCTGTAGGGTAGGTACTGACATCATCCCAATTGGTAGATGGGAACACCGAGGCCAAGTTAAAGCAATTTGCCTAAAGGTCATAGTGATAGGATACCAACCAGCAGTGTGGCCTCTGAGCTGTGCTTCCCACATTAGGCTACACTGCCTTACCTGTAAATGGCAAGGCTGCTCAGAAGGGGAAGTGGGAATCCTCCCTTTTCCATACAGGTGTGTGAACTTGCCCTTCCACTTCCATACAGACAAGAGGAAAGGGTGGAAACCATCTGGCCTGCTCTGCCCTCTGACCCACTCACTTCTCTAAAAGGCGGAGGGTGACTTTCTGGTTGCCAAAGTTGGAGATACTATTGAGCATCATAGGCATCCGGGCACAAAACTTGACACAGAAAGGGAGCTTGTAGCTAAAGCTGGGTAAATTCCAGAGCTGATATTCAAAATATCTTAATCATCAGTTCATCACCAGACCAACAGACTAGGGCAGCCACAACAGCAGTGAGCTGGAGCTGACCGTGGTATGTCAACAGGGTATTTGGAGAGCCCTGGTGCTGTCTGTGTGTCCCCAGCCAGCCTCCTCAGTGACAGATAAGCTATGCTGATTTCCATCAGTCTGGTTTTGATGTCTTTTCAATTTGTTCTGGTCTGAGGGGAAGGACAAGGATGTAAGTAACCATCACCACCAAACCCCAACAGTCCTCTGCACTTTTCAAGTGATATTCCCAATACTAAATTCAGTTTCTGATGACATTTTGAAGGTGATATTAACAAACGAGAACATACTCAAAGCCAGGGTTAGGTCTGCACTAGGAACCGTGTGGTATGAAGTGGAGGAAGGGACAAGGGGCTGTTCATTTCCTCACTTCTATTGTGGGTACGGACGGACCCAGTAAGTCAGACTGGGGAAGGCGTGGGGGGTGGGGGGGGTGCGGTGCGGGGCAGGACCTGGGATGTGAAATGGTCTTTGGCAAAGAAACTGACAGAGCTGGACCCTTGTTACTCTAGACTAGGGGTCACAGAACTGCAGCCATAGGTCTTCTGTTTTGCAAATAAAGTTCTACTGGAACACAGCCAGGGCCAACCATTTACATATTATCTGTGTAATTACCTGTGTAATAGGCTGCTTTTGAGCTCTACCAAAGGTGGTTGAGCAGTGTGGACAGCAAAGCCTAAAACAGGCAGTAGCTGACTCTTTACAGAAAAAATGTGCAAACCTCTGGTCTAGATCTAGGGAAGTAATTCTAACAGCTTGGGGAGAGGAAGGGGGAGAGGAGGGAAGAAAAAGGAGTGGGCTCAGAGCTGGGGTCTTTAGTATGGAAACCAGGGAAGGCTTAGAGGAAGGAAGTGGGGTGCAGCCACCACCATGCCTAACGATGTGGGGATCCCTCCTAATAAGAGCTGAGCCACAGTATAACCTTCCAAACTGAATTATTTACATCATTTTTTCGGGTGACTTCCTAGATGGTGAAGAAAACAGACTTTTCTCCAGTCTTTCAGAATTAGTAGCATATTAACAATGTGAAACCAAGCACAGGTAATCAAAAATGTTTTAATGATTAATTTTAGAGATTATTTAACATTGTGGGTATATCTAGATGAGCTTAAGCACACTTTGACAGCACACTATTGAATGTTATAGTTTCTGTGTTGAAATATGTAAAGACATTCTCAAACTAGTACCTAGGAAGACATACATTTACAAATATACACATTCTAGATTTGATAAGGTAAATGTAAACAGATGCCGTGATTCCTTCCAAACAGAAAACCCACAAGACTAATTAAGAGAACCCAACTGGCTCCCTGTAACATGAATGTGCAAAATTAAAGCATGATAAACTGATATTTACATAAATATCAAACCATTCATTTATACATTGTCAATGACCTTCTCAGATGTGTCACGAGTGGTTCAATGAATGTTTTTTTCCTCCAGTGGAGAAGGTATTCAGAGGCTAAATTTCAACACTTTAAAATGACACACACACAACAGTCTTTATCTGTTTGACCACTGCTTCTAGGGTATGAGACATGATTTTAGGATAAGCAGTCTTATTTTTAAACAAGCATTTCTAAACAAATCTTTATAGAGTCGGAGCAGGAAAAAAAAACCTTACAGGTGCTATTAGATTCACATTAACCAAATCATCTCTACTCAGCTCTCCAGTTCTCTCATGCTGCAGCTATCTGCTTAATTTTACCTTGAATTTTTCTAAGGTCCTTCCCACCCCACCCCTCCCCATTCATTATGGTAAGCTAGGCACATTTTCAAAGGAAGTTTGTGTCAAAACAGATAGATAGCAGTATAGAAATCAATCCAAATTTGGACCCTGGCAACCAGTCCCCCCACTGCTCATCTACGGGCCTCTGTCAAATGGTTAACTGTTTAGTCATGTCTCTTGAAAAGTATACATCTTCTCTAAGTGGAAAGCAAAATGGGCTTTGTTTCCTGTATAAAAACACTTACACTTTGGAAATTTAAAATGGCCTACTCATCCTACACACTTCCTGAAATTTTGAAGACAAAGAATATATATTTAAGTTTCATCAAGACTGCTTTAGCTCCTCCCTCCCTTTTTACATTATTAACAGTGGCACTCAAAATAAAAAAATAAGATCTGTTAAAAAGTTAAACTGACTGTTCCACTAGATCTGAACCTGCCTGATTTAAAGCCACATTACAAAAACTGAAGGTGCCGATTTCACACGGACAAGTCACCTGAAGTTCTGTGTCACACGTTAAGTTTCATAATCACGGTTGTTGACTTTTCTGAACGGAGCTATTAGAAATGAATAAAAACTTGAAACATACCCTAATTGAACTAATAAGCTTTGGGCCCTGCTTTTTCAATTTTAAGGCATGTGTGTTTCTCTACTGTAACAACATTATACAAATTTACAATCACATGCATGATCTACAGTAAAAAAACAAAAAAAAGAAAAGTTTGGATTACAGTGTTATTAAATTGTGAATCACAATTCAGCACCTATCATGTTATAACTAATAAGGCAACAGCAGTGTCGTGTACTACAATAACACGCCCTCCACAGTCTAGCGCAGGGGTCGGTGAGAGCCCAGAAATGTTAAAAAATCTTACGTCTAATTGGATAATCTGTCTACGTTTTCTAGGGGTTTGGAACTGATGGAAGAGGTCCTACGTGAGTCACTATTGTAGGCTGACTAGTTACAGCAGCTGTTAACGAGCATCGGGCACAACTCAGATGTGCTTACAATCAGATGATGCGGTTCAGAGGCTGCCAACCCTCGGACCTCAGTCCTCCCGCTGCTTCCGTTGTTTCACATTGTTCTCCAGGGAAGAAAAGCTGCTGGTGTGGCCGTTCACGGCGGCCACAGAGCCGTTCTGGTGGTCCTTTTGGTGCTCTCTCCTCCGGGAGACCCCCTTCTTGTTGTAGGTCTGCAACACATAAGGGCAGATGGGGGCCACAGCAGGGATGGGGGTCGGGGTGGGGCCCAGCCACATCCCTACTGCCGGGGTTAGAGCCTCTGGGGACCGGTGTCACCATATTAAGAAGCAATGTCTGTGGTCAAGTGATCTGGAAAATGTGTGTTTTTTTTTTTTTGCCACTGGTTTCAATCATTCTTTCATTTTCTGAGGTTCAGCCTGGGTATGTTCACTGAGTCATGGGCAGAGGTATGGATGCTATTTGACAATTAGGTTGAAAATACAATTTACACTTCACTCGGCTCTGCCCTGCTGTCTCCTGCTGTCACTCACATCCTCTGCCTTCAAAACTGTCTCATGGCTTCAGCAACTGTCTTGGCCCCTTACTTACAAAGCACTCTGCCATGAATGGCAGTCAAAACAGGTGTGACTTCAGCTTCACTGGACCCCATCTTTTCTTTAACCTCCCTTGTATCTGTCACTGCCCTGAAGTGTAGCATGAGCTACCAGCCAGGCAGGAGGAAGATGCAACTCAGAGCCGCCACCCCAGATATGTCTGGGAAAAGTTGTCTGTCTGGAGGGGGCGCAGGGAGGGGCAAGTGTGCTGGGCACCCCTCGGCCGGGCATGGAGGGGGGTGGTGCTGCTGCATGTGAGCTGGCTTTCCTGCCTCTGCTCAGGGCCTCTTATTTTGCTCCTGTTCAGCCCCTGTGCCTGCCCGGAGCCAGGCCCTGCTGAGCAGACACACACGAGACCCAGGGGTAACGGGACGTAGGAGAGCCAACAGTGACCACACAAGGTCAGGGTATCAGCCCTAAACAGACCCTTCTGTGGGCAGAAACCTATACCACATCATGCACTTGGGAATGATTTGCGCCCCCAAGCCTGAGCAGTGGGGAGAGGAAGTGTAAGAAAACTGGGGAAAAGGGCTGATTTCTATCTGTAGCTGGGTACTGTAATGGAAAATTCTTCAGATATTTAATTTAGCCCTGGGGTTTAGGGCAGTGGGGCTGAGAGACTGAGATTGAGACTCACTATGCCATGTCTGCAGCAGCCCCAGGGAAGCAGAATGGGACAGCTCTGCTTTCCCACAGGGCCCCGGAGCCTCTTGTGCCAAAGCCCCAGAACTCCAAGGTCTGGCCAGACTTCAGCACCTTCCACAGTGGCAGTGACCCCACCTCCACCCCGCTCCCGCCAAGGCAGGGGCTCCTCAATAAAGGAATGAATGAGGGCCTTGGCTGCAAGGACCCCAAATCCCAACCACCACAGAAGAGTGAGATTTACCTGAATGTAGAAGTTTGTGAAGAGGGCGATCAGAGAAATCATGTATCCGATCTGGAAATACAACCAACCGAGAGGGAAGGTGCACGGCCAGACGACCCCACAGCTGGTCTGGATGATGGTCAGCACGAACTGAAGCTGGGTGGGGAGCAGACATAGCTGAATATGCGGCCATGGCCCACGGTCAAGGTGTCTGCCAAATGGGTGCTCTACCCTGCACCCCTGAGTTTGGGAATGGACACTTACTAACCTTTCTGTAGGTACAGAGGTCATTTCAAAATCAGGAGGCATATGCTAAACGTATCCCAAAGCTGTTATGCATCTGTATTTGTCTTACGTATACACTCCTCCCTTTCCAACTGCTTAAGTCACCTTCTCTAAAGCTCGGGGAATAGCCAGCAACACTTTCATTGTATATTTGGAAGTGCTAGGAGTAGATTTACAACATACACACATCAAAATCCTTATGTTGTACATTGTAAACTTATACCGTATTATATGTGAATTAGCTTTCAATGAAGCTGGAAGGAGGAAAAAAGGAAACATGTTTAAAAAACCCAACACACACACACACTTCAGGAATGCAGTACAGGAGATGTTTATTCTTCACAAAGGAAGGATGGGCATGGGGTGTATGTTTAGAGGGACCAGGAACCTCACTGCAGGATGTGCAATCTCATGGGACCCTTTCCCCATCCTTATCCGTGGACCTTCTGATTTGGTGAAGGCTGGGGTTGGGAGACAGACTTACTCTCTTCCTAGGATATAATGCTAATTCCATAGATTGTTTCTGACTGGTACATCTTGGGAAGCAGGGAAACAGCAAGAAGGGGTTAAGATAAGCAACAGCTGCTGGACGGGCATCTTTAAGGGGTGACAGTGAAGGGCCAGGCTCTGCCCCCTGGATTTCGGGCCACCTTCCAGTGTTTCTATGCAGGGAACTGGTTTTTTTTTGTTGTTGTTTCCTTTTTTTAAGGTAAGTATTCTAGACTGAGAAGTAACTGTAGTGGCGCATAGAATAAATACCGGCAAACCGGCTGCAATCTTCCACTTCAAAGGGCAGAGGCCAACAGGAGACCGGCTCTCCAGCCTGCTCTAAATGTGGCTTCAGCAGAACCACACTACGGGCAGCAAGTCAACCCTGGCATCACTTCTCATGTGTAAGGAGGAGGCTGATGAACAGTGACCCTTCCTCACAGGTGGGTGAGGGGACATAACAAGGACTGTCCAGAAGCCGGCAAAGAGGTGCTAATGAAACACCAAACACATAAGCAGCTCAGAAGGTCTTCTCAAATTTTCTTTTTTCCCCAGATGGTTATTTTTCAATATTGAAGACTGACAACTGACACAGAGGGATCTGAATCAGCTTGGTTTCCTTAGAAAAGAATGTGTTAAGAAGGCAAGACCAGGGCTAACAGTTTAACATCTAATGTCAACAAGTCAGCTAGCCCTAGACTATCGCCTCCGCATCCTCCTCTATAAAGTAGGGATAGTAACATGAAATTAGGCTACTAGAACAATTCCTGTAAAACTGCTCACTTGACATGAGCACGTGGTAAGCTCAAGGAAGGTCAGCATTTGAACAGTAATGATAGTATTATTAATCAGTTTATGAAAGAAATCACAAGAGGAGGAAAAGGCTGTATAGTATACTGACAACCAAGGAAAGCTTTAACAAGGACGGTGGGAAATAACCATCAAGTACAAACAGCTGCTGGGACATGGGCCCAGGAAGGGGGCTGTCACCTGGGGCACTGCAGTGCCATCCCCGCCACTACACGGGCTGAACGGTCACCCAGCACCTGCATCCTTGCTGCCTAGTAACCTACTAGCACCCTGGGCTCGTCTGGTGGGCTACAGTCCACAGGGTTGCAAAAAGTCAATTCATGACTGAATCGACTTAGCAAACCCTGGACTTGTGCTTCTCCCAGCAAATCCTGGCACTCCTGGAAACACAGGTACACAGATTGCACCTTGGATTTAGATTATAATTAGAAAACACGGACACACATGGATGTTCTGTGCACAAACTAAGAAGAAAGGGCTGAACTTAAAGTCAGAGAATTAAGTTTAGTCTTTGTTCTCCAATTCAACCAGATGCCTGCCCACCGGCGTGGTGTCTCCATCGACTGAAATGGATGGAATTCCCCGCTCTGCTTACTTCAAGGTGTTTAACTGGATCGAGAGAGAGGGAGGATGGGAAGGGCACCTCTCAGGAGCTAGTCAACAACACTGAAGCCAGGAGGGCAGCAAGGGCAGCCCAGGAAGAGCTGGGTGTACCCCAGGCAGCAAGTCCTGGCGGAAAGAGGCCGCATTACTCACCAGCTGCCCCTGCGTGATGTACTTCTTCCACCAGAGGTACGGCCGCATGGACGGGATGGACGACAGGCCATAGTACGAATACATGAGGACATGGATGAAGCTGTTAAGTGTGGCGCCAAAGTAAGCTGTAGGAACAGAGGGAATTGGCGAGGAGGATACATCAGTGTTCCGTATGTGACAGGTAACAAAACCCAAGATTCTTTTTAAATTCAAAAATGGAAAAAAAAAAAAAAAAGAATGTTTTTGAACAGGCAAACACTGCACCAGCAAGCTGGCACTGCATGGGCGTGTGATCAGAAATCAATTTCCATCTGGGCTGGCAGCCTTCAAGAGGCTTTAAGCCCAGGGTCAGCTACCAGGTGGGCATTCAGCCAGGAGTCAGGAACCACCCATCCCGCTGTGGCAGCTAAAGGCTTTGCCGCCAGGCTCCCACCTACTCCCAGAGGATGCTGCCCAAGTGCCTCCGATACGGCAGTGAAGCCTTTGGGAAAGATGGCCGCAAAGGGTGGGATGCTCAAAGCTGGCCGTCTCTACACATTTGCTGAGGTCTGGGGAGGAGGGCTGTGGTGCAGAGGCCATATATTCTTATCAGTAAGAGAGAGTCTAGAGCCCAGTTCCTTAGAGATGAGAGACCCGTTATTTACGTCACAATTTGTCATTTCCAGTAGAACCACCCGGTCTTTTTTCAGACTCTCCGTCCTCTGCCCCCATAGCCAGCAACCAAGCAAAGCAACCAGCTTTCCCCTCCCTCTGTGGTCAGGCTGGGTTATGACAGTAACTGGGGGTGTGACCCTGGATGAGTCACATCCATTCTCTGCTTGTTTCTCATTTGTCATCCTGTGGGATCTGACAGTTAAAGCCTTCTTCCAGTGGGGCTTTCCAGGTAGCTCGGATGGTAAAGAATCTGTCTGCAATGCAGGAGACCCGGGTTCAGTCCCTGGGCCAGGAAGATCGCCCTGGGAAAGGGAACGGCTACCCACTCCAGTATTCTTGCCTGGGAAACTCCACGGACAGAGGAACCTGGCAGGCTACAGTCCTTGGGGTTACAAGCAGTCGGATAAAACTGGGTGACTAACACACTTTAAAATGTGGGCAGGTGCCGTTTCTATTAGAAAGTTAAGGCAGGTAACCTACAGCCAGGGGGCGTGAGCTCTACCAACCGTTCTACTGTCTCAGGGTTCTCCCAAAGTGGAAGGAGCTGTACTTGGAAAGCCCTTGCTGGTTCTAGATTCCTCTGACTATGTGCATCCTGGTGGGCTAAGTTAATCAAGGGTGGTGCTATCCTGCGGGAAAACATGTGAGCAGACTGAGAGGATCAAGTTTGTCGGTGATGGACATCAGGAACTCTGACTGGGCCATATTAGCCCTCCTGGGTTGAACTCGACGGGGACAACTTAATCATAGGCAACTATGGGACACTTCCAGATCACAAGCTTTCCACATCCTTCTTAGAGAATTTACTTCAAATGTTGGTGTTTGTCCCAGAAGCTGCCCAGCTAAACACGTTTCAGAAACGTGAGGGTCACTATGTCAGAGGATGTGCAGACGCCCTGAGGTACTGCAGCAAAAGTTTGTTCTCTGGAACCCACTCCTTGGCGCGATTCCATCTTCCTGGTCTGTCCCTGCCGTGTCAAACACCTTCCAAATGTGTACACAAACAAGGATGAACATCCTGGAACAGAGAATTCTGTCCAGATTTGTTCAAGTGCCCCAGGTTGGGAATCTGGTCTTTCCTCATCCTGCCACATCAGCAAAGGATGTGCCTCAAATCAGAGAAAGGATCTGTTGGCTTGCTGAGTGCACAGGCCACGTGGAGTGTCATTAAAGGCAATCTGGACACCACAGTCAAATCTGGACACCACAGCCTGACCTAGAAACCTGCAGAAGCAGCACCTTTCCTCTCAGAGCCTTAGTTTCAACTCAGCCTCTCTGCTCACACCTGTCCCCAAAGCCGTTCAGACTCACAGTGGCCGCAGGGGACCCAGTTCATCACGAACCACCAGATGTTCAGCATGCTGGCGTGGTGGTACACGTGCAGGACGGTGATCTGGTGGTTGTTCTTGCGGAGGATGAAGAAGAAGGTATCCATGAACTCGATGAGCTTGGAGAAGTAGTACCACCACAGCACGCGGATGATCTAGGACGAAGGGGCCGTCAGTGTCTCTGCTGGGTTGTGCGCCCACCCTAGGACCTCACCGCACCACTGGCCCCGCTGAAGCTAGTCTCTCTGCAGGGCCTTCGACCAGAACACCTGGGGGGTTGGGGGGGTTGTGAAGGCAGGGCAAGCTCTACAAGGGCTTCATGCCCTTCACGACTTTTAACAAATTCCTGTAGGCTGCCTGTTCTCTCTGGAGCCATCAGGAGGAGGAAAACCATGAGAAAGGTACTTCCGATTTCAGGGGCTGGCGTGGAGCAGGTGACAGGACACACGGCAGAATCGGAAAGAAATCTAGATATCCAGTGCTGTGTTTTGCCCAGTTAAATGCCATACAGGGGGTTCTTCACGGGGGCTCTGAGGAAGTGACTGCCAGGCTGAGGGTAGACTGCAACCTTTTATTAAAAACAAAACCCTGAAAAATACTCCAGTATGGAAGCTGGACTCTACAGATCACACTCAGGTGATGATTAAAGACGTCACCCCGATGAACCTGTTTGTGTAAACAGAGAGCAAATACTGGTAAGCGCATGCACGCTGTCTTCCCTGGAAGCTGTTAACAGGACTCACTTTTGCAGACAGGGAGATTTTAGTTCCCCTCCTATACTTTCCAGGCTGCTTAATTTCCCTTACCACAGGCACACACCGCTTTTAAAATTCTTTCTAAAATATGTCCACAGGGATTACCTGGACGGCCATCTTGTCTCTTGTACAATTTCTTTATTAAGAAAACTAAGAGCCAGTACCTTCATGTCGGCTTCTCCTCCACTGCGTGTGCCCTGACAGAAGAAGTTGTACTGGCCTTCCCATATTCCCGTCACTAACTGGGGAAAAAAGGAAAAAAGAGAGAAAAAGCCAATCACCAACAAAATCAGAACCAGAAGACGCCCTGTTCAATTAGACTTCATAGGTTGAGAGTCTGTGCAGACTGTGGGCTGTGCGGAGTCAAGGGTGCTCTGGGCAAGAAAACCGTGCTGACAGGAGGGTGAGCCGGGGCGAGTCCACTAGGGACTCAGTTTCCTGAGGGGCGGGCCCAGAGCCCCGGCAGCCGCCTCCACAGGCCCTGCTTGGCCAGGCCGCCTTTCTTCAGAACCCTCCGTCACAAGCACCTCCCCGGTCCTGAGGCCCAAGGGATCCAGACATCTGTGGGCTCCTCTCTGATCAGATCAGGGTCTTGCCCTGCCAAAGCCTCGGGGGAAACCACTGGCTTTCTCAAACCTGAATGTGTAGGCCCAGAATGAAGTCAAGGGCATGTCGAAAGGCAGATGGGATGGGCGTCCAGCAGGTCTGGGGTGGGGCCCAAGAATTCCCATTTCTCGTAGGTTCCCAGGTGAACCTCAGGCTGGACTGGAGCCCTCACTTAAGACAGGCACTGCTGCCAGCCTGGGGCAGCTGAGCCCAGCCTCAGCCTCTTCCCTGTTTCCTGCGTCACCTGCAGATTCATGGCTCAGACCTCCGAGAACTGAGCTGTGCCCACAATGCAGAATTCACCTGCAGCAGAGTGGGCACTGTGGGGCCACAGAGAGGACCCTGACCTGGGGGGGCAGAGTGCAGGGCCACCAGCTCTCCGCGGGGGCCTCAGCTGCCACACCAGGTCATTACCTGCTGGGCGAGACCTAAGGACCTGTTCCAGAGGGAACGTGTGATCCGAGCCCCTGTGCATGTCCACACTGTCTATCCACTACGTTCCAGCCAGCCAGACACCCATGAGATGTGCCTCTTTCTCCACGTAGACTGCAGCTCACCACCTCCTTCTGAAGCTTTGGCGTCCTCAAGTGTTCCTGGCGGCCCTCCCTCTGGTGGTCAACAGGGCAGGGGAGGAGAAATTAGAGGTGGTCTACCTCACGCCTGAGCTCATCCGTGGATCCCACATGAGGAACCGGCCCCGGGGCCTCAGTGTGTGGTTCTTAGCATGTTCCCCAGTCCAGCTGCATGAGCATCACAAGGGAACTCAAGTGACATGCAAATGCCAGGGCCCCAGCTGGACCGTCAGAACCAAAACCCCAGAGAATCTAACAGTGTGGTTTATAAAATGTGGTTCCCACCCAACAGCAGCCTCTCCCAGGAGTACCCAGGAATTTGCTAGAAATATAGAATCTTGGGCCCAACCCTAGACCTACCAAATCAGACATTGTTCGGTGTGAAATTCCATGGTGTAAAAACAGGCTGTTTAGGTGATTTTCAATGCAACTGATATTTCACAACCACTGGCTTTAAACAGTGGTTCCCATCCCAGCTGTATGATAGGCTCACCGGGGGAACTTTTAAAAATGACTAATGCCTGGCCTCCTCCAGGCCACTGTGGGGCCTTTCACAACACACTCAAGGCAACTGGAATGTGCAACTAGGAGTGGGAGCCACTGGTTCCATGTTATCTGATTCCAGTAAGAAACAGTTCGCCTACCAGTGTTGTGAGAAAGAGTAACTGAGACACAAGAGAACCTCAAGGTTCTCCCACAGAGCATGACTTGGGGCAGGGGTTGCATACAGGGAACATCAGCTGATCACAAGGGTCTGAGGACAAACAGTTCAACTTCCATCCAGTCTGACCTCCAAGATAGAAGCTAGCAGTGGTTGTAGCCACTGTGCTCACTCTCAACACCCTGCCTCAATCTGACTTTCCTTCTACTAACTTCCTTTCTGTTATTTTTGCTTTGCATTGTCACCTTCTGCACCTGAAAAAAGCACGAGTTATGTGGCCAAAGACAAGCACAGTGATTCAGAACACACCATTTTATAATGGAAATAATCCAGGAGTAGGGAGCAGAATTTAGCAAGTCACCTAAATCCCCCTAGACCTTGATCATGTTTTACTCTAAGAGGAGGAGGCTGGATTAAATTATTTTCAAAGGTTCTGTTTTAATTTTTTACAGTACTATGTTAAGATTTTTTGAAAACAGGTCACATGTAAGCTATACTCTACTATCTTCGAAAAACCAGACCCACAGAGAATTTATTGGAAGGTGTAGTATCTTTCTGGTCTTTCCCTTTCTAAAGTCGTATCAGTTAAGCATACTGCATACAGACCTATTACAAGTCCCAGCAATCATGAAATAAAGCCTGAGTCTAAAGCAGAGACAGAGAGAGAGTGTGTGTGTGTGTGTGTGTGTGTGTGTAGCACTTGTGCTAGGCTGGAAACCTGAGGGGAGACAGAACTCAGTGTTCTTTGCTGCCCTTCCTTCTATCCTATGAGGGAACTGATAAATTATCTTCTGTGCTGGAGGGTACGGAAAAAGAACTTTTTGGAACTCCACTGGATTAAAGGATGGAGACAAAGAAGCCCAGGTCACAGGTGTGATCCTCTCCAGGTGGGACACGTTCTCCAACGGCAAAATCTGTTTCTCTTCTATAAAAGTGCACCGCACCCCCACCTCCGCCGCACCTTGAGCCCAGTGGGCTGTTTCCTGAATTGACGTTTCTGATCACAGGAGCAGAGAGTAGACAGTGTAGAAACTTCAAAGCGAACTCAACACCACTTCTGGGCATCTGCTCTTAGTACGTGCATTTTTTCCCCTTGACAGTAAGAAGGGGCAAATGTTTGCAAATACACCAGAAGAGAATGTAAAGTCTTTGTTCACAGATGCCTTCTCTTAAAAACAGAAACTTGAAGGACCTCCCTGGTGGTCTAGTGGTTAAGACTCCTTCCAAAGCTGGGGACATGGTTCAATCCCTGGTCCAGGAATTAAGATCCCACATGCTGTGGGGCAACTAAGCCCTCAAGTTACAATGAAGAGCTCTCCCAGCCAAAGAAATTTTAAGGAACAACAATAATAAGTTAGTTAGTGCTTGGGCTCAGTAGTGTTCGACTCTTTGCAACCCCAAGGTCTGTAGCCTGCTAGGCTCCCTGTCCATGGGGTTATCCAGGCAAGAATACTGGAGTGGGTTGCCATTTCCTCCTCCAGGGGATCTTCCCGACCCAGGGATCAAACTTGAGTCTCCTGAATTGGCAGATTCTTTCACTGCACCACCTGGGAAGCCCCCCAAATAAAGGTAGGCTTAAAGAAAAAAGAAACTTGTAGTTCTTTTATATCACGAATGGCGGTGGCGGTGGGGGTGGGGGGCGCACGCACTTAAAATACCATAAAACAGGAAACCAATAAAACTTTATTTACAAAAACAGACAGCAGTTCTTTAGGTCTTCGTTTCCTCACTCCTCAAATAGGATAAAGACTGTCTCCTGTTCCGCCTGTCATGGGAAGTTAATGAGATGAAGTGTGGAAGGCTTATATCACCCAGCCTGGCAGAAAAGATAACCACAGTAACTGCTGGAAACCATTACTTTATCCTTTTCAACTGCAATGCTCTCTGGCTCCAGCTCTCAAAATTTTCTCTATCCTTCAAAGGTCTGCTAAAATTCTATTTTCTTCATGACTGCTCCCGTGAGCACTCCAGCTCAAGCCTGGTCTCCTGCCTCCGGGCCTACCCTTCCAAGACTTACACCTACCTGCTTATATGATCTTTAAGCCCTGTGTCACTGGCTCTGTCTTACGCCATGCTGTCTTAAGCTCTTGGCGGCACTGGCTGCAGCTCCCTCAGCCACAAAATCCAGCACAGGGGGTACTCATACTTAGGAGATGCTGAACAAATATCTGCCCAACTAATCACAGAGTTCAAGGTGCTGCTTCTTGTTCCTTAAATCTAGACCTGATGCTTTATTTGCAGGAAAAAAAAAAAAGTCTTCTGTTCACAAGGTGAAAATCAGTCCTCATCAGATGTCCTACGGGGACATGGAAAGTTTTAATTCTTGAATATCCCTGGCTTCAAAAGAGATAGGATAAAAAAAGGAGCGGTGGGGGGCAGGGGGCAGGATAACTTAACACATGGGGATCGAGCACCGGAGTTTGAGTTGACTTGTCTAAGTGTCTCTGCCACCTTTTGTAAAAGTGGCCGGTATCAGGACCCTGGTGTCTCTGTTCCCATCAGAAGAAAACAGTGTGTCTGAGTAACAGCCCAGAGGCTCTCAGAGCCAAGGCCTGGCCTCCCCTCCAGCCTGCGAGGAGTGCTTCGGAGGAGACAATGCTCTCGCCAGGCCTGGCTTCCTCCCAAGAGTGGCTCTGGTCCGCCCCTGAAGGTTCAGCACACTGCAGCCTGGGGGAGGGCCCAGGGGGCGGGGCCAGCGGTGCGCACCGGAAGTGAGGGCAGCGGGGCTCAGCCTTGACTTCTGAGGATCACCCTGAGAGGGCAGGGCTGTGCTCCAATGGAGAAGCAGGCCACAGCGAGCAGCTGGCCACCACCCTCCGCAGCCCTTGATCCCGCCGGCCACTCCAAGAGCAACCGAGGCAGCTCCAGGTACCCTACACCTGGCTTTTCCCAATTAACCAAGACACACACAGCACTGCGGAGAAGCATCACGCCCCTTCTCTGGAGTAAAGCAAACTTCAGTCAGGCCAGGAGCATGTGCAGAGCGATAATTAAAGCCCAGCTAGAAGCGTTCTTCTCTCCTTATGAGGCAAATTCAATAAGCAAAGTGGTTTCATGCATCTTTTCAAAGAAGAAAACTGAGGGGAACATCACCACTGGGTCTGGATGATGCAGTTCATGGAGTGAACCACCTCGAGTTGATTTTCTAGGAGAGAGATGACTTTTCTCATCTAATACCACAATTTAACCACAAACAGGGCACATACCCTGTACTACGATAACCACTTCCATGGCACTTACTGAAATACTACCACAGCATCTCAAGAAAACAAGGTCATCCGAAACACTTTAAGCAGAAAACTGTCATCCTGTGTGGCCCTCATCAGTCACTCACTTGACATCCCAAGATCTCAGAGCAACAAGATGATCCCTTTTGAAAAGGGGCTAATGGTTTTAGTGATGAGAGTTTGATGAGCTGTGTGGTTATATCCATCTAAGCAGAAACGGAATGAAAGGTAAAGAGAACAGACACTAACCATGCTGAAATTCAACCATCCCAGGACCCGAGGGACTTTGCTAAAATAAGCAACACCACCGATAGTGTGTGAGGCTGACTTCTTCACAGATTTGACTGTCCCTGTGGGCGTGTACAAGCGTGTACTTGTTAGACCTGGAACAAGTTCATGTTTTTACTAAGGAAACAGATGAATACCGAAGTGTGTGGTCTGAAGTCACACAGCTTCTCGATGGCGCTGGTGGGATCAGCACCTGAGAAATCCTGACTCTGGGTTCAAATGTAATCTCCAACAGCACTTCCAAGCTCCTCTGACCTTCTTTGTCTGTTCTGAGTTCTTAATGAAAACGCAACAGAGATACGCTAACCATGAATAATTTTATGAAAAAGCAGACCTTTCACTGGATCTTTACCTTCAGCAGATGCTTGGTTTAAAATGAACCATAAGACCTAGAGACTGTCATACTGAGTAAAGTAAGTCAGACAGAAGGAGAAATATCATATGACATCCCTTACATGTGGAATCTAAAATGAAATGATACAAATCAACTTAGAAAGAGACTCACAGACTTAGAGAATGAACTTAGGGTTGCTGGAGGGGGGAAGGAGGGGGGGAAAGAGATAGTCAGGGAGTTTGGGATGGACATATACACACTGCTATATTTAAAATGGATAACCACAACGACCTCCGGTACAGCACATGGAACTCTGCTCAATGTTATGTGGCAGCCTAGACGGAAAGGGAGTTTGGGGAGGAATGGATGCATGTATATGGATGGCTGAGTCCCTTCGCTGTTCATCTGAAACTATCACAACATTGTTAATCAACTATACCCCAATACAAAAAGTCTAAAAAAATTAAAAAAATAAAATGAACCATCAGCTACTCCCAACGGAAAAGTACCTTTTCTCTAGGGTTTAGCTAGTCAATCTTGACAGTGCTATTATGGAAAAGGGTCAAATCAAAGCATGTGGGTGTGAATTTCACATCTCTCCTGTCCAGAGCAGAAGGATGCCCACTAAGATAATTTCATACCCATGACCTCCAAATGTGCTTTTTTCCACTTAGGACCAGGAACACCCCTGGGTTACAGCTGATTGCAATACTCTTGGTTACGTCATAAGGACAGGCTCTGTGCACTAGAGGCGGCTTCAGAACAAAGCACGAAGAAACAGCTTGTCCCCAGACCAGCCTGACACAGGTATGTCTGGCACTCATCCTTCAGCCTCGGGCCCTGTTTTATGCTGCAGTTTCTTTCTCTCACTGTTCAGTCTCCTGAGCGGTGGTTTCTGGTAGGCTGCTTCCACACGTCCCACAAAAAACACTCATTATTTTATGGGGCTGCTGGGGGCTGGGAGAGAAAACCCAAGCTGAGACAGTGTTCTGAGAAGGTGATGCACAATGGCCTGAATCTCAGACTCGAATCCCAGGTCCACCCAGGACTTTGCCTCTGCAGGATGGGGTCAGTAACCGTGTGATGAACACCGAGTGAGTGGGACCAGTACCAGGCACAAGGCAGGTACTGTATATGTCTTTGCTGTGATTCCAGACAAGCGTCTGCTCTTCCTGCCCAAATACTAGAAGGCTCGTGACTAGGTCTGCTCCTGCTGTATACAGAAGCCCCAGCAGAGCATCCTCTGTGTAATTTAAAGAGAGATCTCCAGCTTACCTACTGACTCCTGCTTTGCAAACTGAGTCTGCTTTAGCTGAGCATTTGTAGACTGGTACCTTGTTATACTTTATTTTTAGGGCTCCAAAATCACTGCAGATGGTGACTGCAGCCATGAAATTAAAAGACGCTCACTGCTTGGAAGGAAAGTTATGACCAACCTAGATAGCATATTAAAAAGCAGAGACATTATTTTGCCAACAAAGGTCCGTCTAGTCAAGGCTATGGTTTTTCCAGTGGTCATGTATAGATGTGAGAGTTGTACTGTGAAGAAAGCTGAGTGCCGAAAAATTGATGCTTTTGAACTATGGTGTTGGAGAAGACCCTTGAGAGTCCCTTGGACTGCAAGGAGATCCAACCAGTCCATCCTAAAGGAGATAAGTCCTGGGTGTTCACTGGAAGGACTAATGCTGAAGCTGAAACTCCAATACTTTGGCCACCCCATGCGAAGAGTCGACTCATTGGAAAAGACCCTGATGCTGGGAGGCGCTGGGGGCAGGAGGAGAAGGGGACGACAGAGGATGGGATGGCTGGATAGCATCACCGACTCAATGGACATGAGTTTGAGTGGACTCTGGGAGTTGGTGATGGACAGGGAGGCCTGGTGTGCTGCAATTCATGGGGTCGCCAAGAGTCAGACACGACTGAGCGACTGAACTGAACTGAACCTTGTTATACCGGGCTTCCCTGGTGGGTCAACAGTAAAGAATCTGCCTGCAATGCAGGAGATGTGGGTTCGATCCCTGGGTCAGGAAGATCCCTTGGAGAAGGAAATGGCAACCCTAAAGAAGGAAATGACAACCCACTGCAGGATTCATGGAAATCCCATGGACAGAGGAGCCTGCCGGGCTACAGTCCATGGGGTCGCAGAGAGATGGAAACGACTGGGTGCCTGAACAGCCTACCACCATCTTGTTAACACCAGCTGCAAGGCCGGGTTACCAAGGTCTGCAGGTCAGTTAAGAAGAGTCTAGCCTGGCTCTGGACCAACGCCAAAGCTTCGTTTCTACTGAAAGGCCTTCCCTCCCTGTCCCCTGGGTGTGCGGCTCAGGCAGAGGCTGTCTGGGCTGCATCCTTCTCTCTGAGTGCCCACTGCAGGCGTTCTCTAGGGCAGTGCCAGGTGAATGGATGGGCAAGTAACTGAGGCGATGCTTCCCCCCGAGAGAGGTTTCTTTCTGAGCAAGGAATTTCAGCTGTCAGGGAACTGTGTGTGAGAAGTGTTTGAGGCAACAGTCAGGCCTTTCTTGTAAGTATTAACATCACCAACATTTCAGCCTCTCTATACCTCTGTTCAATAGGCAAAAGCAGAAGAGTACTAAATGTCTTTTTCAAAATATTTTTGTAAACAAAATCATTTTAAAATAAAATGCAATAATTACTTGCCCAGGTCTTTTAAGTGTTTTTCCAAATCCGGTTTTTCCCACAATAACCTATCTATTTTAGGAAAGCCTGAAGGGAAAGAAAAACAAGGTTGTTTAGAATATAATGTTTCCAGAGCAACTGCTCTGCAGCTCTATTGAGGACCTTCAAAGCCAGAGGCGGGGAGGCAGGGCTGCCAGGTGCCTGGGGAGATGTGTCGACAGCACTGCCTCCAAAATTACAGACAGGCTGGAAAATAAAACACCTGTCCCATCAAATGCTCGATGTCTTTCATCTTCCCTGTAAAGAAGTCCCGGACGTTTTGATGAGAAGATTCAAATTAAAAAATGACTTCTGTTCTCGCAGTGCAGCCAACTGGACTAAAGCACAACCATCACCCCCACTGTGAGCACAACGCACAAATGCCATGGGGACCAGCAGAGGAGCTCCAGCACCACTGATGCCTAACTGCAAGGGGAGTCTAGTGTCAGCGGCTCAGTCGTGTCTGAATCTTTGCGACCCCATGGACTGCGGCCCGCCAGGCTCCTCTGTCCATGGAATTCTCCAGTCAAGAATACTGGAGTGAGTAGCCATTCCCTTCTCCAGGGCATCTTGCCAATTCAAGGATGGAACCTGCGTCTCCCACATTGCAGGCAGGTTCTTTACTGTCTGAGCCACCAAGGAAGCCCTGATATAAAGGTGCTGCTTCCCTGAGAAAGAACTCAGAAAAGAGGAAGTGAGCTTATATTCAAGTCCTTTTAAAAAAATCTCTCTTCTCTGGGGCAGATACATTTACCTGAGATGACCCCACCGATATCGGCTTCAGATGCTTACACAGGACACCCAACAAACCGTCCAGTTTTTGTTTTTAAAAAGAAGGTCAACATAGATATAATAATTGTCCCAGAGGCATGACCTCACAGATACAGCTGAAAGAACACTTTTTAAAGACTATTTTTAAAAGCAACACCAGCAAATGGTTAAGTTTGAGACCCAGTCACCTCCAACCACGGATAAAAAAGAAAAGTTTCCAGGTTATGGAGTGGAAAAAAGAACAAGCAGTGAATTTTTAGAGATATAAGATGCATAGTAACTGAAGCTAGAAATGGATGAAATAGCAGATTAGACATGGTTGAGAGTACAAGTGAATTAGAGGAATGCAGAAGAGAAAGAAAGATGCAAAAAACTCGAGAGAGAGTACACAGGTGTGAGAACGTCCAGCATACGTCTAACAGGAGCTCCAGATGGAGCTGATGGAGGAGGAGAGGGAAGTATGGAGAAGACAATGCCTGAGGACTTTCCAAAATTAAGAAATATATGAATCCTTGGCTTGGATGCACACCATCCTGAGACAAGTAAGAGTGAACTACTATTTAGATACATTTTGTTTTTATTCTTAAACACAAGTTTAGAAACATCTTGAAAGAAAAAGGTTACCTACAAAACAAACAAAAATGGGACTGCGGCAGACTTCTCTGGAATAAATGTGCAATGTGCTGGGGGAAAATAACTGCCAACTTAGAATTCTATGTCCTGCTAAAATATATTCAAGTATATATACACAGACATGATACTCAAGGACTAAGAGTTTACCTTTCACAGAAAAGGAACTATTTCAGAAGAAAACTGAAGCTCAAAGCAAAGAAGAGGTTTCACAGATGAACTGTGTACAAAAAAAAAAAAAATCAGTAAGCACGGACTGTAATGATGACTGTTTAGGGTCTCAGAAAGAGGTGGAATGAAACCCTGACAACAATATCATGGATGATGGGGGCTCAAAGCCCAAATCATCTATGATCCTTGCATTGTTCAGGAGTAGAAACAGCAATTCACTTTAGAATTTATTAAGTCAAAGGTGCATGTTGAAAACTTACAAATAACTACTAAATAGTAAGTAACTTTTAAATCAGCAAAATGAAAAAAAAGTTCAACAGAAAGCAGGAAAGAAAGCAAAAGAGCAAAGAAAACTTACACACAGAAGGTGAGAGAAATCATTCTAAAAATAATAATGAGCATACTAAGTGAAAATGGATTAAAATTTCCCCACTACAAGTGTCAAGATTCAATCATTAACTCCTAAGTGTATGCCTGGTGAAAATCACTCACTCCACTCATATCGGCACAGGGGACACATTCAAGAACATTCAATGCAGCATTGTTTTTTTTTGGGGGGGAGGTTTCTGATCAGAGAGAAAAAAAGTACTTTTTAGTTCCTTCTTAACTGCAAAAGCCCTTTACCTCAAATGCCAACATATAATTTCTAGCTAGTAAAGCACATGAGAACCGCAGCCTAGGAGAATAAATAGAAAATAACAAAACTCTGCTTATGTACTATATCAAAAAAATACAAAATGCAAAATAAGAATGAAGTTTCTGTGAAGGAGAAAGATAGTGTTGGGAGATGATTCTTCAAGGATCTCAACTCAACATTGTTAAACTGGAAACAACCTACATGTCCGCCCAAAGAAGAATGGATCAAATGACTTAATAAATTCTAACAGTTAAGTAATAAAGAGGAGTTAAAACTAATGAATGAAATCCCTAAGAGTCAACATATCGTCTCAAAACATAATGCTGACTGAAAAAAGCTACTTGAAAAAGAGTATATATAAAGCCATATACCACTCATGTAAGTTTAAAAAAAAACTGTCTCCGAATATCCTATAAGTTGTCACATATATATACATACATATGTGGAAAATGTACAGAAACATAGCCAGGAAAGAAATATGCACTTCGGAAGAAAGTTACATCTGTGAAGGGGCTACACTTCTGATACCTTTTTGTTATGTTTTCTTTTTAAACAAAAAATTCAAACCCGTAATGTCAATATTTGTTAGGTACCTAGATAAATATTTCTGTGATTTTATTTTCCATATTCTGAAGTAGTTTCAAACTTACAATTCTAAGTAGATTGAAAAAGGAAAGAAAAAAAATTAGTTGTGAATCTATGCCAATTCAGATCACCGATCCAGTTAGCGACCAATCATTTTCTAAAATTACATTTTAAATGTTCTGAATCTTTGATTCATGTCATTGAATTTTCTCACACTACTTCACCAACACACAGTTCTCACTGCAAGGGAATAAACACTGAAAAAACAATCGTGCTTTTAGTCTGTGATTTATCTTTGTTACAGTATTAATAAAACATGGTTCCAACATTTGCTTTTTTCTGTCTCAATGCTGGAGCCATGCTAACAATGGGACACAAAAGATGCGGAAGGAACACTGTAACCACAGTCAGTGAGGTGCATGTGAAGGACACAGGCTGGAGGGCACATCCCCAGGACACCGTGATGGGGAGAAGGCGTCCGGCTCCTTGGGACCGTGAGGAGGCAGGAGAGGCTGGGATCACTGCTTCAGAGCCAAGCCCTCAAGAGGACACAGAGGAACTGACCTTGAGACAGGTCCTCAGAATGAGACAAGGACTGTCAAACTGAGGCGGGCTTGGGTCTGAAGAAACTGGGAGTTTCTAGGGGGCAGAGACCCAAAGAAAGGAAGAACCTGGTCTTGGGGGTTTGAGTGGACAGGATACAGGAAGGCAGCCAGCAGTTCTCTTCATTCAAGTTCAAGGTCTACGCGCTGACTCTGCTTCCCACTGCTAGTGCCGAGTCCAATTCCTGCACGGGACGCTCCCCTCTGGACTGTGACAAACCAAGCAATTAGATCCTCCCTGCGTTGGTGACAAGAGCCCAGAGCCCAGGAGAGCATGGCAGACACACCAGAAAAGTCCCAGGTCAGGACAGAGCAGCCACCTGAGTGTTTGAGATGTTAACTAAGGAGTTATTCTGCTGGCTGAGAACAACAGGGGAAACCCGAGTCCAGTGCAGCCCTGAATAATGAGAGAAAAGTCACAGTCTGGCAGGTGGGGATTCTCTGATCTTGTGGATGAGGGAGGGGAAAGACATATGGATGATCTGAAAACACAGTGGGGCTTTCATTCAGATGAAACATGCCCTGCCCCTCGGGGGTAGGGTGGGTAGAAAGGCTTGCAAGATTTTTATGTCTGCTATGAGCACACAGTTTTACAAAGCTGAGTAAGTAATGCAAAATTAGTTGTTTCTCTTTTGTAACTTGACACTTTATTTTCAAGCCTTTACCACTGACTGTGATCTCAGACAACACCTAATCCCAATCTAAAACATATCATTGTTCAAACATACAATACTTCTAATTCAGAGATCTGTGACCTTTTTTCCTGGAAATGAACATCAAGTTCATGAGGTAATTAGAAGTAAAGCCATAGGTATACCTATGGCTGACTAATGTTGATGCTTGGCAGAAACAAACACAATTATCCTTCAATTAAAAATAAATAAATTTAATTACTAAAAAAAAGGTAAGCCATGTCTCTCCTTTTGATTTTCTTTCTACCAAATGCATAAACTATATCTTAAACTGAATTTCACGGTTTTAAGATAGTCATTTGGTTATTTTCCTTCTTCAGGTCATTTTAAAGCTTCAATGACTCCCCTTTCATTTTCTTTTTATCTCCCTCTTTCAAATAAGATTTCTCTTGTCTACTTGCAACAGTTAACTTTATTTATATTAACCCAGAACTTTGCCAAGCAGGTATGAATTCATACCACAGGATTAAACAAACAAAAATATCAATGGTTACATATTTATTTTTAAAATTCTTTACAAACCCAAAAACACAGATAAGCAGGAGAGTAAATAAAGACTAATGGTCATGACCACACCAATGGTGTGACCACAGGCAATGGCTCCAACTCTTGGCACATTTCCCTGAAGTGAGGGGCCAGCTGGGATCCCTTTTATTTGTTCGGTTATAAAACTCCATAATTGTCCTATGTTTCAGTATTCACTGGACTAAGTGCTAAGAAAAGAAAAAAGGGAAAAACCAGTAGCTACGATCAAATTTAGAAGTTGACAAAAGATATGTTATCAGGATATTCCTGATATGTAAGTACAGGAAAAAAAAAAGTCAGACAAAATCCAAAGTAAATATCATCTAATGTGGATACTAGGGTTAATTTTCAACTCGAGAATATCTGCTCTGGCTCTATTTTTATAAACTTGATTTAGGGATTATTGTCCCCTTATCCATTACCTCTCTATGTATTCTAAGTTGTGAGCTAAACACATTTAACCTCCTTTGTATATTTCCTACATCTCCACATTCAGAGCTTAGATACTGCTCAACGTTTTCTAATGTTCCCACCAAGCTGTCTCGGAGGAAAAATTGGTCCTTCCTATTACAACACTCTTATTAACAGATCCCCAAATTTAGTCACATGCACTTGGCATGTGACCCAGCACTTTCTTCCCCTCTTTACCAGCCAATTAGGGAGCTTAAATTATGAAGTTGTGATTATATCTCTAGGGTTTGAGAAATATATAAGGCAGATAACTTAAGTTCTATAAGATTTAGCAGTCTTAAATACTTTTTCTCTAGAATATTGCTATGTGTAATAATTAACTCTATAAGAGCCTTCATAAGGAAATGGCTCTCTTATCTATCAAGTATGGGAAAGCATGCGGTTCGCTCTGAGACACCTGACTGCTCACTGCGGCTTTGTTCCTGGAACAGAGAGATGAGCACAGGGCTGGGCCCAGGCCTGTCACTGCCCCTGCCTCCAGGCCCGCAATCTCCATCTCGGAGGCTAATTAAACTGCTTTCGCTCTAGAACAGGACAGAAAAGAAGCAAAAAAAGGGAGTTGTAAGCATTTCACAGACTGTTGGCATAAAAGCAATGAGAATAGCATCTATAAACTCTTCATCATAAAACCTTTACCTTGCCTTATGAAATTCACGTGGGGGAACCTGACCCAGGCCTTCCTCTGTGGCAGCGTCTCTAACCATCAGACACTTTGCTTCCCCCTAGCTCCTGCATCACAGACCCCCGCCCATCCCCACACAGTCAGGCAGACCCCCCATCACAGCTCGAGGCTAGTGGGGAAATCACTGCAAGATTCATATTAATTTCTCTCCTTTTCCTCTCCTTGGAGAATTGAAAGGTTAAAAATCTAAACAGGAGTACTTGTAAGTGTTTGTTTTATGTATGGCATCATTCTCTGCCCCAGAGATTTAGGAGTCGTTTTGTGCTGTAAACCTAAACAGTGTAGTTCTGCTTCTAAAATGCATATAAATCGTGCTTATCCCAGAGAGAGCTTTCCTCTCCTTCTACTTTAAAGCCTCACTGTGCTGTCAAAACAGCAGGCCTAAGTGCTGATTCTGATGTTATCTCTCACTCTTACTTAAGCCTTTGAGATCATCAAATCTGGTTTTCAACATCTTTGTTTTATAGAAGCAACAATCTGGCCTGAACTTACACAGACCATTCAAACCCTAAACACCAACTTCACTATCTACTCTTCTCAGCTCTTTATAAAAATAACTTATCCAATCTCCAAGCTGTTGACAGTGATCAGATCAAGATGGAGAGAGGCGGGCTGACCACAATTACACCAGACGCAGACTCTCCCCACTTCCTCCCCCCATTGCCTCCCAATAAGAATCAGGCATTTACTAAATGCTTCCTAATAAAATGCTCACAGATCTGTTTTTGTGCATTCTCTTCAATTTCTACTCTGTATTTTGCTTGCATGAGAGCGTTTCTGAAAATGTTTAATTCTGAGTATAACACAAAACATACATAACAAAAGAATCAGTAGCAAAGGCTTCTATTTTAGATATTTCAGAAGGCACATCTGTACAAATAACTCTAGTGTTTTGAAAAACTGATTTTAGAACATCCTCAAAATGCATTCCTGTACCTGTCCTCCACTCCCCCACCCCACCGCTGGCCTTCTCCAGTTAGGACTGAGATTCAGGCAGTGACACAGCTACCCTGAAGCAAGAGGAAGCCGTGCCGGCCTCTGCCTTACCTCACAGAACATATAGAGAGACAGCAGAGTGAGTCCGAGGTTGTACACCACTAAAATCCCCCGGCAGGAGAACGGTTGCCTCGTCTTCATATATTTTGGTCCCAGCCACACGATTAGCAAGTACAGAATGGAGCATACCAAGGTGGGGACATAATTGTCCAGAAGAAACCATCCTTTTACTCGAGTATCTGGAAAGTTGTAAAAGAAAAAATATTCAGTGATAATAAGGTAGATATAAAAATAATAAACAATGTGCTTTGAACATGAAAAAATTCTCTCTAACCGCAATGTTCCCAAGCCAAAAAAGCAACTCGAAGAGGAACTGAGTCTTCAGTATGTAAGCTCAAGGTGAGGCTCTCATTCATGTTCTAAATAATAATGTGCATATTATCAGGGGCTTTGCTAAATGACTCATAAAATCTGTTCTTAAGAATCTTAAAGAAAATGAGAAAGCTCAATTTTTCACTAACTGGATTGATTAACCAGGCTTGCTAAATTACGCATGGGTCAAGGAAACCCTAGAAATGGCAATCTTTGAGCTCCGAAGCTCTCCTTGTCAGCCCACTGTCAGCCAGTCTGCCTAGCATGTGCGGACTCAGAAAACGTGCCACTTGGCCAGCTCAGAGATTGTCCCTGATTCAGCAGGCCTCATTTGTGGAGTGCCATGGTCAACAGCAGCAGGGGCGATAACTTTTAAAAAGTGAGTGAAGCAGCAATGACTAGATAAGAGAAGAGCAGAAGTGTGAGAGAGAAGACCTACATTATTGACTCAAGGACATTACTGATGCAGAGGGACCTCCTACCTCCCTTTCTTTCCCCTCCCCTCGGCAGGAAGGAGGAGGAAAAGGACAGTGGACCAGCCCCTTCTTTGACCTCCGGGCTCCGTCATCTTGCTACTCTCTCTCCAGGGCTCTTTCCCTTGACCTTGCAGGACAAGCACAGCCTCAGTAGAACATGCGTCCTCTTGGGGAACCACTGTCAGTTTCCTTTCTTGCAGACACCCTAAGTTCTCCCAGTGTCTCTTTTTCTTGGCTTCAGAGGGAGACTCCCTCCACCCTCTCCCCACTGATGCTAGGGTGATGATGATGGTGGTTTCACTGATAAGTGCTTCTCAGAAGCCCTGTAGGGAAGTGGCTGCCCCAGCAAACTCATCAGTAACAAGAGGATTCTTAACACCTTTTGTTCTCAGCTCTGGGCCTTAAGCTGTCAATTCTGAGAACACAAGTTCCTACTTAGCAACTAACATCAGACCCTTATGTATGTTTATGTGTACATAACACAAACACAGTGAATGCACCTATGAAAACCCCCCATTTCCTTTTATTTAAAGCTATTTTGCATCTTGCAAATTTAATTTTAATTAAATTTAATCTTCTAACAGATCTTCATTTTCCTACGTCACAAAGTATCCAAGTACTTCCTGGGTGGCTGGTCCCAACCCCAGGTGGTAAATCCTTAGGGAGCTAGTCAATCATGAAGCCCTAACTCACCCCTGGGGGACTGGTTCAGATAAGAGCATGTGGAGCACTGTGGCCACTGAGCTTGAAGTGCTCTGGGGAAGAGTCTTCTGGTTCTTAAAACCATGCAAAGGATCAGACTTTTTCCTCCTCCTCTGGAGGTGCAGCCTGAAGCTGCAGCAGCCAATCTGCAACCACAAGAGATTGGGGGACCTGACCTGAGCACAGAGCTGCTGACACTCTGAGGATGTAAGGCAGGAAATGACAAGAACAGGGTCCTTGGGTAACATCATAGAGCCCCTAAAATAACTCAGATCGCATAATGTTGCTCTTGCTGTTGTTTGGTTGCTAAGTTGTGTCTGACTCTCTGCGACCCCATGGGCTGCAGTGTGCCAGGCTTCCCTGTCCTTACAACAGCTCAAACTCATGTCCACTGAGTCCGTGGTGTCATCCAACCATCTCATCTTGTCATCCCCTTCCCCTCCTGCCCTCAATCATTCCCAGCATCAGGGTCTTTTCCAATGAGTTGGCTCTTTGTATCAGGTGGTCAAAGTGTTGGAGCTTCAGCTTCAGTCCTTCCAATGTAAGCTAATAATTTTTATTACTGTTTCAGCCATTTAAAATTGGAATTTTGATCCCACAACACTGAAAGAAGGCATCATACCAACATGAGCACAGACGATTGGATCTGGCTTGTTCTTTTCCAGGGCCCACACACAGTAACTGAGCTTGTCCCCTATGGAACAAGTTTTGACAAGCAATGCCGCTAAGCAGCCTCTTTATACATATCTCTGCTGAGTCAAACGGCATGTGCATTTTAATTTCAACAGAAAACAAAACTGCCCTCCAGAGAGGTTACCCTGTTAAGACTTTCTCCACTTCCTATTATCACAGATGGCAAAAGCCTTATTGCATCTCTGCCTTAAGAAGTTCCTTTTATTGTTTTCTTTGTATTTTAAAAACCATGAGTAAAATGGAGACTCTATCTGTTTAAAAGCCTCTGGGAGTTTTCCTATGAATTTTTCTGTGAACCTCCCAAGTTCCCTCTTTACAGGTGAGACGTTAGAGATGACATTAGAAGAAGGTGTAATATTTGGAGCTGACTTACTTGTTCTAAAGGACCATGAAAGATGAGGAGGGTAAGAAGTGAGCTCAGGCACATATACTTATCCAGTGACGTGACGTATCACAAAAAGACGTTAGAAAGCCCTCAGAACTGTAAAACAGGAAGGGTTTTAAACCCCTATTGCCGCAGTGCATTTTGAAAACCGGATTCAGCTAGAGACTCACGAGAACTGAGCAACCTGTGCCAACAGTGGTGAAATCTGTGGCATGCTCAGGCTGTAAGCTTGCAACATAATCCGACCTCCACTGAGGTCAGCAGAGGGTCCCAGCACCTGTGTCTCTGCCCCAGCTGTCAGGGGACCTTGCACCTGTTCACGACCTCAGAACTCCAAGCCCCTGGTATCTAATCACTGGAAAGCGCGCATGGTTTCTAGACTGTCTTCATGCAATATTCACAAGTTGCCTCTAACAAGGAGTGGGAGGAAGGATGGGAGAGCAAGACTCAAAACCACCTTACCTCGGGGGCCGAGCCATGCCCGGAAATAGGTGCTAAGTGATGCATCGAAGTGCTCCATTTTAAAACCTATTAAGAAAAAGAGACATTGATTAATCTCTACTCAAAATGCTTTCTGTAGTTTTTTTTTTTTTTCCCCCATAAAACATGAACAAATTCTTTTCAGAGAAGACACTCTGGACAAGATTAAGTTCCTCATGTTCAAACAACTTCTTTTTTAAACTCACAAAACTCACAAAGTGCTAAGTTCTCATTTGAAAAGCAAAAGGAAAGACACAATCCCGTGAATTCACTTTCTAAATAAGTGAAGCGCCAGTTTTCTGTGCTTCTTTTCTCAGCTGCATAAAAATTCCCTCTGTGAAGCTGAAGTCTCAGACGGGAGAAGGACAGAACCGGATAGAAAGCGGGCAGAAGGGGGAAAGTCCATCATGGCAAACACGACTACCATGGGGAGAAAATGGTTCCTCTGCCGGGTGTTTTTATTAATTACTGTCCTAACATACTTCATGTCCACAGCAAAAAAATGCAAACATTTAAAATGAAAAGAGGCAGTAAGAAAAATCTCATTATTCTGGTCCAACACAATCCCTCAGACCCACTGTTAGCAGGAGCTTACTGGTACCATTTCTTAGGTATACTTCTGGAGGTTTCTCTCCTCTATGCACAAAAGATGACACAGGCTGAATCAGAGCTTCTGTAATTGTTGGTTGCAACCCATTAAAATTGATACATGATCAAGTCAACTTTGCATTAAAAGTAACAAACTAATCATAATAATCAGAGTGCTCTCTCCTTAAGGAGAATGAGTAAATACTGCCATGAATCTTCAGTGTTACTGTACCTTTATTTATGGGTATGATGTAAACTACATTCTTATGGAGGTAAGCACAAAAAGAAAAAAGTTGGAAAAACGCGTACACTGAGTACTGCAAGTATTACGACATCTTGGAGATTGTCTCGTAACAGTGGTTAGAGACCTACCTGCATCCTCAAAGATTTTAGAGCTCCCTACTTATCCCTCATTTGAGATTTACATTTACAAAGTTAGCGACGCATCTTTTCATCTGTGCCATTTATTTACCATATGTTCTATATGAAAGTCAGGAGGCACATGTTTAACTGTCTTGGTCATTACCATCACAGAAATAACCACAAGTATTTTTCCTTCTAAGGGCAAAGGCAAAATAGGTTTCATCAACTAGCAGTTTAATGCAACGTCTCTCCCTTGGCTGGCCACGCTGAAGCCTATGTCTTATCCTTTGTCTAATTTCATGGATTAACTAGTTTGGAATTACCTAATGGATTCTAGTAGTTACAACAACTGAATCAACCCAGCCTGGCTGTGAGAGGCATGGGCATAGCCATCAATGACATCTTGAAAGCCACAGCTACTCGGGTTCTGTTCCAACATCTGTCCTTCCCTGGGGGTTGACTCCGGAGGTCACGGACTCCCTTCAGCCAAGAAGCCACCAGCTCCCCACACACCGAAATGCCAACAATTAGACATGCCACCTTTGCCCCTCAGCAGTTACACAACCAGACAGAAGCACGACAGGCTGGCAGGGGGTTAAGCGGTTCCATGTGGGCTCTTTATCAGACAACCTGGGTTTGAAACCCATTTTCTCCACTTACCAGTAACATGACCTGGGACCACAGGAGTTATTTAACCTCCTAGCTGCTGCTGTTTAGTCGCTCAGTTGTGTCTGACTCTCTTGCAACCCCACAGACTGTCGCCCTCCAGGCTCCTCTGTCCATGGAATTCTCCAGGCAAGAATACTGGAGTGGGTTGCCATTTCCTCCTCCAGGGGATCTTCCTGACCCAAAGACTGAGCCTGCATCTCCTGCACTGGCAGAAGGATTCTTTACTGCTGAGACACCACAGAAAGTCCCTCCCATGTTCCTACCTGCCACATGTGGGAAATAATAATTGCCCCTTGGGGGCAAAAATTCCAGGCTGGGGCAGGAACACACACGTGTAAAATACGTAAAGTAAATGTTGGCATGAAAAAAGAAAGCACAGTAATGGGGATGGGATCGTGGAGCAAAAATTTCCTTTGGAAAATGAAGTTGCCACTTGCAGAAGGTAACCACAGAGCAAAGAGAAAGGGCACTCCAGTTCAAGGGCCGGCTGGGGGCAGTGGCCGGGAGACATCTGTCCCCACCCCCACCCCCCCCGCCCACCAGGGTTCACAGAAATCAACCCCAAGGCGTGGGCAGCACGTGGCCAGAGGCTGGCCGGAGAGGCGGCACCTTAGCTGTGCTCATAGCCTGTCCCCACATCCCCCTGCAGCCAGCTCCCCAGCTGCCCAGCCACTGCAGAGCAGGACAAAAGGTCCCAGCGAGTGAACTCCTCCCGCCGGGTGGCCCGCCCCGCTGGGTGAACTGGGCACTTGCTGAGCGGCCTGTGGGCTGAGCTGTACTCTTTTGTACTTTTCTAAAAGAAGAGGAGAGGCGCGGGGCCCTGCCAAGCCCTTGACACGCTGCCTGGTGATCGGGGATCACGGGAACGGCATGACCCACTTTGCACAATGTCCAAGTGCATGGCCGGGTCTGCGGCCCGCCTACCCACGGCAGATTCCCATCTTCTCAGCCACCCGTGGGCCAGGAACGTCACTTTACCACCAGAGTCATCCTACTGGCGGCTCGGGGCGAGCTCGGCCACGCAGGCACCCAGCTGCTCTGGACAATCGTACTGGCAGGGACCAAGCCCAGGCACTGGGCCACGCGAGAGGAGCTCTGGTCCCGAGCTCAGCAAAGAATAAGCCATTCTTTGATGTGACTGGTTCCCCACACTGAGACGGGAAAAGGGGATGCCAGCCCTCCCAGGAGGCTGGCCATGCTGACACCGGGCCAAGCATCACCTCCCCACCCTCTTTAACCAGGAGTCTCTGGCACCCACCCAACCTACGGGGGCTTCCAGAACCACAGGTCATGATGGGGAGGGGTCGGATCCATTAAAGAAAAAAAAAAAAATCTAACCACGACAGTATCCCCAAGTTCTTCACCAGGTCAAGGGCCACACACACAAAACGAGGACAAGGAAAACACACTAAGGGTCGAAACAGAGGCGGGTACATTAGAACAGATTTTGAAGAATCCCTCTTACGCACATTTTCCAAAAGACACTGTCTGTTGAACGTCACCCCCCACTATCAAATTCTAGTGTTTCTGGTAACCATGTGGCTGTATTACAATTGTGTCTCACTGTATGTGTCTCACTAAGAAAAGAAATTACTAACTAGGGCTAGGAATTACTCTGTATTAAAAAGAGGATGCGAGAGTTCATTGCACCCTCACCTAAATCAAGGATTAGTTCTGTGACCCCGGGCAAGTTCCTGGCACACCTGCTAAGTATTTCAGGATTGAGGTTAGCCTTAATAAGGGCCTAACTTCAAGAGATGTGTCGAAACTGCCAGAGCTCAGAATATTAAAAAACCTGGAACAGACAGCAGAGTACAAAAGGCCAAAACCTGAACCCCCTAAAGAGAACCGGGCTCCTGTGGACAATCCATTTGTCCAGGAGTCAGCTGTGCCCAGGAGACATGCCAGGTGAGTCACCTGCATGAGGCTGAACAAGCATTCTTTTTTCACTATGATCTAGAATCACACAGAATTTGCTGGAGGCTTGAAATAAGATACTACAACAAGTTTCCCAGCAAACCAGTCCCGCCTCTCCCTTCCCACTTGGCCCTGGAGAGGGACAACAAACTGCAAGCAAACAGGCGGAGAGGGTGGTCACAAGGGAAGGTGGCTGGGTTAAAGAGAGCTGCTTCCATCACAATTCTCGAGATGAAGTTATGAGTTTCAGGTAGAATGCAAATGCTAATCATCTTGGCCATTTATACCTGGAGCAGGAGAAAGCGAGAAAGCTGCTGAGCACATGAAAAGTACCATGATCTTAAGGCAAATCTGCTTTAAAAGTTACCAAGATTTTTTAAAAATTACTATAGTAAAGGAGGTTAATTTTCATAAACTCACAGCTAGGCTTCTTGCTGACACTAAAGCTTAGCAGTGAAGATTTATTTTCAGGGTCAAGGCTTGGTTTCTCTTGCTGCCAAGGCAGAGGTAGCAGTCTGCTTTGAAAGCCCCCTTTCCTGTAAAAATCAGTCAAGTCACACTGCTCCCGGTTTAAAAGTGTGTTTACAGCAAACACTTAACTACTGTTAACTTCCTCATCATGCCCTGTTCTATTTGTTTACTCATTTAGAATCTCACGGTCGGGCTAAAAATGAGCCAGCTAAGCCAAGCTTCCAGCTCCCAGGGGTCAGGAGAAGTCTCCCTCCACTTTCTGTTCTCTGACCCATTCACCCCCTTAACAGTCCACTCCTGTCAAGCAGGCAGGGGAATGCTGTTCAGGTCGCTGCCAACACCACAGAACATTAAATGGTGCTTTAATTTGGTAGTTACAACACTGTTTCTTGAATTTCCAAAGGTTTTTCTCAGCTGGAGAAAATCAGCTTAGGAGTGAGAGGAGGAAGCTAACCACACCTGCTCAGAAATGTTCAAATATAAAGCTATCCTAAAGACCCTCTGGGGGAAAAACATCCAAGTACTTCCAGATAGGCAAGCAAGTTGATGACAGAATCCCTTCACAAAGCCAGCACTTAAATAGATGTTAACTCCAGATTACATCTTGGCTTGGAAGAAATTGTCTGCCACATCAACAGTGGCCTCCTCACTCTGACAACTCCGGAATCTATGCCTTTTCTCCTTCTCCCACAGACTTCTCATACTTTCTTACCCTTGTTCTAAGGGCATGCCCAACTCCTGTTAATGCTCTGATGGAATCGTT
The DNA here is from genome assembly GCF_910594005.1 of Cervus elaphus. Classification (NCBI taxonomy): domain Eukaryota; kingdom Metazoa; phylum Chordata; class Mammalia; order Artiodactyla; family Cervidae; genus Cervus; species Cervus elaphus. The sequence goes on from NC_057821.1 coordinate 25,802,995, forward strand.
TTCTCTGACTGTACACGTCAGAAAGGACATGGCTCTGTCTGGGCTTCAGACAAGTCGCTGCAAAGCTGGGGCACCGCCAATTCCGGCTGCAGGTCAGCACCGTGGTTGAAGGCTGAGGCCCTCGTTCTGGTGTAATGGACAATTGAGGGGAAACTAAGTGCTGCCACACTCAAGTATTCCCTTATACAAAAATCAGACAGGTTAGGGACTTCCCCGGTGGTCCAGTGGTTAAGAATCTGCCTTCCAATGCCAGGGCCACGGGTTTGATTCCTGGTCAGGGAACTAAAATCCCACATGCCACGGGGCAGCTAGAGAAGCCTGCAAGGAAAAATCCCGACTGCGGCAACTAAGACCCATCTAAGTCACATAAGTAAATAAATATAAAAACTTTTTTTTTAATTAAAAAAAAATTAGGTTAAAAGGGAAGCCCCCTCCATTGTCTCCAGCTCCTTGACTGGCCACCAGTTAACTGAAAAGCACTATTCTAACCACTGCCAGAGAAGGACATTCCATTCTTTTAAAGCGGTGGAGGATCACCCAGTGGCTCTGTTCTTAAATGAATCATCTGTGGTCCTTCCTCCCCGTTCTGTTTATGCTCTTTCCAAGGCCCAGGTTAGATGTCAAATGACTTCCCCTTGGCCTCTGGTAGCTTCTGGGGTATTCTTGTTCGCAGCTAAAGAATACAACATATCATCCAAGTTCTTCTCCTACTAAAGACCCCACACACCAACCCACTTACCCCACAAGCATCTGGAGAAGGGTTCACTGTAGAAAATTACTCTTGGATGACTTAATTTTCATTTGAAATCAGGAGAATAAGACAGGTGACATCTGGCTTGGGTTGAAGCACACTGTCATTTCGAAGAAGACAAAGCAAATCTAGACACAGAAAGCCCCTTGCCTGTGGATGCAGACCGGGCTGCTGTGGATGGATGGAGAGCTCTGCTCCCCCAAAGAGCTTAGAAAACAGAAACTCGTCAATCCACACAAGGCTGCGGGGAGACAAGGCAAAAGGTCAAGTGTCGGGATCAGGTCGTCCGGTGACTGGTTTTATTTCTGTGCTCGCAGTGATGCAGAGAACGACTCCCCTTCATATCACCAGTCATTGGAAAGGCAGCTGACTCACTAAGTTAACAAACGTTTAACAAGCACCTACTGTGTGCCAGGCAGTGTACGCTTGCTAGGAAAACGGCAGAGATGGACATCCCTCTGCCCTCCTGAAACAAAGTGGTAAGCAGTGTATTCACCCATGATGCTTGGATAAGAGACCCTAGAAATTTCTGGTGGCTCAGACGATAAAGAATCTGCCTGCCAATGCAAGAGACCTGGGTTTGATCCCTAGGCTGGGAAGATCCCCTGGAGAAGGGAATAGCAACCCACTCTAGTATTCTTGCCTGGAGAATTCCATGGACAGAGGAGCCTAGAGGGCTAGTCCATGGGGTTGCAAAGAGTCAGACACAACTGAGCGACTAAGATATAAGACCTACTTGGGAAGTCAGTAGGAAAATGGTGGCAATTCACCTTGGCATCATTTTCAAATACCCATCATTACTTTCACTATCTTAATCAGTGATAAAATTACAGGCTTATGTTTAAAGTGCTGTGACTGTCAGTCACACTGTAATTATGTGCTCATTTGTTCACAATCCCCATTAAACTCCAAGCTCTTCAAGGGCAGAACCTCTGGCCTTCTCCTTTGTATCTTCAGAGCCTGGAGCTATGCCTGACAAACTGCTAATTCCTGGCTGAAAACATGAATGAACAAACCCACATCTCAGAATCACCCAGAAGCTTTAAAAAACAAAATTTTCAGGGACCCACTTCTAGAAAATGATTTAGCAGTCAAGGGACTGAGAAATTTTTTTTTTTTTTTGAAGTTCCTTAGGTAATTTTGATGAGTAACCTTCTCTGGGAACCACTTCTGTGTATATAAACTGGGCTTTTGGACACTAATGAAATCTGCAGCAGACAGTATCCATATTATGTATCACAATGACAGTCTAGACTAGGACACTAGTCAAGGACAAAATGTTTTTGATTCTTACAAATTAAGTTACAACTCCCTGTTTGTTCTAGCTCTACCAGCGGGAGCAGGGGATGGGGTGGGGAGGTCATCTCTAAGCCCATTAAGTTAGAGATCAGTTATATTTTTAAAACATAGTATCACATAGCATATATACCATATAGTCAGCATGTATTAAGTAGTATAAAATCCGTGTCCACTCTGGAATGCTGTTATAAAGAATACTCCCCAGTAGTAGCTGGTTGTTGCTGTTGTTCCGTTGCTAAGTCACGTTCGACTGTCTGCGACCCCATGGACTGTAGCCCATCAGGCTCCTTTGTCCATGGGATTTCCCAGGCAAGAATACTGGAGTGGGTTGTCATTTCCTCCTCCAGGGGATCATCCTGATCCAGGGATTGAACCCAACTCTCCTGCACTGGCAGGCAGATTCTTTACCACTGAGCCTCCAGGGAAGCCCGTAACCAGCACTTCCCAGGCTGACAGGTGTGAATGGCGGCCAGGTCTGCAAAGCTCAGCCAGGGAGCATCTGCCATGCTCCCTGTGACCCCCAGCAGCTGTTCTTGGCACAGGATGGATTCAGTAACCACGTGCCTGGTCACACTGATCTGGGTAATACAAAGGTGCCACCGAGTGGCTTCCAATGCCAGAATTCATGGCACATACCTGCCCACAGCCAACTAGACGTCCTGCCTGGAAGGACGCAAGGTGGACAATGGGAAGAATCTGGACCCTGGCCAAGTGGCAGGCTCAGACTCTGTTACTGTCAGTCCTATACTGAGACACTTCCGATCGGTTTCATTTCCTGGATTAGAGGACTGAGATGTCTTCACGTGAACTTGGCATCTGCGGAAGGCAGCCCCTAAGATGGTCCCCAGCGATCCTCCCCTGCACTGGACCAGGTTCCGCGTGACCAGCGGAACACAGCAAAAGGGATGGGGTGTCCCTTCTGGGATGAGGTTATAAGAGCCACTGTGACCGGCATCGTGGTCAGTGTGTGTCTAAGATGACTAGCTGCTCCAGGGGACGCCAGCTGCCCTGTCGTGAGCCATTCTACTCAGGGCGGGGGGCATGCACAAAGAAACCGAGGCCTCTGCCAATGACCGCCTCGTAAGTAAGGAAGCGGACCCTCTGGACTGGGCCTGCCGGTGACTGTGGCCCCACAGCCAACTCATCACAGAGCCTGAACCAGAACCAGCCAGCTCAGCTTCTCGGGGCCTCCTGACCCTCAGAGACTGCGTGGGATAATAAATGTCTGCTGTTTTAAGCTGCTGCATTCTGCAGTAACCTGTTACTTAGCAATAGAGTAAACGAACAGGTCAGTGGGGGTTACAGGGGGTGATTCAAAGCCAACTCCCCTTTCCCTTGCTGATTTTCCTTCTGGTTACCACACTCAACTGAGGCACTGATTAGAAACTTGGCCCTAAAACACACTCACACACCTTGATTTAACTAGAACTGGGAAGGAAATGAAAAGGCTTGTATACTCTAAAGCATAGAATCTGGTTATGAAAAGAGTATAAAACTTTCATTGCTAGTCTGAAGCTTGACAGACAAGGGATCTAACATTTATTATCTATTACACACCCAGATTTTCAAAGACTCAGTGGAGACTTATCCCCATTTTCTACATGAGGAAATTAAAGTTCAGAGACTTTGAGTAACCTGGCCAAACAACAAACAGATCTATTTAGTTATTTGCAGGTTTATATGACTTAAAGCGGCCAAGTGTCCTAGTTTATTGTAACTTGGTTTCCTGGGACTCAATATGAGGGGGAAAAAAAAAGGCACTTAGGATAAGAGTTGGTTACTCTACTCTGTATGAATCTTGTGCTCTCTGCAAACCACCACACGGCTGATTTTTTTTTTTAAAGTACTTTTTAAAAGCTATCATTTTGACAGCTTGTGATCTGCAATGAATTTTGAAATGTAACCAATGAAAATGAAAACCACAAGCCTTTCTAGCCTTTAATCTCACAGGATCCAAGACAGACTTTTTCCCCCACAAAAAAGTCAAACAATTGTTGTTATGATAAAAGCCAGCAAGGAAAATTTTCAGCCTGAGATTTTGCAATTGGGTCCACAGAGGATGAGTGGGCAACCGCTCACCCCATCCAGCCTCCTGGGCCCTTGCAGATATGCAACCAAGTCAGGTGCTCTGGCATGAGGTGTAGGCAGGGCCACAGTCTCCTCTTTCTCTATACAGCCCAGAGAGAGCCTGCTGACACCACTGGGAAGTCCTGTATTAGCAATGCCCAAGGGATCTCCCTACGTGGTAGGTCAGGGGCCCACCTATCAGCAAGGTAGTACCATCCCAATAGCTCTGGCCCTTTCACCTTTAAAAAGATCCACATAATACCCACCAGAATGCTGTGATCATAAACACAATTGTTGGTGAGGACATGGAGAAACTGGAACACTCATACATCATTTGGGACTGTCAAATCGTACATCTGCTGTGGAAAATAGCTTGGTAGGTCCTTAAAAAGTGAAACACAGAGCTACCATATGACCCAGTAATTCTATTCCTAGGTATAAGTGCAGAAGAAATGAAGACAGATGTCCACATAAAACCCTGCACACAAATATTCACAGCAGCGATATTTATCATAGCCTCCCCCAAAAGGTGAAACCCCAATTTCCACCAACTGATGAATAAACAAAAGGCAGTATTGTATGTTTTTCAGCCGTAAAACGGAATGAAGTATTGATACATGCTGCAGCACAGATGAACCTTGAAAACATCATGCTAAATTACACAAGTCGGACACAAAAGGTCACATGTTATACGATTCCATTTTGTAGGCAATGTCCAGAATCGGCAAATCCATACAGACACAAAGTACATTAGTGGTTGCCAGGGGCTGGGGAGGGGAGGATGGGAAATAATTGCCCCTGTTGGGGTTTTTGAGGTAATGAAAATGCTCTGGAATTAGATGCACTTAAAATTAAAAATAAACATTAAAAAAACCAGAGATACTTTTTAAAAAAGCCGTAAAATTCTGCATTCTCAAGCTCACTTGTAGAAATCCTTATACTAATAAAATAACAGCAGAAGTGCATTAGGATTTACTTATATGATTGTCATCAGTGATATCAGCAGCAGAAAAATGGGGGGGGGGCTTTAAATATCCATCTAAAAGAAATTTGCTAAATTATGGGACAGGCACACAATTAAGCAGTATGTTGTTATTAAAATGAAGCTCCTGGGCATTTATAACAGAGAAAAGCCTGACGCTCCCACAAAAGCCTGTACATGAATGCTCAGAGCAGCTTTATCTATAACAGCACCAAATCAGAAACACCCAAGGTGGTCCTCAAAAGGTAATTAACAAACCCTGGGTACATCTTCAACACTGAATACTTCTCAGCAACAAAAAGAACACATTTCTGATACATGTAACAACCCAGATGAATCCCCAGAAAGTTAACTGAGTGGAAAAAAGCCAACACCCTTATACAACATTTCGAAATGACAAAATTACAGAGATGGAAAAGAGATAAGTGGTTGCCAAGGGTTAGAGATGGAGTGAAGGCAAGAAAGAAGGTGATGTGGCTATAAAAGGGCAACATGGACGGATGGAAACATTCTACTTTTCTCTAACAATGTCAGCAATAGGTTGTGGTACCAAACTACAGTTCTGCATCATGTTACCAGGGAGGAGAAATTAAGTAAAGGGTACTTGGGATCTAGGATCTGTGTGTTATTTCTTATAACTGCTTATCAACCTGAAATTACCTCAAAATAACTAATTACATTTTTTAAAAAAGATCCACAAAAGTGAGGGAAAAAAAAACCCCAATAAACAACAGTAAGCAACCAACGTTTTAAAAAATTCAAACACCTCCCTCGCACCTCCTACTGACACAGAGTTGTGACTTTCTGGCATCCTAAGAGTTTCTGCCAGAAGGGAACAGTGTGAACTATGACCTCATTTATGAAAACTTAACCTTTCACCTAAATGTTGGAGTTCCCACTATTTTAATTTTCATATCTGTCTAATTTAGCTTTCCAATATGATTTATCCAAACTACTCGGGTGATGGGAGTACTCTTTGAGCAGTTTAATGTTTTAATTTTTGGGGGGCAGTGTCTCTAGGCATATGGGATCTTCCTTCCCTGACCAGGGATTGAACCTATGCCCCCTGCCGTGGATGCATGGAGTCTTAACTACTGGACTGCCAGGGAAGTCCCCAGTCTAATGTTTTGACTAACTTCAAGGGACCATACCTCTCACACAGGCTTGTTTTCAGAGAGTAAGAAAATCATTAAGCATACCAAATAAAATCTTCCCGAATAAAATCAAAGCTTTGATTATTCGGGGGCATTCTGTGATCCTGAAGGGTTCCAGAGTCAGAATTCTGAACGCCCCATCCCATCTAACAGAACCATGGATGAGCAGGCACAGATAACTGGGATACATCTGTAAATCTATTATGCTTGTCTGGTTTTAAATAAGAACTTCATGTCCTCCGTTATTTCTGTGCCACTTTCTATTCTCCTACACAGAACATAGAAAACTTTAGGTAGCAATAGTTTTGAGCTGTCACATTCTAGATGTTTTTTGATAAAAAGCTTATTCCTCCAAAAGCTTATTCCATCATGAAAAATAAAAACTTCTTTCTTAAAACTGTCTTTGGGGCCATTTTCTTGTCAATCCAATGAAAAACACAGAGGTGAAGAAGTACTTTTATAAAGTGGAGGAGTTCTACCATTCTGGGATTCCAGTTCCCTGGGTGTGTTGCAGTGTAGGTGGCAAGTCGTGTTCTGCAGGGGGCCCTGGTGCCCCTGGATGGGAAGGAGGCTTCAACGCCCACAGCTGCCCGGAGCAGAGACACTGGCCAGCAAGGGCTGTGGGGCCTTTTGTAACCCTCTCTGGAAATTCTCCAGCAAGATTAGATCTCTTCTAAGCAAAGCTTTTCTCCTTTTCACCAAGTGCTACTTTCAACGACTGTGCCACTGTGTTTAAAACCCCCTTGACGACCATTAAAGGTGAAATACAGAGAATGAGGCCCTAAGGTGATTCCATTTTAGTGGAACTCCAAGTATTTCAGCAAGTCACATGAGTGTAACTGAATATTCCGACTGGCTGAGAACAAGATTTTCCCTTCATTTCAATTCTCCCCAAGTAACAGCATTCAACTCCAAGCTGTCATAAAAGCCATTTTGCTGTAAAAATGAAGATTCAGAAGCCAGTGATTGAATTAGCATGAAGTCAATTAGGTGCCCACCTACAGCCAGAACATGGAAAGAGAGGCACTAACAGGTCTGAAAGTGAAAATGAAGGACACAGTTAAGGAGGAGAAAAACATACTTACGTATAGAACTTGCAAGACATCTTTCCAGGAGAGCTCAATCAGGAAATTTCAAGAAAAGAATTTAGGCAGTAAAATGGCACACATTACTATTTAGCAACAGGCCTTTCGTGGGCATCAAATGTGTTTAAGGAATCACAGTAAAGGCAGAGATAGGCAATGTGGTCCTTTGGTCAGAGATCAAGCTATTGTCCAGCTGGGATTCAACATTCTTAGCTCATTTAAAAACAAAAATGTTCCAAGACAAGACATTTAACTGGGGGGGCGGGAGGACAGATATAAAAGAATACATGATATCCTACTTTGATCTGGGAAGATTATCACATGTTCCTAGAAAGAACCAAATAAATGCACTTGAAGAAAATTAATAGGACTACAGAAGCAGTGACATGTAAATGTATTATGGCTTTCTCCAATGATGATCTTCATATACATGAACAATTTAATATATGCCCTCAGGTTGGAGAAGGGAAGGGAGTGTGTCTTGATCAGCTCAGACTGCTATAACAAAAATACTATAGACAGGTGGTTTAAACAACAGACCTTTTAATTCTCACAGTTTGAGGGGCTGGCAAGACCAAGGTCAAGGTTCACTGAAACCTTCCCAAAGGCCTCACCTCCAAAGATCATCAGACTGAGAGCTAGGATTTCAACATATGAACCATGGAAGGGAGGGCGGGGGTGGAAGGGAGACATACAAACATTCAGTCTATAATAACAAAGAGGTGGTTTTAAGAGATAAAGGGAATGGCTGTTTACAGAGTCTAAAGAAAATTGCTACTTTTAAAAAACCTAGCCTCTAAAGTGAATCATTTTCATTCATTCACTCCCTCAAGTTATCAAAACACATAATCTCTACTTTACAAAAGGGCTGCGTTCCAGATAGTTGCTGTTCTTGCATGCATCCTCAGTTGTGTCCAGCTCTCTGAGACCCCATGGACTGTAGCCTGCCAGGCTCCACTGTTCATGGAACTTTCCAGGCAAGAAAACTGAAGTGGGTTGCCATTTCCTTCTCCAGGGGATCTTCCCAATCCAGGGATCAGTCTGTCTTTTACGTCCTCTGAATAGGCAGGCGGATTCTTTACCACTGTGCCACGCTGGGAAGCCCTGTGTTCCTGATGCTAATTTATAAACTAGTCAACTGGCCTTTGGAAAATTCTATTTTCTGTATTCTATTTTCCATAGAAATTGTGATATTTGTAGCTCTAGACCTTTTGGGGATTCCACCCCAATTGTAAAAATTTAAAGCAAAGTTAAAAAAAAATAAGGAAAAGGTGACCTTCTCTCTATCCCCAGATGACAGACAGTTTGGGTAAAACTGACAGTCTCCCACATTCTAGGAACCCTCAATTCCCAAATTAGGAACCCTTGCTGTAAATGGCTGACAGATCTCCAGCTGAGCCCTAAACTAATACTGAACTCATAATGAAGTGCCAACTATTCCTACAAGAAAATAATCTCGTGTAATGTTTCTCATGTGAGTTACTACCTTCCAGGTTCTGACACTTTCACAGTACAGTGCGATCTTCGGTAAGTTGTACAGACTTCAGTTTCTTGATCCATAACATGTGTAATAATGCCTGCATCCCACAGGATTCTTGTGAGATTTTATGAGACACTTGGGGGCAATGCATGGGCACCTCAATTCAACTCCAAGCTGTCAAGACACACGTGGCAGCTGTCTTTATGATCACCAAACAGACATTCCCAGCATTGTGGGAGGCACTGGGACACGGATCATAGGACAGTAGAGCCGCCTCCAGAGAAGTCAGAGTCTCACCAGGGAGACAGAAGTGGTAACGAACAAACTGGAGGAGAGGCCCTGACAAAGGATGTGCAGAGTCTACGCAGGGACCGGTGGGTCACAGGGGCACGTGTGAGGCTTGCCAGTGGGAAATGGGATGGGAGGAGGAGAGAGGAAAGTGAAAACCTATGTTGGAGAAGCAGGTAAGAGCGCTAGTGTTTGCTTTTACACTGGGGGCGGGTGGAAGGCTGGAAAGAGGGTAATTATCAAGGCTGTTAAGACTGTCCACGCAGGAGATGGAGGGCACTGTGAGGCCACAGCAGGCGGGGGAATCAGGCAGGGGCCATAGGAGAGATGTCGGGAAAGTGAGGTGAGGGAGAGGAGGAAACCCACGCGTTCTGACTCTGCAACCCACAGGCACGACAGTCAATGAGTCAGGGAGCATAGCGTCATGGGGAGGGGAGAAGGGAGATAGGGAAAGTTCTGAGGATGTTAGAAATGTACTGCCAGCTACTAATTTTATTCATCACAGACCCATCGTGCCTGCTGAGTCAGGAGGCAGGCCGTGCATTGAGAGTTACGGAGTGCAAACTAGTGAATGTTCTCTATAACGACATGTTCTCTTATAGGGAAAAATCTGTGAGATGAACTGGGCACTGAGTCTGTCATGTTAAGTATAAGAAGCTCAAGGTTAAATAAGCTAGGACCTAAGCCACACATGTGTTTAGGGATTTGTGCTCTTGCTAAGAAAACACCAAGCCAGCTACGCTCTAACATAAATTACACACTTCAGGGAGGTTGAAATATTTAGCAAATTGCTATTTCACTCCACTAAATGGTGTGCTAATGACGGCTATGAAAAAAGTTTTCCAAAGTTACTCCCCCATCCCATCTCTCCAAAAGAATCTGAAAGCCACTTAGGACAGCCCAGCCCACCTTTAAAATGATTTTTCTTATTTTCAAGCCCTTTTCTCTGAAGAGCAGTATGATGATGCTAATGGCAGCTAGCAGTCCTTACTATGTGCCAGTCGTTCTGCTATAATTGTACTAGGATGGCCTCACTTGACCTCCACCAGCCCTTTCCACATCCCCTTCTCACAGGGGAGTACACTGGGGCAAGGTCATGTCCATAGCAGGCAGACTGACTCCAGAGCCTGTTCTCTTAACCACTCACTCTAGTTCCTATGTTACAGTAAAAATAAAACAGGGATGTTTATTACAGAAACTTGAAAAAATAGAAGAGGGCTTTTTTTGGGGGGGAGGGGAAGGGGTTCATTTTAAAGTAGAAAGAAAAAGTCTCTGAGAGTGTGGCAAAACCTATGATCCTCTTTTTTTTTTTTAATTTTTTTATTAGTTGGAGGCTAATTACTTCACAACATTTCAGTGGGTTTTGTCATACATTGATATGAATCAGCCATAGATTTACACTTATTCCCCATCCTGATCCCCCCTCCCATCTCCCTCTCCACCCGATTCCTCTGGGTCTTCCCAGTGCACCAGGCCGGAGCACTTGTCTCATGCATCCCACCTGGGCTGGTGATCTGTTTCACCATAGATAGTATACATGCTGTTCTTTTGAAACATCCCACCCTCACCTTCTCCCACAGAGTTCAAAAGTCTGTTCTGTATTTCTGTGTCTCTTTTTCTGTTTTGCATATAGACCTATGATCCTCTTTCTGCTGTTTACAAACAGTGATCTTAGGCAAGTCAACCTCTGAAAGCCTCAATCGGCTCACCTGAAGTATTCCCTTTAAATGGAAGTAAAAATAATACCTAATTGGATGAAATGGTTAGTGTGTAGCATTTAGCACAGAGCTATGGTGTTGGAGAAGACTCTTGAGAGTCTCTTGGACTGCAAGGAGACCCAACCAGTCCATCCTAAAGCAAATCAGTCCTGAATATTCATTGGAAGGACTGATGCTGAAGCTGAAACTCCAATACTCTGGCCACCTGATGCGAAGAACTGACTCATTTGAAAAGACCCTGATGCTGGGAAAGATTGAAGGCGGGATGAGAAGGGGATGACAGAGGATGAGATAGTTGGATGGCATTACCGACTTGATGGACATGAGTTTGACTAAGCTCTGGGAGCTGGTGATGGACAGGGAAGCCTGGTGTGCTGTGATCCATGGGGTCGCAAAGAGTTGGACATGACTGATCGACTAAACTGATACTAACACTATATAATAAATATAGAAATGAAATATATTTCAGTTTTTTATGTGCTTAAACAAAGCATATACTTGTATAATCTTGCATTTCAACACTGCAGCAATTACTTTCTTCATAAACCTAATCTGAGCTTTGGAGTAAGTAATATTTACATAAATGTCTTCATTATTCTGTTATTAATCATTTAGTCTGTTTCCAAATCTTTAGCATTCTTAATTAAGGTTGTGATGAACATCTTTGCACATAAAACTTTAATTGTGTATTATTTTCTTGAATGAGATTCCCAGAAGTTGGCCAATTATGTCAAAGAGTCTTCATATAATATATCTTGCAAAATTTCTTTCCAAAACATTTTCACCTATTAATGTTCCCACCTGCAGGGAATTTGTGAGTAGTCTATAAAACTGCATCCTGGCCAGGACTGGGTAATGTTATGAAGGAAAAAGAGGTGTTTTTTTCCAGTCTGATACAACATGTTCTATGTTATTAAAAATATAAATCATACAGAAAGCCCAATAGCTGAATAAATATCAAATATATGTATGTAGTCATTTCTGGCTAATGGTTATAAAAGAAAAATGAATAATAAATTCTGTGTATCATCTACTTTCTGAAAGATTGATTTGTGAATATAAACTGGTATTTAATTGGTCACTTAAAGTTTTTCTGGGCTTCCCTGGTAGCTCAGTTGGTAAAGAATCTGCCTGCAATGCAAGGGACCCAGGTTCGATCCCTGGGTTGGGAAGATTCCCTGGAGAAGGAAATGGCAACCCACTCCAGTATTCTTGCCTGGAAAATCCCATGGACAGAGGAGCCTGGTGGGCTGCAGTCCATGGGGTTGCTAAGAGTTAGGCACGACTACTAACTCGCACAGGTTATTAGTAAATGGAACTGTCTGCATTCCACAAAGATCCTCCCCTAAGCCCAGGAATTTAGTCTAGCTAACAATTTTTAAACCAGAGAAGCATGCATCTTACACACACAATAGTGATCTTGCATTTAAAAAAGTACACACCAAGTGTTTAAGTATCTATTTTGCCTAGGAACATGGGCTGTTTCTTAAAAAACAGAATCTACAAACCCAGTCACAAAGGACCCCCACAAAACACCGGTAAACCCAGTTCTAGTAACAGAGGCTCATAAAACTAGCTTTTAAAAAGCTAAGTGTTTTCTGTGTTTAAGAACTTTAAGTAAGATGATGCTTCCAAGTGGTTTTTAACTATGTACATAACATCCTGGAGAGGACAGGCCACTGTTTGCTCGTTAGTAGCCACGCCAGCCAAATTCAGTTTATGTCATTAGTATTATTGTCAGTAAAAAGCATCATAAAACAGCTTTTTTTTTTTCGAATCCCATGTGGAGGCACTGCAGTCAGAAAAACAGTTTGACTTGCTCAGAGAGAAAGTGCCCATGCATTTCACAGGATACAAATGAGAAGCCCCAAGGAGTCCTCTCACCATACCCACAAAAAAAAGTTGAACCCAAAGCTTCAATTGAGAATCAACCAACTGTCACCTGCATCATAAAAATCCTCCTGACGACAAGTGGGACACCCTTGGGGGAAAGGAAGCCCCAGTGAAAGAAAGCCTCAATCCACAAAATGTCAGGCGGGCACTGGGATAAGCCACCCCAGGTCTAACAGGATGAAACAGCGTTAACTCTGGCCTGATTCGTTCCAGGATCAAACAAACCTTGGATCATCACAGGCTGCAATGCCTCACTAATGAGTTAAGAGGATTTTGTTACAAAAATCGTGATGTTCTTCCTTTAGAGAATCCCTGCCATCAGGGTGGTAAGATCATTAAATATAAAGAACACAATGATGACCATGAGAATAGTAACTATCACTGAACACTCAGTGTGTTTAAGTGTCACTCCAGGCACCCTGACATGCACCACTTATTTCAAATCTTTCGTAACCTTGTAAAGGGTTTTTTGCCCATTTTACAGAGGACGGAATGGAGGCTCACACCCTGGAAGGTACTATACACGATGACAGAGCCTGTACTTGCTTCAGAGGATACAAACTAAGCTCTTAACTACTTCTCAAACTAAAATCAGACTAAGTTTAACTTTGCCAGGAAAATACAAAAACGCATCCCAAAGCCACCTACAAATATGTGTAACACACTGCTGGGTTCTAAGTTAACAAACTAAGGTTTTGTAAGGAATGATTTATGCCCAAGGCATCCTAACTACCAAGACAGACGTGTGCAAAGCAGAATGTCCCTGGGCCCATGGTTACGACACACTTCATTTTGTTTTTCTTCCCCATTCAAATGAACCAGAAAGAAGTTTGGCGTCCGCACGCAGCATCAGTGCGGTCCTATTAAATCTCATGTAGCAAGTCTGCTTAGAAATGATAGAAGAGCAAATAAAGGTGATAACGTAATTTCAGTGAGTCTATGACTGAAAAAAAATCTCACATGGAAACTTCTGGTTTGAGTCCCCTGCGGGATAAAATGATATGGAATGTGAAATGTGTCTACCATGTGCAGCCCTGGTCAGTTTCTAGAGCCAAGATGAGTAATGAATCCTCAAATTTCTTTAAAATATTTTTCCAGGAGTCAGGTACAGATGTGAGCTGGACCATAAAGAAGGCTGAGCAACGAAGAATTGATGCTTTTGAACTGTGGTGTTGGAGAAGACTCTTGAGAGTCCCTTGGACTGCAAGGAGAGCCAACCAGTCCATCCTAAAGGAGATCAGTCCTGGGTGTTCACTGGAAGGACTGATGCTGAAGCTCCAATACTTTGGCCACCTGATGTAAAGAGCTGACTCAATGGAAAAGACTCTGATGCTGGGAAAGGTTGAGGGCAACAGGAGAGGGGGGCGACAGAGGATGAGATGGTCGGATGGCATCACCGACTCAATGGACATGAATCTGAGCAAACTCCGGGAGATAGTGAAGGACAGGGAAGCCTGGAGTGCTGCAGTTCATGGGGATGCAAAGAACTGGACAAAACTTAATGACTGTGTATGCTTAGTTGCTTAGTCATGTCCGACTCTTGTAATCCCACAGACTGTAACCTGCCAGGCTCCTGCATCCACGGGATTCTCCAGACAAGAATACTGGAGTGGGTTTCCATTTCCCTCTCCAGGGGATCTTCCTGACCCAGGAACTGAACCCAGGTCTCCTGCATTGCAGGCAGATTCTTTACTGACTGAGCTAAAAGGGAAGCCTGACTTAGTGACTGGAGGACGACAAACAACAACAACGGAACATATAATCAGTTACAGATCTATCTCTAGATATTACATCAACTGATGTAATGAAAAATATACATTTTTTTAGAATCCACAACTGTCCAGTCTATTAGAACAAGGATATACAGGTAAAAGATATAAAAAATAAAGACACCTACAGCAATGCGTTTGGGATAATGATCTAGTCTAAGACCAACAGAAAAAGCTGAGGAATGCTCTATCATCAGATCAGCATGTTTCCATCTACAAAGAGGATCAAGAAACAGTAGAAATAGCTTGAGGTTTGACACAGAAGAACTTTCAGAGATGTGCAAACAGCAGAAATGGCCCGTGGGGACATTGCATAAATAAGCACTCTCCCTCAAAGGCTGGAAGTACAGATTAACCTGAGGCCAAGGACTATTTTTTGGACACTAATAACCTCACTCTCTTGAAAAAGGTAGAAAGGCACTGTGCTAAAGGTTGCCAGGTCTCCTGACTCTGTTCTGCCCCCAGGCCCAGTTTCCAAGGTAAAGATCCCAGCAGCAGGTTGATTTCTGTCAGGAAGGTTGGTGCCCAGCTGGTCCTTCAGGATGCCGTGTGCACCACACTCTGTTTACTCCTGACCAACCTCAGGGGTTTAGGGTCCTGTCCAAGAACAAAACCATGTATGGAGAAAAACTACAGCACTGGAGAATCATTTGGGTATTACTCTTCAGAACAAATTCTAGGTTAAGATAGCCATTACTGTGTCACAAACCAGGCACATGATACTTACATCCAAGTGTCAAACCTTATCTATTCCAGTGCCCACATCTTATCTACCACGGGAACTGAGGATAGGAGCCCGCTGTGGATGCACAAGCGTCCCAACCGTTCCAACCGTTTACATACACTCTTCTTGTTGGAGTGGACTGGGAGGAATCTCCAACTGTCCAGTCTATCTGGAATCACATGCATGTAGAAAATTAAGACCACAAGGAACCTGGTAAAAGAAAAGCAGCACCAAAGGGGCGAACACAGAGTGGGGGAGGGAGAGATCTGGGGCTGGGGCACCCAGGGAGACCTCCCCGGAGGAGTGGAGCTGGGGCCCATCCTTAAAAGAGCAGTGGGAGTGGTCAGGCCAAGGGATTTGGGAAAAGGGCTTCCCTGGTAGCTCAGATGGTAAAGAATCTGCCTGCAATGCAGGAGACCCGGGTTCGATCCCTGAGTCGGGAAGATCCCCGGGAGAAGGGATATGGCAAGAATACTCCAGTATTCTTGCCTGGAAAATTCCATGGACAGACCATGGGGTTGCAAAGAGTTGGACACAACTGAGTGACTAACGCTTCACCTCTCTTCATGCCAAAGGAAGGACTCGATCCAAGAGCAAAGGGGAAAGGGGGCTGCCACGCCCTGAGAAGGATGAAGCGGTCACATGGGCTATGATTCCACCTTCACCAGAAAGCTGACAGCAATGATTTAAAGCATTCTGAAACATGTGAACACTCCATAAATGTTAAATGAATTGATTCTCAGCGGAATGGGGGCAGACTTCATACAGGTGGCATGGGGCCAGGTTATTAACGGTTAACAAGTCAAAGACCTAAGAGGCCAAATGTGGATGGCTGTTTGAGGCTGAAGCACAGCATGCAAGGAGGCGTGGAAGGATACAGGGGGTGAGCGCGGTGCACCTGGGCAACAGCACCATCTCTAAGTGTGCTGATGCATCCCCCGCAGCACCTCACACACATCCACCTCTCCCAGCCACACCACCACCCCTGACCGCGTTCTTCCTCCGGGTTCCCCAGATGGCCAGTCTCAGCTATCACCCTGTTCCCGCTGTCTGCCACCCCCCATTTCCGCCCTGCACCAGAGCCACCAAAACTGACAGGCCCACTACTGCCTGAAGCCTCTCAACGACTGTGCTCCTTGTTCTGTGCTCCTTGTTCTCTGCAGACAACCCACACCCCTCATTTGCTTAGGGCCCCTCCATCACTGGCTCACCCCAGCTTCCAGCCCAAGCCTGCCCTCCCTGCCCTGCCCACAGCCCGACCACACCCACCTCCTGCCACCTTCTCCTTTCTGCATGCAGGCCCTGCGCAGGGAAAGTTCCCTCTGCCTCGTGCCCCTCATCCCCCTGCCCTCACCTCTGCATAAAGGTCCTCAGAGAAATCTCCCCTGACTCCTCTCCCCCAAAGCCCCAGGCTTGGTGAGGTTCCTCTGTTTACACTCGAATCACATCCCAGATATGATCAGCCCTCAAGGGCAAGGTTCACATGGACGGACAGCTTGGCGCTGGGCCCATCACAAGGTGGGATGGATGAGTGGTGCACGGTCGCTGGGCTGGATGGAGAGCAGACTGGGCACAAGATGGGGAAGATTTGAAAGTCTTCTGACCTTTATGTCATTAGGCAAAGACAGCCTGGTCCCACGTGGCCTCGCTGGCAACACTGCAGTCTCCATCACTGCTCCCAGCACCAACCAGGGCAGCTGACTCAGCTTTAAGACCTTCATCAAAGGGCAGCAGCAAAAAAGGCTGGGTCTGCTTTCCACCCCCCTGCTTCTGGCCGTGTGAGAAGCCCCCAGGCCAGCAGGATTGCTTCATCACCTAGCTCAGCAGGACGACATGGCTTCCACCGCACTGGCTCGGAAGTGCGGTCTGTCCACTGGTTCACGCAGCAGGCGGGACGGTGCCCCTGGTCTGTATGCGAAAGACGGTCCCTCGCTACAGAGGGGCTCTGACTCAGGGCCCCAAATTTATCCCAGTTAGAAACAGGACACTCCTCCCACTCTTCCCCCTTTACCCCGCTGGCAGCCAATTCACTCGTGGCGATTACCATCACCAGATCCAGAACTTCGATGCCTGCCCCCTCCATCCCAGTGCTGGCTCCTGGGGTGCATCTTCAGTCAACCATCCCACAGATACTCCTGCTGCCACATCCTCCCCTGTGGAGCCTTAATCCTGGACAAATCTAACTAGCTGAACTGACATGTTCTACTGAGATTCAGGCTTGTCAGTATGAATTCCCTGAAACACTCTCTCTCCTTCAAATGTCAAAGTGCCTGTTACCTGCTACAGGTGGATGAAACTCCACACATTATGCCAAGTGAAAGAAAACAAGATGCCAAAGGCTACATATTGTATGATTCTCTTTATACAAAATATGCAGACTTTGTTGTTCAGTTGTGTCCAACTCTTTGCAACCCCATGCACTGTAGCACGCCAGGCTTCCCTGTCCTTAGAGCAGCTCAAACTCATGTCCATCGAGTCAGTGATGCCATCCAACCAATTCATCCTCTGTCGTCCCCTTCTCCTCCTGCCTTCAATCTTTCCCAGCATCAGGGTCTAAAGATAGAAAGATCAGAGTTGCCCAAAAGTTGGGGGTGGGGAAGGGCAGGGCAGAGAATGGCTGATGGGCACAGGGTCTCCTCTGGGGGGTGAAAATGATCTGGGATTAGACAGAGGTGGCTGGGGTGCCACAGTGTGGGTGAACTACATGCCACTGAATTGTCCACTTTAAAATGGTTCATTTCAGGGACTTTCCTGGCTGTCCAGTAGTTAAGACTGTGAGCTTCCACTGCAGGGGGCACAATGCAGGCTTGATCTCTGATTGGGAACTAAGATCCCGCATGCCATGCTGTGAGGCCAAAAAATCTTTTCAAAAAAGTTTATTTCCTATTATATGATTTTTGCTTCAAAAAAAAAATTCAAATACTTAAAAAAAAAAAACAAACCAAAGCTACTTTTCCCCTCCCAATCCATAAAGGGAGGCTCAGCATCTCCTACTTGCCTGCCTCCTTCAAGAACTGATTGCTCAACTCTACTTCCCCCTTTATCTTCAATTTTTTATTAGCTGATAAGTCTGTTCGCGTCTCCCCAACCTAAAATCCTTCTCTCAACTCTATTCTACCCTTGAACATCACCTAGAACCATCTCAAGATTTCATAAAAAGCAGTCAACTTCAAACAGCCTTCACTTTCTTAGTTCTGTTTCTGGTGGTAAAACAGTCTACAGATGCTGAAATCTACATGCTACAAACACTTCTAAAAGTGACAGGTAAGATATACACAAAACTCCTATAAAAATGCATCGGCGAACTTGCAAGAAACTCTGAGGTCAAGATGGAAGCAGGCATGAGTCAGTAAAAGGAAGCTCTCAGATTCCCTGGGAGTTGTATCCTCTGGGGAGACGGGAGCCACACAGGGCTATTTAAAGGTAAATTAAAAGGAAGTGGAAAAACTCTGTTGCATTAGCCATATTCCAAGTGCTATAGTAACTACTACCCATGACTGGTGACTACTATACTGGACAATGCAAAACATATCCCACAGAAACACCTGAGCACGTGGAAGCAAGCGGCTCATTGATTCAAGACATCACAGAAACTGAGGTTATAAACAGCCTGAAAGAAGTCCCCAGAGTAAAGGATAGGGCAGGCGGATGCCGTGTTGACAGTTCCCAAAAGCAGAACGCTACATGGTCAGACATACAAAAAGGCCAGAAGGACCTTCTGGTAACACAAGAAAACAATAAAGCTTAAATGGTTACAAAGAACAAGGTGGAGATGTGGGGATGTGATGCTTGGCTTCCCTGATGGCTCAGAGGGTAAGCAAAATCATTGTTAAAATCAACAGTAATTAAAAAAAAAAAAGTTAAGAAGTATCTATCAAACAGACATGAACAAAAAAGAAATTAGCTATTTTGAAAACGATTCTAAAAGACAGCCAATCGGAAGGCCCAAATACAATAATGTACAGAAGGCAAAGAGAATGAGATTTAAAAAACAAAGTGAACATCTAAAAAGGTATTTACACCACACTGAGACCTTCTTAAGTTACTCCTTTCCGTTCTGGATTTTAATTTTAAAAACTGATGATATGGCATTTATGCAAGCAATCAGCATTGTCAGAGGACATAAATTTACTTTTAAATATTACCCTAAGGGTGGTACTTACAGACCTTAAAATGACCAAAACCAGTATACCCCATGAAGTTCACATATGAAGGTGACCTTCAGAGATCCTCCTGTGACATAAATCAAGAAATTTACTTAGGCAAACGATTCAGGAGGCTAGAGTTGATGAAATAACACCCTCCACCCCAAGGATGTTTTCATAGCCAAGTAGAAGGTTGGCTCTTATTTTAAAATACAGTAAATAGGGTCTAGGTAGAACAGGGGTTCTCAAATTGTAGGCCAGATACCCAAGGGTTCTTGGGTCCTTCTCAGGGGTTCTGTAAGATCAAGAATATTTTTGTAATGTTACCAAGAGATGACTTTTTCAATCTCATCTCATCATTAAGTGACCTAGAAGCTACAGGAAGTGTGATATCTCAGCAGACTGAATGCAGAAGCAGAGAAGAGGAGCCAGCTGTCTTTCATTAAGCCAGACACCAAAGTGATGGACAAAAACCTCAAACTGTTTTCACTAAAGTTTTGAAAAAAATTTTTTTTCATGAAAATATAGATCATGTCACCATATAATGAGCAACGGCTATTTTTAGATGTTGCTAATTATTTTAAAAATCAATGTCTAATAGGATGAATGTCAACAGGTAAAAGCCACAACAACAAAAGCTCTCTGAGGTTCTCAGCTTTTAAAAGTGCAAGTCCTAAGAATAAAAAGTCTGAGAGCTGCTGTATTAAAAATTGCAAACAGAATTTCTCCTCCTCTGTAAGGTTTCATCTCTACACTGGCATTATAAATTTGGCTTCTCAACTTATACGCAAAATTCCCAAATACCTCAAAAAGCACCAGTGAGCAACAATGAATAAAACATACAATATATATAATTTACAGCACTCTGTGAAATAAGTTCTTACCGATTTCCCAGTAAATCAGACTGTATATAGCAGGCTGGGCTGATTTTCATATTAGCATATGGGCTAAAACCTCTGAACGTTTCTTTAGCATGATACTAACTTTCCTTTCCAATGAAGATACTCTTCATGGAAATTCATTCACCAAAACCTAAAGTTTTAAGTAATAAATAAGACCTGCGCATCCCGTAGTGAAGTCACATTAGGTAGAATGTATTAACTCATCAGCCAGTATACAGATGCTAAAGAGCTTAAGTACTAACACATGTTATCATATATATATGAGAGAGAAAGCTCAGAATCAGCATTTTTCTGCCACAACAAAATACCTTTTAAAAAACCACACTTTCCATATGCCTATCACCTCAGTTGTCCAATTGTCACCGGGTCTTCAGTTCTCTGATTCATGATGCTAACGGGCTCAAGGGAGCTTCACGCAGGAGGTTTCCCAGCCTACTCAAGGGAGCTTGTCTTCCCTGTCCGGGGTTCACTTTCTTCTTCCTCTAAACCGTGTGTCAGTGGCAGGTACGTCCCTGACATCACCTGGGAAATGCAATTACCAACAGGAAAGCAGGGTCCCCACTGAATGGAGAAAAGCAGGTCAGCAGAGACAGAATGAATATGAGTAAGAGGGAGACATTTACAGGCCACACCCTTCTCTCCAAAATAAGAATCTGAGAGTGACATTACAGAGCTCCAAGCATGACTGCCATCGTTTATTCCTTTGACAGAGAGCAGTGCTAACCAGAGAAGGAAATTCATGTGCCGCTGAACACTCAGTTGCTATAAAGGTGCATCACGCCCTCCCATCTGTCTGTGAAGAAACCCAGGGCTTTCAGACCAGAGCTCAGGGCATTGAATTCACCTCAGGTCAAGGCCACAGAACAGCTATTTGCAGGTTTCTCTATAAAATGTTTTTCTATTTGCTTTCTGAGATTGGAATACATCAGAGAAAATGACTGCACGCCAAGCTGACCATCTCATTAAGGGAAACAATTTGATTTCAAGAGAAAAGAAACATCATGACTGTTTCGAGGGGACAGTAGCTGAAATGTCAAGAAGCGGCTCTGGGGATGGGACCAACACGTCCTCTCCCACCTCCTGATCAACACGGCTTAACTCTGCTGTACTTGGTTACACTTCCTGGATACTGTGGGGGCTCTGTCTTACCGGGGTACCAACTGATGTGAAAGACAACGCACGAGGTAGCACCCATAAGTCTTATTTAACCAAATCAACGGGCAAAGGGAAGAAAGAAGAGAAAGCTGAGTTGGTTAACTTAGAATGAATGGGATCTTCCTTCTAAGAAGAAGGAAATCATCTTATTTCCTTTTCTGGAGAATGAAATGGAACTCCTTGAAATTACACTGATTTTCTTCACATGTGGTTTATGGACACTGTGCATGGTAACTCACTTCAGTCGTGTCTGACTCTCTGTGACCCCGTGAACTGTAGCCCGTCAGGCTCCTCTGTCCATGGGATTCTCCCGGCAAGAATACTGGAGTGGGTTGCCATGCCCTTCTGCAGGGCATCTTCCCGACCCAGGGATCGGACCCAGGGATTAAACCTATGTCTCTTACGTCTCCTGCACTGGCAGGTGGATTCTTTATGACTAGGACCACCATTATCGGTCAACTCATCTTATAGGCTTTAAATTTTTGTCAAAGTTAAATTTAGTACAATCTTCACTGAAAACGTGTAAATGCAAATTACATGGTGCAACTGCCACCAAGTAGAAGGTCAGTGATCAGAGAGGGAAGACGGCAGCAACAGACAAGTAGGAAGGCAATGAGTGTGGTGCTACAGAAAAACACCTCCATCGCCGATACACTTGTCACTTCAACCACTGCAACCAAGTTCATTATAAAGAACAAAGGAATTCAGAAACCAAGGACTTTCAGGACGTAACCAAGTCTAAAACAAGTGTATATATAGTTCAGTGGCAAACTGATATTTAAAAAAACAAATTTTATTATCTAGCAAGTACCATCCATTTCCCTTTTGCTAGGACAAGCCAAGTGTTGTTTAGGCTCCATCCTCCCCAGCTCAGTAGGTGAGATCTGATAGGGTCAGGACTCAGGGTGTGTATGTGTGGTGGGGGGTAGTGACCACTAGTGACTGGCTGGCTGACAGACCAACGGGAGCCACAGAGGCTTCTGGGAAGATGACATGCAACACAAGGTGAACTATGCAAGGGTCGTGAGATTATGTTATTTCTAGTTTTTTAAAACAATAATTTAGTATTGACTTATTTTTATTTGCTAAAATTTTTTTAAAGGTTCATAGAATTCAAGTGGCAGAAAAAAAAATGTAGACAAAAAACACTAGGAAAAAACTTCTTAATGTTAAGGAATGTGACCTATTAAATCCTTCAAAAGAGCTGCTGAGTTTCTTCACCATAAAAAAATTTAAAGAAAAGGAACAGATAAGTCATGACCAATGACACCCAGTCCTGTATCCCCAAGCCCACACTCAAGCACTGTTTCCACGCGCTTGTGCCACCGACATATACATGGTGCGTCTGCACCTCAGACCCAACAAGCCAAGCCTCCCTGCCTCCTGACTCCATCCAGGTGATTCTGCTCTTGCCCAATCACCTTCCAGGAACCCAGTCCTGAAAGCACGCTCCCCCCTGCATGGATCCCAGGCCAGCCCTGTGACTCCAGTCACCCTACCCCCATCCTGTCCTATCACCTCTTTGCCAGAACCTCCCTTTGCCTATCAACTCCCTGGCCTCCAGAACCTCCCCGCATCCAATCCTTACATCTTTCACACTGATCTCTTAAAGCTCAACTCATTCACTCAGCACACACTTACTGACCGTGTCTCTAGTAACCAAGGACCACAAACTTAGTGGCTTGTTGTTGTATTAGTCGCTCAGTCATGTCCAATTGTGTGACCCCATGCACTGCAGCCCACCAGGCTCCTCTGTCCATGGAATTCTCCAGGCAAGAATACTGCAGCAGGTTGCCGTTCCTTTCTCCAGGGGATCTTCATGACCCAAGGATCGAACCTGGGTCTCCCGCACTGCAGGCAGATTCTTTACCATCTGAGCCACCAAGGAAGCCCCAGAAGTTCTTTTAACAACACAAGTGTATCTTATAGGTCAGAAGTCCAAAACGGGTCTCACTGGACTAAAATCAAGGCATGGGCCTGACTGCTTTTTGGAGGCTTTATGGGAGAATCCTTCTCCTGGCCTTTTCTAGCTTCTACAGGCTGCCTTCTATCACTCCACTCACAGTTACCTCCTCCGTCCTCAAGGTCAGCAACATTGGGCCCAGTCTCCTCACACCCCATCCTTCTCATTCTTTCCAACCCCCCTCTCTTCCACATTTAAGGACCCTTGAAAAGTGAAAGTTGCTCAGTCATGTCCTACTCTTTGCGACCTCATGGACTACATAGTCCAAGGAATTCTCTAGGCCAGAATACTGCAGTGCGTAATCTTTCCCTTCTCCAGGGGATCTTCCCAACCCAGGGACCAAACCCAGGTCTCCTGCCTTGCAGGTGGATTCTTTACCAGCTAAGCCACGAGGCAAGCCCCTTAAGCACCCTTGGGGGTTGGTTATACTGAGCCCACCTGGAAAACCTAGGACACTCCATCTGCAGCCTTAATGCTCCACACAGTCACAAGTGATGGGAAACTGGGACACATCTTTGAGGGACTTTATTCTGCTGCCCACAAGCACCTGATATGAGGACCTGGGCATGGCCAACATGAAACGCAGACTTTGCCGTCAAGCTCCAGTCAGTCCTTTAATACCAAATGTTAATTGGCCCCCAGTGCTTAAAGAGTTAAGCCTAAACCACTTAATCTTACAGGGAAGCCTTCCTTGATTTCCAAACACTCCCGCGGGATTTACTTTATCTCCCTGAAGTCCCCTCGTACTGATCTCAACCTGCAGAGCTGGGAGCACCCAGCTCACCCACTTCTGCTCACAGCCACCCCAGGGCCTGCACCGCGCTCGCCCCAGCAGACGCTCTCCACGCTCCAGCTCACACACCACCTGCCCTCTCCGACGCCCAACAAAGCCCTGTGGCCCCAGCTGGCCATTCGGCAGGGACACAAAGAGTTCAGGCAGGGGGGTGCCCCCGCGCTGCCGCCAGCTGACTGTGCGGCCCGGCCCCGCCATCTGATCTCTCCGCCTTGCTTTCATCAGCTGTCCGGTGAAAAGCAGCCCAAACTATTTCTAAATCTGCTCCCAGTTGTAGGAAATCCTCCATCCCGAAAGCCACTATCCAATCAAGGTCAGCATCACATCAGCTGAACTACTGCACTTCCTCCTGATGGAGGGTCCCTGCCTCTGGTCTTGGCATTGCTTCCCACTTCCCAAAAAGCATCTTTCCAGGTTACGCCTCTCAAAACCAGTTAAAGGCTCTTAGGACAATGCTCAGATCCCTCAATGCGGCCTCAGGCCCCTGCATCCTCCTTTGCTTCTCCTTATAATCAGTTCCTCATGTGCTACCTGCCTCCTCCTTCACAGCCTCTGCCTGAACGCCTGCTTCTGCTCTCCAGCAGGCAGATGTCTGCTCAGTCTCCTGGCACCCTTCCCCGGCCCCCTGGGTCTGATTTAGGGGGTCCCTTCCTGTCTGCCCACAGCACCCCACACTGCGCTCTCAGTGCTCGTCACTATGGTACCAGCATCTGTTCCCTGTCAGTCTCTTCCACAGACTCCAACTTCCACGTGGGTGGCACAGTCACTCTCGTCCACCCTAGTACAGGCCGGGGGGCGGTCACCAGGATTCCGGGTACAGCAGCAGGACTCTGAGCTGCCCACAGCCACTCAGAACCAAGATGAGATTTCTCAGTCTGTCTGCAGATTCGTGAGGCTGCATGTTTAAAGTCCTGGCTAACGGAGACATAAGCAACACTGTCGAGGGTTGGTTTCTGGGAACTTCCCTTAAGAGAAAACACGACTGAATCCTCAGCACCTTCTACTGTGTCTCCTTCTCCATCCTGCTGCCTCTGAGCCCGACACACAGTGAGCTAGGAGCCTGCAGCTGGTCATCCTTGTACCCTTTCCCCAGCCCTTTGTGCAAAATACAACTAACACCTTGTTTTGAGATGCCATCAGTGGAGCCATTATTCTGGGGTCTCTGTCACTTGCACTCAAACCTAGCGGCAACACACAGCCCTCCCCACAGCACCAACAATGACCTACTGCGCCAGCTTCACACCTCACCTCTCCCACTGGGTTATGATCTGTCAGTAGGTGTACTGTCGTGTGTCTCTGCAGGATCCAAGCACTAGAGCAGAGGGCAGCAGAGAACACGATGGGGAGTAAGTGCGTATGGTCAGTGAATCAGTGACCACGTGGCAACTGAAGCAGACAGGCTCCGTCCAACCTACATGGGCCACCTTAACTTGGCTCAGTGTTGAGGCCAACCAAAATTAGGTTAAAAAGAGAGTGTCAGTTTCGACCATTATTTGACCAGGGAATAGCCGAAAGGTTAGACACCGGCGTGCGTTCTCTTCCTTCTTTGGACACAGTGCCACAATAAATCCCTGGTTCATTCCACCTACCAGGTAACATGCAAATAAAATAAGCAAGGCCCTTTAACAGAGCACGTTGAAACAGCAACCTCTGCTCCTGGCAGACGGCGGGGGGACGTCTAACAATTTGCTCTATTCCCTCAGCCTGGTTGGGGGAACGGCAACCCTAAGCAGGGACTCCAGCCCCCTAAGGCTGCTGTCTCCCAGGGCCGGCTTCCCCGGGTGGGCTCCTCATCTGTGCAGTGTTACAAACTCTCAAACTCCTCAGGCTATTGAGGCATACTCACCCTTCACAAAGCCATAAGCACAGATTCCAGAACTGATTATACCCAGAAGGTACACAGAGAAACATTTATGCAAATAATTGCCAGATACCTACCACATGCCAGACAGCACACAGGTACCAAGGATACACAGGGAACATGCCAGACCTGGAGCAGAGAGGGGAGGAAAGCACTCGTTGTCCTCCCCTGATGAGGAGGAGGCTGACGCACACAGAGGTCAGCTGGCTATAACCAAGGTTACAAGAGTCAGAAGGGGTAGGAACAGCTAACTGAGTAAACAGCATCAAAGGTTCCAGGGTGTGTGAATCTGACTTACAATGAACAGGGCCTTTTCTGCTGTTTAGTTGGCTCTGCTTTCGTGTGTTTTTGTCAGTGGGGAGCAATCGAGGAAGCAGTGCTGAGCAGAGATGGAGCTGACAGGGCAGGTGGGGAGAAGTGAGTCTGTGGGGTGTTCAGAGTGAGAAGTGCAGGCAGGAAGTGAAGCGGGATCAAGGATGGCCCTAAGGGAAAGTAAACGAAGCTTTCAGTATGGAGTGTGTGGATCCCACTGACGTGTCAGAAGATCTCCGTGACAGCCAGGTTGGGACCTGAACACAGAGGCAGAAAGGAGTCAGGGGAAACCAGCTGCCAAGGGCTGGCGTGCTGTGAAGGCAGGGCGGCAGCGGACACAGCAGAGCCCGAATGGACAACACTTGGTGACTGACAGATAGAGGAAAGGAGGAAGGATGTGGTTGATGGGAGAAGGACCCTGGCACTGATGGCCTGGGCAAACTGGTGCCGGGGATGCTTCGGGTCGTGCCGGCAGACGGGAGACAGGTTTGGAGGGCGACCAAGTGAATCAGCTGATGAGAAGTTGGAGCTTCTGATGAATCTGGAGCTCAGAAGACAGAAGTGGATTAGAAATAAATGTCTGAGATGGACAGCAGGTGGGCAGGTGGATACGTGAATCCGTGGACAAGGAAATCACCCACTGAGATTGGGTTTCCAACAGTACTTTGCAATGATTCACCTACATTTTGAATTTTGGAAGTCCTTTATAACATGCCAGTCTCATTTGTAAAAAGATGGTAAACTCAAGCATGGAGCTCCGTACCAGGGCCGGATGTAGGGCACCCACCATCACTCTGTATTCAGAGCCACCTTCCTCTGGGGTTACTGAGCCTCTTCCAAACTACCATGTCGTGCAA
Organism: Cervus elaphus; assembly: GCF_910594005.1. NCBI lineage: Eukaryota > Metazoa > Chordata > Mammalia > Artiodactyla > Cervidae > Cervus > Cervus elaphus. The sequence goes on from NC_057821.1 coordinate 25,830,193, forward strand.
AGCAAACAGGAAGGAGCTGCCATAACAAGCACAGTACATAAAGCATTCTCCGGGACATGAGGTCCCGAAACACTGTATTTAAGGGCTTATTTGGAGAAGCTCTGACCTGTTTCACAAGGCAACCACCTTCTTGGATGAAGCAGACTTGCAGACAATCAACGGCTGCACTGATGAGGACAGGCGATCCTCTGCAAGTCTTTAACTGGTCCCTTAAAGACCCGGCTTCAGGAGACTGAGCTCTACTTCAACCCCATTTCTAACATACAAATCAGACTGCAATTGCAAGTGGCTGGGAGATAAACATTTAAGAGGCTTTTAAGCAACATCATCTGCTGTGAGCAGCTGCTTGTAATTCTAAATCTGACTGCAGCCTCTTAACTGATGTGATTCCTTGAATATTCAAAATAAATTATCATGTTCTCCAAGATAACCCATTACAAAATATACAAAGGCAGTGTTACAGCCTCAGCTGAAATGAAAAGAGAATGGAGGGACATAATTAACAGAGATAAGTTACGCACCCCCTCGAGAGAAAAGGTCTTAGATTTTAAATTCAAACAGTGTAACATAAGTAAGGATATGACAGGAAAACACATTTCTTTTTTATAAAAAAAAAATTCAATCTAAACCCCCACATTTTATAATTGCTCAGGTGCAGGGTGCGAGGGGGGTGATAAGAGGAACAGGCAGAGTTAAAATGTATTTAAAAAAGGAAAAAAACCTACTATCATGTGGCATATTTAAAAGCAAACACAACCCAGTAATTATCTATCATCTCCTCTACAGCCAACAGTTATTTTACCACCTGGTTACATTCCATGCTAATATATAAACCATTCTGAATTCTGTGATCCTCGTATTTTAGGGATTATGGTACTTAGAGCCATCATAATATTGTCAGACCTAGGGACCCACACCCAGAAAGAAAACTAAGAAGTCCTAAAAGAGAAAGAATCCCAGGAGAACTAAAGGGGTGGGGAAGGTGTTAGTCTCAACAACCTGAACAAGCAGCCTTTAAATCAGGCCCGTGTCAGAACGACCTAGATGTTCTCAAAACACACACGATGTACATCTCTACCCAAGGGAAAGCAGGAGGCTCCCTAGAGGATGAGGGTGCCCTTGCCTCCCAGCCCACACCGCTCAGGTCTTACACAACTTGTAGATCAAACCCAGGTGGGCCTGGGGCCAGACGAGGAAACTGATGCTGGACACCTTCGACCAGGCTGGATCTGAACCCTGCCTCTGCCACCTGCTAGCTGGGAGGCCTTGAACAAGTCACCTAACTTTCTGTGCCTTAGTTTCCTCATCTGTAAAACTGGGGGTACCTACCTCATGGGGGGGCTTTGGTGGTGAAGTACCTTAGAAAAGTACCTAACATGTAGTATATTTAGCACCCACAGATCAGCCTCATCCTCCTCCTAAGTCCCAAAGTATTACACTGCTCAACTGCAGCATCACTTATTCTTCTGAAGAACATTATTTAGCTGACTCAATCTTCTATTATAAACAATGCTTCAGTGAACGTCCTAGTCAATAGAGAGATTTTTTTTTTAATGATGCTCACCAAATTCAGTCAGTCCCCTACTTAACTTTTATGTATAATACTGATAGTCTCAACAGCCCCTCCGCCCCAAAGTAGGCACAGATGTCTCAGAGGTGCAGCGATTGGCCCACCAATGCCTGCCAAGTTCTCAGGGCACAGCTGGACCCCTGGTTCCATGCAGCTACTAACCTGAAAGGCCTCTTCTCCAGTCCCCTTCCTACTGCTCTGCTAACTTTTAAAAGATGTAGTAGATACTTTTAATAAATGCACTTTAGATCCATAGTAAACATTTGGAAGTTTTGTAAGAGGTAAACTCAAACTTTCACAAAGGTACACATCAGCTCAAAAACAGGGTAGACACAAGTGTCAACAGCTCCTATAAATATTAAGGTAATGTACTTTTTCTGCCAAAGCCTGAAGCAGAGGTACCCTAAATGCTACCCACAAGGGACATTAGCACATGGCGAAACTTCCCAGTGAAGCAAATGAATAATTACTGAATTCGGTGTCATGAGAACTATTCTTTGGGGAAGGAGAAATTCACAACAATTACTTTGTAGGAGCATGTGCCGTGCCAAGACAAAAGGAACAGGTACTCCAGGATTCAGGATAACTCAGATAAGGACCGGAGTGGCCAACTCTCCAGTGTGGCTCTAATTAGGCCTGTTTAGTATGCACGTATCAGAGGTTAGCTCTGACAGGGTGAAAGTGTTGACAACAGGGGAAGAATTGTAACATAGAGATGGAACCTCTAACCAGCATATGTTCACAAGAGGGCGTGAACTTAGTAGTAGGACTGTCATTTGAAGCTGCAGTTGTTTCAAGAAAATGGTTATTCTAACCAGAGAAAGCATGAGAGTCCCAGCACTAGAAATCTTAAGTGAAAAACTATTCTCTAAACCCCAGTCAGCAAGAAGACATCAAACAAAAGGTACTGAAGTCTAACAAGATACAAGGAACACTGAGGTTATCACACACCACTGCGCTCAAATGGGACCAGAAGGGGTGCGGGCAGGGAGGACAGGATTCAGTCTTCCTAAAAACTCCGCAAGTATGACTATTTTCAATCCAGGGGCCACACAATTTTAAAAGCAAATGTATTCGAGTCAAATAAAAGTATCCTCATGGAGGAAACATTCCAGAAGGAATCAAGCGGCTTGGTAATGGTAACATTTATGGGTTGAAATCAGGGTGGGATGGGAAGGCGCGTCTATGACACAAACCCCAACATGAGGAGGATCTACCTTTCTGAACAACTAACTCTGCTAAGCCGGAATAACTCCAGCGGTTACGTTTAACTTCTTAAAGAGAAAACTGTAATTTCCACCCCTGATTTCTGACATCTACCTTTCAAAGACCTAAAGGATTTCAACTTTCATTCTCTATCCCTGATCAAACAGAAGCAAAGGATTTGCTCTCTGCAAAAGCGAAAATAAAAAATTTTTGTTCTGAAAGGATCCTGAAATTCACCTTGGTATAACTGTTTAGTTTTAAAGTAAAGGGCCAACGCCCAGAGTTGATTTAAGGTTGATGGCCGATTTAGGATAACAAACCAGGGCAGCCAGGTTCTATACAAGGATGAGGCACCCTACCCAAACCACTGTGCCTTCCAAACCTCTCAGATTACTTCCGTTACAATAAACAAAGGAATACGCATGTGCTTTACTATAATCCAGTATTACAATGTTTATTTTATGTGAGTTTAGGTAATTCAGTGGATGAGAGGACCCAGAGGTCTTGGTTCTTACTCTGCCAGCAACTGACTCCACAAGTTCACCAATACTGAGACTTTCCTTTTCTCATCCACAAGCACGTTGATTTCAGCAATATTAAAATGGGAAAGAGGGCTCGTGTGATTTTACCATGTCACTGATTACAAGCTTTATCACTAGCCAGGTATGTTAAAATGTGAAAAACTGTCTGAAAATTGATGAGATGTGGTGGAAACACGTCCTTCGAATGTAGCAGACAGACACTGGCTGCAAAGAGGAATGGGGACCAGAGGGGGAGAAAGGGCCTGTCTGGATGGATCAGGGGCCCTTGAGATGCTTCCACTGCAGAACAAAGCCTCCTCTCCCTCCCTCTATGACACTGCAGTTCTTCTAACCCCCACGCCCGCCCGAGAGCACCGTTCCTCTTGCTGGCCCTCAATCCAGCTGGTCTTCAAGTTGCATAGATCTTCTCCTAGAGACATTCTCAAAAGATTAGCGCACTCCAGCCTGTGCTTGTGGCCATGGCTCCAGCCGAGGCCTCACCGCTGCCCCGGCCTACTCCAACAGCCTCCAAGTCCGCCCTCATATCCCCTGTGTCCATCCTCACCAATCCATCCCACGCATTCTGACAATACTCACGTCCCTGGAGCACAACATTCACGATACACTCCTTCCAGTCCAAAAGCCTCAGTGGTCTTGTGACATCTCAGGAAAGACAATAGGCTAGGAGGGCAAGACCACCCAGGCTAGAATGCTTTATGACCTTGGGCAAGCATCTAAACTTCTGAGCCTCCATTTCCTCACCTGTAAAGTGAGAATGCTTAGAGTACCAACTAATAGTACTTGAGAAAAATCCATGTAAAGGCTCAGTGCAGAGTCTGACACGTAGTAATAGTTTAATAAAAGTTAGCCCTTATTATCAACAACTTGTCCTTCTAACCTTTCTTTCCACTTCTGCCTGTCAGCTTCATGCATCTGGGCTACTTGCTTTAATGTCCAATGGTGCACTTGTCTGCTCTCTAAACTTTCTCTCCTAGAATGCCCGTCCTCTGTGCACCCGTAAGATTCCTCTATGAAGGGTAAGGTGAAATTCAAATGTGGATTCCATTCTGTTTCATTTAATTGAATCCTCTCTTTGATGGGGCCCGACATCCTTAGAGGCCCTTATAGCTGATACTGGCAAACACCACTATATCCACAGAGAAATTCCCTGAAGGTGTAGTTTAGCAGCCAGGTAGGTGAGGTGAAACTTAAATCCACATCCTCAGTTTGGGATGGGATCCAGGATATCAGATTTCCACTCTTCTAGTTATTACTTCAAGTAACCAAGGCCTAAATCAAGGCCAAGGACCCTCTCTGGAAAGTGGTGGAAGTTCCCACATGTGAATATGGTAACAGGGGGTTCTAGACTGTAACTGGCAGTCATCTTGCAAGATCAGCCTATGGACATAACAAACATCTGAGAAGACTTCAGAGAAACAGAACATAAGTTCTGCCTCTGGGACTTTTCAGGTCGGGTGGTCATTTAAGCCCATCTGGCACTGGGTTCTCTGTCTCTTGCATCCTAACCAACTGGGCAGTGTGAGGTGTTGATAACCTGGCAAGCTCTGCCATAAAGCTTTCCCAGATACAGTAAGACAAGTCCCTTCCCCCCTCAGAAATCTGCTTCTGATCCCCTTCTAGTCTAAGGTGCAGATTAAGTACAGTGTAAAAGGATTAAAGTATAAGCCACTTCAGAAAGCCCTTTGGAGTCAGAAACTGTGTTGTTCAGCTTTGTATACAACCCCAAGACACACACACAGCACACACTCAGTAACTGACAAGCCAATAAATTAATAGAGTGAATCAAATGTGGGCTAAAAGGAAAGAACAGACTTTACAGATGTGAAAGATGGCAAATTGTTAACCTTGGATGGCTTGAAGATGAACCTTTAATCATGAGGTTAGATTTTTAAGTTACAGAGTAACAGAGTTACAGAAAGGGCAGGGCCCACTGAACAAATCCAAGCAGCACAAGGACAGAGGACAGGGCAGGTAAGTTGCAGGAGACAGATCTACATGATTTGGACAAGTCACCTGGCATCTCTGGGCCTCAGTTCTCAATTCTTTATAAAACAGGTAGGGGACATCACTTCCCACAGGGAGGCTGTAAGAATTATCTATGGAAAGCAACTATTAATAGGAAGGTGCCCACATCAGTAATACCTGAAACTGAATGTATGCAAAGACAAACCCATTGGGTCACTAATGGAAACAGTAACTGTTCCCATCAGTAACATAAGAGTTGGTAGGCACAAAGGAGGGCTTAAAAATAATTAGAATTTTTCTTAGGGGAGAGGGACAGGATGTGGCTGAGTGAGGGGCTGAGTAAAAAGTAGAACCATCATTCATACTCTCTACTATCTACTTAGGCATCAAAGTCACCCTAGAAGATGGTAAACAGCTTTGCCGTGATTTCTGTAATTTAAGTTGGAAATAAGACACCCCAGGACTGATACTCACTTCTACAAACAGAAGGACAATCAACAGTTATGCTGAGAGAAAACAAGGAGGTAGTGGCAAAGAGATCCTTGCAAACATCCCCAAATTAAAAATTCTGACACCTCCCCCCAGGCCCCAAAGAAAAAGCTCAGTTGATCCCAGGGAAAGGGATAACTCACCTCATTTTCAACTGCGGCTTTGCTGGAATACGTGTCTGTGAAAACCCAGTTTTAAATATTTTCTCAGTTATTTGAGATTCTCCAGCTTTATTCCGGGCCACATCTGCTAAACCTCACTTCCCCTTCCCCAATAAGAAAAATAAGTGAAGAAGAAACATTTATCAAACCACTATTTGGCAAGCCCCCATCCTGGGCACTTTCAACTGTATCATATCATGGAATCCCTAACAGTTCTGCAACATGAAACCCGTGGACAGAAACGATTTCGAAATTGAGTCAAGAAGCTGAGGACAGAATCTGAAGTAATGAGGTACTGTTCTTGAAAAAAATATCTGACCATCAAATCTTAATACATTCTCTACTTTCACTTTCAGCTAAGTTCTGTTCTATATTCTGTAAAACTAGCCATCAGTAACCATCAGTAACATTCCTCCTTTCGTTTTCAGTTAGAAACAAAACAAAACAAAACAAACAAACAAAAAAAAAAAATGCGAAAAACAATCTGTCCAGAAAAACTTCCTGCCGATGAAAAGTTATAATCTAGGGTAAGAATGTAAAAGGGACACGAGTGACATTTCTCTTTCAAGATTTCCCTGGAGAATCGCGAACAGCATCCAAGCGGACAGAAAAAGTGATGCTCTTGTCCCCTCACCGCGGATGGAAAGTTATAGGGTTCATCCACAGCCACCGAACGCCAAACAGGTTGTGTCCGTATCTCTAGATTCTGCCCGGCTGTTGGCTGAGAGGTGCAGGCAAAACAAGTGCAAACCAACAGGTTATCTACTGAGTGGTTAGGGAAACAAAACCTAAGTTACAAAACCTAACAAGCAACACGAGCTCTTCCGTGCCACCCCATAAAGAAAGCACTTCCTGCCACCGGTCCCGCTATTAAAGAATTAAGGCTCACTCTCCCGTCGCAACCCTAGGTTCCGCAGCCCAGCTCGTAGGTCATGCACTGGATTCTTCCATTCGGGACTCCCCACCCCCACCCCAAAGTGGGCCAAGTGCATCATCCAAATTTGCAATCAAGAAGCCAAGAGCTGAGCTCAACTACAGTCGTGAGCAGGGGAAACCATCACCCTAAAAGTGCAAGGGCACGGAACGGTTGGTTGCAAGACACAGTTCTGAAGAGCAAGTCTTGCTCCAGGCACGACTCCCTCTACCCCGAGGCGGGCTTGTGAACGCTGGGGTAGGGTGGGGGGCGAGTCTTATCTGCGTTTAAACTATAAAAGAGGACTTTTCCTTGCTACTGGCGGCAGACACGACCCGGCCGCGAGCCGCTCCAGCCCGCGACCCCACCGCTCTCGCGCCCCGATTCCCTCAAGAGCAGCCCAGGTGGTTCCCGAGTCCCCGCCCCCGCGCTTCCCCACCGGCCTCATCCTCTCCGAGGACCGCTGGCTATCTGGTTTTAATAAAAACCGAAGCGTTCCCAGGCTAGCGGGCTCGCCTCCGGGGCGGGGGCAGAGGCGGGAGGGCAAGAGAGAAAACGAAAGGCCCGAGGAGACCGACCCGCGCCGCGACCCCCGGGCCCCGCGGTGGTTCTCCCGGCTCACGCGGGTTTTGTTCTCCGAGGAAGCGCTATCGCTCTCGGGGCTCTTCCCTGGACCTCCGGCCGCGCGTTCCTCTAGTCCGGGCGGGTGAACCCGAGCGCAGAGCCCACCCGCCCTGCCTCCCGTAGACGAACCGGGTGCGTTCCCGCCGCGCCAGTCAGTGGGCACATCGCCTGCCGGCGGCTTCCACCGCTGAACAGGTGAGACAGCATCGCGCCGAAACGGCCGAGATGCCTGCCGTCGCGCCCTGAGACCCGGGTCCGGCGGGCTCCTTCGCCACGCGGTCGCAGCGCGGGCCGGGCCGGCAGTAGCTCGTGCGCACCGGTTCAGAACCCAACCGCCGGGTTGCATCCCTCGGTCCCGGCCGCGCGCCGGCGCGGGTGTCATGGCCGAGCGGCGGCCGGCCGAAGTTTTCCGGAGCCGCCCGCTTACCTCTTAGGCCGAGCGCAGCGGCGGCTCGGAGAAGCGGCTAGGCGGCGGTGGCGGCGGAGCCCGGGGACCAGCCGAGCGGGGAGGAGGCTTGAGAGAGGTATCGGCCAGCAGGAGCAGCGGCGATGGGAAGAGGAAGGCGCCGGGTATCTACAATCAGAACGTGGGCTGACCGTGACGTCACAATGGCGCGGCCAGCCAATCGCCGTCCGGAGGCCGAATCTAGCGCTATGATGTCATGCGGCCTGGGAGCCAATCGTGAGACAATAGAACTTTCGTGATTGTAAATTCCAGAATCCGATGCAGTGGAGAGCCGTGGTCCGGGTTGGTCCCCTCTGGTTCACGTGTCTCTGGGCGATTTTATCCGCTTTCTTCCTAATAAGCCTGCGTGGAACGCAGAGCCTGCGCAATAGCACCGGTGAAGTTCCTGATGCCCTGAACTCTGCTCTCTCAGTGCCAGGCGTGGCAGGGTTGTGTGGCTGCGTTTGGACGGCAGACGCCCACTGTGGTGCTGTCTCCTCGCGGGTTCTGGAAGGGAGCCAGTTCTTGATTTCAGGTGAAAGGGTTAAATGCCTACGGAGAGTACCAGAGCTAACGAAATAGGGCAGCAACAAAAAAAGCGCTGGAAACTGATGCTATAGCTTAACTCCCTGTTGATAGATTTACCGTGATTTTTATTAGGGATTCTGATTTTCCCTTAGTGATCACTGCCAACTCCATTTCTCTTCAAGACTTTTTGTATGAAATAAGGTGATGGAGTAAGTGACATCGTTTCAACTAGACAAATACAAGCACAAAAGACAAAGTGCTTTGTGTTCGGGGCATGAGTAGATCCTTGCTGTTTTTCATTGATATTTGGATAATTTAAGGCCTTCATCATCCTAGTATCCTATGCTTTCTTCATATCAGGTCTCAGAAATTAAACCTTTCTCCTAGTGCACTCTAATTGTACTTCTGTTACCCAGTGCCCATGGATCCAACACAGCCACCTATTTAATGCAGGCAAATTTATTTTACATACTTAACAATGTGATGTTTATCATGTGCCAGGTGTGTTCCAGGCACTGGGCCATTGCCCATTGCCTTAAGAATTTTTGTTCGAAGTATATACAAATTAGATAATGTAAACATACACAAATAACTGAGTTTTTAAATATCTGATTGCCATTCTACTCCACCAACACTGACTGCAGTTTTCGATATTATGCTTGGTGTAAAAAACTGCAAGAATTCCCTCCCCATGTAAAATGATACAGTCAGGAAACAACTACTGTGCAGAATGGTAAACTGCCTTGACAGAAGCCAAGATACATAAATTGATGAATAACTTTCTGTCAAGGGGCATGTGAAAAAGCATCTGTCAGAGGCATAGAAGAGTTGAGCAAAGATGCCTCCCTTACTCTTTACTCTTCTGCTGGAAGTTCAAGGCCAGAGCTGGTTCAACTCTGTCACCCTATCCAAATCTATCTTTCCAGGTTTTAAAACTTTCAAATGTAACTTGATATTCCAAAAATCTCAAGTTTTATACCACACAGAATTGTTTTTATTGTGTTTACCTATCAAAATGTTTTAAACCCATACTATCAAAATATCTGTTGTTGTTGGTTAGTCCTTCAGTTGTGTCCAACTCTTTGCGACCCCATGGACTATAGCATGCCGGGCTCCTCTGTCCATGGAATTCTCCAGGCAAGAATACTGGAGTAGGTTGCCATTCCCTTCTCCAGGGGATCTTCCTGAGCCAGGAATTGAACCCAGGTCTCCTGCATTGCAGGCAGATTCTTTACTATCTGAGCCACCAAATCTATATTTATTTTTAATTATGGAGTTATATGGGCTTCCCGGGTGGTGCTAGTGGTAAAGAATCCACCTGCCAATGCAGGAGACATAAGAGGCCTGAGTTCGATCTGTGGGGTTGGAAAGATCCCTTGGAGAAGGGCATGGCAACCCACTCCAGTATTCTTGCCTGGAGAATCCCATGGATGGAGGAGCCTGATGTGCTTACAGTCCATAGGGTTGCACCGAGTCAGACACAACTGAAGAGATTTAGCATGCATGCACATGGACTTATGTAACTGTCATCATACATTAAATATTAAATATTTTTTTCTCATTTTAAGATAAAAGTGAATATAAAGTTTATTATAATTTTATTCCTATCTCCCAAAGGATGTTTTTTCACATGCTCTTGACAGACGCTTTAGTTATTATCTGTGTATCTCGGTTTCCATTAGGGCGTTTTTCACTCTGCATTGTAATTTCCTGACTGTCACATTGTGTTCAGTCTGTAGGGTGCTTGTACCTCCACTTTGAAGACCCCTACTTTAGATTGTAAAGTCTATTGGAAGGGAGTTTACTGTGTGTTGAATTTTGATCATTATTTATTCTCAGATATTACAGTCCTGATAAATAATAAGAGCTTAGTAAATATGTTTTAATAAGTATGTGAGCTCTTATCCTTGCCTCACCATCATCACACTGGTACTTCCATTTCCTGCTCCAGAACTCGAAAACTCTCTCAGATATATATGTCCCAAGACTGTTGACTCCTCTCAAACTTAAGCTAGTAAGGTCGTGCTCTTATTCTCTCCCCATCCAGAGACTTAGGGTTCCCAATACATATATAATTCAGGGAGGAACTTCTGCCCCCACCTAACTCATCTCACACCCTGCAGTGTAAACTGGCTGCCATGACCTCAGTATGAGTTACTCCATCTGGTTGCACCATCATATTCGTGGATAAAGTTGTAAGAAATGGCTCTCCAACTTAACCGTGGCTATTTTTTTTTTTTTTTCAAAATCAAAAGAATGGCTAGGATTCCATGCCAGAGTTCAAGAAAAGTATGTTAGTGTCAGAATCAACTTCCTCGCCAAGTTGGGTCCTACACGCTGTGGTGAAGTCATTCCAAACCTAACAACCAACCTGTCAAAAGTGAACCCAAGTAGGTGCCATACAAAGCCCTGTAACTCCTGCTTGATTCCATAAAGCATCCATGGTAATCCCCCAAAAAGTGATCGTTGAATTACCTTCATGTAATAGTTGACTATTTTATTCCTTCTCCTCTTCCTCCTCCTGCTTTTCTTCTGGCAACGTTTTCCCTTCAGTGATCCCAGACCTCCTCCAACCATACACTTCCATTTGTATCAGAAGGTTGCTTCAGTATTGAGAAATATTGGAAATGTTTTTCTATTGTTACAGTATCTGAAGTTGAATTAGGAAATACGATTGAAAGTTTCACCAGCATTCCATTTGAAGGAGTGTTGTTTGATTTAAAGATGAAATACTATATGTGCTGAGAAGGTATTTGCACAACTCAGTGAAACCTGTCCTTTGTAATAAAATATAAGCCCCTGTTTGCCTCTGGACATTTGAATTCTGATTAAAATATAGGCCAGGTATAAGCTAGTTAACTGGTAGCTCAGATGGTAAAGAATCTGCCTGCAATGCAGGAGACCCAGGTTTGATTCCTGGTTTGGGAAGATCCCCTGAAGGAGGACATGGCAACGCACTCCAGTATTCTTGCCTGGAGAATTTCATAAACAGAGGAACCTGGAAGGTACAGTCCATGGCGTCCCAAAGAGTCAGACATGACTGAGTGACTATCCTTTCACTTTCGTAAGCTAGTTTATAGCTAAGGGTGACGCTATTCAATCTCTGCCTTTTGTTTTTCTTCCCTGTGATTCTACTTTTTTCTTCTTTTCTAATTTGTGTTTTCTGTTATCTTGTTGCTGGGGTTCCCATTGGCCTGCTTTGTCTTTGCTGGAGAGAGAGATTAAAAGGCAGTTTCCTTTCCTTCTCAGACCCTGGAATTAGTTCTATGCTTCCATTGTTACTTTGCTGCCACTCCTCTTTATTGCTGGTCAACATGTACCCAGATTTATCTCTAGTCCTCTCATCTTGATGGATGTGAGCTACTGGAGGGCTCTGCCCATGCCTGGCTACCATGTTGCTACCCAACAGCTAGCAGAACCTCTGGCAAATAGCAGATGCTCATAAATATCTGCCGAATGTAAACAATTTAAACTATTTCTGGATTCTCTGGTCTTGTCTTCTCCACTTCATTTTAGAGTATTTAGTTCTCTCTCTAGGAGCAACTGGATAATGAAAGAAAGGATCTGTGTCCTCATCTTTATCTTTACTTCCCAGGTGATGTTATCACTGCCCCTTTAATGGCTTTAGATTCCATCTATAATCTACTAACTCTCAAATGTATTTTCTCCAGCCTGGACCTTTCCCTTGAATTCCAGACTTACATTCTTAACTGCCTATTAATGACTCCTTCTCTTGGGTGTCTGTTTAAAAGGTATCTCAAACTGAGAATAATAAAAAAATGAGCTCTTGGTTTTTCCCCAGACTTGCTCCCCCTGGGGTGTTCTCAAAACAAACACCTTAGAGTTATGTTTAACTCCTCTCTCTCTTTCACATCTTATCTCCATGCATCAGCAAAATCCTCCCCAGAATAATCTAACCCAGAAATCTCTGAGTCTTGCATCCTGACTTCACTCTGATCTCTGTAAGTGTCCTCTTTTTGGGGAGTTCTCCTTGATCACTCTCTAAATTTTTAACATCTCCCTCTTTGCCTCCCCCATTCTGGAAGCTTTTCCTCTTTTTTTTCCTCTCCCTAGCACTTATTGTCAGACATAGCATAGGTTCACTTTTAATATTTATTTATCTTCATGCCATTAACTTACTGAGAGCACAGACTGTTCTCTTCACCACTGCTTGAAACCTCAGCACTTGGAACACTGCTTGGCACCTGGTAGGACCTCAGGTAATACTTACACCTATTCAGTGGATAAATTGAGGAACAAATGAATAGAAAACTGAAATGCAGATCCATAAGATATGTTTGTACTAGGTACCACTTGGCCAAAAATGAAATCTAAGAAAAAAAAATACCAAGTACAATAATTTAAAAAATTACTCTTGATGGGTATTATTTTTCTGTTCTGTTTTTTCCTGCCACCTTTCTGAAATGTTAAAATCTGAAAAGTTAGGGATTTCCCTGGTGGTCCAGTGGTTAAGAATCTGCTTGCCAGTGCAGGGGACATGGATTCAATCCCTGGTCCTGGAAGATCCCACATGACGCGGAGCAGCTAAGCCTGTGCGTGCACCCCAACTATTGAGCCTGTGCTCTAGAGCCCGTGAGCCGCAGCTACTGAAGCCCACGTGTCGACAGCCAGTGCTCCACGATAAGAGAAGCCACCATGATGAGAAGCCCGAGCACCACAACTAGAGAGTAGCCCCTGGGGCTCTCCACAACTAGAGAAAAGCCCACACGCAGCAATGAAAACCCAGTGCAGCCAGAAATAAGTAAATAAATAAAATTTTAAAAAATCTGAAAAGTTAACACATTCCAAGAGAATACCTAACCTTTTAAAAGCACCGTTTTAAAAGAGGATAAAAGACTGTAACTCTGGTTATGATGAAAAAGGCATACCATTGTCTTAAATTGGTGTGAATTTGGGATGTCTTAACTGTGGTGTTGGAGATTCTTGAGAGTCCCTTGGACTGCAAGGAGATCAAAGCAGTCTCTCCTAAAGGTAATCAGTCCTGAATATTCATTGGAAGGACTGATGCTGAAGCTGAAGCTCTAATACTTTGGCCACCTGATGCAAAGAACTGACTCGTTGGAAAAGAGCCTGATGCTAGGAAAGATTGAAGCCAGGAGAAGAAGGGGACAGCAGAGGATGAGATGGTTGGATGGCATCACTGACTCAATGGAAATGAGTTTGAGTAAGGTCGGGGAGTTGGTGATGGACAGGGAAGTCTGGCGTGCTGCAGTCCATGGGGACACAGAGTCAGACACGACTGAGCGACTGAACTGACTGATTGACTGATTCTTCTATAAATGTATCAGTTATCTTGAATATCAAGTACTTTCTCTTAAAATAGAGACTGTTATGGTAATCATTTAGATGATGAGTCAAATTGGGTACCAGTTCTTTCTCTTTTTACTACTCATACATTTCTAAAACCTTTTCCATTTACACTCTCCTTTTATCCTTTCAGCACCATAATGTGATGAGAAAATTGGGCCAGAAAAGACTTAAGTGACACACCCAAGGTTACAAAGGCAGTTAGTGCAGAAGTAAGATTGAATTCAGGTCTCAGTCCTCAACCTCTTTACAAGCTCAGCTATGCTAAAGACATGATCTTATACCAGGAAAGATTCTCAATGTGTCTTTTACTTTTCTGGTTATTGAAAGAGAAATGTCTTAATTGATCTATTTCATTCTACAACATATGAAAGAGCTAAAGAATTCTAGAAAGTAGACAAAAGCAGATGATAACCATACTTCTAGCTAAAAACTATGTGCAACTGGCAAAGAGCAGTGATGTGGTTCTGTTGTTAAGAGCATGTTTGTGTGGACTATGTCCTACTTGAGCAGTGGGTTCTAGAAGTGTTCTAGATGGCTTGGATGTTGGTGATATAGTACAGAATATGCTTTGCTCTAATTCTGACATTTATAAAACAAGTTTCCCAAACATTAGCCATAATTGGTTTAATTATCCTAGGTTATGCAGTGTATTAGTTTTATGCATAACATATCATAAAATTTATTCCTCTTGTGTACCCACAGAGCTAGATGTGTTCTTACATGTCAAAAACTGGCAATGCCATTTCATTTCACAATCTCAAATTTCCTCAAGAATCAATATGGCATCTTAAGTCTCAAATTAAATCTACAAGTGTATGTTGCTGTGCAGTTATGTCTGCAAACTATTGCTTGGCGTCTGGTGGTGAAGCACATTAAAAAAATTTTTTTTTCATATATTCCCTAATGTCCAGTTTACTCAGTCGACTCCCTTTCGGGTTTAATGGTTTTGTAGTATTGTCTTCTGATCTGAATGTTTAAATGATGCATTGACTTGCATCAGATGTATTTCAATAGAATGAATACATCCTATTGTCAGATCGATACCCTATACACATAAAGTTATTTAAAGTCTAGAAAATTAGAAGTACAATAATATCTTGTTATTTGTGTATTTTTCTGATCAGTAAGATTAATTTCTACATAGTCTTAATCTGTATCTAATCTTTTCATTTTTCTCTGCAACTTCCTGCACCCTTTTTACTTTCTGATGTGACCTAGGACAAAATGTTTCTTTCCTATTCTCCCTGTAATCAGAGCATTCTGTACGGGCCTTTGTTTTATCACTTATAATGTTAATATTGTAATCATTTGCTTATACTTCTCTTCTTTAAAGCCAGAAGATGTGTCATTTATTTTTGTTCCTCTAGCATTATGCTATGCCAGAAACATAATAGATATTCAATGAATGTTTACTGAACAAGGTTTCCAAAGACTGTTTACTTTCTTATTGATAAAGACATCAAATAAAACAGAGTAGGCTGTTTCAGGATACGCATGAGAGACTTTGGGAAGGCCCAGGTTTATTTCAGCAGTTAAATGTTCTTTCATAATGTAGTACGCAGCTTCTGAAAGTGCCTCCAGTAATCTCTGGCACCTGATATTCATGTCTCTGGACTAGACCTAGTAACTTGCTCCTAACAGAAAGAACATGGCAAAAATGAAGGAATGATATTTCCAAGATTAGATAGGAAAAAAGTGATTTCTGGGATTTCCACAGTTGTCTGGTGGCTAAGACTCCAAGCTCCCAGTGCAGGGGGCCTGGGTTTGATCCCTGGTCAGGAAACTAAATCCCACATTCCACAACTAAGAGCTTGCATGCCAAAACCAAATGATTCCATATGCTGCAAGGAAGATCAAAGCTCCTGTGAGCTGCAACTTTGATCCAGCACCACCAAATAAATAAATATAGCTTCTTGACTTGCAGGCTTTTTTGAAACAAGTACCATGTTGGAAATGCTCACATAACAAGAAACTAAGGGTGGCCTCTAGCCAATAGACAACTAGGAACTCGAATCCTCAATGTGACAGTCTACAAGGAACAGAATCCTGACACCAACCACTTAGGTGAGCTTGGAAGTGGATCCTTACCCACTGAAGCCTTGAGATGATTACAGGCCCCGAGGGCATCTTTTATCCTGACTTGTGGGCATCTTGGGTATAGTCTGTGAAAAGCCCTGGATTAGAGAACCCACCTAAGTAAGCAACACACTGATTTCTCATCTATAGAAGCTTTAAGTTAAAAATGTGAGAATTCCCTGGCAGTCCAGTGGTTGGGACTTGGCGCTTTCACTGCCATATTGTTGTTTTTGTTCAGTTGCTAAGTCATGTCCAACTCTTTGTGACCCCATGAACTGCAGTACGCCAGGCTTCCCTGTCCTTCTCCATCGTCCAGAGTTTGCTCAGACTCATATCCATTGAGTCGATGATGCTATTCAACAATTTCATCCTCTGTCACCCCCTTTTCCTCTTTGCCTCACTGCTCTGGTCTGGGTTCAATCCCTGGTTGGGGAACTAAGATCCCTCAAGCCAAGTGGCTTGACAGAAAAGAAAAAAGAAAAAAACCCAAAAAACTGTTGTTTCAAGCCACTGTTTTGAGATAATTGTTACAAACCAATAGATATGCATTCTATGGTGGTGCTAGTGGTAAAGAATCTGCCTGCCAATGCAGGAGACATGAGACACAGGTAGGGAAGATCCCCTGGAGGAGGGCATGGCAACCCACTCCAATATTCATGTCTGGAGACTCCCCATGGACAGAGGAGTCTGGCGGGCTACAGTCCATGGGGTTGCAAAGGAGTCAGACACGACTGAATCAACTGAGCACGTACACATGAAGATAACATCAGTAGTTTACTTTTAAAAACAGAAATCAGAGACAGAAGAATTGAAATAAAATCTATTTACCTTACTTGTCAGAACAATCTAGGTATGCCTAGTATTTTGATAACTAGGTCAATATTCCACCTGCAAGAACTTGCCTTTCCCATTATGGTTTTCTGTTATCACACAAAACAATTTTACACATTTGGGGAGAGGCTGCCACATTTGAAAAGGAGGAGATAGTGATCAAGACAGGCCATCCTGGAAACAAATTAAACTGCTACTGCACTGAATGAGGGCTTACTGGAAAGAGACCCTCATTTTCGTTCTGACATCAATAAACATTTTTTCAAGTCAGGGGGTTAGTCAAGTGCCTCCAATTTTTATTTATTACTTTGAATTAGTTTTTATTCCAATACCAAAGAAAGGCAATGCCAAGGAATGTTCAAACTACAGTGCAATTGCACTCATTTCACATACTAGCAAGATAATGTTCAAAATCCATCAAGTTAGGGTTCAACAGTACCTGAACTGAGACTTTGCAGATGTACTAGATGGATTTAGAAAAGGCAGAGGAACCAGAGATCAAATTGCCAACATCTGTTGGATCATAGAAAAAGCAAGGGAACTGCAAAAAACCCTAACTACTTCTGCCTCATTGGCTACGCTAAAGCCTTTGACTGTGTGGATCACAACAAACTGTGGAAAATTCTTATGGGATGGGAATACCAGACCACCATACAAGTTTCTCTGAAACTTGTATGCAGGTCAAGAAGCAACAGTTAGAACCAGACATGGAACAAGGGACTGGTTCAAAATTCGGAAAGGAATATGTCAAGGCTGTATATTGTCACCTTGCTTATTGAACTTATATGCAGAATACATCATGTGAAATGCTGGGATGGATGACTCAGAAGATGCAATCAAGATTGCTGGGAGAAATATCAACAACCTCAGATGTGCAAATGATACCACTGTAATGAAAGAAAGCAAAGAGGAACAAAAGAATCTCTTGATGAAAGTGAAACAGGAGAGTGAAAAAACTGGCTTAAAACTCAACATTCAGAAAACTAAGATTATGGCATCCAGTCCCATCACTTCAAGGCAAATAGTTGGGGAAAATGTGGAAATAGTGACAGATTTTATTTTCTTGGGCTCCAAAATCACTGCAGATGGTGACTGCAACCATGAAATTAAAAGACACTTGCTCCTTGGAAGAAAAGCTATAAGAAACCTAGACAGCATATTAAAAAGCAGAGACATCATCTTGCTGACAAAAGTCTGTTTAGTCAAAGCTAAGGTTTTTCCAGTAGTCATGTGCAGATGTGAGAGCTGGACCATAAAGAAAGCTGAGTGTGGAAGAATTGATGCATTCGAATTGTGGCATTGGAGAAGACTCTTGAGAGTCCCCTGGACAGCAAGGAGATCAAACCAGTCAATCCTAAAGGAATCAATCCTGAATATCCACTGGAAGGACTGATGCTGAAGCTGAAACTCCAATACTTTGGCCACCGGATGTGAGGAGTCAACTCATTGGAAAAGACCTTGATGCTGGGAAAGACTGAGGACAAGAGGAGAAGGGGGAGACAGAGGAGGAGATGGTTGAATGGCATCACCAGCTCAGTGGACATGAGTTTGAGCAAATTCTGGGAGACAGTGAAGGACAGGGAAGCCTGGTGTGGTGCAGTTCATGGGGTTGCAGAGTTGGACACGACTTAGCGACTGAACAACAACTTTGAATTGAGGCATTACAGGTTACTATCAAAACACAAACACAAACACAAACATTATATGGTAAGAATAGTGTATTGTACTTTCATTCACTAATGAGTGTACCCATTCAGTTTACTGGATCAGCCAATTAAGAAGTAACTAAGCTCTGAAAGCATGAAAGCCTGGAAAGTTGGGTTGTAGTTAAATAAATCAGGAAAAATTCCCATAGATTAGGGATTAGGGGGTGCTATAGCACAAGAAAGAAAAAAATGAATATTCAAGGTACATTCATGAATAGCCTGTTCACTTTTTAAATTAACTAGGGCATTTTGCAGGGTATCTGAAAGTCACTGGATACTACGTTGATACTTACTGTTTTTAGAGGACATGGTGTGTGCCAAAAACTGAGATAATAAAACTACAATACTTGGTTAAAAATAAACGATGATGTACCTTAAGAAGTGCTTAAAAAGGTGCCACAGAAATTCAGATATTGGAGAGAATGACAAAAGGGTCTTGAGGCAGCAGAGCCTTTGCAAAGGCTGTAGTTAAAAGACTGCCCATCTCTGCCTTTCCCGTCTCAACTTAAAAAACCCTTTTTCAGATAGGTCTCTCCTATTACCCCGGCTAAAATCAGTCCCGTCTCAGGAGTCGCTCTTGCCTCGGCCACTAGTTTACGCTGAGTTCACAGCACTTTACACAACCTGCGATCGTTCTGCTTACTAATTTTATCCCTTCCTTCCCAACTAGCCTTTAAACTTCGGCATGGCAGAAACAAGTCCGCCTTGTTCACTGGGGTGTGCCGGGCATAAAGTATGTGCTCCATAGACACTTGCGGGATGACCCAGTGTAAAATGTGAAGTCAAAACAGGGTATTGGTGGAGGGATGGAAAAACGCTGCGTGTCCGGACATGGATTCCTAACGTAGCCCTTCCTCCGAAGAGCTCCGAGCCATCTTTACACAACGTGCTCCGAGCCTCCAGGAGGGATCCTCGGGGGTGGACAGGCGCTGTGTCGCCAGTCAGAGGGGCGGGCGCGGCTTTTCCTCCCCCACCCCAACATCCCGCCCCCGAGTCTGGACCGCACCCCTCCTGATCCTCCATCACTTCCGGGCCCCCGCACCCTCACCCGGCCCGGGGACCAGAGCCCGTCCCGGACCCGTCCTCCACTCGCAGGGCGTGGGGACCGTTAACTGCCCGCAGCCGCGCAGGGCGGTGCCGCCCCCGCCCGGCGCCCTCCGCAGCACCCGCCCAGCTCGACCGCCGCGGTCACCCCATTCATCCAGCGGCCGTGCCCGCCAATCACCGCGCGCCCTTGGCGCCGCATCTGGCGGTGGGCGGGGCCGCGCCCGGCGCGCGCTCTCGTCCTCTCCCCTCCAGGGCTCGCGCAGGCCGGGGTCACTCCCGGGCAGTGGCCAGCCTCCGCCCCTCGGTGACCCTGCGGGGACTTGGGTAGGGGTGAGGAGGCTTGGGGTGACGGGGCGGAGAGCAGCGCAGCCTGGAAGGCGGGGTCTTGGGTTCTGAGGGTAGTCAGGGCCTCGGAGGAAGAATGGAAAGTGGTCCTCATCTCGCAGCAGCCAGCCCCTCAAGAGAAACCCTAAGATCCCTTCTTAGGAGTTGAACATGGACATCCTGGATGAAAGCCAGGAATCCTAGCCCCCGGACCTCCAGGGCTGGAGGCTAGAAACAAAGTGGCTCTGGCTCTCTCCTCGCCTCCTCGTCCCCCCGCACCCTCCCCCCCCCCCCAAAGCAAAAAATGTTTCAAAGAGGCAAACACGGCAGACACACGTACAAAGTTTATTGTTAGGGACACAGCGCAACATATGGGAAACCACACAGACAAGCAGTTTATTTATTTAAGTCAGAAGCAAGACAGAAATACATACTCCGAGAAACAGGGTGTGGGCATCCTCTCTGGTGAGGAGGAACATAGTAAAGAGATGATTTTCATTTTTATTTTAAAGGATTTCATTTTCCCAGTTAGACATTTGAAAAAAAAAACTTTTTTTTTTTTTTTTGGCTGAGACACATGGTTTGCAAGATCTTAGTCCCCGTCCAGGGATGGAACGGTGCCCCCTGCAGTGGGAGCTCAGAGTCTTAACTAGTGAATCTTTAGGGTAGTCCCGTAAAGAGGTGAGGCAATGGCACCCCACTCCAGTACTCTTGCCTGGAAAATCCCATGGATGGAGGAACCTGGTAGGCTGTGGTCCATGGGGTTGCTAACAGTCGACTGAGCGACTTCACATTCACTTTTCACTTTCATGCATTGGAGAAGGAAATGGCAACCCACTCCAGTGTTCTTGCCTGGAGAATCCCAGGGATGGGGGAGCCTGGTGGACTGCCGTCTATGGGGTCGCGCAGAGTTGGACACGACTGAAGTGACTTAGCAGCAGTAGCAAAATAAAGAGGTAGTTTAAATCCCTCATATAGCATAATCCTTCTGGGTCTTTGTTTACCTTTGACCAATTATCTCATTTCTTTTTCACACGTGACCAGTCTTAGGACACTTGCCAACATGTGTGTGCATCTTTTTGCTAAGATGGATCCCACTACAGAAGCCTGTGAAGGTATGTCCACCATTATTATGGGGTGGTGTCCTCTCGCATTTTGATCCCCATGGAGCTTTACCACAGATGTGCACCTAAGGAAGTTTTCCTTGACCTCAGGAGTGGTAATCTTATCTCTTTACTTCAGCAGAGCTCGGCTTCTGCCACTCTTTTTGTTCTTGGAGTATCTGGGTGAGAACAAAGTTTGTTTTACTCCACTTGACAAAACACCAGCTGTCCGACCCAGGGTCCCATTTGTTTCCTTACTTCAGTCCTGACTGCAGTGGTCCCATGCCCCTTGGACCCAGAGAGCCCTGAGGAACATCCAGACTGGCACAGAGGATGCTCCCAGTCCTGAGATGGGCCATTGGGTGGAATTGCGTGGGGTGGGAGAAAACGGGAAGATGAATGAACAAGAAAACATGTCTTTGGGCAGCTCAACCCAAGTGTGATGCTAGGGAAGGGCTGGCGGAGAAGCTTGAAGTCCTTAGGCATCTTTCACAGTCATCTTTTATAACCCAGGAATTAGCCTGCATCGTAGACTTTGCTAATGCTTGTCCAGGCGGCTGAAAGTGGGGATAAAACAAAAGGCTGCTTCTGTTCAGGTAAAGTTACGTTTATTTTTGTATCTTCAAAAATTGATGATGTTGACAATATCTCTCCTAGTATGTTTCATAAATGGGCTTTTGGTTTTCTTCTGAACTATCTACCGTAATGTCTTATTCACCATTAGGTGAAGGATTAAGAGGAAAACTAGTGGCTTTTCTGTTGGTGACAAAGGTCACTCTCTCCTCCCTCACCCAAAACCTTAAGGCACAGAAAGCAGTTTGTCCACAAATGCTACTAGATAGTTTCACTTCTCACCTAATCCCCCTAACCAGTCTGTAGTGATAGATATTATCACCTGCTTTAGACATCAAAACAGGCTCAGATATTAATCTGGCTAAAGTCAGTTTGTATGTCACAAAGTCTGGGCTCTTTCCACACTTCTTCACCCCCAGATGATGGAATCCACAATAAATGGAAGGTAGAAAAGAATCTAACGCTTCTGGTGCCCTTAGCTAAGGTTGGCACATCTAGTCCAGTGCTGGCACTTCTTAGAGTTGGATTTTCATTGCTTGCAAACTCTGTGAAGTACAGAGTTTCTGTGCCAGAACTTCGAAATGTAGAAGGAGAGTTCCTTGAAGCTCTGAAATACTAGGTCACATGTGAGCTGATGCCTTTTACGATCCTAGCCTGACTTGAAACAAAAGCCCTTTTTATAATTAAGTATTGCCATCCCGGATGCGGGAGGACTGCACAGATCTTGCTCAGGACCTTCAGTCTTTGTGGCAACCGGAGTACAGAAAAGTTGGATCAAAGAGTTAATTAGGTCACAGAATGCTTTTTGGAGAAAATGGCAAACTATGATTCAATTTTGACCTCAATCTGATTTAATAATTGTCAGGGTGGGGGCTGACTGCTCCACATTCCAGGCTATGGATACACAAAAAATGGGTGAGAAGTTTTTCTTGTCAACTGGGAAAGACTGCAATTAGAGTGAGGTGCGTTAATGAGCTGAGTGTATGAATGAATAACAGTAAACATAGGCAGTCCACACAATGACAACAGATAAATATGAGGCAAGAATTACAGTTCAGCTTTGACCAAGCATTGTAGGGCAAAAGGTTGAAGAAGGAGAGAAGGGTTCTTTAGGCTCCAAGCTGAAGAGTCAGGAATTTTCTTCACCCAACAGTCAGGGCAGGCTTTAAAGAAATGCCAGGAACTTGCCTGGTGGTCCAGTGGTTCACCTTCCAATGCAGGGGGATCAGGGAGCTAAGAACTAACATTATACATGTCTCATGCCCCAAAGATCAAAACATAGAACAGAAGCAGTATAGTAACAAATTCAATAAAGACTTTAATAATGGTCTGCATCCAAAAAAATCTTAAAAAAATAGAAAGCAATGCCAGTCCAACAATTTAACTTATATGCAGCCTAATTCTTAAACACTTCTTTTTTTTTTTTTTAACAGCTTTCCTATTGCATTTGGTACAAAATCTCAAATCTTTACTTTGATATAAAGAGCTGTACAAGCTGGGTCCTGCTTACCTGCCCATCCGCCCCACTGTCTTCACTGGGTTGAGCTTACCTCCGCATCAGGGCCACAGAGTCTGTACTTGCACCGTACTCACCTCTGTTTCACGGAGCTGGAACTTTCTCTCCACCCTAGGCCTTTCACGCATACTGACCCCCTGCCTGTCACCTTACTACCTTGCCCTCTTCTCTTCCCTGTTCCCAACTCATCTGTCCTTCCTTCCCAGATTCAGTTTCTTCCTCTGAGAAGCTTCTCTTCTACATAAAGCCCACTATTATAACTCCTTTCAGATCTTTTTTTTTTCTCCAGGTATTTATCAAAACTTTTAAGATATTGTTTTTCATGTGATTCTCTTGACATCTGCTTGTCCTGTCATCACACCTTTTTTTTTTCCCCCATAAATCTTATAACTATAGCTTGTTTTTGGTGTCTGCTGGCCCCACCTGTTTTTGGGCTCTGTGCAGACATGGAGAAAATTTGTTTCTCATTATATCCAGTGGTTAACACAATGGTTGGCCCATTGTCAGTGCTCAATAAATATTTCTCGAGTTAATGATCAGGGTCAGTTGTTGGGAAGTAGTGGGAAGGAGGCTGGGTAAGGTTGGATGGAGCAGACTGAGTGGGTCAAAGAGAGGCGTTTCTACTCAGTTGATTAGACCTGCGACTGTTCAGTATAGGAGCCATTGGCCACATGTGGGTATTGAGCACTTGAAATGTGACTGAGGAACTGAATTTTAAATTCTATTTCATTTTAATTAATTTACATGTTCTTAAGTATATTTTGGGCTTCCCAGGTGGCGCTAGTGGTAAAGAACCTGCCTGCCTCAGGAGATGTAAAGTGATGCATGTTTGATCTCTGGGTCCAGAAGATCCCCGGGAGGAGGTCATAGCTAACCACTGGAGAATCCTTTAGACAGAGGAGCCTGGCGGGCTACAGCCCATAAGTTTGCAAAGAGTCGGATACCACTGAAGTGACTTAACACACACACAAAGTATATTTAGAACAATGTGGGTATGTGAATCTTACTTTTTCAGCTATAAATTTTATGAAATGTAAACAGAGATCAGTTTTTGCTGAAAATTTTATCATCTGAATTGAGAAGTACTGTAAATACCCTGGATTTTGAAAACTCACACACACAAAAATACTGTAAAGTATCTCCTTTTTTCCTATTGATTACATGTTGAAATCATAATATTTTGGATATATTAGGTTAAGTAAAATATATTTTTAGAATTGGTTTCACTAATTCTGGAATATGCCTAAAGAATTGAAAATGGGACCAGACAGATATTTGTATACCAATGTTCATAGCAGCGTTATTCATAATAACCAAAAGATGGTCACACCCAAGTTTCCATCAACAGATGACTCAATAACCAAAATGTGATGTATGTAATGAAATATTATTCAGCTTCAAAGAGTCATAATGTTCTGACACAGGGTACTACAGAGATGAACCTTGAAAACATTATACTAAGTGAAATAAGCCAGCCACGAAGGGAAAAATATATGATTTCATTCACATGAGTAGTCAAATTTATAGAGACAGAAAGTAGAATGAAGATTATAGGGGTCTAGGGAAGAGGGAGATGGGAAGTTAGTATTTAATGAGTACAGAATTTCTGTTTGGGATGATGAAAACATTCTGGAAATGGACAGTGATGATGGTTGCACAATATTGTGTACTTTAATGCCACTGAACTGTACGTTAAAAAGTGGTTAAAGTTTGAATTTTATGTATACTTTACCACAGTGAATTTTGAAAAATTGACTTTACTTTTTAAAAATATGGCTTCTAAAACAATTATCCGCCAATTAAAATTAAATTTAAAAACACACACACGCACAGAATATGACTTCTAGAAAATTTAAAAATTATATAAGTGGCTTTCTCCTTATGTTCTATTAGATGGCACTAGGTGAAACAATTGGGAGCCCCTGGGGGAGGATGAGTAAATTTCTGCGATGAAGGTTTCACTAATGTCCATGACACCAGGACGTCTGTTTTACAGGGAGGGCAGGAGGGTAGCAGATACTGATGAACCCAAGAATTTAGAATTTGGTGGAATATGCTATGTATAAAAAGGTGTATGAGGAAAAGCCTGGGTGGAAGGAGAGCGTGCACAGTAAGATTCAATATAGGTGGGGCTTCCTTTGTGGCTGAAATGAGAACCTTCTGCAGATAGTATTTCCTTTAGTGTAACAGGATAAGTTGACAGTAAGCCCAGTGTAATGTTCCTTAATTGTTATGGGATCAAATGAGTACCTAGTGTGAAAGAGCTTTCTAATCTGAGGCAAGAGGCTCAAGTGAGGTGAGCGATATAGGTGAGGCACAAGTAATGTTAATCACAAGCATGAGATTCTTTTTCACTGTGATCATAGTGATGCTTTCTATTTGTTCTGGCTTCTGGAGAGAAGCTTAAGCTTTGGGGCTATTTCTACCAGTGCCGCATGTTTGATCTTTTGCATAAAACTGTGAGAAGGTTCACTTGTTATGACTCCTTGATAAGTCAACTATAGAAACCCACTTTTCCAGACTTCTCTGGTGGTCAGTGGTTCCGCCTACATGACTCCACTGCAGTGGTCACAGATTTGATTCCTGGTTGGTGAATTAACATCCAGCTTTCTGAGTGGCATGGCCAAAATAAAAAGAGAAAAGACACCCACTTTTCAAAACATTGTACTGTTTTAAGTTTAAGAATGTTCTTGGAGAATGACTGTCTTCATGTGTCCAACATTGTCTTATTTGTGAGGTTTTCAACCACACAGAAGCCAGGCAAATACTGACCCAAACACAGAATGTGCACTAGCCCCGAGGACAAATCATATGGGAGAAGATGGAGAGACACCAGTTAAGACAAATTCCACTGTTGGACATTGTCTGACACTCAGAAGCCAGTGTGAGACCCAAGACCCAGAACTGGTACAGGGCTGATCTTGTGGGTTCTCAGGGATTTGAGCCTGACCCCAGCATGTGCTTTTGAACTGTGGGGTTGGAGAAGGTTCCTGAGAGTCCCTTGGACTGCAAGGAGATCCAACCAGTCCATCTTAAAGGAAATCAGCCCTGATATTCACTGGAAGGACTGATGCTGGAGCTGAAGCTCCAATACTTTGGCCACCTGATGTGAAGAGACAACTCATTGGAAAAGACCCTGATGCTGGGAAAAGTTGAAGGCAGGAGGAGAGGGGGATGACAGAGGGTGTGATGGTTGGATGGCATCACTGACTCAATGGACATGAGTTTGAGCAAGCTTTGGGTGACGGTGAAGAACAGGGAAGCCTGGCATTCTGTAGTCCATGGGGTTGCAGACAGTTGGACAGGACTGAGCGACTGAACAGCAGCAACAACCAACACATCCTTACAGCCCTCCACACAGTTTAGGAAACAGCCCAGGTCTTTGAGCTTGTCCCAGATAAAGGATGGCCATCACGGGGGCTGGACACCAGGTCCAGCCTGTGCAGAATGATGTAGGTAGGCATCTACAGAAGTAAGATTTCATCTGAGTTGGGCTGAAACTGACTCTAACCCTGAGAATATAAGGGTTATAAACTCAAGTTCACAGAAGAAAAGTTCATTCTCTATGCCTAGAATATGAATTCAATACTCTACAAAAAAAAAAAAATGCAGGGATATTCTCTGTGCAAATGAAATCAGACGCATAGTAAATGCTAAACTGTTTGTACCAAATAAGTTTTTATCCTCTCTATTTATATTTATTGCTGTTTTTAGATTAGTGTAGCTTGGTTCTTTTTAAAGATCTCTGTAAGGTCTAAGATTATATCCTTGTCTGACTATTTCAATAGTTATCAGCATTCAGTACCTGGACCAACCATCTATAGCGTTGTTGTTTTGTTGCTGGTATGGAGGGGGTGAGTAAGGAGTATATTTTCAATACTACCCAAATTCCCACATCCTCATCTCAATGAAAATTGTGTCTTTGATGGGACTTTATCCTTAACTTCTATTGTAATGGTCAGATCATGGCTAGGACTTAGCATTATGTTTTTAGATATCACAAGTCCTTGAGTTACTAATGTGAGTTATTCCTGTTTGTCAGTTCTGAAAAGAAAGCTATTTCTGTCCTTTATTTAAGACATTCCATGAGTGTGACTCAGACGGGCCTGCAACGCAGGAGACGGGGTTTCAATCCCTGGATCGGGAAGATCCCCTGGAGAAGGGAGTGGCTACCCACTCCAGTATTCTTGCCTGGACAGAGGATTCCGTGGACAGAGGAGCCTGGTGGGCTGCAGTCCATGGGATCACAAAGAGTCAGACACAACTGAGTGACTAACACTTTCACTTTCATGGCTATGTTTGCTCTTGACCATGTAGGAATTAGAGGTAGTTATCTGAAAATAGATAAGCATCCACTTTGGCTGGAGTCTCTTAAGTAACAACTGGTTTAATTTAACTTGATAATGATTCTAGCATCCATCACCTCCCACTTCAATGGAAAATGTGAGCATTATAGGGAAATGAAGAGGCATGGGGAAGAAGCATTCCTATTAAATGCTTCTATTGTCTAAGATTAACATTACAGATATGGCACCAAACAGGACACTATGAAAAATCACTATTATATAAATTAGCAAGTTTCTTGACTCATTTCTTATTTTTAATGCTAGAGAATACATTTCAACAAGAGATACTAAGGGACTATGGAATAATCCAAACCCTTTATTCTAGTAATAACTACATCATATAAATGTCAAGGTTCCTTAGCTTTTTGAGTGGCTCTGGGAAAGCTCTAGTGATATTATATGTAATGTGATTACAGTGTCTGCACACTAAATTGTCCTCGTGTGGACATTTCTGGGTCCTAAACTTATGGTAGTAGTTATTGTAGTCATTGATTTTTATGAGCAAAATTAATGGTTATAGTTTTGTATTGTTTCTTGGTCTTTGTCTCTTGACAAGAAGCCATCTTCCTAAAATCATGTGAATATTTACATAGTAATGTTAATTAGAACTTTAATAGGAACAAAATAGAATACAACAAACATAGAATAGAGTAGTGGTTACAACATAGGAAGGGGCACAGAGGGGAGGAGGGGAGGGGGGGCCAAGTGAGAGGGCTACCAACAGTGGGTGATGGACGGAAACTATCAATAAATTTGGGGTGGAAAACATGCTATAGGGCATACAGAAGTGGAATATAATGTTGTACACATGAAACTTGAGTTATAAACCAATGTTATAAGCCAATGTGACTGTAATAAAAAAATTTAAAGATAAAAGCAGACAACATCAACACTCCGTGCTGAGCAGATCCCATCCTGATCCTAGGTCATCTTGAGCACCCTCTCTGGGACAGGGCAGCGGCTTTGGCTGAGAGATGCTGGGAAGTCTGCTGTGGCTGGCGGTTCCAGTCACCCTCCTAATCCTGAGAAAAAGCAGGAGAATACAGGTGTTCCTGTTGAGTCAGAGAACGCTCAAGTTGAAAACGATGATCCATCACCTCTCTTGAAGGGACACAGAGTCACACCTCCTGAGCTGTCTCACTCTGCAGTTAATGATGATGTGCTGTTAGAAGCCAACCTCAGAATTAGTAAATAAAGCACAGACGATGAAAACAAGACAAAGCTTATCATCGACAACAAAGAAAAAGAGCCAACAGAATCATGGGCCACAGTCCTAACTCTTATGATACTAGAGATATGGAAAAAAAAAAAAAATACTGCCTAGCTGGGAGACAGGAAGCAGCTAGTTACTATGCAAAGAAAAGGGAAACTGCAAAAAAGGATGAGGAGAGAAGAAGGCGTGTGGTTGAAAACATACGTTTGTGGTCAGAAAGAGCGGGAGCTGATGTAGTACTTGATGCTGGGGGAGTATTTGCTTCCTCTGGGGCAATGATCGGATATTCTAAGGAAAAATGAAAAAGTTTTCATTTACAATTAGAAACATGCACTACTTGTAATTGTACCAGACTCCACCAGGCATGAACTTCTTTCCAGGGGAAAAAAAAAAAGGACGATTTGCGTGTGGGAGGAGATGAACACTGACCAGTTTGCTGCACAGCCTGGCTCTCACGTTCCACTTATCGGAGAACTTACCGCTGACAGTTTGGAAGAAAATGCATATTCGTTTTTAGCAATAAACTAAAAAGAGTAGTACTAAAAAATCTAGGAGTTGCAAAAGACATTTGTGCAAGTGCTCCCATTAGTCACTGAAGCAGTTAAAGAAGCTGCCCTGGGGACTTCCTGGAGGTTCAGTGGTTAAGACTCCATGTTTTGGGTGTGATCCATGATCAGGGAACTAAGACCCCACATGCCCAGCAGTGAAGTCAAGGGGAAAAAGAGAGAGAGAGAGAAGCTGACCTCAACTGGCAAGCTGCCTGGGAACTGACTGCGCCAGAGAAAGCCTACTGACTTGGTATTTCAGGTCATTCAGAAGCAGAAATGAGAGATCACCAAAGTGTGCACATCTCCATTCTATAAGTAAAGTCTGTGGCTCATTCACTCAGTCGTGTCTGATTCTTGCAAACCCATGGACTGCAGCCTGCCAGGCTTCTCTGTTCATGGGATTTTCCAGACAAGAATACCAGGGTGGGTTGCCATGCCTTCCTCCCAGGGGATCTTCCTGACCAAGGGATCAAATCTGAGTCTCCCACATCTCCTGCATTGTCAGGCGGGTTCTTTACCATTGAGCCACCTAGGAATTTCAAATATAGTCTACAGTATGTCCAAGTATCCCAAATAATCTTTGTCAATCTTTTTCTTCGATGTTTTTAGGCAAGTATTTTCACCTACACATCTCATGTCATTCCCTAGGAATAAATTCACTAAGATTTTGGTAGTATATTCATCATACTTGGGTGCACATTGAGTTAACACTTCCTAGATGTCTCTGAATTTGATGATTTCAATAGATATTTTTGGTATTTAAGAAACAAACATTTTTTAATTAAAAAAAAAGTTTCCTAGTCTATCCTATTCTAACCATTAGGGCTCACCCCCAAAGGACTATATAGTCTTTGCCTTCTTCAGGTCTGGATGGCTCCTGTGCCTGTCTTATAAAATACTGTATTTCACCTTTTATCATTGCTTGTATTTATTCGCTTCGTCAGCATGAAAGCTATTAAAGGCAAGATTTGTCTTATTCATCTTTGTATCATCTCTAACACGTAACAAGTGGTAGGACCTCTGGAAATACAGGTTGAGCTAATTGAACATAATTACTTGGCATAAATGATATGAGTTGTGCTGTCCTAGATAACTGGTACAAAATATCCAAAATTGCTTTCATTATGTTCTTCACATCTGTCAAAAGCCTGCTTATTGCCCTGAATTTTTTTTTTTGTTTTGGCTGTGCCAAGCAGCATGCAGGATCTTAGTTCCCCAACCAGGAATCAAACCTGTATCCCCTGCATTGGGAGCACAGAGTCTTCACTACTGGACCACCAAGGGAAGTCCCTGCCCTGAATTTTAGATAATGAATGCTACCAAACATTTCCCAGATACTCATCACTTTCATGAATTCTCTCCTTCTGCAGCCACGACATTCTGTTTTTACCAGCTATGAGTCCATAATTTCACCATGGACCTGTGTAAACACCCTCTGATTCGTCTTCCTCCCATCAGGTGATTCCTTCTCACTACTGCCAAAGTAACTTCTTAATCCAGGTAGAATCTTATTTTTCCTCCTCAAAAACCTCAAAACACTCTCAGTTACCCAAAACTTAAATGGCCTTTCCTGAAACCCTCTGCTCTGATCTCAAACCAGGCCTAAATGTGCAGCTTTCAGCTCCACGAGCCTCATTCTGGCCACATGACTCAGTGCCCTGCTGTCAAAATTTTGCACACTTTTTTTTATTCTCTGTTGCCCTAATTAGTTCCCTGAAATTCCAAAACTTCTGAAGCTCAGATTTATGCAGACTCAAGTTTAACAGAAAGAGGTAGAAGGGCCGTGTCAAACTTCTTTAGCTATTAGAGGTCACACATTTCTTTCACAGTAAGAGGACAGGACTGAAGCTACAAGCAGAGACACTTAACACCAGGCCCGGGGCATACCTCCATAGGGGCGTCAAACTCCTAGAAAGCGAAAAGGCGCTGATGCATTTTGATTCTGGAAGGGCAGGCCTTTGTGTCTGTTTCCTTCCCTGATACCCAAACTCGGCGAGTGCCTTTGGTAAAGCAAAAATGGGTTCTTGAGCTCAACTCCCAGTGTAGGTGGCCCTCAAACAACACAGGTTTGAACTGCATGGGTCCACTTAAAGGCAGATTTTTTTCAATTGTCAGTACCACAGTACTATTGATCTGAGGTTGGTTGAATCCAAGGATGCAGAGGAAGCTTGGTTAGAGAGGGCCCACTGTAAAGTTATGTTTGGATTTTGGACTTTGGGGCATCAGTATGCCTGACCTCCCTCCCTGTTCAAGGGTCAGCTGTATTTTGAATTCAATAGGTTTGGTTCAATTTGCACTGAGCACCAATGACTTAGGCAATGGTTGTGGTGCAGTCATTTAACGGACATTTTATAAAAAGATAATGTAGCAAGGGAAAAACATTACTGTTAACTAGAAGGTTAAGAAAAAGTAGAGCCAGGGAAATCCCTGGAGGTCTAGTGGTTAGGCCTCAGAGCTTCTACTGCAGGGGGCACGAGTTCACTCCTTAGTCAGGGAACTAGGATCCTACATGCCACGTGACGAGGCCAAAAAAAACAAAAATGAAAGGTGGAACCAAAATTGCACAACTGTGTAAAGGATGCATGTTCAAGTTGACAAGATCAGCATGTTCAAATTGATAAGATCAGTTAGTTTAGTTGCTCGGTCATGTCCGACTCTGTGCAACCCCGTGGACTGCAGCATGTCAGGCTTCCCTGTCCATCACCAACTCCCCAAGCTTACTCAAA
Organism: Cervus elaphus; assembly: GCF_910594005.1. Lineage (NCBI taxonomy): Eukaryota > Metazoa > Chordata > Mammalia > Artiodactyla > Cervidae > Cervus > Cervus elaphus. Next base: position 25,861,976 of record NC_057821.1, read on the forward strand.
CTCATATCCATTGAGTTAGTGATGCCATCCGACCATCTCATCCTCTGTCATCCCCTTCTCCCGCCTTCAGTCTTTCCCAGCATCAGGGTCTTTTTCTAGTGAGTCAGTTCTTCGCATCAGGTGGCCAAAGTATTGGACTTTCAGCTTCAGCATCAGTCCTTCCAATGAATATTCAGGACTGATTTCCTTTAGGATAGACTGGTTGGATCTCCTTGCAGTCCAAGGGACTCTCAAGAGTCTTCTCCAACACCACAGTTCAAAAGTATCAAGTCTTTGGTGCTCAGCTATCTTTATAATCCAACTCTCACATCCATACATGACTACTGGAAAAACCATAGCTTTGACTAGATGGACCTTTGTTGACAAAGTAATGCCTCTACTTTTTAATATGCTGTCTAGGTTAGTCATAACTTTTCTTCCAAGGAGAAAGCGCCTTTTAATTTCATGGCCACAGTCACCATCTTCAGTAATGTTGGACCCCAAGAAAATAAAGTCTGTCACTGTTTCCATTGTTTCCCCATCTGTTTGCCATGAAGTGACTGGACCAGATGCTATGATCTTAGTTTTCTAAATGTTGAATTTTAAGCCAACTCTTTCACTGTCCTCTTTCACTTTCATCAAGAAGCTCTTTAGTTCTTCTTGGCTTTCTGCTATAAGGGTGGTGTCATCTGCATATCTGAGGTTATTGATATTTCTTCCAGCAGTCTTGATTCCAGCCTATGCTTCATCCAGCCCAGCGTTTCTCATGATGTACTCTGCATATAAGTTAAATAAGCAGGGTGACAAAAAAGTACAAGATCAATATTAAAGGACAGTTTGATTTGTTAATCTATAATACTGAGAGCGAATCATTGTCTTCCTTTTATATTGAGGGCTATAATGTTGCTTAGCTGATTTTTTAGAAGTTTTTCATAATTTTACTTATTTATTCATTTATCAATTTTTGGCTGTGTTGGGCCTTCATTGCTGTGTGGGCTACTCTTCACTGTGGTGCCCAGGTTTAGTTGCTTTGAGGCTTGTGGGATCTTCCCAGATCAGGGATCAAACCTGTCTCCTGTTTTGGCCAGTGGATTCTATTTATTCTATTCTACTGTTGTTGTTTTTTGACTTTTATTTATTTTTAACTAAAGGATCATTGCTTTACAATATTGTGTTGGTTTCTGCCATTTATCAACGTGAGTCAGCCGTGGTATGCATATGTCCCCTCCCTATTGAACCCCCTTCTACCTCCCACCCCATCGCACCCCTCTAGCATGTCACAGAGCACCGCTTCACCACAGCTTCTTTATCCATTCATCTGTCGGTGAACATTCAGTTGTTTCCTTATCTTGGCTATTGCAAATAGTGGTGCTGTGAACATATGGGTGATATATAATTTCAAATTAGTGTTTGTGTATTCTTGGGATAAATACCCAGAAGTGGGGTTGCTAGATGATATGCTAGTTCTATTTTTAACTTTCTGAGGACACTCCCTACTGTCTTTTCCATAGTGGCTGCACCAATTTACACTCCCATCAAGAGCGTATAAGAGTTTTCTTTTAAATATACGCTGGTTCCAACTCTTTGGCTTAAGAATCGAAGTTTAAAAAAAGTTCTACTTTCTTTTTGTATGTATCTGTTTATAAAAGTAATGCAGATTCATTGTAGAAAACTAGAATTGTAGAATGTTAAAGTTTGAAGAAAATAACCCAACCTACCCATGCTATCACAATTCACTATTAATGTTTTATTGTATTGACTTCCTGTCTTTTTTCTTTTGTTTATAAAAACATAATTTATACACATTTACTTTAGTATGTATATATACATATATATAAGTATATATATATATATATGCATGCATACTTAGTTGCTTCAGTCATGTCTAACTCTTTGCAAGTCCATGGACTGTAGCCCGCCAGATTCCTCTGTCCATGGGATTTCCCAGACAAAACTACTGGAGTGAGTTGCCATGCCCTTCTCCAGGGGCTCTTCCCAACCCAGGGATCAAACTCAGGTCTCCTGCATTGCAGGCAAATTCTTTACTGCTGAGGAAGCCCATGTATGTATGTTTATAAATATAAAACATAGTAAATTTTCACTGTAATTTTGTAATTTTGCTCAGCAAATTTTGTGTTTTTTTAATGTTTAAACAATAAATGCCTTGTACTTTGGAGTTGCCTGCGTTTCCCTCTGTTACACATTTACTTGATACAAGAACCCTAGCGTCTGGTCAGCATGGGACCTTTGGCCCCATTTCATTAAGTACAGCGGATGCCTAGGAGGGAGAATTATGCCACTTTTCCAATTTTGTCTAGAGTATCCTAGTGCATATACATTCATTTCAATAGTCTAGTGTATAGTTTGATTATTCTAATGCAAGACTGGATAGAAATGAGCGATTCTAAGTTGTGCCAGAAGCTGTTTCATAAAAGACTTGGACCCACCTGGGGCCCTCCCATTAAATATACCCATGCAGTGGTCTACGCAGGCCTTAAAAATTACTTTCACAGAATTTATCCTCACTTGGTCAAATGCTCAGAATCTCTAGTTGCTGCAGTCGTATTCATATAAAACCAGCTGTTTCTAGGGTTCAAGATTGGCTGCAGCTAGGAGTAAAGACTAGTGCATTCAGGGAGTAGGAAATTAAAAGAGTGAATCACCCACCATCTCTTCCACCTTCTTTCTTTTTTGAAACATTGCTTGTGGCCATGTCAGTGAAACCCAGACCTACAACTTCAATTGTGTTTCTAGAAAACCATATATAAGTGGCCACTCTGATAGGTTCTTATCAGAGTCAGCTGGGAAGAGGGAAAAATCATTTCTAAACTTTACTGACATCTGTGGAATTCACTAAGTAAGGTGGGTCAAAAATTAAAGACAAGTGTCTGAAATTTCAGAAAAGACTTTTTTTTTTGTCCTGTAAAGAATAGCCTGATTAGCTGAAATTAACTCTGATGTCAACTACCACAATTGCCAAATCCATAGCCACCCCCCAACCCGATGTCAATTCAATTGTCAGTTGTAGGCATTAAATACTCTTATAGCTAATTTAGGCAGAAAAGCTTGGATGTGTATTTTATTTTATTTTATTTTTTTTTAAAGGGATATCTACTTCATTTCCCTGTTTATTTGTTTTAAATTTTTTATTTATTTATTTTTTTCATTTATTTTTATTAGTTGGAGGCTAATTACTTTACAATATTGTAGTGGTTTTTTCCATACATTGACATGAATCAGCCATGGATTTACATGTGTTCCCCATCCCAATCCCCCCTCCCACCTCCCTCTCCATCCCATCCCTCTGGGTCTTCCCAGTGCACCAGCCCTGAGCACTTGTCTCATGCATCCAACCTGGGCTGGTGATCTGTTTCACCCTTGATAATATACATGTTTCGATGCTGTTCTCTCAGAACATCCCACCCTCGCCTTCTCCCACAGAGTCCAAAAGTCTGTTCTGTATTTCTGTGTCTCTTTTTCTGTTTTGCATATAGGGTTATCATTACCATCTTTCTAAATTCCATATATATGCATTAGTATACTGTATTGGTCTTTATCTTTCTGGCTTACTTCACTCTGTATAATGGGCTCCAGTTTCATCCATCTCATTAGAACTGATTCAAATGAATTCTTTTTAACGGTTGAGTAATATTCCATGGTGTATATGTACCACAGCTTTCTTATCCATTCGTCTGCTGATGGGCATCTAGGTTGCTTCCATGTCCTGCCTATTATAAACAGTGCTGTGATGAACATTGGGGTGCATGTGTCTCTTTCAGATCTGGTTTCCTCAGTGTGTATGCCTAGCGGTGGGATTGCTGGGTCATATGGCAGTTCTATTTCCAGTTTTTTAAGGAATCTCCACACTGTTCTCCATAGCGGCTGTACTAGTTTGCATTCCCACCAACAGTGTAAGAGGGTTCCCTTTTCTCCACACCCTCTCCAGCATTTATTGCTTGTAGACTTTTGGATAGCAGCCATCCTGACTGGTGTGTAATGGTACCTCATTGTGGTTTTGATTTGCATTTCTCTGATAATGAATGATGTTGAGCATCTTTTCATGTGTTTGTTAGCCATCTGTATGTCTTCTTTGGAGAAATGTCTGTTTAGTTCTTTGACCCATTTTTTGATTGGGTCATTTATTTTTCTGGAATTGAGCTGCAGGAGTTGCTTGTATATTTTTGAGATTAATACTTTGTTGCTTCGTTTGCTATTATTTTCTCCCAATCTGAGGGCTGTCTTTTCACCTTGCTTATAGTTTCCTTTGCTGTGCAAAAGCTTTTAAGTTTCATTAGGTCCCATTTGTTTATTTTTGCTTTTGTTTCTAATATTCTGGGAGGTGGCTCATAGAGGATCCTGCTGTGATTTATGTCGGAGAGTGTTTGTCTATGTTTTCCTCTAGGAGTTTTATAGTCTCTGGTCTTACATTTAGATCATTAATCCATTTTGAGTTTATTTTTGTGTATGGTGTTAGAAAGTGTTCTAGCTTCATTCTTTTACAAGTGGTTGACCAGTTTTCCCAACACCACTTGTTAAAGAGGTTGTCTTTTTTCCATTGTGTATTCTTGCCTCCTTTGTCGAAGATGAGGTGTCCATAGGTTCATGCATTTATCTCTGGGCTTTCTAGTCTGTTCCATTGATCTATATTTCTGTCTTTGTGCCAGTACCATACTGTCTTGATGACTGTGGCTTTGTAGTAGAGTCTGAAGTCAGGCAGCCTGATTCCTCCAGTTCCATTCTTCTTTCTCAAGATTACTTTGGCTATTCGAGGTTTTTTGTATTTCCATACAAATTGTGAAATTATTTGTTCTAGTTCTGTGAAAAATACCGTTGGTAGCTTGATAGGGATTGCGTTGAATCTATAGGGTACTTTGGGTAGTATAGTCATTTTGACAATATTGGTTCTTCCAATCCATGAACACGGTATGTTTCTCCATCTGTTTGTGTCCTCTTTGATTTCTTTCATCAGTGTTTTATAGTTTTCTATGTATAGGTCTTTTGTTTCTTTAGGTAGATATACTCCTAAGTATTTTATTCTTTTTGTTGCAATGGTGAATGGTACTGTTTCCTTAATTTCTCTTTCTGTTTTCTCATTGTTAGTGTATAGGAATGCAAGGGATTTCTGTGTGTTAATTTTATATCCTGCAACTTTACTATATTCATTGATTAGCTCTAGTAATTTTCTGGTAGAGTCTTTAGGGTTTTCTATGTAGAGGATCATGTCATCTGCAAACAGCAAGAGTTTCACTTCTTCTTTTCCTATCTGGATTCCTTTTACTTCTTTTTCTGCTCTGACTGCTGTGGCCAAAACTTCCAACACTATGTTGAATAGTAGTGGTGAGAGTGGTGGTGCACGTTTTGAAATAGTGAGTGAAGTGAAAGTCGCTCAGTCATGTCTGACTGTTTGTGACCCCATGGACTACACAGTCCATGGAATTCTCCAGGTCAGAATACTGGAGTGGGTAGCTATTCCCTTCTCCAGGGGATCTTCCCAACCCAGGGATCGAACCCAGGTCTTCTGCATTGCAAGCGGATTCTTTATCAGCTGAACTACAAGGAAATACCCAGAGGATAAATAAATATTGGGTCAAGAGATATATGCATGTTTTTATTGTAACACTTATCTAACATGCATTATCTCTTGACCCATTATTTTCACTATTAATATCCTCTGGATATTTCATGCACAAAATTATGTATATAATTACATATATGTCTGCAAAAGGAAAGGTGTGCATGTATGTATGTTTGTACAAGGGTTTTTTTTTTACAGCCTTGATTCTTTTATTGCTTAAACAATGATAACCAGCATTTATTATTTTTTAATGAAAAATAGGTATTAAAGTTGATGTTGCACTCATGTGTTGTGAGCATGTGTACACATACATGTACACACACATGCACATACACACACAGGACCTTATCTATTTCTGATAATTCTTCCTAAAACCACCTTACAGGGCAATTGTTTTATTTTTTTAAAAAAGGCTTGTTTTTTTGTTTTAAGATACATTTTATCCCAGATCCTCTAGAAAGCAGTCAGAGGCAAAAAAAAAAGTGCTGACTCTTTATTTGGAATTGCAGTTCCCAGGACTTGAGGGTGAGGTGTAAAGGGTGGGTAAGGCCAGGAAAATTGTGAAGCAACACAGCAGTTCTCACTGGCTGATCTTTCGTAATAAAGTGCAAAGGGACTCAGCTGGTGGTTGGGCTGGCATTGAGGCTGGAGGATGAGGAGGGAAGGGAAGGGAGAGGGAGGGAGGAGCTGGGCCTCTGAGTCGTCTGCAGGAGAGACAAAATTGGGGGAGTTTTCTTTCCAGTCCTTGAGGGCTTCCCAGATGGCACTAGTGGTAAACTTGCACGCACATCTCTCGCTTCTTAGTGGTTAAGATTCATCCCGTACCCCTGAAGTGCAAGCATAGCGTCCTAACCACTGGACAGTCAGGGAATTACCTCCACTGACCTTCTTAGCTGTTTTCCCTTTATCAGACATACAATCTCGTCTGCCTGTCCTTGGCCATACTCTGAGCTCTAACTACATATACTGTAGAGTTTTCCTCTTAAGACTGTGGTGAGGATGGTCTTGGGGACCCCCAGCAGTGTTTCCTGCACACATTAACAACCCCTTAGAGAGGTCTCTCTGACTGTCGTTCCTAAATATCACTGTCTTTCATCACCCTGTAGCTCCTTAACCAGCTTTATATCATCACTGTTATTGTTACTGTGGGACTGTGGTACTTTGGTTCTTAGCATCACTGCCACTTGATGGTACCATATACATCTTTGTTTGCTGTCTCCTCACCTGGACTGCAGGCTCCACAGAAGGCAGGCCTTCATGTGGCTTTGTTTTCTATTGTATCCCTGGTGCCTAGATCAGTGTCGGGCACTTAGTAGGTCATCGGTAACCAGGAGCATGCAGGAGGAGGATCTTCATTGATTCTATGCCCCTTTCCTGCCTAAAAAAGGTAATTACTATTCAATTCCTAAATATAAACACCACCTAAGCAGCCCTTGTATAATCAGTATGAAGTATTTCTTGGATTCCTCCTGTTTGTTTTTAGAATGATCAAATGTTATATCAAGATACAGGACCCATTAGGTGATCTAATCAATCCTTTACAAATAAAAGGATAACTTAGGTTCATCACAAAAGCTGCAAAAGTTAAGGAGGAATAGAAGGACTTGATTCCTTAAGGTTACAATCTAAGATGGAAGGAGAAGATATAAGAAGAAGGGAAATAGTTTGAGGCAGTACATTATTATGTGTCGAATTATATGTGTAACTTCATAATTAGGATTTTATAATCTCATAAAGGGCGTCCCTGGTGGCTTAGATGGTAAAGAATCTGCCTGTAATGCAGGAGACCTAGGTTTGATCCCTGGGTCGAGAAGATCCTCTGGAGAAGGGAAAGGCTACCCACTCCAGTATTCTCACCTGGAGAATTCTATGGACAGATGACTATTTAAGCAAATGATATCTTTACAGTGTTCAATAAAGACCAAAGCAATGTGAATTATGGTAGAGGGATGGGCCTAGGGAACAGACTAGAGGGAAGGATTTATTTTGTCTCGAAAAGTTGCCGTGGTTTCTGGAGGAAGGGGCAGTTAAGCTCAAGTTGAAAGTATGCAAAGAGTGCTGGTCAGACATGGAGGTGTAAGGATTGAAGGCATAATGCAGAGGGAACCATACAAATAACCATATGGAACAACAAAAGTGCTGAGAACAGTTGACACATGACAACTCTCTGGCATCTCAAAGGCGGGACAGGAACTTCGGCCAGAGAGGGAAGGAGGCAGAAGAAGGTCTTGGGGCAGACTGTGCCTCTGTGCTGAGGGTTTGGAGTACTTTATCAGTTAAAAAATGGGGAGACCCTGAGGGATTTTCACTGGGGATGTGATAAGATCAGATCTGTGTCTTAGGTGATTCTGATAGAAAGTGAATGACACATTGGATGGAGAGGAGAGCTGGAAACAACGAAGAAACTTTGGAGGTTGATGGCTATGGTGTGTGTTGCTGGAGATCTGAATTAGGAAATCTCTGGAAATGAAGTAACACTTCTAAGGTGTTTAGAGATATCTCAGAAGTAAATTGATTGGAAGGACTCAGGGATTTGGGAAAGTGCTCAGAGGAGTGTTTATAGATAACTACAGATTGTATTGTCGGGTCAGTGAGAATGTCAAGACCACAATTTTCAGGTTGTGGTCTTAGCCAGGCAGACTAGGGGAGGAACAACAAAAAAACATATGCACAATGCCCACCCCCCCAAAGATAACATAAAACCCTGAAAAGTTTAAAAAAAAAGTGCATCTCTACCTCCACCCTCATCCTCAAAGTGATTCAAGTCCTTTGTGTTCCAAGGGTCTCACACAGAAGTGGCATGTGGATGAGCCCAGCTACGCTAATTCAGTGTTTTTAAACTCCCCTCTTCCTGATGCACAAAAGTCTTTTGGGGTTTGCACACAGTCCCCTTGTTGCACTGGACAGAGCCTTTCCTTGGCCAAGTTGGAGAAGAGGCCATTGCAACTAAGAATGGCAACTTAACCATCTGTGACTAAACCCAGAGAAGGTGATTCCCTGGGTTGCCTGCCTGCATGTGTAGTCACTTCAGTTGTGTTTGACTCTTTATGATCTTATGGACTGTAGCCCACCAGGCTTCTCTGTCCATGTGATTCTCCAGGCAAGAATATTGGAGTGGGTTGCCTTGCCCTCCTCCAGGGGATCTTCCCAGCCCAGGGATCAAACCCACATCCCTGCAACTCCTGCATTGCAGGTGGATTCTTTACCTACTGAACCACCCAGGAAACCTGATTCCTTGGGTTACTGACTCTCTAACCATCTAGACTAGTCTCAGCGCTCCCTTTGCTTCTTTGTGATCCTTAGCCCTCCACTCTCACCAAACTTGTCATTCAAATGATGTTGGTGCCCACCACTGATTTCCAACCCTGACAAAACTGCTTTAGGCTGAATGTCAACTTCCACAAGACCCTGAACCTCAGTATATGCTTGTTGTAACACATTAGCAAGCTAAATGACACACCCACAGGTGCCATGATAGTTCCAAGACATGGACCATGGTTTCATCAGATTCTCAAAGGGATCTATTGTCCCAAATAGATTAAGTGGAAAGAATATGGGATCTGGAAGGAAAAGAAAACCACCCAAATCTTTCCTGGCTGAGTGATGGAGTTGAGGGAGACTGCTGCCCATCTCCTCAGCAGAGTGGACTGAGTTGGTCCTGCTGATCTGGTTCCCTCCTCTTAAGGATGGGAAAGGTATGACCTACACCAGGCTCAGTCATGTCTGACTTCTTGTGAGCCTATGAACTGTAGCCCACCAGGCTTCTCTGTCCACAGAATTCTCCAGGCCAAGGAATTGATGCTTTCAAATTGTGGTGCTGGAGAAGACTCTTGAGAATCCCTTGGCTTGTGAGGAGATCAAACCAGTCAATCCTAAAGGAAATCAACCCTGAATATCCATTGGAAGGACTGATGCTAAAGCTGAAGTTCCAATACTTTGGCCACCTGATGCAAAGAGCTGACTCATTGGAAAAGACCCTGATGCTGGGAAAGACTGAAGGCAAGAGGAGAAGGGGATGACAGAAGATGAGATGGTTGGATGGCATCAATGGACATGAGTTTGAGCAAACTCTGGGAAATAGTGAAGGACAGGGAAGCCTGGCATGCTGTGGTCCATGGGTTCGAAAAGAGCTGGACATGACTTAGCAACTGAACAGCAAAAACACCAGGCTGGCCCAGGGAGAAAATAACTCAGCCACTCCCTTGGTGTCCGTCACAGTGTCTCACAGTTTGAGTTGGAACAGCTGTGGTGCACACACTTTCTCCTCTGTCTGCACTCCTTCACTCCCTGTTGTTACAGATTTGCCCCTGGACTTCACCAGCTTCCCCTGCAGAGATTCCTCTCTCAGTTCTTACAGCTGCCTCCTCACAGAGGTCTTGGCTCAAGTGTTGCTGCTTCCCTTGGTTCCTCTAGTCAGCACCAAAGACCTACGACGGGGGCCACAAATGTAATTCTAAGTTTTTCTCTTGCCATATAAACAATGTCAAAAGTAACAGGTCAAATTGATTTTAATAACCTATTTTATTTCATCCAGTATGTCTAAAATATCCCTTAAACTTGTAATCAAGATAAACATTGTGATTAGGATACGTTACATTCTCTTTTGGTACTAAGTCTTCAAAATCCAGTGTGCATCTTGACTTATGACTTATCTTAATATGTCTGAGCCATATTTCAAATGCTCAATAGACACATACAAGCTAGTGGCAACTATATTGGACCACCCTATGCAAAGCCTCTGCCACCTTCCAACTCAAAAGCCCTGTTTTATTGCTTTCGTAGCACTTACCACAATCTAAAATGAGCCTATTATTTGTTCTTTATTGCTTACTGTTTGTTTTTACTCCTAAAATGTAAGCTTCATGAGGGCAGAGATTTTAAACTGTTCACCGCTGTGTGCCCAGTCATCAGTACTCTGTAAGTACTTTTTAAATGGATAAATGAGTGAATGTTTCCTTGCTAAAGAGATGAATAAATAATCAATAATTAAAAAACTGGATGAAATTGCCTGGTCTCTAGAGGCATTTGAATATGTGACCCCTGCTTTAGCCAATCACCTGACTTTTCTGAGCCTCTATAAAGTGGGAATAATTTTATCAATTTCATAGGGTTGTAAGTATTAAATAATAATGGGTGTGAAGTTGTTTCATGAAATATAATGCTCTCTGTAAATGGCTGTTATTATTAGTGTCTTGCCCACATGTAGATAGTAATTGGGCAAGTAATAGACTTTGTTATCTACCTAATTACTGTCTATGATAGCAGATATCTATGATAGACCAGAGGATGAGATGATTGGATGGCATCACCAACTCAATGGATGTGAGTTTGAGCAAGCTCCAGGAGATGGTGAAGGACATGGAAGCCTGGTATGTTGCAGTCCATGGGGCTGCAAAGAGTCAGACACCCTGAGTGATTGAACAACAACAAATGATAGGTTAGTAAATGTAGATAGTAAGAGTGTGTAAGAGTGGGGTTTTGGAATCATGGCATCCTGGCCCTGCCACTCACCAGTCACGTGACCTGGACATGCTGTTCACACTTTCTGACCTACTAAAACAGAATCTGCAAGGAAGGGGGCTGGCAAGCTGGATTTTTAACAAATGTCCCAAGTGATTCTCATTATCAAGCAAGTTTGGGAAACACAGGATATGAAATTACTGCTCTGCCAGGGTTATCTGTGATTCCAGCTAAGACACAGTTACCCTGTTAACCCCTTGCATCTAAGTTCGTGCCCAGCTTTGGACAGATTTGTGAGCAGCCTTGAGAAAGATGATAGCATCTTATCAGCTAGATCGGCAGCATCACCCTTGTGGTCCTGGGGTGACAGAAGCTGCTGCCAACCACTCCCCTCCTCTCCCTCGAAGGCTGATGGCATCAATTACCTGGTCATGGTGTGCTTTTCAGATCAGAAACCAAAGTCATGACAGAAGGCTTTAGGAAGGAGCAGCAGACTCATTCTCCCTTAGAAAGGTCAGATATCTAAAAGAGGGATTCCTGGTGGGGGCCACCTAGAAGGCACTTGCCACTGTTGACAGGCCCCCACGTAGAACATCAGGGACCAGTGTGAAAGCCTTGTGGGTTGTGCCAGTCCTTTTGGGTTGGAGTATAGGACAATCAGAAGCCTGCAAATGGAGCATATAAAATCTTTGCTCTCTAAGGTGAATTTTTAAAATATTTATTGCCCTCTTCTAATTTCCTTTAGGCATTATTTAATATTTGGTAAATATTTAGTACTTGAAAGTTCCCCCCACTGCCCACCTAAAACATACCATCCTCAACTTCACTGATAGTAAGAGACTTCTAATACCATCTTTTTATCTTTTATTTTCTTTCATCTATCTAGTTAACAAGTATCCAAAAGTCAACACACTATGTTGGCAAGAATATGGGAATTAGATACTCTTTTACATTGCTGATGAGAGTATAAATTGGTCCAAATTCTCCAGTGGATTGTGGGGGAGGGTGTAATTCAGCAATAAATATAAAAATTATGATTGTATATATCCTTGAATCCAGTCATTTCAGTTCTATCATTTGCCTGTTAACATATATGCCAAATATCACATATTCATATACACAATGAAATGCTATTCAGCCTTAAAAAGAAATGAAGTTCTGATATATGCTACGACATGGATGAACCCTGGCTCAATGAAGTAAGTGACATTAGCCATAACTAGTTTATAAATGGGCTACCCTGGCAGCTCAGCTGGCAAAGATTCTGCCTGCAATGTGGGAGACCTGGTTTTAATCCCTGGGTTGGGAAGATCCCCTGGAGAAGGGCATGGCAACTCACTCCAGTGTTCTTGCCTGGAGAATCCCATGGACAGAGGAGCCTGGCGGGCTACAGTCCATGGGGTTGCAAAGAGTCGGACACGCTGAGTGACTAAGCATATGCACATACACAGCTTATAAATAAATGGCTAAGTGAAATGGCACGGTTCAAAAGGACAAGCATTATATGCCCCCACTTATGTCAGGTACCTAGAGTAGTCAAGTATATAGAGACGGAAAGTAGAATAATGGTTACTAGGGCCTGTTGGGGAGGAAGGAATGAGGAGTTACTATTTAATGAGTATAGAGTTTCAGTTTGGGCTAATGAAACAGTCTGGAGATGGGTGGTGGTAATGGTTGCACAATAATGTCAGTGTACTTAATGTCACTGAATCATACACTTAAAATGTAATTTTATGTTGGGTATATTCTACCACAATAAAAAATCCTATGTGCAAGGTTACTCATGATATTATCCACTATTTATGTTTCATCACATTACGGTACAGTATCCATAACAGTATTGTTTATAATAACAAGATTGGAAACAATCTAAATATCCATCAGCAGAGGACTGGCCACATGTAGCTCCCTGGTATATTCTTACAGTGAGATTCTATGCAGCTGTTAAAAAGGAAGTTCTTTGTACATTGACACATGTACTCAATATTGTCTATTTTCCTCTCCAAATTCACTATTCACCCTCTCTGCCTCGTTTTGGTCCCTGGAAGGCTGCCTTTTTTGGAATGGATCTACTGGGCCCCATTGCCCTTTCCCTCCGTTGTTGAGGCCCAGGGGAATTATCAGCAGGCGTTAGTTCCTTGGCTCTCTCTTCCCTAGAGCTCTGGTTGCCAGTGGCAGTGTTCCTCTCCCCAAAACCATAGCTCTTACTGGGTAGGGTTCTGGCAACATTGCCCCCTTCCCAGGTCCAGTTGTAGAGGAAGCTTCTCACTATCGCCAGCCTTGGCGTTCTGCACCGTCCCTCGTTGGGGTGTGGTATTATTTATTGAAGTCTAGGCTCATCAACAACACGCAGTCACTGAGAATGAGATGTTGTAACTTCTGTGGAATTCTGTACAGAGAGCCCCAAGGCTTACGGAGAGAGAAATGCTTCCATGGATTGTTTATGTGCAATCTACAAAGCCACCTGTTAATGATGTGTGCTTCATCAGCCGCTTCAGTTGTGTCTGACTCTTTGTGGCCCTGTGGACTGTAGCTTGCCAGGGTGTTTAGTCCTTGGGATTCTCCAGGCACAAATACTGGGGTGGGTTGCCATGCCCTTCTCTAGGGGATCTTCCCAACCCAGGGATTGAACCAGCATCTCCTGCATTACAGGTGGATTCTTTACTGCTGAGCCAACCGGGAATCTCCCTGTTAATCATATACCCCAGGAAATTTACAGCTTCCTCTACAACTGGACCTGGGTGGGGGGCAAGGTTGCCAGAACACTACCCAGTAGGAGCTATGGTCTTTGGGTGAGAAACACAGCCACAGGCAGCCGGAGCTCCAGAAGGCTTGTTTCCTAAGACTTTAGGAAGTACATTCTTAGTGAAAGGAGCACCAGCATCTCTGAAAAGTCCTGAGGCGGCTATTCTCCGTGGACTGGAAATGAGGGTAGAAGATGTTGCGGTGAGGATAATGGAATCTGGGAACATGGAAGGCAAGGGGGCAACAACAGACAAGGAGGGTACATTACAACAACAAGCCAGGAGGGCTCTTTACAGGAAATAAGGACCTCTAGGGATCTGTGATAGTGGCCAATTGTGATACCCTTAGGAATGAAATAGATGGACAGACTTCTAAGGTACTGCTTGACCTGATGTGCATAAAAAAAAAAAAATCCTTGAAAAGGTAGGCAGACATCTGCCCTGGTCTTTTGTTCAGTTTCCAGATCTAAGACAATCCACAGGCTTTGGAGCCGCTTGATTGAGAAGGACCTAAAACCTATTACAGAAGGACTCAGAAATGTGGCCACAAACCTTCCATGGAGAAACCTGCAGTCATTTATTGGATGATGATGCAACAGAAAAAGCTTATGCCCAGACCTTCCTGGGGTTACTAAATACTGGCTCTAACATGAGGCTAATTTCTGGAGACCGAAAATGTCATTGTGATCCCCCTGTTGAGAAGAGACCTACAGAGTCTCAGTGATCAATGAAATCTTGTTCCAAACACATTGCAAAGTGGGCCCAGTGGCATCCTGGACCCATCCTGTGCTCATTTCTTTTGTCCCAGGTGGTAGAGTGGTTACAGATATATTTGGCAAAATTGATGGACCCTCATATTGGATCCCTGACCCACAAAGTGAAGGCCGTTAGGTAGAAAGGGGTCAAATAAAAGCTCCTAGAACTCCCCATCCTGACCTCCAACCGAAGACAGCAACTGAAAAGCAGTACCACATCCCTAGGGGAGGGAGAGTAACTCAATCAAAAACTTGAAAAAACACGGAATGAGTAATTCCTACCATCTTGCACATAACTCACCTGTTTGAGCAATACAAAAGCCAGAGAGTCTGGGAGAATGTAGGTTGTTTATTCGGGAGTAGTGCCAATCTCAGTTGAGGTTCTGGATATGGCATCTTTCCTGGCACAGGTGAGCACCTTACCACCCAGTACCATTATTTTGCTATATATTTATCATAGATGTTTTGCACATGGCTGTCACCAAAGATAATTGAGTATAGTTTGTCTTCTTGGAGCAGGGAGGTTAGTGCCTTAACTGTTTTACCCAAGGGACTGTGTCCATTCTGTTTCTGTCATGACACAGTCCAGGAAGAACTTGATCATCTTACTGGTTAGCTATATTGATAAAGTTATATTAATTGGACATGGTGATCTAGGCACTAGCCAGGACCCTAGATGCCACTTTAAAGAACATGCATGTCAGAGGATGGGAATTAAATGCAGCAAGGGGCTTGATGCTCCTGTGGACATCCAGGGGACCGGTGCATGTTCAGATAACCCCCTTAAAGAGAGAGAAAAGTTGCTTCACTTTGAATTTCGCACTATGCTTTGAGGGCCTGTTGATTTTGGAGGCAACATCTATCACCTTTGGGTGTGATGCTCTGACCTAGACACTGGGTCAGTTTTGTGTGGCGCTCAATGAGAAGACTTGAGCAAGTCGAGGCTATGGTGTACAATGCCCTGCCACTTGAGCCTTATAACCCAGCAGACCTGGTGGCTTTGGAAGTGTCTGTGGCAGATGGGGACACTGCAGTGAGCCTCTGGTAGGACCAGGGAAAGCATCACAACCCAGGTCCCTAGAGTGACAGGGTTGGGGTGTGGTCCCTTTGGACAACTGTTCCCTCTTTGAGAAGCAGCTCCTGGATTTTTCCTGGGTCTTAGTAAAGATTGGATGACTATCTGATTGTGGCAGATAACTGTGTCCCAGATTACCTACCATGGATTGCTTGTTGTCAGAGCCACAAAATCACAAGATTGGACGTGTGCAGCAGTCTTCCAATGTTAAATGTGAGTGGAATAGGGAAGACCAGGTGGAGGAGGTCTGGAAGGCAGCTCAGACTCCCACGATGCCTGGACTAGTGTGTTGCTAGCTCCCACTCAGCTTATACCTTAGGCCACCTGGGGATTCCCTAGGAACAGTGAACAGAGGAGTAAAGACACGGGCCGGCTTCACATCTGGGCCTGCATGGTGTGCTGACATCGGCAGATTCAGACACTGCTCTCTCAGCCTCGGTTAGAGATAGCCCTGAAAGTGTGCTCAGGGCAAATTTTCCCAGTGGACAGGAACATCAGGTGGACGTTTGGTTGTCCACTTGGTGCAGGAGGAGAAATGATCTGAGGTTTGTATCAATCCTAGTTTACAGGCAATGGTTAATGTATGGGTCTGCTTTTCAGGGAAAGAACAAGACTGGGGTGGGAGGGGGGATCGGGATTGGGAATACATGTAAATCCATGGCTGATTCAAAGAATAAAAAAAAATAAATAAAAATTAAAAAAAAAAAAAAAAAAAAAAAAAAAAAACAAGACTGGGGACAAAGAAATCCAGGGGAAGAGTTATCTGGGGTGAGTGGACACAGAATGTGAAATTATTTTTGACCCGAGGGAAAGCTGTGCAAAGGTCGTGCATTGCAGAGGAGTTTCTCAATAATCCGGGGGACGAGATGCTCATTGCTCTGCAGGTCTGTCACCCGCCCTTCCCCAGTCACTCCTGTTCTTGCTCAAGGGGGCAGTGTACAACACCACCGTGGCAGCGGGGACGTTGCCCACCCAGGTGACGTGGTCACTATGGCTGGAGTGCTCAACCTCTTGATAGCGGACACCAAGGTGAGCGCCTCACATGGTCCATTCCCGAGGGGTCAGCTAGGTATCTGGTACAGGCTGATTACGTGAGACTCCTTTCATCACAGAGAGGGCAGCAATCTGTTCCTAATGAACAGATACATATTCAGGTTATGGATTTACTTTCTGTTTTCACAATCCTTCTCCTGGCATTTGTTTGGCTGAAAGGAGATTTTATCAGTTATCATAGTACTGATTCAGCACTGACCCTGACCTGAGTCACATCTTAAGACAAAGATGTGACCCACTGGGCTAATGCTCTCAGAATGTGCTGGTCTTATGTGGTCTATCACCCAGAGCAGATAGCTTGAAAGAATGGTAGAAGTTCTACTGAAAGTTGAGGTGCTGTATGGAATACTCGCCTTGACCCAGGGACCACTCCACTGTGGTGTCTGCGTTATAGTCAGAAACTAGGGCTCAAAGAACCAAAGGGTAGACATAGAAATGGCCTCTCTCATTATTCCTTAGAACTCACTTTCAAAATTTTCTCTATCTCTGTAACCTTAGACTCAGGATTTTGGAGGCCTAGGTATCCGAGGAAGAAATGCTTTTCTAGGTCACATAGTCAGGCAGTCTTGTTAAACTGAAAATGGAGACCTCCTCGCTCTGGCCCATTTTTGGCTCCTGTTTTGTTTTTTGTTTGTTTTTTTTTTTTTAATTTCAATAAATCATTCACTGAATGAACCAAAAAACTTTATTTTTTAAAAACAGAAAACATCATGAAATGCTAGCTATATTGATTGATGTTTGAGTGCTAAATCTACCTTGGGTTCCTGAGATAAATCTTACTTGACCATGAAAACTGTGCATATTTTTTTCCAATTTTTCATGAAAACTAAACATTGTTTTCAGCTTATAAAAAATTATTGAAGCATATTTCAGTTACAATGTGTTAATTTCTGCTGTACAATATAGTGACTCAGTTATACATATATATATATATATATATATATACTCTTTTTCATATTCTTTTCCATTATGGCTTATCATAGGACATTGAATATAGTTCCCTGTGCTATACAGTAGGACTTTGTTGTTTATCCATCCTATATATACCAATTTACATCTACTAACCCTGGACTCCCAATACTTTCCTCTCCTACCCCTTACCCACTTGGTGACCACAAGTCAGTCCTTTTTCTTTAATTTATTAATTTTCAATTGGAGGGTAATTGTTTTACAATATTGTGTTGGTTTCTGTCATACATCAACATAAATCAACTGTAGATATACATATGTCCTTTCCCTCTTGAAACTCCCTCCCACCCCATCCCAACCTTCTAGGGTGTCACAGAGTACCAGGTTTGAGCTCCCTGCGTCATGCAGCAAATTCCCACTGGCTATCTGTTTTACACATGGTAATATATATGTTTCCATGCTACTCTCTCAAATTGTCCCACACTCTCCTTCCCCCATTATGTCCACAAGTCTGGTCTCTATGTTTGCATCTCCATTGCTGCCCCGCAGATGGGTTCATCAGTACCATCTTTCTAGATTCCATATATAAGCATCAATATACAATATTTGTTTTTCTCTTTCTTACTTCACTCTGAATAATAGGCTGTAGGTTCAAGCACCTCATTCGGATTGACTCAAATGCCCGCAAGTCAGTTCTTCATGTCTGTGAGTCGGTTTCTGTTTCATAGATATGTTCATTTGTGTCCTTATACATTGCTTTTAAAATTGGGTTTTTTCATGTATATTATCAAGGGTGAAACAGATCACCAGCCCAGGTTGGATGCATGAGACAAGTGCTCGGGGCTGGTGCACTGGGAAGACCCAGAGGGATGGGGTGGGGAGGGAGGCAGGAGAGGGGATTGGGATGGGAAATACATGTAAATTCATGGCTGATTCATGTCAATGTATGGCAAAAACCACTACAATATTGTAAAGTAATTAACCTCCAACTAATAAAAATAAATGGAAAAGAAAATAAAATGGGTTTCTTATAAGATTTTACCTCCATGGCAAATCACGAAAGCCACTGAGATTAGCACTCTTTCTTCTGTTATATAGAGTTTCACATTAAAATATAAATTCTGCAAAAGTAAAAAGAAAACCAGGTAACATCAAAGTACTAAAGTTCTATGTAGTATCCATATTCATTGCAGAAATAATTACTGGAATTTTCAAAACATCAAATAAATAAGCCAACTCAATGGTTACAGCTATAATTTCCAATGAATATACAGATTTTCATTCAAAGTCTATGCTTGATTTTTTTGATTTCTGTTTACTGTTATTCACATATGTTCCCTATGCCTGTTTATAATCAAATGGGGCTACTTGAAAGTCAAACTGGGCTATGTCTTGATTTCAAAAAGACAGAGAAGAGGTGACTCTGCTGTCTGGGGAGATGACTCAATTAATAATGAGAATGCCGTTTGCTGCCACACAGTGGAGATGAGGGAGACTCTATTTGAAATCCAGGGTATTCACTTGAGCGGTCAATCAAAATAAAACCCCCAAAGACCAAAGTACTATAGGAATGAGGTTTGGCTAGGAGATTATATCTCCTATAGCAAAAATACCATGAACTAGATGGCTTGTACAATGAATGCTTAGTTTTCACAGTTTAGGGGGCCAGGAAGGCCAAGATCATGGCCTCAGCATATTCAGAGGTTGGTGAGGGCCCACTTTCTGGTTCATACACAGTGTTTTTGCTTTGTCCTCACATGGTTGAAGGGATGAAAGATCGCTGTGGTGCCTTTTTTATGAAGGTACTCATCACCTTGTGACCTAATCACCTCCTAAAGGCTCCATCTCCCAAGATGGTCACCCTGGAGCTTAGAATTTCAACATATGAATTTTAATCAATTGATTAACTGATAAGCAAAATGTGGTATAGTCATGCGATGGAATATTATTCAGCTTTAAAATGGAATGAAATATTGATACATGCTGCAACAGGGATGAACCTTAAAAATGTTATTCTAAGTAAAATAAGGCAGACATAAAAGGCCACATATTGTATGATTGCTTTTATATGAATATAAATGTCCAGAATAGGCAAATTAATAGAGGTGGGTTGTCTACATGAAAAGTAGTGATTGACAAAGCTTGGGGAAAAGGAGAAATTGGAAGAAACTGCTAGCAGGTATGGGATTTCTTTTTGAGATAATAGAAATGTTCTGGAATTAGATAGTGGTGATGGTTGTACAATACATGAATATACTAAAAACCATTGAATTGCATACTGTGTGTGTGTGTGTGTGTGTGTGTGTGTGTGTGTGTGTGTGGCTGGGCTGTGGGGCATGCAGCATCTTAGTTCCTCTACCAGGGATGATACCCAGGCCCTGCTACAGTGAAAGTCTTAACCACCGGACTACCAGGAAATTTCCTGTCTAATGACTATTGTTGAGCATCTTTCCATGTGCTTATTGACCACTTGTATATCTTCTTTGAATTGTCTATTCACACTCTTACCAGTTTTTTTAATGGAATTTTTGGGTTTTTTTTGTTGTTGTATCATTAGAGTTCTTTATGTATTTTAGATTCTAGACCCTTATCTGAAATATGATCTGCAGATCTTGCTTCCCATTCTATGAATTTGTTTTCCAGTTTCTTGATGGTATCGTTTGCCACACAGCAAAATTAAATTTTGATAAAGTTCAATTTATCTATTTTTTCTAAAACTGGTGCTTTTAGTGTCATATCTAAGAAGCTGTGGCTTACTCCAGAGTCTCAGAGATTTACAAAAAGGATTCTAAGAGTTTTATAGGTTCAACTGTTTTGTTTAGGTCTTTTTTCTATTTTGAGTTAGTTTTTGTATATGGTGTGATGGAAAAGTCTAAATTCATTTTTTCCATGTGGATAGTTACTTGACTCAGGATCACATTTTGAAAAGACTATTCTTTTCCTATTCAGTGGTCTTAGTACTTTTGTTAAAAATTGATTGAATATAAATGTATGGTTTATTTCTGGACTTTTGATCTATTAATATCCCATTGACCTATATATGGTCTATATACCTGTCTTTATGAAAGTAGCATAGTATTTTGATAACTATTGCTTGGTAATGAGTTTTAAAATCAAGAGATGTGAGTCCTTCAACTTTAGTCTTCTTTTTCAGTGGTTTTCTTTCCTCTTTGGGATCCTTGGCATTTTCATATGAACTTCAGGATCAACATGCCCGTTTCTGCAAAAAAAAAAGCAGTTGAAATTTTGATAGAGATTGCATTGAATTCATTGATCACCCCGTGGATTATTTAAATTGCTCATTTAGGAGAGCAATGTAGTGGCTGAAGTTTAATGTATTAAAATATGACTGAATAATATTACCTTATGAACACATGGTAGCTGAGGGGACTTTGTATGTTCCCCGTGTTGGGGACAGTTTTTCTCTTCTAAACAAAAGACACTGCTGAGGAGTAACATGGGTGAGTAGCACTGTATATTTCCTGTTTTTCCCTCCTGATGCACTCTGACTTTCTCCATATTGCTCTGGGCTCCAGGGCGGTGAACTCTGTGAAACCCATCAACCAAGCTTCCAGGCCCTCTAGCTTTGCTTGGATTCAGGAAATAGGAGGCACCAGCAGGAGATTGGAGAATAGGAAGAAAGCAATTAGGATATTCCTCAGGCTCCCTCCCTGCTGAGGTGAAGGTTGGAAGCAACTATTTTTTTAATCAAAAGCCATACCTCTGTTGGGTAGCCCTGTCCTGTAGCAATAAATCTGAGTTCTTACAACCAGTCCTTTGACTTGTCTTTTCAGGCCTAAGCTGACTAGTGGCTTCCCACCATGGCTTCCTCTTCCCTTATTGATTTCTCCTGCTGCTGCTGCTGCTAAGTCGCTTCAGTCGTGTCCGACTCTGTGCGACCCCATAGACAGCAGCCCACCAGGCTCCCCCGTCCCTGGGATTCTCCAGGCAAGAACACTGGAGTGGGTTGCCATTTCCTTCTCCAATGCATGAAAGTGAAAAGTGAAAGTGAAGTTGCTCAGTCGTGTCTGACTCTTTGCGACCCCATGGACTGCAGCCTACCAGGCTCCTCCGTCCATGGGATTTTCCAGGCAAGAGTCCTGGAGTGGGTTGCCGTTGCCTTCTCCGAGCCTGCCCAAATCTTTATAAACAGTGCTGTTATTTTTCCCTAAACACCTGTTTGTAGTGTTCCATCTACTTCTTGTCTTTCCTGGCAGTACAAAATGGAAAGACCTACAAGATAAGTCCTTAAGTCAAAGAAGCAAAATACGGAACAATGTGATATTGAATTATGTAATCTTCTATTATTTTGGTAACAGAAAGGGTAAGGGAGACTTAATCTTCATAGTTTTAAAAATATTGTATTAGCTAGGAATTAAGGCAATGGCACCCCACTCCAGTACTCTTGCCTGGAAAATCCCATGGATGGAGGAGCCTGGTGGGCTGCGGTTCATGGGGTCGCTAAGAGTTGGACACGACTGAGCGACTTCACTTTCACACATTGGAGAAGGAAATGGCAACCCACTCCAGTGTTCTTGCCTGGAGAATCCCAGGGACGGGGGAGCCTGGTAGGCTGCTGTCTATGGGATCACAGAGTCGGACATGACTGAAGCAACTTAGCAGCAGCAGATTTGGCTTCAAGTGATAATACTCAAAAAGAACAGTGGCTTAAAAAAGATAAAATTTGAGGGACTGGTGGTCCAGTGGTTAAGACTCTGTGCTTTCAATGCAGAGGGTGCAGTTTCGATCCTTGGCTGGGAAACTAAGATCCCACTTGCCTTGCAGTGTGGCAAAAAAAAAAAAAAAAAGATAAAAAATCATTTCTCCCTGTAAATATCTGGAGGAAGGTATTCCAGAATGGAGACAGGGCCCTGTTACTTGATACACTCATTGGGCTAGTTTCCTTCTAGCTCACCTGCCCTCCATTCTTGGGGCATGGCCTTGTCCTTGGTCCAAGGGAGCATCCCCTTTCAGGCAGTGGGATGGAAGATGAGAAGAAGAAGGGACAATGGGCAAAGAAGATTCCTGGAACTTGCCACACCTGGGCACACCTAGCTACATGGAACCCTGGGCAGTGTAGTTTTTATTCCTGGCACCCATTTGCTCCAATAAAAATTCTACTGCTATCTGAGAAGAACAGAATTGATACTGGGAGTAATTAACAGTTCTTTTGGTCACATATATACATTTAAAATAACTCAGGAGGGATGTTAAGAAACTAGTAACAGTGGCTCGCTGGGGAGAGGGTTTGCAGATGACCACCTGCAAAGGGCGATGAGGGGTAACAGTGGCAGAGAGAGATGTACACGTGCTGTTACATAGTTTGATTTGTGAACCATGTATACGTATTACCTATCACAAACTTTATAGATTGATTTAAAAGTTCCTCCCTAAATATAAGTAAAGAGAGAGGACTCCCCTGGTGGTCCAGTGGTTAAGAATCTACCTGTCCATGCGGAGGACATGGGTTTGATCCCTGGTCTGGGGAGATTCCACATGGTGGGGAGACCAAGCACATGGGCCACAACTGCTGAGCCTGCCCTCTAGCACGTGTGAGCCACAACTGCTGAGCCCACGTGCCGCAGCTCCTGAAGCCTGGGTGCTTTAGAGACTGTGCTCCACAAAAAGAGAAGTCACTGCAGTGAGAAGCCCCTGCACTGCAACTAGAGAGTAGCTCCCGCTTGCTGAAACTAGAGAAAGCCCATGTTCAGCAACAAAGACCCCAGCGCAGCCAGAAATAAAGAAATAAATGCAATTTAAAAAAAGAGAAAAAGAGAAAAATGTTTCATTCAGTCTCAACTTTGGACAGGACAAAGGAGCCATGAGGTCCAGTCGGCTAATGGCCTCAGTGATTAGAATGACCTCATTGAAAGAGGAGGGTGTGATCAAGGTGTATTAGTTTTCTCTTGCTGTGTAGTAAATATCATGAATTTAGCAGCTCAAAATAGCAAAAATGTATTATCTTGCCATCTCTGTATGTCAGCAGTCTGAAAAGTTTTGACTGAGTCCTCTGCTGAGGGTCTCATGAAGTTGAAATCAAGATGGCTGATGACTGGGGACTCCTCTGGTAGCCCACCAGAGGAATCCACCATCCAGTGCAGGGGACATGGGTTCGATCCCTGGTCAGGGAACTTAGGCTCCACACGCTTTAAGGCAGCTAAGCCCTGTGCTCTAGGGCTGGCATGCCACACCTGGAGAGAAGTTCACGTGCCACAACTAAGACTCAATGCAGTCAAATAAATAGATATTAAAGAAACACAAAAGAAAAAGTTTTGGAGATCTGTTGCACAGCAACATTTATATACTTAACATTACTGGACTGTTCACTTGAAAATTGTTAAGATGGTAAATTTTATGTAATATAATTTTAAAAAGTCCACTGTGCCATATAATATAACCTTATCCCAGGAGTAATATCTCATCGTATTCACAGATTCTACCATACTCCAAGGAGAGGGGATTACACACTGTTCAGGGGTCATCTTAGGATTCTGCCTACCACATAGTAGGAATAACACAAGTCCCTTTCCCCGAGACCTTTCCTATCTGGATTTTTACTTCCCAGCTATGAACTTTAGAGGTTCTGGATTTTATTTAAGAGAGACAGGATTTCCTTCTTTTATAATATTGGATGATGCTTGAGTACCACTGCTCTTGGTAGAAATTTATTTTCCAGGGTAGAATCACCACTCATTTGTGGTATGTCCTTTGTGTTAAGACTGACCTGCTTGTGGCTACTCTGGGTTTGTCCACCTTGAATAACCATCAGAACTTATCTGGGGAAATCTTATTTTTAGTGGAGAAATATTTTCTTAAGAGTTAATGGTTTGAACACACATAGGAAATAGGGAAAGGTAAGGACTTAGAAGCATTGTTTCTAACACTTTTAACCTTGTCCCAGATCTCAAAGATTGAACAATGCTTCTGCTGCTAAGTCGCTTCAGTCGTGTCCGACTCTATGCGACCCCATGGACTTCAGCCCACCAGGCTCCTCCATCCGTGGGATTTTCCAGGCAAGAGTACTGGAGTGGGTTGCCATTGCTTTCTCCAATGCATGAAAGTGAAAAGTGAAAGTGAAGTCGCTCAGTCGTGTCCGACTCTTAGCAACCCCATGGACCACAGCCTACCAGGCTCCTCTGTCCATGGGATTTTCCAGGTAAGAGTACTGGAGGGGGGTGCCATTGCCTTCTCCGGGATTGAACAATACCCATGGAAAAACCTGAGTCTGAATAATATAAAGGCTCAGTAAATACTTCTAAAGGTTAGAAGACTGGGAAGATTGTGAATACAGCATTGTATGTAGCAAAGATATACAAACACAGGTATAATGGCTGGTTTACCAAGGGAGCTTAATGTAATCAGAGTCTATAAAGCATAATTTAACTACAAGAGAGGTGGACAATAAACCAAGCAGTTGATGCTTAATTTATAGCCCTAGTGTTCTAAAAGCAAAGCAAAAAGTTTTGTATATCTATATGTAGCTTCTGGACCTTTTGGCTAAGATCAAGTGTAGTATGGGGGCTTCCCTGGTGGCTCAGTGGTAAAGAATCTGCCTGCCAGTGCAGGAGATGCAAGGAATGCAGGTTTGATCTCTGGGTCTGGAAGATCCCCTGGAGAAGAAAATGATAACCATTCCAGTATTCTTGTCTGAAAAATTCCATGGACAGAGGAGCCTGACAGGCTACAGTCCATGGGGTTGCAAAGACTCAGATATAACTGTGTGTGTGTATGTGTATATATATATATATATATATATTTCTGCATATATATATATAATTTCTGCAGAAATTATAAATTATACATATTTATGCCGAAACATATATATATATATAATTTTTAAAATGTGTGATATAAAAATGTATAGCTTGCATGAAGAGAGAAGACCCCTGTAAACTTTCTTCTTCTTAAATTAGTATGTGAACTTTAAAGAGCATACTAGCTGCCCACAGTTTTCCCATCTCAGCTTCTCTTTCCCAGTGTCCTCATTTTAAGAAGTCAAGCGACTGACATTGTTCTTATGGGAAGGGAGATTAGTGTAGTCAGTTTAATGATTTGGATCATTAACCTGTTAGATGACCCCAAATTTTACTCAGCTTAATGTTCCCAAAATATCACAAGGAGTCTGAAGGGCCATTTTTCTCAGCAAATGGAAGCCTGAAGAGACTGCATCTTGGCTGTTTGCCCCCCCAGAACGCCAGAAAATACCTTAGTTAGAAAATAGAAGTCATACCTCTTCCCCAGACAAGCGCTTTTAATTTTTCAGGAACACTCGGTGATTTGTTGCCGAAACCATAGCCCAGTTTCAAAGCTATTCTTGTCAGAGAACCACTTTGATGTTTCTAAGCAATCCGTGGATTGGTACGTTGGGGTGTCAATGATAGCTTGTCCCATCTCAGACCAGTTTTTCACCCTGAGAAATGAAGATATGCTAATGAAGTGTCTTAGTTGATCATAATTGTGCTGGGGAGGGGCCTGCTGATGCGAGCTCCTTTTGGCAGAAGATCTGTCTACATAATAAGGAGTCTGACCGTACGGTCTGTGGACAGGCACACTACAGGATAAATTCTCTTCCACTCTGAATCCATCTTGGATAATATTATTTCTCCTTTGGCTTTACCTGAAGGCTCTTTGAGCAATCTCTATACTCTAGGGATATTGTCTAAACTGATAGGCACTTTAAACCACTTTATCCCTGCCTTGTCTGAGGCCATGCATCTCCTATAAGAAAGTAATGAGACATTCAGATCAGCTTAGAAAATTATCTGATAACCATTCTCTCCCAAGTACCACTTACTATTTGATTTTTTTCTAATTTCTGTCCTGTTGATTTTGTATTTAGATTTTCCCCCTCTCTGCCAGATCTTTTCTGGTTTTCAGCTGTTAAGTCCATCAGGTTTTGGGATTTGGCTTCTCCCTGATTTGGTGTTGGGATGTGAACTTGCAGCCTAGAGTCCAGAGCCTGCAGGTGTGGGCTGTTCTGGGAGAGAGTCCTGAGACTTGGGGGCTTTCTTGGGGGTGAATTGCTTTCTTGAGGCAATATTTACTTCTTTCCCCAGTCCTGTCTGTTTTGGAAGGCAGTTCTTTGTGGTATTTCCCATACTTTTTGGACCATCTGTTCAAGGATGTTTGAAGAGCAAATGACCTTGGAAGTTAGAGATAAGAAAGCTTAGAAATGTCTCCTTCCCCAGATCCTTTCCAGGTTAGTAAAAAGTCTTCCTCCCCTTGGAGTGATTTGCTTACATTCCAGAGGAAAACTAAAACCTCTTTCTTCCTCTGAAGGGGACAATGGGCAGGTCGGCAGAAGCCTTATATAAATCAGTTTTTCCTGCTGGAGATTTTTGTTTTTGTAAAGATAGTAAAGAATACCATCGAGTTATTAAAAAAGAAATAAAATAGTAAAAAAAAAATCAGTTTTTCCTAATTTGGGGATTTCTCTCTTGTGATGCACTCCAGTGACTGCCTATGTGACACCTGGTCCCCACTGTATCACCTTGTGGGGACTGGGGCTTTAGGAACTGATGCAAGATATTGCTTTGGATGTTCATTTTCTTACGTTCTTTCTTATTAATAAAGAGTTTTGTCTGTGTCCAAAGGGTGTATGCTCCTCTATCTTTCTTTGTATATAAAACCGTACATAGCAGCCTTACTGCTGCTGCTGCTAGTTGTGTCCGACTCTGTGCAACCCCATAGATGGCAGGCCACCAGGCTCCTCTGTCCCTGGGATTCTCCAGGCAAGAACACTGGAGTGGATTGCCATTTCCTTCTCCAATGCATGAAAGTGAAAGGTGAAAGTGAAGTCGCTCAGTTGTGTCCAACTCTTCATGACCCCATGGACTGCAGCCTACTAGGCTCCTCCGTCCACAGGATTTTCCAGGCAAGAGTACTGGAGTGGGGTGCCATTGCCTTCTCTGAGCAGCCTTACTAGTTAGCTTGCAAATATGGTAAAGTCTCTAACCCTTCAGTTTCTGACTGAGTGGTCTCCCTCAGTATTCTAAATTCTGAAATAGAAGAATGCAGAGAATGGGATCACAAATTCTGGAAGAAAATAAAATTCAAGCCCCATTCCAGTTTCTTATAATATGTATGTTTACACGTAGAAGACTTATCTGTAATCTAACCACACGTACTCTGGAACATTCTCATGATTCTACTTTAGGAGATCCAAGATGTTTGTGCTTCTCATTTTCTGTAATGAGAAAGAGCTTTCATGAGTAATAACATCCCAGAAATGAATATGGGGGATAAAGACAATAAGAAAACATTTACACTTGAAATATGAAGGAAAGCAGTTTACTTTGTCATAGAAATATATTAAACACAACACTGCATTTTGGGGCTATTGCTCAGAGGATTTTATGAAACCAGTTTCAATAAATCAATCAGTGAAAAACAAAGACAGAAACAAACAATAAGCTAATGGGAAGGTATGTCCAATTAATAAAAATAGAAAGTATTTTGGTTTCTCTGGAATAAAAGAATATTGAAGTCTCTGAAGATGGTGAGATATTTTCTCTTTATAGAAATGTCTTGAACACCACCAGGTGAAGTATGAGAGTTGAATTAGGAGTAATAGAAATGAGCCTTCTAGGTTCTTAAAAATTCACATGTCTTCTGTCATTTATCTCCTTTGCAAAATAAGTTTGAGGTTCCATTTTGTCTTGAAGCTTTGCACTTAAACCCAAAGTGAGCAGCACGGTATTAAATAGTAATTGGTGAATTATAATTTTTTAAATTTATTTTTTTATTAGACTATTAATTTTGTATTGGAGATTAACAACATTTTGGTAGTTTCAGGTAGATAGCAAAGGGACTCAGCCATACATATGCGTGTATCAATCTTCCCCCAAACTTCCTCTCATCCAGGCTTCCACATAGCATTGAGCAGAGTTCTGTGTGCTACACAGTACGTCCTTGTTGCTTATCCGTTTTAAATATAACAATGTATACCTGTTCATCCCAAAGTCCCTAACTATCCCTTCCCCCTAGGCTTCCCCCTGGCAACAGTAAGTTTGTTCTCTAAGTCTGTGAGTCTGGTTTGTAAATAAGTTTGTTTGTATCATGTCTTTATTTTGCATGTAAGGGATGGATGACTATAATTTTTAATGAAATTGCCTGTGTGTATTTGTTGTAACATCTGAGGAGAACAAAAGTATGTTTAGTAGGTAGTAGGATAGTAGCTCAGAGCTAAAAGAAAAGAATGTTTGAAATCAATACATTCCACCTTTGTGTTAGGATATTTTTGGTGTGGTCGCAAGAAGTAAGGCTTTTGCAGGCAAAACGAAGACAGCACATAGAATTTAGAGGTGACCCTGACCTTAAAGACCACACAGAGCAAATAAGAGTCAGCGGCTCTTGTTTGTTTGATAGTCTCCAGAGACGATCATGGCTGAGACCAGAAGGCCATGCGCCCCCTACACTGTGCAACTCCCCTGCACTTGATCTGTCTCCACTACCCATTAGGTGGAACTCTCAGGTGGGCCAGGTAGGACATTACCTGTGAAGAGTTTGAAGAAGAGTTTCAGAACTAATGTTTCTTGGGCTCTTTTCTGTACTTGACATTAGGGTGGAATTATGGCCAGGACCGTGGGCTTTGCAATCAGTCATACCTGGACTTGAATCATTACTGAGTCCAAGCTGGTACTGCTCACCACAGTCCAATAAATTGAGAGACAAGTTGTTGGGTCAAAGAATAGCAACTTTATCTGGAAAGCCAGCAGATGAAGAAGATGGTGGACTAGTGTCCCAAAGAAACATCTTACCCAAGTTGGAATTCAGGCTTCTTTTATATTAAAAGGGGAGGGGGTGTAGTTGGTTTTTGCAAACTTCTTGATGTCAGAATTCTTTGTTCTTGCAGCTGTCTATGCAGGTCAGGTCATGATGCTCTTCTAAATCTCCAACAAGACAAATGTTCTCTGTTTTTCAAATTTTTATCTCTGTATGAATGGAAAAGTCATATTTTTTTAAAAGGTCAGAGCTTTAAGAATGGGCTGTCCTGTGTATGTCAGGCTATAGGCAACACTCTTAACTTGTAGCAGAAACAATAGAATACAAAAGTTAAAGTAAAAGAAACAGATCCAATATGGCGTCAAATTTGTTCTTTCCTATTACAAATCTTGGTTCTGCTTGTGACCCCAGGTAAGTTATTTAATTCTCTGAACTCAGTGTTCTTGTCTGTGTGCCTAGTTGCTCAGTCATGTCCAACTCTCCTCAGCCCCGTAGACTGTGTAGCCTGCCGTGTCCCTCTGTCCATGGGATTTTCCAAGCATGAATACTGAAGCGAGTTGCCATTTCCTGCTCCAGGGGGTCTTCCCCACCCAGGAATCAAACCTGCGTCTCTTCATGGGCAGGCAGATTCTTTACCACTAGTGCCACCGGGGAATCTCTCTTGTAAAGGGCAGAAAATAAAAATATTATTTATAAAGAGCAAATGAGATGTATGTGTGTAGTGCTTAACATAGTGCTTGGCAAGTAATAGGCATGGAATAAGTGATTAACATCACAGTGATCAGATACATAGCACTGAACTAGGAACATTGTTCATATTCAAATTTTGAGGCACACCTTTGAGGTAGACCTCCATGTTATGTTCTCTTTTCTTAATTGTTCTCTGGTTCTATCATGTCCCACTTTGTACTTCTCCATGCCCCAGAGACCTACTTCCTGCTCAGTCTTATCTTCTTGACTTTACACTGATTTTCTCCTTACTCTGAACAGCAAAAGTGGAAGTGTTAGTCACTCAGTCGTGTCCAACTCTTTGAGACCCTGTGGACTACTATAGCCCGCCAGGCTCCTGTGTCGGGACTCTCCAGGCAAGAATACTGGAATAAGTTGCCATGCCCTTCTCCAGGGGATCTTCCAGACCCAGGGATTAAACCCATGTCTCTTACCTCTCCTGCATTGCGGGCAGGTTCTTTACTGTCTCAGCCACCAGGAAAGCCCATGAACAGCAAAATTGAAGTCAACTCTTCTTTCATTCCATCTCAAGTCCTCCTGCTGCCCCATGGAGACTCCTCAGATTTCTTTAGTTCTCAAAGATACCTTCCTTTTTCAAAATATTGAGCTATCTCTTGCATCCAGAAGCCACTTAATTGATTGCTCTGTACCTTCATATATGCTTTTCAGTCTCCCCAAATATACTATATGCTTCTGTAAGATTCCACTAATTTTTTGGCTGTCTTAGCAGCGTGCTGAAACTATCAGAGGAACTTGCTGAATAATTAATAGGCAAGTTGATATACTGTGCCTGCCAATGACACAAGCCTAATTCAAGGGCAATTCAGGATTTTAGAGACCCGTTATTTCCAAATCAAATCAGTACACATGATTTGTCAAGTACAGGTAGACCTAAGGGAACATGGAGCAGAAGATCTGAAATTTTGACTGTTCCTGAAGATTCAGGAGGTTTCTTCATGATTCAGGTAGAGAATAAACATCAATGTGGGAAATTACTTTTCTTGGTGAATCTTTTTGGCATGCAAGCTTCATTGTTTCCCTTCTCTGGTTGTTTCTTCTTTTTTCCCCTCCTTTTCCTCTTCCTCCTTGTCTTCCTCCTTCTTCCTCTCCCTTCTCCTACTGTAGAAGACCTGGGACTATAACACTGCTTGGGAAAAATGAATAGACAAGGAGAGTCTTAAGGTAACTTTAAATTAAAATTTTTTACTTTAGTATAGTTAACCTACAGTGTTGTGTTAGTTTCAGGTGTTCAGTAAAGTGACTTTAGTTTAAACTTTAAATTTTATAAGAATGATTTGGGTGGTAAGTGTGACTCCTATATACTCCTATAAAGCATATATAAATATGCTTTCTGCAATAGAAAAGCTCTCCAAAAAATTGAGTGTAAGTTGATTTCTGGAAAGGCTTATCTTATTTTGAATCCATAGAAGATCTTTACAGACATTCTACAGTGATTACTTTTGTCAAGACATGGGTATATTAGTTGTGTATTGCTGTATAAAAAATTATCCCAACATTTGACAGCTTAAAACAACAAGGTATATCATCCCTCAGTCTCTGGGTCAGGAATCTGGTGCTGCTTATCTGGATCCTGTGATTTAGGCTTTCTATTATCAAGGTGTCAGCAGAGCTGCAGTCATCTCCAGGTCAATTATAAATGGATTCATTTCCAAGTTTGCACATTTGGTTGTTGGCCGGAGGCTTCTTATAGTTCTTTACTTGTCGGTCACTCCATAGGCCAGCTCACAACATGGACACTTGCTTCACCAGAGCAGGCAGGTGAGCAGAGCCAGAGAGAGAAAGAAAACCAGCAAGGGAGAGTCACAGTTGTTTATAACTTAATCTGAGAAGTGACACCCCATCACCTTTTTTGCACCCTTTTTATTAGATGTGACACCCTAGATCCAGCCCACACTTCCGGCTTGGGGTGTATATGCAAAGGCAAGGAGACCACGGAGTGTGGATCCTAGGCAGCTGTCCCAGAAGACAGGGGACAAAGGCAAACAATTGCTTTTGTTAATCTGGACTTTTGCATTTCAAATTTATGTGACACATCTCAGTGCAAAGTGGAGTTGAGAACTTCCTAATTCGTGTTTCATCTGCTTGCATCCCTTGCATCCCTTAAGAAAATCCTTGTGGAGACAACTTGGTCATTTAGAGTTAATGGTCTCTTTCTCCAGGCTCATTCACAAAATTATAGGTTAAATCAGAAAAAAGCAAAGACCAAAAAAGGAAGAAGCTGGAACTAAAATTTTTTCTTACTATTAAAAAATTTTCAAGATACAGAAAAGTTGAGAAGGAATATAATAAACTGCCAAGTACCCATTACTCAGAAGAAACAGCTCTGGCATTTAATGAGCACCCGTACAAGTCATTGTACAAAACGTTTCCAGAACATCATTTTCATTTCACCCAACAAGCTAGTAAAATAAATGTCGTTTTTCTTAAGGATAAGATAAATATTTGTATGGAGAACACTGATTCAGGATGGGGTAAAAAAAAATTGTCAATGTTATATAACCGGTAGAGCTAGGATTTATCGTATTTTATTCATTTACTTCCTCCAATTTTATTTCTATTTCAGTATCACTCCTTTTTCTCTTCCCACTTTCTTTATTTTTATTTTTTTTATTATTTATTTGTTTTTGGTCATGCTGGGTTTTCATTGTGGCCCGCAGGCTTTCTCTAGTTGGTGAGTGGGGGCTCCTCTTCGCTTCAGGGCATGGCCTTCTCACTGCGGTTGACTTCTCACTGTGGTTGACTTCTCACTGCGGTTGACTTCTCACTGTGGTTGACCTCTCTTGTTGCAAGCACAGGCTCTAGGTGCGTGGGCTTCAGAAGTTGCAGCACTTGGGCTCAGTAGTTATGGCACAGGGGCTTAGTTGCTCTGCAACATGTGGAATCTTCCTGGACCAGGAATTGAACCCATATACCCTGCATTGGCAGGCGGATTCTTATCCACTCTACCACCAGGAAGTCCTCAAATGCTTTATCATGATTTAAATAATTTGATTCTCTGAATAAGAGTACATTCACACTTATAACATCACTTGGTTAGAAAATATTGAAATGGAGTACAACATTTGAGATGGTAAAGAATCCACCTGCGGTGTGGGAGATCTGGCTTCGATCCCTGGGTTAGGAAAATCCCCTGGAGGAGGGCATTCCAACCGACTCAGTCATCTTGCCTGG
The DNA here is from genome assembly GCF_910594005.1 of Cervus elaphus. Taxonomy (NCBI): domain Eukaryota; kingdom Metazoa; phylum Chordata; class Mammalia; order Artiodactyla; family Cervidae; genus Cervus; species Cervus elaphus. Next base: position 25,895,171 of record NC_057821.1, read on the forward strand.
AGAATCCCCATGGACCGAGGAACCTGGCAGGCTGCAGTCCATGGGGTCACAAAGACGGACACAACTGAGTGACTAAACACAGCACACATTTCACAACGACTGGTTTTAATCAGTTAAAGCTGGATAAATGACCCAGAACTCTGTGTGAATGTGCAGCAGACTCTCTTCGAGTCTAACTGAAGATTCTTTCTTTTCTTTTTTTTTACTAAGTTTTGGTTGTGCTGGATCTTCCTCCAGGCATGGGGCTCTCTAGTTGTGGTGCATGGGTTTAGTTGCCCCTTGGCATGTGAGACCTTAATTCCCTGACCACGGATTGAGCCAGTGTCCCCTGCATTGGAAGGTGGATTCTTAACCACTGGACTATCAGGGAAGTCTCCAAAGATTCTTTCTTGACTGATGAGAACTGGGACTTGCACAGACCTATGAACACATTCTTTTCTATCCAGCGTGTGAGCTTTTACTCTTAAATAGTATAAGCACTAAGAGCCGCACCTGCCCCTTTATTTATTTTTATACCCACTCCCTCCCCACCTCAGTGAACATCTTCACTGGTGCCTGTTCCCCTGCCTAGCAAATGAATACACTTAGAGCTTGCTTTATGGATCACCGTAGTGGTTGTTGACTTTTTCTTAAAAGCGGCAACAAACCGATAAGGTGGTTCTAAAATTTCCCCTATTTCACTCTCGAGGAAAGGCCCAGAGAGACTAAATGATTTATCCAAGATAAGTGTTAGAGCTGGGCCTTGAACCTTGGTAGTCTAACTCCATGCTCTTAACAACAACTCTGTGTTGAAATGGTAGGAGAGGAGATGATGAACAGGTATACTCAGAGGGTGACAAATTTCATGGTGGGAAGGGAAGATGACCTCTATTTTCTTATTGAAGTAGAAAGGTTATGATGAATATACAGAATCCAACCCTTCCAGCTGCTTGATTCTCTCTAGCAGTATTCACATGCCTCTGTGTGGCCAATATCCACCCACCTTGGGGAGGAAGCTCTGGGAAGCCTGTGACTGATTCAAAGAACTGGACAGAGAAGGAACCTCTAGAGGAGAAGCAAAGAATAGGGTAATTGGGTACTGGTGACCAAGGACCCACTTTGCAATGTTCTCTGGTGCTGCCCCTGCTCTTAGAATGGATGGGGGCCTCACTGTTCTGGGTTTGGGGCAGGGAGAGAAGTCTGCCCACACTCAGCTCCAGTTGATAGGGGCTGGCAGGTCACTATCCTGATTTTCTCCCAGGAGTCAGTTTCCTGACTGCCAGATGACACTGGTGCTTGACTGCCTCAAATCACAGTCACCCTGTAACTTGTACTTGGGTGGCTCTGGTTATCGGTCTATTCATTGCTGAGCTTCATCAGCCCCCACATCTTGGCTGGATTTCCAGTGTCTGCTCCCAGGAGCTGCTAATGCTGTGGACAGTGAGAGCAGCAGGTGGGAAACAATCTCACGAAAGATATGAGAATACAGGTGAGCTGGATAGAAGCTTCAAAAAAAGAAAAAGGTGCAGGACTTCCCTAGCAGTCCAGTGGTTGGGAAGCTGCACTTACACTTCAGGGAGCAGGGGTTCAATCCCTGGTTGGGGAAAAGAAGATCCCACATGCTGTGGGGTGTGGCCAAAAAATAATAAAAGTTTTTAAAAAAAACATGATGCATTGAGAACATAGCAGAAGCATCAATCTTTCAATAAACATTCAACAAAAGCTGATTGCAGAGTAGATACTGGGTTAGAAGACTGAACGGTTCCTAAATCATTGGAGGCAGTGTGGTTTCCTCTTTCAGTTCATCTTTGAAACGACTGATTACCAGTCCTGGTGTGAAGTGCTTATTAAATGATTGTTGAGTAAATTAATAAAAGGAGGGAATGTCTTAGTGTCTTTGCTTATGCTAGTCTTTTTACGTGGAATACTTTCTCTTCTCTAGTGTAACTATCTAAATCCTATTCTTGTTTGAAGGTTTCCTCTCCTCCATGAAGCCTTCTCTGATTAACTCATGATCACAATCACCTCCTCCATCCTAATGTCTGTAGTACAAATGCTGTCTATATTTTGCTTCCATGTCTTTCTCTTTCATTCTGGCTCTTTCTCATACTACATATATATACACACATAAACTTTCCAACAACTGTGTACATTTCCTAAAGGCAGAGACTACCTCTTTTACTTTTTCCCTAAGTGGTGATAGTGGTGGAGAATCTGTCTGCCAGTGTAGGAGACATAAGAGATGAGGGTTCGATCCTTGAGTCAAGAAGATCCCCTGGAGGAGGATATGACACTCCACTCCAGTATTCTTGCCTGGAGAATCCCATGGACAGAGGAGCCTGGTGGGCTACAGTTCATGGGGCCTTGGAGAGTTGGACACGACTGAATGACTGAGCACATCTCTTTTACTTTCTTCCTAATGCCTACAGTTACCCATATGGTGCTAGGTATAATGTATTGCCCTTGGAATACTTACTGATTTAACTTTTTGTTGTCTCCAAAGCAACACTGTCAGAAAAAAAGCCAAGGGCTTCTTGTTAACCCAGACTGGATACAGAAAGAACTGTAATGACTTTTCTGCCTAATCCTCCAGCCCTGAAAAAAAATATGTATGCATCTTTGATCCATAAGGGGTGAGATTAAGCAGTGAAAATTTAAATTTAAATTAAAACATATTTATCTGACAGTATCCTGAAACTGCTGAGGTTTGTATACATGATCTTCCTGTGAATGTTAAAGATAAATACTTATTATCAGTCCACGTTCAAGTCCAATGTTACTGACCCATGACTGTAGCAACTCACTGATTCTTCTTTGACATACTGTATTGATTTTGTCAAGTTGAAGTTTAAAAATCAATGATTTTTTTTCTCTCTAGTGAATATCATAATGATTTTCCTTTATACTAACCTAAAACTTCTGAGATTTTTTTAAAGGCTAGCAGCAGACTGTGAATGTTCAAATAGACAAAATTCCAAAGTACATGTTTACTCTTGACTTAACTTCCAAGACAAGCAGAAGTTAAATTTCATCAGCTCAATTTATGCAAACATGAAAGAAGATTCCGTATTTGAATTTGAGAGAAGAACAGATAGAAACATGCCAGGAACATTACTGGGTGGAGGGAGGAGACTTTCACAGACAGTCCAGACATTTTCTTTTCTAAGTCTGACTATCTGTTATTTGTATTTTTATTACTGGTCCTGTCTCAGTCTAAAGGTTTACACCAGAATTTTGTAGCTCTTCAAGGTTGCAGTCTCATTGCCAAACTGCATTTAAGGTCTTATAGGAAATCATGAAGTTGAAACAGTACTTGTTCGACCATAAAATAATTTGATACATTCATGGAAATTCAGTTTTGGATTAAATGACCTTTGATTTTTTTTTTGTTTATTCTGTTCCCAGAGTCTACATCAGTTTCTTTTTGACGACCTAAATGCACTTACTAACCATTTTCACCTACTGAAGTCTTACCCCATTCAAACAAGACATTTACAGTGATTTTTCTGGCTGAAAGTGATCATCTAATCCTCTGAACATTCCATAGAACTTAACTTGTCACTCTTTTACTTGTAACCCTTCTTGCTGGTGTTTTAGTTACAGGTGTCTTCCTCAATGAACTAAATTTCTTAAAGGCAAGGAGAGTCTCTTGGTCATGGGTATACTAACCACAGTAGAGTATTGTACATTTCAATTTTTTTTTAAGGCTCACTAAGTGCTTATTGCAGAGAAGGCAATGGCACCCCACTCCAGTACTCTTGCCTGGAAAATCCCATGGACGGAGGAGCCTGGTAGGCTGCAGTCCATGGGGTCGTGAAGAGTCAGACACGACTGAGCGACTTCACTTTCACTTTTCACTTTCCTGCATTGGAGAAGGAAATGGCAACCCACTCCAATGTTCTTGCCTGGAGAATCCCAGGGATGGGGGAGCCTGGTGGGCTGCCGTCTATGGGGTTGCACAGAGTCGGACACGACTGAAATGATTTAGCAGCAGCAGCAAGTGCTTATTGAATATAAATAAGGTCCTCTGGTGTATTAATGTTAAGGTACAAATTCATTCATTCATTCATGGAAGAGGTTGTTGTTTAGTCACTAAGTCATGTCTGACTCTCTTGAGGCCCCATAGACTGTAGCCCACCAGTCTCCTCTGTCCATGGGATTTCTTAGGTAAGAATACTGGAGTTGGTTGCCATTCCCTTTTCCAGGGGATCTTCCCGACCCAGGAATTGAACCTGCATCTCCTGCATTGGCATGTGGTTTCTTTACCACTGAGTCACCCAGCAAGCCCCACGGAAGAGGTTATATCTAGGGAAAATGAAAAGTATATAAGGCAGAGAATTTGTGTATGTAAGAAAACTAGTTGGGAGCAGAGTGGGTAAAGTAGGGCATCCTAATTGTCTTCCCCTTCCAGGTTGTGGCCACTCTCTACCTATCCTGAGCAACGCTTTTACAACTTAGATCATGTTACTCTTTAAAAACCTCCAACGGTTTCCCCATCATTGTACTTGGGTGAACTCCAGAGTCCTTACCCTGCCTTACAAGCCCCTACTAAACTTTCCATCTGTGTCACCTACTGCCTCTTGTCCACTTGCTCTATCCACTTTAGACATCTTTTTGTTCCTCAAACATGCCAGTCTCACTTTCATTCCAACTTTTCTAGATCTTCCCTCTTCCTACAATACTTTCTCTCGAGTTTCTCTTGGCTGGTTTCTTCTTGTAATACCAAATACAGAGGCTCAGATGTGCTTGATCTGCTTAGGAAAGAGCAGCGTTGACCACTGTGGCTGGCGCAGGGTAAGCAATGGAAAGAAGGGAGAAATAAAGACTGAGCTGAGGTCAGTGGCAACGTTGATTGGGACTTGACTACATTTTTAAGAACTTTGGATTTTATTTTGGATCAGAAGAGAAGCCATAAGGGCTTTTGAGCAGAGGAATGACACAATCTGACATATATTTAAAATTAATTACTCTGACTGCTGTGGGGAAATGCAATACAGAGATTTAGAGTAGACATTGGAAGATGAAGTAACTAGTCCAAATGAGAGATGATGGCATCTTAGATGAAAGTGACAGTTTCTAAATGTTAATTACATCAGAGACTATCCATACAAAACCATTCTGTACCTTTTCCATCATCATGAAATTGAGGTCCGGCACTGGGCTGCCTTGCCTCTCTGTTTTCAGGATCCCTTGTAGGTAAGCGTGGCCACATGGCTCAGTTCTCCCCAGTAGAACTGGAGAAGACATGAATCCATCCAGGCTGAGGCTTTCCAACAGTAGGCATGCCTTTCCTAGGCTCTTATCTCCAAGTCAGTTTTGAGCACATGAATGAGAGCAATGCATAGGAGATTGTAAATAAAAACATTGGAGGGAGCTGGTTTGTGAATGGCCACATGGAGCAAAGTTGCACCAACCTGCTGAGCTGATCCCAGATTGTAATATGAGAAGTAAGCTCCTGAATAAACTTTGATTCTTTGTATCAGCAGCCTAGCTTTTGCCTGCTAATTTGATTATCAAGTCACTTGCCTGTTTTGAATCTCACTTTCCTTATTTGTAAAGTGGAAATAGTACTGATATATTCCTTGTAGACTGTGATGATAAATGCATGAGATAATCCAAGTAAAGTACTGAGTGCATTGCCCTTCTCATGTAACCTCATAATAAATGTTTTCTACTTGAATTAATAATGAAGAGAATTGCATCTTTGGTTTGGACAATAATGGATATCAGGTTAGTAAAGCAGATAGGGTTGGTGAACTGATGGACAGACCAATTGAGACAGACTTGCCAGGATTGGAACCCTAATATTCATATCTTTTTAAAGTTCCCCAGATCGCTTTGGTGAGTGCCTTAGTCTGGGTATGTATACTTTATATTTGCTATATACGTCATGTGGGATCTATTAATTAAATGCCTTATTGCCTTCCTTTGGGAGGAAGATCTGTCGAATATTCCTGATAGTTTCATAAATGCAAGAAAAGAAGAATAATAAACCAAATTAGTCATAAAGCAAATTTTCTGTGGACAGTGATGCTAAAAAATAATACAGGAACAAATAAATAAATAACCAACCAGCCTCATATAAGAGACTTCCATTTTGGGCAATACGGTCATCTACATTCTCTAAAGCTGTCCTCTAGAAACAATTAGATCCTGAATAAGTGGGTAAATTTTATTGCACTCTTGGGTTCAGGAAAACAAGGGAAATTTCCAGGCACCTAAACCTAATCTAGCTGAACAAATCGGTGAGCTGAAAACATGAGAGGAGTTGTGAGCGGACACATGAAGTGAAGCTGCCTTAAGTGTTAACATCAGTGCTGAATACAGGAGACCAGTTCTTGGATCTGCATATAGTTGGGATCTAAACCTGAGACTTCTGGATTAAACTGGAGATTCTTAGGGTTCCATGTTGGTCCCCAGGTTCACAGTGTCCTCAGGCTACTAGCAGAAGCAAATACAAATTGTCTCTGGAAGACAGCTTGCCTCATTTAAGAGCCCAGGATTTCAAGTCATCAGTTTGGTTCAGTTGCTCAGCCATGTCCAACTCTTTGTGACCCCATGGACTGCAGCATGCCAGGCTTCCCTGTCCACTACCAACTCCCAGACCCTGCTGAAATTCATGTCCTTCGAGTTGGTGATGCCGTCCAACCATCTCATCCTCTGTCGTCCCCTTCTCCTCCTGCCTTCTATCTTTCCCAGCATCAGGGTCTTTCCCAATGAGTCAGTTCTTCGCATCAGGTGGCCAAAGTATTGGACCTTCACCTTCAGCATCAGTCCTTCCAATGAATATTCAGCACTGATTCCTTTTAGGATTAACTGGTTGGATCTCTTTGCAGTTCAAGGGACTCTCAAGTCTTCTCCAATACCACGGTTGAAAAGCATCGATTCTTTGGCACTCAGCTTTCTTTAGGGTACAAATCTCACATCCATACATGACTACTGGAAAAACCATAGCTTTGACTAGACGGACCTTTGTTGGCAAAGTAATGTCTCTGCTTTTTAATATTCTGTCTAGTTTGGTCATAGCTTTACTTCCAAGGAATAAGCATCTTTTAATTTCATGGCAGCAGTCACCATCTGCAGTGATTTTGGAGCCCAGGAAAATAAAGCCTCTCACTGTTTTCATTGTTTCCCCATCTATTTGCCATGAAGTGATGAGACCAGATGCCGTGATCTTAGTTTTCTGAATGTTGAGTTTTAAGCCACATTTTCACTCTCCTCTTTCACTTTCATCAAGAGACTCTTCAGTTTCTCTTCACTTTCTGCCATAAGTGTGGTGTCATCTGCATATCTGAGGTTATTGGTATTTCTCCCGACAATCTTGATTCCAACTTGTGCTTCATCCAGCCTGGTGTTTTGCATGATGTACTCTGCATATAAATTAAATAACCAGGGTGACAATGTACAGTCTTGATGTACTCCTTTCCCAGTTTGGAACCAGTACATTGTTCCATGTCTGGTTCTAACTGTGGCTTCTTAACCTGCATACAGGTTTCTCAGGAGGCAGGTAAGGTGGTCTGGTATTCCCATCTCTTTAAGAATTTTCCACAGTTTGTTGTGATCCACACAGTCAAAATCTTTGGCATAGTCAATAAAGCAGAAGTAGATGTTTTTCTGGAATTCTGTTGCTTTTCCTATTATTCAGTGTTTGTTGGCAATTTGATCTCTGGTTCCTCTGCCTTTTCTAAATCCAGCTTGAACATCTGAAAGTTCTCTGTTCATGTACTGTTGAAGCCTAGTCTGGAGAATTTTGAGCATTACTTTTCTAGTGTGTGAAATGAATGCAATTGTGTGGTAGCTTGAACATTCTTTGGCATGTCTTTCTTTGGGACTGAAATGAAAACTGACTTTTTCCAGTCCTGTGGCCACTGCTGAGTTTTCCATATTTGCTGGCATATTGAGTGCAGCACTTCACAGCATCATCTTTTAAGGTTTGAAATAGCTCAACTGGAATTCCTTCACCTCCTTTGTTCATAGCTTTGTTCATAGTGATGCTTCCTAAAGCCCACTTGATTTCAGACTGGCTCTGGCTCTAGGTGAGTGATCATGCCATCGTGGTTATCTGGGTCATGAAGAGTTTTTTTTTGTATAGTTCTTCTGTGTATTCTTGCCGCTTCTTAATATCTTCTGCTTTTGTTAGGTTCATACCGTTTCTGTCCTTTATTGTGCCCATCTTTGCCTGAAATGTTCCCTTTGTATCTCTAATTTTCTTGAAGAGATCTCTAGATTTTCCCATTCTATTGTGCTCTTTTATTTCTTTGCATTGATTACTGAAGAAGGCTTTCTTACTTCTCCTTGCTAGTCTTTTGAACTCTGCATCCAGATGGATATATCTTTCTTTTTCTCCTTTGCCTTTCATTTCTATTCTTTTCTCAGCTATTTGTAAGGCCTTCTCAGACAATCATTTTGCTTTTTTGCATTTCTTTTTCTTGGGAATGGTTCTGATCACTGCCACCTATACAAGGTCACAAACCTCCACCCACAGTTCGTCCACTCTATCAGATCTAATCACTTGAATCTGTCACTTCCACTGTATAATCGTAAGGGATTTGATTTAGGTCATACTTGAATGGGCTAATCGTTTTCCCTACTTTCTTTAAGTCTGAATTTTGCAGTAATGAGTTCATGATCTGATTTCAAGTGATAAAAATCAATAAAAAAATGAGCTACTAAGAGAAGACCAACAAGCAGGTTAGGAAACATGCCTTCTTGAGTAGAGAAAGAAACTTAGAGGTCATCAAATACTGGGATTATCATATTCAAAACAAAACAACTCCATGTAAAGTTTTAAAAGAAGCTTTATTGATATACTATTCATAACTGTATAGTTGACTCATTTAATGCATTTAAAGTATATAATTCAATGATTTTTAGTATATTCACAGGTACATGCAACAATCACCAAAGTCAATCTTAGAACATTTTCACCATCTCAAAAAGAAATTACATATTCTTTAATTATCATCTCAACCTGCTATTTCCTTCTTCCCCCCAGCCCTAGGCCACCACTAATCTATTTTCTCTCTCTGTAGATTTCTTATTCTGGACTTTTGTATGAATGAAGTCATGTAATATGTGATCTTTTGTGACTGGCTTCTTTCACTCGGCATAACGTAGTCAAAGTTAATCTATGTTGCCTCATATGTTAGTACTTCCTCTTTACGGTTGATAACACCCTATACATTTCATTGTATGACTTTATCATAATCTGTTTCTCTATTTGTCCATTGATAGACATTTGAGTCATTTCAGCCATTTGGTTATTACAAATAATGCTGCTATAAACATTCACTTACAAATTTCTGTGTGAGCGTATCATAGGTTTTCATTTCTTCCTGGGCATTTACCTAGGTGTGGAATTGCTGGGTCATATGTTAACTCTCTGGGCTTCCCAGGTGGCTCAGTGGTAAAGAATCTGTGTACCAGTGCAGAAGATGTGGGTTTGATCCCTGGGTTGGAAAGATAACCTGGTGAAGGAAATGGCAACCCACTCTAGTATTCTGGAAAATCCCATAGACAGAAGAGTCTGGTGGGCTATAGTCCATGGGGTCACAAAAAGAGTCAGGCATGATTTAGTGACTAAATAACAACAACAACAAAATGGTAACTCTGTAGCTGTTTATATATTGTAGGTACAATTTCCTTCACAAATATATGAATGCAAATACTTTCTCCCATTCTATGGGCTATATTCCACTTTTCTTTTTTGTTATTTTTTTGTTCTTTCTTTCCACTTTCTTGATGGTATCCTTTGAAGCACAAAATTTTGATGACATCTGACTTTATTTCTTTGGTTGCTTGTGCTTTTGGTGTCAAATGTAAGAATCCTTTGTCAAATCCAAAGTTATAAAGTTTGCTCTCATGTTTCCTTCTAAGAGTTTTAAAGTTTTTGCTTTTAATTTGGGTCTTTGATCCATTTTGAGCTGATTTTTATATATGGTATGAGGTGAGGATTCAATCTCATTATTTTACGGGAGGCTATTCAGTTGTGCTGTTGCCACTTGTTGAAAAACTAATTCTTCCATTGACTGGGCTTGACATCTTTGTCAAAAATCAGTGGCCATTTATGTGAAGGTTTATTTCTGGACTCAATGCTATTCCATTGATTAATATGTCTGTCATTGTGCCAGTACCACACAACTTGATTATTGCTGTTTTCTAATGAATTTTGAAGTCAGGAAGTGTTGGGGAGTCAGGAAGTGTTGGGGAGTCCAGTGGTTAGGATTCTGTGCTTTCACTGCAAGGCCCTGGCTTTGATCCCTGACCTGAAGACTGAGATCTTGTAAGCCAAGGGGTGTAGCACCCCCCACCAAAAAAAATCAGAAAGTATGAGTCCTACTATTGAATTCCTCTTTTCCAGCGTGGTTTTGGTTATTCTGGGTCCCTTGCAAATCTATATGAATTTTAGAGTCAGTTTGTCAATCTCTGCAAACAAGTCAGCTGGGCTTCTGATAGAGATTGTCTTGAATCTGTAGATCAGTTTGGGGAGTAAGTTTATCTTAACAATGTTCAGGCTGCATATCAATGAATGTGGAAGCTTTTCTATTTGTTTAGATCTTTTAGCATTTATTTCAATAATATTTTGTAGTTTTTAGTATTTATGAATTGTATTCCTCTTGTTAAATTTCTTTTGCTCATCTTGATGATGCTGAGAATAGAATTGCTTTCTTAATTTTATTTTTGGATTGTTCATTATAAGTGTATAGAAATGTAATTGATATATACTGGTCTTGTATCTTGAAACCTTGCTGAACTCACTTATCAATTCTAGCAGTTTTTTAAAGGGTTCTTTAGGATTTTCCATATATGAGAAATGTATATGTATATGTATATGTCATCAGCAAATAGGGATAATTTTACTTCTTTCTTTTCAACTTAGATACATTTTTATTTCTTTTTCTTGACTAATTTTTCTGGCTAGAATGTCTAGTATAATGGTGAATGGGAATGGTGAGGGTGCACATGCTTATCTCACTGATCTTAGAGGGAGAGTACTGTATTGAGTGTTGTTGTTCTGTCACTAAGTCGTGTCTGACTCTGTGACCCCAAGGACTGTAGCATGCCAGGCTCTTCTGTCCTCCACTCTCTCTTGGAGTTTGCTCAAATATATGTCCATTGAGTTGGTGGTGCTATCTAACTATCTCATCCTCTGCCACCTCCTTCTCCTTTTGCCTTCCATCTTTCCCTGCATCAGGGTGTTTTCCAATGAGTTGACTCTACATCAGGTGGCCAAAATATTGTATTTAGTATTTCACCATTAAGTGTGAAGTCACTGTGTTCTTTCTGTAGATGCCTTTATCAGTTTGAGGAAATTCCTTTTACTATATTACTAGTTTGTTGAGTTTTTATCATGGAAGGATGATAGAGTTTGTCAAAGGCTTTTCCTACATTTATTTATATGGTCATGTGATTAAAAATATTCTATTGATACTATGGACTTCCCTTGCGGCTCAGCTGGTAAAGAATCCATCTCCAATGTGGGAGACCTGGCTTTGGTCCCTGGGTTGGGAAGATCCCCTGGAGAAGGGAAACGCTACCCACTCCAGTATTCTGGCCTGGAGAATTCCATGGACTTTACAGTCCATGGGATCGCAAAGAGTTGGACATGACTGAGCGACTTTCACTTCACACTAATTGATTTTCAGATATTAAACCAACCTTTCATCCCTGGGTAAATGTCACTTGGTCATGGATATACTCAGTATCTGTTCCAGGACTCCATATGGATACCAAAATCCATGAATGCTCATATCCCTTGTATAAGATTGTATAGTATAGTTGGTGTTCTGTATCTGTGGTTTCCCCAGGTGTGAGTATGGAGGGTCAACTGTAATTCTTAAATATTGTGAATTTGGTTGGACAGTAGTTTTTTTTTTCTGAGAATTTTTTTAGGTCCTTGTTCATAAGAGATACTGACCTATATGTTTCCTTTCTTATGGCTCTTTGTCTTGTTTTGTCTTGTTTATCAAAGTAATACTGCTGTTTTAGGACTATTACTAGAGGCTTTAAGTGGTCAATTTTTAACAATAATTTTTACCAGGGAGTAGATCAGCAAGGCTGTTCACAGTGTCATGCCAGAGAGTATTTAAGTTTTAAGAAAAAATAAGATGCAATACAAAAGTTAAAAAGTAGCAAGAGACATAAAAAGTGACCAGCAAATTTGCAAAGAAACCAAATGGAGTATTTAGAAAAATCTTACTGCTTTTTAAAAAAAGCAATAGATGAGTTAAATAACAGATTAAATATAACTGAAGTATTTGTGAACTGAAAGCAGAAACAAAGAACTGTGAAACATGAAGGGGAGTTTAAACTTTTGGAGGACAGATGGAGATGCTCAATACACATTTAACAGGTCTTCACTGTTTAAAGGGATAATGGCTAAGAAAGATTGTCCAGAAATGGTGGAAGACTTGAATACAAGGCCATAAAAAGCCTACACCTAGTTAATTGTAGTGAATCTTCAGAAGACCAAATTGAAAAGGAAGGTTTAAAAAAAGAAAAAGGAAGGTTTAAAAAATGGTCAGAGAAAAAAAACAGATCACCTACAAGAACAATAATTACACTAACATAAGACTTCTCAGCAACAGAAGCCAGAGGACAATGAAATAATATTATCAATGTAAGAAGAATATGAGAAGAATTAATAATTGTCTAATAAAGTGCTCTTTCAGGAATGAGGACAAAATTTAAACTATCAGATGAGCAGTTCGTCACAAGCAGACTTTAACTAAAGAAACTTTATGTATATACTTCAGAATGAAGAAAAATAATTCCAAAAAGCCTCAGGTACAAAAATGGTGGTCAAAGAAAATAGTAAACATCTAAGTCTTATAATATTGTCTTTATATAATAATTATAATAATACTTCTATTTTGTGGGATTAGATAAAAGGACACAACTGATCTCTTGTTTCAATAGCAGGCACGTTGTGAGTGGGGAAGTGATAGAGTTAAAGTGTTCTAAGATCAGGATGAAAATATATTCTGCTCTCCCCAGGAGAGTCCATATGATGCCTGTTGTCTCAGAGTAATTATTAATATCACTACTCTCCTCACTGTGAAAAACATCTTGACCTGAATAATACATTTTTTTTGCTCACTCAGGGAATATAGGACTTAGTGACCAGTTAGAAGGAGAGTGAGGGGGCACCAGTGATTTCAGGGGGATAGGCTTAAAATAATGATTTTCTCTTTACTCAGTATTGCATATTGTTATCCCACATTCCTTTCAATTACATATCTCACCAGGTGCAGGACATGTGTGTTAGAAAATGCTGTCTTTCAACTTCATCTTTGCTTTTCATGATTTTATCATCCTCTCTTTCCCACCAAAAAAAATGATATTTCAGAGTTGATTCTGACTCATGTAATTAGTCTTTCTCATACTATTTCTGTACATATATTCACCAAATATGAGTTTAAAATCATGGACCATTGACTAATCTATTTCCTAATTCATTTGGATCCAGAATTTGGCAGCATCCTTATTTTTAGTGTTGTTATCTGGTTTTGCATTTTTTCATTTAGCTTGCTCACTTTCCCTCAATATAAAAGCAGAAAAACTCTCCCTTAGTATAAGTTGCTTATTTAAATCAGCTAATATACCTCAAATGGAGAAAAAAACTTCATGTGTAAATAATAAAATAGCATTTCTAAGTTTAGCTAAAAATTTATTATTGAATTATGCAGGGAATTGATTGAACTAACCGCAAAGGCCATCCCCCCCCTTTTTTTTTGACAAATCTATATGAACAGTTATAAATAGTGCAGTGAACTCTGTCTGTAAGGCTACCAGCCAAAAATCTTTGTGTCATAAAGAGACTGTTGTTCTGTGTGAATAGGCAATTATTAAATGGAATTTCTGAAACTGGAAGCTGAGTAAAGCAGTTTGTCAGCAGACAGCCTAATAAAAAAGAAATCGATCTGATAAAAGTTCCATTCAAAAATGGTTTAGGTAATATATACACTATGTATATATCTATTTACACATGTAAAAATTATTTCTATATACAAGTGACATTGATAAGGTATTTATATTTAAAATGTATTCACTAGAGCAACATTTATCGTGTGTATTAAATGACCCCAATTTTGTTTAAAATGCATAGAAAAATTAAAAGAAAATAAAGTATTAACATCTATTCTCTTTGGAAAATAAGATTGAAAGTAATACTTTTGCTTTTTATTCTTTTTTATATTATTTAATTTCTTAGCAATGAATGTGTATTAGTATTCTCAGTGAGAAAAAAGGTTTGATACTTAATAGTATATATAGGAGAATATGGGAATATGTGTCATCTCCAGCATGTGAGGGTATTCACACCATATACTCCAAACTCTTCCAGGAATTTTGTGTGTTCATGCGTGCTCAGTCGCTCAGTCTTGTCTGACTCTTTGCGACCCCTTGGACTGTAGACCACCAGGCTCCTCTGTCCATGGGATTTTCTCAACAAGAATATGGAGTGAGTTGCCATTTCCATTTCCAGGGCATCTCCCCAGCCCAGGGATCGAACCCTTATCTCTTGTATCTCCTGCGTTGGCAGGCAGATACTTTGCTACTGAGCCACCTGGGAAGCCCAGCTTGTAGTGACTGAGTTAAATGATTCCAAGATGGTCAGAGCTGCCAGAGAGTCTTCTTCTAATGCTTGATCAGTTCCAGAAAATGCTGGGAATAAAATCCAGCCTGAGGCTAAGAAACAGCATACTTACGTTTAAAAGATTAAAAAAACAGTTGAGATAGCCAAAATGCCAAGAGAGTTAACAGTCAACTTCTGACATTCAGAATAGGGTTTTACCACAAGAAATAGAGGTATCAGGAGAAGGAATTGGAGGCAGATAGAGCATTTTCACCTTGGTGAGGTCTCAGAAGGAGAATCAGGGAAACCTCACCCTGTTCAGTCCTGGGGGATTTGGGGAAGAGGAACTGACAGTGTGGCAGGCAGAGCAGATAATTAGACACATATCCTAAGAGAGGAGGTCATGTCGGATCAACTGAGGGAAACATCAAGGGCAGAAGGGCTGGTTTCACCTTCCATGTGGGTCTTAGAGGAGACAGCTGTGCAAAGGTCTCATGTTAACCTAGTCTAGTAAGTTTAGGAGAGGGAAAGAGGAGAGTAGAAGGTATTGCATTTCTGAATTCCTGTGATTCTTCAAGTGGATATACTGAGTTAAGAACAATGGAGCCCAGTATAAAGATGGTGAGTTTGCCCCACATCAAACCCCGAGCCAGTGGGCGGGATAAATATGAGACAGATGCTCAGGGGGTCTGCAACTCAGCAAGGACTGGAGGAGGGCAAGGCAGTGGTGGAGGTGGGTGAGGAGGGATCACTGCTATGGCTCTCACCTAGCTGGGAATAAATCAACGTTGGTGTCACCAGTGGCAGGAGATGCTTACAGAACATGTGTGGCTTGGATGGGATCAGCTGTAACCCTATGGGCACCAAACCAGCCATTTTGCAGATAGCCCTAAGGAGGCTCTGAAGCACTGTTCACCTTCCTGGGGACCCTGTACTGTCTTCTGAGCTCAAGCCCATCTCCTCCTATATATCAAATCCCATTTGGCAAAAGTAGCAGTACGAGCGAAAATAGTGATGGTGGGGTGCAAACAATGAGCTGACTAAACAGTTAGTCTCCCAAAATGAACATTAACTGAAAGGACTGTTTAAATGGTTTAATCAGACAAAGAGGTACATTGGTTTAGCATTTTGTTAATTTTGCCTTCTCTTTAGCAAGCGGGCTCTTTTGGGGTGATGGATTGTTGTTGTTGTTTAGTCGCATCCATGGACTGCAGCACGCCAGGCTTCCCTGTCCTTCACCATCTCGCATGATGGGTAATGGACAAAATAAACTACATTCTGTGTGTGCACCAAAGGTTGCAATCCTTTTATATCAGCAATAGTGTAGAAAGAAATCTTTTTTAAAAATATATGGCTGTGAATTCTTGTCCTTAATAAGAAAAAGATATAAGAGTAGAGAAACAGGCAAAAGATTAGAAAAGTCAATCATAGAAGATAATAAAATGATCCATACATATACGAAAAGATGCTCAGGATCTTTTAAGGAACTATGGAATCAAACAACAATGAGATTTTTCTTTTTTTTTTTTTTTTACTCGGTATATTGGCATAAAAGAAGAGGATGGATAATACCTTGATATGTTTTGACATAAGTGTTTGCTAAGGTTTTTGATACTTTGGTTGGCCAGATGGCTCCTGATCGAAAATCCATGTACATTCTCCTAATTAAGGTCATCAGTGAAATTGAACAGAAAGTCCTCTGGAAGAGATCTTAGGAGGCCCAGAAGCTAGTGGCAGCTCTGAAACAGATTTCTTCAGTGACCTTAAGTGTAGACTTTCAGTGCCGTATCCTCCTTCTAAGATTTAAGGAGGACGAGACCTACTTTTTCCATGTATCACTGAAATGTGATCAAGATTAATGGCCTACCACAGAAACTGCTTCTAGCACGTTGGAAGACCAGGCACATTATTCAACATCTGAATCTATAAATCTGGCAAAACCAGTCTAATTACTTAATTTGGGAAAAAGTGCTCACTTAGAACCTTACAATTTTACAACGTGGCATTTAAAGCTGATCAAACTCAATATTTTTCGAAATGTTCCTCAGATTGACAGTGCTAACTCAGACTGGTTATTAACTGGTTGACTCTCAGAGGGTATAGATTTAAAAGCCACACACAATATCAACCAAACACACACAGCTATTGTCCTTGTTCACATGTGAAGTACCCTTTACCCCACCCTGGGCTACACTATGGTTATAGCATTTGTGTAAACTGGCTTTGAAACAGTACAAAAATGCTTTGTTGCATTGTATAAAAAAATGTTTTCTTAAATGATGTAATGTTATTTTTCTGAAGTAAACTAAAATCCAGTTTCTCATAGTTCATGCCGCCTTCTTTAGTAGCATTTGGGGGAGAATCTTCTGTACATTTGTAATAAGTGAAAAATAATACAGATTGTAAGTGCTGTTTTATTTTTTTCCTTTAAAAAATTTAAACCATGTAAAACTTTGCTCCAAATTATGCTAAGTTAAACTAAATTACACTGTATTAATCAATATAAATGTATTCCTGTAAACATATTTAAGTTAAAATAACTATATTTAAATGAAAAACTCCCAGCTCACCTAGAATTCGCCGTGGGGGTGGGAGCTTTGCACTACCCCTCCTCAACAATATGCTAAACATACAAATGTCTTCTTTGTAATGAGTGTTGCTCTATGCCACGTGTTATACTTTTCTCAGCGTATTCTACCCTCAAGCTTCTATTCTCACTTTATGGATGAGACAGCTGAGCCTGGGAGGGGTTCAGTAACTTACTCAAGGTCCCACAGATGCTAGAGCCCACAAACTTAAAAACCAAAAAGTACTTGCCACTTTCTTCTTAAAACAAAGCAGCAACATTTTTATTGATTTTGAATATTGAGGGTTTTTTCCCCTGATACTGTTGAATGCTTTCCATGGAGACTTTAGGTAACGAAAATGCAACTCTAACAGTATTATTTCTTGGCTTGAAACCCTTGAGTAGCTTCTCATTACCTAGAGCAATGGTTCTCAAAGTGTGGTCCCTGGGAGCATCACCTGGGAGCAGACCAGCAGCATTACCTGGGAATTGCCAGAAATGCAAATTCTCAGACCCCACCTCAGACATACTGAGTCAGAAACTGAGGGCAAGCCTCAGAAACCTGGGCACAGACAAGCCCTCTGGGTGTTTCTGATGCTGCACGCCCACGTCGGATCTCTGCACGACACTGGAGATGGCTGTATGGAATGGATTACCTACTCTAGCCTTATCTTGCTGTTCACGAGTTCACTCCTCAAAGTGCATTTGTATCCGCTAAACATACTTCAGCTACTTCCCATCCAAGGACAGTGTCCCCTGGTGGTTGAGCACAAGTGTTCTGGAGCCAGACTGCCTGGCCTTGAATGTCATACTGGTAGTGTGAACACCATCAAGTGACTAAATTGTCTGAATCTTAGTTTTCCCACATATAAAATGGGGATGAAGATATAGATTGTATCTATTATCTACAAAATAGGTAGCAGTATCTACTTGATTTGTTGTTATGAGGATTAAATGAATCACTACATGTGGACACCTAGAATACTGTCTGGAACACAGTGTTACTCTACAAATACATTGTTGTACAGATGGTCCCCAACTTAGGATGCGATTGATTTATGATGGCTCAGCTTATGATTGTTTTGACACTATGATGATGTGAAAGTGATATGCTTCCAGCAGAAACCATGTTTTTGCAGTTTGAATTTTGATCTCTGGGGCTAGTGATGTGGGGTAAGACGCTCTCTGGTGATGCTGGGGAGCAAGCCCCAGCTCCCCATAAACCACACAGTCACGAGGGTGAACAACTGGTACGCCCATGTCCATTGGTGCCCAGATAACCACTCTGTTTTTTCACTTTCACGAGATTGTTCAGTTAAATTATATGAGATAGTCAACACTATGATGAAATAGGCTTTGTGTTAGGTGGTTTTACCCAATGTAGGCTCCTGGAAGTGTTCTGAGCACGTTGAAGGCAGCCTGGGCTAAGCTATGATGTTGGGAAGTTAAGTGTATTAAATGCATTTTTTACTTTTGCTATTTTGAAATTAATGATGGATTTAACTGGGACATAACCCCATTATAAGCTAAAGAAGACCTGAATTTGCTTGTTGTGTTAATTTCCCGTGGCTTTCATAACAAGGTACCACAAACATGGTGCCTTATACACGATACGCGTTGATCTTTCAAAGTTCTGGAGGCTGGAAATTCAACACAGTCTCACAGGGCTGAAGTTAAGGTTGTCGGTAGGTCAGTACTCCCTCTAGAGGCTTTAGGGGAGACTACATCCCTGTCTCTTTTCAACTCTTGGTAGCAGCCTGATTCCTCCACTTGCGGACCTGTCATGCTAATCTCTGCCTGAATTTTCACATTGCCTTTTTCTCTTCTGTCTGTGTAGTCTCTTTCTACTTCCCTCCTAAGGACACTTGTGACTGAGTTTAGAGCCCAGTCCGATAATTCAGGATAACCTCCCCAAGGCAAGATTCTTAATCACATCTGCAAAGGCCGCCTTTCCTTACAACATTTGCAGGTTCCAGGAATCAGGGCTTGACATCTTTGGGTGGCCATCATTCAGCTTACAACACACGTGCTATCCTGTCTACCCGTGGTACCCTTTCCTCTGTTTCTGCCTTCTCTTTGACTCAGAGTTTGCCTCCTTCAGGAAGCCTTCCCTCACTTCCACTGTGCCGGATTTAGTTTGGCTCCTCGGTGCTCCCATAACATCCCAAACACACCTTCTTACTATCATTTATTTTAAAAAAATAGACTTTATTATTATTTTTAATAGTTTTTTCTTCAAGTTTAAAAATTGTTAGTTTTATTCATTTGTTGGGCTGCACTGGGTCTTAGGTGCTGCATGCAGGATCTTTAGTTGTGGCATGTGGGATCTAGTTCCCTGACCAGGGGTCGAACCAGAGCCCTCTGCTTTGGGGGTGTGGGGTCTTAACCACTGGGACCATCTTCCAGTTTTATTGAGATATAATTGACACAGCACTGCATACGTTTAAGATGTACAGCATAATGATCTAGCTTACTTTATGAAATGATTACCATAGGCTTAGTGAACATCCATCATCTCATATAGACACAAAATCAAAGAAATAGAAAACAAATGTTTTTCTTTTGATGAGAACTTTTAGAATTTACTCTCTTAACCACTGTTATATACTACATGTGCATGTGTGCTAAGTCGCTTCAGTCGTGTCTGACTCTTTGGGCCCCTTTGGCCTGTAGTCCACCAGGCTCCTTTGTCCATGGGGATTCTCCAGGCAAGAATACTGGAGTGGGTTGCCATGCCCTCTTTCAAGGGGATCTTCCCGACCCAGGGATCAAACCTGTATCTCCTGTGACTCCTGCATTGCAGGCGAATTCTTTATGGCTGAGCCACTGGGGAAGCCCCACACACAACCTACAAACAGGGTAAGTTATATTTATCATGTTGTACATTATATTCCTAGTCCTTATTTTTCTTAAAACTGGAAATTTGTACCTTTTGACTACTTTCATTTTTTAGAGCAGTTTTAGTTTTACACAAAAAATGTAGAAAGTACAAAGGGTTTCTATATACACCCTCTTCCTGACCCCTCTTTACAAGTTCCCCTATTATTAACATCTTGCACTAGTATGGTGCATTTGTTATAATCGATGAATCAGTATGGATTCATTATTAGTGAAAGTCCATAATTTACATTAGGGGTGACTCTTCCTGTTTTATTGTTCTATGGGTTTTGATACATAATGTTTTGTATCTACCTAACAGAATAGTTTCATTGTCCTAGAAGTCACTGGTGCTTCACTTGTCCATCCTGCTCCCATCCCCCTGAAATCTCAGCAACCACTGATCTTCTTATTGTCTCTATACTTTTGCCTTTTCCAGAATGCCAGGTAGTTAGAACCACACAGCATGTGGCCTTTTCAGATTGACTTCTTTCACTTAGCCGTATGCACTTAAGTTTCCTCCAAGTCTTTTGTAGCTTGCAAGTTTATTTCTTTTCATTGCTGAATGATATTCCATTGTTTGGATGTCCCATGCTTTATCCATAAACCTATTGAAAGACAGCTTGGTTGCTTTCAAGTTTTGATAATTTTGAATAAAGCTTCTATATAACATGCCTGTGCGGATTTTTCTGTGGATGTCAAGTTTCAACTCCTTTGTGTAAATATCAAGGAGTGCAATTGCTGAACTGGGAAGAGTACATTTAGTGTTGTGAGAAACTGCCAAAATAATCTTCCTGAGTGGCCGTACTGTTTTGCATTCCCACCAGCTGTGAAGGAGAGTTCCTGTTGCTCCACTTCCTTGCCGGCATTTGGTGTTGTCAGTGTTTTTGGATTCTTATGGTTTCAATATGTGATATGTAATTGTTCTAATTTGCATTTCCCTGATGACGTGTGATGCAGAGTGGATTTCACATGCTTATTTGCCATGCAAATATCTCCTTTGATGACGAGTCTGTTCAGAACTTTTGTCTATTTTTAAATTGGGTAGTTTGTTTTCTTATTGTTGAGTTTAATGTTTCTTTGTGTATTTTAGATACCTGTCTTTTATCAGATATGTGTTTTGCAATATATCAGAGAAGTCTCCCAGTCCATGGTTTGGTTTTTCATTCTCTTAACAGTCTTTTGCAGAGCAGTTACTTTAATTTTAATGAAGTCCAACTTAATTTTTTTCCCCATGGATTGTGCTTCTGGTATCTAAAAAGCCATTGCTAAACCTAAGGTCCCTTAGTTCTATCCAGATTAAATACATCAATATTTATTTAGAAAAAAATGAATGCATTTAGACTTACCTTGTATCTTCTAGCAATTTTATCCTTTTGCATTTTATATTTTGATCTACCTTCCCTTTGAGTTATGTCAATGATTGTTCCTGCCTCCTGGTTTTTGTTACCCGTCTGTGAGTTTTCCTTGAGATTATGGACATCTTACTTATTCTAGTACTCTTACCACTAAGCAGGCCTCAAAAAATAATTGAGGGTGTTGACAAAAATAATCAACAAACAATCTGTAATAGGAATAGAAATGAGTTTTATTTGAACTAAACTGAGGACTATAGCCCAGAAGTCAGCCTCTCAGGTAACTCTGAGGCACTGCTCTGCGGAAGCAGGGTTTTCAGCACAGTTTTATGTCTTGTTACAACAAAGAACAGCAAGTAAGTCAGGGGTACTTTCCCTCAGGATTTCAGGAAACCAGATCAGCATATACACAGCAAGTCAGCATGGCCCTGGCACCTGGGAAGGGAGTCTTATGATCAAAATAGGCCCAGCACTGTCCACAAAGGGAGACATTTAATCTTTATTGTTAGCGTGGACATTCTTTACTTCTGGTCCATGTGCCCTTTTCTTTAAAAATTAAATCAGATGTACAATGTATGAGGGCTTTCTTGGTGGCTCAGTGGTGAGGAATCCACCTGTAAGGCAGGAGATGCGAATTCAATTCCTGGGTCAATAAGATCCCTGGAAGAGGAAATTGCAACCCACTCCAGGATTCTTACCTGGAAAATCCCATGGACAGAGGAGCCTGCTGGGCTACAGTCCATGGGGTCATAAAAGAGTTGGACATGACTCAGTGACTAACAGCAACAACAAAATGTACAGTTGATAGGTCACAACCAGGCAGTTCTAGTTAGCATCAAATTCGAGTTAACTCACGTATATGCCCAAATGACTTCCCCACAGCTTTTATCTGAACATTTTTTCATTGCTGTCAAAGGGAGTATCTTTATCTTGCTCAACAACCCGAATATTCTTTTTTTTAAGTTGAAGTATAGTTGATTTATAGTATTGTGTTAACTATAGTATAGTTAGTTAGACATATATATATGTCTATATATATATACAGTATATATACAGCAAAGTATATATACTGTATATATTCTTTTCCTATATAGGTTATTACAAAATATTGACTATAGTTCCTTGTGCTATAAGTAGGTGCTTGTTGTTTATCTATTTTATATATAGTAATGTGTATATGTTACTCTCGTATTCCTAATTTATCCCCACCCCTGACTGCTACCTTTTTCATTTGGTAACCGTAAGTGTGTTTTCTATGTCTGTGAGTCTATTTCTATTTTGTCAGTAAGTTCATTTGTATCATTTTTTTAGATTGCATATATAAATGATATCATATGATACTTGCCTTTCTCTGTCTGACTTACTTCGTTTAGTATGATAATCTCCAGGCCCACCCACGTTGCTGTGAGTGGCATTGTTTCCTTAGCAGCTCAACCCTTCTTAAAGCAGCATGGCTGCTTGGGCTTGGCCTGCAGAACAGACTCAGGACCCTTGGGCTGGCCCTTGCTGCATAAGCATGAAGCAGCTGCTTCCTCAGGCCTCCAAGGACTCGCACGGTGATGCAGGAAGTCTCTGAGGGTCAACAATGCTGTCTTGTTAAAAGACAAAGAATAGATGAGGCTTTTGTTTTCCTTGGAACTGGCCTGACTTACTTCCAGCAGCGTTCTACAAAAGAATGTCCTATGGTAAGGGGTCGAGGTGGGATTGGAGAGTCAAAAGTTCAAGGGTTATGTGGCCATTCTGCCACCAATTCATTGTGACTCACAGTTTCCTGGGTTATATATTATTTTTCTACTTATATGCCTATGGATTTATAAATAAAATCAAGCCCCTTAATCAGGGGAAGAATACAGAATATGTGTTTCTATTCTAAATGTGAGAAATATCTGTATTAACTCCAATTTCCTTTTTCATGGAGAGATATACACAGAAATAAAATGTGAGATTATATTGGTACAGTGATCAAACACATCACTTTTCTGTGACAGTGTCAAACAAATGTCATTTAACTTAAGGTTTCAAAAACTTTATACAAACACATTCACAAATTAGGAAAATTCTTTCTTGGTCTCTCTTGGAAGGTGTCCCTGGGATATTCCTCTCTTGGAGCCCGGGGTTCACCAAGCAAACATTACTTTGGTTCCAGATTCTCCTTTAAAGTCTTAGAGCCTCGCCCTTAAACTTAACTTGGTCACTGCAATTTAATTACAGTGCAGCGATTTTGTTTATTCCCCCTGTGCTCTTTGGGTTTCCCAGCAGTGAGGAATCTGCCTGCAGTGCAGGAGACAGAGGAGATGTGGGTTCGATCCCTGGGTAGGGAGAATCGCCTGGAGTAGGAAATGACAATCCATTCCAGTATTCTTGCCTGGATAATCCCATGGACAGAGGAGCCTGGTGGGGTACAGTCCATGGGGTCGCAAAATAGTCAGACATGACAGAGCAGCTAAACAACAACTGTGTGCTCTTTGTGATGAAAACATGCAGTTATCCTTTTGGGTATTTTGGGGGGAATATATTTTTAAAGGATTGGTGGTTTGCTTGTGTTTGTTGGACTATTTGACAATCTAGTAAAAGTCAGATTTTACTTCTGGGCCTTCCAGCAGGGAGGGAATGTCAGTAGGGAATGTCCAATGGTCAGTTTTGCGTGGAACCGTGATTGGGAACCACAGAAATATGAAACAGATCACCTCTGACCTCCAGTTCCCCACTTTTCAAATATAAAGATGAAAACAGCTCTCTGTCCTTCTAGGGCTCAGAATTAAAAAAACAGTTCTCCTTTTGATAAATTATAAGTCTCAGTTTCTTAATCCAGCATCTGTCTTCATAGTAGTGAAACTCTGAGGCTGTTCAAACCTTGTTGGCAGAGAAATGAATATCAGCTCTAGTAACAGTCACTAGGGGTGCCTACAAGAGGGAAATTCATTACAGTTTTCCTCCCCCATCTTTTTTTAAGCACACTCGGAAGTTCAGACAAAAATTGTGAATTGTTAATTAACCTTCTTGCAGTTTAAGTAAGTCCAAGCAGAGACACCTTGCTAGGTAAGGCTGGCAGCTGCAATCATGTGCTTCATTGACCCAAGTAGTGCATTTGCTGGATCTTTTAAGGTATATTTTGTTGTTCAGTTCAGTTGCTCAGTCGTGTCTGCCTCTTTGGGACCCCATGGACTGCAGCATGCCAGGCTTCCCTCTCTTTCACTATCTCACGAAGTTTGCTCAGACTCATGTCCATTGAGTCACGATGCCATCCGACCATCTAATCCTCTGTCACCCCCTTCTCTTCCTGCCCTCAATCTTTCCCAGCATTAGCATCTTTTCTAATGAGTTGGCTCTTCACATTAGGTGGCCAAACTGTTAGAGCTTCAGCTTCAGCATCAGTCCTTCTAATGAATATTTAGAGTTGATTTCCTTCAGGATTGACTGGTTGGATCTCCTTGCAGTCCAAGGGACTCTCTCAAGTTTTCTCCAGCATCACAGTTCAAAAGCATCAATTCTTTGGCGCTCTGCCTTCTTTATGGTCCAACTCTCACATCCATACATGACTACTGGAAAAACCACAGCTTTGAATACAGGGACCTTACATATGGGCACTAAAAAGGATGAGTCTTAAAAAAATGCTAATAATTTGGAGTAGGATGGGATCTTATTAATCTTTGGTTATAGAAAGAAGTACAGTTATGAGCATAGAGGTAAATAGATGTTCAAGAAACAGTTCAAAATTTGTTTTACATCATCCACCATGTAACACATACAGAAAATGAAGATTTTTTTATTTCAGTGGAAGATATTATGACATAGGACAAAATACCACTAAACATAGAATTTTCACTTTCATAGATTTCTTAATTATAAAGCTTTACATACACACACACAAAAACACACAGAGTCCTTCCTGTTCATAGTCTGTCATTCACTCAGGAAGGCCGGTTCTGATCCAAAGAGGATGGCAGCCTTAGATTCTGAGGTGGTGTGGGTAGGTCATTGCCATGAGCTTTCCATTCTCAAGGCTGTCTAGTATAAGCTTGAGCACCTTGATTAGACCTCTCTGCCTACGCAGATCTCCCTAACCAGTTAGTGTTCAATGATGCAGGGACATATTTGATCTTGGGTTAAGGGCTCGATGCCACTGGAAGCTTGACCCTACAGTCCAGGTTACCATACATGAAACTAATAGAGGCTGAACACGGAGAGCCCAGCGTCCGCAACCACTGATGCCTCACTCCCCAGACCATTGGCCAAACCCAGAAGGCTTGAGGGCCAAGGTCAACCCTGGCTGATAGAAGAGGACTTAAAGAAGGAGGTACAGAGTCTGAGATAAGGTGGAGTTAACAGAAGTGGTGCCCATTGCTTGGCTTTTTGGGGGTGTCACAGATCTGAGCTGGGAAAACTTCACTGCTCTCCCTAAATAGGGGAATCCCTGCAAAGGAGACAGAGTGGCAGGAAGGGAGGGGATTAAGACAGAATATGACTGTTGAATGGTTCCATTCACTCTCAGTTTTTGAGAAGGATGTAGACAATTACCTAAAAGGAAGTGTTTAGGTGACTGTGATTTCAACTTTTATGTGTAGCCATGCCTTCTATTACCAAGAATAATAAAGAGTCAACTGACTTCTAGGGAAATGAGGAGAAGTCAGTGATTTAACGATTGATGGCAATTTGGAATGAAAAGCAAGATTATTACTGTGAGAAAAGCTCCTTGAAATGTTGCAGAAACCAGTACTCGAGAAACCAAGCACCACAGTCAGAGAGCTGGAGAACTCAGGTTTATTACGCCAGCGGGACCAGAGGAGTTAACACTCCAAGTTCTGAGCCCTGAACAAAGAGATTACAGAGTTTTTATAGACAGACTATAGTGGGCAACACTAGCTGTTAATAGGCTGGTTTAAACTAAGGGGCTTCGTGCCCGCGGGAACAGCAGTCAAGGTGGGGAGGGGGATGCCTGACCTTTACATGGACAGGCATGATTAAGCAGGGTTGCAGGGGCTGGGCAATTGCAAAGATCAGGACAAGGACAAGTGTGATAAGCTCCAGTTCCTAGTATTGTAAGTCCCCACTTTCTGAAACTACGTGACCTACGTGATCCAGACTTTGCAAGGAGCAAGCTGAGTTTCAGAGGCAGAAGGAGCAGGAGGTTATGTAAAATTTTAACTTTTCCTCTTCAAGTATACTGGTTGATGAGTGAGGAGAGGTGCTGGCTTTCTGTAGGCTTCAACCAAACATCCTAGATTGTTCAGGCAAATGATTTTTATCTAAGAAGAATGACATTAAAACCTAGTGCTATGCTTGCTTTTTAAGGCAAGCTGGCAAATAGAGCATAGATGTTCAAACATTTTGACTATGAGTCACAATAAGAAGTACATTTTATTTCATGGTCAGTATATTTGCCCTCTGAATCTCAGTCACACACACACACACACACACACACACACACACACACACACACACAGAGGAAATAAGTGTTAAATGCAATACTCTTTGGGAATAACATGCTGAGATATTTTCTCTTCTTCTCTGCCCTATTGCATTAAAATTACAATTATTTGCAATCCACTGAATTACTTTACTGCTGCTGCTGCTAAGTCATGTCAGTTGTGTCCAACTCTGTGTGACCCCATAGATGGTAGCCCACCAGGCTCCCGTCCCTGGGATTCTCCAGGCAAGAATACTGGAGTGGGTTGCCATTTAGAATTATTTTACTAATGGGTCATAATTTGCCATTTGGAATCTGGTAATGTTTCAGAACTAATACCATGTTGAACTACCTCCCTCCTTATTTGTCTATATGTTTTATTACCAGGGACTTCCTATTGCTTCCTCCTCCCAGGCCCTGGAAACCACCAATCTGCTTTCTGCTTACCCACTCTGGATATTTCATATAAATGGAATCAAACAATATGTGGCACTTTGTGTCTGACTTCTTTCCTGAGGTGTAATGTTTTCAAGATTCACCTATGTGGTGACATCTATCAGTTCCTCATCCCCTTTTATGGCTGAATAGTACTCCATTGCATGGACAGACCACATTTGTGTGTCCATTCATTCACTGATGGACATTGGGTTACTTCTGTTTTTTGTCTGTTGTGTATAGTGCTGCACAGAACATGCATGTGGAAAATAACTTTCTTCCATGAACCCCTCAAAAGATGGAGATTGGAGAAACTTCACCTGACTTTACTCCCAATGCTTCTTCTACTTAACCTCTTTGGTTTCCGTCTTATCCCAGATTAAAGCCTGTTTCATCACCGAATGGGAACAGGCAGTGCTCACGTGACCTTTGGATGCAGCGTAGTGTGTTGGTGTGTGTCTGCTCAGTGTACTCTGCCCAGTAAGTTCAGTACTGACCCTGGAGATGACCAGGAAGTGCTGGAGAAATGATTCCCACGTGTGGTCAGTTATATGAATCTCTTAACCTGGTCCATGATGATAAATGATTTCTTCAAAGCCTGGAAGATGTCAGTTCTTTGTGGTGACATGCTAGGTTCCCCGCCCTTCAATTCTTCTCTTCTACACTGGATTACTTCTACCCATCATAGTTCTCTGCCTCAGAGCCCACTCTATAAAACTGGGAGTCTGCTATTCTCTTAGTAAGTTCTGCAAGGCACTAGGGCCTTTTGATGGGCTCTGTCTTGAGATCTAAGGTCAACATTTCCTCGATGCCTCTATCGTTGTTGCCGACCCCAGTTCTTGGACAGTTTAATCAATAGACGTTGATAAGAGGCCAGACGAGGAATTCAGGCAAGGCTTTGCTGGGACCTGCAGACCTAGAATAACTAACTAACATGTGCCTTTGCTTGCTCCCCACAAGGGGGCGAGCTGGTTCCTTAAATGGGGTGAAGGGCAGGGGCGGATCAGCAAGTTGGGCTGGAAGGGTGGCTTAGGCGGTCTGCTCACCGCTGGGTGGTGCTGTGTGCAGGGGTCACACGCAGGACCTTGCTTTTGCTCAGTTCAGTTAAGTTCAGTCGTTCAGTCGTGTCCGACTCTTTGTGTCCCCATGGACTGCTACACGCCAGGCCTTCCTGTCCATTACCAACTCCCGGAGTTTACTCAAACTCATGGCCAATGAGTCAGTGATGCCATCCAACCATCTCATCCTCTGTCGTCCCCTTCTTCTCCTGCCTTCAATCTTTCCCAGCATCAGGGTCTTTTCCAATGAGTCAGTTCTTTGCATCAGGTGGCCAAAGGATTGGAGTTTCATCTTCAGAATCAGTCCTTCCAATGAATATGCAGGACTGATTTCCTTTAGGATGCCCTGGTTGGATCTCCTTGTAGTCCAAGGGACTCTCAAGAGTCTTCTCCAACACCACAGTTCAAAAACATCAATTCATCGTTGCTCAGCTTTCTTTATAGTTCAACTCTCACATCCATACATGACTACTGGAAAAACCATAGCTTTGACTAGATGGACCTTTGTCTGCAAAGTAACATCTCTGCTTTTTAATATGCTGTCTTGGTTGGTAATAACTTTTCTTCCAAGGAGTAAGCGTTTTAATTTCATGGCTGCAGTCACCATCTGCAGTGATTTGGAGCCCAGGAAAATAAAGCCTCTCACTGTTTCCATTGTTTCCCTATCTATATGCCATGAAGTGATGGGACTGGATGCCATGATCTTAGTTTTCTGAATGTTGAGCTTTAAGCCAACTTTTTCACTGTTCTCTTTCACTTTCATCAAGAGGCTCTTTAATTCTTCTTTGCTTTCTGCCATATGGGTGGTGTCATCTGCATATCTGAGGTTATTGATATTTCTCCTAACAATCTTGATTCCAGCTTGTGCTTCATCCAGCCCAGTATTTCTCATAATGTACTCTGCATATAAGTTAAATAAGCAGGGTGACAATATACAGCCTTGACGTACTCCTTTCCCAATTTGGAATCAGCCTGTTGTTCCATGTCCAGTTCTAACTGTTGCTTCCTGACCTGCATACAGATTTCTCAGGAGGGCAGGTCAGGTGGTCTGGTATTCCCATTTCTTTAAGAATTTTCCACAGTTTGTGGTGATTCATACAGTCAAAGGCTTTGGCATAGTCAATAAAGCAGAAATAGATGTTTTTCTGGAACTTTCTTGCTTTTTAGATGATCCAATGGATGTTGGCAATTTGATCTCTGGTTCATTTGCCTTTTCTAAATCCAGCTTGAACATCTGGAAATTCACAGTTCACGTACTGTTGAAGCCTGGCTTGGAAAATTTTGAGTATTACCTTGCTAGTGTGTGAGATGAGTGCAATTGTGTGGTAGTTTGAGCATTCTTTGGGATTGCCTTTCTTTGGGATTGGAATGAAAACTGACCATTTCCAGTCCTGTGGCCACTGCTGAGTTTTCCAAATTTGCTGGCATATTGAGTGCAGCACTTTCACAGCATCATCTTTTAGGATTTGAAATAGCTCAACTGGTATTGCATCATCTCCACTAGCTTTGTTCATAGTGATACTTCCTAAGACCCACTTGACTTCGCATTCCAGGATGTTGGGCTCTAGGTGAGTGATAATACCATTGTAATTATCTGGGTTGTGAAGATCTTTTTTGTACAGTTTTTCTGTGTATTCTTGCCACCTCTTCTTAATATCTTCTGCTTCTGTTAGGTCCATATTATTTCTGTCCTTTATTGTGCTCATGTTTGCATGAAATGTTCCCTTGGTATCTCTAATTTTCTTGAAGAGATTGCTAGTCTTTCCCAGTCTATTGTTTTCCTCTATTTCTTTGCATTGATCACTGAGGAAGGCTTTCATATCTCTCCTTGCTATTCTTTGGAACTCTGCATTCAGATGAGTGTATCTTTCCTTTTCTCCTTTGCCTTTAGCTTCTCTTCTTCTCACAACTATTTGTAAGGCCTTCTCAGACAACCATTTTGCCTTTTTGTATTTCTTTTTCTTGGGGATGGTCTTGATCCCTGCCTCCTGTATAATGTCATGAAACTCCGTCCATAGTTCTTCAGGCACTCTGTCTATCAGATCTTTGCTCTCTGCTTTTGCTTTTGCTCTCTGCACCTCAGAAGTGGCAGCTGAGTTTTGGTCTTTTTGTATTTTGTTCATAATTTACCCCAACTATGCATATAGTTATCATTAGTCCCTTAGCAGTTTCTTTGTATTCTGTTGCTGGAGATGTTTATCCAGGTGCAAGTACTGCAGCAAAAGGTCCCAGATCCCAGGTTCCCCTGTCTCATCACCACACTCCTTATTGTCATAATACTTATTTCTCTGAGCTATAGTTAAATTATTTCCGTAACCACTATGCCCATTCATGAAAAATGGGGATCCTGACTTCTACCACTCAATGATTATGTAAGATAAGCAATGTTCTTCCCAGCACATGGAAGGCTCATGTTAAATGAGAGTGGTTGTCTTACTACAATCTCCTCTCCTCACCTCTTGCTGAATCACTCTGAAGTTGGTCCCTGTAATTTTCCTTTCCTGCCAACTGCTCCCTGCCTGCATGCTTGATTTCTGCTTCAATCCTTTCCCTACTCCTGGGCCTGCCCCCAGTCATACATTCCATTCCAGGACTCATGTATCCTTTCCATGTGCAGGCCTCTCTTGCAGGGCAAGTCCATGACCTCTGACCTCTCAATCTAGGGTGATTTGCTTGGTCAACACGACTATAGAAGAAATGAAGGGCTCCTTAGGTACATACAGGCAGCTTTCTTATTTGAAATGCAGTAACAGTTGTGTTAAGGATAGAAATGGGCCCTATAAGCGATGTAAGATGCTGCTCTTTGTCACTCTTCTGAATCACTGTAACCAAAGCTGACCCACAACCAGATCAAGCTTTCGTTGTTTCTCCATTATGTGAGAAGGAGCTGAAGGTGGGAGGTGGAGGTTGGGTGGGGTGGGGGCATGACTTTTGTGAATGCAGCAGTGAAGTCTCCCAGGCCAAAGGTTTGGGGCGATAATATGCATCATTTTATAGTCCTTTTAGTTCATAAGAAACATTGCATTTCATCCTCACAGAAGCCAAGGGTATCACAGCCCACATGTGCAACCTGTGAGGATGCATGGAGAGAATGTGTAAGCAAGAGTGGTGTCTTGCACATATGAGTGAAGTGAGAGTCGTTCAGTCGTGTCTGACTTTTTGAGACCCTATGGACTATATAGTCAATGAAGTTCTCCAGGCCAGAATACTGGCGTGGGTAGCCTTTCCCTTCTCTAGGGGATCTTCTTAACCCAGGGATCAAACCCAGTTCTCTCACATTGCAGGTGGATTCTTTACCAGCTGAGTCACAAGGGAAGCCCCTTGCACATATAAGGGCATCCCTAAATGTCCCTTTCATTTCCTCCCTGGCTCCGCCTCTTCCTCTTTCTTACTTTCTGGTGTCAGTTAGGTGATGTTTCTGGAGAGACCTGAAGACAAAGGATGCAGGCTGCCACCAGGATTTGGTCTCCTGGATGCCACTCACATCCTAACGCACCCTAGCTTCTGATTCACGCAGGAGAGGTGGCCAAGCAGGGGCACAGAGGCTAGTATTGATCAGGTCATAGAGGAGACGAAGGTATTAGTGTCTTTCTTAAGACCTACCCTAATGTGGCTTCAGCCTAAGTTTTAAAATTTACTTCTCACCATTTCCACCACATGCCTTCACTCTACTTGACAATTTTCTGACTCAGGAACACATAACCACTCTCCGCTGTCCTGCCTTTCTTGATTTCCTCTACACAGAGCTCTTTCCTCACTTCTCCTTTGAAAGCCCACGGTCTTTAAAAGGCATCATTCCCAAGAAGTCTGGTGCCCCTTAAGCAACCCTTCTTACTACTGTTACTCACTCCATAGCCCCATGGTGCTCAATCCACCAGACGATGCAATCTATTTCCCTTGAACTCTCAAATTCTGTCTTTGCATCTCTCATGCAACATATATTTTGCATTTCTACCCTGCCTTCACACAGGAAGGAATCAAGGCAGAATTTTGTGCTTCAGTTATTTCCATATCTCTGTGAAGTCTCTAAGGTGTAAACTCCTTGAGGTCAGCAGTTATATCCTCATCTTTGCATGTCCCTCCACTACTGCGCTGATTTTTCCCAGAAGGGGCTAAAATTTTATTGAACTGATTTCAACTTATCTCCCCCTGTTTTAGTGGAAGCTGAAGGAGGGAATGGGATCCTCAGAGTTGTCAGATAAAACACAGGATGGTCTGTTAAATCTGAATTCCAGATAAACTGAGAGTAATTTTCAGTATATCTCAAATATCGCACAGGATATACTTAAGCTAAAATTCTATGTGTTATGTAAAGTTCCAGCTTAACTGGATAGCCCATATTTTTATTTGCTACACCTGGCAACTCTGGGAAACATGCTGCAATAGGGTAACAATGGGGGAACATACTGTATTCATTTGAAGTATGTTAGAGGCAGAGACTCAAAGTCGATGCAGTTAATGCAGTTTTTTTGATGCGCTCCTTAGAAAACTGCTACAACTTTTGTGTCCCACCTCTTCTGTCTGCTGCCAGCATTCACATCTTCCACAGTAGCATCTTCTCTCACCTGAGAGACACACAGGTTGCTGTGGCCCTAACGAAACTCCCGTGATGTCAGCAGGTGGGCCCAAAGCCTGTTACACCTTGCTGTTCCCTCACACCTTCTTGAACCAGATCATTAGTTCAAACAGAAGAGAAGGATCAAGGAGGTCAAGGAGATGATTTTTCTAGACAAAAGTGCTAGGTTAACCCAAGTGACGTATCAAGCCACAAATGTCCTCTTTCTGCTATATTTGAGTAAACATTTGTGTCCTTTATATAACTTTACCATCTGTGTGCACAGTCAAACAAATGAAGCAGCAGCCTCTCAAAGATCACCTTGTTAGCTCTTACTCTCCTTCACCTGCTGCTGCAAAGCAGCTCATTTGATGTCTCCTCGTCTGTCGATGGCTCATCCTGGACTCTGCTCTCCAGGCCCTCCACACATTCCTTTTCTAGTTATCATTTCTTCTCCCTGATCTTGGATGTAATTCTATCAATTCCTCCTCCATAACATCTCTTGGCTCTCTCCCTTCCTTTTGATTCCCATGCCTCTGTCACAATTGAAGCTTATTTTTTAAAATTAATTAACTTTTTCATTGAAGTAGAGTTGATTTGCAATGTTATACTAGTTTTAGGTATACAGCAAAGTGTTCAAAATGGTGAAGACTTTCAAGCCAAGGGCAGCAGAGCATTGAAACAAGTGTGGGGCCTTTCTGAGTACAGGGCCCTGTGTGGCCACTGGTCCTGCACCCTTGAGGCTGGCCTTGACTGTGAGTGTGGCATTTGGATAGACGCACAGCTCACACTGGCATCCTGCTTATTTAGAGCGGAGGAATGCAACCCACTATCAGAGTAGTGGGCCCCAGATAGAACGGTGCAGGAAATTCTCTTACAATCATTTCATGTTCTTTAAAGAGAGGATAGAATCAATCTTCTACACTGTTCTGAAACAACAAGGCTCACACACGTGTGCATGCACACATGTGCACACACACACACACACACTCACACACATGACATTTGAGTCAAATCCACATCAGCCTTACCTAGAGTCCTCTCTGTATTCACAGGGATGCCCAGAGGCCCCAGAATATTAAGTTAGAAACCAACTGGAAACAACCTTTATTCAGCCACTGTTTCCCAGGGTATGCTGCAGGCTGGGTGCTGTCCCCAGAGGCTTACTGAACACAGAAGCGCCTGCAGCCACAGGACTCACTGAGAGAGGCAGAGAGTAAACATAACGTGTAAATCATAACATAAAATCAGATCATGATATGTGCGATGAGGAAAAACAGAGGAGAGGTGTGGAGCGTGATTGTGTGATCTCTGTTTAGACAGGGGTCAGCGAAGGCATCCCGAGAGGGCTCCATTTGTAAGAAGAGGACTGGACTGAGGAGTGATTTGCCCGAGGAGTCAGGAAAAGAGCGTGCCAGGCAGGGGGAATGGCAAGTACAAAGGCCCTGGGGCAGGGTGTGCCTCACTGCTTGAGGGATGGAAGGAGGCCAGTGTGATTGAGCTCGGAGAGCTAGGCGATGAGATCTGAGAGGTAGTGAGGGAGGTCCTGTGCCCCTTGCAGGCTGAAGTGTGGGTTTGGGGGTTTAAGAGACATCGATCTCAATTTTGGAAGATGAGAAGTCACCCAACAGATAAGGAGGATGAAAAATTCCAAGTAGCGAAACAGCTCAAGCCCTGGTGACGAGGAGGGGCTGGCTGGTGTCTTGGGAGAGTAGCTGAGAGTTGATATTGGTGGACCTGAGGGTGAGCAGAGGTGAGCCTGGGAGGGAGGTGGGGGCCAGGCCAGCCCCCCACAGAGCAGCCAGAGAGTGGGCCTGGTGTGACGGCAGGCCCCGAGGGGAGGGGTCCGCTGAGATCTGCGCTGTCCCCAGCAGAGAAGAGCTCATCCAGGCCTTGGGGATTTCTTTTGCAGCCATTCTGTCCTCTTTGCTGAGCTCAGAAGCTCTGCTACTTCTCCCTGAGACAGGAGGAATTTCACAACTGGGCATGGTTGTGTGGTTGGAGCTGGGAGGTTGAAGGGTAAAGCTTGTGGAGGAATGAGCAGTTTGGGGCAGGAGGGGTGGGCTTGCTGGGAGCCAGGCTGGAACCTGAGGGACCGTCTTCTCTCGGTGAGGGAGGGCCTGTTCCCGCGGGCCTGCTGCAGCCTCCTCTCACGCCGCCCTCACATCAGCTCCCAGGAAGCAGTGCTGGCTGGTCTTTGCTCTGGTCTCAGGGAGAGTGTCAGCCGCTTGGGCTTCACGGTCACTGCCATCAGGGTACTGGGAGGCTTCTGCATCAAGTACTCATTCCCAAAGGCCAGGTGAGGGGCCGAAGGTTGGGCGGAACGGGCAAAGAGCCACTCACTTCTGAGAGTGGAGATTGGAAACTGTGCCTTTGCTCTCTTTGCCTACAAAGAAAGACAAGATTTTAGAGGAGTGCTTAATCTGACCCAGGAAAGCCTCTGCAGTGACTGCTAGTGGAGAGGTGTGATGGAAAAGAGCTTGCCTCCTACTGTGGGAATTATGTATTCCTTCATTTCTGTGACCAAAAGTTTTGGAGTACCTCTTATATGACAGGTGTTGTTCAAGCTGCCCCAGTTATAAAAGTAAACATATATCCTGTTGTTTCATATTTAATATTATTTAGGGATAAGAACAGAATCAAAGAAAAATGGGAAAGGTCTTTCCCCTCTGCTAGTATATCTTAATAATGAGTCATCACAGAACATTCTAGAACACTGAGAGGGGCTGGTGGCCTGGTTAGATTATTTGAAATGCTTAGCACATGTCAATAATTTCTGAGTGGCAAATCAACTGGGGGGCTTAGACTAGGAGAGAGTAGGTAAGTAATGTTGTTTAGTCTTTAAGTTGTGTCCGATTCTCCTCTGTCCATGGGATTTTCCAGGCAAGAATACTGGAACGGGTTGCCATTCCCTTCTCCAGTGGATCTTCCCGATCCAGGGATCAAAGCCGATTGCAAGCAGATTCTTTACTGAGACACCAGGGAAGCCCCCAGAAAAATAATAGGTATTCCAAAAGGTAGGTAAACTTTGAAAATACAGAGATATGCTTCATCGACTAATCACCAAGTTTTAACTCTTCCTGATTAATTTCCTAAGGCTGCTCTAACCGTACAACTAACAAGGTGGTTTAAAACGACAGAAATTTTTTCTCTCATAATTCTAGAGGTTAGAAATCTGAAACCAAGGTGTCAGCAGGGTTATGATCCCTCTGAATGCTCTAGGGAAATATCCATCCTTGTCTCTTCTAGTTTATGGTGGTTTCTGGTTGTTTTTAACTTTTACCATTTTAATCTTGGTATGGATCCTTTGGATTATTATTTAAACTCAGCTTCCTGGATCTGTATGTCTATTTCTTTCCCCAGGTTAAGGATGGTTTTAGCCATTATTTATTCAAATAAAATTTCTGCCCCATTCTTTCTTCTCCTCTAGGACTTTTAGTGAAGTTGCTCAGTACTGTGCCTACCAGGCTCCTCTGTCCATGGAATTTTCCAGGCAAGAGTATTGGAGTGGGTTGCCATTTCCTTCTCCAGGGGATCTCCCTGACCCTGGGGATTGAACCCAGGTCTCCTGCATTGCAGGCAGACACTTTACCCTCTGAGCCACCAGGGAAACCAAGCAAGTTAGTTTGCTTGAGGTTGTCCTGTAAGTCCCTTAAGCTTTAATTTTATTCCCCTTCCCCACTTCCCCACCTTTTTTTCTTTTTCTTTTTTTTTTCTGCTCTGATTAAACAAGTTATTTGCTCTGGTCCTTCTCCAAGTTCACTGATCCTTCTTCTGCCTCATTTATTCTTGTGTTTTAACCTCTCTCATGTATTTTTCAGTTTAGTTATTGTATTTCAACTCTGTGTGTTCTGTTTTAATTTTCTTATATTTTCCCTCTCTGTTGAAGTTTTCACTGTATTCATTTAGTTTTTTGATCCCATCTTCTACCCACATGAAGTACACACTTCCCTCATCCTAAGCTCCCTGTAGGGTGATTCAGGTGAATACCTGGAATCAGAATGCTTGTTCCTTTTGCCTTCTCACAGGCCAGGACAGCAGTGACTGCCCCAAGTAACTCAGCAGAGATAGGGGTGGCGCAGAGAACTCTAGAATATGTAGAGAATGCAGTCTGGCTTAGGGGGAAGCAGCAGGCAGAAGTCCAAACCACAGCCTTGCAGATGAGGTTTTAGCCAATCAGAAAAAGGATTTTAAGCTGACACTCTTGTTGCTAGTAGAAATATTGCATGAAGAGGCCTGTGAGATCCAGCAATTCCCAGACGTGTTGCAGCCTCCACTGTACAGCCCCAGAATAGAGCAGAGGCCACTTCCCCCTTATGACAGCGGGGAGGGGATGGGCCAGAAGCCTCTGTTGATCCTGAGAGACCTTGAAGTGGAGCCTGAGGGGACTGAGGCACCTTCAGAATCCCTCTCTGACTTTCTCTGTTGCCCCCTTCAACCCTATTATTGGTCTCAGTTTGATGTTCCCCCTTTATGCTTCTATCCCACCCTGGAA
Organism: Cervus elaphus; assembly: GCF_910594005.1. NCBI lineage: Eukaryota > Metazoa > Chordata > Mammalia > Artiodactyla > Cervidae > Cervus > Cervus elaphus. Next base: position 25,932,473 of record NC_057821.1, read on the forward strand.
ACCCTCCTAGCCTGCAGCTACTCTGGTCCTGAGTGCACCACTGTAGTTGTGGAAGCCCAGTGACAGGTTCTAAATCTCAGGTGCTCTGGGATTATGCACATAATGCAGAATATTGAAATAACTCATTGTCTTCATGTGCCACTAAAGGAAATTTCTTGATGTTGCTTTTTCCCTATTTCTTTTTACCTGGTAAACTCCATATATATTTTTTTAAGATTCTGTTCACACTGTTTTCAGAGAAGGCAATGGCAACCCACTCCAGTACTCTTGCCTGGAAAATCCCATGGATGGAGGAGCCTGGTAGGCTGCAGTCCATGGGGTGGCTAAGAGTCAGACATGACTGAGCGACTTCACTTTCACTTTTCACTTTCATGCTTTGAAGAAGGAATTGGTGATCTACTCCAGTGTTCTTGCCTGGAGAATCCCAGGGACAAGGGGGCCTTGTGGGCTGCTGTCTATGGGGTTACACAGAGTTGGACATGACTGAAGCTACTTAGCAGCAGCAGCACACTATTTTGAAAGGAGACCCTAAAATTCAGGAAGAGAGAGAAAGAAAAGAGACACTTACTGTCTTATTAATTTTTCCAGGTACAGTTCTAATTGCTCTACAATCTTTTAATACTGCCCCTAATCATGGGTAAGATGCATCTGATAAATGAAAAAAATTATTTAAAAAAACACAATTGTATGTCTGCCACTGGAGATTTGATGTTTAGGCTTGGCACAATTCAATTTGTATCTACAAGCATCCACTCCCTCATTAACACTATTCAAGCTCAAGGAAATGCTTCTCCACAACTTCTGCTGTCTTCTTTGTCTGAATGGTGTTAATGTTTGTGGATTGTGTCTCTGCTGACATCAGATGGTTCAGGGAAGATCTGAATAGCTGAAGAGATTTTAAGAGAAAAGTCAACTTAATTTTCCAAATATTTTCATTCAAAGAAGAGAATGTAATGCATTCTTGTATAATAAAAAATCACTTGCCATCAGGACCGGTTGACAAATTTTGTTTGTTTTCTTGTTCCACATATCGATATTAACTGATATTGCCAACAGTTACTCATGGTAGATGAGGAACATTTTACAATATTAAACAAATCATATCACATGCTAGCAGTGTAATGCTCAAAATCCTTCAAGCTAGGCTTCAGCAGTATGTGAACTGAGAACTTCCAGATGTACAAGTAGGATTTAGAAGAAGCGAAGAACCAGAACTCAAATTGCCAACATCTGTTGGATCATGGAAAAAGCAAGGGAATTCCAGAAAAACATCTACTTCTTCACTAATTATGTTAAAGCCTTTGTGTGGATCACAACAAACTGGAAAATTCTTAAAGAGATGGTAATAACAGACTACCTTACCTGCTTCCTAAGAAACTTCTATGCAGGTCAAGAAGCAACAGTTAGAACCAGACGTGGAACAACACACTGGTTCAAAATTGGGAAAGGCATATCTCAAGGCTGTATATTGTCACCTTGCTTATTTAATTTATATGTAGAGTATATCATGTGAAATGCTGGGTTTTACTGCTCTAAGCACAGAGGGATGAATCACAAGCTGGAATCAAGGTTACTGGGAGAAATAGCAACAACCTCAGCAAGATGATACCACTCTAATGGCAGAAACTAAGAGGAACTAAAGAACTTCTTGATAAGGGTGAAAGAAGAGAGTGAAAAAGCTGGCTTAAAACTCAACATTCAAAAACTAAGATCATGGCATCTGCTCCCATAACTTCATGGCAAATAGGTGAGGAAAAAGTAGAAACAATGACAGATTTTATTTTCCTGGGCTCCAAAATCACTGTGGATAGTGACTGCAGCCATGAAATTAAAAGATGCTTGCTCCTTGGAAGAAAAGCTATGATAAACCTAGACAGATATTAAAAAGCAGAGACATCACTTTGCTGACAAAGGTCCAGACAGTTAAAGAGATGGTTTTTCTAGTAGTCATGTACAGATGTGAGGGTTGGACCATAAAGAAAGCAGAGCACCATAGAATTGATGCTTTCAAATTGTGTTGCTAGAGAAGACTTGTGAGAGTCCCATGGACTGCAAGGAGATCCAATCAGTCCATCCTAAAGGAAATCAGTCCTTAATATTCATTGGAAGGACAGATGCTGAAGCTGAAGCTCCAATACTTTGACTACCTGTTGAGAAGAGCTGACTCTTTGGAAAAGGCCCTGATGCTGGGTAAGATTATAGGCAGGAGGTGAAGAAGGCAACACAGGATGAGATGGCTGGATGGCATCACTGACTCAATGGGCATAAGTTTGAGCAAATTTGGGAGACAGTGAAGGAAAAGGAAGCCTGGCAAGCTACAGTCCATGTGGTCAAAAAGAGTTGGACACATCTTAGCAACTGAACAACAGCATCATTCTTAAGTTTGTATATATGAAGGCATAGATATAAAATGAAGTAGGATTCATATTTTACATAGAGAAATCTGAGGCAAAAAGGTTCAATATTTTGCTGATTGTCATAAAGCATATCAGTGGTATAACTGCAGCCCAAAACCATTTCCTTCAAGAGCTATGCTCTTCCCACGGCATCTTAAGACCTCTCAGAGTGTGTAAGCTAATAAAGTGAGCATCTCTGTGACAATAATTTTATCTCCTTGAAATATGATCCCCACTTATTTTCCCCTACCCCAAAACCCCAAAACAATAGGTTTTAAGTAAATATCACAGACAAGTCTACTTCTGAATCACTTTTTTTCTTTTCATTCTTTAAACTCCTGAGGTATTCAATCTTCAGATCTTTTAAAACTGAGAGAAAATCTTCACCTGAAATGTTTATTCAGTGTAATTTGATGAAGACAGTGCCAGGCATTAGATTGAGAACCTTCAAAAATAACGTCTGCCCAGGGACAGATGAGGTATTTCAGCTCCAGTGCTGATTGGTTCCTTTCCTAGGGACTCTCCAATCCTGCCATACATGGGAGCTCCCATAGACTTTTATTCTGTGAAGTGGGCTCACCAGATCCACCAGGTTCTTGCTGTGTTGACTACCATTACTTCTTCTTTTGTTCTCTATTATGTCTGGGATGGTGGCTCTGCGGATCCCCAGAGGCCTTTGGACAGCAGCTGTGATGGTGACACTGGCGGTGCTGAGCACCCCAGGGGCTGAGGGCAGAGACTCTCCACGTAAGTGCAGGGCAGCTGCTCCCTGGAGCCACCACTCTGGAGAGCAGGCTCTGAGGGACCCTTGGGGTGGGGTATGATCTCAGGATACTGTCTTTCATCACACATTTCCTTCCATTGGGAATGAGGGCTATGTTACATTCTCATTTCCACCCTCTAAGGACAAGATAAGGACAATCCCCCTCTTACAGGTTTGAGCCTGGGTATAACAGGCAGGAGGAGACAAAGTGTGTATCTACTATAAGTGCTAGGACAAAGTGAGCATGGGTATCTCTCCCCCCCTTTTTTAGAAGGTATAAATTTCTCCAAAGAAAACACAGCAAAAGTTGTCATTTCAGGGTCCCCCAAGATCTTGTCTGGACTAAATACTGTGGGATCCTGGGTTGGTGGGAAATGTAGGGCAGTAGTAGTCTCTGTAAGTTCAGAATTTGAGGAAAAGACTCTACAGTCCTGACTCTGAGTGGAGGGTTTATGAAAGTAACTCCTAGTGTTAGAGGAGCTCCCTGGGTGACCACAGACAGAAACAGCCTCAAGTTTCACTGATTTATGGTCAAGTAGTGACTTGAGTTGGAGAAGGAAATGGCAACCCACTCCAGTGTTCTTGCCTGGAGAATCCCAGGGATGGGGGGTGGAGGAGGGGGCTGGTTAGGCTACCTTCTATGGGGTCGCCCAGAGTCAGACACGACTGAAGCGACTTAGCAGCAGCAGCAGTGACTTGAGTGGGATTCAGAGACTTAAGTGGGGATGGACCAGATTTAGGAGCAAAGAGAACGTAAGAGCAGAATGATATAAATATTGAGAAATCATTCACTTCAGACACAGGATTAATATCTTAACATAAATTCTCTCTCAGTCTTCCTAAAAGCCCTACATGTAGGTTTAAGAACGCCGCGACAAGACAAAGGGGCGCCGGAGTATCAAAAGGCTTTTATTGGACAATCGCTCCCGGGCAGAGCTCCCAGGCACGAGCAAGGGAAAAAACGGAAGTCTGCAATCTGCGGGGAGGCGGGCGACACCTATATACCCCTGCGGATACGGAAGTGGCGGGACCAAAGTGCTGATTGGACCTCTAGGTCCCGCGTCAGTTTTTTGATTGGCCGGAGTCTTGGCGCCTTCGCGTCCATCAGTCTGCCTGGCAACGGGCTGTTGATTGGTGGATGTCTGTCCCTGGGGCTTATCTGAGACCTTTCTGGCTGGGGCGGGGGGGGGGCGGGGGGGGGGGGGGGCGGGGGGGGGCGGGGGGGGGCGGGGGGGGGGGGCGGGGGGGGGGGGCGGCGGGGGGGGGGGGGGCGGGGGGGGCGGGGGGGGGCGGGGCGGGGGGGGTTCCCTGTCAGCATTTTCTGGCAGGCGCCTTCCTGCCTGTGGTCAGCGTGACCTTTCATCCCGCCCTTTTTGGTATAGGACAAGGGGCGACGTTTGTCTTCAGGCTACTTCCTGCTGGATGGGGGCGACGTGGGGGTCAGGGCTGGTTGGGACGAAAGGTCAGCTTATGTAGGATTGTGAGGTGGGTCTATGTCTTCTTGATTGAGTTGAGTGTAAGCTGTTAGTATCATGGCCTGTCTGGTTGTGGCCTGCGCTATTTCTTGGACCCTGTGAAAAACAAATTGGAGGAGGCAGGGGCCTATGGTGAGGCTCATAACCAGCAGGAGTATAGGGCCTAGAAAGGGCAAGAGGTATGGGAGTAAACCACTGAGTCCGGTCCAGAAGGGGCTTTCCTGGAGCTGTCTGAGCCTTTGTTCCAGGTCGTCCTGTAGTTCTTTAATCTTAGTCCAGACTATTCCGGACCGGTTGGCATAGAAATAGCATCTTCCCTGTAAGAAAAGGCATGTGCCGCCCTCTCGGGCGGTGAGGAGGTCTAGCCCACGTCTATTTTTTGCTGACCTGGGGGCAGGGGTTCTGGGGTCTGGATGGTGTTAACGCATTGCCATGAATTGGCTTTTCTAATGTGTGAGTATCCATTTGAGGAAGACTCGTATCCCGACCCTATACAGTTGTAAGCCATTTTGTCTCCGCAGTTGACTGATTGGACATGTCTGACCCTTCTCTCAGGATATTGGGAGAGAGTCCCCCCGGTGCAGTCGCAAGGCTTTCCCATTTGCCTGGCCAGGATTTGCCTCGCCTTAGCCGGGTCATTAAATCCCCCGTAGGTCTGACCGAGGAGAACAAGCAGTAGGAGGGTACCTGTCATTCTTTGGCCGCTGATGGGAAGGGGGTCCGGGAGATTTTTAGTTTTGTGGGCCCCGTTAGAGAGGACTGGTATGTGTGTCCTGGCGAAGCCTTTGGACCCGAGTCTAAGCCTGGATCTCTTTCTGGAAGGCCGGGGCGGGGGACTCGTTTAAGCCTGGTCACGTGGTACCAGGGTTCGAGGCCTGAGAGCTTGGGTGCAGTGGGGGTGGTCGGGACTACTGTGTAAGGACCCGTCCAACGAGGTTGGAGGGGCCCAGGAGACAGGGTCCTGAGTAGCACCTGGTCCCCAGGCGACAGTGGTCTGATGGAGCCGTTACCATCTCCAGGTTGTGACAGGACCCGATCTGCGAGTTCCCTGAGTAAGGCGTGCAGGCGGGTGAAGAGGGGCAGATAATTGGCCAGGGGAGGTGGTTTTTCTGGGAGCAGATGGGTCAGCAGGTAGGGCCTGCCGTACAGCAGTTCAAAGGGGGTCAAACCTGTCTTTGAGTGCGGTGTTGTGCGGATGTGGGTGAGAGCCAAGGGGAGAAGGTCGACCCAGGAGAGCCACACTTCTGAGGCGAGCTTGGCGAGGTGGGCCTTGAGGACCCCGTCGGCCCGTTCTACCTTACCCGATGACTGGGGTCGGTACGGGATGTGAAGATGCCAGGTGATGTTGAGGGCTGCAGCCCTGCTGGGTTATCTGCGAAACAAAAGCAGTTCCGTTATCGGATTGGAGGGAGCTAGGGAGTCCAAACCGGGAGATGATGTGTTTGACCAGCGTTTCGGACACTATTGTGGCTGTTTCGCAGGAGGTGGGGAAGGCCTCGGCCCACCCTGAGAATGTGTCCACGAGTACCAGCAGATAACGATAAGCCCGGTGTCTGGGCATGTGAGTGAAGTCCACCTGCCAATCTTGACCGGGCAGATGTCTTCTCAGCTGGTGGGTTTCTTGGGGGGGCCGGAGCCCTCCTTGAGGAGAGATCGTTGCGCAGGTCAGGCAGGAGCGATGTACGGTCTGGAGTCACTGAGGTCAGAGAGGAATCTGGAAGCCAAGAGGTCACTGAGGCGGTGAGGGGAGAAAATGGTTAGAGGTTGATTTTGAAGTAACTTTTTTGTGTCCATGCAAACCGCTGCTGCCACTGCCAGTGCCCGTAGGCAGGGGAACCATCCCCTGGCAGTGGGGTCTAGTTGTTTGGAGATGAAGGCGACAGGCAGCAACTCAGAGCCCACTGGCTGTACCAGGGCCCCAAAGGCTATCTCCCCCTTTTCATCAGTATAGAGATGATAAGGGTAGTTTGGATTAGGCAGGGAAAGGGGAGCGGCAGATGTCAGAGCAGACTGTAATGTGAGAAAGGCTCAGGTGACCTCGTTTTGTGAGGAGAGTGGCCCCTTTGGGGTTTTCTTTGCTGCTGTATGGAGGGGTCTTGCCAGTGAGGCATAGTTGGGAACCCAATGGCGGAAGAATCCCGCAAGGCCCAGGAAAGACAGGATTTGGTCTCCGTTAGTTGGAGGCTGGATAGACCAGAGAAGTTGGCAACGGTCGGTTGTGAGGGCCTTGGTGGTGGGGGTAATTTGTAATCTCAGGTAAGTAACTGAGGACTGGGTGAGTTGGGCCTTTGCCTGTGAGGCCCGGTATCCTTTGGAGGCCAGGAAGTTAAGGAGAGCTGTGGTGTGTTGTTTTGAGAGATCTTCGGAAGGACTACATAGTAAGAGGTCATCTACATATTGGAGTAGGGTACTAGGGCTAAGAGGGCAGAGGGCCAGGTCCCGGGCCAGGGCCTGGCTGAAGTAATGAGGGCTATCTTGAAACCCCTGAGGCAGGACTGTCCACCTGAGTTGAGTGGCCTGTCTGGTGTCAGGATCAGTCCAGGTGAAGGCAAACAGAAATTGACAGTCAGGGTGGATTGGGATGGAAAAGAATGCATCTTTGAGATCGATTACCGTGAAGTGGGTGGTGCCCATGGGTATTTGGGACAATAAAGTATAGGGGTTGGGGACCAGTGGGTGTGTAGGGACAACGGCCTCGTTGATAAGCCGGAGGTCTTGGACTAGTCGGTAGGCTCCTGAGGCCTTACGGACCAGAAGGATGGGGGTATTACATGGGGACGAGATGGGGACCAGTAGGCCCTGTCCCAGGAGGTGGTCAATGATTGGCTTAAGCCCTCGAAGGTTTGGCTGGGACAGGGGAAACTGGGCCCGAGCCAGAAAACAGGTGGGGTTTTTTAGGTGGATGAGGACTGGGGGTTGGTGTTGGGCAATTGTTGGGATCTTGGTGTCCCAAACCTGGGGATCTATTTGGGAGCTAGAGGACCCGGTGAGTAGCAGTAGGAATCTGCCTGTGGAAGGGAAAGGCCCTGGGGCTAGGTGAAGTGTGGCCTTATGTTTTGTTAAAATATCTCTCCCTAGCAGAGGGGTCGGACAGGAGGGAATAACTAGAAAGGAGTGGGTGAATAGGCAATTGTCTAATTGACAGTTTAAGGGCTTGGTCTCTAAAGGCTGTGACGGCTGGCCGTCAATTCCCATTACCGAGACCCGGGAAGGACGCAAGGTGCCTCCGAAAGAGGGAAGGACTGAATAGGTAGCCCCCATGTCAACCAAGAAGTCGATCAACTTACCCGCTACCTGGAGCATTACCCTGGGCTCGGCTTGGGTTATTGGGGTTCCCGAGTCTGGGCGGCTTCAGTCTTCATCAAAGGTCAGCAGTTGTAGGGCGGGGTCTGGGCTCAGAGTCATCCTGGGTCGCTCTGGTCCCTTACCCCCTGGGGTCAGGGCCCGAGAGGCTGAGGGACAGTCACTCGCCCAGTGTCCGCATTGCCTGCACTTTGGGCAGGGCCTTGTGGGCGGTCTTGGGTTAGGAAACATTTTGGCCCAGTGTCCCTCTTTGCCACATCTGAAGCAGGCCCCAGGTGGGGGTTTTTGTGGGCCCGAGCCAGATGCCGGCTGCAGGGCTGCTACCAGAGCCTGGGTTTGTTGGTTGAGGAGGCTGGCCTGGAGTTTGGCCTTTTGTCTCAGTCTGGCTTTACGACTAGCCTCTGCAGTTTCTTCCCGGGCATTGTAAACTTTAAAGGCCATTTTTACCAGGTCTCGTATGGGAGTCTGAGCGCCACCCTCAGCCTTGGCCAGTTTTTTTCAGGTGTCTGGGGCAGATTGAGAGATAAAACAATTGGCCAGAGTGACTGCTCCGGCTGGGGAGTCTGGAGCCAGTCAGGTATATTGGATAAGGGCCTCTGTCAGCCTATTTAAGAACATAGCGGGGTTTTCGTCAGGGCCCTGGGTGATCTCATCTAGCTTGAGGAAGTTGACCACTTTATTAGAAGCGGCTTCCATGCCATCCAGGAGGCACTCTACCATATATCTGACCCTGAGTTCGCCTCCCCCAGTCTCCTGATAGTCCCAGTTAGGGTCTGTGTCGGGGATTGCCTGGGCCCCTGGGGGCGCTCGGGAGAGGGGTTAGCGCAGTGTCTCTGGTCGGCTTGGGCCCTAGCGGCCGTCCAGATGGCTTGTCGCTCTTTTGGGGTCGTGGTGGAACCTAAGACCACATAGATATCTTTCCAGGTTAAGGCGTATGAGCGGGTCAGTTGGGTGAAGTGCTTGATGTAATGGATAGGGTCGGATGAGAATGACCAAGCTTGGCCTCGATTTGAGACAGGTCCTGGAGGGAGAAGGGGACGTGGACCTGTGCCAAGCCCTCGGCTCTGGCTACTTGTCTCAGAGGGAGTAGGGGGGCCGAGGCACGGGGAAAAGAATCTCAGGACAGCTGTCCGTGGGACCGTGTGTGTGAGCTGACCGGTGATGGGGAGGGTGTTAGGGGAGGTAATGGAGGATAGAGAATGGGAGTAGGAGGGGGGTGTATAGTTTCAGTCGGTTGTGTGTCGATTGAGGAGGTGTGGGGAGGTGTTGTTGGGGCAGCTAGGGGAGTGAAGAGTGGAGGAGGGAGCCGCTGGAGTCAGAGAAGTGGGAGTGGAGGATGGAACTTCTGGAGTCAGAGAAGTGGGAGTGGAGGATGGAACTGCTGGAGTCAGAGAAGTGGGAGTGGAGGATGGAACTGCTGGAGTCAGAGAAGTGGGAGTGGAGGATGGAACTGCTGGAGTCAGAGGAGCATAGGGCGGGGGGTGCGGGGGGGGTGGTGGCGACCAGGTCTTCTGGGGGAATAGAGAAGGCAGAGGACTCAGGACCTGGCAATTCTTTGGGAGGGGGGTCTGGATTTGGGCAGGCGGGCCGTTTAGGAGCCATGGTGAGCATAATTTGGGTCGGGGAACAGGTTGTGCAAAGGGTAGGGTGGGAGCGCAGTGTCCAGAAAGCCTGTTCGTAAGGGACCTCGGGCCATTTTCACGTTCTCCAACAGTAATTATCTAGATCACGGGGGACATCAAAGTCTAGCGTCCCTGTGGGGGGGCCAATGGGATTGAGGCCAAGCCTCTGAGAAAAAAGTGAGCCGTTTTGGCCGGACGTAGCCCGCTAACCTCAGATTTTTCAGGTTGGCTAGCAGGCATTCTAGTGGAGTGGATCAAATGGACTCGGGTTTGGAGGCAGTCCCCATGGCGACCACGTGGGGCTAGCCTCTATTGTCCGGGTGTCCCCGGGGGAACAGAGGGCAGCTGGAGGTCTCGAGAGAGACCAGGGGCTAGCCTCTGTTGTCCAGGCGTCCCCGGGCAAACAGAGGCAGCCAGAGGTCTTGAGAGAGACAGGGGGTTACTCAGCCGATTAGGACGTCTCTGGCACAGCTGCCGAAGGAAGGCCCGATATGTGCGCACCAGTTATCTGGCCCTAGGAAGTGGTCGTTCAGGGTGGCGGGATCCAAAGGCGGAGGGACGTACCCCGCCGTCTGCCGTCTGGGAGGTTGGTCCGTGGCTGGGGCGCGTATGGCCGCGGCGGTGGAGTTCGAGGGGGCCCACAAGGCATGAGCCAGGGCCCTCACCTCAAGCCCCATGTTGGGCGCCAGATGTAAGAACGGCACAAAGGGGCGCCGGAGTATCAAAAGGCTTTTATTGGACAATCGCTCCCGGGCAGAGCTCCTAAGCGCCAGCAAGGGAAAAAACGGGAGTCTGCAATCTGCGGGGAGGCGGGGCAACACCTATATACCCCGGCGATATGGAAGTGGCGGGACCAAGGTGCTGATTGGACCCCTAGGTCCTTCGCGTCCATCAGTCTGCCTGGCAAAGGGCTGTTGATTGGTGGATATCTGTCCCTGTTAGTCTGCCTGGCAACGGGCTGTTGATTGGTGGATGTCTGTCCCTGGGGCTTATCTGAGACCTTTCGGCGCTTCCCTGTCAGCATTTTCTGGCAGGCGCCTTCCTGCCTGCGGTCAGCGTGACCTTTCAGTAGGTATAATGAATTTTTCCACAATTATACTTATGATACAGATACTCTGTTAAGGATCCTGCCCAAGCTGGTAACTATCTCAGTTTAATTGGAATCCAATTTATCTCATTTAAAAGTCTGTGCTTTTTCCATGAATAAAATGCTCCTTTCTATGACTGGGAAGTTGTTGGTTCCTTCGAACCACACAGATGTCAGTGGGGGTGGCAGAAACTAGCAGTAAACCCAGGTGTTGTAAGGAAGACACTTTGCCGGGGACAAAGAGAAAATCTATGTCCGTCAAGCTGATTCCCTGATGGCTCAGACGGTAAAGTGTCTGCCCGCAACGCGGGAGACCCGAGTTCCATCCCTGCGTCACGAAGATTCCGTGGAGAAGGAAATGGCAACCCACCCACTCCAGTACTCTTGCCTAGAAAACTCCATGGATGGAAGAGCCTGGTGAGCTGCAGTCCATGGGGTCGCAAAGAGTCCGACACGACTGAGCGATTTGATTTCACTTTCTTTCAGTCTGAGGACAAACTTCTTTTCTCCACTTCTTTTGTCATTCCCTGAACTCTTGGGTTTACCTCGACACTGCGTTGCCTCTGAGGTTCTCAGTAGTTCAAGGGAAACTGAGATTTCCTGTGAGAACATCCTGATCCCTCTAAGTACAAAGGGGTGGATAATCAACCCGACAGACACAGCCCCGTTTACTGAGTTCTCAGCCTCCTCAGTTTACTGAGGTCCCACGGGCCTCCTCACATCCTGGGAGCCCTCAGAGGGGGCGGGAGGCCCGGGGAAGAGCTGATGGAGGACGCGGTTCACAGCAGGAGGCACAGGGCCGGGCCGCAGGGAACAGGGGTTGAGAGGCGGCGGGTTTCAGGTTTAGGACGCAGCCTGCGGCGGCCGGCACCTCCCCATCTGGCCGAGCGGCCGCCGCGTGGGGCTGTGGGGCTGAGGCCTGACCCAGCGGCTGTCTCCCCGCAGAGGATTTCCTGTTCCAGTTTAAGGGCCTGTGTTACTTCACCAACGGGACGGAGCGGGTGCGGAGTGTGAACAGATACATCTACAACCGGGAGGAGTACGTGCGCTTCGACAGCGACGTGAACGAGTACCGGGCGGTGACCCCGCTGGGGCGACCGGATGCCGAGTACTGGAACAGCCAGGAGGGAGAACTGGAGCGGGTGCGGGCCGAGGAGGACACGGTGTGCAGAAACAACTACGAGGTGGAGCTCATCACATCCTTGCAGCGGCAAGGTGAGTGCTGGCTGCCCTCGGAGGCTCAGCTCCGGGAGGGGCCGGGTCTCGGGGCGGGGTCCCCAGGCCCGCGGAGGGGACAGCGAGGCCGGGGCGCCTGCACGGCGGGGCGGGGACCGAGGGTGCCGCGGGGAATGGACAATCGCAGCCCTGGACCTCTCCCCGCAGAGGCGGCGCGGCTGGCTCAGTGTGGTCACCTCTGAAGGCCGCGTGCTGGGCAGTTCTCTCCACTAACGCAGCTTGTTCCCACCTCGCTCGCGCCTTTGGTGTGTTGCTTCCCGAGGTCTGACCGCTCCGCCTGGTTAGGGCTGCTCCATTGCTTAGTTCAGGGCACCGTGCGCACGTGGTGATAAATTACAGTCATGAAATAATACCTTTTTCACTTATTGGTTTCACGTCATTATTCAACTTAATCTTGGTTTCTTAAATGATGTCACTGTATCACTTGTTCTGGACCTCTTTCGACTAAGGGACGGTGTTAATTATTACCGAGTGCCTGTTGACACATTGGCAGGTAGTGTGAATTCCATAAACTTTTGTTAAATTAATGCATAAATGTACTTGGTTTTCCATCCATTTAGGTTCAAGAGAAAACAAGTAAATAGAGCCTTAAAAACTGATTTTATTAATGATTCTTTACTATTTTACTTAACCCTTTAAAGTTAACTCTTATTGACTGGGATCTTAACAACTTAGAATTTGTGAAGGTAAAGTCAGAGGAAAAAAGTGTTTACTAAAAATAGAAACAACACTTGAATGGTGTTGTAAGGCTGAGTTACAATTTCTTAGAAAAGCTCAACAAATGGCTTAATAAAAAGAATTGGAATTTTGGGGTAAATAAGTCTATGACATTTAATTAAATAAAAATTTCTTCAGGTTTATTTTGGCCTAAACCCTATCCTCTCCCTCTACGCCCCCAACATCACCATCCACCTCAGGGGTACACCTTCTGAAAGTTAATTATACCCATTTAATGGGCACCTATTTCTAGACAATTATATTACCAAATACTGTCTGTATTATGCCACTTAATTTCACAACAACCTTGGGTGTTAACAGTTATTATCAACACTTTATATATGCTAATGTTGGTACACATAAACAGTTTAAGTAGTTATACAGTTATTCACTGTCCTGAAGTGTCTCCCAATACACAACAGTCATCATGTTGTTTACTAATGTATATAGAGTTTAATGAAAGCAAAGCCTCCTTAAAGCCAGTTATGACCAGAGACAGCAGTGTGAGTCTGTTCCTGCCTGTTTTCAAATTGGTGGGACAAAATGATAAATTGAGTGGATTGAAAACTCACTGATTAATCCCTAGTCTGACCTCAGTGTTATGTATACATGTTCACATAACTTTTAGCTTACTTTACACTCTCTTACCTTCTTCATCCTAATGATACAAGTATTAATATATACTTATATTTTTTGCTATTTCAGTTCTTTTCCCATCAACATTACTCTAACATTTCCCTCTTGAACTTGTGACCTTCATTTTTCACTCCCAATCTGTTTGAGATGAACAGATGTTGTAAGTCCACATACCTGACCAAGATTTCAATCAGACTCCAGCAAGGAGGACCTAAACAAGAGTTAAGTCCCAACTGAAAACATGATTCTTTCCAGATGATGACTCATGAGTACCATGTAACTGGGGTGACAAGATTGCCTCCTGACCTCAGTAAGTCCCAGTTATACTTTATGTTCACAGTGCTTTCTCTACACTGTGCTTTCTCTGCACCCAGGCCAACTTCTGCAAGAATCTCAGAAGGTTTTCTATAAAGAACATACATGATAATCATGTCTGATTTCTGAACAAGGAAGTTACTCTTAAAAGCAAGGGGATGGAATAGGTCGGCAGCTAGTGATTAAACTCACTTGAATGTTAAAAGGAAATTAGGGGGTAAAAGAAAATGAGAGTATGTAATGTGTTATCAAATAAATAAAACATGTATGAAATATTTACTATAGTTTCACACTAAGAGAATGAGGGAGACTCAGTGAAACAACTGGAGAGGTAGAGGATAAGATGTGTAGAATAGATAAGGAAGTGTGTTGTATTTGACCATGAGTAACATCTGAGACTTGGAAAACTCAGCAGTGGCCACAGGACTGAAAAGTTTTCATTCCCATCCCTAAGAAAGGCAATCACAAAGAATGCTCCAACTACCGCACAATTGCACTCATCTCACACGCTAGTAAAGTAATGCTCAAAATTCTCCAAGCCAGGCTTCAGCAATACGTGAACCGTGAACTTCCAGATGTTCAAGCTGGTTTTAGAGAAGGAGGAGGAACCAGAGATCAAATTGCCAATATCCGTTGGATCATCAAAAAAGCAAGAGAGTTCCAGAAAAACATCTATTTCTGCTTTATTGACTATGCCAAAGCCTTTGACTGTGTGGATCACAATAAACTGTGGAAAATTCTGAAGGAGATACCATACCACCTGACCTGCCTCTTGAGAAACCTGTATGCAGGTCAGGAAACAACAGTTAGAACTGGACATGGAACAACAGACTGGTTCCAATTAAGAAAAGGAGTACGTCAAGGCTGTATATTGTCACCCTGCTTATTTAACTTATATGCAGAGTACATCATGAGGAATGCTGGGCTGGAAGAAGTACAAGCTGGAATCAAGATTGCCAGAAGAAATATCAATAACCTCAGATATGCAGATGACACCACCCTTATGGCAGAAAGTGAAGAAGAACTAAAGAGCCTCTTGATGAAAGTGAAAGAGGAGAGTGAAAAAGTTAACTTAAAGCCTAACATTCAGAAAACTAAGATCATGGCATCTGGTCCCATCACCTCATGGGAAATAGATGGGGAGACAGTGGAAACAGTGTCAGACTTTATGTTTTTGGGCTCCAAAATCACTGCAGATGGTGATTGCAGCCATGAAATTAAAAGATGCTTGCTTCTTGGAAGAAAAACTAGGACCAACCTAGACAGCATATTAAAAAGCGGAGACATTACTTTGCCAACAAAGTTCTGTCTAGTCAAAGCTTTGGTTTTTTCCAATAGTCATGTGTGGATGTCAGAGTTGGACTATAAAGAAAGCTGAGTGCTGAATAATTGATGCTTTTGAACTGTGGTGTTGGAGAAGACTCTTGAGAGTCCCTTGGACAGCAAGGAGATCCAACCAGTCCATCCTAAAGGAAATCAGTCCTGAATATTCATTGGAATGACTGAATGTGAAGCTGATACTCCACTACTTTGGCCACCTGATGCAAAGAACTGACTCATTGTAAAAGACCCTGATGCTGGGAAACACTGAAGATGTGGGGAGAAGGGGTCAGCAGAGGAGAGTTTGAGTAAACTCCAGGAGTTGGTGATGGACAGGGAAGACTGGTGTGCTTCGATCCATGGGGTCGCAAAGAGTCCGACAGGACTGAGCAACTGAACTGACTGACTGATTAAGTTTGTAACATTGTGTGTGTGTTTGGTCTCTGTTACTAGATTGCAAAGTCTGTAAAAGCAGGGACTATGGTCTGTTATCTTTGGATTACCAGAGAATCCAAATTGTCATATATATAATTGTTGAATGAATGAATAAGTGAATCAACAGATTAATCAAATAAGTATATGTGGCATAAATGAAGTAGAGGCAGAGTGTATGTAGTGTATGTATTGGGCTTCCCTGATAGCTCAGTTGGTAAAGAATCCACCTGCAGTGCAGGAGACCCCGATTTGGTTCCTGGATCGGGACAGTTCCCTGGACCAAGGATTGGCTACCCACTCTGGTATTCTTGGGCTTCTCTTGTGGCTCAGCTGGTAGAGAATCAACTGCAGTGTGGGAGACCTGGGTTCAACCCCTGGGTTGGGGAGATCCCCTGGAGAAGGGAAAGGCTACCCACTCCAGTATTCTGGCCTGGAGAATTCCATGGACTGTATGGTCTATGGGATTGCAGAGTCAGACATAACTTTCACTTTTGCATATGTGGCATAAATGAAGTAGAGAAAGAGTGTATGTTTTTAATTATGTAGATTTCTGTGGGGTGTTCACCACAGAATGGCATTGGAGGTAAGATAAGGCTAAAGCTGAGAGAGATGCTTTGTTGACCAGCAATATGTGGGAAGTGCTCTTGCTCTCAAATTCTGTGTTACAGGGCTGAGGGTTATAGATGTAGCCCGTTTGAGAAGAATTGCTTTGTAGGAAGGATGTGATGGTCACTCTTGCCCTATTTTACTGTACGTAGAAATGTTTATTGATACCTAGTTAAGGGAGATCCACTGGATGAGGGCATGGCAACCCTCTCCAATATTCTTGCCAGGAGAATCCCATGGACAGAGGACCCTGGCGGGCTACAGTCCATAGGGTTGAAAGAGTTGGACTTGACTAAAGCAACTTTGCATGCACGCATGCAGGAATGTCTGTGCTTTCTTAATTCTCAGTCCATGTTGCTATTCCATGACTTGTGTTGATCATTTCATGACCAGCATATGAGAATCAAAACAGTTGGATTTTCTCTACAGTGAGGAGTACTGGGACTAACCTTGCATAAGTCACTAGAGCTAATCCTGATGGGGACCTTTAATAGGTGTAGGGGAAAGCAAGTCTGGGTTTTTTATTTTAAAATTTTTAATAAATAGTAGCCTGTATAATATAGCAATTTATAATTTAAAAGTGCTTCATTTTTATCAGTGTCAACAAAGAATGGTGACATAGAATGATGACATTTATCTCTTGAGACTCCTAAGAGTAAACTGATGAATGTTTCTATTCAAGCTAATAACGTGGATAAGTTTGGATCCAAATCCAAGACTTGGAATGCAGGGATCTTCCCACTCTGGAACCGAGGAAGGACTCTTCTCCTTGGGAGATGTGTTGTGTGGTCTCATGTCTTACTGTGTCTTTTCCTGTCTGTTCCTCCCTCAGTGGAACCTACAGTGACCATCTCCCCATCCAGGACTGAGACTCTAAACCACCACAACCTGCTGGTCTGCTCAGTGACAGATTTCTATCCAGGCAAGATCAAGGTTCGGTGGTTCCGAAATGACCGGGAGGAGACAGCCGGAGTTGTGTCCACCCCTCTTATTAGAAATGGGGACTGGACCTTCCAGATCCTCGTGATGCTGGAAATGACCCCCCAGCGAGGAGATGTCTACACCTGCCGCGTAGAGCACCCCAGCCTCCAGAGCCCCATCATGGTGGAGTGGCGTAAGGGCACTTGGTTTCCTTTCATTGTGGGCCCCACAGGACAGGGTAGACAGAGCTTCCCAGGTTCATCCCATCTCACCTCTTGTCCCCGGCATCACTACTGAAATCACAGGACACAAGAGTGCTCATACCTCATAGCAGGGGCATTGGAAGAGCCTAATTACATTGTCTTTCCAGATACATGAGCTCACTGCACACCCAATGGCCCCAGAGCCCAGCCCAGGGAGCTCTGCAGGATTGACAGGTCCAAGGTTATGAATGTGTCCTTGAGGGGCAGGGATCTGCTTTCCCTGCTCATTCACTTGCCCACTGTGTCCAAGGATCTTTTGCTGGGTCCCTTACCTGGGGGTGGTTAGAATGAAGAACTGAGTTCCCCTGGTACTTCCACCTCCTGTACCTCAGACTGGACTTCAGGATTCTCAAGGGACACTGTGGGATGTGGACACAAACGCTGACTCTCAGGCTCTGCTCCCCAGGGTCACAGTCTGAATCTGCCCAGAGCAAGATGCTGAGTGGTGTTGGGGGCTTCGTGCTGGGGCTGATCTTCCTCGGGCTGGGCCTCATTGTCCGTCACAGGAGCCAGAAGGGTAAGGAACTCTGGGGAAATGGGGAAGACTTTGACTGAGACCCTCTTCTCAGGGAGGCTCTAGATGTAGCTCTTTTTCCTGACCCTAAAATAAAGGAGGTTAAGGTGGTGGCAGGAAGAAACAAACAACCTAGGGAAACACTGAAGTCTTACTTTACTGATTGAAGGTAGCCCTGCCACAAAACTGGCAGGTGGAATTCATTCTAGGGCTTCCTTGAAGTTCATCATTGTCTCACAGAATCTTTTCCAAAAGCTTCCTCTTTTAAGAGGATCAGAGCACTGACTTCCCTTTCTTCCAGTGACTATTTCATTCATTTGGGGGATTTTAGCTTTGGGCAGTTAAGACCTTGTGATTGATGGATAGGGAGGAAATAAATTTAAAGAAGGTGAGTTATCATTAAATTGACTGAAAAGATCGAAATCTTCATATTCCCCAGAAGGATAACCACTGCTCCCCAGCCTCCCACACATCTGTCAGCCTGGAGTGCTGCATCCTCTTTGGGAGGTTCACCTTTATCCAGATGTAGGGAGGTGATGATGACATACCTTGGAGCTCAGCTTTCTCTGTCTGATGCTGCAGGGACCTTAGAGGAGGTGAGGGGTGCCTCCCTCAGGATGCTGGGTGTGATCACTCTCTCTTCTACAGGGCTCGCGCGCTGACTTCTGAGGATACTTTGATGCAGATTGGATTTCGTTCTTCTGTAATAGCTGCCTGTTCTTGGCCAGAATTCCCAGCTGCCTGTCAGCCTGTTTCTCTGAGATCAGATCCTATAGTGACTCTGATGCAGTTACCAGGTCACTTCCTGTGGCCACCTGCCCTAGCAGGGATCTGGCTGTAACGATGTTGCTTCCTGCACCTTCCTGTGTGCTGCCAACTGCATCTGTTCAGACCCTGAGAATTTTTTCTATTCCCATTTTCATTCCCATGTTCAGCCTGTCCTCCTCTGAGATCAGAGTCTTCCTTGTATTAACTCTGATGTAGTCGCCAGGTCACCCCTTGTGACCCCTGCCCTAAAGATTTGACTGTGATGCTGCTTCCTGCTTGGACCCTGGGGCCTCTGCCTGTGCACTGCCAACAGCATCTACTCAGACCCCTAGGGATTTTTCTGTTTCCATTCTCCCTCTGCAGATGGTTCAAGGGAAGCACAGTGAAACCATTACCTGGTTATAGAGTATGTTGTAATTAAACATGAATATAAAGTATCTGTACCTTGAGCCTTCTTGTTTATTAAGAATTTTTATTGAGGCATAATTGATATATAACATTAATTTCAGGTGTACAGCATGGTGATATAATATTTGTTTATAATGCAAAATGATCACTATAATGTCTAGCTAACAGACATCCTGTGTCACAACTGAGATGTTACATAAGATAAAGTAGGCAGAGCAGTACTCCAGCCCTGAAAGCTGCAGCTATATCTTCATTTATTCAGTCACATTAGCATATTTCCATGTGTTGAAGTTTATTGTGCCCTGTTAAAGACATTTGTTGGAGAAGGCAATGGCACCCCACTCCAGTACTCTTGCCTGGAAAATCCTATGGGCAGAGGAGCCTGGTAGGCTACAGTCCATGGGGTTGCGAAGAGTTGGAGATGACTGAGCAACTTCACTTTCACTTTTCACTTTCATGCATTGAAGAAGGAAATGGCAGCCCACTCCAGTATTCTTGCCTGCAGAATCCCAGGGATGGCGGAGCCTGGTGGGCTGCTGTCTATGGGGTCACACAGAGTCAGACACGACTGAAGCGACTTAGCAGCAGCAGTAGCAAAGACATTTGTGGACTATTTTAGTTTTCAAATAATAGAATTGCAAATAGTGGAATCTTTACAATATTTTGAATGAAATGAGGACTACCCATGACAATCTTTTGTGTCACAGAGAGGTTTGTGAGTTATCATGGGTCAAAATAATTAAGGCATAGTCAAACTTAAAAAGATTTAGCAACTTTCAAATATGCAATAGAGTATTGTTAACTGTAGTAACCATGCTGCACATTACATCCTCAGGACTTACCTAGATTATTAATATAACCGGAAGTAGATTCTTTACTGTTTGAGCCTCTGGATGTTGGCAGTGGGTTTGTCATACATGGCCTTTATTATGTTGAGGCTTCCCAGGTGGCTCTAGTGGTAAAGAACTCACCTGCCAGCGCAGGAGACACAGGAGTTGTGGGTTTGATCCCTGGGTTGGGAAGATCCCCTGGAGGATGGCATGGCAACCTGCTGCAGTATTCTTGTCTGGAGAATCCCATGGGCAGAGGAGCCTGGCCAGCTATAGTCCCTAGGGTCACAAAGAGTCGGACATGACTGAAGTGACTTAGAACAGCACATGAACCCTCTATACCCACTTCTGTTGAGAATTTTTATCATAAACAAGTGTTGAATTTTGTAAAAGCTTTTTCTGCATCTATTGAGATAATCATGATTTTTATTCTGTGATTTGTTAATGTGATGTGTCACATAGATGTTGAATCTTGCAGCCACAAAATCCAGGGCCCCAGATGGGTGTAAGAGCTCCCTTCTGAGAGCCATTGGCACTGGGGAGCGTGGCAGGGGAGAGTCAAATGATAATGCCACCCTGAAAGGTCTCTGGAAAGGGTTAAAGTCATCCTTAGATCTGTGTTTGGTTAGAAACCTACCCCTCAGGCTACAGCTATGGTGGTAAGCTAATAGACCTCTTTCACAGAAATATCGTTGCCTCTTGCTGTGCCCTGGGTTGGTAACTATTTAAGAACTTCTCTACATTTGGTATAGTGTTTTGTGACCCATGAGCCTAAGTGCCATTAGTCACCAGAACCAGACAATGTAGAATTATCTCCTGGTACCAGCTGGAAGAATTAGGGCACCAGACAAATATATAAGCTGTTTTCTGAGAGATACCAGTGAGCTGGGGCAAGGCAGGGGAAGTGTGCAAAGATTTTGTCTACTGGCTTCTGATTCATGAAAACACCTCTATAGCCCCCCAGAACTGTGTCAAACCAGAAACTTGCCTTCATACCAAAGCTCCTGGATAAAAAAATAGGCCTCTTTCTTAGAAAGACTGGGAGTGTGTTTCAGTCTGCTCGCTGTGCAATGCTCCGATGGACTGCAAACTTCCATGGCCTCCAGAGCCAGGTGATCCAAAGGCATGCTCTGGGTGGCAAGCATAAAAACTGGGACACCCAGCCTATGCAAAAGCTCACCTGCATGACATAGTGGTGCTCTGGAGGGTGGCACAGGGAAAGTGTAAAGCCAGCACCTGCTGGCTACAGTGATGCAAAGGAGTTAAAGACTGAACCTCTGCAAAGAAAAAAAAAATTCCTAGAATAAAAAAATAGATGCCTGCCCACTTTAGCACAGAAGAAAGAGAGAGCAAAATGGTGCCTGCCAGCCTCTGTCCTGGGAGAGTATCCCAGCAGGTCCCTGTCCCTTAGGCTGACACTTTAAGGTCATCAAATGAGCCTCATTTCCATAAAGTGTGAATGCTTTTCAAATGGCTGCTTCTGCGCTGGGACTGGGTCAAATGAGTCTGTGTGTGATTCCTTTGAGAGCCACTTTGAGTTCACTCAAAACATGAGACCCACTGGCTTTCAAAGCTAGATGTTGGGGAGGCTTAACTTTTAGGTGCAGGTCTTAACAGTTGGGATGCCCGTTGTTGTGATCACACCCCTTGCTCCTCAGGAGAAGCTCTTGGTTTTGAGTTCCTTCCCATCTGTGGGTTGCTGTGCTCAGGGTGGGGTTTATGGCAAGCTTATGACTCTCCCTCTCCTGCCTTGATGTGGATTTCCTCTCATTTGCCTGATGTGCAGGCATTGTTGAACTGATTTTTAGATTTTTTTTCTTCTAGAGGAAATTATTCCATTTGTAGCTGTAGACTGAGTGTGTCCATTGGAGGAGGTGAGTTCATGATCTTCCTTCAGCTACCTCATGACCCAGACTCTTTCAGCAAGTTTTGAATATGTCATCATTCTCTGTCCTTAAATGTAAATTTTCTGTTGAGAAATCTGATATCCTTATTATGTTTTCTGTGTAAATTACCAGCTTAGTCTCTCTTGCTGCTTTTAAGATTATCTTATCTTTGATTTTTTGCAGTTTTTTTTTATAATGTGTCTTTGAGAAGATCTATTTAAGTTGCATTTGTTTCTTAACCTTTGAGCTTCGCGAACTTATATCCAGCTCTCTCCGTAGATTTGGTAAGTTCTCGGCCATTGTTTCTTTAAATAAGCTTTTGGTTCCTTTTTTCCTCTCTCTCCTTTTGGGACGCCTGGTAATTCACAGAAGGTTACATTTGATGGTATTCCATAGATCATCTAGGCTTTCTTCACTTTTCATTCTTTTTTCTTTGTTTTACTCTCAGTTGGATAATTTCAAAGTTCTTAGCTTCTAATTCTTTCTTCTGCTTGATATACTCTATTCTCGACACTTCTGCATTTTTCATTTAATCTATTATATTTTTCATATTCCTAATTTCTGTTTTTTATGATTTCTATCTCTCTATTAAACTTCTAATTTTGTTCATGTATTGTTTTCTAGATTTTACTGAATTGTCTTACTGTGTTTTCTTGTGACTCATTGAGTTTCTTTAAAAGAGCTATTTTAAACTCTTTACTGGGTAAGTTATAGATTTCCATGTCTTGGTGTCAGTTACTGGAAGATTATTTTGATTATTTGGTGATATGTTTCTTTGATTTTTCATGTTTATTGAAGTCTTGCATTTCTGTCTCTGCATTTGAAGTAGCAATCATTCCTCTCAGTTCAGTTCAGTCACTCAGTCGTGTCTGACTCTTTGGGACTCCATGGACTGCAGCATGCCAGGTTTCCCTTGTCCATCACCAACTCCTGGAGCCTGCTCAAACTCATGTCCATTGAGTCAGTGATGCCATCCAACCATCTCATCCTCTGTCATCCCCTGTTCCTCCTGCCTTCAATCTTTCCCAGGATCAGGGTCTTTTCAAATGAGTCAGTTTTTGCATCAGGTGGCCAAAGTATTGGAGTTTCAGCTTCAGCATTAGTCCTTCCAATGAATATTCAGGACTGATTTCCTTTAGGATTGACTGGTTTGATCTCCTTGCAGTCCAAGGGACTCTCAAGAGTCTTCTCCAATACTACATTTCAGAAGCATCAGTTCTTCAGTGCTCAGCTTTCTTTGTGGTCCAACTCTCACATCCATGCTAGTTTTTACTAGCTGACTTTGGGAAAGAAATATTGGGTTGGCCAAAACATTCGTTCAGTTTTCCTATAATATCTTTTTCTTTGTTGGTACTTCTGGGACTTCTGAGACCCTCTCAGATCTTTTATGGATGTGCCTGCACCACACTTCTTGTTCTTTCCTGTGACAGAATTCTTGAACTTGTATGCCTATCTTGATTCTGCAATGCAACATGCTGGATGCTGACAGCTTCCCTTTTGCTTTCCCAAGAATGGAGCTGAAGTTCAAGTTCCTGTTCTCTCCCTGGCCTACAGATTTGGACTGGCTTTCTGTGCTACTTTTTAGTTGTCTGCCAGAGCTCACTCTCGCTGCTGTCAAGAGTACACACAGGGAGCTGACACAACATGGAGTGTGTATGGGGGAGGTGCATGTACTGTTAGGAGTAACTGTGGGCAAGTTGACGGGATCCAATGATGAGGCATCCCCAGTGGATTGTTAGTAGACTTCTTGAGGAATCTGTGCCTTTTTCATATCTTCCTGGAGTTCTATCTGCCACCTTACCAGCCTCTTCCCACCCCAGTTATGTAGCTCATGACATGGTACTCTGGATAGGGTAAGAGAGAAATGAATCTCTTTGGCAGTTTCCTGCACAGTTGAAGAAGACAGATGTTTCCTCACAAGTCCTCACTTTCCCCTCCAGGATAATTCATGGGTTGAGAAGGTCCTTCTTGGCATCAAGCTGTGCTGCCTTGAGGAGGAGTGAGGCTCTTCCTCCTACTCTCTCCAATGTGTCCAAATTATATTTCTTTGCTCCAGTGGTGTCCTTGAAGTTCTCCACTGGAAAGCTGGACTTCCACAGAGTGTCTAAGGTTGTTCTCCAGGGGCTTCCAGATCATAGCTAAGAAGCTCTAAGCCAGTTTATGGGCTATTTCAGGGTCCCTAGCCATGACCAAGGTCTGTATGCTTCTTATGTGATGCATGGGTGGGCGAGACCCCTCCTGGATTCTTTAGCATATGATGTTGGATTCCATAGCTCCCACAAAGACTTCTTTGTCCAGGGATGAATGTCAAATTGTTGTTGAGAGGGAGATACGAGTGAAAAGACTCTTTTTAGATCATGTTGCTGATGTCATTCCTCAAGTACATTCTTATTTCCTGATTAACAACCTCACTTTACTAATTCACATTCTTAATCAGCTTCCAAAAAAATGGTATGTGGTAGGTACATTTTGCATCTTTTCATGTCTAACAGTACTTATATTCTTTCTTTGTACCTGATTGTGATTTTGCAAAGGTATGTATTTATTAACAGAAAATAATTTTCCTTTAGAACTTCCAGGCATTTCTCATTTCTTAATGACAGAAGTATTTGACGGTTTAACATAAGTCTGTTTTGTTTCCTCTAGTGAGATGATTTTCTTTTAATACTTGAGATTTTCAGAATTTTGTTGTTGTTCAATCTCCAAGTCGTGTCTGACTGTTCATGACTCCACGCCAGGCTTCCCTGTCCCTTACCATCTTCTGGAGGTTGCCCAAGTTCATGTCCATTGAATTGGTGATGCCCTCCAACCATCTCATCCTCTGTCATCCCCTTTTTCTTGCTTCAATCTTTCCTAGCATCAGGGTCGTTTCCAACAAGTTAGCTGTTCACATCAGGTGGCCAGAGTCTTGGGAGATTTAGCTTCAGCATCAGTCCTTCTAATGAGTATTCAGGGTTGACCTCCTATATGATTGACTGGTTTGATCTCCTTGCTGTCCAAGGGACTCTCAAGAGTTTCCTCCAACACCACAGTTCAAAAGCATCATTTCTTTGGTGCTCTGCCTTCTTTATTGTCTAGCTCTCACATTAGTATGTGACACTGAAAAGACCATAGCTTTGACTATATGGACCTTTGTCGGCAAAATAATCTCTTTGCTTTTTAACATACTGTTTAGGTTTGTCTTAGCTTTTCTTCCAAGAAGCAATCATCTTCTAATTTCATGGCTGCAGTCACCATCCACAGTGATTTTAGAGTCCAAGAAGAGGAAATATGTCACTGTTTCCACCTTTTCCCCTTTTATTTGCCATGAAGTGATTGAACTGGATGCCATGATCTTAGTTTTTTAAATATTGAGTTTTAGGCCAGCTTTTTCACTTTCCTTCATCCTCATCAAGAGGCTCTTTAGTTCCTCTTCACTTTCTACTGTTAGAGTGGTATCATGCACATATCAAAGGTTGTTGATATTTCTCAGGACAATCTTGATTCCAGCCTGTAACTTACCCAACCCAACTTTTCGCATGATGTGCTCTGCATATAAGTTAAATAAACAAGGTGACAATAAACAACCTTGTCATACACTTTTCTCAATCCTGAACCCGTCAGTTGTTCCATACAAGGTTCTAAATGTTGATTCTTGACCTGCATACAGGTTTCTCAGGAGACAGGTAAGATGGTCTGGTATTCCCATCTCTTTAAGAGTTTTCCACAGTTTGTATGTTCCACACAGTCAAAGGCTTTAACATAGTCAATGAAACAGAGGTAGATGTTTTTCTGAAATTTCCTTGTTTTCTCTAAGATCCAGTGAATGTTGGCAACTTGATCTCTGGTTCCTCTGCCTTTTCTAAGCCCAGCTTGAACATCTGAAAATTCTCAGTTCACATACTGTTGAAGCTTAGCTTGCTGGATTTTGAATATAACCTTGCTAGTTTTGGAAATGAGTGCAATTGTTTGGTGGCTTGAACGTTTTTTAATACTGCCCTTCTTGGGAAGTGGGATGAGGATTGACATTTTCCAGTCCTGTGGCCACTGCTGGGTTTTCCAAATTTGCTTACATATTGAGTGCAGCACTTTAATAGCATCATCTTTTAGGATTTTAAATAACTCTGCTGGAATTCCATCACCTCCACTAGCTTTATTGGCAGCAGTGCTTCCTAACTGTAAACTTCCTATTGGCAGTTGACTTCACACTCCAGAATGTCTGGCTCTAGGTGAGTGACCACACCATTGTGGTTATCTGGATCATTAAGATCTTTTTTGTACAGTTCTTCTGTGTGTTCTTACAATCTATTCTTGATCTCTTCAGCTTCTATTAGGTCTTTACTGTTTCTATCCTTCATTGTGCCTATCTTTGGATGAAGTGTTCCTTTGATATTTCCAGTATTCTTAAAGAGATCTCTGTTGTTTTCCTCTTTTTCTTTGTATTGTTCATTGAAGAACACTTTCTTGTCTCTCCTTGCTATTCTCTGGAACTCTGCATTTAGTTGAGTGTGCCTTTCCTTTTCTCCCTTGGGTTTTGCTTCTCTTCTTTCCTCAGCTATTTATAAAGCCTCCTCAGACAAGCACTTTCCCTTCTTGTTTTCTTTTTCTTTGGAATGGTTCAATTCACTGTCTCCTGTATATTACGAACCTCTGTCCATAGTTCTTCAGGCACTCTGTTTACTAGATCTAACCCCTTTAATCTACTCATCACCTCCTCTGTATATTCATAGGGGATTTGATTTAAGTTGTACCTGACTGGCCTAGTGGTTTTCCCCACTTTCTTTAGTTTAAGCCTGAATTTTGCTATGAGGAGCTGAGCTGATGATATGAGGTACAATCAATTCTAGGTCTTGTTTCTGCTGACTGTATACAGCTTCTCCATCTTCAGCTACAAAGCATATAATCAATCTGATTTTGGTATTGACCATTTGGTGATGTCCATGTGTAGAGTCTTCTCTTGTTTTGTTGAAAAAGGGTGTTTGCTATGAACAGTGCATTCTCTTGGCAGAATTCTGTTAGCCTTTGCCCTGCTTCACTTTGTACTCTGAGGCCAAACTTGCCTGTTACTCCAGGTATCTCTTGACTTCCTACTTTTGCATTCCAGTCCCAGATGATGAAAAGGATGTATTTTTTTTGGTGTTAGTTTTAGGAAGTCCTCTAGTCTTCACAGAAGTGGCCAACTTCAGCTTCTTTAGCATCTGTAGTTGGGGCATAGGCTTGTATTATTGTGATGTTGAATGGTTGACCTTAGAAACAAAACAAGGTCATTCTGTTCTTTTTGAGGTTGCACCCAAGTACTGCATTTTGGACTCTTGTTGATTATGAGGGCTACTCCATTTCTTCTATGGGATTCTTGCTCACAGTAGTAGATGTAATGTTCATCTGAATTAAATTCACCCATTCCTGTCCGTCTCACTTCACTGATTCCTAAGATGTTATGGTTACTCTTGCCATCTCCTACTTGACCACATCCAGTTTTCCTAACCTAGCATTCCAGGTTCCTATGCAATACTGTTCTTTACAGCATCAGATTTTACTTTCATCACCAGACACATCCACAACTGAGTGTGGTTTCTGCTTTGGCCCAGCTGCTTCATTCTTTCTGAGCTATTAGTAGTTGTCCTCTGCTCTTCCCCAGTAGCACATTGGACACCTTCTGACCTGGGGAGGGGGTGGGGCTTATCTTTCGGTGTCATATCTTTTTGCCTCTTTATTCAGTTCATGGGGTTCTCACAGCAAGCATACTGGAGTAGTATGTCATTACCTCCTCCAGTGGATCATGTTTTATCAGAAATATCTGCTATGACCCGTTCATCTTGGGTGACCATACAAGATATGGCTCATGGCTTCATTGAATTATGCTATCCCATTTGCCACAAGGTAGTGATCCATGAAGAAGTTCAGAATTTTAAAATGACTTTAAAAATTTAAAATGTATGTGGTGATGAGTTTTTTTTCATTAATTTTGCTAAATATATGAAAGTCCTCATTCTATGTAAAGAATTAAGTCATTCATTACTGGAAAATTTTCCTTTACTTGTTTTCATAATTTCCCTCCTTCATGTTTCTCTTTCTGTCTCTAGCTCTGTTACTTGATATTCTGAGGTCGAGTCTCTGTGTCTTATCTTTTCTACCATATATTACATTTCTTTGTCTTCTTTTTCATGGAGATTTTGTTGATTTAATTTTCAATCTTTCTATTACATTTATTACATTTTGCATTGTTTTAGCCTTTCATGTTTATTTTTAAAAATACAACTTCTTTTCATTAGGATTCTAATTAGAAATAATTTAAATAACTTTCTTGCTCTTACATAAACTTTTTTTTACTAAGTCTGTGATAATTTTATTTTATTCTCATGATCTCTTTTGTACTGCAAAATTTTCTCAAACATGTGCTCTGCCCTCCTTAACCTTGTCCTTCACTTACTATAAATCATATTATTTCATCTCACTTATTCAAGTTTTCTCTAAACTCTACCAAATTATACTTGGTTTCTGTGCAATACTTTATCATGTTGCATTTTTATTTTCCTTAGCATTTATAATTATGTATTTGTGAAATTATTCCCTATGTGTATATTTCCTCCTACTGGAGTGTTAATTCTTCAAAGACGATGAATGTGTCTCTTCTCATATGGCATTAATATACTTAGGGGACTTCCCTGGAGGTCCAGTGGTAGAAAGTCCACCTGCCAGCGCAGGAGACACTGATTTGACCCCTGGACCAGGAGAATCCCACTTGCCATGGGGCAGCTGAGCCTGTGTGCCACAACTACTGAGCTGGCGTGCTGCAGCTGCTGAAGGCCACGAGCCCGAGAGTCCACGCTCCACAGCAAGAGAAGCCACCACGATGAGGAGCTGGCACATCACAGCTAGAGAGTAGCTCCTGCTCTCTGAAACTAGAGAAAGTCTGTGTGCTGCAACGGAGACCCAGTGCAGCCAAAAATAAATTAATAAATAAATCTATTTTAAAATACACTTGGAATGTAGTATGGTATGTGTCACAGCATTGCTGCTTAATGACCATTTGTGCATTATATCAATAAAGTCTGGGGCTTAGTTCAGCCAGTAATAAACTGAGCATTAACTTTGCTTTCCTCTGCTGTTATTCCTTGTGGCATGCACCCTCTTTAGGGTTACATATCTGAGAGGTTCTGTGCTCTAGAGCAGGATTTGGACTCTCTGGGTTTCCTAACTGCAATAAAAATGAGCAAAACCTTAAAAACCAGCATAACTTCAAGTAGAATGTTTCTCTGCTTACTTTTTCTTTGGGCATTCCTGAATACTTAAAAAGACCATTGTATTACGGAAAGTTTCAGTTATATACAGTAGTAGGGAGAACAGTACCATGTATCAGTAGTCCAGTTTTAACAATGACCAAATCATGGACAATTCTGTAAATTCACTCACTTAATATTACATGCCTACTGGATTATTTTTAAGATAATCTTAGGTATTATATCATTTCATTCATAAATATTTTACTATGAAAATTTAAAATATAATAACCCTAGAAATAGAAAAACAATGCCATACAATACCAAAAGTTAGGTAAATAATTGCTTAATACGTCTCTGTTCATTTTTTCTGATTGTAGCATTTGGTTTACATGATTCTTCAGTTTTGTTTTAAATGTGTAAGTTTCTCTGTTCATTATTTTTCCTTGCAAATTATTTGCTGAAGAAATGTGATTTTTAAATTATGTAATCAATATTAACAAAGCCTTTATTTTTTAGAATTAAAATTTTAAAGTTTGTACTATTTATTTGTTCTGATTCAGAATATGGGACATGTTTTAAAACAGTGTAAGCTTATTAGTTTCAGTTCAGTTCAGTCGCTCAGTGGTATCCGACTCTTGGCGACCCCATGAACTGCAGCACGCCAGGCCTCCCTGTCCATCACCAACTCCTGGAGCTTATTCAAACTCATGTCCATCGAGTTGGTGATGCCATCCAGCCCATCTCATCCTCTGTCATCCCCTTCTCCTCCTATCTTCAATCTTTCCCAACATCAGGGTCTTTTCCAATGAGTCAGTTCTTCACATCAGGTGTCCAAAGTATTGGAGTTTCAACTTCAACATCAGTCCTTCCAATGAACACCCAGGACTGATCTCCTTTAGGATGGACTGGTTGGATCTCCTTGCAGTCCAAGGGACTCTCAAGAGTCTTCTCCAACACCACAGTTCAAAAGCATCAATTCTTATTAGTTTATACTAAGCTAATTATATTATACCTTCATTAGTCATTCATAGCAAAATAAATTTCAATTAATTAATTCTAATTTTGTTTTATATATCAATTATTTCTAGTCCCATAAACTTTTTGTTATATAACACATGATTTTATTTGTTAAATTTTATTTATTTTTTGATTGTTGTTTACAATGTTATATTAGTTTCAGGTGTACAGAACAGTGATTTGATATTTTTACATGGTTATACTTCATTTAAGGTATCCAACACATTCATTCCA
Organism: Cervus elaphus; assembly: GCF_910594005.1. Taxonomy (NCBI): domain Eukaryota; kingdom Metazoa; phylum Chordata; class Mammalia; order Artiodactyla; family Cervidae; genus Cervus; species Cervus elaphus. The sequence goes on from NC_057821.1 coordinate 25,962,427, forward strand.
GGTTTTATATCTGAAGGAAAGAAAAAAACCTAATTTAAAAAGGTATATACTCCCCAGTGTTCCTAGTAGCATTACTTATGATAGCCAAGATACAGAAGCAAACTAAGTGTTCATCAACAGATTAATGGTTAAAGAAGATGTGGTGTGTGTGCACATATATATATATAATGGAAGATTACTCAGCATAAAAAAGAATGAAGTTTTCCTTTGCAACAGCACACGTAGACCAGGAGTGTATTATTAGGCTATACTGAGTTCTTACCTTATGAATCATTGATACTTAAAATTTCTTACTCAAAATCCTAATGCCAAAATTCTTCTTAGTACATTTGTTCACATGCAGGTGATCTATATTTTTTATACTGAAATTTTTATTTTATATGTTTAGGATAATAATTGCTGATATTCTCTTTCAGTTAAAATATACACAGTATATTGACACTTACATGTGGAATCTGAAAAAAATGATATAGACAATCTTATTTACAAAGCAGAAACAGAGACATAGATGTAGAGAACAGACGTGTGGATATGGAGTCTGAGGGGAGGGGAGGGTGGGATGAGTTGGAAGAGTAACACTGACATATATTCACTACTATGTGTAAAATAAATAGCTAATGGGAACATGCCGTATAGCACAGGGAGCTAAGCTTGGTGCCCTGTGATGACCTAGATGGGCAGGATGGGGTGGGGTGGGCGGGAAGACCAAGAGGGAGGGATATATGTGCACATATAGCTGATTCACTTTGTTGTACAGCAGATACTAACACAATATTGCAAAGCAATTATACCCCAATTTTAAAATTTCTAAGCTAAAAATAAAAGCAAATAATCTAAAAACAAACAAACAAACACTATTTTAGAGCAGTTTTAGGTTCACAGCAAAGTCAAGTAGAAGATAAAGAGATTTCTCACATACCGTTGCTCCATCAAGCATATCCTATGCTACTATCAATATCCCCTACATTTTTTTTTACACTAGATGAATTTACATTGATACATCATTATCACCCAAAGTTCATCATTTACTTTAGGGCTCACTCTCAATATGTATTCTATAGGTTTGGACAAATGTATGATATGTATCTCCTACTAGAGTATCAGAGTAGTTTCAGTTCCCTAAATATCCTCTGTGCTCTGTTACCTACGTTTTCTTGATCACCTCTGGTTCAGATTTCCTGCATTTACTAATTTCTACTCTGCATTTTAAATTATTCTCTTATTTCTCCCTCACAGTTAGCTTTTTCTGCTTGAATCTTCCCTATTCCTTCTCCAAGTAAACATACATAAATATCCATTTACATGTAACATAGCTTGACTAAAAATTATAGGTCATGGAAAAGGGGAATATATTTTTTGTTAGAAAGTAACAAATCCAAAATCAAGTGTTACAACTTTCCTTAAGAATTCTCTTAGCAACCCCTTCACCAATGATAGGTCATTGACAACTGGACCCTATTTATTCTCTCAGCCTAACTCAATCTCACCTTCTCTCATTCTGGAAAAAATAATTGTCCAACTAATATATGAAAAAATTCATCCATACTCCAGGTTTGAATCTCTTTAATCATTAAAAGGCTCAGAAAAAGTGCTTTCTATATGATTTGATCTATTCTTTTTAATAAACTAATTTTGAATATAACTAGCAATGTTTTTCTTATGTATTTGTATACTATGTGTAAGACACTTCTTATATAACAAGATTATTCAAATTCTGTCACTAGGTCTACAAGGAACGTATCAACACCCCATATAATGGATGAAAAAACTACAGCTTGGAAATGTTAGATACTTTAACCAGGGTTATAAAATATAAATACTAGGTATAAAGTGCTGAGTCCTGAATCTGGATTTAGGTTTCTTTGCACCAAACTAAGCTGTATGATATTGTGTTAATATTGTATTTTTTTCCAATTATATTTTGAGCTCCCTGATGCAGGCATTGGCAGGGACAGTCTCATACATTTCATAACTGTTCCATAATACCATCCAAGATGCAATGCATGGACTCAATAATTGCAGAGTGGAATGTCTGAGGCAATGTGCCTAAAACATTTTCAAAGGCACAATGACTCCAAGTCAAGTCACACATGCTCTCAAGAATGACGTCTTGGACACACTCAGGAAAGCCAGAGGATCCATCTGTTGATCTATTTCCTCCACACAGATTTCCACTAGAGACAGTTAATCTAGAGGAGAACATGGTACTCACAGATGTTGCTACATTACCTCAATGATGTTGTCCCTCCTGGGATTTCTCTCTCATTGATTCATGCTTTCCTTAGCCAGGAGGGTCATGGGCAGAGGGCTGGGGATATTGGGGTGTTTTGCTATTTCCAGGGCAAACATGGATGCGCAGGGATCCATTGTGCTTGGCTTAGGCTTATCTGCCTAGAGACATCCTGCAGGCATATTCACTGTCCTGTTCCTCACAGGCCATGTCAGGAAAGTCTGTGTGCTTACATAGCAGGAATTCATCTAGTAGGTGAGACAAACTACACCTGTGTTCTAGGGACCCGAAGTATGTCTGTGATTTCTACTCCATCCCCTTTCCCATTAGGGTTACTAACCCTAAGTAAGGACAAGTTTTTGGTCCTTCTCAAATATCTGCATTATTATCCTACTCTGTATGCCAACAGCTGCTGGATCATCGAAAAAGCAAGAGAGTTCCAGAAAAACATCTATTTCTGCTTTATTGACTATGCCAAAGCCTTTGACTGTGTGGATCACAATGAACTGTGGAAAATTCTGAAACAGATGGGAATACTGGACCACCTGACCTGCCTCTTGAGAAACCTGTATGCAGGTCAGGAAGCAACAGTTAGAACTGGACATGGAACAACAGACTGGTTCCAAACAGGAAAAGGAGTATGTCAAGGCTGTATATTGTCACCCTGCTTATTTAACATATGCAGAGTACATCATGAGAAACGCTGGGCTGGAAGAAGCACAAGCTGGAATCAAGATTGCCAGGAGAAATATCAATAACCTCAGATATGCAGATAACACCATCCTTATGGCAGAAAATGAAGAGAAACTAAAAAGTCTCTTGATGAAAGTGAAAGAGGAGAGTGAAAAAGTTGGCTTAAAGCTCAATATTCAGAAAATGAAGATCATGGCATCCAGTCCCATCACTTTATGGGAAATAGATGGGGAAACAGTGGAAACAGTGTCAGACTTTATGTTTTTGGGCTCCAAAATCACTGCAGATGGTGATTGCAGCCATGAAATTAAAAGACGCTTACTCCTTGGAAGGCAAGTTATGACCAACTTAAATAGCATATTAAAAAGCAGAGACATTACATTGCCAACAAAGGTCTGTCTAGTCAAGGCTATGGCTTTTCCAGTGGTCATGTATGGATGTGAGAGTTGGACTGTGAAGAAAGCTGAGCACCGAAAAATTGATGCTTTTGAACTGTGGTGTTGGAGAAGACTCTTGAGAGTCCCTTGGACTGCAAGGAGATCCAACCAGTCCATCCTAAAGGAGATCAGTCCTGGGTGTTCATTGGAAGGACTGATGTTGAAGCTGAAACTCCAATACTTTGGCTACTTCATGGGAAATGTTGACTTATTGGAAAAGACCCTGATGCTGGGAGGGATTGGGGGCAGGAGGAGAAGGGGATGACAGAGGCTGAGATGGCTGGATGGCATCACCAATTCAATGGACATGAGTTTGAGTAAACTCCGGGAGTTGGTGATGGACAGGGAGGCCTTGGTGTGCTGCGATTCATGGGGTTGCAAAGAGTGGGACACGACTGAGCGACTGAACTGAACTGAACTGAATCCTCCCCTGACTGACTTTCAACTGTTTCTGTATCTAGAGAATTCTTATCTCCTGAAGGGTGAGGAGAGGAGACAGTGCTTTTACTATTATAATGCATTTTTCACAAATTTAATGTATTGGAAACAAATTTTGATATTTGATACCAAGAATTTGACTTTTGGTACTTATGAGTTCAAAATTATGTTCTCTTATGTTTCTGTCATAGCTTTAAAATAGCTGTATTAAAATGAGTATAGAATTGGGAATTCCCTGGCATTCCAGTGGTTAAGATCCAGCTTTCTTTGCTGTGGTTCTTAGTTCAATCCCAGGTTGGGGAACTAAGATTGAACAAGTTGGACAGTGCAGCCAAAAAAAAAAAAAAAAGACAACCAAAAAGATAAGTACAGACTTCTCTTGGTTTTTGTATTTCTGCTATAACAAATCTATACCAAGGGAAAAAGGTATATATTACTTTCACTGATGCCTGAATTAAGAGGGATGGCAGTGCCAAGAGCTGAGTGGAAACAGTAGGAAGAGAGAAACATTAACCATAGTGAACATACCGAAATATTATGAGTTTATACAAGTTGCTGTTATGTTCCTTGGCATGAAATATGATCTAAGAAATGAAAATAAGGGGCCTAAAGCATAAGAGAACATGATCTTGGTCAGCCCTGAGATGAAAGACAGGAAAAATTTCTATTAAAGGGGAGTTTATTGCTTACATGGTGATATGGAGTCAGGGTCACTAGGGAGTAGGTAACTGGGTGGAATACCTCAGTGATCTCATGGCAGGCAACTACTGAGAACAGAAAAAATATCAGAAAGTCAGGGAGAGAACTCTGAGGTATATGTGAGCTCTGAGATGATACAGCATCTTAAGTCCCAGAGAAGAGATGAGAGGCAGAGTGTAGGGGGGGAGAGTATATGATGAACTTGGCCAGAAAATAGTTCTAGGTCGTCTAGCACGTCCACTCTTCTGCTCTCATGGATGGGCAGCGCACCTGCAACAGGAAAGACGTGAGACTGATGAGTCCCAGGGAGCTTCTGTGCCGTGGTCACGCTGCTCCCCAATTCTCCCATGACTTCTCAACCACGTTTGTGTCTACAGATTCTTTCCACTTTGCTTTCTCCTGAAGTGTGTCTGTGGCACTGACAAATATGAAGCCTTACCTTCCTTTCTAGGGTGCAGCTCACAAGGGACCCTGATGTCTGGAGGGGCCACCTGAGCGCAGGCCTTGGATGATGAAGATGGTGCCCACCACGATGCCCACGAGGCCCACAGTCAACCCCAGGGCACAGACCACAGTCTCTGTCAGCTCTGACATAGTGGCTGGAATCTCAGGCTCTGCAAAAGGGAAGTTATGAAAGTCAGAATACAGAGTGTTGGTTCATGTGCCTGTGTACGAGATTGGGCAGGAGATGTGGTGTTCATTCTACAAAAACTCAGGGCACCAGGTTTAGGGAAGAGAATGAAGTGTGATTTTAGAAAACCTTGAAGTGTGGAAAACAAGCTTCGGACTGTGAGAATGAGGGACCAAAACTCAGAGTGTTTTGTACTTGGTAGAAAAAGGGAGAGTACCGAAAGGGGTGGAACTCGTACGTACCCCAGTGTTTGAGCAGGGGCTCATCCAGGCCCCAGTGCTCCACTCTGCAGTCATAAACGTCATCATCAGAAGGGAGGAAGGTGAGGTAACCAATCCTGAGGAAGGAATGATCATCTTTGGGGAGGAAGCTGGTCTCAGAAACACCCTCTGTGACTGCATGCCCATTCTTCAACCATGTAATGTTGATCACAGGGGGAAAAATGTTGTCCACATGACAGATGAGGGTGTTGGGCTGACCCAGCATCACGGGAGACTTGGAAAACACAGTCACCTCAGGAACCTCTACGGTGAGGAAACAGCACAGATGTGACACGGGAATAGCTCTGCCCTGATTCTGCACTGCCTCCTGGGGGAGCCCTCCCACCAATGGTTCCCAGTCCTACAGGGGAGGAGCTCTTGTTTGCCTTCTGCTGGGAGATGCTCTGTGCTGCCTGCACTTTATCCCCGTGCTGTCTGTGGGCATGCTTGTTAAGGAGGGAGGTCTGTGGGACTCCTCCTTGAGGGATTCAAGGAATACGTTATGGGAGTAAGGGTCCTTATATTACATGGAAATGTGTGATCTTTGAGATGGGAGATGATGAGTGTTCAGTAATTACTACAAAATCTGGGGACTCTTGGTAAAGTTTTATAGAGTGGTGAAGGATATCTCTCCTTAGAGAAGAAGGGAATGAAGCCTGATATGAAAGAATAGATTCAGTAAAGAGAAGTAGAATGGTGGACACTTACCATTGATAACAGGAGTAAAGTTGGAGCGTTTAGTCAGGATATCCAAGAAGTCTTTCGCTTTAGCTATTTCACTTAGTGCATCCTGTGGGTCAAAACTTGTCAAGTCACCAAACATAGGCAGCCTCCAGACTGTCTCCTTCTTCCCCAGGTCCACATAAAACAGCTCGTCTCCGTCAAATTCGTGGGTATACTGGCCAGAGGGACCATGAGATTGGTAGAGCTCTGTGCCATAGGAGCCAACGTGGTCAGCTGATAAGTGAGGGTGAGGAGCAGGAAGGTGGAAAACAGAGGGAAAGAAAAGACCATATTAAACAAAGTAACAGAAAAAACTAACTTTCAAACACTGTGGGCTTCACCTTTGGCACAATGTCTCTAAGCAGAGTGCCAGCACCTGCTTCCTTCTCCCTCAGTGTTGGTAGCTGTCCTGTTAGAACAGGACACTGTAACACCTGTGATTCTTGGGCTTCCCTTGTGGCTTGGCTGGTAAAGAATCCGCCTGCAGTGCAGGAGACCTGGGTTTGATCCCTGGGTTGGGAAGATCCCGTGGAGACGGGAAAGGCTACCCACTCTAGTAGGCTGGCCTGGAGAATTCCATGGACTACCGTTCATGGGGTTGCAAAGAGTTGGACACGACTGAGTGACTTTCACTTTCACTTTCATGTGCTCACAAGGGCAGGATTTCACAGGCTTTGTTTACTGCTATTTCCTGCCTGCCCAGCTCAGTGCCTGGCACATTGTATAATTGTATAATGGAAAGAGAGAAAAAGAAGGGAATGAATGAATTTTCCGGGTATTAGCTTTCTTCCCCCTTCTTCAGAAGTTTCTTCTCTCACTTAATTTTTCATCAGCTAATAACACATTCATTGTGATTCCTTTCCCCTAAGGGCTGACTCAGAGCAGAATATTTTCTGCACAGGGATTCCTTCTTTCTTTCTTTCTTTTTTTTTTTTTTTAACGAAGGAAAGCCACACAGGATCTGAATTATTTTAAAAGAGATTCCTCTTTTATAAGGTATAAGAAACAGTATGACAAGGACAGCGGCAATATAACAAAGCATATAAAGAATAAACAATGCTTCTCAGGTGTCCATTTTGTTAACTGTAATGATTCTTAAAGAAGAATACCTGATTCCTTCTGAAATAAAATAACGGAAGCTTTATTTTGGATTTCTGACATTTCCTTACCCTATTTTTTTCTTTAAAGTCAAGGTCACTCAGTCGTGTCCGACTCCTTGCGATCCCATGGACTTTAGCCTGCCAGGCTCCTCTGTCCATAGAATTATCCAGGCAAGAGTACTATAGTAGGTAGCCATTTCCTTCTCCAGGGGATCTTCCCAACCCAGGGATCAAACCCAGGTCTCCTGCATTGCAGGTGACTTCTTTACCATCTGAGCCATCAGGGAAGACAATTTTTTTTTCTTTAAGGAGGCAACTAAACTCCTTTTTCTGATTCAACACATACTTGTTGAGGACTCAGAGTGAATTATAGCCCTTTTCTTCAAATGAACATTGTACTTTTCTGAGGATGCTAAAGCAGAGTGGCAACCAACTCAGTTTGACTCTGCCCAAGTCTGGACAATTTGGTCCAGACACATATGAGTCTTTTAATATTTTCTCTTTCCCAATTTCCTCATTTCATGAATATCAACAGGGTTTCAGACATTGGGAGAGACAAAGAATAAAACATCAACCAGGCATGGTCTCTGTCAACAAGGAGTCCATTGAGTAATGGGAGAGTCAGGTGAGAAAAGGACCAAGTGCTATATACTGATCAGCTCTGTGATGGGTATATCCTGTACCTTCATCTGATCTCATCTGTCAATCAAACCAAATGAGATTTTCCTTTCATGTTCCTTGGTCCTTTAAGGGGTCTGTTTTTCGTCCCTGGAATGAAATGATCTTTTAAGATTTCCTGGACACCTCTAGCTTGTTTCTGAAGTTTCTACTTAGTTATCAACTATTTTAACCAAGTCCTCTCATTACCCACTTTTTTTTAGTTTCATTATAATATCCAATCTCTCCATCCCAATGTCCTGCTTTCAAATTAGTCTATTGCTCATTCTTATATCCTTTCTGGATCAGTTATAATTAAAGGCCTTCTAACAAAACTTCTTTATCCTTGTAATGAATATTCTTGACTCCTTTTCAAACATGAATATATGCAATTATTCCTTTTCACCTGGTACTTGTCCTGGGTTGCCCACACTGAACCACATTACACTGCTGTGCCAACCGGAACCAATCACTTTTGTAGCTTCAGCCTCAGCTGGGTCCATTGCCCTGCTCAGCAATACACCTTCTGCTTTTCTACACCATTTTCTTAGCATGACTAATATTAGCACCCGAATGAGGCAGATAGCATGTCTTTTCATTTTTGAATCCCCCCAAACTTAGCTTGCTATGTGCTCAAAAATGTGTACAAAATGTCAATTACTATTCTTGAGGATCAGAGAAACTTTGGGGAAGACTTAAAGACACAGAGATAGCAGAACTGTATGACGGTCAGAATCAGCAGTGACCAGGGAAGCATTATGACTTGTGAGCCTTAAGCACTGTTGCTCAGGTGGGCCCACCTCCATAAAAATACTAAAGGTCATATTTTATGACCACATTGGTATAAATACAAAAATAATACAGGCTAAATTAAAATTAAAACATTTTCTTCTACCATAAATTTTGTTTTTCTTCTAATTAAAATAATAAAGTATTTTCATGGGACCTTATAAGCTTTCAGGCCCTTGGCACTGTGCCCACTGTGCCTAATGGGAAAGTTGAGCTTGACCAGGACACTCTGATGTGATGTTGAAGAAAGAAGATGTGGAAATACTCTGGAGAAGCAGATGAAAGTTGCTATCACACAAAATTAGAATGGGAGTAGCCATGGCTAATAAAGTTGCTGAAGATTAGAGTAACCTCTTTTTCTCTTCCCCTTTGAACTATCTTGCCATTCTACTTTGGTTTTACAAACTCACTCATCTTGCCTATAAACAGCAGAGATGTGGGCAAGGGATGGATCTTGGAAGGAAAGGAAGATGAAGGAATGTATGAACAGAGGGTAGAAAGAGGGGGACAGCAAAGGCAGAGGGGCCGAAGGGACCAAATAAATAACGTGTTCTTGTCCATTCTTCTTGAAGGACTTCTATAGATGGAGTGAAGAGCAGGTAATTTGGACTGACAATTTGAAAACAATATAATTTAATTCAGCAAGTTTTTTTTATCATAAAGTTCTCTATTTTAAAATAAAAATAAGGCACATTTTTACTTTGTTAAAGAAAAAAAACAAAGCTACACTTATAACAGTAATACTAAAAAATGAGAGTAATCTTTGACATTTGTGTATCTTAATTACTTAGAAAGCATTCCTATACAACTTTATTTGTGAGGTGACATATATGAAGTAACTGAGATCAAGTGATGACTGTGTGGCAAAGTGCTTTATATAAAGGTACTCTACTGGGCTTGCTCATCTACCCCCTGTGCCAGATGCCAGCATGGAAATGTATGTAGATCTGAGACTAAGAAAAGGTCAATCTTCTTCATATCTACACAGTATTCATAATTCGTGGAACTATTCACCCCAAGATAAACTTTAGAAGAAATATATAAAAAGCTTCCAAAGTTGTTCAGATAAATTTAGGAGTGATAGTTCATGGAATTTTTTGTAACAAGACATCTACTTGTGGAAACATCACTAATCTTTGAGGCAATGAAAAATGAGCTGATTGCCCTAGGGTCCTCCAGAACATATTTGCTGGCTCCAATATCAGAAACTGAGTGATGACCTTGGTGAGCTCTGCAACAGTACCCGTAATAAAGACAGCGTGTCTGCATTCTGGTTTCCTGAAGGAGGAACAACTGTAATTTTTAGATTTGCCTAATATTGAGAAGACTCTTGAGAGTCCCTTGGACTGCAAGGAGATCAAACCAGTCAGTCCTAAAGGAAATCAGTCCTGAAAATTCATTGGAAGGACTGATGCTGAAGCTGAAGCTCCAATACTTTGGCCACCTGATGCGAAGAACTGACTCATTTGAAAAGACCCTGATGCTGGGAAAGATTGAAGGCGGGATGAGAAGGGGATGACAGAGGATGAGATGGTTGGATGACATCACCAACTCAATGGACATGAGTTTGAGCTGGATCCGGGAATTGGTGATGGACAGGGAAACCTGGCATACTGCAGTCCATGGGGTTGCAAAGAGTGGGACATGACTGAGCGACTGAACTCACTGCATATGGAGAAAGGTATGAGGAGTCTCTACTATTTCTAGGCCAATCTTTCTTGATTTTCCCTCTAATCCCCTGTTCCCCAATTCTAATCTCTACCTCCCTCAACTGTGCACTCACCCACAATGTCTTCACCTCCACTGGGGTTCATCATGGTGGTCAGGGCGAGGGCCCCCAGAATCAGAGCTCTGTTCAGGACCATCTTTTTCTCAAGGTGGTCTCAGCAGTGGCTGTTCTGAGTTGCAGAGCAATGATGAGGGCTGAGTTGAGAAGGAATTTTGAAGACACCCAAACCATACTCTGCCAGGTCGGGTTGCAGCCAATCAGAAAAATCCCCTTTAATGACTCCTCAGTTGCTAGATGAAGGCTTTGTACTAAGAGGCCTGAAAAGGACTGGGAAATCCTCTGGTTTTGATACGGCCACCACTCAGAGTGGACCAGAGAGATCTTCCTATGAAAGGAGGGAGGATATTAAATCAGAGTCTTTTCACATGTGTGTAAGCCTGCTCCAACAGGATTTTCTGGATTACAACTCCCCAGAACTCTCCCTTGAGTTGGTCCCCTCCCTGGGAGACCCTGCCACCTCCCCTTCCCCCTGCCTCCATTCTGTGCTGTGCTTAATCTCTCAATCATGTCTGATTCTTTGTGACCCTGTGGACTGTAGCCCACCAGGCTCCTTTGTCCATGAAGATTCTCCAGGCAAGAATACTGGAGTTGATTGTCATGCTCTCCTCCAGGGAATCTTCCCAAACCAGGGATCAAACCCAGGTCTCCCACATTGCAGGCAGATTACAGCTGAGCCACCATGGAAGCCCAGGAATACTGGAGTGGGTAGCCTATGCCTTCTTTGGGGGATCTTCCCCACCCAGGAATTGAACCAGAGTCTCCTGCAGTGCAGGCAGATTCTTTACCAGCTGAGCTACCAGGGAAGCTCAATGCCTCCATATGTAGGTTAACTGTCTTTCTCTTTGCTTCCATAGTGCATATGGAATTCTCTAAATATTGAGCTGACCCAGGGGAATTCTGTTAGTGGCAGCCAAGAAATACCTTTGCCCATTCTCCACCTAGCAGCACTGGTTGGTTGGTCCTGGAAGTGCTTTCTGCCACTGTGGATGACACAGGCTTAGTCTGAATGGAAGCCCCAGTGGTATAACATAAGTGAAACAGACCAGAATAGCATTGAAGGGGCTCCTAAAACAAAACTGCATTCAAACCACACCTTGAAAATTAGGCCAGGAACAAGTGCCAAGATCAAAAAGAGCGTTGTTGTTCAGTCTCCAAGTAATGTCCGACTCTTTGCAATCCCATAGACTGTGGCACAGCAGGCTTCCTGTCCCTCACCATCTCCTGACGTTTGCCCAAGTTCATGTCTCTTGAACCCACTCACCCAACTCATCCACCCCTAGCCCACTCCAGCTGCCATCAGTCTCCTGATAAAAAATCAGAGTTCACCTGACTTCCAGCCACACCCTAGGTGTTGTGACATGCAAGGCATCTCTTAATATAGTCCAAACTGACACATCCATACTTATTAGAGACTGATTCCTCAACTCTTAGAGTGATCCAGACCTGTGGACACTATTTACCCAAGACTCTATCTTGTGTTTATTTCTTCTACAAATCAACGCCAGGGAATCAACATTATTCATTATGAGGGAGAGCTTGAAGTAGTAGACAGCTTTGAGACAGTGAAGCTTTGAATAAAAGAAGCTTACTATGCCATGAAGATCAAGTTGCTGTTGTTGTTCAGTCACTAAGTTGTGTCCGATTCTTTGCGACCCCGTGAACTGAAGCATGGCAGGCTCCTCTGTCTTCCACTATCTCCTGGAGTTTGCTCAAATTCATGTCCATTGAGTCAGTGATGGCATCTAACCATCTCATCCTCTGACCCTGCTTCTCCTTTTGCCTTCAATCTTTCCCAGCTTGAGGGTCTTTTCCAATGAGTTGACTCTTCACATAAGGTGGCCAAAGTATTGGAGCTTCAGCTTCAGGATCAGTCCTTCCAATGAGTATTCAGGGTTGATTTCTTTAGAATTGGGTGACCACCAGCTAAAATAAAATATCTGAACAGGTTCCAAAGTTTCCTAACATAATAGCCAAAATGTCCAGGATGTAATAAAATGTCACTCTTGTCATACCAAGAATCAGAAAGAGAACCTTGAATGAGAAACAACAGTCAACTGATACCAAGACAGGTCAGATGTTGGAAATGTCTGAGAAGAAATTTAAAACATCCATCACAAAATGCTTTGATCAGCAATTATAAATTATCTCAAAACAAATGAAAATAATAGAAAATTTAAGTAAAGAAAAGTTATAAAAAAGAACCAAGTGAAAGCTACATAACTAAAAATTAAATAAAATAATTGTCAAAAAGATTCAATAGTAGACTGGAGACAACAGAGAACAGAATCAGTGAGAACAGTGAACTTGAGGACAGATTAATAGAATTTACTCAATTTGAGCCATAGAGAGAAAACAGACTAAAAAATATGAACAGAGACTCTGAGACGTATGGAGTAATAGCAGAATATCTAATATTTTAATCATCAGCATCCAAGAGAAGGAAAAGGTGTAGTGTTGAAAAGTATTCAAAAAAATAATGGCAGAAAAATCCCCAAATTTGGATAAAGACATAAGAATCCTACAGATTCAAGAATCTAAGTAAAACTCAAATAGGTTATACCTAAAGAAATTCACACCAAGAGATATGGATTATTAAACTCCTGAAATTAAAGGGAAAAAAAGTCTTAAAATTTGTCAGAGAAAAATGATACATTATGATAAGGGAACACCAAATTACATGACAGATGACCACGGATTTGTCACCTGAAGCCACAATGGCCAGACAGATGTGACACAACGTTTTTGAAGTGCTGAAAGTAAAAGAACTGTCAATTGTGAATTATTCTGTATCTGCCAAGACTATCCTTCAGCAATTAAGGGGAAATAAAGACATTTCTAGATAAAAGAAAACTAAGAAAATATTGGTAGTAAATCTCCCGTTTTGGAGGGAAGTTCTCCAAACAGAAAGAAAATGAAAACAGAGGAAAGTTTGGAATTTCAGAACAGAGGGAATGAGTGAATGGGTAGGAATGAATTCTGCCAACATCCAACAAGTTTGGGAGAGGACTCTACAATTTAGATGAGACTTGCAACCTCAGTTTGTGACTTCAATCTGGTGAGACCTTAAGCAGAGAGTCTGGCAAACACTTCTGACCAAGAACACTGGATAATATATGGGTGTTCTTTTAAACTGCTGAGTTTGAGTTAATTTATGGCACTGGCTGAAAATAAATACAACATCTCTTGCTCATTTAAGTTTTACATACTGCACCGTAAGCACTTCAAAAAGAATTATTTTATTGAAGTGTAGTTGGTTTACAATGTTGTGTTATTCCTACTGTACTGCAAAGTGATTCAGTTATATATATATATACACACACATATTCTTTTCCATTATGGTTTAAATACTTTTTTAAAAAGCATAACTAGAAAACTTAATGATTGATATGTGCTTCACATAGTAATTCCTGATTTTTCATGTAACTTGTGGTCGTATTTATGATGACTTTTTTTCCCGCAGAAACTATTGTTTAATTAATTTTTGTTAAACTGTAGTTACTTCACAATATTTTGTTAGTTTCTTGCTGTACAGCAAAGTGAACCAGTTATATGTATACATATATCCACTCTTTTTCAGATTTCGACTTTTTAACATAGAAATACAAAGTTTTAAACATAGAGTTGAACATTATTTTCTCTATAGTTTCTTACTTTTTTTAAATTTAAAATTATCTTAGCACTTTAAATAAAATAAATATTAACTTGTACACATTTTTCTATATTTTGAGTTCCTTCTTATTTTGCATCTGAACTTCTAATCCATCTTAATACCAACCAGGTGTTTGTTCACCTGTAGTCTCTTTTCACTTTCAAGTAATAAACCAATTGACACAATGCCATTTTTAGCATATTTCCCTCACTCTATTGAATTAAAAAATGTACTTTTATTAGGTATACACTACTTTCTGAATTTATCCAACATAAAGGTAGGATAACTTGTTCTGCCTTGAAAGTAGTTCCCAGTGTAGAATTCTTTTAAATAGGCAAGAGTAAATTTCCTTGGATATAATTAAAAAACAGTTCAAATCTTTATTCTAGTCTCTTGAGGAATGTCAAATTTGAATTGCATTTCTAACACCAAGAAGCATGGCTAAAAAAAAAAAAAAAGAAGCATGGCTTTAAGTTCTTTTCAAATATTGTCTTTCCCTAAAATCTCACACTAGAATTTCTTCATTCACCACTATTTCCTCACCACCATGCTGCTTTCATTTCCATTCCACCTCTAGGTGTCATGTTGATCAAGCATATCTCAAAAGTCTCTCAAAACACTTGTCTCCTGACCTCTCATACCCCACTAACTTCCAGTCCCCATGAGCTACTGCCCTTTACCTGACAGACCAGGATTGATTACAAGGGTGTGGGGTGGGTCCTTTTGTGCCATGAAAAAGTGGAGAACACAGCCTATAATGTGAAAGTTTCTGTTTCCCACCTTAAAATTTTCTCACAGGACTAATTGCTTCCTAGAAATATGGTAAATAAATTCTCAATCTCATTAGTCTTAATGTAATTCAGTACAGTCAATTTTATTCCACAGTTGTCTTTTTTGTAGCTGTACAAACATACTTTTAGACTTTTAAACAATACTTTTAAGCAATATTTTTAAACAATACTCTATTGTTTAACTTTATAATCACTTGTACACATCTACAGAAAAACTTGGGGTTCCTAGATGGCACAGTGGTCAGATATCTGCCTGCCAGTGCATGAGATACAAGAGATACGGGTTTGATGCCTGGGTCAGGAAGGTCCCCTGGAATAGGAAACCACAACCCACTCTAATATTCTTGCCTGGAAAATTCCATGGACAGGGGAGCCTGGTGGGTTACAGTCCATGAGGTCACAAACAGTTAGACATGACTTAACAACTGAGCACAGAGAAACTCATCCCACTTTTCTCATTAACAGCTATTTTTGTACATTTATTATTACTGAAAAAATTAAAACCATTTTACTAAAAATCTATCTTATTGATATTTAGATTAAAATAACTCCAAATCTAAATCTTGTTTGGGAAATTGACAAAAGCTCTCCTGTTCCAGAACATGGTATCTTTCTTTCTTTATTTATTAAACTACTTTCTGTTCAACTCCTGTTCTTTCCTTTGGATTCTAAAAATGGCTGGTAGAGTTTATTACTTTGATATTTTGTACATTTATTGCTCTTCTAAATGAATTGTTTTCTAGGCCAAACTTAGTGGCTTAGTCTGCCAGAGACAAGTGATGCTGCCTTAATAGCTGGAGAGGAAAGTATTTAATGGTTTAACTAAAACACAACTTCTGTAATTTTTTTTAAAGCAATATTTTATATTTGATTACTCTATGGTCAAGTAACCACTCTCTGCCACCAAGGACACCTTTCTCTGCTCCAAGAGCTATGCATGTGATTAAAAAGGAGTCCTCCGTGGTCACTTAGTTATTGTTTCTCTTGTCCTAAGTGTCTGGGCTGCTAGTCTAAAGCCTTTCTGGGCTGCTAACTAAAGCCTTTCTCTCAACTTCATACAGTAACTTTTGATTCACAACTATTTCAAGCTGATCTACAGTATAATAATTTCCCACAACTGAGAAGAATATAGATATATATATTTTGAAGTAATATCAGTACAAGAACATAGGACAGACTGCCCAGATTCAAATATAACTTTCAACAAAATTATCTTTCTATAAGGTGCTTTCAAAATAATAAAAAATTGATTTGATCCATGTAGACTTAGGAGATAATATGTCAATAAAATCCAAAAACTATGTTCTGATTCAGCACATGAGAAGATGAGAGGTCAATGAGGAAAAGGCCCTGCCCTAAAGGATAGAGTATGGAATGGGCAGGGAGGATTGATATGGTCTGAATTCTAGACACATACCCTAGCTGCTAATTTGGCATCATCATCAGCTAGAATGCTTTTGTGACATCCTGTGTTACGTCTCTGAAAAACTTAAGACAAAAATTGAGAGTCATTTCATTGAAACCTGTCCACAGAAACCATTAAACTGGTCATATTCTCCTTTATTTTTCTTCATGTTTTTCTTGGTTTGTTTTAAAATTCAACTTACTTTGAATAACTAATACATGTTCATGACAAAAATTTGGTACAAAGAATCATTATAGTAGAAAAGTTCTCATTTATCTCCCAACCCAAATACAGGGTTATCAACTGTGCCTCTGAGAAGGCAGCCATTGTTAGCACTGGTTATCCTTCCAGGAATATTCTAAATATATACAAACAAAAATCATCTATTCCATCTATTATCTGAATATCTATTATTGATATTAAATAATAACATGTTATTCATTTTGATTTTTCTATTTAACCATTGTTTTCAGATCTGGACCTAAATGTCTGTCTTTTTTTTCTCCCCTCATTTATTTTTATTAGTTGGAGGCTAATTACTTTACAATATTGCAGTGGTTTTGCCATACATTGACATGAATCAGCCATGGGTTTACATGTGTTCCCCATCCCGATCCCCCCTCCCACCTCCCTCTCCACCCGATTCCTCTGGATCTTCCCAGTGCATCAGGCCCGAGCACTTATCTCATGTGTCCAACCTGGGCTGGTGATCTGTTTCACCCTAGATAATATACATGTTTCAATGCTGTTCTCTCGAAGCATCCCACCCTCGCCTTCTCCCACAGAGTCCAAAATTCTGTTCTGTACATCTGTGTCTCTTTTTCTGTTTTGCATAGAGGGTTATCATTACCATCTTTCTAAGTTCCATATATACGCGTTAGTATACTGTATTGGTCTTTATCTTTCTGGCTTACTTCACTCTGTAGAATGGGCTCTAGTTTCATCCATCTCATTAGAACTGATTCAAACGAATTCTTTTTAATGACTGAGTAATATTCCATGGTGTATATGTACCAAAGCTTCCTTATCCATTCATCTGCTGATGGGCATCTAGGTTGCTTCCATGTCCTGGCTATTATAAACAGTGCTGTGATGAACATTGGGGTGCACGTGTCTCTTTCAGATCTGGTTTCCTCAGTGTGTATGCCCAGAAGTGGGATTGCTGGGTCATATGGCAGTTCTATTTCCAGTGTTTTAAGAAATCTCCACACTGTTCTCCATAGCGGCTGTACTAGTTTGCATTCCCACCAACAGTGTAAGAGGGTTCCCTTTTCTCCACACCCTCTCCAGCATTTATTGCTTGTAGACTTTTGGATAGCAGCCATCCTGACTGGCATGTAATGGTACCTCATTGTGGTTTTGATTTGCATTTCTCTGATAATGAGTGATGTTGAGCATCTTTTCATGTGTTTGTTAGCCATCTGTATGTCTTCTTTGGAGAAATGTCTGTTTAGTTCTCTGGCCCATTTTTTGATTGGGTCATTTATTTTTCTGGAATTGAGCTGCAGGAGCTGCTTGTATATTTTTGAGATTAATCCTTTGTCTGTTGCTTCATTTGCTATTATTTTCTCCCAATCTGAGGGCTGTCTTTTCACCTTGCTTATAGTTTCCTTTGTTATGCAAAAGCTTTTAAGTTTCATTAGGTCCCATTTGTTTATTTTTGCTTTTATTTCCAATATTCAGGGAGGTGGGTCATAGAGGATCCTGCTGTGATTTATGTTGGAGAGTGTTTTGCCTATGTTTTCCTCTAGGAGTTTTATAGTTTCTGGTCTTACATCTAGATCTTTAATCCATTTTGAGTTTGTTTTTGTGTATGGTGTTAGAAAGTGTTCCAGTTTCATTCTCTTACAAGTGGTTGACCAGTTTTCCCAGCACCACTTGTTAAAGAGGTTGTCTTTTTCCCATTGTATATCCTTGCCTCCTTTGTCAAAGATAAGGTGTCCATAGGTTTGTGGATTTATCTCTGGGCTTTCTATTCTGTTCTATTGATCTATATTTCTGTGTTTGTGCCAGTACCATACTGTCTTGATGACTGTGGCTTTGTAGTACAACCTGAAGTCAGGCAGGTTGATTCCTCCAATTCCATTCTTCTTTCTCAAGATTACTTTGGCTATTCGAGGTTTTTTTTGAAGTTTTGGCCACAGCAATCAGAGCAGAAAAATAAGTAAAAGGAATCCAGATAGGAAAAGAAAAAGTGAAACTCTTGCTGTTTGCAGATGATATGATCCTCTATATAGAAAACCATAAAGACTCTACCAGAAAATTCCTAGAGGTAATCAATGAATATAGTAAGTGTTGCATGATATAAAATTAACACACAGAAACTCCTTGCATTCCTGTACACTAACAATGAGAAAACAGAAAGAGAAATTAAGGAAACAATACCATTCACCATTGCAACAAAAAGAATAAAATACTTAGGAGTATATCTACCTAAAGAAACAAAAGACCTATACATAGAAAACTATAAAACACTGATGAAAGAAATCAAAGAGGACACAAACAGATGGAGAAATATACCCTGTTCATGGATTGGAAGAATCAATATTGTCAAAATGGTTATACTACCCAAAGCAATCTATAGATTCAATGCAATCCCTATCAAGCTACCAACGGTATTTTTCACAGAACTAGAACAAATAATTTCACAATATGTATGGAAATAAATATCTGTCTTATTTTTTTTTTTACATCTGTCTTATTTTGAAAATAGCCACTTGGTCATCTGATAGCAATAAGCAGTCATGTAGTTTTCTATCTTTGTTCTTCTTCTTCTTCTTTTTTTTTAATCTCTGTTCTTTTAAACAGTGGTGCAATGAATAACTTTATACATTCACTAATTAATACATCTTAAAGAGCATATGAAGGGTAATTTATTAGAAGTAAAATTGCTAGGTTAGAGACTTCATATTTATAATTTTGGTCATTGGTGCCAAATTTTCCTCCATTTGCAACTCATCATCAATGTATGAGAGTTTATTATTACACTTCTTGAGATTTGCTTATTTTATATGTAAAAATTGATGTCCTCAACTTTCCCCTCTACATTAATTAGAGTGGGTCCTACCTACTGCTGTAACAAATTCATGAATGTATGATGGTTTCAAATACAGAAGTTTATATCTCACTAGGTAACAACAGGCAATTGATGATGATGATTAGTAACTCTCCTCTAGGTAGCGGTTCAGGGATCCAGGCTCCCATACTTCAACATGTCTCCTTCCATCTTTAAATGAAAACTAACACCTCAATTTTTTCCTCAAGAGGAGATGTCAGGAAAGGTGGACAATTGTGATCTAGAAGGCTAAAAGAAGGAGGTTAGTGAGATTTGCTACAGTGTCCACTGCTATAATTAACTATGTGACTGTAAGCAACCTTTATCGTGGCTCTCTTTTACAAGCCATTCTTGATTCCCCCCATCCTATGAATTTAGTTTAGATTATTTTTCTGACTTGATTATAGAGGCTCAGTTCAGTTCAGTTCAGTTGCTCTGTCGTGTCCAACTCTTTGCAACCCCATGAATCGCAGCACGCCAGGCCTCTCTGTCCATCACCAACTCCCGGAGTTTACTCAAACTCATGCTCATGGAGTCAGTGATGCATCCATCTATCTCATCCTCTGTCATCCCCTTCTCCTCCTGCCCCCAATTCCTCCCAGCATCAGGGTCTTTTCCAACGAGTCAACTCTTCGCATGAGGTGGCCAAAGTACTGGAGTTTCAGCTTCAGCATCAGTCCTTCCAAAAACACCCAGGACTGATCTCCTTCAGGATGGACTGGTTGGATCTCCTTGCAGTCTAAGGGACTCTCAAGAGTCTTCTCCAACACCATAGTTCAAAAGCATCAATTTTTCAGTGCTCAACTTTCTTCACAGTCCAACTCTTACATCCATACATGACCACTGGAAAACCCATAGCCTTGACCAGAAGGACCTTTGTTGGCAAAGTAATGTCTCTGCTTTTTAATATGCTATCTAGGTTGGTCATAACTTTCCTTCCAAGGAGCAAGCATCTTTGAATTTCATGGCTGCAATCACCATCTGCAGTGATTATGGAGCCCCCAAAAATAAAGTCTGTCACTGTTTCCACTATTTCCCCATCTATTTCCCATGAAGTGATGGGACCAGATGCCATGATCTTAGTTTTCTGAATGTTGAGCTTTAAGCCAACTTTTTCACTCTCCTCTTTCACTTCCATCAAGAGACTTTTTAGTTCCTCTTCACTTTCTGCCATAAGGGTGGTGTCATCTGCATATCTGAGGTTATTGATATTTCTCCCGGCAATCTTGATTCCAGCTTGTGCTTCATCCAGCCCAGCGTTTCTCATGATGTACTCTGCATATAAGTTAAATAAGCAGGGTGGCAATATACAGCCTTGACATACTCCTTTTCTTAATTGGAACCAGTCTGTTGTTCTATGTCCAGTTCTAACTGTTGCTTCCTGACCTGCATACAGGTTTCTCAAGAGGCAGGTCAGGTGGTATGGTATTCCCATCTCTTTCAGAATTTTCCACAGTTTATTGTGATCCACACAGTTGAAGGCTTTGGCTTAGTCAATAAAGCAGAAATAGATGTTTTTCTGGAACTCTCTTGCTTTTTTGATGACCCAATGGATGTTGGCAATTTGATCTCTGGTCCCTCTGCCTTTTCTAAAACCAGTTTGAACATCTGGAAGTTCATGGTTCACGTATTGCTAAAGCCTGGCTTGGAGAATTTTGAACATTACTTTACTAGTGTGTGAGATGAGTGCAACTGTGTGGAAGTTTGAGCATTCTTTGTGATTCCCTTTCTTAGGGATTGGAATGAAAACTGACCTTTTCCAGTCCTGTGGCCACTGCTGAGTTTTCCAAATTTGCTGGCATATTGAGTGCAGCACTTTCACAGCATCATCTTTCAGGATTTGAAATAGGTCAACTGGAATTCCATCACATCCACTAGCTTTGTTCATAGTGATGCTTTCTAAGGCCCACTTGACTTCACATTCCAGGAGGTCTGGCTCTAGGTGAGTGATCACACCATTGTGATTATCTGGGTCGTGAAGAACTTTTTTGTATAGTTCTTCTGTGTATTTTTGCCACCTCTTCTTAATATCTTCTGCTTTTGTTAGGTCCATACCATTTCTGTCCTTTATCAAACCCATCTTTGCATGAAATGTTCCCTTGATATCTCTAATTTTCTTGAGGAGATCTCTAGTCTTTCCCATTCTGTTGTTTTCCTCTATTTCTTTGCATTGATCACTGGGGAAGGCTTTTTTATCTCTCCTGGCTATTCTTTGGAACTCTGCATTCAAATGAGAATATCTTTCCTTTTCTCCTTTGCTTTTTGCTTCTCTTCTTTTCATAGGTATTTGTAAGGCCTCCTCAGAAACCATTTTGCCTTATTGCATTTCTTTTCCATGGGGATGGTCTTGATCCCTCTCTCCTGTACAATGTCATGAACCTCCGTCCATAGTTCATCAGGCTCTCTGTCTATCAGATCTAGTCCTTTAAATCTATTTCTCACTTCTCACTTTCACTGTATAGTCATAAGGGATTTGATTTAGGTCATACCTGAACGGTCTAGTGGTTTTCCTACTTTTTTCAGTTTAAGTCTGAATTTGGCAATGAGGAGTTCATGATCTGAGCCACAGTCAGCTCCTGGTCTTGTTTTTGCAGACTGTATAGAGCTTCTCCATCTTTGGCTGCAAAGAATATAATCAATCTGATTTCGGTGTTGACCATCTGCTGATGTCCGGGTGTTTGCTATGACCAGTGCGTTCTCTTGGCAAAATTCTATTAGCCTTTGCCCTGCTTCATTCCGTACTCCAAGGCCAAATTTGCCCATTACTCCAGGTGTTTCTTGACTTCCTACTTTTGCATTCCAGTCCCCTATAATGAAAAGGACATCTTTTTTGGGTGTTAGTTCTAAAAGGTCTTGTAGGTCTTCGTAGAACCATTCAACTTCAACTTCTTCAGCATTATTGGTTGGGGCATAGGCTTGGATTAGCGTGATGTTGAATGGTTTGCCTTGGAAACAAACAGAGATCATTCTGTCGTTTTTGAGATTGCATCCAAGTACTGCATTTTGGACTCTTTTGTTGACCATGATGGCTACTCCATTTCTTCGAAGGGATTCCTGCTCACAGTAGTAGATATAATGCAGCACTTAAATTCACCCATTCCAGTCCATTTTAGTTTGCTGATTCCTAGAATGTCGACATTCACTCTTGCCATCTCCTGTTTGACCACTTCCAATTTGCCTTGATTCATGGACCTAACATTCCAGGTTCCTATGCAATATTGCTCTTTACAGCATTGGACTTTGCTTCTATCACCAGTCACATCCACAACTGGGTATTGTTTTTGCTTTGGCTCCATCCCTTCATTCTTTCTGGAGTTATTTCTCCACTGATCTCCAGTAGCATATTGGGTACCTACCAACCCAGGGAGTTTCTCTTTCAATATCCTATCATTTTGCCTTTTCATACTGTTCATGGGGTTCTCAAGGCAAGAATACTGAAGTGGTTTGCCATTCCCTTCTCCAGTGGACCACATTCTGTCAGACCTCTCCACCATGAGCCGACCGTCTTGGGTTTCCCCACACGGCATGGCTTAGTTTCATTGAGTTAGACAAGGCTGTGGTCCTGTGATCAGATTGGCTAGTTTTCTGTGATTATGGTTTTAGTGTGTCTGTCCTCTGATGCCCTCTCGCAACACCTACCGTCTTACTTGGGTTTCTCTTACCCTGGACGTGGGGTATCTCTTCACGGCTGCTCCAGCAAAGCGCAGCCGCTGCTCCTTACCTTGGACGAGGGTTATCTTCTCACGGCCACCCCTCCTGACCTTGAACGTGGAGTAGCTCCTCTCAGCCCTCCTGTGCCCACGCAGCCGCTGCTCCCGGGGCATGGGGTAGCTCTTCTGGGCTGCCGCCCCTGATCTCGGGGGTGGGGTAGCTCCTCTCGGGCATGGCCCCTGACCTCAGGCGTGTGACTACCATCCCATAAATGTCTATATTCTTATTTACTCTCCTTTTGTTGGGCTATGATTGTTTTAACATTTGTTGTCAGTCATTATCATACATAAAGGTACTAAAAGACTGTCCGGTAAAATTTATGGGTTGCAAATATATTCCTCTCTGCCCTTATTGTGTGTGAGCAACATGTTTTCTATCACAATTAAGATTCATTTCTCCATTCAGTACATTAACTCCTTTGTTTACCTCTTGGTCCACTGGCATGAGATGGCAGTCATAATCAAATTTTGTTAAAATCTTACTGCGTCATTTTGCAGAAGCATTTCTCTTCCAGGAATCAGGATATCTAAATTGGGAGAGCTGAAGTTTGTAGGAACAGTTAGCATAAATTCCATAACTAGGTTTCATAGTAAGGGGAGTCACTCCATCTTGGTTCACATCTTTAGTTTAAGGCTGATATCACATCTTAGAGGACAGTGTCCTCCAGTCAACCCCGTTCAATCATTCTTTTGTGTAGATACATATTTATAATGGGCCATGTTACCCATTGCCATTATTCTTTTGTTATTAAATGAATTCTGAAAAAAAAAAAAAAAGAATTCTGTGATCTGAGGCAATATTATGGCTGGGTATTATGCCAATAAATATGACATATGCATCTTTGGATGGTAATCCTGGATACACTGTGGGCAAAAATGGTGAACCCATATGCAAAATATATACCAAATCTAGGAAGGAAAAATCACTTTCCCACCAAGGTGGAAGGTTTTGATATAGTCAATCTGTTGCCAGTTAACTTGATCTTCCCAAGGAATGATGCCATATTAAAAGTTCAGTGTCATTCTCTATTTTTGGTATACTGGTATTCAGCTATGCCATTAACTAGATCACCCTTGTTGAGTACAAGTCTATTACTGAGTGCATGTATATCTTTCTTCCCTACTATGATGGCCATGCTATTTATGGGCTCATTGCACAATCACTGCTGTGGCCAAGGAGAGAAGCAAGAGGATGCCCACAGCGTGAGTTGTCCTAGTCACTTTCAAGAATGATCTTTGATGCAGGTGCTTTCTGGTAAGACTTTACATGAAACACATTAAGTCTTACCAGAAAGAATAACACATGAGTGATACTTTGTTATTCATTCATAGAGGTCCACTTATATACTTCTTTCACATTCTTTCTGTCCCAGATCTACTAGGCTTGTTCCTTTTAGAAGTTTGATCACTCAGATGAAATATTCACCATTGCCCAAGAGTGAGTATCTATACCTCAGGCCACATCTCCCGATATTCTAAGGTGGTAACCAACTCCTGAAGAGCCATCATCAAGTGAGGCTGTGATGCAGCAGCAGCAGTCTACTTTCAAATAATGTCACTGTGCAATCCAATCCTTTTGGGAACTGAGTCAGGATTCTTTCTTCCTCCACTAGCTGTTTAAACAAAATTGTCATGATATATAGATGTAGGTTCAGGGAGAGATGATAGCTCAGTAGAAGTAGGTAAGATGTTGGAGCTTAGACTGTCCATTCATTAATGTACCTTGGATCTATTCAAATCTGGTTCCATATATATCACTCTAATTACACAATGAATTGTGGTTGTGTATGCCCGAACCTATGACTCTATGAATCCTATAACATCCAGCATCAAGTCACACATCACACATTCATTTAATATTCTAAGGGCTTATAGAGAAGAAGATGCACACTTGGTTTTATCTTTAGGGGATGTGAGTTCATGTAAACTTACTGTTACAGAAGTTTTCTGGTGATCAAATTTTGGAACATATGGTGTGATAGAAATGATCAAAATTTTGAGCTAGGACTTTCACTTTAGACTGTGACAGAGTAATTAGTCACAGACATTGCATACTGATATAAACGACTAGAAAACAGGAAAAATATATAAGGTGATTGTTTTCAAATTTTGGACATGTCCTATCAGATTGTGATTCCTGTGAGAGAAACATAAGCAAGAGGAACCTGTAATTGGTTTGGATTTCTGCCTGAAGTACCTTTCAAGACATGGCATACAGGAGGAAGACTCAAGCAGAACAGGATGAATTTGATGAGTTGAAGAGAAAGTGATTTGAGTTTGGGAAGGCTAAGAAGGATGGGCTTTGAAGGGCAGATATCAGAGAAAAACAAAAGCTGAAGAAAGAGCTCCAGAAATCTACATGGTGTCCCTTTGAGTCTATAACTTAATATGAAATGGAAATTCATTAACCACAAAGGGACTCTATGTGCTTTCTGATTAAAACTTGAATTCCACTCAGTGTGTGTGTCCTCTAGAAACTCTTCAGGTTACAGCTACTGGATACTCTTTTCTAGACCTTGAATTTTCACCCTATGAATTATTGCCAAGTTCAATGTCGAGGATCCTACCACCCCTGCTATCTTCTAGAAGTTTTATGGTTTCAGGACTTTAGTCTGTTTTGAATTAAGTTTTGAGTATGATGTTCAGTTTTTGCAATACTTTATTGTTGAGACTCTGATTTACCAGTGTATATGTTTGGCTTCCTTTCTTGTAAGTTACTTTTTATTTTTTTGGAGTACTAAAGCAATGATTTATTATACTCAAACAGCAAATAAGCATCAAGAAAGAAAACAAAATGTCAAAATGATATATTCATATCACAATGCCTCGTACAAACATTTTGAAATGTCCAGACACTTCGTTTCTTTTATTATTTTTTTATTTTTAATTTTAATTTTTTTCATTTATTTTTATTAGTTGGAGGCTAATTACTTTACAGTATTGTAGTGGTTTTTTTTTTGCCATACATTGACATGAATCAGCCATGGATTTACATGTGTTCCCCATCCCGATCCCCCTCTCCCACCTCCCTCCCCACCCCATCCCCCTGGGTCTTCCCAGTGCACCAGCCCTGAGCGCTTGTCTCATGCATCCAACCTGGGCTGGCGATCTGTTTCACCCTTGATAGTATACTTGTTTCAACGCTATTCTCTCAGAACATCCCACACTCGCCTTCTCCCACAGAGTCCAAAAGTCTGTTCTGTACATCTGTGTCTCTTTTTCTGTTTTGCATATAGGGTTATCGTTACCATCTTTTAAAATTCCATGTATATGCGTTAGTATACGGTATTGGTGTTTCTTGTAAGTTAATTGACCCATAGAAGCGTCAGTTTAATTCTGGATTTTCTGTTCTGTTTCATTAATCTGTGTCTCTGTTTGTATGCCAGTATCATATATTCTGATTTAACTATAGCAACTAGTCAAGAAGAACTATACTACAAATATAGTTTTTTAAAAAAATATTTATTTACTTATTTGACCGTGTTGGGTCTCTATTGTGTCACACATGATATTTTGTTGCAGCTTATGGACTCTCTAGTTGTGACCCATGGAATCAGCGAGTGGTATGAAGGCTTAGTTGCTCTGAAGTATGTGGGATTTTAGTTCCCTGACCACGGATTGAGTTTAAGGCCTCAGCATTAAAGGTGGATTCCTAACCACTGGACCACCAGGGAAATCCCTATAAATATACTAGTAGTTTTGAAATATAGTTTGAAATTAGGAGCATATGATGCCTCTAGCTTTGTTCTTCTTTCTCTAGATGCTTTGACTATTTGGGGTCTTTGTGGTTCTGTACAAAGTTTAGAATTATTTCTTCTATATGCTTGGAAAATGCCATTAGAATTTTGATAGTGATTGCATTGAATTAGGTAGATTGCTTTGGGTAGTATGGACATTTTAACAATATTAATTCTTCCAATCCATGAACATAGATTGTCTTTCCAATTATTTGTGTCTTCCTCAATTTCTTTTATCAATGTTTTATTGTTTTCAGTGTATGAGTCGTACATCGCCTTGGTTAAATTAATTCCTTGATTATTTTATTTTTTGAATGAAATTATAAATGGGCTTGTTTTCTTAAGTTCTCTTTCTAATAGTTTGTTATTAGTATATATAAATGCATAGATTTCTGTATATTGATTTTGCAACCTCCAACTTTACTGAATTTATTAATTAGTTCTGATACCTTGTGGCTCAACTGGTAAAGAATCAGCCTGCAGACCTGGATTTGATCCCTGGGTTGGGAAAATCCCCTGGAGAAGGCAAAGGCTCTGGCCTAGAGAATTCCATGGACTGTGTAGTCCATGGGGTCGCAAAGAGTTGGACACGACTGAGCAACTTTCACTTTCATTTTGGGATTTTCTATATACAATATCATGTGACATGCAAATTAGCAATGGTTTTATTTCTCCCTTTCTAATTGGAAAGCTTTTTATTTATTTTTATTGACTAATTGCTATAACTATGACTTCCAATACTAAGCTAAATAAAAACGGTGAGAGTACATATCTTTGCCTTATTCCCGATCTTAGAGGAAAAGCTTTAAACTTTTTGCCATTGAGTATGAAGTTAGCTGTGGGCTTGTCATAAATGGTCTTTATGTTGAGGCACATTCCCTCTACACAGACTTTGCTTAGCATTTTTATCAAAAATGGGTGTTGAATTTTGTCAAAATCTTTTTCTGCTTCTAGTAAAATGATTTTGCTTTTATCTTCTGTTTTGTTAATTGTTGAAACTTACATTTCTGAAATATATCCTGCTTGTCCTGGTGTATGAAGCTTTTAATGCACTGTTGAATTTAGTTTGCTACTATTCTTTTGAGGGGTTTTGGATCTATGCTTACCAGGGATGTTGTCCTGTAATTTTCTTTTCTTGTGTTGTCCTTGTCTAGTTTTAGTGTCAGTGTAATGGTGGTCTCATAAAATGTTTTGGAAGTGTTCACCCTTCTATTTTTTGAAAGAGTTTTAATAGAAGTAATATAGATTCTTTCTTGAATGTTTAGTGAAATTCATCAGTGAACATCCAGTCCTGGACTTTTTTTTGTTGGGAGGTTTTAAATTACTGAACTAATCTATTTATTACTAATTGGTTTTTCATATTTTTTAAATCCTTCATGATTCAGGCTTGGAAGGTTGTCCATTTCTAGGAATTTATCCATTTTTTCTACATTCTCCTATTCATTGGCATAAAATTGTAGTATTTTCTTTTATCCTTTACATTCTTGGTATCAGTTGTAACTTCTTTTTCTTTTCTGATTTTATTTGAAACTTCTTTCTTTTTCTCTATAAGTCTAGCTAAAGGTTTGTCAGTTTTGTTTATTATTTCAAAGAAATAGCTTTTAGTTTCGTTGATCTTTCTATTGCCTTTTAGTCTCTATTTTCTTTATTTCTGCTCTGATCCTTGTTATTTTCTTTTTTATAGCACCTTTGAGCTTTGTTTATTCTTTTTCTAGTTCCTTGAGGTATAAAGTTAGGTTGTTTAGATTTTTCTTTTTTCTTGAGGTGTGCAGTAAAAATGACAATTAACTTTCCTCTGAAAACTTCTACTGTATCCCATACATTTTGGTATATTTTATTTCCAGTTTCACTTATTTGAAAGTTTTAAAAATTTCATTTTTGATCTCCTCATTGACCCATTGGCTGTTCACTAGCATATTATTTAATCTCCACATACATACTTTTTATTTTCCAATTTTCTTCTTGCAATTGATTTCTAGTTTTATATCATTGTGACCAGCAAAATGCTTTGTTTCTGACTGCTTTTTAGTTTCTTTGTTTATCTCTTCTCTTGTTTTTAATCCATTTTGATTGACTTTCTTTAGTAGTATGCCAAAAGTCATTTCTTCCTATCTTTTTGATATTTTCTATAGGTTTTTGCTTTGTGGTTACTAGGAAGCTTGTATGTAACAACTTATAACAGCCTATTTAAATTTGGTAACAACTTAAATTTGAATGTATTCTAAAGCTGTATTTTTTTTATCTCCCACCCCCTGCGCATGTTTTATGCTTTTGATGTGACATTTTACATCTTTTCATCCCTGATTTCTCAACTAATTGTTGTAGTTAGTAATTTTTACTACTTTTGTCTTTTGATCTTTCTGGCTTTTTGAGTGGTGAATCAACTACTTTTACTGTATATTTGCCTTTACTGTTGAGATTTACATTTATAAATTTACACTTGTTTTCTTGTTACTAGTTAGCATCCTGGAGAAGGAACTGGCAACCCACTCCAGTATTCTTGCCTGAAGAATCCTGTGGATGGAGGAGCCTGGTGGGCTGCTGTCCATAGGGTCGCACAGAGTCGGACACGACTGAAGCGACTTAGCATGCACGCATGCATTGGAGAAGGAAATGGCAACCCACTCTGGTATTCTTGCCTGGAGAATTCCAGGGACAGAGGAGCCTGGTGGGCTGCTGTCTATGGGGTTGCACAGAGGCAGACACGACTGAAGTGACTTAGCAGCAGCAGCAGCAGTTAGCATCCATTGTTTTTAACTTAAAGAAGTCTTTATTTGTGTGTAATGCCAATTTAGTTCTGATGAAATCCTTCAGCTTTACTTGTCTGGAAAACTCTTTCAGTTCAGTTCAGTCGCTCAATCGTGTCTGACTCTGCTGCCTCATGAATCGCAGCACACCAGGCCTCCCTGTCCATCACCAACTCCCGGAGCTTACTCAAATCCATGTCCACTGAGTCGGTGATGCTATCCAGCCATCTCATCCTCTGTTGTCCCCTTCTCTTCCTGCCGCTAATCCCTCCCAGAATCAGGGTCCTTTCCAATGAGTCAACTCTTTGCGTGAGGTGGCCAAAGTATTGGAGTTTCAGCTTCAGCATCAGTCCTTCCAGTGAACTCCCAGGACTGATTTCCTTTAGGATGGACTGGTTGGATTTCTTTGCAGTCCAAGGGACTCTCAAGAGTCTTCTCCAACACCACAATTCAAAAGCATCAATTTTTTGGCGCTCAGCTTTCTTCACGGTCCAACTCTCACATCCATACATGACTGCTGGAAAAACCATAGCCTTTGTTGGCAGGAAAACTCTTTACCACTCTTCAATCCTGAATGACAGTATGACAATGGCCAGGTAAAGCATTCTTGGTTGAATATTTTTTTTTTTCTTTCAGCACTTCGAATAAATTTTCACTTCTAGAAAGTTAGTGCTAAAAAATCTGATTGTCTTACGGGGGCTACTTTGTATGTAACTCTCTTTTTTTTTCTTACTGCTTCTGTGATTCTCTCCTTGTCTTTAAATTTTAACATTTTAATTATAATGTGTTTTGGTATGGGTCTCTTAGAACTGATTTATTTAAACTACCAGCTTTCTGGATCTGGATGTCAGCTTTTTCCCCAGGTTAAGGAAGTTTTCAGCTATTTTTTCTTCAATTAAAGTTTCTGTCCCATTCTCTCTTTCTCTCTTCCAGGACTCCTAGAGGCAAATGTTAGTTCGCCTGAGGTTGTCCTGTAAGTTCATTAAGCTGTCTTCACTTTTTTCCTTTTCCTCTTTTTGCTTCTCTGATTAGGGGAGTTGCTCTAGCCTTTCTCCCAGTTCACAGTTTCTTCTGCTTCATCTGTTCTGCTGCTGAACCTCTTGTATGCATTTTTTAGCTTAGGTATTGTATTTCAACTCGGTGTGTTCCATTTAATTTACTTATGTATATATTTTATCTTTTTGTTGAAGTTCTTACTATGATCATCTATTTTACTCCCAAGTTTATAAGCATCTTTTTTTAAAAAGTGTACTTTAAGATGTGAGGGTGTCTTTCCATATTTCTTGTAGGATTTCTTCTTTTTAAAGTGAGCATTATCTTTTTTTTCTGAGATTTTTTTTCTTGTTCTTTCATTTGCAAAACATTCCTCTATTTCTTCATCTTGTTTGAATTTCTATATTGGTTTCTATGCATTAGCTGAAATAGCCACCTCTTCCAGTCTTGAAGTGCTGGCCTTGTGTAGGACATGAACATTAAAATAATGTCATCTTTTCACACAGAAACTTTTCAGTTTATATTGGCTCTCAAATCCTTTTAAAATTACATTTTGTTTAGTCAAGATTTCAGTATTTTAAGGGCTCTTTTGCTAATTTCTCTGGAGGATCAATTCATAAAATTTACAAAATTCAAGCAAAATGTTTTAAAACTATTTATGATGTTTATTATACTCTATATTGAAAGTGTTAGTCACTCAGTCATGTCTGATTCTTCGAGACCCCATGGACTGTCTAAGTGCCTCTGTCCATGGGATTTTCCGGGCAAGAATACCAGAATGGGTTGCCATTCCCTTCTTCTCCAGGGGATCTTCCTGACCCATGGATCAAACCCAAGTCTCCTTCATTGCAGGCAGATTCTTTACCATCTGAGCCACCAAGGAAGTCAATTTATATTAAAAACATTTAAAACAACTTCTGAAGTTATCTGTGAGGTGTAATTGGCCTGTTTTCATTTTGTCTTTACAAATGCATTTGATATAAAGCTTCATGGAAACTGGAGCTGTTTGTTGACAGAAAGAGTGGAGTTCTAGGGATCAAGAGACTAGGGCCTATGGGAGAGCAGGAGGGCCCCAGACATTTGGAGGTCTATGATTCTCAGGCCTCTAGTACACTTCCAAATATGAACTTATGCAAACATCAGGAATAGAAAAATAAAAAGAGTTTAGGGTACATTCATCTTGGCAAATTTACCAAATTGATCATTGGTACATTGGTTCCTCTGTAAACTAGTTGTTGGTAGATTGGGTTCATCGCATTAACTTTTTCTGGATCATTTCTGGATCACAGAAAGTAATCTACAGTCCCTCTGAAAAGGTCTCCTTCACACTGCTTTCAAGGTGGCTTCATGAATGGAAAAGCATGTCATGGCACTCTACTGCTTAAGTTCCTTTTGTTTTTCTTGTTAAGTTGATAAAAATACAGGCAACTTCCAATGGTACCATGATCAAATCTCACAGAGCATAGGGTAGTTGAATCCCATCCTCTAATCATACAAAACCACAGGTTGTGAATGGTCCCTGTCTCCCCAGTCCCAGTCTTGCCAAACTTCTGTGTCTGCACTCAGGTGTGTGTCTCTGCCTGAAATGATCACAGCCTATCTTCTGAGCCAACACTTCCCCTGAGAGCTGCATCCGAAAGCCTTTCTTTCAGCCATGTCATGACCTCTATACCATTAACTCCCCATCCTCATCATCATGAAAAATTACTATTTATGAATTAACTCACAAATAATCAGCACCTCCTAGGTCTGTGTCGCCAATCCTTTCCAAGGGAAGAGAAAATAGCTGAACCAATGCGTATCACTATCAGTTTATAGTTTTAAACATCCCCTGAACTTCGAACACTGCAGTCTTGTCTTTAGTCAATAGTATTTGACATCTTCCTTAGTGGCTGTTGCAAACTTTTGTCTCTTTTATTTTTCACCATGTGTTTCTTCCCTTCAATGTGTGGAATCCTAGAAGGCATGATCTGTGTATTTTCATCTTTGGAACTCAGGACTTTAATTTTGGAGGTGTATAAAAATATTGGTAACTGACAGTAACCATCATCCAGGGTCTGCTGGGGAAGAGGGACAAAAT
The DNA here is from genome assembly GCF_910594005.1 of Cervus elaphus. NCBI lineage: Eukaryota > Metazoa > Chordata > Mammalia > Artiodactyla > Cervidae > Cervus > Cervus elaphus. Next base: position 25,995,040 of record NC_057821.1, read on the forward strand.
TAGTGCAAAGTAAACCGCATAGGTATGTCAGAGCTCCAACACGGAGGACCCCTGATAGTGAGGGTGAGGAATGCAAGCATGTGCCACAGAACAGGGGCTTTTAGATATTTGGCAGAAGTTACAACAAGGAGTGTCTAGCCCCTCTTCCTCTAAATCAAATCAAGATATGTGAAATATGATCCTGAACTCTCAGCTAAAACATCTCTGAAGCCTACAAAGCTGCATTCACTTTCTCTACTTTCATCAATTTATATTAGACTCTATTTGCACTCAGATTTCCACATTTGTGAGTCCACAAAGAAGAGGACCTGAAATTTCTGAGATCTGAAATTTGATTAAAATGGCAATTCTGTGCAAGGGCAGTCAGGCAATTTAGAGAGGGAGAATGCAGTGGATTCATGATCAAATACTCTTAACGTGCTTCCTCCTCTCTGTCTCTCATAATGAGGTAAGAATTAGGGATTGGAAACCATGATGATTTCATCATCTGAACAGAAATGGGAAATGGCAAGATGAACTTTCTTCATTAATGATGTCAGGAAAGATGTTACTGTTTTTGTTCAGTAGCTAAGTCACGTTCAACTCTTTGCAATCCCATGGACTACTGCACACCAGGCTTCCCTGTCCTTCACTGTCTGTCAGAGTTTGCTCAAACTCATGTCCATTGAGTCAGTGATGCCATCCAACCATCTCATCCTCTGTCATCCCCTTCTCCTTCACTTTTTCTCAGCATCAGGATCTTTTCCAATGAATCAGCTCTTCGCATCAGGTGGCCAAAATATTGGAACTTAGCATCAGTTTTAGCATCAGTCCTTCCAATGAATATTCAGGGTTGATTACCTTAAGGATTGACTGGTTTGATCTTGCTGTACAAGGAACTCTCAAGAGTCTTCTCCAGCATCACAACTCGAAGGCATCAATTCTTTGGCACTTGGCCTTCTTTATGGTCAACTGTCACATTTGTACATGACTACTGGAAAAACCATAGCTTTGACTATATGGACCTTTGCTGGAAAAATGATATCTCTGCTTTTAAATATGCTGTCTAGGTTGGTCATAGCTTTTCTTCCAAGGAGCAAGTGTCTTTTAATTTCATGGCTGCAGTTACCATCCACAGTGATTTTGGAGCCCAAGAAAATAAAATCTGTTACTGTTTCCACTTTTTCCCCATCTATGTGCCATGAAGTGATGGGACTGGATGCCATGATCTTCGTTTTTTGAGAGCTGAATTTTAAGCCAGCATTTTCACTCTCCTCTTTCACCTTCATCAAGAAGCTCTTCAGTTCTTCTTCACTTTCTGCTATTAAAGTGGTATTATCTTGCCTTGAGAACCCCATGAACACAATGAAAAGGCAAGAAAGATGAACTTACTACTATTATATTAAAAACTAATGTGTATGTAACTCATCATAGAATGCAGTTGACTTTTACAAATCTTACCTGTGTTCATGAAGTGGTCCTGTGATGTGTGTACTTTTTTCTTCAGATGAAGCGAAACTAAGTCTTTCAGAACTAAAATGGCTTATACATGGTCACTCTGTTACTAATTTGACTCTTCAGTCTGTAAAATGTGATTTTAAAGAGTTAACTTTGTGCAAAGAGAAAGGATTTACTTTATATATATCATGAAAAATTCAAATAACTGGTTACTTAAGTGATCATATAGGGAACATATATGAGTAGGTTTAAAAGGATTTCAAAAACCTTAGGAATAATGGTTTGATAAATTCTTATTAAAGGGAAATAATATTCTGGAGAATTATTTCTAATTATACTGCTACTGGTACTAAGGAGGTCATGGAATCTTCCAAAATATGCAATGTATGCAATATTGTGTCCTGAATTGAATGCAGAATAGGGTCCTGGATGTCTCTTATGGTGACAAAATGATTATTACTTTCACAGTTAACCCCACTGACCAAGTACAGATTCCAAGGCATGCTGACCAGGGAAGATGATTTCTCCCTGAGTTTCCACAGGAAGTAGCACACAGCTTCTGTCTCCCACTCTGAGGGAACAGAGGATGAACCAAGACAGTCTTCCTAGAGTGACCCTGACCCTCATCAATGACTGTTTCTTGATCCTAGCATCTGCTCACAGGGAGTACACACTGCCCTCATGCTAAGCTTCTTGCCTCCACAGGGTGATTCATGTAAATACCTGGAATCAGAATGTTTGTCTGTGTTCTCTCTTCTCAGGCCAGGCAGCAGTGACTGCCCTGAGTAACTCAGTGGAGATAAGGACAGTGCAGAGAACTCTAGAGCATGTAGAGAATGCTCCCTGGCTTGGGGGAAGCAGCAGGCAGAAGTTCAAACCACAGCCGTTGCAAATGAGGTTTTAGCCAATCAGAAAAAGGATTTTAAGCTGACACTATAGTTGCTAGTAGAAAAGTCTGTGTAAAGAGGCCCATGAAATTAGACAATCCCCTGGTCTGACACAGCCTCCACTGCACAGCCCCAGAACAGAGCAGAGGGAATTTCCCCCTTAGGACAGGAGGGAGGGGAAGGGCCAGAAGCCCCTGTTTAATCCCAGGGACCCTGAGATGTAGTCTGAGGGAACTGAGGCACCTTCAAAATCCCTCTCTGATTTTCTTTGTTTTCCCTTCAACTTAATTACTGGTTTGAGTTTGCTGTTTTTCCTTTATGTTTTCATCCACCCTGGAAACCATCCTAGCTCTGGAGCTACCCTGGTCCTGAGTGCACCACTGTAGGTGGAAGCCCAGTGACAGATTCCCAGTCTCAGGTGCCCTGGAACTATGCACCTAATTAAGAATATTGAAATGACTCATTGCCTTCATGTGCCACTAACAGAAACCTCTTGCTGTTGTCTCTTCCTTATTTTGTTTTACCCGGTAAACTCTTGATGTTCTGCTTTTAGATCCTATTCTCTGTTTTGAAAGAGGAACCTAAAATTCAGGAAAGAGTGAGATTAGCGGGAGAGATACTTACTGTCTTGTTTATCAATGTTTTCCAGGCACAGTCTAATTGCTCTATAAACACCTGATACTGCCCCTAGTCATGGGCAAGAGGAGTCTGATAAATAATACATTTATTTAATAAAACACCTTGGTAGTTCTGCTGTTGGGGATTTGATGCTTAGGGCTGGCATAGCACTCTAAGCATCTGTTCCATCATTAACACTATCCAAGCCCCAGGAGGTGCTTCTCCACACCTTTTGCTCTCTGTTCTCAAAACTGAAGGTGACTACCTCTGAATGCTATTAATGCTTGTGGATTGTGGATTGTGCCTTTGCTGACATTAGATGGTACCCCCCTGAGGGGGGATTTGAGCAACTGAAGGGATTTTAAGAGAAAAGTCAAAACTGTCCAAATATTTTCATTCAAAGAGCATAAATGCCATCGATTCTTGTATAATGAAAAATCACTTGCCAGCAAGACTGTTTGTCATTTAAAAAACATTAAAAATTTTTTTTTGGTCATGCCTCGTGGCATGCAGAAGTCTAGTTTTCCAATCAGGGATTGAATCCACATTTTCTGCAGTAGAAGGGCAGAGTCTTAATCACTGGACTGCCAGGTTAGTTCTGGTTGTCATTTTTTTTTTTTTTGGCTTGTTTTCTTGTTTTACATATTATCCCGTTATTGGCAACTGTTACACATGGCAGTTGAAGAATGTCTTGCAATATTAAACAAGTCCTATTACTCTTGAATTTGTATATATGAAGGTTTAGATATAAAATGCATGAAATATGATTCACATTTTATAAAGAGAAGTCTGAGGCAAACAGGTTCTGTATTTTGTTCACTCTCATAAAGTGCATCAATGCTAAAACCATTTCCCTCAAGAATTCTGCTCTCTCCACCACAATGTAATGATCCTCAGAGTGTCCAAGATAATAAAAGTGAACAGCTCTGTGACAATAATTTTCTCTTCTTGAAATATAATCCCCATTTAGTTTCCCCTACCCTAATTTCAAGAATAATAGATTTTAAATAAATATCATACAGATGTCTACTCTTAAATAAATTCTTTTCTTTTTGTTCTTTAAACACCTAAGGCATTCAATCTTCAGATCTTTTACGACTGAGAGAAAATATTCATCCCAATCTGGTGTAATTTGATGAGGACATAGTGCCAGGTATTAGATTAAGAACCTTCAAAAAAAATATCTGCCCAGAAACAGATGAGGTACTTCAGCTGATTGGTTCCTGTCAGCTGATTGGTTTCTTTCCTAGAGACTCTCCAATCCTGCCATACGTGGGAACTCTCATCGGCTTTTATTCTGTGAAATGGGCTCACCAGATCCACTGGATTTGAGCTGTGTTGGCTACCATTACTTCTTCCGTTGTTCTCAATTATGTCTGGGATGGTGGCTCTGCGGATCCCCAGAGGCCTTTGGACAGCAGCTGTGATGGTGACACTGGCGGTGCTGAGCACCCCAGGGACTGAGGGCAGAGACTCTCCACGTAAGTGCAGGGCAGCTGCTCCCGGGAGCCACCACTCTGGGGAGCAGGCTCTGAGGGACGCTTGGGCTGGGATGTGATCTCAGGATACTGTCTTTTATCACACATTTCTTCCCTTTCCCTTTGGGAATAAGAGCTATGTTGCATTCTCATTTCTACCTTCTAATGACAAGGTGAGGACAATTCTTCTCCCACAAGTTTAAGCCTGGGGATGTTATAACAGGGAGGAAGAGATATAGTGTGTATCTACTGCAAGTGCTGGGACAAAGTGACAATGGGTATTTTTTTTTAAAGATGTGAATTTCTCCAAAGATGACACAACAGGATTTCTGTCATTTCAAGATTCCCCAAGATCTTGTCTGGACTAAATACTATGGGACCCTGGGTTAGGGATGTTTAGGGCAGCAGTGGTCTCTGTATCTCAGAATTTGAGGGAAAAAACTTTACATTCCTGACTCTGAGTCAAGGGTTCGTGGAACTAAAACCTTGGTATTTGAGTGGAGCTGCCTGGGTAACCACAGAATCTTAACTTCAAGATTTATGGTCAAATAATGACTTGAGTGGGACTCAGAGACTTGAGCTGAGGATGGACTGGATTTAGGAGAAAGGAGAACATAAGAAGGGATATATCCCTTCATATATATATATATATATATATATATATATATATATATATATATAGAGAGAGAGAGAGAGAGAGAGAGAGAGAGAGAGAAGGCATTCATTCCAGACACAGGATTAGTATCTTTATATAAATTCTCTCTCAATCTTCCTAAAAGCCACATGTTTAGGTTTAACTGGAAGCTAATTTGAAAGTCTGTAGTCTTTCCATGAATAACTGTCCTTTTTAGGACTGGGGTGGTGCTGCTTCTTCTAACGCCAAGGTAGTGCAGGGGTGGCAGAAACTCAGAGTAAACCGAGGCATGGGAAGAAAGGCATTTTACCAGGGACCAAGAGAATATGCCTGTCAGGATGAGGACAAGCTTCATTCTCCACCTCTTTCCTTGTTCCTGTGAACTCTTGTGCTTATGTGGATACTCGTTTGTCTCTGAAGTTCCCAGGATTTCGGGGATGGGGTGGGGCGGGGGCTGTGATGAGATTTCTGATGAGAACCTCTAAGTACAGACATGCATGTAAAACTAATCAGACTGCCCTCCTTACTTGGTTCTTAGTCTCAGCAGGGATCACAGGGCCACCTCAGTGACAGATCCCCTTACTGGAAGGCCGTCCTGGAAGCCCTCAGAGGGGGTGGGAGGCGTGGGGAAGAGCTGTCTGGAGGGTCATGGGCTGGAGCAGGCGGCGCAGGGCTGGGCTGGGCTAGGAACCCAAGATTAAGTGGCCGGTTTCAGGTTTTTGTTACCCAACTGGCGATCTTCCCAGGTGGCTCAATGGTAAAGAGTCCCCCTGTCAATGCAGGAGACGCAGGAAATGTGGGTTCCATCCCTGGGTCAGGAATATCCCCTGGAGAGGGGAATGGTAACCCACTCCAGTATTCTTGACTGGAGAATCCCCATGGACAGAGGAACCTGGCAGGCTACAGTCCATGGGGTTACAAAGAGTTGGACAGGACTTAGCACCCTGGCCAACTGATGGAGGCGGACCGCTTCCTGCCCTGCCTGCCTGGTGGCCGCCAGGTGGGGCTACGGGGCTGAGGCCTGACTGAGCAGCTGTCTCCCCACAGATGATACCGTGGTCCACTTTATGGGCCAGTGTTACTTCATTAACAGCACGGAGCGGGTGCGGTATGTGACCAGATACATCTACAACCAGGAGGAGACCGCGTACTACGACAGCGAAGTGGGAGAGTACCGGGGTGTGACCCCAATAGGGCAGTATTCGGCTAAATACTGGAATAGCCAGAAAGATATCCTGGAGCGGACGCGGGCGGAGCTGGACACGGTGTGTAGACACAATTACCAGCTGGAGGTCATCACGTCCTTGCAGCACCAAGGTGAGCGACTGCTGCCCTCTGATGGATTGGCCCTCTGCCCCAGATTCCGAGCAGGGAGGGGGCGAGGGTCCACCAGGGTGGGATCCCCAGGTTCACGGAGGGCACAGTCAGGTAGGGCGTCCTGTGCAGTGGTCCCACCCTGGTGGCCTGGTCCTAGGCTGTTGTTTCAACTACGCACCATCCGCCCCGCCTCGTGCCTTCAGCGTGTTTACTTTCTGAAGTTTGACAGCTCCGCCTGGTTAGGGCTGCTCCATGGCTGTACTTGGAGCACCCTGCACACGTGATGATAAATTACAGCGTGAAAGAATATATTTTCACTTTTTGGTTTCAAATCGTTATTTGTCTCAACCCTGCTTTCTTAAATGGATATCACTATATCACTCTTCCTGCATCTCTTTCAACCAGTTCAGTTGAGTTCATTTCAGTCGCTCAGTCGTGTCCGACTCTTTGCGACCCCATGAATCGCAGCAGGCCAGGCCTCCCCTTCCATCACTAACTCCTGGAGTTCACACAAACTCATGCCCATCGAGTCAGTGATGCCATCCAGCCATCTCATCCTCTGTTGTCCCCTTCTCCTCCTGCCCTCAATCTTTCCCAGCATCAGGGTCTTTTCCAATGAGTCAACTCTTCGCATCAGGTGGCCAAAGTATTGGAGTTTCAGCTTCAACATCAGTCCTTCCAGAGAACACCCAGGACTGATCTCCTTTAGGATGGGCTGGTTGGATCTCCTTGTAGTCCAAGGGACTCTCAAGAGTCTTCTCCAACCCCACAGTTCAAAAGCATCGATTCTTTTGTGTTCAGCTTTCTTTATAGTCCAACTCTCACATCCATACATGACTACTGGAAAAACCACAGCCTTGACTAGGCGGACCTTTGTTGACAAAGTAATGTCTCTGCTTTTTAATATGCTGTCTAGGTTGGTCATAACTTTTCTTCCAAGGAGTAAGCATCTTTTAATTTCATGGCTGCAGCCCCCATCTGCATTGATTTTGGAGCCCAAAAAATAAAGCCAGCCACTGTTTCCACTGTTTCCCCATCTATTTGCCATGAAGTGATGGGACCAGATGCTATGATGTTAGTTTTCTGAGTGTTGAGCTTTAAGTCAACTTTTTCACTGTCCTCTTTCAGTTTCATCAGGAGGCTCTTTAGTTCTTCTTCACTTTCTGCCATAATGGTGGTGTCATCTTTTGGCCTAAACCTTGCCTATCCTCTCTCCCCTGTCCCCTCCCCCTAATTATCACCATCCACATCAGAGGTAGACATTCTGAAAGCTAATTACACCCATTTCATGAGCACCTGTTTGTGGACAGTTATCTTACCAAGTATTATCTATATTATGTCACTTAATTTCACAACTACCCTGTGTTTTGGAAATTAGTGCCACTGCTTCATACATGCATAATGAACAATTTCAGTTTTTCACTGTTCTGAAGCCTACCCCAAATACACAACAGTCATCATATTCTTTACTACATGTATGTAAAGTCTAATGGAAGCAAAGCCTCTTTAAAGCCAGTTATGATAAGAAATAACAATATCAGTCTGTTCCTGCCTATTTTCAGTGTTGGTGGGATTAAATGATATATTCAATGGATAGAAAACTCACTGATTAACCCTTAGTCTGATCCCAGTACTATCTCTACATGTTTACATAATTTTTAGCTTACTTTGCACTCTTCATCCTAATGCCACCAAATATATACAATTCTTTTTCATAAAAATTATTCTAATATTGCTTTCTTAAACTTGTGGCCTCCGTTTTCATTTCCAGTTTGTTTGAGATGGACACATTTTATAAGTCCTCATAACTGACCATGACTTCAGTCAGAGTCTGGGAAGGAGAACCTGAAAGTGAAAGTGCTGGTTGCTCAGTCATGTCTGATTCTTTGAGACCCCATGGACTGTAGCCCACCAGGCTCCTCTGTCCATGGAATTCTTCAGGCAAGAATACTGGAGTGGGTAGCCATTCCCTTTTCTGGGGATCTTCCCAATCCAGGGATCAAACCTGGTCTCCTGCATTGCAGGCAGATTCTTTACTGTCTGAGCCACCAGGGAAGCACTATGGAGAACCTGACAAATAGTTAAAAGTCCAAATTCAAAACATGATTCTTTCCAGATGATGGTTCATGAGTGCCATGTTATTGGGGTGACAAGACTGTCTGCTGACCTCAGCAAGTCCCAGTTATACTTTATGTTCAAATGGCACACTCACTAATCCAGGCCAACTTCTGCAAGAATCTCAGAATATTTTCTATAGAGAACGTACATGATAATAATGTTTGATTTCAGAACAAAACAGTTATTCTAAACAGCAAGGGGATGAAGTAGGGTTAGCAACTAGTAGTTAAACTCATTTAAATGTCAAAGAAAATTAGGAGAAAAAGGAAAATGAGAATACAAATGATATATTATCAAATAAAATATACACAAGAAATATTTACTATAGTTTCATACTTAGGGAATGAGGGATATGTGGTAAAATGGCTGCAGAGATAAAGGATAAGATGTGTGAAATAGGTCAGGAGGTGTATTGTATTTGTTTTCAAGGTTTCCTTTATTTTCCTTTAAAAATTGCAAACTTTGAAATAGCATTCCTTTTTTTTTTTTGGTCTCTGTTACTAGATTGCAAGTGCTGTAAATGCAAGGCCACAGTCAATTGTTTATCTTTGGATACTGAGTGCTTATCAAATTTTCATTTGCTGAATCAATGAATAAATAAAATATAGGTACATGTATAATGTGGAGCTAGAAATTTATGCATTTAATAATATAAAATTTTGTGAGGAGTTCTCTGTATTATGGCTTCTGAGCTAAAGTTAGGCTAAAAGCTGAGAGAGATGCTTTGTTGACTAGCAACATGTGAGGAGTGCTCTTGCTGGCAAATTCTGTATTAAAAGTCTGTAACAATTCTGTATTACAGAGGATTATAGATATAGCCTGTTTGAGAAGCTTTGCTTTGTAGGAAGGATGGTCACTGTTCTATTTTTATTGGACATAGAAATGCCTCTACATTCTTAATTCTCAGTCATGTTACTATTCATGGGGACTTAACTAGTGTTGACCACCTCATAGATAGCATGTGAGAATCAAAACAGCTGGATTTTCTCTTGGGGAGAACTGGAACTGATTGGAAACAGTGTCACTGTCCTAGCATGAGTCACCAGAGCTGATCCTGATGGTCCCCGTTGATAGCTGGGTGGTAGGGGGAGGACAAGTCCAGGTTTCATATTTTTATTAAAAAATTTTTGTGAATAGTGGCCTGTAAGGAAATTTGTTGTTCTTTTAGTCGCTAAGTCCTGTCTGACTCTTTTGTGACCCCATGGACTATAGCCCACCAGGCTCCTCTGTTCATGGGATTTCCCAGGCAAGAATACTGGAGTGGGTTGCCATTTCCTTGTCCAGGGGGTCTTCCCAACCCAGGGATTGAACTAGTGTCTCCTGCATTGGCAGGCAGATTCTTTACCACTGAATCACCAGGGAAGCCCCCTGTATAAGGTACTGTTGTTGTTTGGTGGCTGAGTCATATCCGACTCCTTGCAGCTTCATGGACAGCAGCACACCAGGCTTCCCTGTCCTTCACTGTCTGTCAGAGTTTGCTCAAACTCATGTCCACTGAGTTGGTTATGCTATCTATCCATCTCATCCTCTGCTGTCCCCTTTTCCTCTTGCCTTCAATCTTTCCCAGCATCAGGATCTTTTCCAATGAGTTGGCTCTTCCCATCAGGTGGCCAAAGTACTAGAGCTTCAGCTTCAGCATCAGTTCTTCCAATGAATATTCAGGGACAATTTCCTTTAGGATTGTTTGGTTTGATCTCCTTGCAGTCGAAGGGACCCTCAAGAGTCTTCTCCAAAAGAAAAAAAAAAAAAGTCTTCTCCAACACCACAGTTCAAAAGCTTCAATTCTTTAGCTCTCAGCCTTCTTTATGGTCCAACTCTCACATTTGTACATGACTACTGAGAAAACCGTAGTTTTGACTACATGGATCATTGTCAGCAAAGTGAAGTCTCTGCTTTTTAATACTCTGTCTAGGTTTGTTGTAGCTTTCCCTCCAAGGAGTGAGAGTCTTTTAATTTCATGGCTGCAGTCACCATCCACAGTGATTTTGGAGCCCAGGAAAATAAAGTCCATCACTGTTACCACTTTTCTCCCTTCTATTTGCCATGAAGTGATGGGACCAGATGCCTTTACCTTAGTTTTCTGAATGTTGAGCTTTAAGCCAGCTTTTTAGCTCTCCTCTTTCACCCTCATTAAAGAGCTCTTTAGTTCCTCTTCAATTTCTGCCATTAGACTGATATTACCTACATATCTGAGATTGTTGGTACTTCTCCCAGCAGTCTTAATTTCTGCTTGTGATTCATCCAGCCCAGCATTTCCCATGATGTACTCCGCATAAGAGTTAAATAAGCAGGATAACGATATACAGCCTTGTGATACTCTTTTCCCAACTTTGAAATACTCTGTTGTTCCATGTCTGGTTTTAACTTGCTTCTTGACTTGCATACAGGTTTCTCAGGAGACAGGTAAGGTGGTCCATCTTTCCATCTTTTTAAGAATTTCCCACAGTTTGTTGTAATCCACGCGCACAAAGGCTTTAGCATAGTCAATGAAGCAGAAGTACATTTTTTTTTGGAGTTCTCTTGCTTTCTCCATGATCTAAAGAATGTTGGTAATTTGATCTCTGGTTCCTCTGCCTTTTCTAAATCCAGCTTGTACATCTGGCAGTTCTCGGTTCACATACTTCAAAGCCTAGCTTGAAGGATTTTGAGCATAACCTTGCTAGCATGTGAAATAAGCACAATCATATGGTAGGCTGATCATTCTTTGGCATTGCCCTTATTTGGGATTGGAATGAAAACTAACCTTGTCCAGTCCTGTGGCCACTGCTGAGTTTTCCAAATTTACTGGCATATTGAGTACAGCACTTTAATGGCATCATCTTTCAGGATTTGAAATAGTTCAGCTGGAATTCCATCACTTTCACTAGCTTTGTTTGCAGTAATGCTTCCTAAGGCCCACTTGACTTCACACTCTCGTATGTCTGGCTTTAGATGAGTGACCACACCATGATGGTTATCCGGGTCATTAAGACCTCTTATGTATAGTCCTTCTGTGTATTCTTCCTGCTTCTTAATATCTTCTGCTTCTGTTAGATCCTTACTGTTTCTGTCTTTTATTGTGCCATCCTTGCATGAAATGTTCCCTCGGTATCTCCAGTTTTCTTGAAGAGATCTCTGTTTCTTCCCAATTCATTGTTTACCTTTATTTCTTTGCATTATTTACTTAAGAAGACCTTCTTACCTCTCCTTGCTGTTCTCTGGAACTCTGCATTCTGTTGGATATATCTTTCCTTTCCCTCCTTGCCCTACTTTCTCTTCTTTTCTCATTTATTTGTGAAACCTCCTCAGATAACCATTTAACATTCTTGCATTTCTTTTTCTTTGAGGTGATTTTGGTTACTGCCTTCTATGCAGTGTTATGAACCTTTGTAATTCTTCAGCCTCTGTTTCTACCAGACGTAATCCCTTGAATCTATTTGTCACCTCCACTGTATAATCATAAGAATTTGATTTATGTCATACCTGAATTGGACTTCCTTGATGGCTCAGAAGGTAAAGAATCCACCTGCATTGCAGAAGACCTGGGTTCAATCCCTGGGGTGGGAAGATCCCCTGAAGGGGGGCATGGAAACCCACTCCATATTCTTATCTGGAGAATCCCCACAGACAGAAGGGCCTGGCAGAGTATAAACATGGGGTCGCAAAGAGTTGGACATGACTGAGCAACTAAGCACATACCTGAATGACTTAGTGGTTTTCCCTACTTTCTTCAATTTTAGTCTGAATTTGCAATAGGAGCTAATTATCTGAGCCACTTTCAACTCCAGGTGTTGTTTTTGCTGACTGTACACAGCTTCTCCATCCTTAGCGGCAAAGAATATAATCAATCTGATTTCAGTATTGACCATCTGGTGATGTCGATGTGTAGAGTTGTCTCTTGTATTTTTGGAAGGGGGTGTTTGCTATGACCAGTGCATTCTCTTGGCAAAACTGTTAGCCTTTGCCCTGCTTCATTTTGTACTCCAAGGCCAAAGTTGTCTGTTACTCCACATATCTCTTGACTTCCTACTTTTGCATTCCAGTCCCCTGTGATGAATAGGACATCTTTTTTGGGATGTTAGTTCTAGAAGATCTTATAAGTCTTCATAGAACTGGTCAACTTCAGCTTCTTGAGCCTTGGTGGTTGGCACATAGACTTGGGTTACTGTGATGTTGAATGGTTTGTCTTGGAAATGAACCAAGATTGTTCTGTCATTTTTGAGATTACACCCAAGTACTGCATTTCAAACTCTTTTGTGGACTATGAGGGCTACTCTATTTCTTCTAAGGGATTCTTGCCCACCATAGTAGATATATAATTGAAAGGACTGATGCTGAAGCTGAAACTCCAGTACTTTGGCCACCTCATGCGAAGAGCTGACTTATTGGAAAAGACCCTGATGCTGGGAGGGATTGGGGGCAGGAGGAGAAGGGGACAATAGAGGATGAGATGGCTGGATGGCATCACTGACTTGATGGGCATGAGTTTGACTAAACTCCGGGAGCTGGTGATGGACAGGGAGGCCTGGCGTGCTGTGATTCATGGGGTCACAAAGAGTCGGACACAACTGAGCGACTGAACTGAACTGAACTGACTGAATGATCATCTGAATTAAATTCACCCATTTTTGCCTACTTTTTAAATAGTTCACTGATTCCTAAGATATTGATGTTCACTCTTGCATCTCCTGCTTCATTACATCCAATTTACCGTGATTCATGGACCTAGCATTCCAGATTCCTATGCAATATTTTTTTTTTTTTACAACATTAGACTGTACCTATATAGTGTAAATATAGCAATTTGTAATTTTAAAGTAGTTCATTTTTATCAGTTAATATAAACAGAATAGCTCTCATAGAATGATTAGAATTATCTCTTAAGATTCTGAAAAGTAAACTGACTAATATGTTTATTCAAGCAAATAAAGTGGCCAATAAATCCAAGACTTGGAATCTTTCTACTCTAGAACCAAGGAAGGACTCTTCCCTGTGGGGAGATGTGCTGTGCGGTCTCACATCTCACTGTGTCTTTTCCTGTCTGTTCCTCCCTCAGTGGAACCTACAGTGACCATCTCCCCATCCAGGACTGAAGCTCTAAACCACCACAACCTGCTGGTCTGCTCGGTGACAGATTTCTATCCAGGCAAGATCAAGGTTCGGTGGTTCCAGAATGACCGGGAGGAGACAGCCGGAGTTGTGTCCACCCCTCTTATTAGGAATGGGGACTGGACCTTCCAGATCCTCGTGATGCTGGAAATGACCCCCCAGCGAGGAGACGTCTACACCTGCCATGTGGAGCACCCCAGCCTCCAGAGCCCCATCTCGGTGGAGTGGCGTAAGGGCACTTGGTCTCCTTTCATTGTGGGCCCTACAGGACAGGGCAGACAGAGCTTCCTGTGTTTGCTCTATACATCATGGTCCCAGAGTCCAGCCCTGGTAGCTCTTCAGGATTGACTGATGACCAGAGTCTTAAGGTCTAGGGTTAAACAGAAGTGTCCCTGAGGAGCAAGGATCCACTTTTCCCTTCTCCCACCTGCCCACTGTGTCCAAGGACCTACTGGTGTGTCCCTCCCCTGAGGGTGGTCAGAATGGATAACCAGATTCCCCTGGTGCCTCCACCTCCTGTATCTCAGACTGGACTTCAGGCTTCTCAAAGAGACACTGTGGTTTGTGGGGACAAACACTAATACTTAGGCTCTGCTCCCCAGGGGCGCAGTCTGAATCTGCCCAGAGCAAGATCTTGAGTGGTGTTGGGGGCTTCGTGCTGGGTCTGATCTTCCTTGGGCTGGGCCTCATCATCCGTCGCAGGAGTCAGAAGGGTAAGGAACTCTGGGGAAATGGGAAGATGGGCTGTGATTGAGATCCTCTGTTCAGGGAAGCCTCTGTCTCTATATGTAGCTCTTTCCTCCTGACATTGAAAGGAAAGAGGTGAGACTGGTAGTGGGAGGAAATGGAACAATCTAGGGAGACATTGGAGTCTGATTTTATTAGTTGAAAGGTAGCCCTGCCACAGAGGTGACAGGTTGAATTTATTTTAGGGCTTCCTTATAATTCATCATTGTCTCATGGGCTCCTTTCCAAGAGCTTCCTCCATTAAGAGGGTCAGAGCACTTGTTTCCTTTCCTTCTAGCAACAGCTTCATTCATTTGGGGGGATTTTAGCTTAGAGCAGTTAGCAACCTCTGTCTCTAGATGTAGTTCTTTATTTTCTTGGGCTCTAAAATCACTGCAGATAGTGACTGCAGCCAAGTCTTTCTTCCAAAGATGCTCGCTCCTTGGAAGAAAAGCTATGGCAAACCTAGATAGCATATTAAAAAGCAAAGACATCACTTTGCCAACAAAGATCCGTCACGTCAAAGCTATGGTTTTCCCAGTAGTCATGTACAGATGTGAGAGCTGAACCATACAAAAGGCTGAGCACTGAAGAGCTGATGCTTTCAAACTGAGGTGCTGGAGAAGACTCTTGAGAGTCCCTTGGACTGCAAGGAGATCAAACCAGTCAATCTTCAATGAAATCATTGAATATTCATTGGAAGGACTGATGCTGAAGCTGAAGCTCCAGTACTTTGGCCACCTGATGGGAAGGGCCGACTCACTGGAAATGATACTGATGCTGGGAAAGATTGAAGGCAGGAAGAGAAGGGGATGACAGAGGATGAGATGGTTGGATGGCATCACTGATTCAATGGACATGCATGAGTTTGAGTTAACTCCGGGAAATAGTGAAGGACAGGGAAGCCTGGTGTGCTGCAGTCCATGGGGTCACAAAGAGTTGGACACGACTGAGGGACTGAACAGCAGTTAGAGCATTATGGCCAATGCATACAGAGGAAATATATTTCCCATTAAGTTGTGTATCCCATTTCCCTTTAGGGTGAATGAAGCACTTGCTGTTTGTGTTATGAGACCTTTTGTAGGAGCTTTTGTAGTGGGCCTCTGCACCAGGTGCTGTATTTCTGCTCTGTGTCACTGGAGGCTATGGGAACAGATAAAAAAGAGAAGGGGTGCGAAGTGAATGTGACTGAACACAGTGGCCTCATTCATGCCCTACTTCCTTCATGGTGATAGCTTACGGTGAACGATGTCGGATTCGTGATCTCCGAAGAAGACTTAGTTCAGGATCAGGGACCAGGCTTGATCACTCAAGAGCTTTTGTGTGGCAGTTTTATTACAGTGAAAAAGGACAGAGAATGCTTCTGATGTAGACATCAGAAGGGGGATGGAGAGTGCCTCCTTCACTAGTCTTATCAGGGCCTTATATACTTTTACCAGGCCCACTCCCACAACATACATCTTAAATTAACAAGATCAGGACTAACAATAGAAAGGTCTTACCAGACCCAGTCCCACAACTGAAGAACTGATGCTTTCGAACTGCGGTGCTGGAGAAGACTCTGGAGAGTCCCTTGGACAGCAAGGAGATCAAACCAGTCAATCTTAAATGAAATCAATCCTGACTATTCATTGGAAGGACTGATGTTGAAATTCCAATGCTTTGGCCACCTGATGGATGGGAAGAGCTGACTCACTGGAAATGACACTGATGCTGGGAAAGACTGAAGGCAGGAAGACAAGGGGATGACAGAGGATGAGATGGTTGGTATCATAAGATAACAAGATTAGTCAGAAAGTTCTTGTTAAGAAGGAAAAACATGTCCTTGAGCAAGATACATTGTTGTTATATAATCATTGGTGCAGAATTTAAGGAAAAACAAGAATTTTGAGCAAGAGGAATTGTTTTGTTGTGTAATCATTAGCTCTGGGCTTAAAGAAAATAATTTATGTGACTAAGACAAAGCAATGTAGGAAAAAACATCTGTCCTTTTCTCCTCCTTTAGAGCCCCGGACCCACTTCTCCTTAGGGCCACAGAGTCCTTATCAATCTACTTACGGATTAACTCTCTCAATGGGATCAAGAGTTAGGGGAAAAAGATTACCCAGTTTCTGTCAGAAGCTCCTGAAGTTGTTCCCCAGAACCAGACCACAACTTTGGTGGCGTCTGTGAAACTTGGAACCACATCTTGGTTGTAGACAGCAGGTACCCACTTTGTGCCACATGTTGGTGGCTACTGCCTGTGGGCATTTATAGTGACTGATGTAAGCTATTAGTGGTGGAAAGCAGGTGATTTATCATTAAATTTACTAAAAAGATTGAAATCTTCATATCTCCCAGAAGAATAACAGCTACTCCACAGCTTCCAGCATGTCTGTGTCAGGCTATAGTGCTGTGTCCTCTTGAGCAGCTTCAGCTTTACAGGGATGTTAGAGGAGGTGCTGATGACATGCCCTGGAGCTCAGCCTTCTCTGATACTGCAGGGATCTGAGAGGAGGTGAGGGAGGGCAGTCTCTCAGGGTGCTGTGTGTGATCACTCTCTCTTCTACAGGGCTCGTGCACTGACTCCTGAGGATGCTTTGATGAGGATTGGTTCTGCTCTTCTGTAATAGCTGCCTCTTCTTGCCCAGAATTCTCAGCTGCCTGTCATCCTGGTCCTCTGAGATCAGGTCCTACCTTGACTCTGACACAGTCACCAGGTCACTTCCTGTGACCCCTGCCTCAAGGATCTGGCTGCTTCTTGCACTGACCCCTGGAGCCTCTGCCAGCTGCATCTACTCAGACCCCAAGAGTTTTCTTGTTCCCATTTTTCCAGAACAGACTGTGAGAGAGAAGTACATTGAAACCATTTGCCTGGTTATAGAGCTTTTTATCATGATTAAACATGATTATGAGTTACCTGTACTCTTAAGCTCCTTAAATGCATGGAGGTAGGAAACCAGAATGAAGGAACACATTTTGAGGTGACCCAGACAATTGGTAACTAGAAGGAGAGGTTATTCCCTGAAGGATACTAGAAGCATCATGGTGTGCCATGTAAGCATGGATAGAAGAGAAATAAAATCAATTCTTCTCTATGTGCATCTTTGTCAATGCAGATGTCTATCTGCATCTCTCTCTGCACTTCTTTTTGCATCTCTATTTTCTGCATCTTGCTCATTACCTCACAGCTTATCTGTGTGTTTGTGTGTATGATCCCATCTCTATTGTATGTTTCTAGAGTGTTTACCAGAGTTTTAATCATTTTCGGAAAGGTTCTGAGTGGCTCAGCTTGGGTAACATGCACACCTCTCAGCAACATCATCTTGCACATGACATGCATAAATCTGGCATTTGCCCAACCCCTTTCTGGAAATAGGGACTGGATTTCCCAGATCCTTGTTACTGAAAATGAATTCCCAGCATGGAGATGTCACATGGAGCATCCCAGCCTCCAGAGCCCCTCACTTTGGAGTTGTATTAAGGGCAGTTTGTTCTTGTGGACCTCACAAGGATGAATGACAAAGGTCCCTCTGGCTTAAGGGTCCCTCACTGAGGGTACCATCTGACAACCATCCCAATCCTTGTCTCCTGCATGGTCACCTGATGGCATTACTGAGCTGGAATTCTCAGAGGATAGAGCTCCTCTTGTCTGTGAATATAATGACCTACTGATTCATGATGACACTCTCTTCCCAGGTGTTAAGAACGTCATCACTATACACTGTGACTCCTTAGACATTGACCCAGTCCAGAAAAATGGTCTTCATCCCAGTCTCTGGGATTTGTTTTTTAAGATGAGTGGCTGGGAGCTTATCTTTGAGGTCATGGATGACTATGCCACTGAGGAGCAAGCATCCTCTTTTCCTTGTTCTCTCAGAAACACACTGTACCTGAGGAAGTAGGCTTTCTTGGGACCTTTATCTCCCAGGCTGTACTGCAGGTCATCATCCAGGGATGTTGTGCAGTGTAAGGACTCCAGTTTTTGCTCCCCAAGGTCATAGTCTGAGTCTTTCCAGACCAAGATGCTGATTGGAGTCAGAGGTTTTGTGCTGATTTTGTCACTTTCCTCAAGGTAGGCATTTCCACTTACATACAATAGGAGTAAAGAGAGAGTAACATCATGGGGAAATTGGGAGGGCTTGTGCTGGGTGTCCAGGGAACCCTTGCCTCTATATGTAGTTCTTTGATTTTGACCCTGCAAAGACAAGAGGCAAGACTGGTGATTGAACCAGGTTCAAAGTTTAGGGATACATTAAGATCTGACCTTTCTAGTTGAAATATAAGACTTATTATAGGAGTGAAAGGTCAGGCATATTCTATGACATTCTTAGAGTGCAACATTGTCTCACAGACCCAGTGCTCAAAGATTCCTTCTTTAATGAGAGGTTGAAGTCTTCTTTCCATCCTTCCAGTACCTCCAGATTTCACTGGGAAATATAATCCTTTACTGAGAATTTAGTTAAAAATAACAAGTACATCTTTTATAAACAAGTTTACTCACAAAACCCTCAAGTCTTGGTAGCCAAGTACATTAAAATGCATGGGTGTACTAGAAAACAACTTGCTTGTCATGAGCTCTTTGTCTTACCTTCAATCATATCAGCCAAGGACAGTAGTGTTCACAAACATTCCATAAGCTTCTGTATATTTCCCAGCCTCCTCTGAAGTTGGGTTGGAGTCATGTGACTGGCACCAGCCAATGAAACTTAAAAGTGAGTATAAGCTCTGCCTGCTTTCCCTACTACTGCAAGCCTGGAAACCATTGCTGAGATGATGGTTTTGCAAGGTGTTAGGAACTCCATAAACTGAACCTCTTGAATGACTGTGGAATTGAGTTGCCTTTAGTGAGTTAAGCCACTGAGATTAAACTTTTACAGCAGTTTAAGATGAGGTGGTTGGATGGCATCACCGACTCAATGGACATGGGTTTGGGTAAACTCCGGCAGTTGGTGATGGACAGGGAAGCCTGGTATGCTGTGGTTCATGGGGTCACAAAGAGTTGGACACAACTGAGCAACTGAACTGAACTGAAGATCTTACTGCAACATCACTTTGTCCTTCCTGACTATACTGAAATGTTTAACTGAAGGAACAGAGTTCACAAGTTGAAAGATGAGTCAGTGGAGTTAATGGAAAATTCTTCAAGAGATGGGAATACGAGACCACTTGACCTGCCTCCTGAGAAACCTGTATACAGGTCAGGAAGCAACAGTTAGAGCTGGACACGGAACAACAGATTGGTTCCAAATAGGAAAAGGAGTACGTCAAGGCTGTATATTGCCACCCTGCTTATTTAACTTATATGCAGAGTACATCATGAGAAACACTGGGCTGGAAGAAGCACAAGCTGGAATCAAGATTGCCAGGAGAAATATCAATAACCTCAGATATGCAGATGACACTACCTTTATGGCAGAAAGTGAAGAAGAACTAAAGAGCCTTTTGATGAAAGTGAAAGAGGAGAGTGAAACAATTGGCTTAAAGCTCAACATTCAGAAAACTAACATCATGGCATCTGGTCCCATCACTTCATGGCAAATAAATGGGGGAAACAGTGGAAACCATGGCTGACTTTATTTTTCTGGGCTCCAAAATCACTGCAGATGGTGATTGCAGCCATGAAATTAAGATGCTTATTCCTTGGAAGTAAAGTTATGACCAACCTAGACAGCATATTAAAAAGCAGAGACATTACTTTGCCAACAAAGGTCCGTCTAGTCAAGGCTATGGTTTTTCCAGTAGTCATGCATGGATGTGAGAGTTGGACTACAAATAAAGCTGAGCACCGAAGAATTGATGCTTTTGAACTGTGGTGTTGGAGAAGACTCCTGAGAGTCCCTTGGACTGCAAGGAGATCCAACCAGTCCATCCTAAAGGATATTAGTCCTGGGTGTTCATTGGGGGGACTGATATTGAAGCTGAAACTCCAAAACTTTGGCCACCTGATGCAGAAAGCTGACTCATTTGAAAGGACCCTAATGCTGGGAAAGATTGAGGGCAGGAGGAGAAGGGGACTACAGAGGATGAGATGATTGAAGGGCATCACCAACACAATGGACATGGGTTTGGGTGGACTCTGGGAGTTGGTGACGGACAGGGAGGCCTGATGTACTGCGGTTCATGGGCTCGCAAAGAGGCAGACATGACTGAGCGACTGAACTGAAGAGGAGGTGATGAATTTTTAAAAATGTTTATTTATTTGTTTGTTTTCTTCCACCTGACAATATAAGTACTCCCAGTGACTAGAACAGTGCTTCTGCAGGTCATGCTGTCCTGATCCACCTAGTCTCCTCCTTTTGGGAATGAAGAGTTTGTTCTTTCAGCTGTTGGGAATGTTCCTGTCTGACAGCCCTCAATTATTTGTTCTCCTTTGGAATTACCTAAGGGGAGGAGAGCTTCCCTGGTAGCTCAGATGGTAAAAGAAACTGCCTGCAATGCAGAAGACCTGGGTTCAATCTCTGGGTGGGGAAGATCTCCTGGAGAGGGAAATGGCAACCCACTGCAGTATTCTAGAGAACTCCGTGAACAGAGGAACCTGGCAGGCTACAGTCCATGGGGTCACA
This sequence comes from Cervus elaphus, assembly GCF_910594005.1. NCBI lineage: Eukaryota > Metazoa > Chordata > Mammalia > Artiodactyla > Cervidae > Cervus > Cervus elaphus. The sequence goes on from NC_057821.1 coordinate 26,015,888, forward strand.
ACGAGTTGGATATGACTGAGTGACTAACACTCACTCACTCAAGGTGAGGAGAACTGTCTCATCCAATTTCATTCCACTTCCCAGGGGAATTCACCTTCGGTGATTGCTCATTGCAGGACTATAAAGGTCCTGAGCCCTGCTAGAACTTGGGTCAACTCTGGAGGGCTCTTGCAGTGTCAGAACTCCTTGTGGGTTATACTGTGGACATTTTTGTGACTGCATAACAGCCCAACTTCTAAAATCATGAGTCATGTAATTCTTCTTTCAGTTTCTATTGTAATTTAAATATATTTGTTTTTGTGTCTTCTTCCCTTAAATATGGACAATGTTTCTCATCCCCCTTCTTAGAAGGTGAAGATATTGGCATAACTATCCTTCCTTTCTCCTCCTTTACTTTTCCACTTGTCAAATGAAGGTGTCTGTACTTTCTAAAATATTGACATTTTACTGTAACAATGATTGTCTCTGGGCCTTGCTATTAGCTTAATCCTAAAAGTTGCAAGTTTTTTTTTTTGTAATCACTTTATAATCATTTATGTGGTCTAGTACCTTGGGCTTCCTGTGGAGCTGTGGTAGTAGAGTCACTTTTCAGTAACATCCTGGATTGAATCCACTGTTTCTTGGTTTCCTCTCCTTTCTATTTTCTGAACAAAAATTTCACTCTACTAAGTCATATTTTTAATTAACATCAGTAAAATTATGTGTGGTAGGATAATTTATATCATTTCATGTCTAACAGTATTTTTATTCTTTTTTTCATGCCTATTAAGATTTTGAAAAAGGTATACTTTTATTAATTGAAAATAATTTTCAATTAGAACCTTCTGATCTTTCTCATTATCTTAATGATAGAAGTATCTGGCAGTCTGACTTTTTGTCTGTTGTCAGTTTGTTTTATTTTTTTTGCCTCCACTAGGATATTTTATGATCTTCTGTTAAAGCTTGAACTTTTGAAAAAATTTTAATGATGTATTTAGGAAATGAGGTTTTTTTCTTTTTTCCCATTAACTTTGCTATATATCTGACAGTCCTCTTTCATGTAGAGTTAATTCCTTTATATCTAGAAAATTTCCCCTTATTATTTGCTTTGGTGATATTCCCCTTTAATTTTCTCTTTCTCTCTCTAGCTTTGTAACGTGATGTAACAGCAACAATAGATTTCATGGGTCTATTTTTTATGTCTTATCTTTTCTACCATACATTACATTTATTTGACTTTTTACGAAGAATTTCAGAGAGATTGTCTTAATTTAATTTTCTAAGTTTTCTACTAATTTTTTCATTTTAACCATCATTACTGCTTTTATATATGTAATAACTTTTCCCTTTTAATACTTCCAATTAGAAAGACTTTAAAGTTTAAACAAGTTTATTTGCTCTTAAATGAACCTCCTCTACTGTTTATGATAATTTTCATTTCATTCTCATCTTCTCTTTCATATTGAAAGATTTTCTCAAACTTTTGCTCTGCCCTCCTTACCCTTGTTCTCCGTATACTATACACCATCTTATTTCATCTCAAGATACATTTCTTCAAATCTTCCTTAAACCCTATCAAATTATACCTGGTGTCTGTGCAATACTCTCCTGTGTTGTCTTTTTATTTTCCATTGTAAATTCTTCAGAGCTTGTGATTACGCCTTTGTGGAATTATTTTATAGTGTACATTTCCTCCCACTGGACTGCACATTCTTTGAAAACAATGAATGTGTCTGTTTTTACATTATTTTAATACACTGAGAACATAGTGGGGTATATATTGCAACACAGGTACTTGGCCATTTTTGCATTATTTATTGAATTAATTATTATATTGACAAAGTTTGGGGATTAATCCAGTCAATAATAAAGGAAATGTTACTTTGCTTTCTTTTGCTATTATTCCTTACTGCATAAATATTCTTTAGGGTTACATTTCTGAGAGTTTCCTGTAGTTTGGATTAGCATTTGTATACTCAAGGTTTCCTCAATGTTGTAAACCTGAGGAAAACTTTAAAAGCCAATGTAACTTCAAAGAGTGTGCTTCTCTGCCTACTTTTATTTTTTTTTTTTTTTACTCTCCCAGAATAATTAAAAAACAAAACAAAACGTGTATTACGGAAAATTTCAGCTCTGTTCAGTGGTAGGGAGAAAAGTATCTGGTATCAATAGTCTAGTTTTAAAATTATCAAGGAACTTCCCTGGTGGTGCAGTGGGTAAGAATCTGCCTGCCAGTGCAGAGGACATGGGTTCAATCCCTGATCTAGGAAGATCCCACTTGCCATGGAGCAATTAAGCCTGGACAAAGCCTGTGTGCCACAACTACTGAACCCGTGCTCTAGAGGCTGGGAGCTGCAACCACTGAGTTCTCATACTTCTGAAGCCCAAGCATTTAGAGCCTGTGCTCTGCAACAAGAGAAGCCACCACAATGAGAAGCCTGAGCACCATGATGAAAGGTAGCCCCCATTCACTACAACTACTGAAAGCCCATCCAGAGCAATGAAGATCCATTACAGCCCCAAAATAAATAAATAGAATTATTATTTTTTTTTTTTTGAAAATTTCAACTTTATTTGGCCAATGTGTCCAATTCCAATATTGTGGTAGAAATGCCTGAAGAACTGTCAACATGTGAATCAGCTCAAGCATCCTTGGCTGTCTCCCAGCCTGGAAAGGAGAATTATTAAGTCATGGGAAATTTTGTAAACCCATCTACTTAAGTTCACATGCAAACTGGATTATTTGGAAGATAATCTCAAAGTTGTATCATTTCATTCATAACATTTTATTATGAAAATATGAAATAAAATGACTTTTTAGAAACACAACTATAATAATGTAATCACTGCACCTAAAATCACATAAATAATTCTTTAATATGTTCAGTGTTCAACTTTTCTGTCTTACAATAATTTTTTAACAGTTGTTTTGTTTGAATATGAATATGAAAAAATCCTGGCATTTAGTTGATATATTTCATTATTTTAATGTACAGTTTTTCTGACCTCTGTTTTTCCTTTCTAATTATTTGCTAAAGGAGTGCAGTTGTTTGTCCAGCTATACTTCCCTTATGCTGGATTTTGTAGGCTGCATCCCTATAATGTAATTCACCATGAGGTTTGTGGTTTGGATTCTAGAAAACGACAGTAACATCAGGTGTTAGCACCTGTTGACTGCTTACTTGGGGTTCCCAGGTGGCTCAGTGGTAAAGAATCTGCCTGCCAATGCAGAGACACAGGAGTCGTGAGTTCTGTCCTTGGGTTGGGAAGATCCCCTGGAGGAGGAAATGGCAACCCACTCCTGTATTCTTGCTTGGAAAATCCCATGGACAGAGGAGCCTGGTGGTCTACAGTCCTTGAGGTCTCATAGAGTTGAACATGACTAAGTATGCACACACTGACTGCTTACTTTGTGCCAGGCTGTGTGTAAAGTGCTTGATTTGTAAAATTAAATCCTTTAAAATCCTTGTTTTGTATGTAGTAGCTACAAACCTGAGATATTTTATGTAATTTTCAATTATGTAAATTGAAAATAGAAGCATATTAAATAATAATAGTCATACTTCATGCATGCAATCTGAAATAATTTAAATAACTCATATAATTGTTCAAAAATCACAAATTTAAACCATCAGGACTGATTACGAGCTTTTTTACAGTAATGTCATGTGGTGATACCACTTTTAACTTTTGACTGACAAAATTAAATATTTGCTCTTATCTTTTAGAATTAGTTTTAGTTTTGCTATTTTAAACTTGGTCTTCCCTGATAGCTCAGTTGGTAAAGAATCTGCCTGCAATGAAGGAGATCCCAGTTCGATTCCTGGGTTGGAAAGATCCGCTGGAGAAGGGATAGGCTGCCCACTCCAGTATTCTTGGGCTTCCCTGGTGGCTCAGCTGGTAAAGAATCTGCCTGCAATGGAAGAGACTTGGGTTCGATCCCTGGGTTGGGAAGATCCCCTGGAGAAGGGAAAGGCTACCCATTTCAATATTCTGGCCTGGAGAATTCCATGGATTACAGTCCATGGGATTGCAAAGAGTCAGACACGACTGAGCGACTTTCACGTTCTTTCTTGCTATTTTAAAACTTATATGAAGACTTCTTGAATAAATCTCTTTAATAAAATTCACTTACCAAAAATTTGCTTCTCTTAGTATGTCCTGGGGAAGGAGTCTGTGAAGGACTGCACTTGTATATTTCTGGGACACTGGTAATACTGACATTCAATATAACTTTATATTACTATGACACACATACATAAATATACAATACTGTCTCCAAAATTATGGGTTATTACCTCATGAGTCGTTGCCATTTACATAACATTTGAAATTCTATTGCCAAAAAAAATTCTCAGCACGTTAATGTATTTTTAGGTAACCTACATTTTTTTCATGCTAAAATTTTTATTTTATACATTTAGGACCATGGTTGATAATATTTTATATTATTGTTTTAAATATATTTATTTTAGAGCAGTTTCAGGTATATAGCAAAATTCGACGGAAAATACAGAGATTTCCCACATATCCCCTGCCCTTACTATGCATAACTTCCCCTTTTATCAACATCTCCTAACAGATAATGTGGTATATTTGTTATGACTGATGGACCTACATTGACACATCATTATCACTTAAAGTCTATAGTTTACGTTAGGGTTCACTCTTGATATTGTACATATTATGGGTTTGGAAAAATGTATAATGACATGGATCTACCACTGTGGTATCATACAGAATAGTTTCACTGTCCTAAAATCCTCTGTGCTTTTACCTACATTTTCATGATGACCTCTGGTTCACATTCCTTGTATTTACTAATTCTTAATCTGTATTTTGAATTATTCTCTTGCTTCTGCCTCACAGGAAGCTTTTAATCTTCCACCTGCTTCTCAAAGTAAGCATGGATAAAGATCTGTTTTATAAAGCATATAAAATAGCTTAACTAAATAATAAAATAAAATAGCTTGGCTAAAACTTTATAAGCATAAGTAAAGTACATACCTTTTATTAGAGAATAAAAATTTAAAATAAAGTATTACAACTTGCCCTAAGAGTTCTTTTAACAACCCCTTGACCAATGATACATCACTGACCATTATATGCTATCTCTCAGCCTCCCTCATTTTGAAGAGGAAAAAATTCTCCAATAACATATGAAAAGAAATTCATCTTTAATTCCATGTTTGAATCTCATAAGTCATTAAAGGACTCAGAGAAACAAAAATGTGTTTCATGTAATATAATCCATTCTTTTAAATAAATTAATTATAAGTATAACTAGCTGTTTTTAAAATGTGTTTGTATACTATGTGTAAAAGATTTCCTACATAACAAGATTATTTAAATCCTGTTAATAACTCTGCAAAGAAAGTATCAATATTATCATTCCCACTTTATGGATATGAAAAAATAAGACTCGTGTTAGATACTTTGCCAGTGTTTTTAAATACTAGCTATAAAGCACTGCGTCCTGGGTTTGGATATAGGTTTCTTTGCTCCAAACTCCGGGCTTCTCAGGTGGCACTAGTGGTAAAGAACCCGCCTGTCAATGGAGGAGTAGCGGGTTCAGACCCTGGGTTGGGAAGATCCCCTGGAGGAGGATGTGGCAACCCACTCCAGTATTCTTGCCTGGAGAATCCCATGGACAGATGAACCTGGTGGACTACAGTCTATCAGGTCGCAAAGGGTTGGACACGACTGAAGCAATTTAGTACGCATGCAGCATGTACCAAATTCTGCTGTATCAGTTACTGTGTTCATATTGTGTCTTTAGTTCCCACTTACATATTAAGCTCACTGATACAGATGACATGGGTAGATACAGTCTCATACATTTCATAGCTCTTTCACAATATCATCTGCAATGCAAAATATGGAATTAGTAACTTCAGAGTGGAAAGACTGAGGCAAGTACCTATAACATTTTCAAGGGCAAAAATGACTTCAAGCCAAGTCACATACACTCCCAAGAGTGAGGTCTTGGTTACACGCAGGAGAGTCAGAGAATGGAGTTTCACTAAGAGGCAGCAACTCTAGAGGCGAATACAGCGCCCATAGCTGCTGCTACATTGCTTCAGCTGTATTGTCCCTCCTGGGATTTCTCCCTTGTAGGTTTATGCTTTCCTTAGCCAGGAGGGGTGAGGGGCAGGGGCTGGGGATATTGGGGTGTTTTGTTGTTCTTCAGGTGCACAACAATGCACAGAGATTCAGTGAAGCAGGCTTAGGCTTATCTTCCTAGAAACATTCTGTAGCCATATTTACACTACTGTCCTGCACATGCCATGTCAGGAAAGAAGACTATGTGGTTTTCTAGCAGGAATTCACATAAGAGATGAGGCAAACTATACCTGTGTCCTTAAATATGTCTGTGGTTGCTACCCCATCCCTTTTCCTGTTGTTACTACCCCATCCCTTTTCCTGTTCCTGTTTCCTGTTTCCTGTTTCTACCCCATCCCTTTTCCTGTTGTTACTAAGGACAAAATATTTGGTCCTTCTCAGATACCTGCTTTATTGTCTTATTCTAATGTTTTCCTAGCAAACTTGCATTTGTTTGCCTGCTTAGATGATTCTTATCTTTTCAAGTGTGAGGAGGGGAGAAGAAAGCTTCTCTTATCACTATTCATTAGTTAAAAATTAAAAGTTTTGGAAACTAATTTTGACTCTTGATACTTTTGAGATTCAAAATTTCTTCCTAACATTCTTCTATCATAACTTTAAAAGTAATATTAAAATGAGTACAAATGAACTTAATGGTCTTTGATTTCTAACAAATCTACACCAGTGGCAGAGGGTATGTATTACTTTCACTGATGTCTAAATTGGGGGGTGGGTGGCAGTGACCAAGAATGGGAACAAAAGGAAGACAGAAATATTAACCTCAGCTAAGATAGCAAAATGGGCTTCTCTGATGGTTCAGTAGTAAAGAATTCACCTGCCAACACAGGAGACACAAGTTCATTTCCTGGATTGAGAAGATTCCCCTGGAGAAGGAGATGGCAACCCACCCTAGTATTCCTGCCTGGGAAATTCCATGGATAGAGGAGCATGGTATGTGGAGTTGCAAAGAGTTGGGCATGACTTAGTGACTAAACAACAACAACAAGATAGCAAAATATTATCAGTTTATACAGGTCACTCCTCTGTTACTGGGTTTGCAACATAATCTGGGAAATGAGATTAAACAGGCTTAAAGTATAAGAGGCCATGGTCCTAGTCAGCCTTGAGTTGAGAGACAGAAAAAAAAAAATCGGTAAAGACCCCATAAAGGGATTTATTGCTTCCATAGATACATTAGCTAAAGGCCATTGGAGAATTAGGTTGCTGAATGGGATAACTCATGGATCCCATAGAAGGTAATAATTGAAAAAAGAAAAAGTACTAGAAGATCAGGGAGAGAATTCTGAGGGTATGTGAGATGATATAGCATCTTAACTCCCAGAGGAAAAAAGTGTGAGGAGGAGTGTAGGAGGAGAGAAAGTATATGATGAATTTGGCCCAAAAATAGTTCAAGGTCATCTGGCATATCCACTCTTCTGGCATATCCACATAGATGGGCAGTGCATCTGCAATAAGACAGACATGAGATCAAGATTGGTGGGTCCTAAGTGGCTTCTGTGCCATCATCTTGCCATTTCCCTATTCTACAACTTTTCAACCACATTTGTTGAAAACAACAACTTCTTCTCACTTTCCCTCCTCCTGTACAGTCTCCAGTTCTTAACACATCTGAATTCTTACCTGCTCTTCTGGAGTGTGACTCACAAGGGCCCCTGGTGTCTGGAAGGGTCACCTGAGTGCAGGCCTTGGATGATGAAGATGGTGCCCACCACGATGCCCATGAGGCCCATGGTCAACCCCAGGGCACAGACCACAGTCTCTGTCAGCTCTGACATAGGGGCTGGAATCTCAGGCTCTGTAAAAGTGAAGTTTTGTGGAAGTCACAATACAGAGTGTTTCTTTGTGTGTATGTGGGATGGGGTGAAGAGGGTTGGTTCTACAGACTTGGGGCATGGAGCTTAGAGAAGGGAATGAGGTCTATAGTTAGAATCCCTTGAAGTTTAAGGTCACGAGGATTAGGGGATAACAAACATGATGTTCTGGACATGACAGAGAAAAGAATGTACCAAAGGGGTGGGAACTCTACATACCCCAGTGTTTGAGCAGTGGCTTATCCAGGCCCCAGTGTTCCACTTTGCAGTCATAAACATCATCATCGGAAGGGAGGAAGGTGAGATACTTGATCTTGAGGAAAGAATAATCACTCTTGATGAGAAAACTGGTCTCAGAAACACCCTCTGTGACTGAGTGCCCATTCCTCAACCATGTGATGTTGATCACAGGGGGAAAGATGTTGTCCACATGACAGATGAGGGTGTTGGGCTGGCCCAGCATCACAGGAGACTTGGAAAACACAGTCACCTCAGGAACCTCTATGGTGAGGAAACAGCACAGATGTGAAATAGGAATAGCTCTGCTGTGATTCTGCATTGCATCCTGGGGGAGCCCTCCCACTGACATTTCCCAGTCTGATAGTGGAAGAGTTCTTGTTTCCCTTCTGCTGGGAGCCAGTATGCACTGCCTCTGATTTATCCCTGTCCTCTTCTTTTTGAGGACCTGCTTCTGGGGTAGAAACTCTATGGGACCTCTCTTTGAAAGAGTCAAAGATTGCATTATGGAAGTAGGGATCATAGAAATATATATTGCACTGGCCAAAAGGTTCATTTGATTTTTTTTCTGTACCATGGTTCTTGTAGTGCTCAGTTGTCTCTAACTTCATTCAAAACAATTTTGTTAGATTGTATCATGACAGCTGTCATTGTTGTTGTCCAATCCCTAAATTGTATCCGACTCTCTGCAATCCTGTGGACTGCAGCACACCAGGCTTCTCTGTCCTTCACTCTCTCCCAGAGTTTGCTCAAATTCATATCCGTTGAGTCAGTGATGCCATCCCACCACCACATCCTCTGTCATCCTCTTTCTCCTCCTGCCCTCAATCTTTCCCAGCATCAGGGTCTTTTCCACTGAGTCAGCTCTTTGCATCAGGTGGCCAAAGTATTGGAGCTTCAGCTTCAGCATCAATCCTTCAAATGAATATTCAGGGTGATTTCCTTTAGGATTTATTGGTTTGATCTCCTCACTGTCCAAGGGATTCTCAAGAACTCTCTTATCAGTGTGCATTTAAAAAACTTATCAAAATTGGTGAATTTTTGTGTAGCCATTTAAATAATGAAGATGGAAGGAAAAAAAAGCAGCATTTTTAACATATTATGCTTGATTATTTCAAGAATGGTAAAAACACAACTGAAATATTTGTGCACCTTATGGAGAAGGTGCTGTGACTGATTGAACATGTCAAAAGTGGTTTGCAAAGTTTTTACTAGAGATTTTTCACTGGACAATGTTCCACAGTTGGGTAGACCAGTTGAAGTTGATAACGATCAAATCAAGATATTAATTGAGAACAATCAACATTATACCATTTGAGAGACAACCGATATACCAGAAATATCCAAATCAAGCTTTGAAAATAATTTGCACCAGCTAGGTTATGTCATTTGTTGCTTTTGATGTTTGGGTTCCATATAAGCAAAAAAAAAAAAAAAAAAAAAAAATCTTGACCATATTTCTGCAAGTGATTCTCTATTTAAATGTAATGAAAACATTCTGTTTTTAAAACAAATTGTGATGGGTAGTGAAAAGTGGGTACTGTATAATAATGTGGAATGGAAGAGATTGTGGGACAAGTGAAATGAACCATCACCAACCACACCAAAGGCCAGTCTTCATCCAAAGAAGGTGATGTTTTGTATATAATGGGATTGGACGATAGCTGTCTATTATGAGCTCCTTTTGGAAAACCAGAGAATTAATCCAACAAGTACTGCTCCCAACTAGACCAACTGAAGTCAGCATTTGAGGAAAAGCAACCAAAATTAGTCAACAGAAAATGCATAATCTTTCATCAGGATAACACAAGACTGAATGTTCCTTTGATGACCAGGCAAAAACAGTTACAGCTTGGCTAAGAAGTTCTGACTCATTGGCCATATTCATCAGACATTGTACCTTCAGATGTTCATTTATTTCAGTTTTTACAAAATTCTTTTAATGGAAAAATTTCAGTTCCCTGGAAGACTGTAAAAGGCACTTCAAACAGTTCTTTGCTCAAAAATAAAAAGCTCTGGGAAGATGAAATTATGAAGTTTGCCTGAAAAATGGCAGAAGGTAGTGCAACAAAATGGAGAACATGTTATTCAATTAAGTTTTTGGTGAAAATGAAATAAATGTCTTTTATTTTTACTTAAAAAACTGAAAGAACCTTTTGGCCAACCTAATGATTTGTAAAATAGGAGAAGATGAGGTTCAACAATTACTGTGAGAAAATCTAGAGACTCCTTGGAAAGGAGTTTTATAAAGTAGTAAAGGGTATATACCCTTAAGGAAGAAGGGAGTGAGGCCTGATATAAAGTGGTAGATCAACAAAGAGGGGCAGAATGGTGAACACATACTATTGGTAGCAGCAGTAGAGTTGGAGAATTCAGTCAGGAAGTCCACGTGAGTTTTCATGATGGCTATGTTTCTCAGCGCAAACTGTGTGTCAAAACTTAAAATTCTGCTAAATAGGGGCAGCTTCCAGACAGTCTCCTTCTTCTCCAGGTCCACATAGAACTGCTCATCTCCATCAAATTCATGGGTGTACTGGCCAGAGGGACCATAAGACTGATATATGGTTATGCCATAGGAACCAACATGGTCAGCTGATTTGGGGTGAGAAGCAGGAAGGTCGAGAAACAGAGAGAAAAAACCTTATTAAACAAAGTGACAGGAGAAATTGACTTTCTTTTTTTTTTTTTTTTCATTTTTAATATGGTTTTTTTTTTTTTTTTTTAATTACTTCACAACATTTCAGTGGGTTTTGTCATACATTGATATGAATCAGCCATAGATTTACACTTATTCCCCATCCCGATCCCCCCTCCCACCTCCCTCTTCACCCGACTCCTCTGGGTCTTCCCAGTGCACCAGGCCCGAGCACTTGTCTGAAATTGACTTTCAAACACTGTGGGCTTCATCTGTGGCACATTCTCTAGATAAAATTCCCGGCACCTGCTTCCTCCCTGCTCAGTGTTTGTAGTTGTTTACTTAGTTAAAAGGCCCTGCAGTGAAGCCTCCTTATCTCTGCAATTCACCTTCTTGACTCCTTTTTCAGACAGTAATATATATCTAACATGGGCTCCCCAGGTGGCTCAGACAGTAAAGAATCCACCTGCAATGTGGGAGACCTGTGTTCAATCCATGGGTTGGGAAGATCCCTTGGAGGAGGGCTGGCAACCCACTCCAGTATTCTTGCCTGGAGAATCCCCATGGATGGAGGATCCTAGCAGGTTGAAGTCCATGCATGCATTGCAAAGAGTTGGACATGACTGAGCGACCAAGCATGAGCACATATGTAATATCCTTTCTGTCTGGTACTTGTCCTGGGCTGCCAGCTGTTGCTGAAGAACATCTCATCACTGGGTCAATTGGAACTAAGTCACTTTTAGTTTCAGCCTCAGATGGATCTCCTGTCCTGCTCAGCAATGGTCCTTCTGCTTCCTGCACCATTTTTTTCTATCACTAATCTGTGCACCCTGTAGATGACAGAAAGCACATCTTTTATTTTTGAAAGTGAAAGTGAAACTAGCTCAGTCTTTTCCGACTCTCTGTGACCTCATGAACTGTAGCCCGCCAGGCTCCTCTGTCCATGAAGTTCTCCAGGCAAGAATACTGGAATGGGTTGCTATTCTCTTCTCCAGGGAATCTTCTTGACCCGGGGATAGAACCCAGGTCTATTGCATTGCAGGCAGATTCTTTACCATCCGGGCCACTAGGGAAGTCTCTTTTATCTTTGAATCCCCCAAATTTAGTTTGCTCTGTGCTATGGCTTTTCCAGTATCATGTATGGAGGTGAGAGTTGGACCATAAGGAAAGCTGAGTACCAAAGAATTGATACCTTTGAACTGTGGTGTTAGAGAAGACCCTTGAGAGTCCCTTGGACTGCAAAGAGATCCAACCAGTCCATCCTAAAGGAAATCAGTCCTGAATATTCATTGGAAGGACTGATGCTGAAGCTGAAGCTCCAATACTTTGGCCACCTGATGTGAAGAAATGATTCATTGGAAAAGACCCTGATGCTGGGAAAGATTGAAGGCAGGAGGAGAAGGAGACAACAGAGGATGAGATGGTTGGATGGCATCACCTACTCGATGGACATGAGTTTGAGCTAGCTCTGGGAGTTGGTGATGGACGGGGAATCCTGGCATGCTGGCATGCAGTCCATGGGGTCGAAAAGAGTCAGACATGACTGAGTGACTGAACTGAGCTGAACTGTGTGCTCGAAAATGTGTATTGAATGTCAAATGAAGTTCTCAAGAATTACAGAGATTTGGGGAAAATCTGACAGACATGAAAGTAGCAGAACCATAAGAAAGTCAGAAGCAGTGGGGACCAGAGGAGCATTATGATTTGTGAGCCGTAAGCACTATTGTTTTTGTAAGTCCCTACTTTTATAAAAATATTAAAAATGTGTTATAAAACCATATTGGTACAAAGAAAAATATAATGAGGTTGGATTAAAAACTAAAATATTTCCCCCAAGCCTAAAGCTTTTCCTTCTAATTTTAAGAGAAAAATAAATTTATGGGGCCCTACAAGCAATGCAGGCTCTCAGCACTGTGCCTATTGTGCCTAAAGTGTAAGTCAAGTCTGACAAGGGCACTTTTGTGTGATGCTGAGGAAATGTGGAAGTGCTCTGGAGAAGCAGGTGAAGCCTTCACTACCACAAAAATTAGAATGGGAGCTGCCATGATTAGTAAAGTTGTTGAAGATTAAACTCCATTTCATTTTCCTTTTGAATGATCTGGCTTTTTACTTTGGTCTTTTACAAACCCACTCTTCCTGTCTATGAAACAACAGAGGTATGAGCCAGGGATGGATCCTGGAAGGAAAGGAGGATAAAGGAATATAAGAAGAGAGGGTGGAAAGAGGGGGACAGCAAAGGCAGAGGGGCCTAAGTCAGTTCAGTCACTCAGTCATGTCCAACTCTTTGCAACCCCATGAACCGCAGCATGCCAGGCGTCCCTGTCCATTACCAACTCCCGCAGCTTGCTTGAACTCATGTCCATCGAGTTGGTGATGCCATCCAACCATCTCATTCTCTGTCATCCCCTTCTCCTCCCATCTCCAATCTTTCCCAGCCTCAGGGTCTTTTCCAAAGAGTCAGTTCTTTGCTTCAGGTGGCCAAAGTATTGGAGTTTCAGTTTCAGCATCAGTCCTTATAATGAATATTCAAGACTGATTTCCTTTAGGATGGACTGGTTGGACCTCTTTGTAGTCCAAGGGACTCTCAAGGGTCTTCTCCAACACCACATTTCAAAAGTATCAATTCTTCAGCACTCAGCTTTCTTTATGGTCCAACTCTCACCTCCACACATGACCGATGGAAAAACCATAGCTTTGACTAGAGGGGTCTAAGGGACTATGTAATTAACTTGTCCTTAATCAGTTTTCCTCTTACAGGTCTTCCTTAGGTGAATTGAAAGATAAGTAATTTGAATTGACAATTTGAGAATAATATAATTTAATTCACCATGTTTTCATCATAAAGTTCTCAATTTTAAAATAAAAATAGAGATATTCTCTACTTTGTTAAAGAAAAATATGAAGATATACTTGTGATACTAGCAATTTAAAAATAAGAATAATCATTGATTTTATGTGTCTTCAATACTTAGAAATCATTTCTACACACTTATTTTATTTGATTATTTGTGAGGTGACATATGCAAACTAAGATTAAATGATGACTGTGTGGTAAAATGCCTTGTGTGAAGGCACTCAGCTGGCCCCGCTCACCCCTCCCCACCTGTGCCAGATGTCAGCATGGAAATGTATGTAGATTTGAGATCAAGAAAAAGGTCATCCTTCTTTGTATCTGCACAGTATTCATAATTCATGAAACTATTTACCTCAAATAAACTCTAGGAGAAATATATAAAAAGCTTCAAAAGTTCTTCAGAGAAACTTAGGAGCAACAGTTCACGAACTTTTCATAACAAAACATCTACTTGTGGAAATATCTCTAGTCTTGGAGGCAATTGTGAATGAATGCCTTAGAACTCTCCAGGACATATTCACTGGATCCAATATCAGAAATTGAGTAATGACCTTGGTGAATTCTGCAACAGCACAGATAGCAAAGAGAGTGGATCTGGACTCTGATTCCTGAAGGAGGAATGACTATAATTTTTAGATTTACTTAATATTGAGAACATTTTAGGAGTCTCTACTATTTCTAGGCCAATCTCATTTTTCCTCTGATTCCCTGTTCCATATCTCTAGTCTCCACATCCTTCAACCGTGCACTCACCTACAATGTCTTCACCTTCACTGGTCCTCATCATGGTGGTCAGGGCAAGGGTTCCCAGAATCAGAGCTCTGTTCAGGACCATCCTCTACTCAGCGTAGTCTCAGCAGTTGTTGTTCTGGGTTGCAGAGCAATGATGAGGGCTGACCTGAGAAGGAACTCTAAAGCACACACACCACACTCGGCCGGGTCAGGTTTTGGCCAATCAGAAAAATCCCCTATGTTGACACCTCAGTTGCCTGTTGAAGACTTTGTACTAAGGGGCTGAAGGGACTGGGAAATCCCCTGGCTCTGATGCAGCCTCCACTCAGAGTGGATGTGAGGGATTTTTATATGAAAGGAGGGAAGATACTAAATCAGAGTCTTCTCACACGTATGTATGACTGGAGATGACAGAGAACAGAATCTGTGAACTTGTGAATAGATGAATAGAATTTACTCAATTTGAACAATAGGCAAAAACTAGACTGAAAATGTGAACAAAGACCCTGAATCTTATCAGATAATAACAAAAGATCTAAGATTTTCATCATGAGAGATGAAAGAGTCTAGGGTTGAAAAGTACTCCAAGAAATAATGGATGAAAAATCCCCAAATTTGAATAAAGACATAAAAATCTTACAGTTTCAAGAATCTGAGAAAAACCCAAATAGGATAAACCAAAAGAATTTCACAACAAGAAACATGGATTATTAAGCTTGTGAAATGCAAGGGGAAAAATGTGTTAAAGCAAGCCAGAGAAAAATGATACATGATGATAAAAGTGAAGTCACCTAGTCGTGTCCAACTCTTTGCGATGCCATTGACTATTGCCGGCCAGATTCCTCTGTCCATGGGATTTTCCAGGTTCATGGGATTTTCCAGGCAAGAATACTGGAGTGGGTTGCCATTTCCTTCACCAGGGGATCTTTCCGACCTAGGGATCAAACTCAGGTTTCCAACATTGCAGGCAGACTCTTTACCACCTGAACTGATAAGGAAGCATTAAATTACATGACAGATGACTGTGGCTTTGTCACTTGAAGCCACAAAGGCCAGACACAAATGATACAATGTTTTTCAAGTGCTGAAAGTAAAGAATTGTCAATTATGGATTATATCTGGCAAAATTATCCTTCAGGAATTAAGGGGAAATAAAGACATTTCTAGACAAAGGAAAACTAAGAAATGTTGGTAGCAATACTATGCTTAAAGAATGGCTAAGGGAGCTTTTTCATATGGAAAGGAAATGATAACACAAGAAAGTCTGGAATATCAGAATGAAGGGAAAAACTGAATGGGTAGAAATGAATTCTGCCAACAGCTCTAAGCTTGGGAGATGACCTTACATGTGAATTGCAACCTCAGATTGTGACTTCAGTCAGGTGAGACAAAGAGCCTGACATACACTTCTGACCAAGGACACTGGATAATAAATTTAAAATTTCTTTTCTTTTAAACTGCTGAGTTTGAAGTAATTTATGGCAGTGGCTGAAAATAAATACAATATATCTTGCTCATTTAAGTTTTACATACTGTATTTTAAGCACTTTAAAAGAATAATTTTATTGAAGTATAGATGATTTACAATGTTGTGTTAATTTCTACTGTATGGCAAAGTGATTCAGTTTTACATATATATATATATACACACACACACACACACACACACATTCTTTGGCATATTCATATTCTTTTCCATTTTATGGTTTAAGTACTTTTTAAAAACATTGCTGGAATGCTTGATGTTTGATATGCATTTCACATAGTAATTCTTGATTTTTCATGTAACTTGCGGTTGTATTTTTAAATTTTTTTCCCCTCAGAAACTTTTAAAATTAATTTTTATTGTATTATATTTGCTTTACAATGTTGTTAGTTTCTTACTGACCAGCAAAGTGAATTAGTCATATGTATACAAACATCCACCTTTTTAAGATTTCGACAGTTTTTTTTTTGTTTTTTGTTTTTAATCTCTGTTTGTGCTGGGTCTTTGTGCATGAGTTATCTCTAGTTGGGGCAAGCAAGGGCTACTCTCTAGTTTTGGAGCACCTGCTTCTCATTGCAGTGGGTTCTCTTGTTGTGGAGCACAGGCTCCAGAGTGCAGGCTTCATTAGTTTTGGCCCATGTGCTTAGTTGTATGCGAAACCTTCCCAGAGAAGGGATCAAACTGGGTCTCTGTGTCCCCTACATCACAAGGCAGATTTTTAACCACTGGACCTCCAGGGAATTTCCTAGATTTCAACTTTCTAATATAGAAATACAAAGTTTTAAACATATGGTCTAACTTCATGTTTTTCTCTATAGTTTCTTTTCTGTTATTTAAAATAAACCTACCATCTTAAAGAGAATAACTATTAACTTATACATATTTTTCTCTATTTTGAGTTCCTTCCTATTTTACATTTGAACTTTTAATCCATCTCAATACCATCCATGTGTTTGTTTACCTATGGTCTCTTTTTAAGTAAGTGAAGTAAGTGAAAGTCGCTCAGTCATGTCAGACTTTTTGCGACCCCATGGACTATACAGTCCATGGAATTCTCCAGGCAGAATACTGGAGTGGGTAGCCTTTCCCTTCTCCAGGGGATCTTCCCAACCCAGGGATTGAACGCAGGTCTGCCACATTGCAGGTGGATTCTTTACTAGCTGAGCCACAAAGGAAGCCCTGGTCTTCTTTTACTTTCAAATAATAAACCGATTAACCCAATGCCATTTTTAACACATTTCCCTTGCTCCACTGGGCTAAAAATTTACCTTTATTGTGCTCTACTTTCTGAATTTATCCAACATGAAGGTGGGATAACTCGTTCTGCTTTGAAAGTTGTCCCAGTGTAGCATTCTTTTAAATGTGTGAGTGTGCCTAGTTGCTTAGTTGTGTCCGACTCTTTTCATCCCCATGGTCTGTAGCCCGCCAAGCTCCTTCATCCATGGAATTTTCCAGGCAAGAATACTGGAGCCAATTGCCATTTCCTCCTCTAGGGGTTCTTCCTGACCCAGGAACTGAACCCACGTCTCTTGGTCTCTAGCATTGGCAGGCAGATTCTTTACCACTAGGTTACTTGGGAAGCCCCATTCTTTAAATAGGCAAGAGTAAATTTCCATGCATATAATTAAAAACAATTTAAACCTTCATTTTAGTCTCTTGAGGAATATAAACTTTGAATTATATTTTTAACGCCAAGAAGCAGTATTTTAAATTTCTTTCCAGATAACTTTCCCCCCTAAAATCTCACACTAGAATTTGTTCACTCACAATTTCCTTGCGACCATACAGTTTTTTCACCTCTAGGTGTCATGATAATCAAGCGTATCTCAAATGTCTCTCAAAAGACTTGTCTCCTGACCTCTCACCCCACTGACTTCCAGTTCCCATGAGCTACTGCTCCTTACCTTACAAACCAGGATTGATTACAGGGGTGTGGAGTGGGTCCTTTTGTGCCAAGAAAAAGTGGAGAACACAACCTATAACATGAAAGCTTCTGTTTCCCATCTTAAATTTTTCTCACAGGACTAATTGCTTCCTAGGAGTATGGTAAATAAATTTCTGACTCTCATTAATTTTAATATAAATTAGGTTCTGTTTCAAAGCAATTAATTTTATTCAACAATTGTCTTTTTTTTTTTTTGTAGCTGGACACATATACTTTAATTGTTTAACTTTATAACCACTTGTAAACATCTATAGAAAAACTCGGGCTTCCTAGGTGGTACATTGGTAAAGAATCCGTCTGCCAATGCAGGAGATGCAAGAGGTGTGAGTGTGATTCCTGGGTTAAGAAGGTCTCCTAGAATAGAAAATGGCAATCTTCTCCAGTATTCTTGCCTGGAAAATTCCATGAACAGGGGGGCTACAGTCCATGGGGTCATAAAGAGTTGGACACTACTGAATGACAGAACACACACAGAGAAATTCATCCTACTTTTCTTATTAATAGCTATTTTTGTATATTTATTATTATTGAAAAATTTTAAAACATTTTACTAAAAAATCTATCTTACTGATACTTAAAATAACTCTAAATATGTAACTTGTTTGGGAGATTAACAAAAGTTCTCCTGTTCTGGAACATGGTATCTTTATTTATTTATTAAACTACTTTCTGTCCTTAAGTCAGCTTCTCTTCGATCCTATGGACTGTACAAATGACTTAGAGTTTATTACCTTGATATTTTGTGCATTAACTGCTCTTCAAAATGATCTGTTTTCTAGACCAGATTTAGTGGCTTAGTCTGCCAGGGACAAGTGACACTGCCTCACTAACTGGAGAAGAAAGTATTTAATGGTTTAACTTAAACACAACTTCTGTAATTTTTTTAAAGTGGTATTCCATATTTGGTTACTCTGTGGGCAAGTAAATATTTTCTGCCACCAAAGAAGCCTTCCTTTCCTCCAAGAGCAGGCATATGATTATTAATAAAAAAGAGTGCTCAGTGGTCATTTAGTTTTTGTTCTTGTCCTGAGTGTCTGGGCTGCTAGTTTGATAAATTTATTTCTAACTAAAGCATCTCTTCTCAACCTCATGCAGTGAATTTTGATTCACAACTGCTTCAAGCTTATCTACATTATAGTAATTTTCCACAGTGAAATCTATCTATCTATTTATCTATCTATATAGTTTTGGAGTAATATCAGTACAAGAGCAAAGAACAGAGTGTCCAGATTCAAACATAACTTTCAACAAGGTTGTCTTTCTATAAGATGCTTTCAAAATAATAAAAATTGATTTGATCCATATAGATTTAGAGGGACTTGGATGGATTTGGATGATAATTTGGCATCATCATCAGCTTGAATGCTTTTTTGAGATCCTGTCTTACATCTCTGACAATCCTAAGACTAAAATTGAGGGTCTTTTCCATGAAACGTGTCCACAGACACCATTAAAATGGTCACATTCTCCTTTGTTTTCCTTCATGCTTTTTCTGGTTTGTTTAAAATTCAGCTTATTTGGAATAATTAATGCATGTTCATGACAAAAATTTGGTACTAAGAATCATTATAGTAGAAAATTTATCATCTCCCAATCCAAACAGAGAGTTACCAAGTGTGCCTCTGAGGAGGCAGCAGTTGTTAGCACGTTCTGTTTATACTTCCAGAAATATTCTAAATATATACAAGGAAAAATTGTCTAGTCCAAGTATTAGCTGAATCAGTTCAGTTCAGTTCAGTCGCTCAGTCGCTTCAGACTCTTTGTGACCCCACGAACTGCAGCATGCCAGGCCTCCCTGTCCATCACCAACTCCCAGAGTTTACCCAAACTCTTGCCCATCGAGTCAGTGATGCCATCCAGCCATCTCATCCTCTGTTATCCCCTTCTCCTCCTGCCCTCAATCTTTCCCAGCATCAGGGTCTTTTCAAATGAGTCAGCTCTTCCCATCAGGTGGTCAAAGGATTGGAGTTTCAGCTTCAGCATCAGTCCTTCCAGTGAATATTCAGGACTGATTCCTTTAGGATGGACTGGTTGGATCTCCTTGCAATCCAAGAGACTCTCAAGAGTCTTCTCCAACACCACAGTTCAAAAGCATCAATTCTTCGGCACTCAGCTTTCTTTAGAGTCCAACTCTCACATCCATACATGACTACAGGAAAAACCATAGCCTTGACTAGATGGATCTTTATTGCCAAAGTAATATCTTTGCTTTTTATATGCTGTCTAGGTTGGTCATAACTTTACTTCCAAGGAGTAGGCGTCTGTTAATTTCACAGATGCAGTCACCATCTGCAGTGATTTTGGAGCCTCCCAAAATAAAGTCAGCCACTGTTTCCACTGTTTCCCCATCTATTTGCCATGAAATGATGGGACCAGATGCCATGATCTTAGTTTTCTGAATGTTGAGCTTTAAGCCAACTTTTTCACTCTCCTCTTTCACTTTCATCAAGAGGCTCTTTAGTTCTTCTTCACTTTCTGCCATAAGGGTGGTGTCATCTGCATATCTGAGGTTATTGATATTTCTCGCTGCAATCCCAGCATGATTCCATCTTGTGCTTCATCCAGCCCAGCGTTTCTCATGATGTACTCTGCATTTAAGTTAAATAAGCAGGGTGACAATATACAGCCTTGACATACTCTTTTTCCTATTTGGAACCAGTCTGTTGTTCCATGTCCAGTTTATCAATTATTAGCATTAAGTCATAATACGTTATACATTTTGGTTTTTCTAATTAACCATTTATCTTTAATGTGTTTTCTTATCTGGACTTAAATATCTGCCTCATTTTGAAAATAGCCACTTAGTAGTCTGATAGTGATAGACAGTCATGTAGTTTTCTATCTATGTTCTTTTAAACAATGGTGCAATGAATAACTTAGTACATTAATTAATTTATACATCTTCAATATATATGAACAATAAATTGTTAGAGGTGGAATTGCTAGATCAGGGACTTCATGTTTGTAATTTCATGTCATTAGTGCCAAATTTTCCTTCATTTACAATCACCATCAATGTATGAGAGTTTATTATTACATTTCTTGAGATTTGCTTATTTTATACATAAATATTGATGTCCTCAACCTTTTCCCCCATATTAATTAGAGTGGGTCCTACCAACTGCTGTAACAAATTCATGAATGTATGATGTCTTCAAATACAGAAGTTTATATCTCACTAGGTAACAACAGGCAATTGATGATGATGATTAGTAACTCTCCTCTCAGTAGCAGTTCAGGGACCCAGGCTCCCATATTTCAACACGTCACCTTCCATCTTTAAATGAAAACTAACGCCTCAGTTTTTCCTCAAGAGGAGACATCAGAAAGGGTGGGCAATTGTGGTCTGGAAGACTAAAGGAAGGTTAGTGAGATTTGCTACAGTGTCCACTGCTATAATTAACCTTGTGACTGTAAGTAATCTTTATCATGGGTCTCCTTCACAAGCCATTCTTGATTCCCCACATCCTATGAATTTAGTTTAGATTATTTTTCCTGACTTGATTATAGAGAGTACCATCCCATAAATGTCTGTATTCTTATTTACTCTCCCCTTGTTGGGTTATGATTGTTTTAGCATCTGTTGTCAGTCATTACCATACATAAAAGTACTAAAAGACTGTCCAGTAAAATTCATGGGTTGCGAATATATTCTTCTCTGCCCTTATTGTGTGTGAGCAACATGTTTTCTATCACAATTAAGATTAGTTTCTTCATTGAGTACATTAACTCCTTTGTTTACTTCTTGGTCCACTGGCATGAGATGGCAATCATAGTCAAATTTTATTAAAACTTTACTGTATAATTTTGCAGAAGCATTTCTCTTCCAGGAATCAGGATATCTAAATTGGGAGAGCCCAAGTTTATAGGAACATTTAGCATAAATTCCACAACTAGGTTGCATAGTAAGAGGAACCACTCCATTTTGGTTCACATCTTTAGTTTCAGGCTTATATCACATCTTAGAGGACAGCATCCTCCAGTCAAAACCATTCAATCATTCTATTGTGTAGATACATCTTTATAATGGGCCATGTTGCCCATTGCCATTACTCCTTTGTTATTAAAGGGGTTCTGTGATCTGAGGCAATTTTGTGGCTGGGTATTATGTCAATAAATATGACATATCATGCATCTTTGGATGGTAATAATCCTGGATACACTGTGGGCAAAAATGGTGAACCCATATGCAAAATATATACCAAATCTAGGAAGGAAAAATCACTTTCCCACTAAGATGGAAGGTTTTGATACAGTCAGTCTGCTGCCAATTAACGTGATCATCCCAAGGAATGGTGCAGTATTAAAAGTTCAGGGTCATTCTCTATTTTTGGTAAGTTGGAACTCAGCTATGCCATCACCCTTGTTGAGTACAAGTCTATTACTCAGTGCATGTCTATTTATCTTTCCTCCCTACTATGATGACCATGCTATTCATGGGCTCATTGCACAATCACTGCTGTGGCCAATGAGAGAGGCAAGAGAATATCCATAGGATGAGTTGTCCTTGTCACTTTCAAGAGTGATCTTTGATTTAGAATGTGAAAGAAAATCTTAGGAGAAAGAATAACACATGAGTGACACTTTGCTATTCATTCACAGAGGTCTACTTATGTACCTCTTTCACATCTTTCCTGCCCCAGATCTACTAGACAGGTTCCTTTTAGAAATTTGATTGCTCAGATAAATTATTCCCCACTGCCCAAGAATGAGTATCTATACCTCAGGCCACATCTCCCGATATTCTAAGATGGTAACCAACTCCTGGAGGGCCATCATTAAGTGAGGCTGTGATATAGCAGCAAATAATGTCACTATGCAATCCAACCCTTTTGAGAACTGAGTCAAAATTCTTTCTTCCTTCAATAGCTATTTAAACAAAGTTGTCATGATGTATACATAGGTTCAGGGAGAGACGAAAGCTCAGCAGAAGTAGGTAAGATGTGGGAACTTAGACTGTCCATTCACTAATGTACCTTGGATCTATTCAAATCTGATTCCATATATATCACTCTATTTACACAATGGATTGCGGTTGTGTATGTACAAACCTATGACTCTATGAATCCTATAACATCCAGCATCAAGTCACACATCACACACATTAAATATTCTAAGTGCTTATAGAGAAGAAGATGCACACTTGGTCTTATCTTTAGGGGATGTGAGTTCGTGTAAACTTACTGTTACGGAAGTTTTCTGGTGGTCAAATTTTGGAACTATGGTGTGATAGAAATGGTCAAAATTTTGAGCTAAGACTTTCACTTTAAGCTGTGATAGAGTAATTAGTAAGGGACATCACCTACTAATATAAACAACAAAAAACAGGAAAATATATAAGGTGATTGTTTTCAAATTTTGGACAACACGTTCTAGGGATTGTGATTCCTATGAGAGGAACATAAGCAAGAGAAACACTATAATTGGTTTGGATTTCTGCCTGAAGTACCTTTTCAAAACATGGCACATAGGAGGAAGTGTCAAGCTGAAGAGGATGAATTTGATGAGTTGAAAAGAAAGTGATTTGAATTTGGGAATGCTAAGAAGGATAGACTTTGAAGAAGAAAAACAAAAGCTGAGGAAAGAGCTCCAGAAATCTACGTGGTGTTCCTTTGAGTCTATAAGTTAATATGAAGTGGAAATTCATTAACCACAAAGGGACTCTATGCTCTTTCTGATTGAAACTTGAATTCCACTCAGTGTGTGTGTCCTCTAGGAACTCTTCAGGTTACAGCCACCGGATACTCTTTTCTAGACCTTGTAGTTTCACACTATGAATTATTGTCAAGTTCAACATCAAGCATTTTATCACCCCTGCTATCTTCTAGGAATTTTATGGTTTCAGGACTTTAATCTGTTTTGAATTAAGTTTTGAGTATGATGTTCAGTTTTTGCAACACTTTATTGTTGAGACTCTGATTTCCCAGTGTATATGTTTGGCTTCCTTTCTTGTAAGTTAATTGACCCATAGAAGCATCAGTTTAATTCTGGATTTTCTGTTGTGTTTCATTAATCTGCGTGTCTGTTTGTATGCCAGTATCATATATTCTGATTAACTAGCAACTAGTCAAGAAGAACTATACTATGAATAAAGTTTTTTAAAAAAATATTTATTTACTTATTTGACCACATTGGGTCTTTATTGTGTCACACATGATATTTTGTTGCAGTTGTGACCCATGGGATAAGCAGTGTGGCATGCAGGCTTAGTTGCTCTAAAACATGTGGGATCTTAGTTCTCTGACCAGGGATTGAATTTAAGGCCTCAGCATTAAAGGTTGATTCTTAACCACTGGACCATCAGGGAAATCCCTATAAATATACTAATAGTTTTGAAATATAGTTTGAAATTAGGAGCGTATGTTGCCTCTAGATTTGCTCTTCTTTCTCTAGATTGCTTTGACTATTTGGGGTCTTTTGCAGTTCTGTACAAATTCTAGAACTATTTCTTCTATATGTATGGAAAATGCCCTTAGAATTTTGATAAGGATTGCACTGAATAAGGTAGATTGCTTTGGGTAGTATGCACAGTTTAGCAATACTAAGTCTTCCAACCCATGAACATAAAATATTTTCCATTTATTTGTGTCTTCTTCAATTTCTTTTGTTGTTGTGAAAGTCACTCAGTCGTGTTAGACTCTGTACCACTCCAAGGACTATACAGTCTGTGGAATTCTCTAGGCCAGAATACTGGAGTGGGTAGCCTTTCCCTTTTCCAGGGAATCTTCCCAACCCAGGGGTCAAACCCAGGTCTCCTGCATTGCAGGCAGATTCTTTACCAGCTGAGTCGCCAGGGAAACCCAAGAATACTGGAGTGGGTAGCCTTTCCCTTCTCCAGTGGATCATCCTGACCCAGGAATCGAACTGGGGTCTCCTGCATTGCAGGCAGATTCTTTACCAACTGGAGTGTATGAGTCATCCAACTCCTTGGTTAAATTAATTCCTAGGTTATTTTATTCTTTTGGATGAAATTATAAATGGGATTATTTTCTTATTTTCTCTTTCTAAAAGCTTTTTTATTAGTATATAGAAATACATAGATTTCTGTTTATTGATTGTACAACCTGCAACTTTACTAAATTCATTTATTAGTTCTAGTAGCTTTTTGGTAGAGTCCTTACAATTTTCTATATATAATATCATGTGACAGGCAAATTAGCAACAATTTTATTTCTCCTTTTCTTAGTTGAATGGTTTTACAGCTTCCAATACTATGCTAAATGAAAGTGATGAGAGTACTCATCCTTGTCTTATTCCTGATCCTAGAGGAAAAGTTTAAACTTTTTGCCATTGAGTATGAAGTTAGCTGTGGGCTTGTCATAAATGTCTTTATTATGTTGAGATATATTCCCTCTACACTGACTTTGTTTAGCATTTTTTTATCAAAAATGGGTGTTGAATTTTATCAAATATTTTTTTCTGCCTTCTAGTAAAATGATCATGTTTTTATCTTTCATTTTGTTAATGTGGTGTATCACATGGATTGATTTGCAGATGTTGACACTTGCATTCCCTAAATATATACTGTTTATCATGGTGTATTATCTTTTTAATTCATTGTTGAATTTGGTTTACTAATATTCTTTTGAGAGATTTTGGATCTATGCTTACCAGGGATGTTGTCCTGTAATTTTCTTTTCTTGTGTTGTCCTTGTCTGGCTTTGGTATCAATGTAATGGTGGCCTCATTTATATTTTAGAAGTGTTCTCTCTTTTATTTTTTGGAAGAGTTTAGTAGAATTAATACAGAGTCTTCCTTGAATGCTTAGTGAAATTCATCAGTGGAAGCATCCAGGTCCTGGATTTCTTTTTTTTGTTGGGAGGTTTTAAATTACTGAACTAATCTATTTATTACTAATTGGTTTTTCAGGTTTTCAATTCCTTAATGATTCAGGTTTGGAAGGTTGTACATTCTAGGAATTTATCCATTTTTCTATATTGTCCAAACATTGGCATAAAATTGTAGTATTCTCTTATCATCCTTTGTGTTCATGGTATTAGTCATAACATTTCCTCTTTCTTTCCTGATTTTATTTATTTGAGGCCTCTCTTTTTCTCTATGAGTCTAGCTAAAGGTTTCTCAGCTTTATTACTTTAAAGAAGTAGTTTTCAATTTCATTGATCTTTCAATAGTCTTTTAGTCTCTATTTTCTTTATTTCTGCTCTGATCCTTGTTACTTCCTTCCTTCTAGCAGCTTTGAACTTTGTTTATTCTTCTTTATCTAGTTCCTTGAGGTGTAAAGTTAGGTTGTTTATTTAGATTTTTCTTGTTTCTTGAGGTATGCAGTAAAAATGACTATTAACTTTCCTCTTAAAACTGCTTCTGCTGTATTCCATACATTTTGGTATACTTCATTTCCAGTTTCATTTATTTGAAAATTTTAAAAATTTCAATTTTGATTTCCTCATTGATCCATTGGCTGTTCACTAGAATATTATTTAATCTCCACACATATGTTTTTCTTCCGGTTTTCTTCTTGTATTTGATTTCTAGTTTTGTGCCATTGTGACCAGCAAAAATGCTTTGTTTCTGACTACTTTGTAGTTTCTCTTTCTTTCTTCTCTTGCTTTTTATTGATTTTGATTCATGACTTTCTTTAGTAGTGTGCTTAAATTCATTTCTTTTTATCTTTTGTGTATTTACTATAACTGCTTGCTTTGTGGTTACTATGAAGCTTATATATAATAACTTACATTTGTAGCAGCCTATTTAAATTTGACAATAACTTAAATCTGAATGGGCTTCCCTGGTGGCTCAGAGGTTAAAGCGTCTGCCTACAATGTGGGAGACCTGGGTTCAATCCCTGGGTCGGGAAGATCCCCTGGAGAAGGAAATGGCAACCCACTCCAGTATTCTTGCCTGGAGAATCCCATGGATGGAGGAGCCTGGTGGACTACAGTCCATGGGGGCGCAAAGAGTCGGACATAACTGAGCGACTTAACTTTCACTTTCTTTTGGTTTAAATCTGAATGTATTCTAAAGCTCTACCTTTTTATCTCCCTCATGTTTTATGTTTTCAATGTGACATTTTGCATCTTTTCATCTCTCGCTTCTCAACCAATTATTGTAGTTAGTCCTTTTTTTTTTTTTTTTTACTACTTTTGTCTTTAATCTTTTTGCTTTAGGAGTGGTGAATCAACTACTTTTCTGTATATTTGCCTTTACCATTGAGCCTTACACTTTTAAGTTTATACTTGTTTTCTTTTTACTAGTTAGCAAGAAGTCCCTATTTTATATATTTGTGTATATATATATATATATGCTAACATACACATACATATATATATTATATATGTATTGTTGTTGTTGTTAAGGCCAGTTTAGTTCTGATGAAATCCTTTAGCTTTCCTTCTCTGGAAAACTTTTTATCACTCTTTCAATCCTGAATGACTGTGGCCAGGTAGAGTATTGTTCGTTGAAATTTTTTTTTCCTTTCAGCACTTTGAATAACTTTTCCCTTCTAGAAAGTTAGTGCTAAAAAATCTGATTATCTTATGGGGGCTACCTTGTATGTAACTCTTTTTTTCTCTTGCTGCTTCTGTGATTCTCCCCTTGTCTTTAACTTTTAATATTTTGATTATATGTGTTTTGATACTGAATTTTTCCCAACCCAGGGATTGAACTCAGGTCTTCCATGTTGCAGGTGGATTCTTTACCAGCTGAGCCACCAGAGAAGCCCATGGATCTCTAAGGATTGATTTATTTAAACTACCAGGTTCCTAGATCTGGATATCAGTTTCTTCCCTAGGTTAAATAAGTTTTTAGCTATTTTTTCTTCAAATAAAGTTTCTGTCCCATTCTCTCTTTCTTTCCTCCAGGAGTCCTAGAGGCAAATGTTAGTCTGCCTGAGGTTGTCCTATAAGTTCATTAGCTGTCTTCACTGTTTTCCCTCTTTTTTTTTTCTCCTTTTGCTTCTCTGATTAGGGGAGTTGCTCTGGTCTTTCTCCCAGTTCACTGATTCTTTCCTCTGTTTCACCTCTTCTGCTGCTGAACCTCTTGTATGCATTTTTCAACTTAGATATTGTATTTCAGATCTGTGTGTTCTTTTAATTTTCTTCTCTATATATTTTTATCTTTTGGTTGAAGTTCTTACTATGCTCATCTATTTAACTCCCAAGTTTATGAGCATCTTTTTTTTTTTTTTAAACATATTTTAAGATGTGAGAGTGTCTTTCCATATTTCTTGCAGGATTTTTTTTTTTTTAAAGTGAGCAATAATCTCAGACATGCAGATGACACCACTCTTATGGCAGAAAGTGAAGAAGAACTAAAGAGCCTCTTGATGAAAGTGAAAGAGGAGAGTGAAAAAGTTGGCTTAAAGTTCAACATTCAGAAAATGAAGATCATGGCATCCGGTCCCATCACTTCATGGCAAATAGATGGGGAAACAGTGGAAACAGTGGCTGACTTTATTATTTTGGGCTCCAAATTCACTGCAGATGGTGACTGCAGCCATGAAATTAAAAGACGCTTACTCCTTGGAAAGAAAGTTATGACCAACCTAGACAACATATTAAAAAGCAGAGACATTACTTTGTCAACAAAGGTCTGTCTAGTCAAGCCCATGGTTTTTCCTGTAGTCATGTATGGATGTGAGAGTTGGACTCTAAAGAAAGCTGAGTGCAGAAGAATTGATGCTTTTGAACTGTGGTGTTGGAGAAGACTCTTGAGAGTCCCTTGGACTACAAGGAGAGCCAACCAGTCCATCTTAAAGGAGATCAGTCCTGGGTGTTCATTGGAAGGACTGATGTTGAAGCTGAAACTCCAACCCCTTGGCCACCTGATGCAAAGAGCTGACTCATTGGAAAAGACCCTGATGCTGGGAGGGATTGAGGGCAGGAGGAGAAGGGGACGACAGAGGATGAGATGGTTGGATGGCATCACCGACTCGATGGACATGCATTTGAGTAAACTCCGGGAGTTGGTGATGGACAGGGAGGCCTGGCATGCTGCAGTTCATGGGGTTGCAAAGAGCCAGACACAACTGAGCAACTAAACTACGTTTTTAATGAGTTTTTTCCTTTTTCTTTCATTTGGAACACATTCCTCTATTTCTTCATTTTGATTGACTTTCTGTACTGGTTTCTATGTATTAGCTGAAACAGCCACCTCTTCCTGTCTTGAAGTGTTCGCCTTGTGTAGGACATGAACATTACAGCAATGTCATCACTTTACATAGAAAAATCTCAGTTTCTATGTATATTGGCTCTCAAATCTTTTTAAATTGCATTTTGTTTAGTCAAGATTTTAGCATTTTAAGGGCTCTTTTGCTATTTTTTCTGGAGGATCAATTCATAAAATTTACAAAATTCAAGCAAAATGTTTTGCAAGTATTTATGATGTTTATTCTAATCTATATTGAAAGAAGTGTTAGTTGCCCAGTCATGTCTGACTCTTTGTGACCCCATGGACTGTTGAGGCTCCTGTACCCATGGGATTTTCCAGGCAAAAATACCAGAGTGGGTTGCCATTCCCTTCTCCAGGGGATCTTCCTGACCCATGGATCAAACCCACGTCTCCTTCACTGCAGGCAGATTCTTTACCATCTGAGCCACCAGGGAAGCCAATTTATATTAAAAACAGCTTCTAAAGTTATCTGTGAAGTGTAATTGGCCTGTTTTCATTTTGTCTTTACAAATGCATTTGATATAAAGCTTCACGGAAACTGGAGCTGTTTGTTGACAGAAAGAATGGAGTTCCAGGGAGCAAGAGACTAGCGCCTATGGGAGAGCAGGAGGGCCCCAGACATTTGGAGGTCTATGATTCTCAGGCCTCTAATACACTTTCAAATATGAACTTATGGAAGCATCAGAAACAGAGAAAAATGAAAAGAGTTTAGGGCATGTTAATTTTGGTAAATGTACCAAACTGGTCATTGGTACATTGGTTCCTCTGTAAACCAGGTTTTGGTAGATTGGGTTCATTACATTAACCTGGATCTTTTCTGGATCACAGAAAGTAATCTACAGGCCCTCTGAAAAGATAACTTCCAAGGCAGCACCATGAATATCATGTCATGGCACTCTGCTGCTTAAATTCCTTCTGTTTTTCTTGTTAAAATGATGAAAATCCAGGCAACTTCCAATGGTACCATGATCAAATCTCACAGAGCATAGGGTACTTGAATCCCACCCTCTAGACATACCAAACCACAGGTTGTGAATGGTCCTTGACTCCTCAGCCCCAGTCTTGCCAAACTTCTGTGTCTGCCCTCAGGTTTGTGTCTTTGCCTGGAATGATCACAGCCTATCTTCCAAGCCAACATTTCCTCTGAGAACTGCATCTGAAAAGCCTTTCTTTCAACCGTTTCATGACCTCTACACCATTAACTCCCCATCCTCATTATCTTGACAAATTATTATTTGTGAATTAATTCACAAATAATCATCACCTCCTAGGTCTGTGTTGCCAACCCCTTCCAAGAGAAGAGAAAATAACTGAACCAATGGTTATCATTATCTGTAGTTTTAAATGTCCCTTGAAGCTTGACCACCACAGTCTTGTCTTTAGTCGGTAGTATCTGACATTCTCCTTAGTGGCTGTTGCAAACTTTTTCTCTTTTATTTTTCCCATTTATTTCTCCCCTCCAATGTGTGGACTTCTAGAAGCCAGGATATATGTATTTTCATCTTTGGAATCCAGGACATTAACTTTGGAAGTGTATAAAAATATTGGTAACTGACAGTAACCACCATCTAGGGTTGCTGGCTTTGGGGGCAGGCAGACAAAAGCCACTAGAGACCAAAGCACATAGATGTGTCAGAGCTCAGACACAGGGGGACTCCTGATAATGGGGGCTTAGGAAAGTAGGGCACTCAGGCATGTGGAACAGGACAGGGTTTTGACATTTGGAAGAAGCTACAATGAGGAATGGGCAGCCCCTCTTCCTCTAAATCAAATCAAGATGTGTGACATATAACCTTGGACTCTCTGTCATTAACAGTCTATGAAACTCACAAACTTGCAATCACTTTCTTCTTCTTTCATCAATTTTTAGATTCTGTTTTGCACTCAGTTTCCACATTTATGAGACCACTGAGAAGAAGACCAGGTTCTGAGATCTGAAATTATAGTTAAAATGGCAGTTCTCTGCAAGGGTACTCATGGGGTTCAGAGAGGGAAAATGCAGTGGATTCATGATCAAATATGGCTAATGATCTTTCCCCTCTGTTTTTCTCCAAAATGAGGTAGGAGTTAGGGATCTGAAACCACAATGATTCTGTCATCTGAATAGAAATGAGAAATAAGACTTTGTTAATGACCTCAGGAAAGATGAACTGACTACTGTTGTATTAAAAATCAGTGTGTATGCGTCTCACCACAGTTTGCAGTAAACATCTACAAATTATATCTGTTTTCATGAAGTGGTCCTATGATGTATGTATTCTTTCTGCTAATGAGGCAAACCTAAGTCTTTCAGAAATGAAATATCTTATACATGGTCACTCTGTTACTAATTTGATTCTTCCTTTAGATCCGGTAAAATGTGATTTTAAAGAGATAACTTTGTGCAAAGAGAAAAGACTTTCTATATGTCATAAAATTTTTCTATAATGGATTACCTAAGTGTTCCTATAGGGGACATAAATAAGTAACTTCACAAAGATTTGGAAAAATTTAAGGATAATGGCTTGACAATTTTATATTAAAGGGAAATAATATTCCGAGGAGAAATAATTCTAATGATATTATTACTGGTATTAAGGAGGTCACGGAAACTTTCATAATATACAATGAATGTTGCTTCCTGAATTGAATGCAGAATAGGGTCTTGGATGGCCCTTCCAGACAAGGTGATTATTACTTTCACAGTTAACCCCACTGACCAAGTACAGATTCCAGTGGCTGCTGACCAAAGAAGATGATTTCTCCCTGAATTTTCACAAGGACGTAGTTCACAGCTTTTATCTTCCACTCCGAGGGAACAGAGGATGTACCATGAGAGTTTCCCTACAGTGACCCTGACCCATATCAATGACTGTTTCTAGATCCCTCCATCTACTCAAGTGGGATACACACTGCCTCATCCTAGGCTCCCTGCCTCCACAGGGTGATTCAGGTAAATACTTGGAATCAGACCAGGCCAGGCCAACAGTGACTGCCCTGAGTAACTCAGCAGAGATAAAGACAGTGCAGAGAACTCTAGAAAATGTAGAGAATGGTACCTGGCTTGGGGGAAGCAGCAGGCAGAAGTCCAAACCACAGCGTTGCAGATGAGGTTGTAGCCAATCAGAAAAAGGATTTTAAGCTGACACACCTTGCCAGTTAAAAAGTCTGTGTGAAG
Organism: Cervus elaphus; assembly: GCF_910594005.1. Lineage (NCBI taxonomy): Eukaryota > Metazoa > Chordata > Mammalia > Artiodactyla > Cervidae > Cervus > Cervus elaphus. The sequence continues at coordinate 26,047,974 of NC_057821.1, forward strand.
AGGCCTGTGAGGATAGGGTAATCCCCAGGTCTGAGGCTGCCTTCACTGACAGCCCCAGAAAAGGGTGGACGGAACTTCCTCCTTAGGACAGGAGGGAGGGGAAGGGCCAGAAGCCTCTGTTTATTCCTAGAGACCCTGTGGCGGGTCTGAGGGAACTGAGACACCTTCGGAATCCCTCTCTGACTGTTCTTTGTTGCCCCACAACCCAGTTACTGGTCTGAACTTGATGGTCCTATTTTATGTTTTCATCCTACCCTAGAACCCTCCTTATTCTGGAGCTACCCTGGTCCTGAGTGCACCACAGCAGATGGAAGCCCAGTGACAGATTTCCCAGTCTCAGGGGCCCTGGGACTATGCACCTAATTCAGAATATTGAACTAACTCATTGCCTTCATGTGAAACTAAGGGAAACTTCTTGTCATTGCCTCTTCCCTATTTCTTTTAGGCTGGTAAACTCTTTATATTCTGCTTTTAGATCCTCTCCTCTCTTCTGAAAGAAGAACCTAAAATTCAGGAAATTCAGGAAAGACAGAGAAATTAGAGGGAGAGACACTTATTTTCTTGTTCATTGATATATGCCAGACACCGTTCTAATTGCTCTATAACAATTTTTTTTTCTAATTGCTCTATAACCATTTTATACTCTACCTAGACATGGGCAAGACAAGTCTGATAAATAAGATGTTTATTTAATAAAGCACATTGATACTTCTGCCATTGAGACTTGATTCTTAGGGGTGGCATGGCTCTCTAAACATATGCTCCCTCATCAACAGAATTCAAGCCCCAGGAAATGCTTCTTCACAATTTTGCTCTCTGTCCTCAAAACTGAAGTTGACAATATCTTAATGCTTTAAATGTTAGTGGACTGTGCCTTTGCACAAACAGATTGTTCAGGAAGGATTTGAGTGACTGAAGATATTTTAAGAGAAAAGTCAACTTAACTTTCCAAATACTTCGACTCAAAAAGCATAAATTCAATAGATTCTCTTCTTTTTTATAAGTGTGTTAGTTGCTTGGTCGTGTCTGACTCTTTGAGACCCTATGGACTGACTGTAGCCCATCAGGCTCTTCTGTTCATAGAATTCTCCAGGCAAGAATACTGGAGTGGGTAGCCATTTCTTTCTCCAGGGGATCTTCCCAACCCAGGGATCAAACTCCGGTCTCCAGCATTGCAGGTGGATTCTTTACCATCTGAGCTACCAGGGAAGCCCTAGATTCTTATGTAATGAAAAATCACTTGCCAGCAGGGCTGGCTGTCAATTTTCAAAAGTTTTGGCCATGCCCCATGGCATGCAGGATCCTAGTTCCCCGGAGATTGAGCCCACACTTTCTGCAGTACAGGGGAGAGTTTTAATCACTGAACTGCCAGGGAGGTTCTGATTGTCAATTTTTTTTGCTTGTTTTCTTGTTCCACATATTAACCTGATATTGCCAACAGTTACACATGGCAGCTGAGGAACATTCTGTAATATTAAACACGTCATATTACCCTTAAGTTTATATATATGAAGGTCTAGATATAAAATGCATGAAACATGATTCACATTTTATAGAGAAATCTTAGGCAAAAAGGTTCAGTATTTTGTTGACTTTCATAAAGCACATCAATGGTAGAACTGCAGCTCAAAACCATTTCCTTCAAGAACTCTGTTCTTCCCACCCATAACTTAAGGATCTTCAGGATCTCTAAGACAATAAAAGTAAACATCTCTGTGACAATAATTTTATTCTCTGAAATATGATCCCCACTTATTTTCCCTTGTGGCTCAAACAACAAAAAATAATCTTCTTGCAATGCAGGAGACCTGGGTTTGATTCCTGGGTCATGAAGATCCCCTGGAGAAGGGAATGGGAAACCACTTCAGTATTCTTGCCTGGAGAATTCCATAGACAGAGGATACTGGTGGGCTACAGTCCATGGCGTCGCAAAGAGTGGGACACGACTCATCAACGAACACTTTTACTTTTATTTTCCCTTACCCCAAATCCCAAGAACAATAGGTTTTAAATAAATATCACAGAAATATCTACTCTTAAATCATTTTTTTCATTCTTTAAACTCCTAAGGCATTCAGTATTCAGATATTTTATAACTGAGAGAACATTTTTATCTCAATCCAGTGTAATTTGATTAGGACACAGTGCCAGGCATTAGATTAAGAACCTTCAAAAAAAGATGTCTACCCAGAAACAGATGAAGTTTTTCAGCTCCACTCCTGATTGGTCCCTTTTCTAGGGACTCTCCAATCCTGCCATACATGGAAGCTCTCATAGGCTTTTATTCTGTGAAGTAGGCTCACCAGATCCACTGGGTTTGAGCTGTGTTGACTACCATTACTTCTTCCTTTGTTCTCAATTATGTCTGGGATGGTGGCTCTGCGGATCCCCAGAGGCCTTTGGACAGCAGCTGTGATGGTGACACTGGCGGTGCTGAGCACCCCAGGGACTGAGGGCAGAGACTCTCCACGTAAGTGCAGGGCAGCTGCCCCCTGGAGCCACCACTCTGGGGAGCAGGCTCTGAGGGACCCTTGGGGTGGGGTATGATCTCAGGATACTGTCTTTCATCACACATTTCCTTCCATTGGGAATGAGGGCTATGGTACATTCTCATTTCCACCCTCTAAGGACAGTGAAGTCGCTCAGTCGTGTCCGACTCTTTGTGACCCCATGGACTGTAGCCTACCAGGATCCTCAGCCCATGGGATTTTCCAGGCAAGAATACTGGAGTGGATTGCCATTTCCTTCTCCAGGGGATCTTCCCAACCCAGGGATCAAACCCGGGTCTCCTGCATTGTAGGCAGATGCTTTACTGTCTGAGCTACCAGGGAAGCATGAGGACAATTTCCCTCCCAAGTTTAACCCTGGGAATGTTGTAACGGGGAGGAGGAGACACAGTGTGTATCTACTACAAGTGCCAGGACAAAGTGAGCATGGGTATTTTTATTTAAAGATGTGAATTTCTCCAAAGAAGGCACCGCAGAATCTGTTGTTTCAGGGTCCCCCAAGACCTTATCTGGACCTACGACTATGGGTTGGGGATGTGTAGGGCAGCCATGGTCTCTGCAGGCTCAGCATTTGAGGGGAAGACTGTATATTCCTGACTCTCAGTGGAGGGTTTATGGAAGCAAACTTTTGTTTCTTGAGTGGAGCTGCCTGGGTGACCTCAGACAGAATTTTAATCTCAGGTTTCACTGATTTCTGGTCAATTGGTGACTTGAGTGATATTCAGAAACTTGAGGATGGACAGGATTTAGGAAAAAGGAGAACATAAAAAGAGAAATATATGTATATATATATATATATACACATATATATATATGATTATATATTAGCTTTAATCTAATTTGAAAGTCCATACTCTTTCCATGAATAAACTGTCCTTTTTAGGACTGGAGGGTTGCTGGTCCCTTCAAACTACACAGGAGTCGGGTGCGGGTGGCAGAAACTCAAGAGTAAGCCAAGGCGTTGTAAGGACACTTTGCTGGGGACCAAGAGAATACACCTGTCAGGAGGACAAGCTTAATTCTACAGGTCCTTTGTCATCCCTTGAACTCTCCTGCTCTCGTTTGTCTCCGAGGTTCCCAGGAGTTCAGGGTAAAATGGGATTTCATGTGAGAATCTTTAAGTACAGAGATGGATGCAAAATCAACCTGCCGCCCCGTTTACTTGGTTCCGAGCCTCTAGGGTCACAGGTCCTAGGGCTCCCTCAGCGACAGGCCTCCTCACATCCTGGAAGCCCTCAGAAGGGGCGAGAAGCCTGGGGAAGGGCCGCTGGAGAACCTGGGTTCGCAGCAGAAGGCACAGGGCCGGGCCGGAGCGGAACCTGGGGTTGAGCAGCGGGTTTCAGGTTTACGGACGCAGCCTGCGGCGGCCGGCACCTCCCCATCTGGCCGAGCGGCAGCCGCGTGGGGCTGTGGGGCTGAGGCCTGACCGAGCGGCTGTCTCCCCGCAGAGGATTTCGTGTACCAGTTTAAGGGCCTGTGTTACTTCACCAACGGGACGGAGCGGGTGCGGCTCGTGACCAGATACATCTACAATCAGGAGGAGTACGCGCGGTTCGACAGCGACGTGGGCGAGTACCGGGCGGTGACCCCGCTGGGGCGGCGGCACGCCGAGTACTGGAACAGCCAGGAGGGCGAACTGGAGCGGGTGCGGGCCGAGGCGGACACGGTGTGCAGACACAACTACCAGGTGGAAGCCCCCTTCACCTGGCAGCGCCAAGGTGAGTGCCGGCCGCCCTCCGCGGGGCCCGCCCTCCACCCTCCACCCTCCACCCTCCGGGACTCAGCGCGGGGAGAGGGCTGAGTCCTCCGGGGCGGGGTCCCCAGGCCCGCGGTGGGGACAGAGAGGCGCCGAGGGACCGGGGACCGAGGGCACAGCGTGGGGGGCGGGGGCATCGAATCTGGCAGCCCTGGAGCCTTCCCTGCAGAGGCGGCCCGGCCTGCCCGGTGTGGGTCACCTCTCGAACGCCCCGTCCTGTGCTGTTTCCACTCATTCTGCACCTCCCCGCCTGGTACCTTGGGCATATTTGCTTCCTGGAGGCCTGACAGCTCAGCCTGGTGGCCTTAGGGTTACTTCCGTATACTCTCAGGGCACCCTGAACTCGTGGTGATGTATTACAATCATGAAATAATACATTTTCACTTTTTGGTTTCAAATTATTATTCACAGTAATTCTGGTTTCTTAAGTGGATATCACTATTTCACTGGCCCTGGACCTCTTTTAGCCAAGGGGCTGTCTTAATTATCTCTGTGTGCCCATCCACTCAGGCTCAATAGAAAGAGAAAGGTAAATAGGGCCTTAAAACTGACTTTATAAATTATTCTTTACTATTTTGCTTAATGCTTTAAAGTAAATTCTTATTGACTTGAATGGCTTTAGAATTTGTGAATGCAAAATTAACAATTTAGAATTTGTGAATGCAAAGTCTGAGGGGAAAATGTGTTTGCTAAAAAAAGCCCCCAACACTTGAATGGTATTGTAAGAGAGAGGTTTAATTTCTTAGAAAATATCAACAAATGGCATAGTAGAAAGACTGAAGTTTTGGGATAAATAAAGTAATGTCATTAAATTACTGAAAAAAATTATTTCTAGTTTTTTTTTGGTCTAAACACTGCCTTTGCTTCCCTTCCCCTACCCCCTCCCAATATTTCCATCCATTTTCAGGAATTACATCCATTTAATAAGCAGCTAGTTCTAGACAGTTATCTTACCAAACGCCATCTATATTATGCTACTTCATTTCACAACTAAGTTAGCAATTAGCATCACCACTTTATATACACTAATCATTGTTGCTCAGTCATTCAGTCATATCTGACTCTTTGCAACTCCATGGACTAATATTGGTACATAATAAACAGCTTAAGTAATTGCATCATAGTTATTTGCTAAGTTGTGGAGTGTCCCCCAAATACAGAACAGTCATCATGTTCTTTACTACATGTGTATAGCATCTAGTGGAAGCAAAGCCTCCATTAGAGCCAGTTATGACCAGAAGCAGCGGTATGAGTCTGTTTCTGCCTACTTTCAGTGCTAGTGGGATGAAATGATATATTCAAGGGGATGAAAACTCACTGACTAATCCCTAGTTTGACCCCAGTGTTATCTATACATGTTCACATAACTTTTAGCTTACTTTACAGTTTTGCCTTCTTCTTCATCCTAATGTCACTGAGTACTTACATTGAGGGCAGAGAGTGAAATGGTTGGATGGCATCACTGACTCAATGGACATGAGTTTGAGCAAATTCTGGGAGATGGTAAAGGATTAACTGAAGCCTGGCATGCTGCAGTCCATGGGGTCGCAGAGTTGGACATGCCTTAGCAACTGAACAGCAACTTGTATTTTTGTCATCTCAGTTCTTTTTCATAAAAGATTATTCTAACATTTTTCTCTTGAACTTGTGCCCTGTACTTTTACTCCCAATCTGTTTAAGATGAACAGATTTTATAAGTCCACATAGCTGACTATGACTTCAGTCGGAGCCCAGGAAGAAGAGCCCGATCAAGAGTTAAAGTCCAAACTAACAGCAGCTTCCTTCGAGATGGTGGCTCATGAGTGATATGTAATTGGGGTGATGAGACTGCCTGCTGACCTCAGCAAGTCACAGTTACATGTTTACATAACATTCTTATTAACTCGGGCCAACTGCAGCAAGAATCTCAGAATATTTTCTATAGAGACTATATGAGATAATGTCTGATTTCAGAACAAGATAGTTATTTCTTAATAGCAGAGGAATGGGGTGGGATAGGGAGCCAGGAGTTAAACTCACTTGAATATTAAAAGAAAAATAGGGAAAAAAGAGGAAATGAGAGAACATATTATCAAATAACTAAACCAGATGTGAAATATTTACTATGGTTTCAGACTAAGAGACTGAGGGAGATTCAGTACACTGTCTAAAGAAATAAAGGATAAGATAAATTGGGAGGTATGTTGCATTCGATGGTGAGTAGCAATCTGAGAAGATAAAGGAATTGAGTCATAGTCAAACATAGTGTTTTATCATTGTTACTTGTTTTTAAAGTCCCCTTTCCTTTACTTCAAAAATTACAAGCTTTTAAAAAACATTTTTTGTTTGTTTCTGTTACTAGATTGCAAGTTCTGTGAAGTCAGGGCCCATGTTCTTGTATATCTTTGGATTCCTTGTGCCTGTCAAATTTATTTTTGTTGATTGGATTAATAAATGAATCAAGGAATGAATAAAATATAGGTAGCATATATAATGTGGAGATGGAAGTTTAGATATCTTTTAAAATTATATATGTAGCTCATTTTATTTATTTATCATTATTATTTTTGGCTACCCTGGGTCTTCATTGCAGTGCTCAGGTTCAGTAGTTGCAGCAAGTGAGATCTTAGTTGCCCCATCACAGATGGAACCTGTGGCCCTTGCACTGAGAGTGTTGAGTCTTATCCACTGGACCACCAGGGAAGTCGCCTGAAAGTTTATATTTCTTGATGTAAATTTTGTGTGTGTGTGGGTGGGAAGTTCACTGTAGCATAGCATCTGAGCTCAGGTTAGGCTAAAAGATGAGAGAGATGCTTTGTTGACTGGCAACATGTAAGAAGTGCTTTTGCTCTCAAATTTTGTTAGTATTGCAGGCTAAGGATTATAGAATATAACTTGTTTGAGAAGCATTACTTGTAGGAAGGATGGAATAGTCATTGTTGTCCTACTTTGCTGGACATAGAAATGTCTATACTCTCATAATTCTTAGTCCATGTTGCTATTCCTGAGGCCATGACTAATGTTGATCATCTCAGCCAGCAGGTGGGAGTCAAAGCTGCTGGATTTTCTCTACTGTGGGGAGCACAGGGACTAGCAGAAAACGGTATCACTGTCCCAGCATAAGTCACCAGTGCTGATCCTGATGGTGACCTTTGTGGGTGATCATCATGTGGGGGAGAAAACAAGTCCAGGTGTTTTTTTTTTTTTTAATTAAAAAGAAATTTCACAAATAGTGGTATAATATAGCAATTAATAATTTTAAAATGCTCCTTTATCAATTAGTATTGACAGAATAACTCTTATAGAGTGATTACAATGATCTCTTGAGACTGAAAAGGAAACTGACGAATATGTTTATTTAAGCTAATGAAGTGACCCAGCATGGATCTAAATCCAAGGCTTGGAATCCAAGATTTTTCCACTCTGGTACCAAGGAATGACTCCTGCCCGTGGGAGACGTGCTGTGCGGTCTCACATCTCACTGTGTCTTTTCCTGTCTGTTCCTCCCTCAGTGGAACCTGCAGTGACCATCTCCCCATCCAGGACTGAGGCTCTAAACCACCACAACCTGCTGGTCTGCTCGGTGACAGATTTCTATCCAGGCCAGATCAAGGTTCGGTGGTTCCGGAATGACCAGGAGGAGACAGCCGGTGTTGTGTCCACCCCTCTTATTAGGAATGGGGACTGGACTTTCCAGATCCTCGTGATGCTGGAAATGACCCCTCAGCGAGGAGATGTCTACACCTGCCATGTGGAGCACCCCAGCCTCCAGAGCCCCATCATGGTGGAGTGGCGTAAGGGCACTTGGTTTCCTTTCACTGTGGGCCCTACAGGACAGAGCAGACAGAGCTTCCCCGGTCCATGCCCTCTCATCCCTTGTCCCCAGCCTCACTACTGAAATCACAGGACACAAGAGTGCTCATGCCTCCTAGCACGGGCATCAGAAGAGCCAAATCACATTGTCTTTTCACATACAGGGAGCTCACTCTACACATCATGGCCCCGGAGCCCAGCCTGGTAGCTCTGTAGAACTGACTGGTGACCACAACCTTAAGGTCTAAAGTTATAGAAGTGTCCCTGAGAGCAGGGATCCACTTTCACCTTCTCTCACCTGCCCACTGTGTCCAAAGTTCTGTTGGCGGGTCCCTTCCGTGGGGGTGGTCAGAATGGACAGCCGGGTTCCCCTGACATCTCCACCTCCTGTACCTCAGACTAGACCTCAAGCTTTCCAATGGGACACCATGAGATGTGGGGACAAACGCTGACACTCAGGCTTTGCTCCCCAGGAACGCAGTCTGAATCTGCCCAGAGCAAGATGCTGAGTGGTGTTGGGGGCTTTGTGCTGGGGCTGATCTTCCTCGGGCTGGGCCTCATCATCCATCACAGGAGCCAGAAGGGTAAGGAACTCTGGGAAAATGGGAAGGTGGGCTATGACTGAGACCGTTTGTTCAGGGCAGCCTCTGCCTCTGGATGCAGCTCTTTCCTCCTGACCCTGAAAGGAGGAGATGAGGCTGGGGGTGGGAGGAAATGAACAACGTAGGGAGACATTGTAGTCTGACTTTACTGGTTGAAAGGGTAGCCCTGCCATCGAGATGCAGGTGGAATTTATTCTAAGGCTTCCTTAAAGTTCATCCTTGTCTCATGGGCTCCTTTCTGAAAACTTCCTCTATTAAGAAGAAGAGAGCACTGGTTTCCTTTCCTTCTAGTGACAGTTTCATTCATTTAGGGGAATCTTAGCTTAGGGCAGTTAAGGCCTTGTGGTTGATGGATAAGAAATAAATACATTTTCCCTTAAGTTGCTTATCTCATTTCCTTTTGGGGTGAGTAAGGCAGTGGCTGTTTGTGTCATGAGATCTTTTGTAGGACACTGTGGGCCCCTACCAGCAGGTGCTCTATTTCTGTTCTATGTCAGTGGGGGTTGTGGGGTCAGATAAAGGAGGGAAGGGTGTGAGGTGAATGTGCCTGGGTGCAGTGTCTCATTCATGACCTGTCCCCTGCTATGGAATCAAGAGTTAGGGAAGAAGTTTCTGCAGGAAGTTCTGTAGAAAGCTCCTGAAGTTGTTCCCCAGAACCAGGCCATAACTTTGATGGCATCTTTCTGTGAAACGTGGAGCCAGAGCTCTGGTTTGAAAGATGGACACCAGGATGCTGCCCACTTTGTGCCATGTGTTAGTGGCTACCGCCTGTGGGCATTTATAAGTGATTGAATGTGGTGGAAAGAAGGTGAGCTATCATTAAATCTACTAAAAAATTGAAATCTTCTTATCCCCCAGAAGGACAAGAGCTGCTCCCCAGCATCCCATGCCTCCTTGTCAGGTTGGAGTGTGGATCCTGTGTGCTGATCACTCTCTCTCTTCTACAGGGCTCATGCGCTGACTCCTGAGGATATTTTTGGATTGGTGTTTGCTCTTCTATAATGCGTGTCTGTCCTTGCCCGGAATTCCCAGATGCCTGTCAGCCTGTCCCACTCTGAGATCAGAGTCAGTCACTGGGTCATTTCCCATGGCCATCCCCCAACCAAGGATCTGGCTGTGATGCTGCTTCCTCCACTGACCCTGGAGCCTCTGCCTGTGCATTGTCAGCTGCATCTACTCAGATCCCAAGAGCTTCCTCTGCTCCCATTTTTACCCAACAGAGTGTGCAAAAGAAGCACATTGAAATTATTTACTGGGCTGTAGAGTTTTTTTTCTTTAATCATAATTAAATATGATTATTGGGTTGTCTGTACTCTGAACCTCCTTAAATGAGTAGAGGTAGGAACCACTGCAGAATGAAGGAAACTATTTTGAGGTGAACCAGCCAACTGAGGACCAGAAGGAGACTAGAAGTACCACTGTGTGCCATGTAGGGGTGGGTGGACAGAAGAGCAAGAGAATCGACTTTTCTCTGTCTACACCTTTGTCATTCTGTATCTGCATCTCTCTATTTTCTGCACCTTTCTTTCTTATCACCTCACATCATATGTCTGTTTCTGTGTTTGTGTGTGTGACCCTATCTCTGTTGTATGTTTCTGGATTGTCTTCCAAGTTTTAATTATTCTAGGAAAGATTATGTCTGGCCCAGCCTAGGTTAACATGCACACCTTTCAGAAACATCATCCTGTACATGGCATGCAGACTCCTGGCATTGAGCCCATTCCCCTGATTAGGAAATGGCTTCCCAACATGGAGATGTTTGCGTCTGTCAAATGGAGTATTCCAGTCTACAAAACCTCCTTAGTATGGAGTGGCTAGAGGGGGAGTTTGTTTCTTGTAGACCCCAAAAGACAAATGGCAGAGTTCCCTCCAGCTCTAGGGTCTCTCATTGGAGGTACTGACTACATTCATCCCAACCCACATGTCCTGTACAGTCATCTGATGGCACTGCTGAGGTGAAATTTTCAGAAGATAGAGCTCCCCTGTCAATTCATGATGATACTTTCTTCTCAGGTCACTGTACCTGGTGGCTCCAAAGATGTTGATCCACTCCTAAAAGCTAGTCTTCATCTCAGTCCCTGGGATTAATCACTAAGATGGGTGGTTGGGTGCTTATCTTTGAGGTTATAGACAGCTATGCCTCTGAGGACCAGACATCCCCTTTTCCCTGATCCCTCATCCACTCACTGTACCTGAGGAGGCAATGGCAGGTCATTCCCTCTCCTGGGAAGTCCAGGCTTTCTTGAGATCTTCATCTCTTGTACCCCATGATGCACTCCAGGTCATCACCCAGGGACACGGTGGAGTGGGGGGACTCCAAATTCTGCTTCCCAAGGAGGTCATAGTCTGAATCTGCCCAGAGCAAGATGCTGAGTGGAGTCAGAAGTTTTGTGCTGACTTTGCATCTTCCTTAGGGTGGATGTTGCCATTCACAATAGGAGTAAAGAGAGAGTGATATCATGGGGAAATTGGGAGGACTTCTGTAGGGTGTCCAGGGAGACTTGGGCTCAGTATGTAGCTCTTAGATTTTGATCCTGCAAAGGCAAGAGGCAGGACTGGAGATTTAACCAGATTCACAGTTTAGGGGGACATTGAGATCTGACTTTTCTAGTTGAAACATAAGACCTATTACAGGAGTGAAAAGATGAATGTATTCTGTGACATTCTTACAGTTCAACTTTGTCACACAGGCCGCATGCAGGAAGATTCCTTCTTAATGAGAGGTCAATATCTTCTTTAGTTCCTGTTTGTGACAGTTTCATAGAAATAATTTTTTTTTTGCATCCAGATTTCATTAGGAAATGTAATCCTTCATTGATCATTTAATTTAAGATAACAAGTATGTTTTGGGGGAGGTGAAGTAGAAAAGAATAGTTTTACTGCTTTGCCAGGCAAAGGGGCCACAGCAGGCTTCTGTCTTAGAAACTAGTACATCTTTTATAAACAAGTTTGCTGGCCAAAAACACCCAAGTCTTAGTAAACATGTAGCTTGGAGAAAAGTGCATGTACTAGAGAACAACCTGTTTGTCATGAGCATTTGGCCTTATCATCAGTTACATCAGTCAGTATGTCTTTCAGGGACAGTGGTGTTCAATAATATTCCATATGCATATGTACATTTCCCTGCCTCCTCTGCAGTTAGGTTGGAGTCATTTGACTGGCACCAGCCAATGAAACTTAAAAGTGGATGTAAGCTCTGCCCGCTATCCCTGTTATTGCAAGCCTGGAAGCCAATGTTGAGGTGATGATGTACAAGATGTTGGAAACGCTATAACCTGAATCCCTTGAATGACTGCAGAATGGAGTCCCTTTTAGTGAGCTAAGCCATCGAGATTAAATTTTTACTGCAGTTTAAGATCTTACTGTAACATAACTTTGCTTTTCTATAATGGAATGCTTAACTGAAGAATAAAGTTCATAAGTTAGAAGATGAGCCAGTGGAGTTAATGGAAGTTAATTAAGAGATGATAAATTTTTAAAAACATTTATTTGTTTGTTTTCTTCTACCTGACAGTATAAGTATTCCCAGTGACTAGAACAGTGCTTCTGCAGAGCATGCTGTTGAGAGGGTAATAGGCAGGAAGGCCAGGGGTCTCCAAACGGAGGAAACAGGCTGCAAGTGTCTCTTGAAATTCTGTGTTGCCATGACGACACCTGGTTCCACCAGAACTTAGCTTTTTCTCAAACATTGGGCTGATAATAGCTCAACAAACCAGTGTTCAAATCAATTGTTTTATGGCTGGGGGATGACACACCTCGTGCCATCCTATCTCAAAAATGCATATTGTGGGAGAGGGGCCTAGTGAAACTCTGTCAGCCCTGAGGTGTCTCTCTTATCTGATCAATAGCTTTCTAACAGACATAAAACATCCCGCTGAAGACTAGCAGGATGAGGGGCACTCTCTGCCCCCCTTCTGATGTCTATGTCAGGAGCTTTCTCTGTCCCCTGTTATACTTTAATAAAACTCTGCTATGCAAAAGGTCTTGAGTGATCAAGCCTGGCCCCTGGTCCTGAAGCTAAATCTTCTTCAGAGATCACGAATCTGACATCATTCACTGTAAGCTAGCACTGTCCTGAACCACCTAGTCTCCACCCTTTGGGAATGAAGGGTTTATTCCCTCAGTTGTTGGGTATGTTCCTGACTGATAGCTCTCAGCTGTTTGTCCTCCTTTGGAATTATTTTAGGTGAGGAGAGTTGTCTCATCCAGTTTTATTCCACTTCCCAAGGGAATTCACCTCTGATGGCAGCTCATTGCAGGGCTATAAAGGCCCTGAGTCTTGCCTTAACTGTGTCAACTCTGAAGGAATCTTACAGCTTTGGAACTCCCTAGGGTTAAGCTGAGGAGATTTTCTTCACTGCATAATAGCCCAACTTCTAAAATCGAGTCATCTTATGTAAACCTTTTTTTAGTTTCTATTATAATTTAAATAAATTTATTTTTGTGTCTTCTTCCCTTCAATATGACCAGTGTTTTTATCACTCTTCTTAGAATATGAAGATATTGGTGTCACTATGCTTTCCTTCACCTCTTCTTTATGCTTCGACTTGCCAAATTGTGGTATCAGGTCTTTTAAAAAAATACATTGTCAAAGCTGAAAATATTGGCATTCTTCTGTAGTAGTAACTGTTTTTGGTCTTTGCTCATAGCTTGATTTTAAAAGTTGGGTGGGGGGAAGTTCTTTATCACTTTTAAAACAACTTTATGTAATCATCTTAGGCTTGCCTTGGAGCTTTAGTAGTATGATTATTTTTCAGTGATGTCCTAGGATGAATCCACTGTTTCTTGGATTCCTTGCTTTCCTATTTTCTGAATAACAGCCTCACTTTTCTAAGTCATATTCTTAATCAACAAGTCATGATCATAATCAACAATCAGTAAAACTATGTGTGGTAGGCAAATTTATATTCTTTCATTTCTAATACTATCTTTATTCTTTCTTCATGCCAGATCATGATTTTGAAAAGGTACACATTTGTTAGTAGAAAACATTTCCTTTAGAACTTCCAGACCTTTCTAATTATCTTAATTATAGTTAATTATATAATTATAGCAGTATAGTATAATTAATTATAGTAGTATCTGGCAATCTGATTTTTGTCTGTTGTAAGTTTGTTTTTTTTTTTCTACCATCAGGATGCTTATGGTCTTCTGTTAAGCCTTGAGGTCCTGAAAATTTTTAAATGATGTATTTAGGAATGAGTCTTTTTTCACTAATTTTGCTAAATATATGACAGTCCCCTTCCATGTAAACAGTTAGGTTCTTCATATCTGGAAAACTTCCCATTGCTATTTGTTTTGGTAATATTGTATCTTAATTTTCTGTTCTCTCTAGCCCTGTTACTTGAGGTAACAATAGACTTTCCTGAGTGTATTCTCTGTTTTATCTTTTCTTCCATACATTACATTTCTTTGTCTTCTTTTTTCAATTTCAGAGAGATTTTCTTGGTTAATTTTCCAAGCTTTATGTTAAATGTTTCATTTTTAGCCCCATTATTACTTTTATATTGGTAAAGAACCCACTTGCCAATGCAGGAAACATAACAGACATGGGTTTGATTCCTGTGTCGGGAAGATCCCCTGAAGTAGGAAATGGCAACCGACTCCAGTATTCTTGCCTAGAGAATTTCATGAACAGAGGAGCCTGGTGGACCACAGTCAATGGGGTCGCAAACAGTCAGACATGACTGAGCACACACAAGCAAGCAACCGTTACTTTTATGAGATGCGGTGTCTTTTTTCCTTCTGATAATTCTGATTAGAATTACTTTGTCAACAAAGTTCTGCCTGGTCAAGGCTATGGTTTTTCCAGTGGTCATGTATGGATGTGAGAGTTGGACTGTGAAGAAAGCTGAGCGCTGAAAAATGGATGCTTTTGAACTGTGGTGTTGGAGAAGACTCTTGAGAGTCCCTTGGACTGCAAGGAGATGCAACCAGTCCATCCTAAAGGAGATCAGTCCTGGGTGTTCATTGGAAGGACTGATGCTGAAGCTGAAACTCCAGTACTTTGGCCACCTCATGCGAAGAGTTGACTCATTGGAAAAGACCCTGATGCTGGGAGGGATTGGGGGCAGGAGGAGAAGGGGGCGACAGAGGATGAGATGGCTGGATGGCATCACCGACTCGATGGGCATGAGTTTGAGTAGACTCCGGGAGTTGGTGATGGACAGGGAGGCCTGGTGTGCTGCGATTCATGGGGTCGCAAAGAGTCGGACACGACTGAGTGACTGAACTGACTGACTGACTGAAAGTTCGTTTAAACAATTTTGTTTGATTTTGTTTTCAGTTTATTTGCTCTTACATTGAACTTTCTTTACTATGTGATGATTTTTATTCTCATCTTTTATTTCATGTTCTAAGATTTTCTTAAACATTTGCTCTGCCCTCCTTAAATTTGTTCTTTACCTACTATGCACCGTCTTATTTCATCTCAAGATACATTTCTTCAATTTCTTCTAAACTCTACCAAATTTTACACAGTGTCTGTGCAATACTCTATTGTGTTGCCTTTTATTTTTCATTAAATTTTTCAGAGCTTCTGATTATGCTGCTGCTAGGTTGCTTCAGTCGCGTCCGACTCTGTGCGACCCCATAGACGGCAGCCTACCAGACTCCCCCACCCCTGGGATTCTCCAGGCAGGAACACTGGAGTGGGTTGCCATTGCCTTCTCCGCTTCTGATTATATCTTTGTGGAATTATTTCATGTGTGTATATTTCCTCTCCTGGAGTGTAAATTCTTTGAAGACAATGAATATATCTCTTTTCACATTATTTTAATATACTGAGAACATAGAATGGTATGTATGATAACATTGGTACTCAATAACCAGTTTTGCATTACTAATTAAATTAATCATCGGGTTACCAAAGTTTGGGGATTAATTCAGCCAATAATAAAGGGAAAACTACTTTGCTTACCTTTACTATTACTCTTTGTTGCATATATATATATATATATATATATATATATATATATATACACACATATATATATATATACACACACATATATCTTTAGGGTTACATTTCTCAGAGGTTCCTGTAGTCTGGATTAGCATTTGTATACTCAAAGTTTCCTAAGTATGATAAAACAAGAAAATTTAAAAAATGACATAACTTTAAATAAAATGCCACTCTGCCTACATTTTTTTGCTTTTGCTGTATTTTTTTTAAAAAAAAACTTGAATTATGGAAAATTCCAACTATACACCATAGTAGGGAGCATAGTACCATGTATCATCAATCCAGGTTTAACAATTATCAACTCATGGGGAATTTTGTAAACCCATTTACTTAATCTTACATGCAGACTTGGAAAATAATCTCAGAATCATATAATTTCATTCATAAATATTTTACTACAGAAATATAAAATGTAATGAATTTTTAGAAATAATGTCATGAGCACCCCTAAAGTTAGACACATAATTCTTTAGTGTGTTTAGTGTGCAGTTTTTCTGATTGTCTCACAAGAATTTTTTTAAGTTATTTTATTTTTATATGAATCCAAACAAAGCCTAGCATTTGGTCCATATATTTCTTTTTTTAATGTATAGTTTACCTGTTCTCTATTTTTCCTAGCAAATTTCCTAGCAAAGAAGAGGAATTATTTGTCTACTATAACTTCCCATGTGCTGAATCTTATTGGTTGCATCCTTCTGATATAATTTACCATGAGATTTATGGTTTGGGTTCCAGAAAATAACAATAACACAAACTATTAACATTTGCTGACTGCTCAGTATGTGCCAACTATGCATGAAGTGCCTGATTTGTATATTAAATCCTTCAAAATCCTTATCTGTATGTGGTAAATATAAACTTGATATATTTTTATGTGATTTTCAGTTTGTAAATTTAAAATAGCATATTAAATATTAAAGTCTTATTTTATGCATGTACTCAGAAATAATTCAAATAATTGTTCAAGAATCACGTAATTTGACATCATGAGGACTGATTTCCATCTTTGTTTATAGTAATGTCATATGATGGCTGATAAAAATAAATATTTGCTCTTATTTTTTTGAATTAATTTTATTTCTGCTAAACTTACACAAAGACTTAACGAATGAATCCCTTTAATAAAATGCAACTACCATGAAATTCGTTTTCCTTAGTATCTCATGGGGAAGGAGTACAGCATTTGTCTTTTTCCAGGACACTGACAGTAATGCTATACAATGTAACCCTATATTATGATAACACATATAATGTAAACACACACACCACCTCCAATATTCTGGGTTGTTAGCTGATGAATCATTATATTTACATAACATTTACTTGAAATTCTATTGCCAAGAAATTCTCAGCATATTTATGTATTTTTAGGTTGCCTACATTTCTGTCCATATTAAAATTGTTAGTTTATAAATTTGGGATGATAATTTCCAATCTAATTTTATTTAATCACTCATTTTAGAATAGTTTTAGTTTCATAGCAAAATTAAATGGAAGGTAAAGAGATTTCCACATATCTCCTGCCCTTACTGTAACTTCCCTATTGTAAACCTCTCCTAATAGTGGTACATTTCTTACAAATGATGAACCTACACTGACACATCGTTAGCATGCAAATTCAATAGTTTACATTAGGATTCACTCTTAATGTACATTCTATGACTTTATATGACACGTACATACTATTGTAGCATCATACAGAGTAGTTTCATTGCCCTAAAAATCTGTTATGCTCTATTACCTACATTTTCATGATCAGCTCTGGTTCAGATTCCCTGCATTTACTAATTCCTTGTCTGGACTTTAAATTACTCTCTTGCTTATACCTCACAGGCAGCTTTTAATTCTACTCCCTGATTCTCTTCAAAATAAGCATGGATAAAGATCGGTTGCATATACCATAGCTTGACTGAAAATTCATAGGTCATAAGGAGGAGACATATTTTTTATTAGAGAGTAAAAACACAAAGTCACATATTACAACTTGCCCTGAGTTCTCTCAGCAACCCCTTCACCAGTGATGTGTCACTAACCACTGTACCCTGTCTATTTTCTAAGTCTAACCCAATCCCACTCCAACCTTATTTTGGAGAGGAAAAGAAATTCTCCAAAAACATATGAAAAGGAATTCATCTATAGCTCCAAGTTTGAATCGCCTAAATCATTAAAGGGCTCAGAAAAACAATTTCATATAACATAATCCATTCTTTTAAATAAAATATGGATATAACTAACAATGTTTTCTTATTTATTTCTATACTATGTATAAAGTACTTTCTATATAGCAAGATTATTCAAATTCTGTCAATAACTCTGTGAAAAAAGTATTACTACCACCACTTTATGAATGGGAAAATAAGATTCAGAAATGCTAGATACTTTGCCTAATGTTATAATTTAAAATCCTAGTTGTAAAGTGCTGAGTCCTGTATTTGGATTTAGGTTTCTTTGCACCAAAGTCTAGTCTATCAATTGCTGTGTTCATATTGTGTCTTTTTTCCCAGACACACTTTTTCTATTTTTTGGATTTAAATATATTAAAAAAATCTTTACAAGGTAAGTCAGAAAGAGAAAAACAAGTATAGTATATTAACACATACATATGGAATCTAGAAAAATGATATGATGAACCTATTTGTAGGGAAAGAATGAAGACACATTCTCTCAGGGAATGGATTTGTGTTCCAATCACATTTTAAGCTCACTGATGCAGATGGCCTGGGCAAGGACAGTTTCATACATTTCATAGTTTTTCCAAAAAGTAATGTGCAATGCAATGTATGGACTTAGTAATTGCAGAGTGGAAAGACTGAGGCAATGAACCTAAATAATTTTCAAGGGCAAAATGACTCCAAGTCAAGTCACATACATTCCCAAGAGTGAGACCTTCGACACACTGAGGACAGCCAGAGAATCTCATCTGTTGATCCACCCCCACTACAAGGACTTCCACTGGGAAACAGTAAGTCTAGAGGAGAATATGGTCCATTATTTCATCTATGCTGTTCCTCCAGAGATTTCTCTCTTGTAAGCTTATGTTTTCCTTTGCCAGGAGGGGTGAGGGGCAGGAGCTGAGGATACTGATCAGTTATTTCCAGGGCAAATAGGGATGCACAGAGATTCAGTGAGCCTGACTTAGGCTTATCTGCCTAGGAGCATCCTGGAGCCATATTCACTCTATTGTTCCATACATGCCATGTCAGGAAAAGTCTACATGGTTTTCTATCAGAGATTCACGTAAGACACGAAGCAAACTACAGCTGTGTTCTTAAATATGTCTGTGGTTTCTACATCCATCCACTTCCCCATTGTTTCTAACCCTAAATAAGGACAAAGTATTTGGTCCTTCTCAGATACCTGCTTTATTGTCTTATTTTAATGTTTTCCTAACAAACATATTTCTTTTCCTACCTAGATAATTCTTATCTCTTCAAGTGTGAGAGGGGGAGAAGAAAGTTTTTCTTATCACCACTAATTCTTTAAGAATTAAAAGTTCTGAAAACTAATTTTGACTGTTGGTACTTTAGAGATTCAAAATTCCTTTTTCCCAACTTCTTTCTCTGTTAAAATTTTTAAAGTGATATTAAAATAAGTATCACTTCACTTCTTGGTTTTTGTATTTTTGTTTCAACAAATCTGCACCAAAGGCAGAGATTATATATTACCCTCATTGATGTCTGAATTTGGGGGTGGGTGGCAGTGTCTAAGGATGGAAAAAAAAGGAAGACAGAAATATTAACTCCAGTTAAGACAGCAAAATATTATCAGTCTCTACAAGCTGCTCCTGTGTTATTGGGCATGAAACATAATCTGGGAAATGAGGTTCAAAGGGCCTGAAGCAGAAGAGGCCATGGTTCTAATCAGCTCTGAGATGAAAGATGGGAAAAAGTCAGTAAAGACCTCATAAAGGTTTTTATTTCTTCCATGGATATATTAGTTTAGGGTCATTGGTGGATTAGGTAGCTGGGTGGGATATCTCAGGGATCCCATAATAGGTGACAATTGAGAAAAGAAAAAATTAGGTCAGGGGGAGAATCCCAAATGTATGTGAGCTTTGAGATGATACAGCACCTTAAGTCTCAGAGAAGAAGTATGAGGAGGAGGGTAGGAGGAGAGAAGGTACATGACAGACTTTGCCAGAAAATAGTTCTAGGTCATCTAGCAAGTCCATTTTTTTCTGTTCTCATAGATGGACAGTGCACCTGCAACAGAAAAGACATGAGATGAGTGGGCTCCAGGGGGCTCCTGTGCCATTGTCATGCTGTTTCTCAATTCAGCAACTTTCAACCACATTTGTGTCCACAGCCTCCTCCCACTTTCCATTGTCTGTACTACATCCCCAGATCTAACAGATCTGGATTCTTACCTTCCTTCTGGAGTGTGGCTCACAACGGCCCCTGGTGTCTGGAGGGGCCACCTGAACGCAGACCTCGGATGATGAGGACGGTGCCAACCACGATGCCCACGAGGCCCACGGTCAACCCCAGGGCACAGACTACAGTCTCTGTTAGCTCTGACATAGGGGCTGGAATCTCAGGTTCTGTGAAAGTGAAGTTGTGGAACTCAGAATACAGAACGTTTCTGTGCATGTGTGTGAGATGGGGCGAGGAAGGGTTGGCTCCACAGACTTGGGGAATGGGACTTAAGAGAGTGGGGTCTATCATTAGAAACCCTTGGAATGTGAAGTTTAGGGGCATGAGGTTTAGCAGATAACAGGCAGGGGGTGTTCTGGACTTGACAGACAGAGAAAAGAATGTTCCAAAAGGGACTCGTACATACCCCAGTGTTTTAGCAGTGGCTTATCCAGGCCCCAGTGTTCCACTTTGCAGTCATAAACATCATCATCAGAAGGGAGGAAGGTGAGGTAACTGATCTTGGAGAAGGAATGATCATCCTTGGAGAGGAAGCTGGTCTCAGAAACACCCTCTATCACTGAGTGCCCATTCCTCAGCCATGTGATGCTGATCACAGGAGGAAAGATGTTGTCCACGTGACAGATGAGGGTGTTGGGCTGGCCCAGCATCACGGGAGACTTGGAAAACACAGTCACCTCAGGAACCTCTATAGTGAGGAAACAGCACAGATGTGAAATGGGAATAGCTCTGCCCTGATTCTGCACTGCCTCCTGGGGGGGCCTTCCCACCAACGGTTGCCAGTCTGATAGAGGAGGAGCTCTTGCTTCTGTTCTGTTTGGGAGGCACCATATGTTGCTTCTGCTTTACCCCTGTCCCCCTGTTTTTGATGACCTGCCTGTCAAGTGGGAGGTCTGTGGGACCTCTTCATGAAATATTCAAAGATTGCATTATGGAAGTTGGGATCTTTCTATCATATGGAAATATGTGAGATGAAAGAAGGCAGAGGATGAGGCTTCAGCTATTACCATGAGAAAATATGTGACTCCTTGGAAAGGAGAGAGTTTTATAAAGTGGTGAAGGGTATCTATCCCTAGGGGAAAAAGGGAGTGAGGCCTGGTATGAAAGGGTAGATTAATAAAGAGAGGCAGAATGGTGAACACATACTGTTGGTAGCAGCGGTAGAGTTGGAATCTTGAATCATGATCTCCAAATTATGTTTCACCGTAGCTATGTTTCTCAGTGCACCCTGAGGGTCAAAACTTGTAAATTTACTAAACTCAGGCAGACGCCAGACAGTCTCCTTCTTTTCCAGGTCCACGTAGAACTCTTCGTCTCCATCAAATTCATGGGTATAGTGGCCAGAGGGACCATATGAGTGGTAGACGTTTATGCCATAGGCGCCAATGTGGTCAGCTGAGTCAGAGTGAGGAGCAAGAAAGGGAAAAATAGAGAAAAGATCCTCATTAAGCAAGTGAAAGAAGAAATTGACTATCAAACACTGTGGGCTTCATTTGTGGCGCAGTTTCTAGACAAAATTCCCAGTACCTGCTCCTTCTTTGCTCTGTGTTGATAGTTGTCTAGTTAGTTAAAAAGCCTTGAAACAAAGCCTCCTTATCTTTGCAATGAATCTTGACTCCTTTTTCAGACAGGAATATATGTAATATCCTTTTCATCTGGTACTTGTCCTGAGCTACCAACTGTTGCTGAAGAACATCACTCTACTGTGTCAATTGGAACTAATTCACTTTTACAGTTTTAGCCTCAGCTGGATCCACGGTACTTCTCAGCAGTGGTCCTTCTGCTTTCCTGTACCATTTCTTTCCATCACTAATCTGTGTACCCTCTAGGGGACAGAAATCACGTCTTTTCGTCTTTGAATCCCCAAAATTTAGCTTGCTGTGTGCTTGAAAATGTGTATTAAACGTCAATTGTTATTCTTGAGAATTACAGAGATTTGGGGGAAGACTGACAGACATAGGTAGCAGAACTATACGGAAGTCAGAATCAGCAGTGACAAGAGCTGCATTATGACTTGTGAGCCTTACGCATTGTTGCTTTTGTGAGTGCCTCATTTTATAAAAATATTAACAATGTATTTTATAGCCATATGATACAAAGACAAACATAATTCAGCTTGGATTAAAATTTAAAGCATCTCCCCCTACTCTAAAGTTTGTTTTTCTTATAATTTTTAAAGAAACAGTTTTTATGAGCCCTACAAGCAATGCAGGCCCTTGGCACTGTGCCCACTGTGCCTAATGTGTAAATCAAGCCTGACAAGGATGCTCTGGTGCGATGAGGCAGAGAGGAAAATTGGAAATGCTCTGGAGAAGCAGGTGAAACTTGCACTACCATACAAAATTAAAGTGGGTAGCTGCCGTGCTTAATAAAGTTGTTGAAGGTGAGAGTAACCTTTCTTTCACCTCCCCTTTAAACCATTTGGCTTTTCTACTTTGGTTTTTACAAACCCACTTTTTCTGTCTATGAAACAACATAGATATGAGCCAGGGATGGATCCTGGAAGGAAAGGAAGATGAAGAAATGTATGAAGAGAGGGTGGAAAGAGGGGGACAGCAAGGCAGAGGGTCCTAAGGGACCATGTAATTAACTTGTGTTTGCCCAGTTTCCCTATATAGGTCTTCATTACATGAGTTGAAAGATAGGCAATTTGGGCTGACGAATTGAGAATAATATAATTTAAATCTCCAAATTTTCCTTCATAAAGTTCTTAACGTTAAAATAAAGGTAAATATATTCTCTACTTTGTTTTAGAAAAATATGAACTTATACTTGTAATAGTAATAATTTAAAAATAAGAACAATCATTGATATTTATGTGTCTTCATTACTTGGAAAGCATTTCTACATGCCTTTTTTTATTTGATTATTTGTGAGGTGACACAAATGAAGTAACTGAGATTAAGTGAGAACCATGTAATAAAATGCTTTGTCTAAAGACACTCAGCTGGGCTTGCTCACCTACCTGTGCCAGAATGCCAGCACAGAAATGTATGTAGATCTGAGACCAAGTAAAGGTTACCCTTCTTCATAGCCACACAGTATTCATAATTCATGGAACTATATACCCCAATATAAACTTTAGGAGAAATAAAGAAAAAGCTTCAAAAGTTATTCAGAAAATTTGGGAGCAATAGCTCATGAAATTTTTTGTAACAAAACATCTACTTGTGAAAACATCTTTGAGACAATTGTGAATGAATGCCCTAGAGCCCTCCAGAACATATTCACTGTATCCAATATCAGAAACAGACTATGCAACAGCACAGGTAACAAAGATAGTGGGTCTGGACTCTGATTTCCTGAAGGTGCAATGACGGTAACTTTTAGATTTGCTTAATATTGAGAATGCTTCCAGGAGACTCTATTTCTAGGCCAATTCCCCCCCAACCCCCACCCCTCCAATTCCCTGCTCCCCAACTTCAGTCTCCATATCCCTCAACCGTGCACTCACCCACAATGTCTTCACTCCCAGAGGGATTCATCATGGTGGTCAGGGCGAGGGCCCCCAGAATCAGGGCTCTGTTCAGGATCATCCTGTTCTCAAGGTGGTCTCAGCAGTTGCTGTTCTGAGTTGCAGAGCAATGATGTGGGCTGAGTTGAGAGGGAATTCTAAAGATACCCAAGCCACACTCTGTCAGGTTAGGTTTTGGCCAATCAGAAAAATCCTCTATGATGACACCTCAGTTGCCACGTGAAGACTTTGTACTAAGAGGCCTGGAAGGGACTGGGAAATCCCCAAGTTCTGGTGCAGGCTCTGGTCAGAGGGGACTTGAGGGATTTTTCTATGAAAGGAAGGAGAGTATTAAATCAGAGTCTTCTCATATATGCGTGTATGCCTGCTGGTGATGAGGGGTGGGGATTTCTGAGCAGCCTCATGGGTAGATGAAGATACAGCTAATTTGATGTCCAACGGGATATTCTGGGCTACAGTTTCCAAAAAATCTTCCCTGAGTTGGTCCTCCTCCCTCGCAGGTCCCATTCCTTCCCCTTTTCATGGACTCTGTATGTAGGTTAATGTCTTTCTGTTTGTTTCCATAGTGCATATGGAATTCTCTAAATACTGAGTTGATCCAAGTGATTTCTGCCAAGTGGTAGGCAAGGAATACCTTTGCCTTTTCTACCTGTAGAAATCCAGTTGAGTAAATTATTCTCATGCTCTCAAAAACTCCAGTATTTGCACTCAGGGGAATAAAAAGACTCATAAGGTCATATAGTGCTGCGTAAAGTAACTGCATGATCTTTCATTTGAATTTTTCGCCTGCCTTGAGTGTTCTTTATGTTCTAAGTTTTGGTGAACCTACCCATATTTAAAGGAATTTGGGGATCATTGATTACATTAAAGGACATTCTGGTTGACTTGCTGTGTAATTAAATATGTCAACTCAAATATTGAGGGTAGAATTCAGGGAATTGTCCTGACTTAGAAAATTAGTTTTTATCCTTTACTCTATATTTTAGTATTATTTATCCTGCCACGTTAAAACTCCAGATATTTGTGAGAGACTAATGACCGAACTAAAGTCAAAAACAATTTTTAGAGGGGGAAACTTATTTTTTCAAAATAGTTGATGTTTGTGTGTGTGTGTGTTATGGAAGCCACAGGTTAATGGGGGTTCCATTTGGAATCAATCACCCTGTTCTTACTAGATGTTCCTCAGTTTCTCAGCACTGTCTTAACTCACAGTGGCAAAGACTATAAAGAAGAGTGAGACAGAAAAAGCCCTGGTGTCTAGAGCTGCTTGTAATTAGGTCTTGTTGTTGCCAGGTGCTGGCCTGCTACTCACAACTAGGTTTTGGTGTTTTCTTGTTGAACATACGCAGTGTTGTACAACTACATCAGACAGCCATTCTGTGACCAGGATGGATCAAAACAGAAAACAAGGCCCCTCAGAAATCATGTCTCAACACAGACTAAATATGAACAGTGTCCAAATCATGAAAATGACCAAGCATACTTCTGTCCTAGATAGTGTGAATGACCTCTGCTTCTTTACTAATTACAGCTTTTGCCTCAGTACCTTCTAGGTAAGAGTTACTTAGATGCCTGATTATAGAATTATCCCACCCCACCACCTATTATAACTCTTGACAGAATCTAGTTGAGAACAAAGTCACTGTTTCTTAAATTGTCCTCAAAATCACCAACACAAGCTTAAATCCTATAGTAGTTTAAGGGTCAGTTTCATGTATTGCCAAGGCTATGTTCCTCAGTTATTCACTCAAATACTTATCTAGGTATTGTTCTGAAGACATCCTGTACATGTGATTAAAGTCCATAATCAGTTGACATTAGGTAAGAGAGGTTATTCTAGATAATCTGGGTGAGCCTGGGCCAGTAAGTTGAAAAATCTCAAGAACAGAGCTAGATTTCCCTGAGGGAAAAGAGATTCCACTGTGGGCTGCAGCATCAGCCTGTGCTGAGAGTTCCAGCCTGTGCTGAGAATTCCAGCCTGCCTTTCCTGACAATAGCCTACCTTATGGTCTTGCACTTCCCTAGTTCACCCTCAGTTCAGTTCAGTTCAGTTGCTCAGTCATGTCCGACTCTTTGCAGCCCCACAGACTGCAGCTCACCAGGCTTCCCTGTCCATCGCCAACTCCTGAAGCTTGCTCAAACTCATGTCCATCAAGTCAGTGATGCCATCCAAACATATCTTCCTCTGTTGTCCCCTTCTCCTCCTGCCTTCAATCTTTCCCAGCATCAGGGTCTTTTCCATTGAGTCGGTTCTTTGCATGAGTCAGTTCACCCTCACATTGTGTAAACTAATTCCTTGCAATAATTCTCTTAGTAGATCTCTCCAAAAAATTCTGCTTCTTTGATTCCAACATCATCACACGAAGATACCCCATGATTCTCCATGATAAGTTTATGAGCAATAAAACCAACTTGTTTATCCATGGATGTATTTCTGATGGACTTTGACTGAAGACATTAACAACACTTCATTATATTGTTGTGAGGAACATGTATATACTGCACCTGGAATGAAAACTTCCCAGGGCTTTTTAACTATACTTGTCATACATAATATTAATATCATCTCCATTTGACAAGGAGGACACTGAATTTCAGAAAAGTGGAAATATTTGCCCAAGGTCACACAACTGATGAGTGCAGAGCTGAAAAGTGACAAGGGCAAAAAATGAGTCTCTGTGAAGGGAGGGAGGGGTCACCTGTATGACCTCAGAATACAATGTCCTAACATAATTAGGATAGATATTTGACCCTATAGTGGTTTTATCATTCTTTTTAGTCTCTTCTGTTATGGATGGATCAGGAGAAATTTTCAGGTTCTACTTGAAATATGCTCTTTTTACCACACAGCATCCTCCTTTCTATGCAGTAAATAACATCTCTCTCTCCCTCTCTTCTTTTTTTTCTGTATCCAGACTTACCTGCTTGATATTTTATAGAAATCACTTATGATTTAGCAAATGGTCAGAAGTTTTCTTGATGGTCCATCAGAATTTCACCTACTAATATTATAGTTTAAAAATACAACTCAAATTAGGAAGTTAGGACGTTAAACCTCAGGATCAGAATTGTATCTTGGGTGGGAAGTTGAAGACCAGTCTGAGATCTCACATTCTGTGGGATGCAGAGGAAGTCCAAACAAGGCAATGTCATTCACTAAAAGAAGATGGGCTCTCTGCCTTTAACTTAACTCTGTATTTTCTTTCTCTGCTATGACACAATGAATTTTGTTCTACTTGCTTCTGTCTTCAGGTCATAATTTTAACATAAAGTAAAATTATTAGTGAATTAGACTCAGATAGAGGAATGGTATACCACTATGACAAAAACCCATTGCCACCTTTGTCTAAGAGGAAAATAAAAGACCTTTTCATAAATTATTGGTGGAAATAAAAATTGCACTTGAAAATATTAATTTTGTCCAATAAATGTCCTAAAAATTTCCTGCTGTGGATTTAATACCTAAAATTGGCAATGTAAATGGAATGTGTCATTGTAACTTACATCTTTGGTCTCCCTCTAAGAAATTACTTAGGTAGAACTCATGTTACTTCTAATTAACATTTATAACATTCTCTAAGAAGCTGTGTATTTTGAAATTCTTCAGTTCTGACTTTCAACTGTTTTGTCCTGATCCAGCCCTAGTTATTACGATTAGTGAAATTTTACTAAAAATCTCAACCTCTACTATCTTGCAGTAAAAATGTGTCACAGTAACAACAGAGTTCAGAGTAGTAAGGTAAAAAAGAAGATGGGCTTTGCAATCAAATGAATAAGTATTCAATAATGGTTTTGATTTTATTACCTGTCATCTTGGGCAAGTGACTCAAAATATAGCCTTAGGGTATTTTATAATAAAAATGGGATGAAAACTATTACATGATAGTTAATATGGATAAAATGAAATAAATATATACAAATAATAAGGTTTAAATACAGTCCAGTGCCTGGAACATAGCAAGTATTCTCAAATGAGAACCACTATATAGTATTGGAGATATCAAGGGACATTTTCATGCCAGGATGGGCACAATAAGGGACAAAAATGGCAAGAACCTAACAGAAGCAGAAGAGATTAAGAAGGTACCAAGAATATATAGAACTATACAAAAAAAAGTCTTAATGACCCAGATAACCATGATAGTGTGGTCATTCACCTAGGGCCAGACAACCTTGAGTGTGAAGTGAAGTGGGCCTTCGGAAGCATTACCATGAACAAAGCTAGTTGAGGTAATGAAATTCCAGCTGAGCTATTTCAAATCCTAAAAGTTGATGCTGTTAAAGTGCTGCACTCAATATGTTAGCAAATTTGGAAAACTCAGCAGTGGCCACGGGACTGGAAAATATCAGTTTTCATTTCAACCCCAAAGGAAGGCAATGCCAAAGAATGTTCAAACTGCCACACAGTTGCACTCATTTCACATGCAAGCAAGCTTTTGCTCAAATTCTTTTAAGCTAGGCTTCAACAAGTGTTTCCCAGGTGTTGGTAATGGTAAAGAACCCACCTGCCAACATAAGAGACATAAGAGAAGCCAGTTTGATTCCTGGGTTGAGAAATCCCCTGGAGTAGGAAATGGCAACCCACTCCAGTATTCTTGCCTGGAGAATCCCCATGGACAGAGAATCGTGGCTACAGTTCATGGGGTCACAAAGAGTCGGACATCACTGAAGTGACTTAGCATACAGCACAGCACAGACTTCAACAGTATGTGAACTGAGAACTTCCAGATATACAAGCTGGGTTTAGAAAAGGCAGAGGAACCAGAGATCAAATTGCCAACATCTGTTGGATCACAGAAAAAGCAAAGGAATTCCAGAAAAACATTTACTTCTGCTTCATTGACTACACTAAAGCCTTTGACTGTGTGAATCACAACAAACTGTGGAAAATTCTTAAAGAGATGGGAATACCAGACCACCCTACCTGTCTCCTGAGAAACCTGTTTGCAGGTCAAGAAGCAATAATCAGAACCAGACATGGAACAACTGACTGATATGGCAAGTTATATATTGTTTCCCTGCTTATTTAATTTATATGCAGAGTACATAATGCGAAGTGCAGGGCTGGTTGAGTTACAAGCTGGAATCAAGATTGCCAGGAGAATATCAACAACCTCAGATATGCAGATAATACCACTCTAATAGCAGAAAAGGAAGAGGAACTAAAGAACCTCTTGATGAGAGTTAAAGAGGAGAGTGAAAAAGCTGGCTTAAAACTCAACATTCAAAAAATCTAAGATCATGGCATCCAGTCCCATCACTTCATGGCAAATAGAAGGGGAGAAAGTGGAAGCTGTGACAGATTTTATTTTCTTGGGCTCCAAAATCACTGCACACAGTGACTGCAGCCATGAAATTAAAAGACACTTGCTTCTTGGAAGAAAAGCTATGACAAACTTAGACAGTGTATTAAAAAGCATAGACATCACTTTCAGCAAAGGTCTGGACAAAGATAAAGGTCTCGATAGTCAAAGCTATAGTTTTTCTAGTAGTCATTAAGGATGTGAGAGATGGACCATAAAGAAGGCTGAGAGCTGAAGAATTGATGCTTTTGAACTGTGGTGTTGGAGAAGACTCTTGAGAGTCCCTTGGACTGCAAGGAGATCAAACCAGTCAATCCCAAAGGAAATCAATCCTGAATTTTCACTGGAAGGACTGATGCTGAAGCTGAAGCTCCAGTATTTTGGCCACCTGAACTGAAGAGCTGACTGATATGGAGAAGACCCTGATGCTGGGAAAGATTGAAGGCAGGAGGAGAAGGAGACGACAGAGGATGAGATGGTTAAATAGAATTACTGACTCAATGGACATGAGTTTCAGCAAACTCCAGAAGATTGTGAAGGACAGGGAAGACTGGTGTGCTGTAGTCCGTGGGGGTAGCAAAGAGTTGGACAGGACTTAGCAGCTGAACAACAGCTCCTTGTATGTTGAAATGATAGTATTTTGCATGTATTGGATTAAAGTATATTATTACAATAAAAGAGACAACTTAGAATTAGCATAAGATTCAGTTCAGTTCAGTTGCTCAGTCATGTCTGACTCTTTGTGACCCCATGGACTGCTGCATGCCAGGCTTCTTTGTCCATCACCAGCTCCTGGAGCTTACTCAAACTCATGTCCATTGAGTTGGTGATGCCATCCAGCCATCTCACCTTCTGTTGTCTCCTTCTCCTCCCACCTTCAATCTTTCCCAGCATCAGGATCTTTTCACATGAGTCAGTTCTTCGCATCAGGTGGCCAAAGGATTGGAGTTTCAGCTTCAGCATCAGTCCTTCCAATGAATATGCAGGACTGATTGCCTTTAGGATGGACTGGTTGGATCTCCTTGCAGTCCAAGGGACTCTCAAGAGTCTTCTCCAGCGCCACAGTTCAAAAGCATCAATTCTTCAGCACTCAGCTTTCTTTATGGTTCAACTCTCACATCCATTCGTGACTACTGGAAAAACCATAGCTTTGACTAGACAGATCTCTGTTGGCCAAGTAATGTCTCTGCTTTTTAATATGCTTTTTAATATGCTAGATTGGTCATAGCTTTTCTTCCAAAGAGCAAGCGTCTTTTAATTTCATGACTGCAGTCACTATCTTCAGTAATTTTGGAGCCCCTCAAAATAAAGTCTCTCACTGTTTCCATTGTTTCCCCATCTATTTGCCATGAAGTGATGGGACTAAATGCCATGATCTTACTTTTCTGAATGTTGAGTTTTAAGCCAACTTTAGACAAATCAATGAATGGAACACAGCAGTCTAGAAATAGAACTACTTTTATTCTGTCAACTGATGTTCAATATAGGTACCTGGTAATTTAGTAGGGGAAGACTAATCTTTTCAATATATGGTATTAATAAGCTAATATCTATACAGAAAAATGAATCCTGACTCCTAATGTATACAAAAATTAATTCAAAAGTGACTAGAATTTATTAGCTAAAACTGTGAAGTGTGTAGAAGAAGACAGGACAATATCCTTGGATCTGAGGTGGTTAGTGACTTAGAATGCAAAACCACTAACCAAAAAAGATTGATTTTTTAAAAGATTGGTTAATTGCATTGAATGAAAATTGAAAACTTCTTAAGAAACACCATTGAAATGCAAGCTACATAATAGGGGAAAATACTTGCATCATATGTCTGATAAACTGTATCCAAACTATTTCAAGAATTCCAATAATTCAGTAATAAATAGACAAAGATGTCAACAATAATAAAAGGTGAAATATTTCATAAAAGACTTTAGGTACCTTGCCAACAGATGAATAATAAATGTTCAACACCTTTAGTCATCAGAGACAAGCAATTGGTATTCCTCCTCCTCCCTTTCCCAGAGTAGCATATAATATGATCCTTTCTTGAAAGTGAAAGTGTTAGTTGCTCAGTCATGTCCAGCTATTTGCAACCCCATGGAGCCCACCAGGCTCCTCTGTCCATGGAATTCTCCAGTTAAGAATACCAGAGTGGGTTGCCATATCCTCCTCCAGGAGATCTTCCTGACCCAAAGATCGAACCTGTGTCTCCTGAATTACAGGCAGATTCTTTACCAACTGAACCACTCGGGAAGACTTACATTCAGACTAATGCAGATAATTATTTGCTCTGAATTTCTGGAACAAACGAATTAGGGAGAGGATTTATTGAGGTGTTATTTTTAGTATTTGGAATTAGACTTTGTGATCAGGCTGTCTGTGTCAGCCACCTCAGCCTGAGGTCAGGGTTCTGCTCCTTTTTTTCCTGTAGTTCTGTCTTTGACTCTGCATCTGCACTAACACCGGATGCCTCAACCTTTGTGTTTCCTAATGTGCTCATTTGGATCCCAAAGTCTGTAGCTCAGGAGTCTTTCCTTCCATTTGAGTGTGACTGATTGTAAAGTAGACTGATTGCAAAGCTTTAGTGCAGAGGTTCTCAGCCAGCTGGGTGTAAGAATTTACCTGGGAGATTTTAAAATATGCTTGAGCTCTACTCTCATATATTCTCATTTAACTTGCTAGGAAGGAGGCTGAGCATCAGATGATTTTTGTGTGCGGCTCTGTCTGAGACCACTGCTATGAAGCAGGGTTTCTAGAACTTTATTGTACATCCAAATCATTTGTGGATATTGTTCAAGTATGGATTCTTATTAACTAGGTCTGGATGGGTCCTGAGATTCAGCTTTTCCAACAAACTCCCAAAGTCTACAGATCCCTCTTTCAAGGCCAAGGCTCTGCAATAGGATTTCTAACCTCTGAACTATTTTATTTAATCAAAATTTAGTTTAAAACATTTATTTTATTAAAACTACTCACACTAGGTACAGTATAATTCTTTGTTGTTAGGAGACTGTCTTGTGAATCATAGAAAATTTAGCAGCATCCTCTAGAGCCATCCAGATCTTTAGATGTTGTTGAAAACCAAAAATGCCTCTTGCATTGTCAAATATCCTCTTGGCAGAGAGTGGAGGGGACTGCCTTGAGAATCACCGCTCTATAGTACTAGTCCCCAAGTTGGCTGTATCCTGGAATCATCTGGAGACCTTTAAAGATACTGATGTTTGGGTCATAAATCCTCTCTCATAGATTTTGAATTAATTGATCTAGGGTGCATCTGGGCATCACAGGCTGAATCTCCTTTGGATAGTGGAAACTCCAGGATGCTCTTATATTTCAATTTCCTTAAGAGCAGATTCGTGGAGGGATATACTGGTGGTGGCTTGCAGGAGATGATAGTTCTAGTTTGCGTAGTGATAATCAGTCATCAGCCCTGAATATTCATTGGAAAGACTGAACCTGAAGCTCCAATACTTTGGCCACCTGATGAGAAGAGCAGACTCATTGAAAAAGACCCTGATGTTGGGAAAGATTGAAGGCAAAAGGAAGAGAGGGTGGCAGAGGATGAGAGGGTTGGGTAGCATCACCAACTCAATGGACATAAATTTGAGCAAACTCTGGAAGATAGTGGAGGACAGCCTAGCATGCTGCAGTCCATGGTGTCACAAAGAGTCAGACATGTCTTAGTGACTGAACAACAACTTGATAATCAAGGCATAGTAAGATGCTTTTATCCAATGCTTCATTGCCTCAAAACTGTTTACTACTTCAAGTTTCCCCTCATACTGAGTAACATAGATTCTCTGGTTTAGTTGATTAGTGGAAGAAATAAGTACAAAATACAGTCTCTTGTCAATAATGTACAGGGGTCTGGATGAATCTAAGAGTTGAGGAATCTGTCTCCAATATATATGAATGTATCAGGCTGGACGATTAAGAGATACCTTGCATTTCACAACACCTAGGGTGTGGCCAGAGTTCAGGTGAACTCTGATTCTTTATTGGGAGACCGATGGCAACCAGAGTGGGTTGGGGGTGGGTGAGTGGGGTGAGCGGGTGGGGAGGGTGTTTGTCAAGCTGTTGAAGTTCAAAATAAAATATTAGTAGCCTATGAAAATTATGTCTGTGATATTTTTGAGATATTTGTCAAGTGAACTGTAATCACTTTACTTGTAGAGTCATCTAGATACTTAGACATAGAGGCTGTGCTTTAGGATCTGTAGATCTAATTTTTGTTAAGTGGGCAAAGTCTGGACAAGAGACATGCACAAGCCTAGAGCCCAGATTCAACTAACCATGTCGATCAAGTAGACAGTTTTCCTTCTCCTACTCCTGCCAACTTGGTTTTCTTCTTTCTGAGTCTAGAAGGTCAAGTGACCTGTAAGTCATGAGCTTTAGGACATGGAAGTGAACAGCCCAATTAGCAATGAGTCAGTGTCCTCAGCGCAATAATCACATTAAAAAGATGATGCTGCAACTACTCTTCTATAATATGTAAACTGGTTTTCTCACTCCCCATCCCATGGATTTCTATAGTCAATAAAAAGACCATCAGTTTTCCTTAGAGCCATTCAGATCTTTGGGGCTGAAAATGAGAGATTCTTGGTCCTTCAGAAAACTGAATACAAGCTGTCACAAACCTGGAAAAGTGTACTTCTTTAAAATATGTTGGTGGAACTTCCCTGGTGGTCCAGTGGTTAAGACTTCACTTTCCAATGCAGGGGGTGTGTGTTTGATCTCTTGTTGGGGAGCTAAGATCCTACATTCCTCATGGCCAAAAAGCCAAAACATAAAGCAATATTATAACAAATTCAATAAAGACTTTTACAAAAATGGTGCACATAAAAAAAAAATCTTAAAAAACAAACAAACCCTAGCAATGGAGTTTGAAAGACTAATGAGACAAGTTTTTGAAGGTGACAGCCTGAGCATCTGGTATGGAAAGGGTAGATATGTTTGTGAAGGTCCCTCCTCCAGGCTGCAAGCATAAGAGGCAATCATAGACTTAAAAATGTATTTATGTATTAGACTGTGTGGGGGTCTCAGGTGCAGCACCTGGGATCTTCACTGCTTCATGTGTGATCTTTTGTTGTGATGCACGAACTCTCTGGTTGTGACACAAGGGTTGTGGAGTGCATGGACTCAGTAGTTTGGTTTGTGGGCTTAGCTGCTTCGTGGCATGTGGGATCTTAATTCTCCTACCAGTGATTGAACCCATGTACCCTGAATTGCAAGGTGGAATCTTTACCACTGGACCACTGGGGAAGTTGCAAGCATAGACTTTTGAGAAGGCTTTTTTCCAGCCTTGTATTTCTCAAATACCTTGCATATACCACTGACATTAGTGGTTGGCTGTGAGGTGACAAGAGATTGTCAATTTACAGTCAGAATGAAAGTGAAATTCACTACTGAAGTGTCCAGCTCACTTCTATGATAAATGCAGACATCATGAAATTCCATCTGCCTTTGTTTTATCGTGTAGGGCGGGAGAGTTAGTTCTTACTTGTGTGTCCCTTCCAACTACTGACTTTAGGAAAAATTTCATCCCCTCAAAATACAGAAATATTTGAGAAATTATTGTCTTCTTAAGAAAAGAGAATGCATGCTTAAAAAGGAAACATTTTTGAAAATTAGTGTAGTTGAGAAGAGAGTAATTACAAACCAAATGGTGAAGTTAATAGTGTTCATTGGTCTTACCTAGTTATCATGCCTACTGAGTTTTAGAATCACATTGTTAATTTAACAATTTCATGTGGCATTTGATTTATATTGTATCTCTTCAGCTCTTCATGTTACATTACATTAGTTAAGTTCTGTTACATTCTTTGCTTTTTACATATTACATTGTGTTGTTATTGTGAAGACAGATACTTTTTCTGTGAGTTCTCTGGATAACTTTGTTTTCCAGAGATAAGTGATATTGCCCTACACTTGATCCTCATTGGCTGGAGAGAACATGTTCAATGCCACATTGCTGTTCCACTTAAACACAATTTTTGCAAATGCTATTTGTCACCTTTAGCTTATGCTCTCTTTGTGGGCAAGAGGTGGTGGTGGGGTGGGACTTGAGCTGAGCAAGACAAGGCTGTAAGGCCACTCTGGATGTGTTTTTTATTTCTCTCTGGTAATTTGAATCTGTCTCTAGGATTTATTTCTTTAGGCCCAAACTATAATTACTATTATGGTGATCAGAGATAATGGAATAAACCACCTCCATATAAGAAAAACAAAATAATACAAAAAAGAACCAACAGCTTTGAAAATTAAGCAATACAGTAGAAAAGAAAGCCATTTTATTAAAAATTGCTCAATAGAGTAGCAACCTTATATAAATAGGTACTTTTTAATATTGATTTTTGAAAGTACAATGTCCCATGTAGCTTTTAATGGAAGTGTCATGATATCTATGTGTTATATTCTTTTCTCAGAACAACATATTCTCCCCTGCTTATTCATCTTCTTTGGTGGTCTCAGAAAAGCTTTGTAATATTTTCACTAATGACTCCTTGTTAAATGGATGACTTCTGTTCTCGTTGTTGTTGTTCAGTCACTCAGTAGTGCCTGACTCTTTCCGACCCCATTGGCTGCAGCATTTGCCCTCAGTAATGGATATTTTTTTCTTTTTAAAAAAGTTTTTTTAAAATTAATTACTTATTTACTGGCTTCACTGGGTCTTCGTTGCTGCTTGCGGGCTTCTCCTGGTGGTGGCTTCTCTTGTTGCCGAGCACAGATCTAGGTGTGCGGGCTCAGACAGTTGTGTTACACGGGGCTCCGTAGTTGTGGCACTCCGGCTCTAAAGTGCAGGCTTAGTGGCCCCCAGGGTAGTTGCATGTGGGATCTTCCTGGACCAGGGTTCAAACCCATGTCCCTTGCATTGACAGGCAGATTCTTAACCATTGGACCACCAGGGAAGTCTTTCTTTTTCTATTACTACTTTTTCTTAAAGTTTTTCATGGTTAAGTCTGCCAGAGACAAATGATGCTGCCTCCCATATGGTCTTAATCTGCCTGAGAGGCAAATTTTCAGTGTCTCATTTTGGTTTCAGTTAAACCCAACTTCTGCAAAGTTTGTTTGTCACCAAAGTGTGGCTAGAGAGGAGAGGCATTGTGGAGACTGGGGGTGAGAAAATGTAGATAGAACTTCTGGGTGTTCCTTCTAGGGTGCTCTGCTTCTCTGTCTAGAAAAGTGTCCCATATGAAGAGAAGAGACGGGCTTAGCAGTCAGCTGAGTGAACACATATTGCATTACCCTTATAATGTAGGTCACGATCAAGTGCTGGAATTTAACCAAGAATGGGCTCTCACCCACACACCTGTAGAGAAACGACAACCATAAATACGAACATCTTCAAGTGTTTCTACTTCTGGAAATGCTGAGGATACTTCATTTCTTTATGTCCACTCAGTCCCTAAGTGAGTTTTATGATATGCCAATTTGGTCTCATGGTGTAGGCTCCTGTTTACTAAACTGTATTTGCTCATACATATACAGTTAAGGATATGAATAACTGTATTTGTAGTTCACAGATGAGGACTATAGTGTTGGAGAAGACTCTTGAGAATCCCTTGGGCAGCAAGGAGATCAAACCAGTCAACCCCAAAGGAAATCAACCCTGAATATTCATTGGAAGGACTGATGCTGAAGTTGAAGCCCCATTTACTTTGGCCACCTGAAGCGAGGCACCGAGTCATTGGAAAAGACCTTGATGCTGGGAAAGATAGAAGGTAATAGGAGAAGGGGAAGACAGAAGACTAGATATTGGATGGCATCACCGACTCAATGGACATGAGTTTGAGCAAGTTCTGGGAGATGGTGAAGGGCAGGGAAGCCTGTCATGCTGCAGTCCATGGGCTCATAAAGAATCAGACACTACTGAGTGACTGAACAAACAAATATGCTCATAAAATCAACTGTGAATTTGACTTACTGATGTGATAGTGACATTCTTTGGCATTGCCTTTCTTTGGGATTGAAATGAAAACTGACCTTTTCCAGTCCTGTAGCCACTGCTGAGTTTTCCAAAGTTGCTGACATATTGAGTGCAGTACTTTAATAGCATATCCTTTAGGATTTCAAATAGCTCAGCTAGAATTCTACTTCAATTTAAAAAAAAGGCCAAAAATATGCAGAAGGATATAAAAGTGTACTTGAGAGCTCACTGAGATTGGAAATTTACATATTTATGGCCACAATCCCAGGGGAACCATGAATGCCTGTGGGAGAAGAAGAAAGAGAATAGGCACAGTGGGGATGGTGTGGGTAGATAGCTTCTCAGAAATTCTACATAATGCTCCTTATTCAAATATTCCATATAATAGTTTCACTAAAGTTAGATGTAAATGGAATTTCTTTCCCCTCATCCCTGCCCCACCACCACGACTTTGAGTGTGCCTTTTGAACACTTCAGTCTGCCAGAGACAAGTGATGCTGCCTTCCTTTCTTCATCCTATTAGCTAGAAAGGAAAGTATTTTATAATACATAACGATTCATGTAAACGTGGTTTATGCAAAGATTTACGTCAATATCCTTCCTCTTCAAACACAGCCCTGGCCTAATAGCCACTTCCCAAATATTTCCTCTCTCCCTACAAGAGTCAAATAGATTATTAGTTTCTCCAAGGTTTTTCAATGTAAGTTTTCAATAGTGATATAGTCCTTGATCAATCCTCCAACAATCTTCACGTAAGATGTAAAGAACATAAGAAACTATTAAAAAGGAAGTGAATCAAAGGAATATAGGTTAAGGCTCCCAATTGCGAAGGCAGTTTTCACTAAGACTATATTTTACAGGGTATTTTCTGAGCCTATGAGTCCAACATATCAGTAATAACATTGTAGAAGCATCTCAAAATAAAAAAAAAAAAAAAGCAGTTAGGAAACCCATTGCAGTAAGAAGGATCTGCAATTGTCATAATAGTGAGGACTGTGTCCAGCTCTCAGTCGAACAGAATTAGGGCCCCTGTTTCAGTATCTGACAGAGGCAGGTTTTGAATGGTGAGGACTGCATTATCCATGGTGCAGGATCTAGGCAGTTCACAGTTGAACGGGGATTGGAACAAGGCTGACTGCCAGCTCTGGGGCCCAGACCATGGAAAAAGCTCCCTGCTGGAGGCCAAACCTCAAATTCTGTGCAAATGTTGGAACATAGTAAGGGTACAAGTATATTTTCTGGAACAGTGAACCCTTCAAGGTCTGCATTAAATTAGCCAACGCCCTCTCTCCCTTCACCCCACCCAATGGTAAATCTGGTAAAGCAACCTTAATTTGCTTTGTATTACAGGATTTGCTAAATGTGATGGCTGATATTTTGAGTCAAATAGCTATTGCTACTGATTCAAGAACAGTGCATAGTGGTAACTCAAGTATAAGAATAGAATTATCCATTGACATAAAAATTTACCTGATAGCTCAGGTAAGAATCCACCTGCAATGCAGAAGGCCCCAGTTCAATTCCTGGGTCAGAAAGATGTGCTGGAGAAGGGATCGGCTACCCACTCCAGTATTCTTGGGCTTCCCTTGTGGCTCAGCTGGTAAAGAATCTGCCTGCAATGCGGGGGACCTGGGTTCGATCCCTGGGTTGGGGAGACCCCTTGGAGAAGGGAAAGGCTACCCCCTCCAGTATTCTGGCCTGGAGAATTCCGTGGAGTATATAGTCCTTTGGGTGGCAAAGGGTCAGACACGACTGAGCAACTTTCACTATGCATCATAACCTCTGGAGAGATGACCATTGTAGTTTCTTGCTTTATGAATGTGGTGTTGCCAGGATGGATTGGCTGACATTTGCAAGTTCCCCCAGGGTTAGGTAGCAGTCACTCCTAACCATCCTTCTCCCTATTGCTACAGGCACTGGGCCCCAGTAGTCCATGGGGTCACAAAGAGTTGGACATGACTGAGCAACTTTGACATACAAATTTATCAGTGACGGATAATCTGTCTCACTGTTTACACTTACACCTGTTCTTTTTGAGTGCTGAATAAAGATATACACAATATTAAACAGAGGGACACTTCTTGGGCTTCTCTGGTAGCTCAGCTGGTAAAGAATTCACCTGCAATGCAGGAGACCCTGGTTCGATTCCTGGGTGAGGAAGATCCCCTGGAGAAGGAATAGGCTACCCACTCCATTATTCTTGGGCTTTCCTTGTAGCTCAGCTGGTAAAGAATCGTCCCACAATGCGGGAGACGCGGGTTCAAGTCCTGGGCTGGGAAGATCCCCTGGAGAAGGGAACATCTACCCACTCCACTATGCTGACCTAGAGAATTCCATGGATATATAGTCCATGGGATTGCAAAAAGTTGGACATGGCTGAGTTACTTTCACTTTTCACTTTCACTATAACAAGATTGGTACCACAAAATGCTCATTTTTGACTTTCTTGGGTTTTTTCTCTTGTAGTTTGTTTTATCTTTCTTACTTCTGCTGAGGCATTCTCAACTAAGCTTGTAAATTTTGTAGCCTCTTTCTTCCAGTAATTTCCTGTATCTAAATTTTAAGACCAGCAATCTTTTCTGACACTTGGACACCAAAAGGCAGCATCTCTCTCTTCCGTTTACTCAATCTTCCTATGAGCTGGTGAATCTGGAGGTCACCAATACAACCGGGCAACGATAAGTTTCTCCACTAGTTATCTTCACTACTGAGGTTTCCTTAGTATGGGAGTCCCTAGTGAGGACTGGAGGAGTGACTGGCTTTGTGGGGTCGGTCATAGGAGATCAGCTGCACTGTGTCAAGTAGTTCAGTGAAAGGCTCTGATGTGTTCCCCTACTCTTAAGTGTTTTGATCTGAATGACTTCATATCAAGCCTCTGAGGATCCCTATAAATGGTAAAAAGATTCTGAGAATGTTTCTGAGAACCTTTTCCATCACAGAATTCTGGTTATTTCTATTTTTTTCATTTGCTATTATCATCTTTGCCTCTCTAAACATCCTGGCATGTCTCCTGGTCCGTGTATGTAGAGTTCTTTACAGCATATTTAAGGGCAGAATTTCTGTGCTTTGTATGTGTATTTATACCTTTACTAGATTTAACTGCTAGCTGTATGAATTTACACCTCCACTACCAATGTATATCTAATCTCATAATGGACTTTCTTGCCAGTAGTTGGTATTTTCAGACTTTTTCATTTTGTCCCTCTCTTGAGTATTAAATGGTGCCTCTTGCTGGTTTCAGGATGTATTTTACTGATTACTAATAAAGTTGTGAGTCCTCACATGTGTATTAGACTGCTATATTTCCTTTTTATAATCTAACTCTAGCCCTTCCAGTGATATTGTTTCTTATTATTTTTATAAATATAAAAATAGACATGTATCTAGATAGAAATAAGTTTATAGGATTTAGAGTTCAGTTTTTTCAATCTCGATTTTCTATATAAGTTCTATGTATTAAAATGATTTCTCCCTATTTGTTACATATTTCAAAAACTGCCTTATAGCTGATATAATTTTAAGAAGCATGTAATAAACTCAATTTATCAATATTTTATAATGTTTTTGCCGTTGTGTTCCTGTTAAGAAATGCTTCTTTACCTAAGCTCATAAAAGTAAACTTCTAATTTTTTTCACTGGAAGTTAAACATTTTTCTTCTTCACATTTAAGTATTTATTCTGCATGGCATTGACTTTTGTTATGTGGTCTGGGTCTAATGTTGAATGTTCCCTCTGTGACCAAATCTCACAGGATGATATATGAAAAACTGCTCTATTTCCTAAGTGAATTCAAATGCTGACTCCAGGATAAATGGGTTGGTTCTGAGCCTTGTTTGTGTCTATTTGTCTGTCCCTGGACCAATCTCACTCTCTTATTTATACTTGTTTCATACCATTTTGGTCAGAGAGAAAATTTAAGACTTGCTTTGTGACCTAAACATATGGTCTACCCTGGAGAATGTTCTGTGTGTGCTTGAGAAGAACATGTATTCTGCTGCTTTTGGATGTTCTGTTTATGTCCATTAGAACCATTTAACCTAAATTGTCATTCAAGTCTGTTTTTTTTTCTTATTAATTTTTATATGATTATCTATTTATTGTTGAAAGTGGGTTATTGAAATCTCCTACTCTTGTTACATTGTTGTCTGTTTCTCCTTTCTGATCCATTAATAATTGTATTTTAATCAAATATATTGAGATGCTCTAACAGTCATTGATTTCAACAGTGCCCTGGGGCATAAATTTCTCTACAAAGAAATCCAATAAAGTTGTGACTTCTGTGGGATAGTTTCTGAGGTCCGTGTTTGATATTTGTTCTGACTCCAAGAGGGCACCTCTCAACTGTCTTATTCTCTGATTTTTACTTGCAAACTAGTCAACCTTTAGTTTAGGCTATATCTTCATTAGATTCATGAAAAATAACTCCCGGTTTTCTTTCACTGCAACCTCTACTGCTCTGAGAGTACCTTTCTGTAATTATTTTCAGTTACTGAAATGATCAGTGACAGTGGAATAAAAGTTCAGTGTTTATTAACATTTCTCATGTTCCAGGAATCAGTTGGGTGTTAACATGGGAAATCATGTAATTCAGTCTCTCGATGTAAGTGATGAAGAATTAGAAGCTCAAAAGAGTATGTCATTGGACAAGGCTACAGATCAGCCCCAGAATTCCAACTTTATGACAATCAAAACTGCTTTTTCCACCCTTTGATACATATTCACTAACTGAGCTCCAGAGTTCTCTGATCAAGTGAAATGTTGCTCTGTAAGGAGGACTTTTAGAAGAGGAAATACTAAATTGAGGTGTGTGAAATGCATAGAATGAAGGTCCACTCAATTTTTATTCCAGATAATCTTCTGATCTCAGAAAAACTAGTATTTTCTGGATTTTTGAACTTACACAAAACTATATTTGGATCCTAATGATCATGAGTTCTTTTTATATAAAGAAGTCGTATATGAAGTCTTTTTATATATGATTGCTTATTATATAATAAATATATAATAATATGTTTCTTAAATTCACTCATTCTTAGTCTCTTATTCATTTATTGATTATTTGCCTAGCTAGTTATTACATGCTAAGAACTATGCTGGGTGCTACAGATTCAGCAGTTAAGAAAAATGCAAGACTGTCATGATGATTAATAGAGAGAGAGAATACGTCTGGAAGGGCTGCTTCTCTAGAGCAAAATCATCAGCATGTGGTAATGCAACTTTCACTCAAATCGTCCTGTGACAATCAGCAGGTGGGCTTGTGGACTTTTTCACAATTTCCATCTTGTCCACCACAGGTACGTATGCATCAGAAGCAGGGAAAGTTCAGTGTCATAACTGTTTCCTCCTCTTTAAAACCTGAGCAGGGACTTCCCACAGATGCACAAAAAAATCAGGTTCCCTCTTCTTTTCCACCTAACACTAAATACTTAGATGTGTGTATGCATGCTCAGTCTGTGACCTCAGGGAGTATAGCCTGCCAGCCTCCTTTGTCCATAGGATTTTCCAGGCAGAAATACTAAAGTGTTCTTGCCATGCCCTTTTCCAGGGGATCTTCCTGACCCAGGGATCGAACCCGCATCTCTTGCATCTCCAGCGTTGGGAGGCAGATTCTTTACCACTGAGCCACCTGGGAAGCCCAGAACTTAAATACTCACCACACACTCTGCTTCAAACTACGAAATGTGGCTTCTTGGTACTTAAACATGGAATATTATTTTTTCCCCATGACACTAGGTTGTCAGCCACTCCTCTAACCATATATCAGTCATTCCATCCCTTCTCCACCTTCTCCCCAAGACCTGGGATCAGATTGGACCTCCTTAAAAGATTCATCTGCACAGAGACAAGTGATGCTGCTTCATTTTCTTTTCCTATTGGTTAAAGACAAAAGTTCGAAGGGATGGGGATTTCTGGAAATGCTTTTCTTTCTTAAAATACCTCAATGTGAAAAGCTCTAATACCTTCCTAAAAAGGAATTAACCTGGACCTAAATGAATGGATGAGGCAGATTCTGGGTTTGAGTGCTAAGCCTGTAGATGCTGTCTTTGAAAAGATATGATTCAGAAGAACAGTAAGGAAAAATAAATAACCATGAATCACACAAGCAAAAATAGTACTGGTGGGGGTTGGAAGTACTGGAGGAATGAGGGGTAATGTAGTTTAAGGAGAAGCCCTGACTGACTGGAGTGAATGTCCACATTGAAGAACAGTGTGGGATAAGAGTAGACAGACAGAATAATGCTACTGCAATAGTCCTAGTATTAGTCTGGTTTCAAGATTCTGTGAGAAAGGGACAGGTTATGAGTTATGTGCTGAAAGGAGTTTGTGAAAAGAAACAGGATATGACCTATGTGGATTGCCAAGAACTCTCCCCTTTCGGTTTTAAGCATAATTTAGATAGGTGTAGCGTGCTATAAGGGCTTCCCAGGTGGCGCTACCTGCCTGCCAATTTGGGAGACATAAGAGACACAGGTTCATTCCCTAGGTCAGGAAGACCCCCTGGAGGAGGGCATGGCAACCCACTCCAGTATTCTTGCCAGGAAAATTCTGTGGACAGAGGAGCCTGGCGGGCTATAGTCCATGGGGTCACAAAGAGTCTGGCACAAATGGAGCAAGTAGCATGCGTGTACACACACACACACACACACACACACACACACACACACACACACACACACAGAGTGCTGTAATGAGGATATCTGTTCCTTTTCGAGCATCTCTGGAAAGCCCCTGGATGGGATTAAGTGGAAAGGAAACTGCTATGATACTAGTATCTCATGGCAGTAACAATTTAATATCTGGTGGGGAGAAGGAGAGGTGTTAAGGGCTATCTCTCCACCTGCTGGTTATCATGAGAAAGTGCAGGGACAATGATGGAAAAAGAAATCAGTAGTTCCAGGTCCTGATTAAGCATTTTTCAATTATCTCATTTAATCTTTATAACAAGTCTGCAAATAACGTTTTATACTATTTTTTGAACGTGATAGTAGGAGTAAAGGATTTCTATTATGATTTCAAAAAGAAAGGAAGATTCTCTCTCTGGAAGCTATAAATTAGTAAAAATATATTAGTGTTGAAAATTGAGCAAAGTATTCTTCAAGGCTTCCCATGTAGCGCTAGTGGTAAAGAAACTGTCTGCCAGTGCAGGAGACGTAGGAGACTCAGGTTTGATACCCGGGTCAGGAAGATCCCCTGGAGGAGGTCATGGTAACCCCCTCTAGTACTCTTGCCTGGAGAATCCCCTGGACAGAGGAGCTTGGTGGGCTGCAGTCCAAAGGGGCACAAACAGTCACACATGACTGAAGCGACTTAGCACACGCTTAGCACACACACGCATTCTTCAAGGTGCTGGCATTGGCAGCCTGAATGGGACCTACAGATCTTGTTCCTAGGAGCTCAGAGCCTACCTGCTCTTGATATAACGCACTGTAACAAGAGCTGTGATAGATTTGCAGTTAACTGAAAATATAATGTGATATGAAACAGCTATTTCAAGGTTATGATGAGAACTAAATGAACTAAAGCTTCTGGAAGTACATAACTCA
The DNA here is from genome assembly GCF_910594005.1 of Cervus elaphus. Taxonomy (NCBI): domain Eukaryota; kingdom Metazoa; phylum Chordata; class Mammalia; order Artiodactyla; family Cervidae; genus Cervus; species Cervus elaphus. The sequence goes on from NC_057821.1 coordinate 26,092,214, forward strand.
GTGCCTTGTAGAAAATAAAGGATGATTTGTTATTTTATTTTCCCTTCATTTGTCTGTGAAACCAGAGTTGGGACAGTAGACCTCATTCACAGTCCCCATCTCTTCTAGGCTAGGAATAGTGTGGCGATACCAACTCATAGCTTTTTATTCATGCTTTTAAATCATAGGCAGGGACTTCTCACATAGTTTGAAAAGTCAGGCATCATGTCTCTATCATTCTAAATGCCTATCTCCTTCAGTCTTCACTCCACACTTTGCTTTACTCTGCAAACCCTCTTTCCTTGTCAACCACCTAACCATGTCCAGGATAGTTTTGGTTTTTATTATCAACATCTAACTTAGTCATCCCATCCTTTCCTAATTTCTACCCAAGACTTTAAATAAGACTTTGTGGTTGTATGTATCTTAGTATCTGCTGGAGATAAGTGATGCTGCCTCATTCTTCATCTCCATTGGTTATATATATATAAAAAGCCAGTTAACTGAGAAAGGATGTGGTTTTTCCAGAAAAATCTTTCTCTTTCTCTTTATATTTCTCCAAAGTGTCTTACTCAGAAGGAAAGAACCAACACCTAGACTAATATGAGGAATGATCTTTTGGGTGCTGTATCCAAAAGGAAATAAGAGACACTTATGAAAGACCTCAGGTTCCTCCCCCCACCTTTTTTTTATCAAATATTTGTTGTAATACATGCCTGTAAGTCCAAAAATGCATCATATTCCTACTGTTTATTCCTACTGTCATCACACTAATCTCTTTGCCCAACTCATCGTAACTAACCTTGGACTGCTAAATTTTCCTAGTTAATATTTTTTCTAATCTCATTCCTTCCTTTCTAAACAATGTAACTTCTTTATATTTTTTCAATGCCTTACCTAGGATAGTTTAAACTTTGCATATCGGCTCTGATCGCCCAATGTTACTAAGGAAGAAATTTTAATTCTGTCAAAAGGACTCCTCACTATTTACCACCTCCTGACCATCCCTCCCCCTACACACATGATTTCACTGTGGTTCCTAATCCCCAGATGTCTCTAGACAACCTGAAACATAACCCCTTCCTCTGTGTTCTAAGTCTCACTTCCTCCAGAACGCACATCTCTACAAATACTTCCTTTTTGTTGTAAATTATGTTTTTACTTATTTTTAATTATTTTGTTTTATCTTGAAAATTAACGTCACCAAGATGTGTTTTGCTTGTTTTTTAACAGATGTGTCTGTGGTAGGTTTTGTCACATTAAAAAAAAAATGTTTTATATATCTATCTTTACTATGGGTTTTAGTCTTTTTAAAAGTCGAATCTAAGTCATGTGTACATTTTAAGCCTTAGCATTAGAAGAATTCTATGCATATAGGAAGCACTCAATAAATACTGTGAATTGAATACCCCCAACTAGGGCTTCCCTGGTGGCTCAGTTAGTGAAGAGTTTGCTTGCGATGCAGGAGACGTGGGTCAGGCAGATCCCCTGGAGAAGAAAATGGCAACCCACTCCAGTATTCTTGCCTGGAGAATCCCATGGACAGAGGAGCCTGGAGGGCTACACAGTCCATGGGGTTGCAACAGTCGGACATGACTTACTGACTAAACCTACCTACCTAACTAGATTGCATGTATAATGTACCTGTACATGTGGCAGGTTCTCAACTAAAATTTACCGAATGGTGATGAATGATTAACGTCATTGCAGGGAAAAGATATGAGGGATAGGCATCAAGAATATTTTTCTGACTGTGAGGATATGACATTTGGAAATAAGTGAAAGAGGGACAGTCCCACAAAATTGTCTTTTCACCAAATTACTGCTTATTACTGCCAATCTGTGTGACTCCAACAATTTCTCCTATGTAGAGACAGATATTTCTCCCTAGAAAATGAAAGGATAAAATGACTAGTGACCAAAGGTTAACCAGTCCCAGGATCATCTCCCAGATTATACCCAGTGCTCCTCATTTCATAATTTCTTATTAATCACAAAACATTTTCTGGATTTAGGGTGTTTGGTTTTTTGGATGTCCTTTATTCTGCTTTCCCCAACTCCTCAATGTATCCGAAAAAGTCTCATCAAAATGTAATTCTGATATTTTATAGAATTATCTGTTTCAGAGTGTCTTGAGATTGATCTCTTGTCTCTATTCTCCCATACTAGTGGAGAAGTGAAAAGAGACTCTTAAAGGGCAGATTCATTTGCTCCAGGCACCAACACCTTAGCAGACATTGAAAAGTGCCCCTGTGCAAAAGATATCCAATCTTAGAGCATTGACCTGAGTGGCAGGGACCTGTTGGGATCCTCTCTAGAGACAGAGGCAAAAGCAGGCAACATTTTGACCTCTCCCTCTGCCTTGCTAAAGCTGACAGGCACCATCTTTTTATTTTCCCCTTCAGCAGGTGCCAACTTCATGCTCTCCGTCTGTCACATTCTACAGATCCAGTGTCTCCCAGAGTGGGGCTCTTACACATGTCTGGTGTTCCTGCTTTTATGTCTGGTATCCTGGTTTGGGCAACTGTGACCAGGGGACACCTCCAGATTAACTGGTTCTGGTGGCTGTCAGGGTTTATGCTCACAGGTCCTGCAGGACTATAACCACCAGAGAAAGATTTCTTAAATAGCCCCCACCCTTAAGGCACAAAAAGAGACAGCAGACCCAGGAGCTCAGTCTTTTTGTGAAGGAAACCTCTACTTTATTATCATACTTGCAGCCTGAAGGGCAGGGTTTTGATTAAACACACAGCTAAGGGCTAACTGTAAACTTTTCCAGGGACACAGAAGGCAGGGGCTGTCTTTGTGCTCTTATTATGCCACCCCAGAGCACCAGTGTCTCTCAGAGGGACACTCTTACAAGTGTCTGGCTTTTCATCTGCTTCCTTATTTGTTTTTTTTGTGGCTGCCATTCAGGGATACCTTTTGATCTCTTGACTCTGGTGGCCAAGGGGGCTTGGATCTCTGTATACATTCCCAAGACATTTTATATTTAGGCTCGACAGGTGATATTATGACAGTGATTTGCCAGAGGTGTGCTAAAGATTCATGCGTGCCGCCAAGTTACTCCCAACATTTCAAGGTTTCTTTAAACATTCTTGAAACTATCTCAGTTCAGTTCAGTCGCTCAGTCATATCCGACTCTTTGCGACCCCATGGACTGCAGCACGCCAGGCTTCTCTGACCATCACCAACTCCCGGAGTTTACTCAGACTCATGTCCATTGAGTCAGTGATGCCATCCAAACATCTCATCCTCTGTGGTCCACTTCTCCTGCCTTCAATCTTTCCCAGCATCAGGGTCTTTTCCAATGAGTCAGTTCTTTGCATTAGGTGGCCAAAGATTGGAGCTTCAGCTTCAGCATCAGCATTTAGTATTCCAATGAATATCCAGTCTTTCCAAATCAATATTCCAATGATTTCCTTTAGGACTGACTGGTTTGATCTCCTTACAGTCCAAGGGACTCTCACGAGTCTTCTCTAAACTATCTAGAATATTACAATTCACTTAACAGTTTGAATCGTTATCATGTGGTGACTCTATCTTAACTAATAGAAAGGGGCAACCAGAGACACCCTTAGAAGCCTATCTAGGTAAACACTCCAGTGAATTGTCCATACAGGAACATAACAAGGAATTGTTTTGGATGGCGGGTATTCACATGGCTATAAAATCATATAATAGATGAAACAAACATGGTCAAGACTAGAGATGTTGTAAATAATAAAAGCAATAGCATTGAAGGAAATGTACATAGCTAAAAACTTTTAGTGTTTCATTCCTGTTCTGAAAGGAAAATAAACCAACTGCTATGTATTTTGCTTAGATGGCAGAAACAATCTGGTAGGACTGATTCTTCTCATGTTTTTGCATTTTCCATAGCTTAGAATTTTTATTCAGTAAAAAGCAACAAGTAATTTTCATTCCTGGAGAAGCTTAATATTCTGAGTAGCCATTATGTTATCTTCTGCTGTGATTATTAAAAAGTATTTTTCTCTTGTTATTAATGTAGGCATGGTTTAGATAATTTTTAAAAATTAACTGGCCACTTCATTCTTATTTTAATAATTTACTGAACTCCTCTCTCTTCTGAAAGTTTTTTTCAAGATCAGGTTCCAAATTCTGAGCTACAGAGATTGACAAGCATCTTTCGCTCCTGGCTCGCCTTTAGCATCTCTGGATGGCTTTTAAATAGCACCAAGTTTTCCTTCTTTACCTTGGTTGTGTAACATGAAATGAACATATGACTTAAGAATGGATACTAGCAATAATTACTGTCATTCGCTTCAGTGCTTTCAACATTGCTCTACAGTATTGAAAGATTGATTTTTTTTTGACAGGTACACCATGTAGGAAGAAATGTCCTTTCCCATTGAGGGAGAATCACTACTAATAAACTTACTTTTTGAGGGTAGAAATTTGTTTATGAGGATGGACTACTAGTGAAATAACTGCTGAAATATTTTATTGTGTATACTGAAAAAACAGACAACATTCCAGATATACACCTGAAATCACTAGTGGAAAATCTAAGTGGAATTCTGAAAAATAATTAGACCAGTATTTGTACCTAATAAAGAGGTGGATACTTTGCCACAGCACAATTAGATAAATATTCTGGTGATACCACTAAACTCAGTGACAGTGTCACTTGAAAGATCTTTTCATTCAGGTTATTGACTAACTTTAAAATTTCCTTTTGTTTATCAGAAATACTCCTACTTGTCAGGAGGCACAGACTATATAGTCTCCAGTCAACAATTATAATTCTGTAATGTCATCCGTTACCAGGAATACTATTTCTTGAGGTGTTCACAGAATCATAGCACTTTTAAGTATTGAAATTCCTGAAAGACTGAAGTGACTTCTTTCCAATTATGAGAAAATGAAAAGTGAAAGAGAAAGTCGTGTTTCACTCTTTGCGACCCCATGGACTGTATAGTCGAATTCTCCATGCCAGAATACTGGAGTGGGTACCCTTTCCCTTCTCCAGGGGATCTTCCGAACCCAAGGATCAAACCCAGGTGTCCCACATTGCAGGTGAATTCTTTACCAGCTGAGCCACAAAGAGAGCCCTCATTTATGAAAGTTTAAGTAATTTTCCCAAATTTGCACCACTAAGTTATGGTGCAAGTAGGACCAAATTAAAGATCTTCAATTGCAATCATTTTCTCTCCACTTCCTCATCTCCTAACACACTCACATGCATTTGTCAGAACAGCTCTGTTTCCAAGTGAGAGGAATGAATGCTCCTGAAGACACAAATGTGTGACCATCACTGACCAGCACAAAACTAGATGACAATAGGGGCCCAGTTAATATATTTCACATGCAACTGGGTCAAACCTTTAAAGTACTAAATTAAAACAACCCTTTTAGCGGAGAAAAGTCTAAGTTTCAGAAGAGGACCTTCATATTGAATCTCTGACCAGCAACTGATGATGCTATTTGCCTCCGATGTTGATTGGTTGCCTAAACTGGGCTCACCCAATCCAGGAGCAAATGAGTTGCTTGGTTGGTATTATTTGGGATGTGGGTGGAGGAGGGTCATAGTACCCATTCGAGAGGACTTGCCTGCTCCTCTCACTCTCTATCCTCTGCTGTTCTCCAGCATGGTGTGCCTGTATTTCTCTGGAGGCTCCTGGATGGCAGCTCTGACAGTGATGCTAATGGTGCTGAGCCCTCCCCTGGCCTGGGCCAGGGAGACCCGACGTAAGTATATACCTTGGATGGTGACCTATTGTGGGGTGGGGGGTGAGGAACGGAGTTAGCTTTGTCACTATATCCAGGCCAGGTCCCTTAAAAATTGTGATATATTCTTATTGACCACCTATCTTTATCATATGGATACTTAGTTCTTTCCACAGTAAAGGAGCCTGGGTGCTTGCCGACTTAATGAGAGTTGTATAAGTTGCATATATATGAACCATTTCTTTTCAACTCTCCTCCAATAAAACCTAGTCAACCTTAAATTCAATTCTCTTAGGGTCTTAAGATTGATAAATAAGAATGTCAAAATAATTCCTCATACAGCTGTTTCCTTTATTTGTAGTGTGTGTGTGTGTATGTGTGTGTGTGTTAGTCACTCAGTTGTGTCTGACTCTTTGTGACCCCATGGACTGTAGCCCACCAGGCTCTTCTGTCCATGGGATTGTCCAGGCAAGAATACTGGAGTGGGTAGCCATTTCTGTTTCCAGGGGATCTTCCTGACCCAGGGATCGAACCTGGGTCTCCCACATTGCAGGCAGACTCTTTATGGTCTTAGCCACCAGTTATGCCAAAAAAGGGCTTCCCAGGTGGCGCTAGGGGTAAAGAACCTGCCTGCCAATGCAACAGACATAAAAGATGGGGTTTGATCCCTGGGTTGGGAAGATCCCCTAGAGAAGGAATGTCAGCCCACTCCAGTATTCTTGCCTGGAGCATCCCATGGATGGAAGAGCCTGGTGGGCTACAGTCCGTGTGGTCGCCAAGAGACAGACACAACTAAAGCGATTTAGCATGCATGCCAAAAAAGGGAAAGTTTCACTAAAAATTTTCTGTGGATTCAAAAGGAATTAGAAAGATCTCTCCTAGAAGATCCTCTCTTGTGTCTTCAATAGGACCTATGCTGTCTCTCCTTAATATGTAAGACTATAGCAAAAGGTCTCTCCCCATTAAGCCGTTTCCTTTCTCCCAAGCTCCAGTGTTTATAAGGATTATGTCCCTGTAATGGAAGTCCTCTAACAAAAGTTGGGGTTGGTTTTTCTCTCTATTCTGTGGAAAGTACCCTAAAGCTTAAGCAGAGGTTCTTAGTACCTGGAATGGCTCTACAGATAAGGAGCACTTTATGGGATATTCTATGAAAAGTAAAGAATTCACATAAATTCTGGAAACCTGACAGAGGTTAGTGTTCACCACGGATCTATTTTGAATCTTTCTGCACAATCAGTTTCTCCTACGTCTCCCCATTCTCTGCCCTGAAGCTATAAGAAGGGGTTTCACTAGTGGAGGACAAAATATATAAAATTCTGTTTTTGTAAGTCAATAGCAATCAAATATCAGCAATTTCATGTTATTCACACCATAAACCCTGAGCAGGGTACACAGTATGAAGGTTGTTTCTATCCCATAAGGTTGAAAGTCAAAAAGTAAGTCAAGAGGGTTCACTGGCCTATTGAGGTCTTGGCCTCAAATTTCATAGCTTCATTTATCATGTAGTATCTGTTCCTTAATTATTCATGTTAATAAATCTTTCTAGTTATTCCCTACTCCTTTTCCAGTTATGTCATCACCATTATTGAAAATCCCCAAGTTTATACAAGACCATCAGCACTATATAGTCCATTAGATGAGATGAAATTTAGTGAAAATTTCTCTCTTTCTTAAAAATCACCTTTTACTTAACTTTGAATGTTTCTTACAATTAGTGGGAGGAGAAAGAGGAAGTTTGTCTGAATTTGTCATAGAAGGTAGAAGGAATTTAATGTGTCATCAGAATGAAAGTGTTGGAGCTGGAGCCCCTTCTGGATGCTTTCCAGGATCCCCACAAAAGTCAACTTCCAAAACTCAGGGTTTATTTGTTTAGATCAAAAATCTTTTTTTTCCCCTGAATAACTATTATATATTGGGCTCTGTTCTAGGCCTAGAAAATTCTATTTGAATAAGGAAGAAGGGATCCTCTGCTATCATGAAACTAATGACAGGAGAGAAAGACAACAACCCAATAAACTTTAACAAAGGAAAAACATTTCAGAGACAAATAAGTGCTCTGGAAAAAATATGTCAGGGTCACGGAACAATGAGAATTGCATTCACCTGATTTCAGTTCAGGTGGCTAGTGAACGTGACATTTAGTTGAAATATGAATGGTGGAAAGCCAGTCATGTGAAGGATGTAAGGGAAAAGGGAAAGAATGAAGTGAGGAAGGTATTTGATTTTCTAAAGGGACAAAAAGAAGGCAAGAAAGTGGCTGAAGCACAGAAAGCAAGTTGGCATGTGGAATAAGATGAGGTTGAAGATGAAGTCAGGGGACAAATCATATTAGGTCCTGATGGCTGTGGTAAAACATTTAAATTTTCTTTAAAAAGATACGTGAATGCTACTGAGGGATTGCTTCCCAGGTGGCGCTAGTGTTAAAGAATCTGCCTGCAAATGCAGGAGATGCAAGACATGTAAGAGACTTGGGTTTGATCCCTAGTCGGGAAGGTCGCCTGGAGGAAATGGTAACCGACTCCAGTATTCTTGCCTGGGGAATTCCGTGAACAGAGGAGCCTGGCGGGCTACAGTCCATGGGGTCACAAAGAGTCAGACCCGACTTGAGCACAGCATAGCACTGAGGGATTAGGAGGAAAGTCACGTGGTGGTGCTGTTTATTGAAATAGGAAAAGTTTTGCAAGGAACTAATTTGAAGTGGGTGGATAGAAGAATAAATTTTGTTTGTGTTAAGTTTGAAATAACTTGTTAACATGTATGTGGAGCCTTCAAGAAGTCAGTCGAAAACATCAAATTGGAATTCAAGGGGAGGCCAGAGCTGAAGGTATGTGTGTCAGGGTCATTGACATATGCACTATGTTAAAATATAAGACAGTAGGGGAAAGAGAGTGTGTGTAGATCAGAAAAAGAGAGCAAGGGCCATGTCCAGAGGGCCAAGGGCTTATGAGTCTGTAAACGAGCCTGGGAAGGGGTACTATTGATTTTGGGGAAAACCAAGAGAATGTGATGCGTGCATGTGAAGAAAATAGATTTTTCAGGAAGGGAAGGAGTGGCAGTTGTGGTGAGTTTGACTAAGGAGGGTCAAGTGAGAACACGACAGAGAAATCAGCACTGGGTTTGGCAGACTTGATGTTTAGTCAACAGAACATACAAGACAGGAGCTAGATTGGACCCTTTGAAGAAAGAAGGAGAGCTGAAGAAGTGAGGAATGGATTACAGATGCCACATTTGAGTAGCTTAAATCAGGGGGAAACTGTGCCTTAGAATCAGAGAGTAAGCTGGACCTAAAGTATAAGAATAAAAGAACCTGAAGAAACGCTGGGAGGACTTGAGAACCAGAGAGGTTCAGTCACCAGCAAAAAGCATTAGAATGCCCTTGTATGTATGCAGGGGTGACTGGTTATGGAAAAAGCCATTGATTTATACAACCTTATATTTATTAGTGACCTAGAGTATAACAGTTATTCCCCTAGCTGATGAGGATGGAGTAACAAACAAAACAACCCAATCTCTATCAGCATGGAACATCAAAACACTTCATAGTTGTTACGTACCAGGTCCATAAATTTCAGTATGTAATTCTTATAACTATCCTATCAAATCTGTAGCAATTAAAATGTATCTGTGGAATCTAATATTCAAAAAGTTTCAATAATTTACCCAGTGTCACATAGCTGCTGCTAAAGCCCAGATTATATAGTGTGAAACTGAGTTTATGGAAATTCCTTTTCTTTTATGTCATCATACTCCGTTTGTGTTAGATTCATATATACATCATTATTTTATAGAAAGCAACGTTTCTGCTCTTTTGTGCTCAAAATGGTAATCAGTGATAAAATTAATTGAAGACAATTGCCAAATGATGATGAAGATATCATTTGCTTTAGAAAGTAAACAAATAGATCTTATGAGCTTACCTTCACAGAGTTTATAAATATTAAAATGACAATGTATTTATTGAGTACTTATGATATGAACAGCACTAGAAAGACCGCTAGAAGCAATAAATAGGAGGAATGTTCATTAATTTCGCATTTGTTTTACAAGTTTCATATTGGTTCACACTCTGTGCAGGCTGTTATGGGCATGTGAAGAAGAAGAAAAAGAAGTATTAATTGTACTCCTTCTGAAATTTTGTTAGCAAGTTGGGCTAAGGTTGCCAAATATAACATAGGATCCAGTTAAATTTAAATTTCAGCTAAACAATAATAATTTATGAAATGCAAATTTAACTGGGAAACCTATATTTTTATTTACTAAATTGGCAATCTTAAATCGGGCACATGAGTTGCAGTAATAGTGCTAACCATATAAGCTACCATAAAAAAATTGACTTCACACAGTTTTATTTTTTAACTTTGTCACTGACAAGAAGGTATTAGAGAATTTCTGAATATTAAGATAGACTTGATCTGATTCACAGTGCACTTTCTGCCATCATTTATAGGTGAAGGTCTCTTCTCAGAGTCTGGGAAATTGTTCATTTCTTGTTAACTGTCTAAATGAGGTCACTTTCTCCCTTACTTTCTTCCTTTCCAATGGGACTTGACTCCAGAAATAAGAATTCTTTGTATGACCAAGGCAGATAATTTAATGCCTACTGGTATTACTGGGAGTAGGAGACAAAGTTAGAAAATGAATTATTTGGGGCTTTGAATAGGAATAAAATGTCTGTGACTATAGTTTCCTCCTATACTATAGACAAGTAGTGGGCCAGTGGCAGAGAAATTAAGAAGAAAGATGATGTGAAGGATAAATTACATGACTTTGTAATTTGTTGGTGAGGGAAACAAATAAGGCTTTGTACTGAATAAATGTGTTTTACTGGAAAAGTAGCTCTCCACTGGGGCTGGATTCTTAAAAAGTATAGATTTGATATAGGACCAAGGCAGACTATTGGCAAAACTTTCAAGGTAATTCTTAGCTGCTCCAAAATTAATAATGGTTTTTGCACCGTAGATTTTTTCAGATAGTTTATACTGGTGGAGCTCATTTGGTGACAGACCACCACTCCTTACCCCTACTCCTTGACTCCTAACATTTGGAAATATCTGGAGCCATTTTGGTTGTTACACTGAGGGTTTCTTCTGACATCCACTGTGTAGGGGCTAAGGGATGCTGGTAAACAGCCTACTATCTATCGAACAGACCCCACCCCAACCCTCAGAGCCATATTTGACCCCTTAACTCATCAAGTCAGATTTTCCAATTGAGATTTGTTACCAGTTTTTAAAAAATCTGTTTTTCTGAGCTTTCTTAATTTGAAAATGCAGTAAAGAGATTGCAGCACTGTGTTAGAGTTATGGCTTTAATTTCCTTAAAGCTCCTCAGTAGTTCTCCTTACATATAGTATTAAAGTCAAAATCCTAACATCACCTACAGGACTTTTAAGTAACTGGCTCAAGTACTTGATTTCTCCAGTGTAGTCTTTTACCTCCTCCCTCTCACTCTCTGAAATATTTTTTCTAGTTCTTTAAAGAAGTCCATCACTTCTTCCAAGCTTTTGTACATGGTATTAACATACAAAATACAGACACCTGAAATGCATCTCCCTTTTACCCTAAACATAGACACACACACCCCCAGTTTCCTCCCTCAGTGCACGCCAACTTAGCCTTTCACGTTACATTAAATGTCACTCTTAGAGACCACTTTTTGGCACCTAATGTAATTCAGGTCATCCTATAATTGATTGTTACAGAACTCTAACACTTCTGATATTTCTCACTCTTGTATAAATTCTTTTATGGTTTAATTTTGTCTGTCATTTTCACTAAAATTTAAGCTCCATGATTGGAGGGGACATGTCTATTTTTGTTTCTTTGGATTCTCAGAGAGTAGCACAGGCCTGTGGCAAGATCAGCCCCAACCAAACATTTGCAAAATGAGGTGAACATGTTTAAGGAACTGTTAAAAGAGCTGTAGGATGACGGGAGAGCGCCGGTTTTCTGGCGGAGGATTTAGGAAGAGGTGGTGAAGGGGCGAATCTCTAAGTCCTCAGGTTTAGAGGACTCAGGCCTAGAGGGCTCCAGCCAAGCATGGAAGCTGGACTAGGTCGGGAAAGGCTTGGATGAGAGAGATTTCCCCTGGCCTCAGGCAGCCTCAGTCTGTAGAGCGAAGATGAAAGAACTCAAGGCGTGCTTGTAGTTGGGGTGCCGGTGGAGCCAGTGAGGGGGTTAGGGCTAGTCCTAGCGGCCCCAGCTGAGCCTGGGCGTCCCGCATTGGTGGGTGTTCCCCCTGCCCTCCATCCCTCATTAGCCTCTCCCCAGAAGTCCGATCCTGTGACCTGATCTATCCTGTCTCTGCAGCACATTTCCTGGAGTATCATAAGAGCGAGTGTCATTTCTCCAACGGGACGGAGCGGGTGGGGTTCCTGGACAGATACTTCTATAACGGAGAAGAGTACGTGCGCTTCGACAGCGACTGGGGCGAGTACCGGGCGGTGACCGAGCTGGGGCGGCCGTCCGCCAAGTACTGGAACAGCCAGAAGGAGCTCCTGGAGCGGGCGCGGGCCGCGGTGGACACGTACTGCAGACACAACTACGGCGGCGTTGAGAGTTTCACTGTGCAGCGGCGAGGTGAGTGCGGGGGTGGATGGCCGGCGTGGTGGCAGTGTGTGTGTGTGTGTGTGTGTGTGTGAGAGAGAGAGTGGGAGAGAGAGACAAAGAGACACACAGAGAGAGAAACAGACAGAGACAGAGACAGAGATACTTCACTCAATCCTGGGCGGTGTGTACGACTGTGAGTGAGTACAAGTTAGGAGGGTTCCTGTGAGAGCGTGTTGTCAGCAGACGCTGTGATTTTGTCAGTGTGTGGTTGTGAGACGGGAAAGACAGAGAGAGAGAGGGCCAGAGACAGAGGTAGACTGGTCCAGGGTAAGTATTAATATGTAGGATGTGAGCAAGTAGAAGTTGGGTTTCCTGTGAGAGTGTGTTGGAGAGACAGTGTGTGAATTTGTCAGTGACTGTTGAGGGGAGTGTGTGTGTGTGAAGTGGGACGAAGAGAAGAGTGAGTGTGGTGGGAACAGTGCCCTGGGGTCTGAGTGGACCTGGAGGGAGGGAAGGTGTTGGGGAGGGGTGCAGGAGGGAGGTTAAGAATTTGTCCATATCTTCCAGGTTGCTCATTTTATTTGTGAATAGTTGCTTGTAGTAGTCTCTTATGATCGATCCTTTGCATTCTGTGGTGTCTGTTGTAACTTCTTTCTTGTTTTCTAATTTTATTGATTTGACTCCCCCCCCCCTTTTTTTTTATTGATTGAGTCTGGCCAAAAGTTGATTAATTTTACTTATCTTCTCAAGAATCAGCTTTCAATTTCATTGACCTTTGCTATTGTTTTCTTCATCTCTATTTCATTTATTTCTGTTCACATCTTTATAATTTCTTTCCTTCCATTAACTTTGCATTTTGTTTGTTCTTCTTTCTCTAAAGTTGTAAGGTTAGGTTGTTTATTTGGGATCTCTCTTGTTTCTGAGTTAAGATGGTACTGCTATAAACTTCCCTCTGAGAACCGCTCCTGCTGTGTCCCACAGGTTGTGGATTGTTGCATTTGCCTTGTCATTTGTTTCTAGGTATTTTTTTATTTCTTCTTTAATTTCTTCATTAATCCATTGATTATTCAGTAACATACTGTTTAGCCTCCATGTGTTTGTGTTTTTACAGTTTTTTTCCCCCTTGTAATTGATTTCTTATCTCACAGTGTTGTGGTTGGAAAAGATGCTTTAGATTAATCTTAAATCTTTCATCTTATGATATTGTAAAAATGTCTTTTCCTCAGATTTCATTTTATTTTTTCAAGAAAATGTCTTTATTGAACCTGTTAGCTTTAAGGATTGTATCAGGTACTAGGTATACATATTAATGAGTCTCCCATCCTGTTTTGAACTCAAATATGAGCTTAAAAAGAAAGAAAAATGTAAAATAATAATAGTTCCAATAGTAAATATGCTCGTTCTGCAAAGGAGATGGGTTGATCAGTGGTATGTAAGAATTTATATAAATTAAAAAAAAAATTAATGACTTTCTCTCTCCTTCAGGACTCACCTTTTTCTTGAGATTTAATCGCAGAGTACAATCACATTCATCTTTTGTAGGGTAGAACCATTTCTGAGATATTCTAAGATATGAGTGCCTTGAGAGAGCTTTCCCAGGATTTCATCCTTTCTCTCCACGCCTGTCCCACTGCTTTTCCCCAATTTATCCACATGGCTTTGAATAAACGAGGATAATAATAGCTAACATATATTGTAGGGTAAATTCCAGTTATTGTGTTACATACTTTAGGTATATTAATCCTCACATAATGAATGCTAAGAGATAAGTTAGTACTATTATCCTCCTTTATAGATGAGAAAGTCAAGGCACAGAGGAATGTAATAATTCTCCCAGGGTCAATTAGTAAGAAGTAGAAACTAGGTGTGAACCCAGGCAGTCTGGCTTCAGAAATTATGCTTTTAATTAGCATGCTATATGCCTTGCAAAGATGTGTAAACACTTCAACAATGAATAACTATTTCACTGCATGAGAAAACACATATTTTCTCAACATCTTTCAAACTAATGGTCCAGTGTGTAAAAGTTAAAGATAAAGCTCATGGCACTAATTCCTCTTGTGCCACTGGGCCTACCCAAGGCTGCAGTCTGGAACTTGAGAGTAGGGGCTGAAAGACAGCTAACCAAGGAGACTTACTCTGTTGTCCTCGCTAATTCCCTCCACCTTTTCTCTCCCAGTGGAGCCTACAGTGACCGTGTATCCTGCAAAGACCCAGCCCCTGCAGCACCACAACCTCCTGGTCTGCTCCGTGAATGGTTTCTACCCAGGACACATTGAAGTCAAGTGGTTCCGGAATGGCCATGAAGAGGAGGCTGGGGTCATCTCCACAGGCCTGATCCAGAATGGAGACTGGACCTTCCAGACCATGGTGATGCTTGAAACAGTTCCTCAGGGTGGAGAGGTCTACACCTGCCAAGTGGATCACCCCAGCCAGAAGAGCCCTATCACAGTAGAATGGAGTGAGCTTTCTGATCTCATAAATTCCTCACCCACCGTGGAGGGGGCTTGCTTTCTCCTGAGTGTCCCCTGAGTGTCTTCACTATGTGTTCATTTGCTCCTTGTTCTCCTGTCCTTCAGATGAGGATATTGGGAGAGCCCTGAGATAGCCTATGATAGAAATCCTCTGATAGTTTACAGATATCCTGGGACAGTTTCTCCAAATACCTACACCCCCTGAGGAGGCACTTCTGCCTGACAAGGAGAAAAGAGGTGTCCCTGTTCTGAAGTTCCCGTGATATCACAAGTCATGGACTCTGCATGGCCCTGGGCACCAGTCCCCTGCCTCAGATTGGGCTTCTGACACTGTTGCTCTGAGTTCTTCACTGTGATCTGAAAAGACATGCATCCTCTACAGTGTAAGGATGTGCTTAACATGAGTGGAGTCCAACCTCAGCTATGCTTTTTATTACATCTGTCACCCCAGACAAGCTACTTAACCTCATTGAGTCCTTGGCTCCTCATCCATTCGATGTTGAAGTCATGTGACCTAATAGCATGGCTAATAGCATGGCCTAATAGCATGGCTGTGATATTTAAATAAGTTTACTGTCTGAACTTTGTAGCTACTCAATGTGATTTTTAATCTCTTTTCCAGAAATGGCCAATTATTCTAATTCTTCTAGGGCAGACTTCTTTCCTCATTCTCATAGTTCACAATATCAGTGTTGCAATTAGAGAAGAGAATTTGGGATAAAAATGACTAAAACTGGCTTCTTTTCTCAGGGACACGATCTGACTCTGCTCAGAGCAAGATGATGAGTGGAGTTGGGGGCTTTGTTCTGGGTCTACTCTTCCTTGCAGTGGGGCTCTTCATCTACTTCAGGAATCAGAAAGGTAAGGAGCCTTTAGGCAGCTGAGCTTCCTCACTGACTTTTGGAGGAAGACATATGGTTTTGCTCAAGTGAGTTCTCTGTGTATCAATGGCTGCTTCTAAAGTTTATTTCTCCAGCTGACCTTACTATCCCAGAGATCCAGAAATCTGTAGTCCATGGTTACTTACAGGTGAAACATAAGAGTTTGTGGCTTGTAGAGATAAGGAAAGGTTAACAGGCATGGGGATTTGGGGTGGAGATCCTGGGACACATACAGGAAGACACAATAAGGCTGACTTAATTGCATTGGATTGGTATGAGAGAAACTTCATGGGTCACATGCTTGCAGTGTTTGCCCTCATATAAACCCTGGCATCAGATGAGGTGGGTTATGGTGTTGGGAAGATCTCTGGTGGGGCCCTGGGGCTTGGGACATTGTGTTTTGGGGATGGATCAACCTCTGTATCTTTTAAGTATATATCTTCTTTTGTCTCTCCTAGGACGCCCTACACTTCAGCCAACAGGTAATGCTTTTTGTCTTTTAAAATCGTATTTAGTCTCCCTAGAACAGATGGTAGAGGTGACAAGACAGAGGAAGAAATAATGAAAGATTTTGGACCTGACTTCTTGTCAGGCAGTTTACATTAAAGCGTCTTCTTTCAACTAAATAAAAGGCTTGTGTTCTAAAGTAGCTTTGGCTCAGGAAACTTAAGAATTTTTTCCCCTTCTAACCTTAACACTTTAATATTAACCTTAACATTCCCCTGAGAGAGGAGAAAAGGAGCTGCCTCTAGAGTTATGCCTGGAAACAACCCTCTGCTCTGTCTCTTGCAGGGCTCCTGAGCTGAAGTGAAGATGGTCACACTCAAGGAAGAACCTTCTGTCCCAGCTTCTTCACAGCATGAAAAGGTTTCCTGCTTAGCGCTAACTCTTCCACAATGAAGTACTTTCTCAGGATCTCATTTGCTTCTGGCTCAGTGACCCGGTAGAAACTGTCCTCCTTGATGGCTTTCTCAGTCACCCCTACCCCCCTGCCCTCAGCCTTTGACCTGGGAGTTCTCAATATTGATTCCAGTACCTTATGTTCTTTCTTCCTTGGTTCCCTTTGTTTTTAACTTCTGTTTCCTGTGCATCTGAGTTCATCTGTTCATTTTACTTTATGTTGTGTTCCCTCAAATAAATATGGAGTGAAAATCATCTGCTTCATACATCTTCAAAGAAAGAAGTCAAAGAAGAGATAAAGGGAAGATTACATCACACCACAATAGTGTTTTTATTTATATTCCTGAATTTTGGTCACCTGTGGATCTAGAAAGTTTCCTTTCTTCCTTTATTTTTCTCTTGGGTTTTCTGCATTCTGTTATTAGACATGTTTTCCTAAGCTAGCCCTTAATGAACCCATTTTCCTGAGAAAGCCCTTAAAGAACCCATTTCATGATGATCCTCCTCTACATCTCTGCATTTTCAAAGACAAGTTTCTTTACACTATTTGATATAGAATTGGGACAACAAATGTAAGAAATGCAGGTAATTTGTAAGGATGTGATGCCCTCAATATTTTTGTAATCATGCTCTTTTTGTCTCTTTTTCACTGATTTTTTAAAAGAGAGTTATATAAACTAGGGTACTTCTTGAACTATTTTTTTGTTAGACTGATAGTGGGCTATAATGCTTCAGTCTTTTTCTGTCTCTCCAATAAACATCATTGATGTGCTGATTCTTTGACTGGGATGCATTCTTCCCTGTAAATAGTTCTCAGAAGTCTATCAGGACAAAGCCACAAGTCAATAACATGCATTTCTGAGGCCCTCCAATTTCTGTTACAAACTTACTGTCTGTCACAGGGAAATCTCATATGGGTCTTCGCAGAAATCAGAGACCATGCTGGGAAGCAAAAGGGGTTATATGAATACAGTGATGTACCTCCAACAATGGAATACTCTACATTTTTAGAAAAAAATGAGACTGTCTTACTAGGGAGTAATCTCCAAAATTCACTTTCAGTATGTACAGAAGTGTGTGTACCATACACAGCATTTTGTTTAATAAGGTAGAAGAGGATAATAAGAACATGTAACTAAAGCCATTCATTCAATCTATCTACGTATCATCTACTTACATTCATAAGTAGAGACAAAGGAAGGATTTTTTTTAATGTTGCTTTTACAGGAGAATGAGGGGATATGTTGAAGGGGACAAAGATGAAAGCTGGACTTTTCCAAATAAATCTTATTTAATATTTTAACTTGAGGCAGTTTTGAATATTTTGTGTAATAAGATTTAAATAATATGTGAAAGGTGATATTGAAAACTAAACTCAAGCTGTAATGATTGAAACAGACTTGTCAAAAATATATGATGAGAAACAAGCTAGAAAAGTAATTTTTTACTTTTCTTTTTTAGCATTTTTAAACTCTTGCATAGAACATTGTGGAGCTATAATTGTAAGTTAGCATTTATTTATAAATTCCATAGACTTCAGTTGTATAAAGGTGTTGGATAGGTTTCAAGAAAGGTAACTACATTGGATAAGCAGATAGTGGGTTTTGCTTTTATATTCCTTCTGAAGAGTCAGCTTTAAATGTAAGTCAAATCTAAAGAGCTGATAGTAGATTCAGAAGCTCATTTCAAAGTAATGGTAATTTGAACACAATTTCTCCATAGTCAGAAGCAACTATTATTTTGTTTTCAACCATATTCAAAATTTATGCATATGTTGATTATGTGTGAAACAGGTTATCATCTTATAGGAATTTGATAAGCTGACAGTTGTATCTGCATTATGTCTACATTTGGTGTAAATTTTGTTTGATGCTAAGGTTGCAGCTTTACTCTCGCTTTGTTCTTTAAGATGAAAAAATGAGTTGTCTCATTTTGTTTGAGATCAGTGTTCTGAAAAATAATGTAGAAAAGTGAATGGCATGAATATCTGAATTAAGATGCTTTCTGTTAGAAAATCCATTTCAATTGGCTTTACTTTTAATTATTATCTCACATAACACATAGACCTAAGGTAGTGAATCTGCAGAGTTGGTTATCAAGCTGGTGGCATCACCAGTTATCTGAAATGCAGGAAAAGACAACTGTTTCTTCTCCTGTGCTTTCATGGAAGGAAGGTGTTACTACATTTAGAGTAGCTAAAAGACTGAAAAGTGCTGAAAAATGGTTGTCTTCACCGAGGAGAACAACTGGACTATTGCAGGGTTTATAAAGGTATTGAAGCAGAGATTAAAATAATGGCTATTAGAAAATAATACCAAGAGGCAGAAATATGCATTTTAGCCAGGGCCCCTATGAACCAAATCATTTTGTACCAAATAAATCAAAGAATGTACCTAAAGAGACATTAATCTCATCAAGTAGCTTGTTAGTTCTTTACTTATATTTGTATTTCTTTAATAGCAGAGTTATTAAACTAGATATAACAGGGGATATTTGTGATGGCACAGACTCCTCTTTGTTCAGCCAACAAGTAATCTAAAGCAATTCTATTATCTAAACCCCTGTAAGCTCAGAATAATTCTTATGCCTATAGGCATATTTTGGGGTAGCATACTTTGCACCCCTTCAAGGCCAGACTGCCTTGCTTTCTGCCTTGTGGTTTTATTTTACTTATCTTGTATTTTTATCATTAAGCTGTAAAAATTTTGAGAAAAATAATGGAATTATATTTTTTGCAACTTTATTATTACTAAGCAATGTACCAAATTACTTTGCTTGAATTTTTCTTTTAATTCTCATTACAATTCATCAGTGGAATCAGGCTAATTTAAGTAGACACCAGTGAATATATAGCTAGCACATGACAGAATCAAGATGAAGCCCAAGTTTAACTCATTTCAACAGCACTAATTTGCCAGTCTACCATACTGTCAGGGAGAATTTTGTTCAGTCACTCACTTGCGTCCCACTCTTTGTGACCCCATGGACTGCAGCATGCCGGGCTTCCCCGTCTTTCACTATCTCCCGGCGTTTGCTCAGACTCCTGTCCATTGAGTCAATGATGCCATCCAACCATCTCATCCTCTGTTGCTCCATACTCTTCCTGCCCTCAATCTTTCTCAGCATCAGGGTCTTTTCCAACGAGTTGATTCTTCACATCAGGTGGTCAAAGTTTTGGAGCTTCAGCTTCAGCATCAGTCTTTCCAATGAATATCCAGGACTGATTTCCTTTAGGATTGACTGGTTTGATCTCTTTGCTGTCCAAGGGGCTCTCAAGAGTCTTCTCCAGCACCACAATTTGAAAGCATCAATTCTTTGGCACTCAGTTTTCTTTTTTCGGGTCTTCCCTGGTGGCTCAGATGGTAAAGCGTCTGTCTGCAATGCAGGAGACCCGGGTTTGATCCCTGGGTTGGGAAGATCCCCTGGAGAAGGAAATGGCAGCCCACTCCAGTATTCTTGCCTGGAAAATCCCATGGATGTCAAAGCCTCGTAGGCTACGACATCCATGGGGTCGCAAAGAGTCGGACATGACTGAGTGACTTCACTTTCACTTTCTTTCACTTTTCTTTATGGTCCGACTTTCACATCCATACAGGACTACTAGAAAAACTATAGCTTTGACTAGATGAGCCTTTATCAGCAAAATGATGCCTCTGCATTTTAATATGCTGTCTATGTTTGTCATAGCTTTTCTTCCAAGGAGCAAGCATCTTTTAATTTTATGGCTGCGGTCACCGTCTGCAGTGATTTTGGAGCCCAAGGAAATGAAATCTGTCTCTGTTTTCATTTTTCCCCTATCTATTTGCCATACAGTGATGGGACCAGATGCCACAATCTTAGTTTTTTGAGTGTTGAGTTTTAAGCCAGCTTTTTTCACTCTCTTCTTTCACCCTCATCAAGAGGCTCTTTAGTTCCTCTTTGCCCTCTTGCCATTAGGGTGGTATCATCTGTATATATGAGGTATATCTGAGGTTGCTGGTATTTCTACTGGCAACCTTGATTCCAGGTTTTGATTCATCCAGCCAGTACATCACATGATGGACTCTGCATATAAATTAAATAAGCAGAGTGACTTAATCCCTTTGATTTGGGGTAGGCTCTGTTGATCATTTTGGAAATAGATTAATCAAGTCAGAATTTCAAAGATAAATGAGAAATAGCTCATTGTGACTCAAACATTCTTTGCCCCCACTTTAAGCTGTATCTCCCCCATCTTTTACTCAGGTTTTTCACTCAGGAACACATCTTCAAAAACAAGATGTCTCCAAGAAACAGGCAGGCTGGTCTCTTGGTAATGAAACAGGTATCCAAGTATATATGAATGAAATGGGTAATGTCAATCCTCAGTGTCCAATCTCAATCCTCATTAAGTCTGGAGTGGGTGATGTTGATGTATAAATTCTGTTGTATATAAATAGATACTCCTCTATTCTGCTCCCCACTCCATTTCCTCCCCACCATCTGTCTTACCCCTTATCAGAGGCCAAACCCTAGGTTTTCAGATTCATTCTACTGAAGGTGAAAATACTTCATTGACCTGGAGAATCAAGAACCAAAACCAAATTCTGGACCTAGAGCTAAGTAGAGATCTCCCAACAAACAAACACTGCTCTAGGTTTTTCCAAATGAGAACTGGACCACAGCAACTGGATTGCTTGCAGATCCTCTGAATGAGACTGAGCCCTGAGAAACTGGGACTTTATTTGGAAAGTTAGCTAACTGAAAAGCAGGCTAGTGCCTGAAAATAACCATCTTGTCAGGGCGTGGGTGTTTGCCTCTTTTCAGAGATAGGTGAAGGCGAGGAAACAAAGTAAAAAGACCACTTAATTCTTGCAAATACTCCTAGAATGGCAAGCCTCCAGCAGGAAATATGTTAGCTTCACTTTCTTATAGCTAGCTGTTTACAGTGGGCAGGGTCAAGCGATCTCCCTGTTAGCCAAACAAAACACCCTAGGCCAAGGGTCAAGTGGAAGGAGCTGGGCAGGGCTCCCTGAGGCAGGCCGTTATGTATGCCTATAAGAAGAAAAGCAAAATAAGAATTAAAGTCAGAGATGCAGATCCAGTATGGATTCAAAATTAACCCTTACAGTTGCAGAGTTACTATGGAGTTTAAATAGAATATATTGTGCTCTCACCTTTAGATTCCTTCCTCTTCTCCCTTCATCCTTTGATTTTGGAAAAGTCTCTCAATATTATCACCTATAATAAATACAATCTTTCCAAATGAACTGCTATTCCCTACAAACTCCCTGATTTCAAATATAATAGAAAGCTTTATATTGGCAGAGAAATAGACACAAACAGCTATGAAAGAGAAGAGAGAACCCAGAGATAAACCCATACTTAGATGGACAATTAATTTACAACAAAGGAGCAAAAAATATAAAATGGAGAAAGAATAGTTTCTCCAATAAAAGATGTTGGGAAACAGGACAGCCACATACAAAATAATGAAACTAAACCACCTTCTCACACCTTACCAAAAACAACTCAAAATCAATTAGAGACTCCTACATTCATAGAGAGTGAACCCATAAAACTCCTAGAAGAAAAAATAGACAGTGTGCTCTTTGACATGAATCTTAGTAATATCTTTCTGTGTATGCCTTCTTAGGAAAGGAAATCAAAAGCAAAAGTAAATGAATAGAACTAGATCAAATTAAAAAGTTTCTGCCCATCAAAGGCCAACATCAACAAAAAACCTACTAAATGGGGGGAAATATTTGCAAATCATATATCTGCATAAAATATCCAAAACCGATAAAGAACTCATACAACTCAAGAATAACAAAAACTCATATTTAAAAACATACATGCACTCTAATGTTCACACCAGCATTATTTACAGTATCCAAGATAAGAAAGCAACCTCAGTGTCCAACAAAAGATAAAGACAGTGTTTTACATGTATGTATACATATATAATAAATACACAGCGGAATATTAGTCATAAAAATGAGTGAAGTCCTGCCATTTGCAACAATATGAATGTTCTTTAGGGTATTATATTTAGTGATATAAGTCAGAGAGAGGAAGACAAATACTGCATACTGTTACTTATATGGAGAATATAAAAAACAAAAAATGAATTTATATAACAAAACAGAAACAGATTTTCACTATAGAAAACTAACTAGTGGTTATCAATAAGGGAAAGAAAGGGGGAGGGACAAGACAAAGACTAAGAGGTACAAACTACTATGTATAAAATAAATAAGCTAGAAGGATACATTGTAGAGCACAGGGAAATATAGCCATTATTTTATAACTCTGAACAGAGTATAATATATAAAAATATTAAACAACTATGTACACCTGAAACTAATATAATATTGTAAATCAACTATACTTCAGTTTTAAAAATAAATAACAGAACATTAACTTATTTCATTTTTATAACATATATGGCTAAATTACTTAACCCACTGTGGTTCCTTATCCTTTTAATTTTGTATTTTTTGTCCATCTGCATTTTTTGTCCTGAACAATATTTCTTGTCTTTTTTACTGTGTTAGGTTTTTAGAACGCTTTTTTCTATTGCTGCTGCTGCTGCTAAGTCGCTTTCAGTTCAGTTCAGTTGCTCAGTCATGTCCGACTCTTTGCGACCCCATGAATGGCAGCACGCCAGGCCTCCCTGTCCATCACCAACTCCCGGAGTTTACTCAAACTCATGCCCATTGAGTCAGTGGTGCCATCCAGCCATCTCATCCTCTGTCGTCCCCTTCTCCTCCTGCCCCCAATCCCTCCCAACATCAGGGTCTTTTCCAATGAGTCAACTCTTCGCATGAGGTGGCCAAAGTATTGGAGTTTCAGCTTCAGCATCAGTCCTTCCAATGAACACCCAGGACTTATCTCCTTCAGGATGGACTGGTTGGATCTCCTTGCAGTCCAAGGGACTCTCAAGAGTCTTCTCCAACACCACAGTTCAAAAACATTAATTTTTCGGTACTCAGCTTTCTTCACAGTCCAACTCTCACATCCATACATGACTCATGTCCAACTCTGTGAGACCACGTAGATGGTATCCCACCAGGCTCTACCGTCCCTGGGATTCTCCAGGAAAGAACACTTGAGTGGGTTGCCATTTCCTTCTCCAAAATATGAAAATGAAAAGTGAAAGTGAAGTTACTCAGTTGCGTCCAACTTTTAGAGACCCCATGGACTGCAGCCTACCAGGCTCCACCGTCCATGGGATTTTCCAGGCAAGAGTACTGCAGTGGGGTGTCATTGCCTTCTCCATATCTAAAACGAGTACATAGAAATTCCCTTTATTCTCTGTCAGCATACCCCTTTTACATTAGATTCGCACATACTGCATTATGATATACAAAATGTTTAATTTCTTATTTGCTCAAAATGGTAATTAGTGATAAAATTAGCTGAAGACAATTTCCAAATGATGATGAAGATATTTCTTGCTTTAGGAAGGTAAGTGATAGAAAGACCTTGTGAGGTTACATTCATAGGGGTTATAAAAGTAAAAAATGTCGATGTATCTATTGAGTACCTATTTTGTGATCAGCACCAGGAAGTGTTGCTCTTCAATTTCATACTTAATAATATCCTGTGAGGAATATACTATCATCAAATCTGTTTTAGAGATAAAGAAAAAAGGCTCATGGATGGTAACGGAGCCAAGTAGAAGAGTTCATGTTCAAATTCAGAAACCCTGATTCCACAGCTTGTGGTTCTAACTACCATTAGTGAACAGTGGCTTGATTGTGTTTGAATTATTGATAAAATTTCTGATGTTCATACATCCAGTGTCTTGGTCATGTGTATATTTGTGGGGGCAGTGGTGCTATAAGAGCTGCTAAATCCAATATAAATGAGAAATTTACATTCATTCTGCATTTATTATTTGAAATCAACGTTCATATAGTAGGTTCACATGAACAGGAGGTCATGGGCAAGTGTTCAAAAATACAAAGAAATATTATCTTCCTTCTTCTGAGATTAACAAATTGGGCTGAGGTTGCCAAATTAAAAACAAGAGGCTCAATTAAATATAAATTTCAGATAAACAACAGCAATTTCTCAAAAGTACTAGGAATCCTGTTTTTTTTTTTTTTTGCTGAATCTGGAAACCTTAAGTCGGAGACACGAACCAGATAAGCAGTGTTAACCATACAAGATGCAGTGAACAGTAATGTCACACATTTTAATTTTATAAGGCTGTCATGCCTCAGGAAGATATTTAAGAATTTCAGAATAGTAAAGTAGATCTGGTCTACCCTTCTTTCTGCCATTGTTTCTAGGTGATGGTCTCTACTTAAAGTCTGAGGACCTGCTTATTTTTGGTAAATTATCCATATGAGAATATCATCTTCTTAGTTTCTCCCCTTCTGAGGGGACCTGACTACAGAAACAGAAGTTCTTCACCTGACCAATGGTAGTGTTTGATGCCTATTTGTATTGTGGGAACTAGGAAACAAAGAAAATGAAATCGCGGAAGCATGAATAGGAATAAAATGCCTGTGTCTGTAGCTTACTTCTGTAGAGAAGTAGTGGCCCAGAGACAGAGAAAATAGGAAGAAAGAAGATGTGAAAGATAAATTATGACATTGCAATTGGTTGGCAAGCAAAGAGATGAATAAACCTTGGTCCTGAACAAACTAACTTGGTTAGAAAAACAGCGCTTCACTGGGTTCAGATTCTTAAAAAATACAAGCTTCAGTGGGTCCAAAATTTCAACAAATATAATGTCGGGTGCTGCGTGGGGCTGTGGGGCCGACGGCCTGACCGAGAGGCTGTCTCCTCTCAGAGCATTCTTGCACCAGTTTAAGGGCCTGTGTTACTTCACCAGCTGGACGGAGCTGCTGAGGAGTGTGGTCTCCAACCAGCGCTTCGACAGCGACGCGGGCGAGGGCCGCGCGGTGACCGAGCTGGGGCGGCCTCAAGCCGAGCGCTGGAACAGCCAGAAGGACGTCCTGCAGCGGAGGCGAGCGGAGGTGGACGCGGTGTGCAGACAAACTACAGGGTTGGTGAGAGCTTCACGGTGCAGCGGGGAGGTGAGCGCGGGGTGGGCGGGGTGTGTGTTTGTGTGTGTGTGTGTGTGTGAGAGAGAGAGAGAGAGAGAGAGAGAGAGAGAGAGAGAGAGAGAGAGAGAGAGAGTGTGGGTGTGTGTGTGACAGAGAGGGAGTGGGAGAGAGTGAGATAATGGACAGATACAGAGATACTTGACTGAATCCAGGATGAGTGAATACAATGGGAACCACTACAAATCAGGAGAGCCTGCTGCAGAGGAGACAGGGTGTGAATCTGTCAGTGACCGTGACGGGCGACTGTGTGAGGTGTGCCCTGTCAGGTGAGGTGTGGTAGAGTGTGTGCCTTCCGGGCAGTATCCTGGGGTCGAGAGGATTGGGAGGGAGGAGGGGTGTGAGGGGAACCGTGCAGGAGGGAGGCTGCAGGCATCTTGGTGTCTGTGGGAGAGGTGAGGGGAGGAGAGGAAAGGCTGACACGGTGGGTGTTCAGAGGGGCCAACTTCTAGGTGTCTGTGTTGGCGGGAGGGTTTAGGGGAGGAGCGGTGGGGAAAGTAAAGGATTGGGAGCACGTGAGGAGAAGAGTCACAAGCTGCTCTTGGCACCCACCCTCTTAATACTGACATCCCAGAAATGAGTGTGCAGGCATCTGTGTGCAAGAGTGTTTCATTGAGAAAAACATATCAGACTACTTTCTGAAAGGTGGGGAAAGGGAGCCTCTGTAGCTCCTCTGATCTTTCTGAGATTTCTTTTCTGTCTAAATCTTTTCCTTTTCCCCCACTTTAGTCTGTGTATTTTTACATAGTTGAAATGATTGTGTAACCAACTTTTGAATTATAATTTTTTAACATACAGACATTACTATTTTTTATAATGCTAATACTATTAGGGTAGTTTCATATCATTTGTTTTTATAATTGTAAGAGTTTACCTCACAATCCCATTTATCAGATATCAGATCCTTTTTCAAAGATATATAGTGCCAAGTACTCAGTTTAAATTTTACATTTATTAAAACATTTGTATTTCTTTGATTTCTAAGATTCTTGAACAGCTCTCACATATTTATTGGCCTCTTGTTGTTACTGCTCTAGAAGTTATCTATTCTCTCTTATTTCTAGCATCCTGGTGTTTTTCTCAGTGATATGGGTTCTCTATCCAGAAAAATTAACACTATTGATATTTGATTCATCTTTTTCTCAAGTGTGGTTTATATTTCTGACAGTTTACTATTTTCAGTGACAGAAATTTAAACATTTTGTTTAATGAAATATGCTGCAAACTTGTTAGGAATGATTTACCATCAATTTTAAACTTATCATTTTAGAATATTTAAAATTGTATTCCAAGTTTCTCCATTATTTTATTTTAAAATTGTATTTATTAAGGCTGATATTGTCAGAGATTGTCTCAGACACTAGACACACATACTCATGAGGCCCAGACCCTGCCCCTAACTCAAGTGTCAGCTTAAAAAGAAAGTGCACGCTAAGCTGCTTCAGTCATGTCTGACTCTTTGGAGCCCTATGAACACTAGCCCTCCAGGCTTCTCTGTCCATGGGATTCTCCAGGCAAGAATACTGGAGTGGGTTGCCACGCCCTCCTCCAGGGGATCTTCCCAACCCAGGGATGGAACCCTCATCTTTTATGTCTCCTGCATTAGTAGGCAGGTTCTTTACCACCAGCTCCACCTGGGAAGCTCTTGAAAAGAGAGAAAATTATAAAGTGATAATAATTCCAATAGTAAATTCACTTGTTTTGCAAAGGAGAGGGATTGATCAGCAGAGTTTAATTACAAGAATTCTATTTTTTAAATTAATGACTTTTCTTCCTTCCTTCCTTCTCCTTCTGGACTCATGCTTTTTTTTGGAATTTAACTCAGAGTTAGAGATTCACCTGTGTCTTTCCATCTTGCCATGGTAGAACCATTTCTCAGATGTTCTAAGGTGTGAGTGCCTGGAGACAGCTTTGCCCCAGGACTTCATCCTCTGTCTCCATACCTACCCCACTGCTTTTCCCTAATTTACCCACCCTGCTTTGAATCATAGTTTCCTTCAAATTAAACAAGAATAATAAATAGCTGTGATCCAGTGAAGGCTAAATTCCAGTTACCACTCTACATACTTTGGGTGCATTAATCCTCACACAATGCAATAGGCCAGTGAATTGAGAGACAATGTGTTAGGACAAGGAATAGGGACTTTATTTAGAAAACCAGCAGCCCAAGAAGGTGGTGGACTGCTGGCATTCAAAGTATTGGTTAGCTGTGGAGCAGTAAACAGCCAAACCTGAGTTCAGTAACATTCATTGTGGTGGCGTGAGAAATTGGAAAGTAGATGAAATGAAGTGTTAGTTGCTCAATTGAGGACGACTCTTTGTGACCCCATGGGCTGTAGCTCACCAGGCTCCTCTGTCCATGGAATTCTCCAGGTAAGAATACTGGAGTGGATTGTCATTCCCTTCTTCAGAGGAAGTAGATAGAAGGCAGAAAAACATCTCTGTAGATTCATGCAAACAAATATAAGTAAAGAAATCAAAGATGTAAAGAAGCTAAAATGTTTTATATATAATTGACATGAATTTGACTACCTCCAATAACTACAGGGTATGTATTTCCTTAATTGTTACAAAGAATATCTACAAAATAAACCATATGCTATGGCCATAAAACAAGTTGCACAAAGGGTCACAGGAATAAAATCACATAGAATATATTCCCTGACAACAATCTTATTAAATTATAATTAATAACATTGAGAAAATAGCCAAACCTTTGGCAGTGAGGTAATACACTTCTAAATAATATATGGCTTATGAAAGAACAAATCAAATGAGAAATAAGAAAATATTTTAAAGAAATAGTAAAACAGGTTTTCAAGATTTGTGATACGAAACCAAAACTGTTCCTAAAGAGAAATTTAGAGGTGTAAATGCTTAAGTTATAAAAGGAGAAATATTTAAAAATCAGAGATACAAAAGCTTAAGATAATCAGGAAAAATTGAATTTAACTTTAAAAGAAAATTAGAAATAATGTAGAAGTAAAAGTGGAAGAAAAAATAATGCAAGAGAGAAAATACAGTTGAAAATTGACATTTATTAAAAAGAAAAGAAATAACCAGAGTCAGATTTTTTTTTTTTTAATAAACCTGAAAGACTGATAAGGAAAAAAAAGAAAAATCCAAATAATGAACATTTGGAATTTAAAAGATGCCATTCTTACAGATTCTATAGGTATTAAAAAGATACCAAGAGGATATTATAAAGAATTTTGTGCCAGCAGATTTGCTATTTTAGGTGAAATTCATTGAAAGAGCAAATTTCACGATCTATTTCTATATAACAAATCATGCCTTGAGGTCTATTCAATAAAGAGAGGATGATCATATTAATTTGTGTCCCATGACAGCAGTCCCCAGCCTTTCTGGCACCAGGGACCAGTTTTGTGGAAGACAGTTTTTCCACGCATGAGGGCAGTGGGAGGGGGCTATGGTTAAGGTGGTAAATCGAGTGATGGGCCGTGCCAGACCAAGCAGCTTTGCTCACTAGCTGGCTGCTCACCTTCTGCTGTGTGGCCGAGATCCTAACAGGCCAGTGGTCCACAGCCTGGGGGTTGGAGACCCCTGCCCTATGAGATAAGTCTGAATTATCCAAGTTTCTGGTTTTGTTTCAGGGCAGATTTGTGCAGTCACAATTTCCAACACTTCTTGCTTAGGAAAGCTGTGGAGAATTTGACTACATCTCTTCAGTTTCCCAAGATGTTTTATAGTTAGACTTCACCGATGATATCTTAACAGTGATTTACTGGACATGGGCCACAAGTTTTCCCCAATATATCACGGCTTACTTCAGTGTTATCGAGACTATCAAGAATTTCACAACACACTTAGTGTGAATCTTCTTCTTTTAGTGACTGTATCTTTAACAAAGAGGGACAACGAGAGGCACTCTTAGATGCCCATCTAGATAAACATTCTAGTGATTTGTCCATATAGGAGCATAACAAGGAGTTTATTTTGCAGAGCCTGAAAAGACATGACTATAGAACTCTAGGGTGGGAAAAGGATCATGGTCAGACTGGAGATATTGCAATTATTGCAGTTAATAACAGCAGTAGCACCGAAGGAGATGATGACAGTTAAAAGCAGCTAGTATTTCACTCCTGTTCCAGAAGGACATAAGCCAATTGCTATGTATTTTGCCCAGATGGCAGAATCAATTCCTATAGGACTGATTCTTTTTATCCTTCTGTGTTTTTCATAGTTCACAATTTTTAGAAGTAGTAAGTTTTCCTCACTTTTGGAGAAGTTTAATGCTTCTAATAGTTATTAGGTTATCTTTTGCTCTAGTTATTAGAAAACATTTTTTCCCCCTCTCTGGTTAACAATATAGCAAGGTCATTTCTTTAAATTAACTGAGCCATTGGTTCTTGTTTTAACAATTGACTAGACTCCTCTGAAAGACTTTTCTTTAGGGTCAGGTCCCAAATTCTGAACTATAAATTCTGGCAGGGTATCTTTCTTACACAGTTCATCTTTAGATCTCTAGGTGGATGTTTAATAACATCAATTTTTATACACTTATCTTCCTGGTGTAACTTATGGAATAAACAAATGTCCAAATTATGGATGGTAGCAGTTATTAGTGAGGGCTATATACTCCTCCAACATTCTCAAAATTGCTCTACAATATTGAATGTAATATTCTCCTGGTTGCAAAGACACAACTTCCAATAGTACTTAACTCTCACTGGGGTCTGGGGACATAGGTTTTCCTCAAATTCAGGGTCAATAATGACGTTCACCTCTTCAAAAAGTTTTGAACTTTCCACATTACTAGAAATATATTTTTCCAAAGTAAGTGAGATACTGTTTCTGTTCAATTCCAAAAATTTATACTCATACTACATTATACTGATAAGTCCTAACTAAGAGTTGAAAACAAAATTCGATATAGGAATTTGGAGTGCTCTCTTATCTTCAATTAGAAGGAGATTAGTAGGGAGCTGTGAGTATCATCACATAAGAGAAATGCAACTTTTTGTCATTTCCAGAGGAGACTAGCAATACTGATAATGGGAATATTTTGAACAAACTGTAACTGTACCATATCAGTTCTCTCAATTTGTATAAAATGTTGCCATTTGTTTAAAAACATAGTCTGATGGATACATGTATCCATGAATTAAAGTGAGGAGAATGGTTTTGATCTACAGGCACTATTTTCTTCAGAAATTCAGTGTGAGGTGGTATGAGGTAATGGCTGAGCTTACAGGGTTTGGAGTCACCTATCTCTTTGCGACCCCATGGACTATCAGTTCAGTTCAATTCAGTTCAGTCGCTCAGTCGTGTCTGACTCTTTGCGACCCCATGAATCACAGCACGCCAGGCCTCCCTGTCCATCACCAACTCCCGGAGTTTACTCAAACCCATGCCCATCGAGTTGGTGATGCCATCCAGCCATCTCATCCTCTGTCATCCCCTTTTCCTCCTGCCCCCAATCCCTCCCAGCATCAGAGTCTTTTCCAATGAGTCAACTCTTCGCATGAGGTGGCCAAGTATTGGAGTTTCAGCTTCAGCATCAGTCCTTCCAATGAACACCCAGGACTGACCTCCTTTAGGATGGACTGGTTGGATCTCCTTGCAGTCCAAGGGACTCTCAAGAGTCTTCTCCAACACCACAGTTCAAAAGCATCAATTTTTCGACACTCAGCTTTCTTCACGGTCCAACTCTCACATCCATACATGACCACTGGAAAAACCATAGCCTTGACCAGACGGACCTTTGTTGGCAAAGTAATGTCTCTGCTTTTTAATATGCCATCTAGGTTGGTCATAACTTTCCTTCCAAGGAGTAAACGTCTTTTAATTTCATGGCTGCAATCACCATCTGCAGTGATTTTGGAGCCCCAAAAATAAAGTCTGACACTGTTTCCCCTGTCTCCCCATCTATTTCCCATGAAGTGATGGGCTATAGTCCTAGGAATTCTCCAGGCCAGAATACTGAAGTGGGTAGCCTTTCCCTTCTCCAGGGCATCTTTCCAAATCAGAGATCGAACCCAGGTCTCCTGCATTGCAGGCGGATTCTTTACCTGCTGAGCCACAAGGGAAGCCCACAACTTACTGTAACTTGGCTCAATGAGGAGTGCACCATTCATTTAGCTTTGTATCCTTGCAAAGGCTGTTTAACCTCCAACAACCATTTTATTCTTACCTATGTATTTTGAGAAGAGTACTTAAATCACTGAGATGACATGAGAATTAAATTTTAAAAATGTGTAAAATGCCATTGTGAATTCTGTATACAAAAGTCTCAAATATTGCTCAATACATTTTAGGAATTTTAATTGTAGCATGGAGGGTACTTTGTCACTAGACATATTAAGGCACATAAAGGAGGCTTTCTTATCAGAACTGGGGTGGAGTGTAAATTAACACAGAACTTTATTTTTATTATTTTTTTTATTAGTTGGAGGCTAATTACTTTACAATATTGTCGTGGTTTTTGCCATACATTGACATGAATCAGCCATGGGTGTACATGTGTTCCCCTTCCCGATCCCTCCTCCCACTTCCCTCTCCATCCCATCCCTCTGGGTCTTCCCAGTGCACCAGCCCTGAGCACTTGTCTCATGCATCCAACCTGGGCTGGTGATCTGTTTCACCCTTGATAGTATACTTGTTTCAGTGCTATTCTCTCAGAACATCCCACCCTCGCCTTCTCCCACAGAGTCCAAAAGTTGGTTCTGTACATCTGTGTCTCCTTTTCTGTTTTGCATATAGGGTTATCGTTACCATCTTTCTAAATTCCATATATATGTGTTAGTATACTGTATTGGTGTTTATCTTTTTCGCTTACTTCACTCTGTATAATGGGCTCCAGTTTCATCCATCTCATTAGAACTGATTCAAATGAATTCCTTTTAATGGCTGAGTAATACTCCATTGTGTATATGTACCATATCTTCCTTATCCATTCATCTGCTGATGGGCATCTAGGTTGCTTCCATGTCCTGGCAATTATAAACAGTGCTGCGATGAACATTGGGGTGCACGTGTCTCTTTCAGATCTGGTTTCCTCAGTGTGTATGCCCAGGAGTGGGATTGCTATGTTATATGGCAGTTCTATTTCCAATTTTTTTTTTTTATTTATTTCCAATTTTTTAAGGAATCTCCACACTGTTCTCCATGGTGGCTGTACTAGTTTGCATTCCCACCAACAGTGTAAGAGGGTTCCCTTTTCTCCACACCCTCTCCAGCATTTATTGCTTGTAGACTTTTGGATAGCAGCCATCCTGGCGTGTAATGGTATGTCGTTGTGGTTTTGATTTGCATTTCTCTAATAATGAGTGATGTTGAGCATCTTTTCATGTGTTTGTTAGCCATCTGTATGTCTTCTTTGGAGAAATGTCTGTTTAGTTCTTTGGCCCATTTTTTGATTGGGTCATTTATTTTTCTGGAATTGAGTTGCAAGAGCTGCTTGTATATTTTTGAGATTAATCCTTTGTCTGTTGCTTCATTTGCTATTATTTTCTCCCAATCTGAGGGCTGTCTTTTCACCTTGCTTATAGTTTCCTTTGTTGTGCAAAAGCTTTTAAGTTTAATTAGGTCCCATTTGTTTATTTTTGCTTTTATTTCCAATATTCTGGGAGGTGGGTCATAGAGGATCCTGCTGTGATTTATGTCGGAGAGTAACACAGAACTTTAAACAGGGAGTTGTACTTTAAAGTTCATTCTGCATCTGAGAGATTGCATTTATATTCACATAAAGTGTAATAAACCTAAAAGTAGAATTATATTGTTTAAAATTATATAACTATCATAAAGGCTGTAACATAGTTTTTCAATAGCATTCTGTTTTATTTTAAATTGAAGTATAGTTGATATACAATATTATATGATACAGGTATGCCACATAGTAATTCACAGTTTTTAAAGGTTATACTCCATTTATAGACATTATAAAATATTAGCTCCATTCCTCTCTTGTACAATATATCCTTGTAGCTCATTTATTCTGTATGTAACAGTTTGTACCTCTTAACCCCCTTCCCTTTGTTGCCCCTTCTCATTTCCCTCTTCCCACTGGTAGCCACTAGTTTCTTCTCTGTATCTGTGAGTCTGCTTTTTTGCTGTATTTCCTAGTTTGTTTTGGGCTTCCCAGGTGGCACTAGTGGTAAAGAACCCACCTGCCAACGCAGGTAGACATAAGAGATACAGGTTCGATCCCTGGGTTGGGAAGATTCCATGGAGGAGGGCATGGCAACCCACTCCAGTATTCTTGCCTGGAGAATCCGGGGATAGAGGAGCCTGGCAGGTTGTAGTCCATAGGATTGCACAGAGTTGGACACGACTGAAGCGACTTAGCATACAAGCACACACTAGTTTGTTTCAGTTTTTAGATTCCTCATAGAAGAGCTATCATACAATATTTGTCTTTCTCTCCCTGACTTCACTTAGTATAACACCACACCAATTCCATCCCTGTTGCTGCAAATGGCAAAATTTCATTATTTCCTTGGCTATATATATCACATTTTCTTTATCCATTCATCTGTTGATTGACACTAAACTTGCCTCCATACCTTGGCAATTATAGTTAATGCTGCGTGAATCTCTTTGAATTAGTGTTTTCTTTTCTTTTTTTTTTTTAATTTTTTTAATTAGTTGGAGGCTAATTACTTTACAACATTTCAGTGGGTTTTGTCATACATTGATATGAATCAGCCATAGATTTACACGTATTCCCCATCCCGATCCCCTCTCCCACCTCCCTCTCCACCCGATTCCTCTGGGTCTTCCCAGTGCACCAGGCCCGAGCACTTGTCTCATGCATCCCACCTGGGCTGGTGATCTGTTTAAATGGCTCTTCTACCCAAAGCAATCTATAGATTCAATGCAATCCCTATCAAGCTACCAACGGTATTTTTCACAGAACTAGACCAAAGAATTTCACAATTTGTATGGAAATACAAAAAACCTCGAATAGCCAAAGCAATCTTGAGAAAGAAAAATGGAACTGGAGGAATCAACCTGCCTGACTTCAGACTCTACTACAAAGCCACAGTCATCAAGACAGTATGGTACTGGCACAAAGACAGAAATATAGATCAATGGAACAGAATAGAAAGCCCAGAGATAAATCCACGTACCTATGGACATCTTTTCTTTTTAGATACATAGCCAGGAATGGAATTGCTGGGTTCTATTCTTAGTTTTATGAAAAACCTCCATGAAATCTTCCACAGTGGCTGTACCAATTCACACTCCCACCAACAGTGTATGAGTGTTCCCTTTTCTCTCCATCCTCTCCAACACGAGTTCTTTTTGATGATAGCCATTCCTACAGGTGTGAGATTATATCTCACTGTGGTCTTAATTTGCGTTTCTTTGATGATCAATGATGTTGAATATTTTACATGTGCCTGCTGGCCATCTGTATGTCTTCTTTAGAAAAATATGTATTCAGGTCTTTTGCTCATTTTCAAATTGGGTTGTTTGTTTTTTTTTTTGTTTAATTTTGAGTTTTATGAGCTGTTTATATATTTTGGATATTAATTCCTTGTCATTTATGCTATTAGCAAATATTATTTACCATTCAGTCTTTTCATTTTGTGAATAGTTTCCTTTACTGTGCAAAAACTTTTATGTTTAAATAGGTCCCACTTGTTTATTTTTGCTTTTATTCCCTTTGCTTTAGGAGACAGATCCATAAAGTTCTGCTATGATCTATGTCAAAGAATGTTCTGCCTATGTTTTCGTCAAGAACTTATATGGTTTTTGGTCTTACATTTAAGCCTTAATCCATGTTGAGTTTATTTTTGTGTATGGTGTTAGAGAATGTTCTGATTTCATTTTTTTACATGTAGCAGCCCAGTTTTCCCAGCACTAATTATTGAAGAAACTGTCTTTTCTTCGTTGTATATTTTGGTCTCCTTTCATAGTGTTCTATTTCTTGAACACACCATGATAAATTTAATAGCAAGGTCTTCTCATCTCTTTCCTTAGGATAAAGCACAAGAGGAGATGTATTTAGGGGACATATTTCCAGTATAATGAGGAAATCATAATGAGCACTGGGAGCATAAGATTGAACACATTTTCATACAAATAATAATTATGCTAAAGCTGAGTTATTGTGCCAAAGATTGACTTTAAGTCCTTTATCAATTCTTCAGTTCCCTGCATATTTTGATTTGGACAGTGGCCTTTTCACATTGTTAGATTGTGCACTCTACAAAGGTATCTTTAATACCTTCTAGTCCACAGAGATTGTCTCTTTTAAGCTTCTTTCTCTATGTGTTTTCTGGAGGTGTCAATAAAGTCAATGACAGCATCAGGAGACATATTTGAAAAACCTTTTCACTCAGGTTAAATTATTGACTAAACTTTCTTTAGTTTATTGAGACATCTTAAGCTGTTAGGAGGGACAGGCTGCTGCCTAATCAACAGTTATAATTCTGTCATATCATCAGTTACCAGGAGATGCTGTTCCTTGAGGAGTCCACAGAATCACAGCGCTTTTTAGTACTGAAGCAACTGAAAGGTCACAGTGCCTTCATTTGAACTGTAGAGGGTAAGTAATTTTCCCAAATCTGTAAGACTAAGTTGCAGTGCAACAAAGGACTGATTAAAAGTCTCCCAACTTGCAATCATTTTCTATCCACCACCTCAACTTCTAAACACATCTATACATACATTTGTCAAAATAGCTCTTTCTCCAAATGCAGAGGAAAGAAACAATCCTAAAAGTCAAACCTGTGTATGTTAATAATACACTGGTCAGCATACAGATGGCTCACAACAGGGGCCCAATTAAAACATTTCATATGTGACTGGACAAACCTTTGAAGCAGTAGATGAAAACAATCCTTTTAAGGGAGGAAATTGTAAAGTTTCAGAAGAGGACTCTCATACTAATTCTCTGATCAGCAACTGATGATGCTTCCCGTCTCTGGTGCTGATTGGTTCTCCAGCACTGAGATCACCCAATCCAGGAACACAGATATGAGCCCTTTGTTGGTATCACTTGGAAAGTGGGTGGAGGAGGGCTCATGTCTTTACTGAGTGAGACTTCCCTGCTCCTCTACACCTTGTCTTTTCCTGTTCTCCAGCATGATGTGACTGTGTTTCCCCAGAGGTTCCTAGATGGCAGCTCTGACAGTGATACTGATGGTGATGAATCCATCAGCAGGCCCAAGCCAGGGACACCCCACATAAGTGCCTATCTTGCAGGGGGGTGAGCTATCATGGGATGGGGGAAGGAATGGAGCTAGCTTTTGTCACTGTGTTCAGGCCATGTCCCTTAAAATTGTGACATATTCTTCATACCTATATATAGTGGCTAAGTTGGGTCTGAATAATTGGTAACATTTCTGATGTTCATATGTAACATTAGTGTGCCTTATGGTATATGTCAATATATAGGGGAAATTTTAATTCATTTCACATTTATTATTTGAAAATTTTCACAAAGATTTACACTATGTACTAGACATGATGGCCATGTGTTGAGGAACATGAATTCTTCTCTGGAGTTTATTATCAAGTTGAGCTTTGGTTGCCAAATAAAATATAGGACCGTCAGTTATATTTAAATTTGAATTTCAAATAAGCAACAAATAATTTATCCAGAATCTTTAATTGGGCACACTGTATTTTTATTTGCTAAATGACACATGGCCGAGGGATGATTACTATATAGACAGAACATGACTGTGGACTAACATTGTTAACCACAACCATGTAGGTTGATACATACAAGCTATAGTGAGCAGCAACTTCACACTTTATTTTTTGACTTCTTGTCTGTCAAGTAGGACCTCAGAGGATTTGTGAATAATAAGACATAGATGGTTTGATCCAGGTTCCTCTCCTCCCTACAATCATACCTAAAGGGGCAGAGATTAGGAAAGTCTGTTCAGTTTTGGTAAACTGTCTAATTGAGAATGTCATCTTTTCTTAGTTTCCCCCTTGCTGAGGGAACTTGATTACAGAAGTGAGAGTTCTGTATCTGGCTAAGGCTGTCAATTTGATATCTACTAGTATTATTGAGAGTAGGGAATCAAAAGTTAGAAAATGAGTTAGTTTGGGCCATTGTACTAGATGAAATGGCTATGGCTGAAATTTGCTACTAAATATAAGTAATAGCTCAGTGGAATGAAAATCAAGAAGGATGATGATGTGAGGAATAAATTAACATGGCTTAGTGACTGGTTGGGGTTTCCAGGTGGCACTAGCGGTAAGGAGACTTAAGAGGTGTGGGACTGACCCCTGGATGGGGAAGATCCCCTGGAGGAAGACATGGCAACCCACCTCGGTATTCTTGCCTGGAGAATCCTATGGACAGAGGAACCTGGCAGGCTACAGTCCATGGTGTGGCAAGGAGATGGACACAGCTGAAGCAACTTAGCACACATGCACTGACTTGTTGACAAGGCAAAGAAATCAGTAAACCTTCCTTTCAAACAAATGCAGTAACAAATGTGCTGGAAAAACAGCTTTGCACTGGGTCCAGATTTTTAAAAAACATATTTCATGTAACATCAATGTTTTTAACAGATATAATGTTCCATTTGAAATGCAATTCTCAGCACACCATCATTAAATGTGTTTTTCTTTTTTAATCATTGATTTCTCAAATGGTTTACCTCATGATTCTTATCCAGAGGCAGTACATCTGTTTCATCTTCTTCCTTTGCCAAAGCAACTTTAGGCAATATCTGGAGCTATTTTTTATTGTCACAACTGGGGGATTGTTCTGATATCTAGTGTGTAGAAGCCAGAGATTCAGGAAAACAGACTAAAATGTATAAAACAGCACATTCACAACAAAGAATTACCTGATCCAAAAATGTCAGCAGTGTTGAAGTTAAAAACATTGGATTACACTGTGTTGTATATAAAAAGTCTGGACCCACACTTTTACTCACCTTTCAGTTCAGTTCCTTGTGGTTTACTTTACCATGTTTTTACCAAAAAACCTAGGCAGTTGTATACATTCACCATTTTCTTGAACTTGTTCAATCAATGCAAGTTCAGTTCAGTTCAGTTCAGTTGCTCAGTCATGTCTGACTTTTTGTGACCCCCATGGACTGCAACACACCAGGCTTCCCTGTCCATCACCAACTTCCAGAACTTGCTCAAACTCTTGTCCAAAAGTCGGTGATGCCATCCAACCATCTTATCCTCTGTCGTCCCCTTCTCCTCCTGCCTTCAATCTTACCCAGCATCAGGGTCTTTTCCAATGAGTCAGTTCTTCGTATCAGGTGGTCAAAGTATTGGAGCTTCAGCTTCAGCATCAGTCCTTCCAATGAATATTCAGGACTGATTTCCTTTAGGATGGGCTGATTGGATCTCCTCACAGTCCGAGGGACTCTCAAGAGTCTTCTCCAGCACCACAGTTCAAAAGCATCAATTCTTCTGTGCTCAGCTTTCTTTATGGTCCAACTCTCACATCCATATATGACTACTGGATAAACCATAGCTTTGACTAGACAGACTTTGTTGGCAAAGTAATGCCTCTGCTTTTTAATAAGCTGTCTAGGTTGGTCATAGCTTTCTTCCAAGGAGTGTCTTTTAATTTAATGGCTGTATCACCACCTGCAATGATTTTGGAGCCCAAGAAAATACAGTCTGTCACTGTTTCCCCATCGATTTGCCTTGAAGTAATGGGAACAGATGCCATGACCTTAGTTTTTTGAATGTTGAGTTTTAAGCCAGCCTTTTCACTCTCCTCTTTCACTTTCATCAAGAGGCTCTTTAGTTCCTCTTTGCTTTCTGCCATAAGGGTGGTGTCATCTGCATATCTGAGTTTATTGATATTTCTCCCGGAAATCTTGATTCCAGCTTGTGCTTCATCCAGCCCAGTGTCTCTCATGATGTACTCTGCATGTAAATTAATTAAGCAGGGTGATAATATACAGCCTTGACATACTCTTTTCCCTATTTGGAACTAGTCTGTTGTTCCATGTCCATTTCTAACTGTCACTTCTTGACCTGCATACAGATTTCTCAGGAGGCAGGTCAGGTGGTCTGGTATTCCCAACTCTTGAAGAATTTTCCACAGCTTGTTGTGATCCACACAGTCAAAGACTTTGGCATAGTCTATAAAGCAGAAGTAGATGTTTTTCTGGAACTCTCTGCATTTTTGTTTTTTACTTTATGCAATGTTTTTCAGTATTGAAAGAGTTCTTCACAGTCTGTTAACTTTCAACAACTTGCTTTTGTAAGTCATAAGTATTAGTGACTGCACAAATTTTTCAGTAAAATGCTTCAATCTTCTGTGGTATTTGTATATTTTATGTTATTGAAAGGGCTTCCCAGGTGGCTCAATGGTAAAGAATCTGTCTGCCATGCAGGAGATACGAGTTCGATCCCTGTGTCAGGAAGATCCCCTGGAGAATAAAATAGCAACCCACTCCAGTATTTTCACCTGGGAAATATGGACAGAGGACAGTTTGCGGGCTACAGTCCATGGGGTCACAAAAGACTCAGGCATGACTTAGTGGCTAATCCACATATTGAAATTGCTAAATTTTTTCATTTATTCATCTTAATCACACGGTTATTCTTTAACTCTGTTTTGACATTTTCACAGTTCAGTTAAACAGAAAGATAAAACAAAAATATATACATATATATGATATAAAGGTGTATTTATGCATGTGTATGTTAGTAACTCAGTTGGGTCCAACTGTTTGTGACCCCATGGACTGCAGCCTGCCAGGCTCCTCTGTCCATGGAATTATCCAGGCAGGAATACTAGAGTGGGTAGCTTTTTGCTTCTCCAGAGGATCTTTGCAACCCAGGGGTGAACCTATGTCTCCTGTATTGCAGGCAGATTCTTTACCGTCTGAGCCATCAGGGAAATCCTGAATATATGCATACATATATGTATGATGTTTAAAATATTGAAAATATAGAAGCACATATGATGATAAGAACTGAGACACATCTAACCTCAGGTCAGATCTTCCAAATGGATTTTTGCACCAATTTAAAAAAAAATCTGGTTTTCTGAATTTTTTGATTTAGAAATGTTGTTGTGGGATTGTGGACCTGTATTGTGATGTTGCTTTTAATATCCTCAAAACTCTTCAGTAGTTTCTCTTTATTGATTCTGTAAAGCCAAAATCCTAACACACCCAGCTCCCTGTGATTTCTCATCTTTACTCTCCTTCCTCTCATTCTCAGTGCTCCAGTGAACTGTTTTCTTGTCATTTCTTGAACTGATGAAGAAATTCATCAATTATTTCATATTTTGGTTCATTGTATTATTTTATCTAAAATGTGACTCCTTTTCCCCAAAACTGAGATTCATACCCACTCTTCCTCTAGCTCATATCCACTTAACCTTTCATATCACATCATCGCATCTTCCTTTAGAAATTACTTCTTTGGCACCCTAATGTGATTTAGATCATCCTGTAATTCTCTGTTATAGATTTTCACATTTCTCTTTTGACATTTCTCACTCTCATTTAAATCCCTGTATGGTTGAATTTTTCCCATCACTTTTACTAAATATTGAGCTTCTTTGGATTCCTAAGGGGCAGCACAGGCCTGAAGCTCACCAGTAAAGAAGTAAGTACTCTGGAGGAAGAGCTAAAGAACTTGTGGGGGTGAGAGGAAGGAGTCATGAGTGTCTTTCTTGTCGGGGCTTCAGGGAAGAGTGGTGATGGGGAAAATCCTGGTCCAGCTCAGGCTGGAAGGGTTCTAGTCAACCAGTGAAGCCACTTGGAGACCTAAGGGGTCTCCTCTGCCCACCTTCGCCTCCCTCCACTGTAGGCAGATGAAAGAAGAACCCGTGGTAGTTGAGGGGTGGTAGTTGAGGGGTGCCTGTGGAGCCAATGAGGGAGTCCTAGTGGCCCTCCTGCGCTTGGGCAGCCCTCATTGGTGGCCATCACATCAGTTCCTTCCTGGAAGCCCACCAGGGTGACCAGATCCTTCTGTTCCCACAGCACATTTCATGGTGCAGGGCAAGTCCGAGTATCATTTCTCCACCCAGACTAAGCAGGTGTGGTTCTTGGCCAGATACTTCTATAATTAGAAGGAGTTGGCGCATTTTCACAGCGACGACGTGGGTGAGTTCAGGGCAGTGACCAAGCTGGGCAGGCTCTTCGCTGAGAGTTGGAATCACCAGAAGGACTTCGTGGAGTGGACGTGGGCTGTGGTGGACACGTTCTGCAGACACAACTACTGGCTTGGTGAGAGCTTCACGGTGCAGCGGCAAGGTGAGTGTGGGGGTGGGCAACCAGGGGACTGGGGACAGTGTGTGTGTGTGTGTGAGAGAGAGAGAGAGAGAGACAAAGAGACAGAGAGACTGAGTCCCAGTGAATGTGTTGTATTATGAGCAAGTATGCTTAAGGAGGGTTCCTGTGAGAGCATGTTGCCTGGAGAAATGAAACTTGGCTTGCCCTGCACCATGAAATGCTCTGTGGGAACAGAAGTATCTGGTCACCCTGGTGGGCTCCCAGGAAGGAACTGACGTGATGGCCACCAATGAGGGCTGCCCAAGCGCAGGAGGGCCACTAGGACTGCCTCATTGGCTCCACAGGCACCCCTCAACTCCCACGGGTTCTTCTTTCATCTGCCTGTGCGACTTAGTCAGTTATTGTGAAAGGAAAGAGACAGTGTGTGTGGTGGGGGGAGTACCCTGGAATCTGGGAGGACCAAGAGGGTGGGTGTGTGTGTGGGGTGGGGGAGGGATGAAGAAGGGAGACTCCAGGCATCCTTGATGGTCCTTGTGGGAGAAAATAGGTGCAGGAGGGGAGTCAACACTGGTGGGTGGGTGGTTAGAGATGTGGGAGGGGACTTCAAGGTGTCTGTGGTTGGGGGGAGAGTTTGGGGGAGGAGAGGTGAGGAATGTTCAAGGATTGGGAGCATGTGAGGAGAGTCACAACTTGCTCTAGGTACACACCTTCTTAATACTGACCCCCCAGAAATAAGTGTGCAGACGTCTGCGTGCAGAAGCATTTCATTGACAAAGAGCTAGCAGACTAATTCTTGAGAGATGGGGAACTTCCGAAGCACTTCTGATTATTCTAAGGCTTTGTTTATGTCTAAGTTTCTTGCTTTTTTGGTTTTCTTTATATGTACTTTTACATAGTTGAAATGCTTATGAAACCAGCTTTCTGAATTATGTTGATAACTTTGCCACTTAACACACTGTTACTTTTTTCTATAATGAATGTTAGTAGTATTTGTGTGGTTACATATTATTTATTTTTATAGTGGTAAAATATACATTAAATTCCCTTTTGTTAGATATTTCTTTCATTATTGCCAAATACTTAGTTTAAAATTTACTTTTTAAAATTTTTAATTAAAAATTTTTTGTTTCCAAGGTTCTTGAACATTTCTCACATATTTATTGGCTAATTGTTATTACTGTCTTAAGAATTACCTATTGTCTCTTATCTCTATGGTCCTAGTATTTTCCTCTGTGATTTTATGGGTTCTCTATGTGTTAAGATTAACACATTGATGATTTTCTCCAGTTTGTGGGTTATATTTTGATTCAGTTAATTATTTTCAATTTTAGAAATTTAAATATTTTAATTTAATGTAATAGACTGAGAAAATGTTAGTAATGGTTTACCATTGATCTTAAATCTACTATTTTTGTGAAACTGTAAAAATGTTTTTCGCCAGGTTTCTCCTTCTTCTGTTGTTGTTCTTCTTTTTTTTGTAAACTGTGTTTATTGTGGCTGGTGGAGTTAAGAATGAGGCATTAAGACCATGTATCAGTGAATTCCAAACCCTGCCCTAAACTGAGATGTTCTAAAGTGTGAGTGCCTGGACATGGCTTTCCCAGGATTTCATATTCTGTCTCTACACTTACCCTACTAATCTTTCCTAAGTTATCCACACTACTTTGAACCATATTTTCTCTCTAATGAAACAAAAATAATATATAGCTAACACATATTGAAGGCTAAATTCCAGTTGTGGCTTAACATACTTTAGGTGCAGTCATCCTCAGATAACCTTCAGAGATCACTTTGTATTATTAACCTCCTTGGTAGGTCATAAAGCTGAGGCACAGAGAATGTGAATATTACACTAGGATCAATCAGTAAGAGAGAGAGAGCTTGGAACTGAACCCAGGCAGCATGGCTACAGAAGTTGTGCTATTAATGAATACACAGTTGCTTTGCAAAAAATTGTAAACACTTCAATTGAATAATGAATAAATGGTTCTTTGGATAAAGAAACCCACAAATTTCCTTCACATCTCTCAGATCTAATGGGTTCATGCTGTAAGGATTAAAGACAAGGCTCATGGCACTAACTGCAGTTT
Source organism: Cervus elaphus (assembly GCF_910594005.1). NCBI lineage: Eukaryota > Metazoa > Chordata > Mammalia > Artiodactyla > Cervidae > Cervus > Cervus elaphus. The sequence goes on from NC_057821.1 coordinate 26,135,969, forward strand.
AGTCACATGGCCAGCTCTAGCGAGGCCTGTCCAAGTCTGCAATCTGGATCAGCAGACTAAGTGAAGAAAGGCAGCCAGTCAGGGAGACTTACTCTGTCTCCTTCACTTAGTCCCTCTGCTTTTTCTCTCCTAGTGGAGCCTACAGTGACCGTGCATCCTGCAAAGACCCAGCCCCTGCAGCACCACAGCCTCCTGGTCTGCTCTGTGAATGGTTTCTATCTGGGCCACGTTGAAGTCCGGTGGTTCTGGAACGGCCACGAAGAGGAGGCTGGAGTGAGCTCCACAGGTCTGATCCAGAATGGAGACTGGACCTTCCAGACCGTGGTGATGCTTGAAACAGTTCCTCAGAGTGGAGAGGTCTACACTTGCCAAGTGGATCACCCCATTCAGATGAGCTTTATCACAGTGGAATGGAGTGAGAAGCGTTCTGATCTCATAAGTTCCTCACCCACCATGGAGGGGGCTTGCTTACCTCTGAGTGTCAGATTCTCCTTGCTCCACACCATATTTTTTTATTTGCTTCATGCTCTTCTCTTTCTTAGCACAAATTGTTGGGGAGTAGCTCTGTGGTATCTTGTGACAGAAACCCTCTGATAGTTTACAGATACGCTTTGATAGTTTCTATCAATACCTATACCTGCTGGTGAGACAGTTCTTCTGGCAGGCAGAGAAAAGGTGTCCCTGCCCTGAGTCTCCATGATATCACAGTTTATGGTCACCCCATGGCCCAAGGCATCAGCCCCCTTTGTTGGGCTGGGCTTGTACATCTAATGCTGTTGTTCTGGGTTCACTGTTATTTGAGAAGGAGTACATCCTCTACAATGTAGGGACCTTCTTGATATGAGAGGAGTCCAGTCTCAGTGCTGCCTTTTATTAGCTCTGTCATGCTAGGCAAGCTACTTAACATCTTTGAGTCCCAGGCTCCACATCCATGAAATGTTGAAGTCATGGCTTTATGTCAGGGTTGTGATGCTTAAATGAGTTCAATGCCTTAACCTCATAGCTACTGTGTGTGATTTTTAATCTCTTTTTCATAATGACTAAGTATTCTAATTCTTCTAGGCAACCTTCTTCTCCCATCCTCAAAGCTTAGGGAAGTTGGATTGGATAGAGATCACCAAAACTGACTTCTTTTCTAGAGGCATGATCTGACTCTGCTCAGAGCAAGATGATGAGTGGAGTCAGGGGCTTTGTTCTGGGTCTTCTCTTCCTTGGGATCAGGCTGTTGACATACTTTAGGAATCAGAAAGGTAAGGAACCTGTTGGCAGCTGATACTTCTGAGTGAAGAAATTTGGCTTTGCTCAGTTAGTTCTGTGTATATCAATGGTCTCATCTAAAGCCTTTCCTTCCCCTGCGTGCATGCCTGCTAAATCACTTCAGTCATATCCGACCCTGTGATCCCATGGACTGTAGCCTGCCAGTCTCCTCTGTTCATAGGATCCTCCAGGCAAGAATACTGGAGTGGGTTGCCATGCCCTCCTCTAGGGGATTTTCCCCACCCAAGGATCGAACCCACTTCTCTTATTTTGTCTCCTGCATTGGCAGGCAGGTTCTTTACCACTAGATCTACCTGGGAAGCCCCTATTGACCTCAATTTCTTGAAAGTCTAGGATTCAATAGGTCTTGGAAACTTAGAAACTTATGTATGAAACACAAGAAATTATGGCATTTAGAGATAAGAAAAGGTTAGCATGCATGGTGATTTAGGGTAGAGACCCTGGGACAGAGGGACACTAAGGCTGATGAAATCACATTCCATTTGTGAGAGGAAAGCTTAATGCTCTTGATGTCTACTCTCCTGTCTGGCCTTCCAGGTTGGCCTCATGTGATGTGGGCTGTGGTGTTAGAGAAATCTTAGAAGACTGATCTGGGTCTGGGGACATTGTGTTTTGGAGACTGACTTTCCTCCATTTATTATAAATATATCTCTTCTCTTCTCTTTCCGAAAACACTGTGGACTTCAGCCAACAGGTAATGCTCTTTAATTCTCTTTTAAACCAATATTTACTCTCTCCATAACAGATGGTAGGGGTAACAAGACTGGAAAGAGAAATAATGGAAAAGATTTTGAATCAGACTTCTGATCAGGCAGTTAATACTAAAGCTTCTTCTCTCCACTAAACAGGAAGGACTGTGCTCTAAGGTAGCTTTGGCTCAGGAAGATATAAGAATTTGCTTTCCTTTTTAATATAATGCTTTAACTTGATGTCCTGAAAGAGCATGAGTGCACGCGCATGCGTGTGCACATGCACACACACACAAACACACACACACACACACACACACACAAAGCCTGCGTGCAGAGTTAGATCTGAAAACAACCCTCTTCACTGTCTTTTGCAGGACTCCTAAGCTGAAGTGAAGATGGCAATGCTCAAGCAAAAACCCTCTACCAGCTTCTTTGCAGCATGAAAAGGTTTCCTGATTAGATTTTACTCTTCTTCAGAGAGTGCTTTCTTAGGATCTGGTTTGCTCCTAGTCCAGTGACCCTGTTGAAAATGTTCTCCTTGATGGCTTCTTCAGTCCCCAGTCTTAACCTGGAAGTTCTTAAATTGAAGGCAACACCTTATCTTCATTTTTCCTAGCTCCTTTTTGTTTTCAGCTTTTACTGCTTTCTGTGTATCTGAACTCTTCTTCTGCCAACATTACTTTAAAATGTCTTTATCAGTAAATATGGAGTGAAAATCTTCTGCTTCACAAAGCATCAGGGAGTAAAATGTAGAAGGAAAAATGTAAAGAAAGAGTTCATTGCAACCTAATGATGTTTTTATTTATCTTCTGGTAGTTTGGTCACATTTGAAAGGTTCTTTGCTTTATATACTGTCCACCTGCAATGCAGGAGACCTGGGTTTGATTCCTGGGTTGGGAAGATCCCCTGGAGAAGGGAAAGGCTACCCACTGGCCTGGGAATTTTGCACGGACTGTACAGTCCGTGGGGTCGCAAAGAGTCGGACATGACTGAGCGACTTCCGTTTCGTTTTCGTTAGTTTTTACTTATGTTTTCTACATTCTGCGATTAGGTATGTTTCTCCTGAGCCAAGAGAAAGTCCTTTATGAACCCATTTCACTGTGGTCTCCTGCATCTTTGTGTTCTCAAAGACAAACACAGACATTCCTTTACACCATGGAATACACAAAGTGAAACTGTTAGTTGTTCAGTTGTGCCCGACTCTGTGCAACCCCATGGACTGTAGCCCGCCAGGCTTCTCTGTCCATGGAATTCTCCAGGCAAGAATATTGGAGTGGGTTGCCATTTCCTTCTTCAGGGGATCTTCCCGACCCAGGGATAGAACCCACACCTCCTGGCTTGTAGGCTAATTCTTTACTGCCTGAACCTTTACTGCCTGAACAGAAGGGGAACAACAAATATAAGAAATGCAGATACCCTGTATAGATATGCTACCCTCAGAATTTTAAAAATCTTTCTCTTTTGTCTCTTTTCAAAATTTTTTAAAAGACAGTTTCGAAATCTGAAGACTTTTTGAGCTCCTTTTTTAGTAGACTAATCATGGGCTTCAACATATCAATCATTTTCTGTCAAGTATAAACTAGCAACAGGCTGACTTTTTGGCTGGGATTACCTCCTTCCCCATAAAAATATCTCAAGCTGTAAGACAAAAGCCACAACTCTAGTGGAAAAGATGAATCTGGGAGCCCTTCAGATTGTGTGATAAGCTTATTGTCTGTCACAGGAAAATCCTATATGGACCCATCTTTGCAGAAATCGGAGCCAATGCTGGGAAATAAAGAATATATGAATACAGTAGTGTACATTCCAACAATGAAATGCTGGGTAGCCTGCCTAACAATGAGACTACCTTACTGCAGAGTAGTTTCCCAAATTTGTTTGTAGTCGGATTGAAGAGAATTATAGAATATACACCTTCCTATTTAATAATAAAGAGGGGAAGAATAGAAATATATAGCTATATGCATTCATTTTCTCTCTTTCTCTCGTTCATCTATCTATCCATCCACCCATCTACTGTCTACTTACATTTGTACATAAAAACAATGGAATTTTTTTTTAAACTTATACCTACAGGGATAAATGAGGGAATAGCAGGAAGGGGACAGAGAAGAAAATTGGACTTTTCTGTATGTATCTTATTTCATATTTTAAGTTGAACTGCCCTTGTCTTGCAAATCTCTACAAATCAGAAATGTAAATATAGACCACAATAACTTGAGACTGAGCCAATCAGGGAGAACCTGAAATCAAAGGAAAAAAAGGGAGAGGAGGTCTTTTTAAACTGAAACCCTGGGAAGGCTACCTCACCTAAAGTCTAATTCATAGTCTCCTTAAAGGTTTATCCAGGAGAAACACAAATCTTAAGTCTTTTCTGCAAATAATAAAGCTTTAGTCATCAGAGCCAATAAATAAATAAATAAAATTTTACAAGTATATGATTAGAAAGATCTTAGAAAAGTAAATCAATATTTTTTTGACCCTTGAATAAATCATTGTGAAACTGTAATTGTAAGTCAGTATATAGTTCTAAATTCCATATATTTGAATAATATTAAGGAGTTGGATAGCTTTCAGAGAAAGGTAACTCAATTGGTTAAAGTGAAAGTGTTAGTCACTCAGTTGTGTCCAACTCTTTGTGACCCCATGGTCTGTCCCTGAAAATCTCTAGGCAAGAATACTGAAGTGGGTTACCTTTCCCTTATTCAGGGGATCGTCTTGACCCAGGGATCACACCCAGGTCTCCTGCATTGTAGGCAGATTCTTTATTGTCTGAGCTACCAGGTATTGTTTGAGAAGATGGTTAAGTCCTGCTATTGTATTCTATCTAAGGAGTCATTTCCAAATGTAAATCAAATCTATATACTAGATAATAGATTTAGCAGTTCATTTCAAAGTAATAGTCATTTGAAGCAATTTCTCCACAGTCAGGGACAACTATTATTTTATTTTCAAGAAAAGGTTATTTTATGCATATATTAATTATACAGTTTTTATGTGAAATAGGATATTGTTCTGTAGGAGTTTGATAAGCTGATAATAATATCTCCAATATACATTCAGTTAGGATAAATTCTGTTTAATCTCAAGGTTGCAACTTTATTCTCACGTTGTTCTCTGAGAAGAAATGAGTAATTATTTTATTTAATACCTTTGCTATGAAATTATAATGTAGAATTAAAGTGTATGGCATGAACATTTCACTGAAGATGATTTTTGCTACTAGTAAAAGAAAATCCAATCAACTTTATTTTTCTTTATTATCTCACATAACATATTTGAGGTAAGGAATCTCCAGAGGTGGTTAATTTATCCTCAATAATCTTAAATAAAGTGGGAAAAGAGAATTGCTTCTTCTCCTGCACTTTTATAAGGAGCAACTGAGTTTTTCCTAGAGTGTTTCCAGTAGACCCACTTCCCCATGTACTGGGAGGACCCTGGATCACAATGGCAGCTCAGACAAAACTGTGATTTACCACTTATCATGTGACCCTGTCTCCCCTAATACATATGGAAGAGCAGGAGCAAAGCCATTTTAATTAGAAAGAAAAGAACGGTAGAAGGGGTAGGGGAGAATGATTTTAGGGTAAGAAAACTATAATATCTGGCTGTATTAGAGTATATTTTTAAATTATTTCCTCATGAAAGATAATAGATTCTTTTTCTCATTTTTAGTTTATTTAAGATGATAGATTCTTAAAAGACAACATCAATTCAGTTTTTTTAACACTGAATATTAAATTCCAGCCATACTCAAACCCCCAACTCCAAAAGCAAAAGGGTTATTATTTGTTTGTTTTAGAACTTAATATACTGATTCGTATCTTTATGAGGAAAGATATATTTCCCAGAGAAATTTTTGAAAAAAGACACATAATGAGAAGTGACTAGCTTTGTTGTTGTTGTTTGGTTGCTTAAGTCGTGTCTGACTCTTTAGCGACCTCATGGACGGTAGCCTGCCAGCTCCTCTGTCCATGAGATCTCCAAGGCAAGAATACTGGAGTGGGTTGCTATTTCCTCCTCCAGGATTCTTCTCTACCCAGGGATCAAGTCCATGTCTCCTGCATTGGCAGGTAGATTATTTACTGCAGAGCCACCTGGGAAACATGATTAGCTTTATGAGATGCTAAAACATACTATATATCTATAGTAAGATGTACCTTCTTTTGCATTGTTTCATTATTCATTATAAACACCAGTAATAGAGTCCAGATGATACCACTGACCAACTGAGGTTTAGTTTAGCACAGAGAGTTTCAAGTTGTTGGTAATATGTATCCCGAGCTCATTCCTTTCAACAAAATGGTTCCCTGATAAATAAAAATTGAGAAAGCAAAAAAAAAAAAAAAAAAAAAGAGAGAGAGAGAATGTAAAAATTAATAAAATAATGGTTATTATTATTTCCTTAAGGAGTATGTCAAGGCTGTATATTGTCACCCTGCTTCTTAACTTATATGCAGAGTTCATCATGAGAAATGCTGGGCCGGATGAAGCACAAGCTGGAATCAAGGTTGCCAGGGGAAAATCAATAACCTCAGATATGCAGATGACACCACCTCATGGCAGAAAGTGAAGAAGAACTAAAAGCCTCTTGATGAAAGTGAAAGAGGAGAGTGAAGAAGTTGGCTTAAAGCTCAACATTCAAAAAACTAAGATCATGGCATCTGGTCCCATCACTTCATGGCAAATAGATGGGGAAACAGTGAAAACAGTGGCAGACTTTATTTTCTTGGGCTCCAAAATCACTGCAGATGGTGACTGCAGCCATGAAATTAAAAGATGCTTCCTCCCTGGAAGGAAAGTTATGACCAACACAGACAGCATATTAAAAAATCAGAGACATTACTTTGCCAACAAAGGTCCATCTAGTCAAGGCTATGGTTTTTCCAGTAGTCATGTATGGATGTGACAGTTGGATTATAAAGAAAGCTGAGCACTGAAGAATTGATGCTTTTGAACTGTGGTGTTGGGGAGACTCTTGAGAGTCCCTTGGACAGCAAGGAGATCCAACCAGCCCATCTCAAAGGAAATCAGTCCTGAATATTCATTGGAAGGACTGATATTGAAGCTGAAACTCCAATACTTTGGCCACGTGATGTGAAGAGCTGACTCATTTGAAAAGACCTTGATGCTGAGAAAGATTGACGGCAGGAGGAAAAGGGGATGACAGAGGATGAGATGGTTGGATGGCATCACTGACTCAATGGACATGGGTTTGGGTGGACTCCGGGAGTTAGTGATGGACAGGGAGGCCTGGCGTGCTGCAGTCCATGGGGTTGCAAAGAGTTGGACACGACTGAGTGACTGAACTGAACTGAACTTAATCTCATTGTCATAATTCTATTTGAAGATGCAAAATCTTTATAGTTCCTGATGGGTAGCTGCTGCGAATGTATAACATTACAACTACTTTGAAAGACACTTGGGCAGTTTCTTAAAAAGTTAAAAGCTATATTTCCCATATGATTGAGCAGTTCTCCTTGGAATATCCTCAAGAGATATGAAAATATATGTCCTCACAGATAAATGTGTGCAAAAATTCATAGCCATATTACTCATAATCATCAAAACAGGAAACAATCCAAATATCCATCAGTTAGTGAGTGGATAAACAAAATGTGCCACATTCATTCAATGGAATAATTCAGCCATGAAGGAGACTAAATTATGTGAAATGGCAGTATTTAGAAGAAATGATGATACATATTACAAAACAGATGAGCTTAAAGAATACTGTACTAAGCGAAATAAGCCAGACACAAAAATCTATATGTCACATAATTCCGTTTATGTGAAGCATCTAGAAAAAGATAAATTTATAGACACAGAAATCTGATGAGGGAGGTATAGGGCTTTAAATATTTACTCTTACAATCTCCAACTGTGTATTTTCATCATTTATATAAGTCCCTTGATTTTTCCCAATAGTGTGTTCCAATTTTCAGTATAGAGGCCTTATTTATCTTTCTGATATATTTATTACTAGATACCTGCTACTCTTGGTTACTATTGCGAATGGTATCATCATCTTGACTTTGATTTTGATTTATTTCTGGTAAAGCAGAATATAATTGATTTTATGTATCCAGATATATTGTTAGTAATTAATTTATAAAATTGTCTATTATTTTTATGATCAAGATAATGGTAATTTTAATTCCTTTGCCACATCTTTGTATCTTTTATTTTTATTTTTTGGCATTTTTTATTGTCTAACAACTCTAGTACTCTAGATATCATGGGGAAATTTTAAAATATTTCACCATTGAGTCTGATATGTGCAGTGGGGTAGCTATCCTTTCTTAGACTGAAAAAAATTGCTCTTTAGTTCTAGTTTTTAATACTAGAGTAAAAATTAAATGCAAGTGTTGAATTCTGTCAATTGATATTTTGCAATTTAATCAAGATGGTCATATGTCTTTTCTCCTTCTTTCAGTTAATATAGTGATTTACATTAATTTTCAATTGTTAAAGCAACCTTCATTCCTGGAATAGGCTCCATATGACATTGATACATTTTGCTTTTTATATAGCACCTGATTTAATTTGTTAATATTTTCTTAAAGTTTGACATCTATGTTTATAAGAATGATGAGTCTGTAAATTTCTTTTTGTTTAGGGTCCTTGCCAGTTTTTGTTATAAAGACTATTCAGGTTTCATAAAAGTGTTTGAAGTGTCTTTTCTTTGCAAGTTTTCATTAAATTAGCATGGTTTCTTTCTTAAATATTTCAAAAAATTTACTGAAGAGCAGGCCATTTAAAAAATTATACAAAGAGAGATACTCAAGAGCATTATAAATAAATCAATGTATTCTAAAAAACATTCTAGTAACTCATATGAGGCAGAGAAAAGAAAAAATACATATTAAATATAGAAGAACAGATAGAAAACAATGATAAAATGGCAGATTTAAACCTCAACTAACAACTACAATAAATGTAAATGTTTACAACAGTGGAGATAGTCTCTGACCACTTAATGATGGTTCAACTTATGATTTTTTGACTTTTACAATGGTGCAAAAGTGATATACATTCATAAAAATTGTGCATTGAATTTTGATCTTTTTCTGGGTTATTAATATGCAGTATGATACCCTCTCAAAATGCTCGGCAGTGTCAATGACCTCCAGCTACCAGTCAGCCACACTTTCTTGAGGGTAAACAATCAGTACATTTACAACCATTCTGTACCCTACCCATAAAACCATTCTGTTTCCACATTCAGTACAGTGCTTAATATATTACAAGAGATATTAAATCATTGTTATAAAACAGGTTGTATGTTAGATGATTTTACACAACTGTGGGCTAATATAACTGTCACATTTAAGTTCATTTCAGTTGCTCAGTTGTGTCTGACTCTTTGCAACCCCATGAACTGCACATGCCAGGCCTCCCTGTCCATCACCAACTCCCAGAGCTTGCTCAAACTTATGTCCATCAAGCTGGTGATGCCATCCAACCATCTCATCCTCTGTCATCTCCTTCTCCTGCCTTCAATCTTTCCCAGCATAAGGGGCTTTTCCAATGAGTCAATTCTTTGCTTCAGGTGGCCAAAGTATTGGAGTTTCAGCTTTAGCTTAATATTTAACATTTAAGTTAATTTAGGGTAAGCTATGATGTTCAGTAGGTTAGATGTATTAAATGCAATTTTGACATTTTCAACTTTTTTTTCTTGTTTTTGATGTTGTGACATTTTTTGTTGTTTTTGTTGTTTTGATATTTTCAACTAATCAGTACATAACCCCATCATAAGTAGAGGAAGATCTGTAATCAAACTGCTAGATGGATAAGATAATGAGCCACTAATTAATGTCTATGAAAAAATTCACTTCAATTACAGCAATATAGGTATGTTGAATGCAAAAAAAAAAAAAAATGAAAAGGGTACAGTGTGCAAATATTATCAAAACAGAGCAAAAGAGTCTGTATTAATATAAGACAAAGTAGATTTCAGAACAAATAAAATTATCAGGAGCAGAGGAGGAACATTGCATAATGATAAAAATATTCTCCACCAAGAAAACAGTGCAATACTAAATGTGCTGCACCCAACAATGGAGCCAAAAAATAGGTGAAGAAAAAACTGGTTGAACTAAAATGAGAAAAAGACATATTCACAATTATAGCTGTAGATTTCACTATTCCTCTCAAAACAACTGAACAGAAACTCAAGAAGGATGGAAAAGAACTCACCAACACTATAAACAATAGGATCTAATTAGTATGTAGAGAACAATTGTCAGGGAATGTTTGACGGGAGGATTCCTACGTGCTGTCTCTCATGAGTCCTTTGTCCCTCTTCAAGCGGAACAGCACGCTGCTCCCAGGGACTGAGGTCATTGTGTGAGGCAGGCTTGGGTCTCCTTTAGTAAACATTTTCTTTAGGACAAAACTGCTTAGTCTCGTTCCCCTTTGTTGAGATATGGATTGCCTCCTGACCTTGTGACTAACATTACCCCTTGTTCCCTTGGTAACGGTTGCTGTACGTTTGGTTTTCTGATCTCTATCATTCCCGAAAGAAGTTTCTTGTACCACAGCCTATATATACTCATAGAAAAATCATTAAAGCACCTTTGCTCCATCAGAGGTTAGGTCCCCGGGTCTCCTCTCTCTCTCTCTTTCTCTCTTTCACTTTCTTATTGTCAACTCCATACCACAAGGTTCCAGTCCATTAAAGGACCCCAACAAACAATATTTACAGATCAATGTTTATAAATAATCCATAGATCTAAGTGGAGGTTTTATACTCTCAATAAAAATGTAAAAACAACATATCAAAATTTGTGAGATACAGCTAAAACAGTGCTTAGAAAGAAATTTGCAGCACTAAATGATGACTGTAGAGAAGTTGACAAATCTCAATAAAGTAAGTTCCCACCTAAAGGAACTAAAAAAGGAAAAGCAAAAAATTCAAGGCAGGTGGAAGGAAGGAATTAATTCGGATATGAGCAGATATTAATGACATTGATAACAGAACAATATAAAATATCAATAAAATGAAAACTTACTTTTTGAAAAGATCAATTACAATGACAAGCTTTTAGCAAGACTGATAAAGAAAATAGTATTTACAAGCATCAGGAATAAAACAAGAGATACCCACAGATACAGACACCAAAAAGTAATGAAGTGTTACTACAGACAGCTTTATACACAGAAATTTGATAACTTCTGTAAAATGGGCCAACTTCTTAAGAAGTATAAATATAAAAATTCTCACAAGCTGAACTGGATAATCTGAACACCTCTACAACTATTTAAAAAATTTAGTTCCTTATATTTAAACTCAAGAAAAAGAAATCTCCAGAGCCAGCTGGTTTCATGTGATAGTTCTATAAAATGTTTAAAGACTTAAAAATATTTCTAAAATAACAACTGAGTTTAGCAGGGTCACAGGATGCAAGATAAACCTACACACATCAATTCTATTTCTATATACTTGCAGTGAATACATGGAGTCAACAGTAACATACTATTAACAGTAAAATATTATGACCAATTATTAAAAAATGAGATAAATACATACAAACCTAACAAATACATATAGAACTTGTATGCTGAAAATGTTTTAGATGCTTGCTTAAATAATCAAAATTTGTAAATATTTGGAGGGACATACTATGCTCTTGTATTGACAGATTCAACATAGTAAACACACTAATTCTCCCCCTTCCCCAGTGATCTTTAGGTTTAATGCAACTCCTATAGGTTTGTTGGACAACATTAGAAAGAGATGCCAAGACAAGGGGAGTAGCTCGTTTTCCTACCTGGTGAGAATGACCAGTAAATTTATGTTTGAAGGTAAAAACTTGTTTATCTACAATGATGAACTAATGGCAAAAGAACTGCTAAAATAATTCATTATTTATTTTGAAATAGACAACGTTTCAGATGCACACCTAGCATCTGGACAGTGGCTAGTGGAAAACCACGGTGGAGTTTTAAAAATAATGTGGCCAGTACTTGTAATGGATAAAGAGGTGGATATTTTGCTAAAGCACAATGAACCCAAGATCTAAATCAAAGAGAAAAAAATAAAACTCTTTCTACATATGATATTAACGGATAAATCTATGAGAATTCTAGTTGATCTCTCTGTGACTACTGAACAGAAAACGTTCTAGTTCTGGGGCTTCCCTGGTGGCTCAGACAGTAAAGAATCCACCTGCAATGTGGGAGACCTGGGTTTGATCCCTGGGTTGGGAAGATCCCCTGGAGAAGGGAACAGCTACCACTCCAACATTCTGACCTCGAGAATTCTGTGGACAGAGGAGCTTAGCAGGTTATAGTCTATGGGGTCACAAAGAGGCAGACACAACTGAGCGACTTTCACGTCACTTCACTCATGATCCAATATTTGAGCTTGTGTTATTTGAAGTCACATATATCTTGGTTCAGTCTGAAATGTACCATTTTCTACCCCCTGTATCCTTGCAAAGGTTATTTAACCTCCAACCATAATTTTACTCTTCTGTAGGATTAGAAAGAGTACTAAAATCACTGAAATGATGTGGGAATTATATTTCAAAAAGATGTATAAAAAGGTCCTTGTATAATTCTGGGTACAAGATAAAGAGTGCAAAAATTGCTCAATTAGTTATAGTCATTTTTATTGCCAAATGGTGAGTACTATCGCTAGAACTATTAATGCATCTAAAGGATAAATGCTTATCAGAACTGGGGTGGAGTGTAAATTAATGCTAAACTTTAGACAGATAGTTGGCCTCTAAAGTCCATTCTAAATCTGAGATATTACATTTATTCTAAAATAATGTGCAATAATTATCTAATATAGATTTATATGTTTAAAATTATGTGATTATGTCAGAAGGTATAATTCACAGTTTTCCCACAGTGTTCTCTTTTCTGAACACTCTGTAATGTATTCATTAGCAAAGTCTTCTTCTCTTAGGATAAAGCAAGAGAAATTGATTAATAAGAGACGTATCACCAGTAAAATGAGGAAATCCTAATGGGAAACAGGAATAAGGAATTCAACACTTTTTTTAGGTAAGATATTACATTTTAAAGCTGAGTTATCATGCCAATGGCTGACTTGAAGTCCTTTATCCTTCTCTCAGTCTCCTGCATACTATGATGTGGGCAGCTGGTTTTATTACCTTGTTAGATAACATGCTACAAAAAACACCTTTAAGACCCTCCATTCCACATAGGTCACATTATATATAAGTCCCCGTTTATCTCTGTGTTTTTTGGGGGTGCCACTAAAGTCAATCATAATATCAGGGACAAACCTGAAGATATTTTCATTTACATTAAATTATTGACTAATATTTAATTTCCTGTAGTTTATTGGAGACAGTCTTATCTGTAAGAAGGTATAGTCTATACTCTCCATACAACAGTTTTAATTCTGTTACCAGGGACACTGTTGTTTCAGTTGTCCACAGAATTGCAGCATTTTTCAGAATTGAAATACTTGAAAAATTCAGGTGCTTTGTTTTCAACAAGTTCAGTAATTTTTCCAAATCTCCAACACTAAATTATGATGCAAAAAGGATGAGATCATAGGACTCTTAAAATGCAACAATTTTCTCTCCACTTCCTCAATTCCTCACACACTCACACCTACATTTGTCAAAGTATCTCAAGTAAGAGGAAAGATTTCCTAAAAAGCTCAAAGGAGTGACACATCAGTGACCAGCACAGAACTGGAGCACAAGAGGGACCCAATTAAAATCTCTCAGATACAACTGGATCAAACCCTTAAAGTACTAAGTTAAAATAATCTTTTTTAATAGAGAAAATTCTAAGTTTCAGAAGAGGACCTTCCTACTGAATCTCTGGCCAGCAAATGATGATGCTATCCATCTCTGATGCTGATTGGTTTTTCTAACACTGAGATCGCCCAATCCAGGAAGAAAGAGGTCACTGGTTAGTATTGTTTGGCCACGTGGGTTGAAGAGGGTCCTAGTCCTCACTGAGTGACTCTGAGCTGCTCCCTCACGCTCTGTGTTCTCCTGCATGATGTGTTTGAGGTTCACTGGATGGCAGCTTTGACAGTGATACTGATGGTGCTGAGCCCTCCCTTCTCTTGGGCCAGGGAAACCCAATGTAAGTGCACACCTCTCGGGGGAGGGTGAGCTCTTATGGGCGGGAGAAGAAAGGGAGTTACCATGGTCTCTGTGTCCAGACTACATCTTTTAAAAAACTGTGACATTCTCTTCGGTCATCACCAGTCCTTATCACATGGAGCCTTCATTCCTTCCACAACAAAAGGGCCTTGGATGCCTGCCTTCTGAGTGCTGCTTAAGGTAACTCCATATATATGGGATAAGTCTTCTCAACTCTCCTCCAATAAAACCTCTCTAGTCTTACAACCCATCCCTCTAAGGATCTCAAGAGGATTTAGAAGTAAGGAAGTCAAAATAATTGCCTTTATTATGTTGAGTCACAAAGATCCCTTGGAGGAGGAAATGGCAACCCACTCCAGTATTCTTGCCTGGAGAATTCCATGGACAGAGGACTCTGGTAAGCTACAGTCCATGGGATCACAAAGAGTCAGACATGAAAGAGCACACATTCAACACACATATCAGAAAAAAGAAAAGTTTCTCGGAAAATTTACAGGGACTCTCATGGAATTAGCATGGTTTCTCCTAGGAAGATACTATGTATGTCCTTAACAGAGTCTATGATGTTGCTGTCTCTCCCTAATATGTGAGAATGTATCAAAGGGCATCCCTCACTATATCTTTTCCTATCTCCCTGAACCACAATGTTTAAAATGCCTATATCCCTGCCCTGGAGCTTCTCTGACAGAAGTTGGCATTAATTTTCTCTCTTTTTCCTGGGTAAAGCACCCTGGAGCTAAACTACTTGGAATGTACTCTGTAGATAAGGAGCATCCATAGGGTGTTCTTTAGTTCCTTAAAGAATTTAGTGGCATCTTCTGAAAACCTGATACAGGTTAGTGTTCTTTATAAATCTATTTTGAATCTTTCTACATGATTAGTTTTTCCTCTATCTCCCCATTCTCAGGTGTGAGCACATGCAAAGGGATTCAGCTAGTAGAGGATAAATTACAGGAAATTCTGTTTTTGTAAGTTACAAGTAGTCAAATATCAGCATTTTCCTATGGCAAACCATAAACCCTGAGAAGGGTCCTGAGAATGTGAGGCTGTTTCCTACTGGGTTGAAAGTCAAGAAGCAAGTCAAGCGAACTCATTGGCCTATCAGATATTGGCCCCAAATTTTGTAGGTTCACTAATAATGCCATTTAATTTCCTTAATTAGTCATGTTTGGTGTCCTCTCCTTTCTGGTTCTTCCCTATTCTTTCCTCAAGCTATGCCATGACCATTATAAAAAAATCCCTATTAGAGAAAAAATTTGCACAAACCCTCAGCACTGTAACAGATCAATTGGATGAGATGAAACTTAATGAACGTTTCCCTGAATCTTAAAATCACCTTTTCCTTTCTTGTGAATGTTTCTTCCAACTAGTAGGAGGAGCAAAAGGAAGTTTGCCTGAACACCTCACAGGAAACAGAAAGGATATCATATGCCTACAGAATAAAAGAGTTTTAGAGCTGAGCTCTTTCTTGCCTTCCAGGAGTCACACAAAGATCCATTTCCAGAACACTGGGTTTATTCATTTTGAACTCAAATGTCTTTTTCTGAGCAATGATTATATACTGGGTTCTGTTCTTGGCTCAGAGAATTCTATTTCAGTAACTTAGGAAAGTCCCCTGCAGTCATGAGCTTATCTGATGGCGGGAGAGGAAGACAACAACTCAGTAAACATTTAACAGGGAAAATTATTTCAGAGAGCAATAAATGTGCTGAAAGAACACTTCAGGGTTATAAAACAGAGAGAACTGTATTCACTTGACTTCAGTTCAAGCGTCTAGGAAGCTCTCCCTGAGAAGGTGCCAGTCAACTGAGACATAAATGATGAGAAGAAGCCAGACAAGTGAGGAATCTTAGGGACAAGTGCTCCAGGGAGACGGTGCAGAGGGGAGGCCGAAGTGTGAAAAGATGTTTGCTGTGTTTAAGGGACAGAATGAAGATTAGAGCGGCTGAAGCAGAGCAAGCTGGTTGGAGAGTGGAATAAGATGAGCCTGGAGAGGAAACTAGGAGCCAGATCATATTAGGCTTTGGTGGCTAAGATGAGAACTTAAAAAGAAAAAAAATTATTCATGTATTTATCTTTGGCTATGCTGGGTCTTTGTTGCCAAGCGTGCTTTTCTCTAGTTGTGCACAGGCTGCTCATTGTGGTGGGTTTTCCTGCTGCGAGCGCAGGCTCTAGGGCACACGGGTTTCGATAGTTTCAGCTCCTGGGCTCTGGAGCACAGGCTCAATAGTTGTGGCGCACGGGCTTCATTGCTCCGCAACATGTGGGATCCTCCTGGATCAGGGATTGAACCCATGTCTCCTGCATTGGCAAGCAGATTCTTCACCACTGAGCCACCAGGAAAGCCCCCATGGGCCAAACTTTGACTTTTATTTATAAATATATGTGAAACTACTGAGAGATCATAAAGAGAGTCAGTTTGTTTATTTTTTAAAATAATCCAGCTACCACGTGGAGACTGGACTCCAGAGGTTCACAAGTGGAGTCAAGGATGCCATTTAAAAACATGGTAGAATTCTACAGGGCAGGTGTACTGTGGCTTCACTTAGTGTGGCGGTGACAAAGACAAGAATAAGGATAAAGTGAACAGATTTGGGTAGATTGTTGTGTGACTTGCTCTTTTCAAACTTTGTCATGTGACAAGAATGTATTAGAGAATTCCTGAATAGTAAGTGGACCCAGTCTGACCCAGAGCATACTCCTCTCTGCCGTCATTTCTAAGTGAAGGTCTGTATTCAAACCTGTTCTTTTTCTGTAAGCTGTCTATATGAGAATGTTATTTTTTCTAACATTCTCCTTTTCTAAGGGTACTTGACTGCAGAAATGAGAGTCCTACATCTGGCCAAGGCTAGTAATTCAGTATTATTAATACCAATAATACTTGTATTGTAGGAAGGCAAAGTTAGAAATGAATTAGTTGGGGCTTTGAATAGGACTGAAATATCTGTAGTTGTAGCTTGCTAATATAGATAAGTAGTGGACAAGTGGCAGGAAAATTAAGAAGGAAGATGATGTGAAGAATAAATTATATGTGTTTTTAACTGGCTGGTGAGGCAAAGAAATAAGTAAGTCATATTCAAATTTATTTTGCTGGAAAAATATCTCTTCACTGGGAGTGGATTCTTGAAAAATAGAAATTTCATATAGGAACAAGATTTTCAACAGATACAATATTGGCAAAACTTTTAATGTAATTCTCAGTACTCCATAATTAACAGTGGCTTTTGACCACAGATTTTCAGGTGGCTTATACTAGTTGAACTAATCCAGTGACAGATCACCAACCCTTCCCCCAACTCTTTGACCCCGAGTATTTGGCAATATCTAGAGCCAGAAACAGAAGCAGACAATATTAAGACGAGGTGGCAAGAATACACAGAAGAGTTATACAAAAAAGATCTTCAAGATCCAGAAAATCATGATGGTTATCATGGTTATCTGGATCTGGAACCAAGAGCCAGACATCCTGGAATGCAAAGTCAAGTGGACCTTAGGAAGCATCACTGTGAACAAAGTTAGTGGAGGTGATGGAATTCCAGTTGAGCTATTTCAAATCCTAAAAGATGATGCTGTGAAAGTGCTGCACTCAATATGTCAGCAAATTTGGAAAATTCAGAAGTGGCCACAGAACTGGAGAAGGTCAGTTTTCATTCCAACCCCAAAGAAAGGCAATGGCAAAGAATGTTCAAACTACCGCACAATTGCACTCATTTCACACACTAGCAAAGTAATGCTCAAAATTCTCCAAGTGAGGTTTCAATGGTATGTGAACCAAGAACTTTCAGATGTACAAGCTGGATTTAGAAAAAACAGAGGAACCAGAGATCAAATTGCCAACATCCATTGGATCATAGAAAAAGCAAGATAGTTCCAGAAAAACATCTACTTTTGCTTTATTGACTATGCCAAAGCCTATAACTGTGTGGATCACAACAAACCGTGGAAAAGTCTTCAAGAGATGGGGATAACAGACCACTTGACCTGCCTCCTGAGAAATCTGTATGGAGGTCAAGAAGCAACAGTTAGAACTGGACATGGAACAACAGACTGGTTCCAAATAAGGAAAGGAGTACATCAAGGCTGTATATTGTCACCCTGCTTATTTAACTTATATGCAGAGTACATCATGCAAAATGCCGGGCTGGATGAAGCACAAGCTGGAATCAAGATTGCCGGGAGAAATATCAATAACATCAGATACGCAGATGACACCACCTCATGGCAGAAAGTGAAGAACTAAAGAGCCTCTTGATGAAAGTGAAAGAGGAGAGTGAAAAAGTTGGCTTAAAGCTCAATATTCAGAAAACTAAGATCATGGCATCCAGTGCCATCACTTCATGGCAAATAGATAGGGAAACAATGGAAACAGTGACAGACTTTATTTTGGGGGGCTCCAAAATCACTGCAGATGGTAAGTGCAGCCATGAAATTAAAAGATGCTTGCTTCTTGGAAGAAAAGCTATAACCAACCTAGACTGCATATTAAAAAGCAGAGACATCACATTGTCAATAAAGGTCCATCTAGTCAAATATATGGTTTTTCCAGTAGTCATGTATGGATGTGAGAGTTGGACTATAAAGAAAGCTGAGCACCGAAGAATTGATGCTTTTGAACTGTGGTATTGGAGAAGACTCTTGAGAGTCCCTTGGAATACAAGGAGATCCAACCAGTCCCTGCTAAAGAAAATCAGTCCTGAATACTCATTGGAAGGACTGAGACTGAAGCAGAAACCCCAATACTTTGGTCACCTGATGCGAAGAACTGACTCATTGGAAAAGACCCTGATGCTGGGAAAGATTGAAGGTGAGAAGAGAAGGGGATGATAGAGGATAAGATGGTTGGATGGCATCACCAATGCGATGGACATGAGTTTGAGCAAGTTCCAGGAGTTGGTGATGGACAGGGAAGCCTGGTGTGCTGCAAGTCCATGGGGTCACAAAGAGTCAGACATGACTGAGCAACTGAACTGAGCTGAGAGCCATTTTTGGTTGTTACACTGAGGGTTTCTTCTGACATCAAGTGAGTAGAGGCCAGAGTTGCTGGTAGACAGCCTACAATGTGCAGAATAGCCCCGTTCACCTAAGAGACATATTTGATCTCTTATCTCATCAGGTCAGATTTGACAAGTGAGTTCTGTCACCAAATTTGAAAAATAAATTGGTTTTCAGAGTTATCTGGATTTAGAAATGCCAAAAAGGAAAGGTATAAGTATATTGGGGTCATGGTTTTAATTTCCTTAAAACTCTTCAAAAGTTTCCCATGTAGCATAAATTCAAAACCCTAACATCAGCTATAAGAGTTTTAAGAATTTGGCCTCTGTGATTTTTCCAGTGAAAACTTTCACCTTGCTTCCTCACTCTCTGTGCTTTTAGTGAGAAGTTTTCCTCTGGATTCCTGCAGAAACTCATCATCTCTTTCAAGCTTTTACACATGCTACTCTCTTTACCTTAAATATGCCCCCTTTTTCTCCCAGACATACATACACTTCTTGCCCTCAGCCCATGTAAACCTAACCTTTCATGTCACATCTTTAAAAAACAAAAACAAAAACAAACAAACAAAAAAACTGAAATATAGTTGATTATGGGCTTCCCTGGTGGTTCAGCTGGTGAATAATCTGCCTGTAATGTGGGAGACCTGGGTTCAATCCCTAGGTTGGGATGATCCTCTGGAGAAGGGAATGACTACCCATTCCAGTATTCTTGCCTAGAGAATTCCATGGGCAGAGGAGCCTGGTGGGCTACAGTCCATAGAGTCACAAAGAATCAGATAGGACTGAAGTGACTGAGCTCACACACATTGTATCAAATGTTTGTTTTTATATTCAGAATGAGGTTAGGCTATAGTCCATGGGGTTGCAAAAAGTAGGACATGACTGAGTGACTTTCACTTTTATAGTTGATTTACAAATTTGTGTCATGTTACATCTTAACTATCATTCGAGACAACTTCTCTGCCACCCTAATGTAATTATTCTCTCTTCTAGAACTCCACACTTTTCTTCTGACTTTTCTGATTCCTGTGTAATTAACTCTTGTGTGGTTGGGTTTTGTCCATCACTTTCACTAAATGTTACGCGCCTAGATAAGGTAAGGGACAGGTCTGTTTTTCCTTCTTTGGATTCCCAGGGGCAGTAGCACAGGCCTGGCACAAGGTCAGCACCAGGTAAGGAAGTGTCTCAGGAACTGCTGAAGGGCTGTGGGATGAGAGGAAGGAGCAGTGAGTGTTTTTCTGGTGAAAGCATTCAGGAGGTAGAAGTAATAGGTAAATCCTGGCCCAGCTCAGGCTTGGAAGTCTCCAGCCAAGTGCAGAGCTGATTGCATCCCACATGGCTTAGGATTGGAGGGGTCTTCCCTGCCCACCATGGTCTGGCATGACCCTGCAGATGAAAGATAGAGAAATCCCTTGCATTTCTGTACACTAACAATGAGAAAACAGAAAGAGAAATTAAGGAAACAATACCATTCACCATTGCAACAAAAAGAATAAAATACTTAGGAATGTATCTACCTAAAGAAATCTATATATCTACCTATATATAGAAAACTATAAAACACTGATGAAGGAAATCAAAGAGGACACAAATAGATGGAGAATATACCGAGTTCATGGATTGGAAGAATCAATATTGTGAAAATGAGTATACTACCTAAAGCAATCTATAGATTCAATGCAATCCCTATTAAGCTACCAACAGTATTTTTCACAGAACTAGAACAAATAATTTCACAATTTGCATGGAAATACAAAAAGCCTTGAATAGCCAAAGTAACCTTGAGAAAGAAGAATGGAACTGGAGGAATCAACCTGTCTGACTTCAGACTATACTACAAAGCCACAGTCATCAAGACAGTATGGTACTGGCACAAAGACAGAAATATCGATCAATGGAACAAAATAGAAAGCCCAGAGATAAATCCATGTACCTATAGACAACTTATCTTTGACAAAGGAAGCAAGAATATACAATGGAAAAAAGACTACCTCTTTAACAAATGGTGCTGGGAAAACTGGTCAACCACTTGTAAAAGAATGAAACTAGAACACTTTCTAACACCATACACAAAAATAAACTCAAAATGGATTAAATATCTAAATGTAAGACCAGAAACTATTAAACCCCTAGAGGAGAACATAGGCAAAACACTCTCAGGCATAAATCACAGCAAGACCCTCTATGACCCACCTCCCAGGATATTGGAAATAAAAGCAAAAATAAACAAATGAGATCTAATTAAACTTAAAAGCTTTTGCATAACAAAGGAAACTATAAGCAAGGTGAAAAGACAGCCCTCAGATTGGGAGAAAATAATAGCAAATGAAGAAACAGACAAAGGATTAATCTCAAAAATATACAAGCAACTCCTGCAGCTCAATTCCAGAAAAATAAATGACCCAATCAAAAAATGGGCCAAAGAACTAAACAGACATTTCTCCAAAGAAGACATACAGATGGCTAACAAACACATGAAAAGATGCTCAACATCACTCATTATCAGAGAAATGCAAATCAAAACCACAATGAGGTACCGTTACATGCCAGTCAGAATGGCTGCTATCCAAAAGTCTACAAGCAATAAATGCTGGAGAGGGTGTGGAGAAAAGGGAACCCTCTTACACTGTTGGTGGGAATGCAAACTAGTACAGCCACCATGGAGAACAGTGTGGAGATTCCTTAAAAAACTGGAAATAGAACTGCCATATGACCCAGCATTCCCACTCCTGGGCATACACACCAAAGAAACCAGATCTGAAAGAGACATGTGTACCCTAATGTTCATCGCGGCACTGTTTATAATAGCCAGGACATGGAAGCAACCTAGATGCCCATCAGCAGATGAATGGATAAGGAAGATATGGTACATATACACAATGGAATATTATTCAGCCATTAAAAGGAATTCATTTGAATCAGTTCTAATGAGTTGGATGAAACTGGAGCTCATTATACAGAGTGAAGTAAGCCAGAAAGATAAAGACCAATACAGTATACTAATGCATACATATGGAATTTTAAAAGATGGTAACGATAACCCTATATGCAAGACAGAAAAAGAGACACAGATACATAGAACAGACTTTTGGACTCTATGGGAGAAGGCGAGGGTGGGATGATCTGAGAGAATTGAAACATGTATATTATCAAGTGTGAAACAGATCACCAGCCCAGGTTGGATTCATGAGACAACAGGGCTGGTGCACTGGGAAAACCCAGAGGGAAGGGATGGGGAGGGAGGTGGGAGGGGGGATCTGGGTGGGCAACACATGTAAATCCATGGCTGATTCATGTCAATGTATGGCAAAAACCACTACAATATTGTAAAATAATTAGCCTACAACTAATAAAAATAAATGAAAACAAACAAACAAAAAAGAGACATTAATAAACAAATTATCTTTTAGAATTAAAAAAAAAAAGATGAACCATGAGTGCTGGTAGTTGGGGCTGCCAGTGGAGCCAAGGAAGGAGTTACTAGTGCTCCCTCCTCTCCTAGCGACCCCCTTCTCCCCCGCCCATTGGTAGGTGTTGCTGTCAGTCATTTCCAGGAGCTCGCCCAGTGATCAGATCTTTCTCGTCTTCACAGCGTTTTTCATGCATCAGTTTAAGTGTGAGTGTCGTTTCTCCAACGGGTTGGAGAGGATGCGATTCTTTGCCAGATACATCTACAACACGGAGGAGGATGTGCACTTCGACAGCGATGTGGGGGAGTTCACGGCCATGACGGAGCTGGGGAGGCTGGACGCCGAGTACTGGAACCAGCAAAAGGACTTCATGGAGCAGATGCGGGCCAAGGTGGACACGGTGTGCAGATCCAACTACTTGGGCATTGGTAGCTTCATGAGGCAGCGCCGAGGTGAGAGAGGCAGGTGGGTGGCCTCGGGGAGGTTGTGTGTATGTGTGTGTGTGCGTGCATGCGTGTGTGCAGGGTTGTGTGTGTGAGAGAAAGAGACAGACAGAGACAGAGGCTGAGTCCAGGTGAGTGTTGGATTGTGAGAAAGTTCAAGTTAGGAAAGTTGCTGTGAGAGGATGAGACTGGGAGTCTCACCCGCTGTCGGGAGACAGTGTGTGATTTTGTCAGTGTGTGATTGTGAGAGGGGAAGGAGCATGTGGTGGGGGAAGGGCCCGGGGGTCTGAGAGGACTGGAAAGGGGATGCAGGAAGGAAAGATGGTAGCAGACTGTGGGAGAAGTGAGGTCGCAGAAAGGGGAAGGGGATATGGAGGAATGCTGACTGGGAT
Organism: Cervus elaphus; assembly: GCF_910594005.1. Taxonomy (NCBI): domain Eukaryota; kingdom Metazoa; phylum Chordata; class Mammalia; order Artiodactyla; family Cervidae; genus Cervus; species Cervus elaphus. The sequence goes on from NC_057821.1 coordinate 26,159,279, forward strand.
GGGTGGTTAGGCTTTCCTCGTGGCTCAGACATAAAGAATCTGCCTGCAATGCAGGAGACCTGGGTTTGATCCCTGGCTGGGGAAGATCCCCTGGAGAAGAGAATGGTTCCTCACTCACTCGAGTATACTTGCCTGTAGAATTCCATGGACAGAGAAGCCTGGCAGGCTACAGTTCATGGGGTCACAAAAAGTTGGACACGACTGAGTGACTAACACTGTAGGTGGTTAGAGAGGAGGGGAGGGCATTGAAGTGTCTGCGACTGTGCTACCCAACAAAGGGCTCTGGAACTTGGACATTCATGGTAAGCTGTGGTACGGGAGCTTCAGCACCTCATCTTCCTGGATGATGGACCCTTTGCTTCATGTCTGAGTCTTTTGCTTCTGTGGTCAGGGAGAAACTTTGGTTCTGGGTTCAAATTCTCACCTTTGTTAATGCTTCAGCTGCACGACTCATGGTTTTGTTCTTTCGTCTCTGAAAAGAAACTCAGTATCTTGTTTGAAACAGAATAAAGCCAGTTTGGAGCTGGTTCTGGGGTTACACAATTATAAGAAATTTTAAGTTTTTTACTCTTTTAAGATTAATTAACTTTTGACTGTGCTGGGTTTTCCTTACTGCATGCAAGCTTTCTCTAGTTGCAGCGAACAAAGACTACTTTCTAGTTGCAGTGCATGGGCTTCTCATTGCCGTGGCTTCTCTTGTTGCAGAGCATGGGTTCTAGGGTGTGAGATCTTCAATAGTTGCAGCATGTGGGCTCAGTAGTTGTGGCAGGGGTTTAGCTTCCTTTAAGCATGTGAGACCTTCCCAGATCAGGAATTAAATTTGTGTCCCTGCATTGGCAGGTGGATTCTTAACCACTGGACCCCCAGGAAAGTCGAAGAATTTTTTTTTTTTTTAATTAGTGACTTTCCTTCCTGCTTTACCTTTCCTTCAGGACTCAAGTTTTTCTTGGGATTCAACTCATAGACTTAGAGAATCACCTGTGTCTTTCCTTCTTCCCAGGGTGGAACCATTTTGAGGTGTTCTAAGGTGTGAGTGCCTGGAAACAGCTTTCCCAAGACTTCATGCTCTATATCCACACCTACCCCACTGCTGTTCCCTAATTTATCAACACTTTGACTCATATTTTCTCTTCAGTTAACAAGGATAATAATAGCTGACATATATTGAAGACTAAATTCCAGTTATTGTTTTATATACCTTACATGCATTAATCCTCACATAGCACTGAGAGGTAAATTAGGATAATTATCCCCTTTTATAGATAGAAAGCCAAGGCACATAGAATTGTAAAAATTCTCCCAATCACTGAAAGGAAGAGCCTGGATGTGAACCCAGGCTGTCTGGCTTCAGAAATCATGCTTTTAATCAATACACTGTATGCCTTGAAAGATTTGTAAATGCTTCAGTCCAACAATGAATTACTATTCACACTGTGAAACACACACACATATTTTTTCAACATCTTTCAAATCTAATGGGCCAATGCTGTAAGGATTAAAGTCAAGGCTCACAGTACTAGCTCCTAAAGTTGGGCCAAATGGCCAGTCTGGCCTACCTGAGACTGCAGTCTGCTCAGGTGATTGGTTTAGAAAGGCAGCCAATCAAGGAGACTCCCTTTGTCTTGCTCACCAATTCCCTCCACTTTTTCTCTCCTAGTGGAGCCTACAGTGACTGTGTATCCTGCAAAGACCCAGCCCTTGCAGCACCACAACCTCCTGGTCTGCTCTGTGAACGGTTTCTACCCAGGACACATTGAAGTCAGGTGGTTCCGGGATGGCCATGAAGAGGAGGTTGGGGTGATCTCCACAGGCCTGATCCCTAATGGAGACTGGACCTTCCAGACCATGGTGATGCTTGAAACAGTTCCTCAGAGTGGAGAGGTCTACACCTGCCAAGTGGATCACCCCAGCCAGAAGAGCCCTATCACAGTGGAATGGAGTGAGAAGCTTTCTGATTTCATAAGTTCCTCACCCACCAAGGAGGGAGCTTGCTTACTCCCAAGTGCCAGGTGTCCTCTCTTCCTACACCATGGATTCATTTGCTCCTTGTTCCCCTGTCCTTCGGCTGAGGTTATTGGGGGAGTCCTTTATCCTGTGATAGAAATCCTCTGATAGTTTACAGATATCCCGGGATATTTTCTCCAAATACCTACATGCCCCACCCTGCCCAGGAGGCACTTCTGCCTGACAAGGAGGATAGAGATGTCCCTATTCTGAACCTACATGAATCTCAAGTCATGGTTACCCTGTGACCTGGGTACTAGTCTCTTCCCTCAGGCTGGGCTTATGCTTCGGACACTGTTGCTCTGAGTTGTTCACTGTGATCTGAGAAGAGGTGCATCCTTTACAGTGTAGAAACCTTCCTGACATGAGTGGAGTTCAACCTCAGCTATGCCCTTTATTATCTCTGTCACCATATACAAGCTGTTTAACCTCATTCAGTTCCAGGTTCCTCACCTATCAAATATTGAAGTCCTATGGCTTTATATCAGCACTGCAATGTTTAAATGAGTTCAGTGCCTGAATCTTGAAGCTATTCTGTGATTTTTAAAACAAATTTTTGTAGGAATTGCCAGTTATTCTAGTTCTTCCAGGGCAGCCTTCTTTCCCCCTTCTCAAAACTCTCGGTATTTTAGTAGCTCTGCTCAATGTTATGTAGCAGCCGGGATGGGAGGGGAGTTTAGGGGAGAATTGTTATTGTTTAGTCGCTAACTCATGTCCAACTCTTTGCGGCCCCATGGACTGTAGCCCACCAGGCTCCTCTATCCATGGGGTTTCCCAGATAAGAATACTGGAATGGGGTGTCATTTCCTTCTCCCTTGGGGGAGAATGGATGCATGTATATGTCTGGCTTAGTTCCTTTGCTGTCTGCCTGAAACCGTCACAATATTGTTAATTGGCCATACTCCAATACAAAATAAAAAGTTTAATAAAAAATTTTCAATCTTATGCAGCCACTTTGGAAGGTGGTATGGAGATTCCTTAAAAAACTAGAAATAAAACCACCATATGACCGAGCAATCCCATTGCTAGGCATATAACCCTGAAGAAACAAAAATTAAAAAGACACATGTACCCCAGTGTTCATTGCAGCACTATTTACAATAGCTAGAATATGGAAGCAAGATGAATGGATAAAAAAGCTGCGGTACATATATACAATGTAATATTACTCAATCATATAAAGTAACACCTTTGAGTCAGTTCTAATGAGGTGATAAACCTAGAACCTAGTATACAGAGTGAAGTAGGTCAGAAAGAGAAAGATAAATATTGTACACTAACACATATATATGGAATCTAGAAAGATGGTACTGATGAAAGTTTCTGCAGGGCAGCAGTAGAGACACATACATAGAGAACAGACTTGCATGGATACGGAATGGGGAAAGGAAGGACAGGGTGAGATGTATGGAGAGAGTAACATGGAAACTTACATTACCATATGTAAAACAGATAGCTGTACCACTCAGGGAACTCAACAGGGGCTCTGTAACCTAGATGGGTGGGATGGGGAGGGAGACGGGCCAGAGGTTCAATGGGGAGGGGACATATGTATACCTATGACTGATTCATGTTGTAGAATCCATCACAATTCTGTAAAGCAATCACCCTTCAGCTAAAAAAAAAAACATTAAAAAATTCTCAGTCTTAGAGATTGAAATAGAGAAGTTGTATTTGGGATAAAAATGACTAAAATTAGCTTCTTTTCTCAGGAGCACAGTCTGACTCTGCTCAGAGGAAGCTGATGAGTGGAATCGGAGGCTTTGCTCTGGGTCTGCTCTTCCTTGGTGTGGGGCTGTCCATCAACTTTAGGAGTAAGAAAGGTGAGGAGCCAGTTGGCAGATGATACTCCTCACAGGCTTTTGGGAGAAGAAATATGACTTTGCTTGGGTAGTTCAGTGACCCTGTATGAAGTCTCTCATTACCTAGTTGACCTCAAATTTCCTGAAAATCCAGAAATTGACAGTCCATGGTTAGCCATGGTTGAAACATGAAAGGTGATGGCCTATAAAGATAAGAAAAAGGTTAACATACATGAAATTTGGGGTGGAGATCCTGGGGCAAATGCAGGAAGAGACACTAAGGCTGATGAAATTACACTGGGTTTGTGTGAGAGAAGCTTCATGCCCTTCGTGTCTCCTCTCCTCTCTATCCTCGCATCCTGTGATGTGGGCCGTGGTGTGAGAGAAATCTTAGAAAGTGCTCTGGGTCCAAGAACATTCTGTATGGGGATGGATTTACCTCCACATCTTTTAAGTATATGACTTTCTTCCTCTTTCCCAGGACACTCTGCACTTCAGCCTGCAGGTAATGCTCTTTAACTCTCTTTTAGAATCATATTTAGTCTCCTAGAGCAGATGGCAGAGGTGACAAGAGAAGAGACAGAAATAATGAGAAAGACTGTGGATCTGACTTCTGACCACGCAGTTTACACTGAAGCTTCTTCTGTCCACTAAACAGAAGGCTTGAACTCCAAAGTGGCTTTGGCTCGAGGAGACTTAAGAATTTTTCCCTTTCTTATGGCGATGCTTTAACAGGAGGCTCTGAGAGGCAGAGACAAGGGGGAAAGTTGCTTGTAAAGTAAGACTGGAAATGACACTGTCCTCTGTTTCCTGCAGGACCCCTGAGCTGAAGTGAAGATGGTGACACTCAAAGAAGAACCTTCTGTTCCAGCTTCTTCACAACCTGAAGAGGTCTCCTGCTTGGCTCCTATTCCTCCACAACAAGAGTGCTTCTCAGGATCTTGTGTGCTCCTGGTTGAGTGACCCTGCCGAAAATGTCCTTCTTGCTGGTTTCCGTGGCCCCCATGTTTGACCTGGACGTTCTCAGTATTAATCACCATACCTTATCTTCATTCTTTCCTGGTCCCCTTTGTTTTCAACCTTTAGTGCCTCCTGTGCCTATGATCTCATCTCCTGTCCATATGATTATATAACTTTTTATCTCAAATAAATATGAACTGGCAATCATCTGCTTTATACAGTTTCAAGGAAAGAAGTAGAAAGAAAACAGAAGTGGAGGGTGGCATCACGAAACAATAATGGTTATTGTTTCCTATGTATTCCTAAATTTGGTCATTTGTGGATCTGGAGGTTTCCTTGCTCCCTTCCCTGTTTTTTCCTTGAGTTTTCTGCATTCTGTCATTAGGCATGTTTTCTTGAGCTAGAAGAAAGGCCTTAATTCCCTCTATCATGGTGGTTTCCTACATCTTTGCAACCTCAAAGATAAACACACTTTATAGTAATCTGCTATTATTTAAAAGTTACAAAATGTATATTAGTGCTTTCTTTCTCCTTTGCCATGATTTTTAAACAAAGTATCTAATCCTGGGTTAGTTCACTCCTTGAACTCCTCTTTAATTAGACTAATAGTGGGCTTTAATATTTAAATCTTTTTCTATCTCTCAGATAAACATCAGTGACATGCTGGTGCTTTGGCTGGGGTGCATTCTTCCCTGTAAGTAGGTTTCAGAAGGTCACTAAGACAAAGCCACAACTCTAGTGGAAAATATGCATTTCTGAGTCCTCCCAGAGTGTGTGATAAATTGTTGCCTGTTACAGGAAAATCCAGTATGGATCTTATCTTAGCAGAAATCAGAGACAATTCTGAAAAACAAAAGAAAATTTATGAATACAGAGATGTTCACCCAAACAAAAAAATATCCTACAACTGGAAGAAAAATGAGACTCCCTACTCTAGAATAATTCCCAAAATGTACTTTCAGTAGGTTTAGGAGATTTGTACAGTATATAACATTTTAAAAATTAAGATAGAGGAAGAGAATATCTATCTATCATCTACTTACATTTGTAAATAGAAACAATGGCAGAACTTTTTAAAAAAATTACTGTCTTTTGGGCAAATGAGAGAATAGATTAAAGGGGACAAATATGAAAGTCAGACTTTTTAAAATTTATTTCATTTAATAGTTTTAACTAGAGGAACGTTCAAATATTCTATGTAATAAAAATAAGCTTAAATTAAAAGTTTAACAAAGTGATACTTAAAAACTAAAAGCAAACTGGAATGATTCAAACAGATTTGGCCAAAAGTATATGATAGAAAGCAAGCTAGAAAAGTAAATAAAAAATTTTTTGACCCTTGCATGAAAGATTGCTGAACTATAATTGTAAGTAAGTATATAGTTTTAAGTTCCAAAGACTTTAATAACATAAAAGAGTTGGATAAGCCCAGAAACCATGGGGGTTTCTCCTAGCTCAAGGAATCACCATGATAGAAGGAATTAAGGCCTTTCTCCTAGCTCAGGCTTAGGCAATTAAATTGCTTAAGAAGATGGAGGGTTCTGCTATTGTATTCCATCTGAAGTCAATGTGTATGCTCACTCGTATCCAACTCTTTGTGACCCCATGGACTGTAGCCTGCCAGGCTCCTCTGTCCATGTTTTCCGGGCAAGAATACTGGAGCGGGTTGCCATTTCCTCCTTCAGTGGATCTTCCAGATCCAGGGATTAAACCCACGTCTCCTGTGTCTCCTGCCTTGCAGGCGGGTTCTTTACCCATTGAGCCATCAGGGAAGCCCATTCCATCTGAAGAGTCAATTTCAAACTCAAATTAAATCAAAACAGTAGGTAATAGATTCAGAAGTTTATTTCAAAGTAATTGTTGAATTCTTCACAGTCTTGCACATCTATTATTTTCAGGCAAATTCAAAGTTTGTTTTGAGTATGTTAATTACACTATGTGTTATTTGTGTGAAACAGGTTATCATCCTGCAGAGATTTGATAAATCATGTCTGCCATATGCATACAGTTGGGATAAATTTTATTTGATCCCAAGGTTGCAACTTTATTGTCATTTTGTTCTCTGATTTGAATAAATAAGTGTTTCATTTTGTTTGAGACCTGTTGTGTGAAATTACAAGGTAGAACTAAAGTCTATAGTATGAATATATCTATGAAGACACTTTCTGCTACTAGTAGCAGAAGAATCCAATCTAATTAACTTTACTTTACTTTAACTTATTATCTCACATAACGGATAGACCAAGGTAGGGAATTTCCAGAATTGGTCAATTTATCAGGCCAATGGCATCAACAATGATCTGAAAGCCAGGAAAAGAGAACTGTTGCTTCTCATGTGGTTTTATAAGAAGCAACCAAACTTTTCCCTTAGTGTTCCCAGCAGACCCACTTCCTCATACATTAGGAGGATCATGGATGACGATGGCAGCTCACATAAATCACGTCTCACCTTTTGTGACGTGGGTCTGCCTCCTCTGATGCACAAGGGAAGGAGACGTTTAAAATTATCTTTCTTTTTTAAGAGAAAGAAATGTTCCATGAGGTGAGGAGGATGGTTTTACCGTATGGAAATACAATGTCTGGTACTATTCGACTGTATTTTTTGTAACTGCCTCATGAAGGATGATAGGTATTTAAATAACAGTGTCATTTCAGGGATTTTTTTTTTTTTAGCACTGAGACTTAAGTACCAGCCATAAGCCACTTCCTTCCACCCCAAAAGCAAATAAGCAGGATTGCTTGTTTGATTTTAGAGTATATGCTGGCTCTTAATTTTATGAGGAAAACTATATTTTTGGGAGAATTTTTTTTTAAAGGACACGTAATGAGGAATTACTTTTTAAAATGCTAAAATCTATTATACATTTATTTTATTAAGCACTTTTTTGCATTGATTTATTATTTGTTATGCGTGTGTGCTCAGTTGCTCAGTCATGTCTGATTCTTTGTGACCCTAGGGACTCTAGTCCACCAGGCTACTCTGTCCACGGAATTTTCCAAGCAAGAGTACTGGAGTGGGTTGCCATTTCCTACTCCAGGGGATCTTTTTGAGGAGGATTCAGAGATCGAACACCAATCTCTTGCATCTCCTGCATTGGTAGGCAGATTCTTTACCACTGTGCCACCTTGGAAGCCCTATTATTTGTTATATGAGTCCAGAATTAGATCCCTGGACATTTGAGGTTTAGATTAATACAGAGAGTTTCAAGTTGTTTGTCAAGAATAACCCAAACTCATTCCTTCAAACAAAATGGATACTTTACACACACACACACACATGAAATTGTTCATAGCAATATTAGTAGTTATAACACAAAACTGGAAACAATCTTAGAAATTGCACTGTATCTATGCAATGGAAAACTATTTAGCAATAAAAAAAGAAGAAGTGAAAAACATCTAAAAGAATTTATGATACATGCTGCAAAATGGATGACCTTCAAAAATATCCTAAGGGAAATAAGTGAATGTTGCTCAGTTGTGTCCAACTCTTTGTGACCCCATGGAGTGTATAGTCCATGGAATTCTCCAGGCCAGGATACTGGAGTGGGTAGCCTTTCCTTTGTCCAGGGGATCTTCCTGACCCAGGAATCAAACCAGGGTCTCCTGCATTGCAGGAGGATTCTTTACCAACTGAACTATTATCAGGGAAATAAGTCAAACACAAAGGACTAATTGTCATAGGATTGTACACAAGCCGTCTATAAAAGGCAAATCTGTCTAGTCAAGGCTATGGTTTTTCCAGTGGTCAAGTTTGGATGTGAGAGTTGGAAAGCAGAGTGCTGAAGAATTGATGCTTCTGAACTGTGGTGTTGGAGAAGACTCTTGAGAGTCCCTTGGACTGCAAGGAGATTCAACCAGTCCATCCTAAAGGAGATCAGTCCTGAGTGTTCATTGGAGGGTTTGATGTTGAAGCTGAAACTCCAATACTTTGGCCACATGATGCGAAGAGCTGACTCATTTGAAAAGACCCTGATGCTGGGAAAGATTGAAGGCAGGAGGAGAAGGGGGCGACAGAAGATGAGATGGTTGGATGGCATCACCGACTCAATGGACATGAGTTTGGGTGGGCTCTGGGAGTTGGTGTTGGACTGGAAGGCCTCACATGCTGTGGTTCATGGGACTGTAAAGAGTCAGACATGACTGAGTGACTGAACTGAACTGCCAGACTGAAAGCAAGTCAGTGGGTCTCTAGAGCTTGGAATGGAGTGAAAACTACCTATAAACAGGAAACCTTTGGAGGTGTTAGAAATGTTCTAAAACTGGATTGTGGTGGTATTTGCACATATTTATAAAATTACTAGAAATTTTCCAGTTGAATATAAGGTAAACTGTGAATGTGCCATATATACAACCTTTATTATGCTCAGCTCTGTTCCTTCTAGACCCATCATAAACCAGTGTTGAATCTGGTCAAGTGCTTTTCATGTAATTCTTTAAATGACCACATAAGTTTTATCCTTCAGTTTTTAACGTGGTGTATTGCATTGATTGATCTGCAGATGTTGAAACATCCTTGTATCCCTGCAATAAATCCCACATCATGCTGTATGATCCTTTTAATGTATTGTTGTATTTGGTTTGTTAATGTTTTGTGGAGGATTTTTACTTGTATGCTCATCACAGAAATTGGCCTATAATTGTGTGCGTGTGTGTGTGTGTGTGTGTGTGTGTGTTTTGTGTGTATCATATCTGGTTTTTCTCTCAGGGTAATGTCGGGTCATATAATGAGTTGGAGGCATTCTTTACTCTTCAATGTTTTAGAATAATTTGAGAAGAATAGGTATTAAATCATTGAATGTTTGGTAGAATTCACCTGTGTAGCCATCTGGTCTTAGATATTTGTTTTCTGAGAAGTTTTTAATTACTCTTTCAATCTCTAATCCTAGTAGTTGGTCTGTCAGATTTTCTATTTCTCCATGATTCAATCTTGGAAAGTCGCATGAGTCTAGGAATTTATTTTCAAGGTTGTCCAATTTGTTGGCGTACAATGTTCATAGTATTCTATTATAATCCTTTGTATTTCTGTGATATCTGATGTTATTTCTCCTCCTTCATTTTGGATATTATGTATAAGATCCTTTCCTTTTTTTTTTCTTAGTAAGTCTAGCTAAAGATTTGTCAATTACCAAAAAAGATTTGTCAATTTTATTTATCTTTTCAGTGAACCAGCTCTCAGTTTCATTAATCCTTTCTATTGCCTTTTTAGTCTCTACTTCATTTATTTCCGCTCAGATCTTTAGTATTTGCTTCCTATTGTCTTTGGGATTCATTTGTTCTTTTTTCTAGTTCCTTAAAAAAAAAAAAAAAAGAATATTTATTTATTTATTTGACTGCACACGATCTTAGTTGTGGCATGTGGGATCTAGTTCCATGACCAAGAATTGAACCTTGGCCTCCTGCATTGGGAGCACAGAGTCTTAACCACGGGACCACCAGGGAAGTCCTTTTTCTAGTTCCTTTAAGTGTAATGTTAGATTGTTTAGTTGAGATTTTTCTTGTTTCTTGAGTTAGGCCTATAATGTTATAAGTATCCCTCAGTATTTCTCTAACTGCATCCAAAGATTTTGGTATTTCATTTTAAAATTTTCATTTATTTTTAGGTATTTTTAAAATTTCTTCTTTGATTTCAGTGACCCATCTGCTATTATCAGCATGTTGTTCAGTCTCTGCATATTAATGACTTCTCCAGATTTCTTCTTGTAATTGATTTCTATTTTCATACCATCGTTAAGTCACTTCAGTCAGTTCCGACTCTATGCCCCACTATAGACTGTATAGCTCTCCAGGCTCCTCTGCCCATGGGATTCTCCAGGCAAGAATACTGGAGTGGGTTGCTATGCTTTCCTCCAGGGAATCTTCCTGACCCAGGGATAGAACCAGTGTCTCTTACCTCTTCTGAATTGGCAGGTGGGTTCTTTACCACTAGTGTCACCTGGAAAGCCCCATATGTGCTATAATTTGAATCTTCTTAAATTTATTGAGACTTTTTTTAGTCTCAACATATGGTCTATTCTTGAAAATTTTCCATGTGCACTTGAGAAGAATGTGTATTCTACTGCATTTGGATGAAATGTCTTTACATCTAGCCTAATATTTTGTTTAAAGCCACTGTTTCTTTGTTGACTTTCTGTCTAGATGATCTATCCATTGATATAAGTGGGGTGTTAAAGTCCCCTACTGTTATTGTATTGCTGTCAATCCCTTCCTTTAGATAGGTTAATATTTGGTTTCTGTATTTTGGTACTTCTGTGTTACTGTGTGGGCTTTCCTGGTGGCTCAGTGGTAAAGAATCCAGATGCCAATGCAGAAGACATGGGTTCAATCCCTGCGTCGGGAAGATCCCCTGGAGAAGGAAATGGAGCCAACTTCAGTATTCTTGCCTAGGAAAGCCCGTGGACAGAGGAGCCTGGTGGGCTACAATCCATGGGGTCACAAAAGAGTCAGATGCGGCTTAGTGACTAGAAAACAACAATGTTATGTGCATATATATCATTAACTGTTATGTCTTCTTAGTGAATTGTTCCTGGAGAATCCCATGGACAGAGGAGCCTGGTGGGCTCCAGTCCGTGGGGTCGCACAGAGTCGGACACGCCTGAGTGACTGAGCACAGTACCAACATTTTATCTTTTCTGGCTGCTCTATACTTCCTTTTCCTGGTGCTTCTGTCTGCCATTTTAGCTTGTTGGTTTTGCATACTGTTTTTCTCAGTTTCCTCTTTTTTGTTTCATATCTCTGCTCTAGATTTACATCATATGGTTACCATGAGGTTTATATAAAATGTCTTACAGATAAAATAGTCCTTTTTCTGCTGATATCATTGTATCTCCATTTGTCCATACAGGTTCCATCCTTCTCCTCATCCTCTCTTATGTTTCTCTTATCTCAAAATGTCCCTTTCCAAGTGGTGAACTTGTTACCAAATTGAGGCAGCTATAGCTATTTTTACTGCCTTTTTTCTCCATTTCCCCTTCATACTATAACTGTTTAAAAATCTGTGTGATAAAGAGTTGCAATTTTCTGATTCTGTCTGTAAATATATCATTTCCTTAAAGTTTTGTGTATTTTTGCCTTTTTTGTCTCAGGTAGAAGGGCACTTTTAACATCTCGTATAAGGATTATGTTGGGCCCCCTTCAGCTTTTGTTTGTCTCGGAAGGCCTTTATTTCTCCTTCTTACTTGAATGATAACGTTGCTGGTTAGACTATTCTTGACTGACAGTTTTTACCTTTCAGAATTTTGAGTTTGTCATTTCACCTTTCTGTGGAGTATCTGCTGAGAAATCTGCTGAGAGTCTAATGAGGGTTCCTTTGGCATATGCCGTCCTTTTTCCTTGGCCTCCTTTAAAATTCTCTCTTTGTCATTAATTTTTGGGAGGCTTAATATAATGTGTGATTTCACATTGAAATAATTAAATTTGTTCTTAGCTTTGTGGACCTGCATATCCAGTTCCTTTCCCAAGTTGGAATTTCTCAGCTATTATTTCTTTGAGCAAATTCTCTACTTTCCCCCCGCCACTTTTCTTTTTCTGTGATACCCACTATCCTAATTATTCCCTTGCAAAAGAGTCAGATAGTTCTTATAGAATTTCCTCATTTGTTTTTAGATCTTGATTCTCTTTCCTCTTCCACTTGTATTATTTCTAGATTTCGCTCTTTAAACTAATTCCCTCTTCCATGTGCTCTGCTCTATTTCCAATGCTTCTAATGCTTTCTTCACCTAATTTATTGATTTCTTCAGCTCTAGAATTTCAGTTTATCTCTCTCTCTTTTTTTTTTTTTGAGAGTTTCTACCTCTTTTGTAAATATTCCTTCTGTTCATTAATTTCACTCCCGAGCTCGCCGAACTGGCTTTCTGGGTTTTCTTGTAGCTTGCTATTTTGAATTCTCTTATCAGATCACAATAGTCCATGACTTTAAGTTTGGTTCCTGAAGAACTGTCATTTTCTCTCTGTGATAACATGTAACAGTGGTTCCTCATGGTGGTTGATGGGTTGTTCCTTTACTGGTGAATCTGAAGTAACACGTTTCTTCTTTAGGTAAAACTTCAAAAAAATTTAAAACCTTAATTCTAATGATTCTCCCTTTAGAAATTAGAGTTCTTTCTGTGTATTCCAGTAGGTGGCGCTATATCGCAGCTTTTTGGTTTCGTTTACCTGCGCTACCTCTAGTTGTATCTGAGATTTGGCAACTTTACTGCGTCTGTCAGAAGTGTTGGCCATCTGTACCTCCTGGGTCACTGGTGCCTCGCTGCTGCCAATGTCGCTAGCGATGTCACCTGGGGCACTTCTGAATGGAGCGTGGGGATCTCCTGAGTCACAGGACCTGTTGCTATGGAGAGGGGAGGAAGAGGGTGGGGGTGGGAGGCCAGAGTCTAGGGCTTTTCCGCTCTAAAGACAAAGGGAGAAGTAGTCCTGTTCAACTTCTGCTGTGTAAAATGAAAGTGTTAGTTTCTCCGTCGTGTCTGACTCTTTGCAACCCCATGGATTATTTTATGACTACATCAAAGGATATAACTGATAGTTTTTTCATAGGATTCTATTTACTAATTAGCAACATATTCTTATATATTTTCTTGGTATAAAGCAAGAGAAGGTGAATAATAAGAGGACGTGTTCCCAATAAAATAAGAAAAATCCTAATGGGAGCCAGGAATAAGGAATTGAACACATTTTTTTGTGTTTGTTTTTTGTTTTTACATAAAACATTAACAGGCTTTCTTGGTGGCTCAGATGGTAAAGGATTTGCCTGCAATGCAGGAGTCATGGGTTTGATCCCTGGGTCAGGAAGATCCCCTGGAGAAGGGAATGGCTACCCACTTCAGTAATCTTGCCTGGGGAATTCCATGAACAGAGGAGCCTGGTGGGCTATAGTCCATGTGGTGGCAAAGAGTAGGACATGGTTGAGCGCCTAACATGGTGATTCTATTCTCTATTAATTCTTCTAAAGCAAAAGTGCACCAACAGCTGACTTTGACTTTTATTGATCTTTCAGCCTCTTGCAAACTTTGATCAGGACAGTTGGCCTTAGCATATTCTTAGATTAAATGCTACAGAGATACCTTCAAGATCCTCCATTCCACACAGATCACCTACTCTAAACCTCTTTTTCTATGAATATTTTGGAGGTGCCACTAAACTTGGACAGCATCAGGAGACAAACCTGGGAAATTTTTTCACTCGAGTTAAGTTACTGACTAAATTTCCATTTCCTTTAGTTTATGAAAGACATCGTTTCCTGTCAGGAAGTACAGACTATACTCTAATCAGCAGCTGTAATTCTGTCACATCACCAGTTACCAGGGGATGGTGTTCCTTAAAGCGTCCACAAAATCATAGCATTTTTCAGTATTGAGAAAGGTCACAGTACCTTCATGTCAACTGTAATTTCCCCAAATCTACAACAAGTGCAAAAAGGATCAGATTAAAGTTCTCCTAAATTGCAATCATCTGCTCTTTAGCACTTCAGCTCCCAAACACACTCACACGTATTTTTGTTGAAATATCTATATCCTCAAGCAAGAGAGATGAATGCTGTTTAGGCTCAAATACGGAGCACAGCTGGCTCTCAATATGGGCCCAGATAAAACGTGTCAGATACAACCAGATCAAACATTTAAAGCACTAAATTAAGAACAATCTTTTAAAAAAGATATGTATTTATTGAGCCACCCTGGGTCTTAGTTGTGGCATGCAGGATCTTTGATCTTTGTTGTGGATGGTGAGTTCTTTTGTTTGTAGCATGAGAACTCTTAGTTGCAGCACATGGGATCTAGTTCCTGACCAGGGATCAAACCCAGGCTTCTTGTATTCAGAGTGTGGAGTCTTAGCCATTGGACCACGAGGGAAGTCCCCCCTTTTTTTATTGGAGTATAATTGTTTTACAATGTTGCGTTAGTTTCTGCTGTACAATGAAGTGAGTCAGCTATATGTATACATATATCCCCTCTCTCATGGCCCACCCTCCCACCACCATGCCCCCCATCCCATCCATCTAGGTCATCACAGAGGACTGATGTTGTCTGTTCTTTACATCTGCGTCTCTATTCCTGCCCTGCAGACACCAAAACAGGGCAGGTTTAGAAAAGTCTAAGTTTCAGAGAAGGACATTCATACTGAATTTATGACCAGCAACTGATGATGTCATAGATCACTGATGATGATTAGGTCCAACACTGAGATCACCAAATCCAGGAAAAAAGAAATGAGTTTCTTGATTGGTGTTACTTGGGATATGGATGGAGGGAGGGTTCTTGTCCTCACTGAGTGACACTCACCTGCTCTCCTTACCCTTTCCTTTCCTGTCCTCCAGCATGGTATGTTGGTATTTCTCCAGAGACTCCTGGATGGCAGCTCTGTTAGTGATGATGGGGCCAAGCCCTCTCTTGGCGTGGGCCAGGGAGACCCAATGTAAGTGCCCACCTTGGGTGGTGAGCTATTGTAGTGTGGGAGAAGAAAGAGTACCTTAGTCTCTATATCCAGACCATGTCTCTTAGAGATTGTGACTCCAACCTACAACAAACAGTTCCTGAATATTTGCCCTGTCTATGACAGTGACATACACAGCCACCATATCTATATTCTATTTCTTCTCAACTCCCCTCCAATGAAGGAGTCTTGCATCTCCAGCCTTGCATCCCATCTCTTCAGGTATTTGAGAAAGTTTAAAAACAATAGTGTTAAAATAATTTTTCATTCAGTAGTTCTCTTTATTATGTTGAATTGTGCAAGAAAAAGGGAAAGTTTCCTGGAAGACTTTATGGCAGATCTAAAGAATTAGGGAGTGCTGTGCTGTGCTTAGTCGCTCAGTCATGTCTGACTCTCTGTGACCGCATGGACTGTAGCCCAGCAGGCTCCTCCATCCATCAGGATCCTCCAGGCAAGAATACTGGAGTGGGTTGCTGTGCCCTCCTCCAGGGGATCTTCCCAACCCAGGGATCAAACCTAGGTCTCCCACATTTCAAGTGGATTATTTACCATCTGAGCCACCAGGAAGACCAAAAATACTGGAGTGGGTAGCCTATCCCTTCTCCAGGGCATCTGCCTGATCCAGGAATCAAACTAGGGTCTCCTTATTGCAGGCAGATTCTTTACCAGCTGAGTTACCCGGGAGACTTGTTCTAAAAGATCATGTTATGTCCTCAACGGGATCTGTGAATGATGCTCTCTCTCCCAGTGGGAGGATGTATCAAGGGACCTCCCCTATTATCCTCTTTCCTTTTTCCCCAAACCCCAATGTTTATAAAAACTTGAATCCTTTTACTAGATGTTCTTTGGCAGAGTTAATTTTCTCCTTATTTCTCTTGGGTAAAGTACCCTGGGGCTGAAGCAGTGTTTCTTAGTACCGGGAATGACCATGTAGATAAGGAGTATCTATGGAGTGTTTTTTGATGCCTGAAAGAACTTAAGGCATCTTCTGAAAACCCAACACAAGTTAGGAACCATCATGAATCCATTTTGAGCCTTTCTATACTATCAGTTTCTCCTATATCTCCCCTTTCTCTAACCTGAGCATACAAGTATCCAATAATTCAATGAGTATAGAATAAATTATGTGAAATTCTGATTGTGTAGGTCATAGATAGTCAAATACCAGCCATTTCATAGGGCAAGCCATGTGTCCTGAACAGGGTACAGAGAGTGTGAAGGTTGTTTCCATCCCATTGGGCTGAAAGCCAATAGGCAAGTTGAGGGAACTCATTAGCCTCTTGGAGTCTCAGGCCCACATTTCGTAAGATCGGACATCATGTCCTCTGTTTCCCTTAATCAATTATGTCTGCTTATATCAACTTTTAACTCCTTCCTATTCTTTTCCCAACCATGCCATCACCAGATTTGAAAATCTCCAAAGCTGGCACAGACCCTCAGCACTATAATAGATTCACTGAGCTATTTAAATCATAGTGAACTCTCCCTCTTTCTTAAAATGACCATTTCCTCCCTGTGAATGTTTATTCCAACTAGTAGGTGGAGAAAGAAGAAATTTGTCTGAATTTCTCACAGGAAATAGAAGGGATGTAATATGCCTTTAGAATAAAAGAGTGCTGGCCCTGAGCCTTTTATTGCTTTCCAGGATTCTCGCAAAGATCAGTTCCTAGAATCTTGGGTTTGTTCATTTTGACCAAAAGTATTTTTCTAAGCAACTGCTCTATTCTGGACTCTGTTCTAGGCTCAGACAACTCTATTTGAATAAGATATGAAAATCCTCTGTCATCAATAGAACTTATCTAATGACAGGAGAGAAAGATGACAATCCAGTAAGTTTTCAACACAAAGTGAATATAAGAACATTTCAGTGAGCAATGGGGCTCTGACAAACAAAATCTGTGTTATGGGACAGAGAAAATGGGATTCATCCAACTTTAGTTCAGGTGTCTAGGGGGCTCTGCCTGACAAAGAGACATTCAGTTGAGGTGTGAATGAGGAGAAGAAGCAGTCACATGAAGCAGCTAAGGGAGAAGTGTTCCCGAAAAGGGAACAGGAGAAAGGCCAGATGTGGGAAGATGCTTATTGTGTTTAAGGACAGAAAGAAAGTTAGAGTGGCTGAAGCAGAGCAAGCAGTTTAAGGGGTGAAATAAGTTGAGGTCAGAGAGGAAGTCAAATGACGATGAAGATGTTATTCACTTCAGGAAGTTAAAAAATAAGAATATCTTCTGAGCCTGCATTCTTAAGGGTTATAAAATTAAAATGTCAGTATATTTATTGAATATTTACATGATCAGCACTAGGAAGAGTCACTATTTATTAATAATTTCACACTTAACAATATCCTATGAGGAGCATACTATTGTTAAATCCATTAGGCTGTTGGATATTTTAACTTAGGTTAAAAACCCAAGTGGACGAGCTCATGTTCCAAATTACACTTCCTAATCCTGTAGCTTGGGTTTCTTGACTCAATGCACATGAGTTTGAGTAAACTCAGGGTGCTGGTGATGGACAGGGAGGCTTGGCGTGCTGCGGTTCATGGGGTTGCAAAGAGTCGGACACGACTGAGTGACTGAACTGAGCTGAACTGAACTATGATTAGTAAATAGTGGCTTAATTAAGTCTGAATTATTGATAAAATTTCTGAGGTTCACCTGTACTAGTGTGTGAGGAGTATGCAAGGAATGCTAGTTCCAATATATACGATCATTTTGCATTTATTTGAAAAACTCCATCAAGGTTCACACTATGTGCAGACTGTCCTGGGTTTGTGTTGAAGAACACAGAAAACCATTCAATATGCTCCTTCTGAGATTTTATTAGTAAGTTGGGCTAGGGTTGACAAATAAAATACAGGCTGCCCAATTAAATCTGAATCCCAGCTAAACAATGATAGTTTATCTGAAATACAAATTTCACTGGACATTCTGTATTTTTATTTGCTAAATCTGGCAACCTTAAGTTGGACACCTGAGCTGGACTAACAGTGCTACAGTGAACAGCAACTTCACCCATTAAAAAGAAAATCTAACTTTCTTATCTGTAAAGAAGGTACTTAGAGAATTTCTGCATGGTAAAATGTGCCTGTTCTGATCAAGTGTGTCCTTCTCTCTGCCATCGTTTCTAAGTGAGGGTCTTAAAGTCTGGGGACTTGCATTTTTTTTTTTTTTGTAAACTGTCTAAATGAGAATGTCATCTTCTTATTATTTTCCCCCTTCCTGAGAGGACTTGACTACAGAGAGTTCTACATCTGTGCAAGACTGGTAATCTGATGCACTTGCATTTTTGGGAGTAGGAGACCAAATTAGAATATGAATTAGCTGGAACATTGAAGAGGAATGAAATGCCTGTGGCTATAATAATTTTCCACTATGGATAAGTAGTGGACAGTGGCAGAGAAATTAAGAGAGGATATGATGTGAAGGATAAATTATATGACTTGGTGATTGCTTGGCAAGGCAAAGAAATTGGTAAACCTTTGTCCTGAACAAATTTATTTTGTGGAAAAAATAGTTTTCCACCAGGATAGGATTCCTAAAAAAGAAAAATAGAAATTTCACATAGGGTGAAGATTTTCAACAGATAAAATATTGTCAGATTTTTAAATGTAATTCTCCGCTGAACCATAATCAACAGTGGCTTTTTTTTCTGACCACAGATTATTTTTCAGGTTGGTTCATTTATACCAGTTGTGGTCAGTGGGCTCTCCTCCCTCCCTTCCCCCACCCGCCTGTTTCCCTCCCCTTCCTACCGGAACCGTTGGCAATACCTGGGTCCATTTTTGGTTGTCACACTAGGGGTTTCTTCTGACATCTAGTTGGTAGAGCCAGGGATGATGGTAGACATCCTACAACGTGCAGACAGCCCTCACTCCCACAATCACAAATAATTATCTGGTACAAATGTCAGTAGTGTAGAGATTGAAACCACACTTTACTTATGCTGTGCTGCTTCTAAAAATTCTAGACTCATACTTTATATGCATACTTATCTTTTAATACGGCTATTTATGGTTTGTTTTTTTTTTCATTACCCAAACAAAACAAAACCAGGCAGTTGCATAAATTCATCACTTTCTTGTTGAATCCCCTCAATGAACTCAAGTTCAAGATCTTCATTTTCATCTCTTGCCTTGTGCAATATTTTTCAAAATTTCACGAGTGTTTGATCATCACAACTTCTTAACTTTCAACAACTTGACATACAACTTACAAGTCATAAATAGTGGTGACAGCCACAAATAGTTTTCAGGAAAATGCCTTAAATTTCTGCAGTAATTCTACTTTTCTTTCCTTTGATACTATCAGATGGCTTCATTTAGTTATTGCACTTTTAACAAGAGTTGTTTAACTCTTCCTGACATTTTCACAATTCAATTAAACATAAAGACAAAACATAAAATATGTGTATATATTTATGCATATATGTTTACTTAACAAATGTATATTAAAACTGCAGAAGCACATGTAACCTGTAAGAGACCTGAGACATATTTGACTTCTCCCAGGTGGTGCAAGTGGTAAAGAACCCACCTGCCAATGCAGGAGACACAGGAGACGCAGGTTCCATCCCTGAGGTGGGAAGATCCCCTGCAGAAGGGTATGGCAACCCACTCCAGTATTCTTGCCTGGAGAATCCCATGGACAGAGGAGCCTAGAGGGTTACAGTCCATAGGGTCGCAAAGAACTGGACACGACTGAAGTGACTTAGTATGCACCCCAGCAGGTCAGATTTGCTAAACAAGTTCTGTACAAAGTACTTTTGTTGTTTTAAGAGAAATATGGTTTTCTGGATTTGGAAATGCAGAAAAGGTAGAAGTGTATTGGGATCACGGTTTTAATCTCCTTGAAACTCTCCAAATGTTTCCCTTTACATTTAGCATAAGTTCAAATTTCTGACATCACCTACAAGCTTTTAAGCACTCGGTTCTTGTGATTTTTCTAATGGAATCTTTCAGTCTCCATCCTCAATCTCTGTGCTTCAATGAACTGCTTTTATTTTTATTTTTTCTGGTTTCATGGAGAAGTACATCTCTTTTAAACTTCTACACATGCTATTACCTTTACCTAAAATATGCTTCCCTTTGCCCCCAGACATACACGCACCTCCTCTTCCTCTGGCTCATATCAACATAACCTTTTAGCGCACATCTTTAAATGTCATTCTTTAGGAACTTATAACACTCTAATGTAATTATTCTTTGTTCTAGAACTCCACACTTTTCTTTTGACATTTCTGACTCCTGTGTAAAATTAATCCTCTTGTGGTTGGGTTTTGTGCATCACTTTCATTGAATTTTATGCTCTTAGAAGGTAGGAGCTTCCTTGGTTGCTCAGGGGTAAAGAATCGCCTGCCAGTCTTTCTGAGATGTCTTTTAGGTCTAACTTTCTTCCTTTTTTGGTTTTCTTAGGATGTATTATTTTTACATGTTGAAATGATTTTGAAATCACCTTCCCAAATTATAATTTTTTTTTTTACTTATGGCAGAAAGTGAAGAACAAAAGAGCCTCTTGATAAAAGTGAAAGAGGAGAGTGAAAATGTTGGCTTAAAGCTCAACATTCAGAAAACTAAGATCATGGCATCCAGTCCCATCACTTCATGGCGAATAGTTAGGGAAACAATGGAAACAGTGAGAGACTTTATTGTTTTGGGGCTCCAAAATCACTGCAGATGGTGACTGCAGCCATGAAATTAAAAGACACTTACTCCTTGGAAGAAGAGCCCTGACCAACGTAGATAGCATATTAAAAATCAGAGACATTACTTTGCAGAAAAAGGGCCGTCTATTCAAAGCTATGGTTTTTCCAGTAGTCATGTATGGATGTGAGAGTTGGACTATAAAGAAAACTGAGCACCAAAGAATTGATGCTTTTGAACTGTGGTTTTGGAGAAGACTCTTGAGAATCCCTTGGACAGCAAGGAGATTCAACCAGTCCATCCTAAAGGAAATCAGTCCTGAATATTCACTGGAAGGACTGATGCTGAAGCTGAAACTCCAATCCTTTGGCCACCTGATGCGAAGAGCTGACTCATTTGAAAAGACCCTGATGCTGGGAAAGATTGAAGGCAGGAGGAGAAGGGAACAACAGAGAATGAGATGGTTGGATGGCATCACCAGCTCGATGGACATGAGTTTGAGCAAGCTCTGGGAGTTGGTGATGGACAGGGCAGCCTGGTGTGCTGCAGATCATGGAGTCACAAAGAGTCAGACACCACTGAATGACTGAACTAACTGACTTAACATATTGATGTTACTATTTTTATAATGCTAGTTGTATTTAAGTAGTTTAATGTTGCTTCTTTTTATAGTGGGAATATTTTGCCTCACATTTCCCTTTGTTAGATCTTTTTCAGTATTGCCAAATAGTTGACATTTTATATCATTTTGTTTTTATTTTATATGTCTTTAATTTCTAAGGTTCCTGAACATTTTCACCTATTTATTGGCAAACATCTATTACAACTTTAAGAATTATCTAAAGTTTATTATCTCTTAGATCTTTGTGTTTTTCTCAGTGGTTTTATGGATTCTCTAGCATTATAATAAACACTTTGCTGGTATTCAATTCAGTATTTTATCTTGTTTGTAGTTTATATTTTGATTCTGTTTGTTATTTTCCATGTCAGAAATTTAAACATTTATATTTAATAAAATTACTGCAAAATTATTATTGAAAATTTGCTGTCAATCTTAAATCTGCCATTTTGTGTTATTGTAAAAACGCTTTCCCAACAATTTTCACCTTTAAAAAAGTAATAATTGTATTTACTGTTGCTGGTGGTGTGGGGATTGTCTCGAGCACTAAACACACATATTAATGAATCTCAGACTCTACCCTGACCTCAAATGTCAGCTTAAAGAAAGAGAGACTGTTAGAAAATGATAAGTTCAGTAAAAAGACTGCTTACTTTGCAAAGGGGGCCTCTTTGGTGGCTGATACAGCAAAGAATGTGCCTGCAATGTGGGGGACCCAGGTTCAAACTCTGGGTTGGGAAGATCCCTTGGAGAAGGGAATGGTTACCCTCTCCAGTATTCTTGCCTGGAGAATTCCATGGACAGAGCTGCAGCCCATTAGGCTGCAAAGAGTTGGACACAACTGAACGACTAAGACTTACCCTTTCACTTCATTTTGCAAAGGAGAGAAATTGATCAACTGAGTGTAATTCAGGTTTTTTTTTTTTTTTTAATAAATGACTTTATTTGCTCTTTTCCTTCTCCTTCGGAGCTCAGGCTTTTCTTGGGACTCAACTCATAAAGCTTCAGAATCACCTTTGTCTATTCCCATTTCCCAGAGTTAGTTCACTTTATTGGGTGTTCTAAGGTATGAGCGTAGCATTCTCAGGAATTTTTTTCCATCTCCCATCTATCTCAAGCTGTTCCCCAATTACCCACACTGCTCTGAATCACATTTTCTCCTGAAGTAAAAGAAGATAGTAAATATCTAAAGTATTTTGAAGACTAAGTTCCAGCCATTGTTTTAGGTGCATTAATCCTCACAAAACCCTAATACACTAATTAGTATTATTATCCCATTTATAGTTGGGCAAAGCAGTGCAAGTGTTTGAACTCAGGCACTCTGGCTCCAGAAATCATGTATTTAGTAATATGTTATTGTGAAATGAAATATTTCCTGCCATATGAGTGGGCAAGAAATGTAACAGCTATCTGCAATTCTGGCCCCTCAAACGTGAATTTCTGAGCCATGCTGACAAACAGTGCCACTCTCTACACAAGGAACTTAAGGATATCACAGTCATCAGCTATTTCAGCCCTCCAGTGTAAGTGGGAAGGCTCAAAGGGAATTTACGAAACAGAAAAATATCTCTGTAAATATGCAGGATGCTGGCCCCAGATAGCAGAGATGCATATGAAAGGAATGACTTCAATAATCCCAGATTCTTGCATCTTCCCATACATAGAAGAACACTGAATTCCTTAACTTGATACCTGGTTTTCCTTACTTAACAATAATTTTTGATGTTTAGACTGCCTGTCATCTTTGTTGTAAACTTGTATATAGCCTGACTCCCTCTCCCACCTCCTCAGAACAATTTTCTCAGGGCCACTGAGATGCCATTCCCCAGGCTCAGAGTCCTTAACATTCCTACCAAATAAAATAACTCTCTACTTACAGGTTGTGACTAATTTTTTAGTCAACCCTAAATACCTTGCAAAGATTGATAAACACATCAGTTAATAATGAATAATTCTTTGGGGCTATGAAAAAACAAAACAAAATAAATTTCCTCCACCTCTCTGAAGTCTAACAGTCCCGTGTTGTAAGAATTAAAGTCTAGGCTCATGATTCTAATTCCTGTTGGGTCACATGGCCAGTTTTCAGAGAGGTCTGCCAAGACGAGCATGGGACTAGAGACTGGGGGCAGAAAGGCAGCCAGGGGGAGTCACTCTGTCTCCCTCACTTATTCCCTCTGCCTTTTCTCTCCTAGGGGCACCAACAGTGACCATGTATCCTGCAAAGACCCAGCCCCTGCAGCACCACAGCCTCCTGTCTGCTCTGTGAACAGTTTCTATCTGGGCCACGTTGAAGTCAGGTGGTTCTGGAACGGTCATGAAGAGGAGGCTGGGGTGATCTCTACAGGCCTGATCCAGAATGGAGACTGGACCTTCCAGACCATGGAGATGCTTGAACCAGTTCCTCAGAGTGGAGAGGTCTACATCTGCCAAGTGGAGCGCCCCAGCCAGAAGAGCCCTATCACAGTGGAATGGAGTGAGAAGCTTTCTGATCTCATAAGCTCCTCACCCACCGTGGAGGGGGCTTGCTTCCCTACACCATGGGTTCATTTGCTCCTTGTTCTCCCGTCCTTCAGCTGAGGTTTTTAGGGGAGCCGTGTGTTATTCTGTGATAGAAATCCTCTAATAGTTTATCCTGTGATATTTTCTCCAAATACCTTTACCCCTGAGGGAGACAATTCTGCCTGACAAGGAGAAAACAGATGTCCCCAATCTGAAGCTCCATGAAATCTCAAGTCATGGTCACTGCATGACCCTGGGCACCCGTCCCCTGCCTTAGATTGGGCTTGTACTTCTAATACTGTTGCTCTGAGTTCTTTGTTGTTTGAAGGGCACATCCTGTCTAATGTAGGGACTTTTCCTGACTTGAGAAGAGTCCAACCTTACTCTGTCACCTAAGAGAAGATATTTAATTTCATTCAATCCCTGACTTCTCATCCATCACGACATTGAGGTCATGTGGCCTTATGTCAGGGCTGTGATATTTAAGAGAGTAAGTGCCTGAACCTTGTAGCTACTCAGTGTGATTTTTAAATTTTTTCTCTAGCAGTGGTCAGTTATTTTAGTTCTTCCAGCTGCCCTCCCTCATTCTTGAAGCTCTCAGTCTCAGAGTCTCAATTAGCAAAGTTGGGTTTCAGATAAAAATCACTAAAACTAGCTTCTTTTCTCAGGGGCATAGTCTGACTCTGCTCAGAGTAAGATGATGAGTGGAACAGGGGGCTTTGTTCTGGGTCTGCTCTTCCTTGAGGTGGGGCTGCTCACCCATTTCAGGAATCAGAAAGGTAAGGAGCCTGTTTGCAGCTGAGACCCCAGCCACAGACTTTTTTTTGAAAAGAAGAAAGATGGCTTCGCTCAGTTCTCTGTCTCAGTGACACTGTATAAAGCCTTTATTTCCCCTATTGATTTCTGGATTTCCTGGAAATCCTGGAAATCCAGAAATCAATAGTCCTTGATTACTTATAGTTGAAACATAAGAGGTGATGACCTGTAGCTATAAGGGAAATGCTTGGTGATGTGGGGTGGAGATCCTGGGACACATGCAGGAAGAGACCCGGGGTGATGACATTATACTGGATTTGTGTGGCAGAAGCTTCATGGATCACAAGTTTTCAGTGTCGCTCTCCTTTCTGCCCTGACATCATGTGGTGTGGGTTGTGGTGTAGAGAAATTTCAGATGGGGCTCTGGGTGTGAGGACATTGAATCTGGTAACAGAATTGCCTCCATATCTTGTAAATATGTATATCTTCCTTTCTGTTTCCATGGACACTTTGGACTTCAGCCAACAGGTAATACCCTTTAATCCTCTTTTAAAGATAGATTTGGCCTCTGGCTCAGTGGTAAAGAATCTACCTGCCAATGCAGGAGACGCAAGAGATGCGGGTTTGATCCCTGAATTGGGAAGATCCCTTGGAATAGGAAATGGCAACCCACTCCAGTATTCTTGCCTGGAAAATTTCATGGACATGTTAGGGGAAGCACACTGATTGAAACCGCCCACCCTGGCCAGGCACCATAGTAACCATTTGCATGAGTTGTTTTATGGCAGGAGATCCTGATAAGGAATACGGAACTAATAAGCCACCACCAGCCGGAAGAGTTCGGGAAAGGTCGAGAGGAGACACTACCTGTCCGTCCACTTCCCAGAATCCCTCTTGCTAGTATCCATCTTGGCTGAGCGATGCGTGCGCCACCAGGAAAGACTCTGAATTAGAATGATTGGCCAAAGACCACCCGGAAACTAATCCCATCACCATAAAACCCAAGACTGCGAGCCATGCGGCAGAGTAGTTCTCCTGGGTTCCCTTACCCTCCTGCTCTCCACCTGGGTGCCCTTCCCAATTAAATCTCTTGCTTTGTCAGCACGTGTCTCCTTGGACAATTCTTTTCCGAGTGTTAGACAAGAGCCCAACTTCGGGCCCTGGAAGGGGGTCCCCCTTCCTACAACAGACAGATGGGGGCTACAGTCCCTGGGGTTGGAAAGAGTCAGACATGACTGAGCATGTGTGAGGGCACGAGTGTGTGTGCATGCGCGCGCACACACACACACACACACACACACACACAACTTGGTCTCCTAGAATTAATCATAAAGATGACAAGACAGGAGGCAGACATAATAAGAAAGATTTTGAATTCTAAACTCTTTCTTGCCACTTAATAAAAGGCCAGTTCTCTCAAGTAGCTTTGGCTCAGGGAGATTTAGAAATTTTTTCCCCTTCTTACAGTACTGCTTTAACATGAGACCCTTTGGAGGAGGGGAAAAGAAGCTGTAGAATTAATAAAACAACGCTCTCCTTTGTCTCCTGCAGGACTCCTAAAGTGAAGTGAATATAATGACACTCATAAGAAGAAAAACCGTCTGTCTCAGCTGTTCTGCAGCATGGAAGTGTTACCTGCACTTTTAATCCACAAAGAGATTCTGCAAGTTTGCTCCTGCAGAAAGTATCTTTCTTGATAGCTTCCTTAGCCCCTGCCCCTTGGCCTGGAAAGCTCAGTACTGAAGGCAGTACTTTATCTTCATTCTTTCCTGGTCCCTTTTGTATTCAACCCTGAGAGCCTCCCTTCCATCTGAATACATTTTACTGACATGTCTTTACAGAGTTTTTCTCAAATAGACGTGGAATGAGAAGCATCTGCTTTCAAGGAAAAAAAGGTAAAAAAAAGTGGGGGTGGGAATTTCCCTTTCTATCCTTCTTGAGTTCTTTTTGGCAGAGCTAATAATAAAGTTGACCCAAGACAGATTAACAGGAGAAAAAGAAACTAATTCTAACTCAAGTGCATGAAGGTCTGATAGAAACAGGATCTAAGAAGTGGCCAGAGAAGGTGGCTTTTAAGCTTTTTAGACAAAGAAATGAATTAGTGAGTAATTGACAGGACAAAGAAACTTAGCTTTGGTGCTGCAATAGTGAAGAATCTAAAGGCAGTTTGGTCTTGAGGTAGTAAATTAAAGAAGCAACGAAGTTTGTTTATATGGGCTTCTTAGTCTGAATTCCTGTCTCTGGTGCTAAGTGTGTCTTATTTCCAGAAGCAGGGTGTCCATCTGAACTGATTGTTGTCATTTCAGAGGACTCCGAAGAGCTCTGGTACCATAGTCGTTTAAGTCTCAGTGCAGAGAAGAATTCAGCGAGAGAGCGAAGTGGTAAATAAGAAGTGATTTACTTCTGGAGATTGCTTTGGTTGTATATCACAAATTTTGGAAGTCTATTTTAACATTCCAATAGTTTTCTAATTTCTCATCTAATTTATTCTTTGATAAGCTATGGATTATTTAGAAGTGTATTACTTCACTTCCAAAAACTTGACTATTGTCTCAACTAAATATTCCTAATTACAGAATACAGAAAACTGGAAGTGATTTACTTATCTTCATAGGACACCTGTGAGGTTTACAAGGCGGTGAGCCAGACATGCCCGGACCGACCCAAGAACTTCCTGAGCTACGATTTTATAATCAAAGGTAAAGTGGGGAGGGGGAGAAGACCTTCTTTGTCTTTCTTGGGTAGACATATTGTTTTCATCATTAGCTCCTCCTGCAGGTTGAGCGGGGGAGTTTTCTTGTCCCTAGGTAGTCGTAGTCAAGCTGGTCTACAAACCAATGTTTTTTATGTGTGCAGAGAGCATGTCCTAGGGATCATTAACTTCCTGAGCTTACTGGGCAGGATGTGGGTCCTATACCACCACTGTTTTATTGTTTGGGGACATGTCTTAGGCTACTGTTGCATGGTTTTGCTGCTAAGCAAGCCTGCTTGGTTTTGTGGTTAAGCGAACCTACTTTCTCAAGTCATCATTAACTTACAGGGGTCTCCCATATTTTTTACTTTCAGTCCCCTAGGGGGATTAACTATTTAATCATCTATTTTGTCCCCATCACATCTTTTGCATGAGAGATTATATCCTGCTTTTAGGGAGACAGAAAGGATGGTCAGAGTGTCTCTCTTGCGTTAGCCACTTCATAAGTAACATTAATTCAAAATAATCAATATACCATTGTGCCATATTTGGGGACAGACTTCCCTGAGCCCCAACAAGAGAATTTCGTCAAGATTCAATCACAGTTTTGATTTTTATTCCTGAATTTCAGTCATGTGTGGGTCTGGTAAATTTCTTTGCTTCATTTTTCTGTTTTATCTTGAGTTTTCTGTATTCTGTAATTAGGAATATTTAGTTGAGATAATAGTCAAGTTTTTGGAAGTGAAGTAATACACTTCTAAATAATCCATAGCTTATCAAAGAATAAATTAGATGAGAAATTAGAAAACTATTGGAATGTTAAAATATATTTCCAAAATTTGTGATATACAACCAAAGCAATCTCCAGAGGGAAATTTATAGATTTAAAATATAAATATATATTTATATTTATATGAAAATAAAAACATATAAAATTCAGAGATCTAAGCTTTTAACTGAAGAATCTGGGAAAAGAAAATTTAACTGAAAAAATAGAAGAGATGAAATAATAAAGAGAAAATTAATGCAATTGAAACTAAATGCATGATAAAGAAAATGAATAGAACTAGAAGGTCTCCTTTCTTTCTTTCACTTTTTAAAAATAAATCACCTATAAGGCTGCTAAAAATAGGGAAAAAATCTAAATTAAAATTATTAATATCCAGAATGCAAAAATATTCCTAAAGAGCCTTCAGACATTAAAAAGATACTCAGTTCAGTTCAGTTCAGTCACTCAGTCATGTCCGACTCTCTGCGACCCCTTGAACAGCAGCATGCCAGGCCTCCCTGTCCATCACCAATGCCTGGAGTCTACCCAAAACCATGTCCATTGAGTCGGTGATGCCATCCAACTGTTGCAGGAAGGGGGACCCTTCCAAGGCCCGAAACTGGGCTCTTGTCTAACACTCGGAAATGAATTGTCTGAGGAGACACATGTGCTGACAAAGCAAGAGATTTTATTGGGAAAGGGCACCCAGGTGGAGAGCAGGAGGGTAAGGAAACCAAGGAGAACAGCTCTGCCGCATGGCTCACAGTCTCGGGTTTTATGGTGATGGGATTAGCTTCTGGGTGGTCTTTGGCCAATCATTCTGACTCAGAGTCCTTCCTGGTGGCACAGGCATCACTCAGCCAAGATGGATACTAGCGAGAGGGATTCTGGGAAGTGAACGGACACGCAGTGTCTCCTTTTGACCTTTCCCGAACTCTTCCGATTGGTGGTGGCTTATTAGTTCCGTGTTCCTTATCAGGCTCTCCTGTCATAAAACAACTCATGCACATGGTTACTATGGTGCCTGGCCAGGGTGGGCGGTTTCAATCAGTGTGCTTCCCCTAACACAACCATCTCATCCTCTGTTGTCCCCTTCCCCTCCTGCCCGCAATCTTTCCCAGCATCAAGGTCTTTTCAAATGAGTCAGCTCTTTGCATCAGGTGGCCAAAGGATTGGAGTTTCAGCTTCAACATCAGTCCTACCAGTGAACACCCAGGACTGACTTCTTTTAGGATGGACTGGTTGCATCCCCTTGCAGTCCAAGGGACTCTCAAGAGTCTTCTCCAATACCACAGTTCAAAAGCATCAATTCTTCGGTGCTCAGCTTTCTTTATAGTCCAACTCTCACATCCACACATGACTACTGGAAAAACCATAGGCTTGACTAGATGAACCTTTGTTGGTAAAGTACTGTCTATGCTTTTTAATATGCTGTCTGGGTTGGTCATAACTTTCCTTCCAAGGAGTAAGCGTTTTTTAATTACATGGCTGCACTCACCATCTGCAGTGATTTTGGAGCCCCTCAAAATAAAATCTGTCACTGTTTCCACTGTCTCCCCATCTATTTGCTATGAAGTGATGGGCCCAGATGCCGTGATCTTAGTTTTCTGAATGTTGAGCTTTAAGCCAACTTTTCCACTCTCTTTCACTTTTATCAAGAGGCTCTTTAGTTCTTCACTTTCTGCCATAAGGGTGGTGTAATCTGCATATCTGAGGTTATTGATATTTCTCCCAGCAATCTTGATTCCAGCTTGTGCTTCCTCCAGCCCAGCGTTTCTCAAGATGTACTCTGCATATAAGTTAAATAAGCAGGGTGACAATATACAGCCTTGACGTACTCCTTTTGCTATTTGGAACTAGTCTGTTGTCCCATGACCTGGACAATGTAAAGAATTTTGTGCCAGTGGATTTGATATTTTAGATGAAATTCACTGAAAAACATTACATTTTATTATCTATTTCTGTGTAACGAATCATCCCAAACTTAGTGACTTAAAACTAGAGCTGTTTGAGGATTGTTCTCTGTTCAGGGAGTCGACTGGGCTTAGTGGGTGGTTTTCATGGAAGGTATCTCACGTGGCTACAATCAGACAGTGACTGGGCCTGGGGTCCTCCGGAGGCTTTTCTGGGACACTGGACACACTCTCCCTCTGCATGAAGTCCCATGTGGCCCCATCAGCAATGAAGACAAATGTCTTACCTGATGGCTTAAGACTCCCAAGAGAGGGAAGTCAAACTTAGCCTCAAAATTTGTGTGGAGTCATTTCCATCACATTCTAATGATCTAAGGGAGTACAGGTCAGTTCAGATTTATGGGGAAGGGATATATAATCTATGTCTTCATGAGATAAATGCCAAAGAATTTGTAGTCTTCTTTAATCTACCACATGAAAGTGTGTTAGTCACTTAGTTGTGTCCGACTCTTTGTGACCCCATGGACTATAACCTACCAGGCTGCTTGGTCCATGGGATTCTCCAGGCAAGAATACTGGAGTGGGTTTCCATTTCCTTCTCCAGGGGATCTTCCCAATCCTGGGATCAAGCCCGGGTCTCCCACATTGCAGGCAGATTCTTTATCTTCTGAGCCACCAGTAAAGCCCATATGATTTATCCTATATGATTTACCAAAATTGACTCAAAATAGACAATCTGTGTAGCAGTATATCTGATAAAGAAATTTAGATTATCCAGCAATTGAAATCCAAGGCCTGGTTTGCTTCAATGTTAAATTTTACTAAATTTGTTCAATCCATCTGAAATTGGTTTTTATTGACATTTGAGTATGTGTCACAGTAACTTTTCTTAAATAGACATTCAAATGACCTAGTGGCCCTAGGTCATTGAGGGTCATTGAAAAGACCCTCTTTCCCCCATTGCTCTGCAGTCTCACTACAGACCAGAGCATTGTATTTGTGAGGGGCTCTGTTTCTAGAATTTCTTTTTTGTTCTGTTGTGCGGTTTGTCTATACTTGAGCCAACACAACCCTAGATTAATATATAACACAACATTAACTCATATAGCTTTCATTATCTTGTATTTATTTCTTCCAGCTTTTTTCCTAATTTTTCAAAATTTTACTGGCCAATCTAAGACTATAGTATTTACATGTGAACTTTTAATATCAGCTTGGCAGTCCTCCCACACCATCACTACCACCACCAAAACCCCAAAACACTGAAGAAATAAAACTAGCAAGGAATCGAGCAAACAAAATCCCTTGCCGTGATGTTAATGAGATTTTTCATTTCAGTTCAGTTGCTCAGTCATGTCCGACTCTTTGCAACCCCATGGACTGCAGCACACCAGGCTTCCCTGTCCATCACCAACTCCCAGAGCTTGCTCAAACTCATGTCCATCGACCTGGTGATGCCATCCAACCATCTCATTCTCTGTTGTTCCCTTCTCCTTCTGCCTTCAATCTTTCCCAGCATCAGGGTCTTTTCAAATGAGTCAGCTCTTTGCATCAGGTGGCCAAAGGATTGGAGTTTCAGCTTCAGCATCAGTCCTTCCAATGAATGTTCAGGACTGATTTCCTTTAGGATGGACTGGTTGGATCTCCTTGCAGTCCAAGGGACTCTCAAGAGTCTTCTCCAACACCACAGTTCAAAAGCATCAATTCTTCGGTGCTCAGCTTTCTTTATAGTCCAACTCTCACAGCCATACATGACTACTGGGAAAACCATAGCTTTGACTAGACAGACCTTTGTTGGTAAAGTTCTGTCTCTGCTTTTTAATATGCTGTCTATGTTGGTCATAATTTTTCTTCCAAGGAGCAAGCATCTTGTAATTTCATGGCTGCAGTCACCATCTGCAGTGATTTTGGAGCCCCGCAAAATAAAGTTTCTCACTGTTTCCATTGTTTCCCCATCTATTTTTTTTTTTTTTTTTTTACTGAATATAGCTTTAGAGACAACCGATTATCTTTAAAATATTTACTCTTACTGTCTCCAAACTTTATAATCTAATCATTTATGTAGATCCATTGATTTCTCCTAATGATGATTTGTAGTTTTAACTATAGAAATCTTACTCATTTTTATCAGATTTATTCCTTGACAATTTATTCCATGATAGCATCTTTTGGATGCTATCATGAACGGTAGGTATCATTTTCTTGATTCCAAGGTATGCTCCCCACCCCACCAAAACCCTGCTACAAATAACAAGAAAGTTTATCAATGCTGAAGAATTCAAAACCAACCAAAAAATCTACTTGGCAATGAAGGCATTAAACAAAAATTAAATATACACCATCATTTATAATCAGATAAGCTGAGGCCCACCAAAATGTTTTCAAGAGTTTGTTTGAGGGAACATGAACTCAAATCCAGCAGTGCCAAATTAAAAGTGGTTAGGAGCACCTTACGAACACAAGTTGGGGGAAAGACTTTTATAGAACTGAGGCAGAAGGAAAGAAAGAAAATTATTTGACTGGCTATAACTTAAGT
The DNA here is from genome assembly GCF_910594005.1 of Cervus elaphus. Lineage (NCBI taxonomy): Eukaryota > Metazoa > Chordata > Mammalia > Artiodactyla > Cervidae > Cervus > Cervus elaphus. Next base: position 26,191,892 of record NC_057821.1, read on the forward strand.
GGCTGCCTGAGTTGAAAAAGTGTTAAGTGGGTGTTTGTGATTGGTTGTTCTTAAGTTCGTTTTCTAGCATATGAGTGTGTTAATGGGTATTAGACCTGACTTGGGCTTAGGCTTGCTTATGTCGGTTACCAAGGCATTTGAGCCACCTCAGTCTAATAGTCTCCTTGTGTAGTCACTTTAACAATCTCCCCCCTTTTGGGCACCCACTTACATATTGATATTTGTTACTAGCACACTCTCAGTCATCATTTGGGTAACTCATTTCACTGTGAAATTAAGAGGTTCCAAAATCATGTTTGAAGAAGTTTTTTCTGTTCATCCTATTGTTCATGTTTCTGTTTCTCAAAGCACCATGAGATCATCTGATGTATTACCGCATTAGAGTTCCCGTGAATACCTGTAAGATCCTTGAGAGAACACAGTTTAACAGGGGGACAACTGCTGACTGTCAGAAGGAAAATACCAAGGGACTGAAATATGCATCTAGTTAGGGCCCTCAAGAACCAAACCATTTGGTACCAAATAAAATACTTTATGGGAAGAGGGATTAATCTGTTTTAGCCAAGCGGCTTAATTTTTTATATTTGAGTTTCTACTAAACCAGAAGTATTTACTATAGCAGACTCCTATGGGCAACAAATAATTTAAGTTCTATTGTCTAAAATCACCTATTGACTCAAAATAATCTTTATGCCAAAGAGGCATATTTTGTGATGGCATATTCTGCTATCATTTCAAGGTCAAGCTGCCTTGATTTGGCTTGCTTTTGTTTTACTTCTCTTAAAACTTTGAAGAAAAATAGTGGAATTTATATTATATGGAATATTACTATCACTAAGCTTGATATCTAAATTTGCTTGCATTTTTATTTATTTATTTTCATAATAATTCAATGTGATGCAAATTAGCTTCAGTCTATGTTAAGAAAAGATAAAGTTTATGTTAAAAAAAGGTAAAGAGTCTGCCTGCAATGCAGGAGACCTGGGTTTGATCCCTGGTTTGGGAAGATCCCCTGGAGAAGGAAATGGCCACCCACTCCAGTAATCTTGCCTGGAGAATTCCATGGACACAGGAGCCTGGCAGGCTACTGTCCATGAGGTTGCAAGAGTTGGACACAACTTAGCAACAGAACCACCACCACCACATGTTAAGAAAAGGGCTTCCCAGGTGGTGCTAGTGATAAAGAATCCACCTGCCAATGCAGGAGACATAAAAGACAAAAGACGTAGGTTTGATCCCTGGGTCAGGAAGATCTTCTGAAGGAGGGCATGGCAACCCACTGCATTGTTCTTGTCTGGAGAATCCCCATGGACAGAAAAACCTGGGGGGCTACAGTCCATGGGGTTGCATAGAGTTGGACACGATTGAAGTGACTTAGCATATACACATGCATGTTGAGAAAATAGAGAATGCCAATCCTCAGTGTCCAATCTCATCCTTCCTTAAGTCTGAAATACATGGTGCTGATATGCCAATCCTCTTACGTATATGGATGTGCTTCTGTGGTGTTCACCACTCCACCACCATCTGCTCCCCACCATCTGTGTCACCCATTATCAGAAATCTGCTTTAAGGTTTGAGATTCACTCTATTCATGATCCAAATATCTCATTGATTCAGAGGCATAAGAATCCAAACCAGACTAAGAACTTGTTGCTAAGTCATCTCTCAACAAATAAACCTAAAACAAATAAATACTCTAGTGTTTTCCAGATGAGGACCAGACCATGACAAGTGGATTGCTGGCAGATCTTCCAAATGAGACTAGAGTTCTAATGAACTAGGATATTTCTGATTAACTTCAAAGTCTATAAGATACATTCACCATTTAGACATTTCAGGATGAAAGGATAACCTATATTCCCCAGCCTCCATGAAGAACTGACTCAGACACCAAAAACTTCACCTGAGACCCACTTGAAGTTTACTGTATTCAGAAAAATCACAATCACAGTTAGAAGAAACTCCAAGTAGTAAGTATACAAGAGATGCCCCCATAGAACTTTCCAAAGATTCCATAGCAGGAAAAAAAGGATCCTATGGGGTCTATTCCAAAGGCATTACATGGTGATAATAAGACAGTGGAAAATGGAGGGAAAAACAATACAAGAAGGAGCAGTAGACAGGGAATAACTAGACATTAGAATTTGGAGACTATGGAAGGCATCTTACTCTTAGGGTCAGTAAAGGACTGGGATGTGCTGAAGCATGCTTGTCTTCAGTGAGGTGAACAATTGGAGAATTGCCAGGTTTGTAAAGCTATTAAGGCAGAAATATCTTCATTGATCTTCTCTCTAACAAAGTCCATTACCTGTAGCAGAACACACATAGTTACTATAGAGTTTAAGATGAATATTTTGAGCTCTTATCTTCAGATTCCTTACTCTTACTCCTTAACCCCTGACTTTGGAAAAGTCTCTTAATATTTGTGTGACCTCTCATAAATGCAACCTTTCCAACATGAACTGCTATTTCCTACCTTCTGTGAAAGAATGAAGGAGCAGGCCATGTTTCACTTTCTCTTAGATCTTCTGACACATTTTTTTTTTTTTTCAGAATTGAGGGGAAAAGCAGGCATTGGTCTCCAAGAGATTTCCACTTCATACAGTTACCCTAAACCTCAAAAAAGTCATGCTCTGGAAATGCTTCAAAGCTTGATGTCTTATCTCAGGAAATATAAGCCAGGAAGTGTTGTAATCTTGAGGTTGGCTTTCCCAGATCACTGGACCCACTATTTTAATGTGAAATAATTATTGTGGGTACTGGAGATAGTTTCCAAGACTGAAGGCATGATCTTTGGTGACATGTATGGAATGGGGTGTAAGAATGTGGGGCTTTGGAATACCAGATGATGCCAATGTCTGATTCTGTCCAGTATGATAAATCAGGAGCCATGACTTTTGGAATGGTTTTCTCTTAAAGGCATCACAAGTCCTTTTCCTCACTCTGTTTCCTCCCCTTGAATCATTCCAGAGATGTCATCCTCTGACCACATCAGACTCACCTGCAGGTGCCTCAGAGAGGCCCTTGGCGTTCAACAGTGTTGGCTTTGCGCACGCCCTTGATGATGAAGATGGTCCCTGCAATGATGCCCACCAGAGCCACAATCAGGCCCAGGGCACACACCGCATTCTCTGTGGTCTCTGGGAGGGGGGCTGGAGCTTCATACTCTGGGGAAAAATAAGTCAGAGTACATAAGAAATGCATGTGGTAGGGAGCAGCACTTGGCACAAAATATATGATACTTAGTCAAAAGAATATATATATTTTTTCATCAGTTAAATGAGAAGAAGACAGGATGATGTCAGGGAATTATAGATGAGAAGAGGGGAAAGCAGAGCAATGGGAGAAGACCAGAAACCAGAACTGGAGCAGTTGTGAAGCAGATCCTCGGGGTCCCTAAGAACCAGACACATGCATCCCAGGAGGAACAATGAAGTATAGGAGACTGAAGGACGGTTCTCACCCCAGTGCTTGAGAAGAGGCCCATCCAAGCCCCAGTGCTCCACCTTGCAGTCATAGACATCCTCAGTTGTGGGCAGGAAGGGGAGGTAGTGGAACTTGCGGAAAAGGTGGTCATTCCTGGGCAGGAAGACTGTCTCTGACACTCCGTCAGTGACAGGTCTGCCATTTCGAAGCCACGTGACAGTGACCACAGGTGGGGAGAACTTGTCAATGAAGCAGATGAGTGTGTTGGGCTCTCCCAGTTCCACAGGCTTGTCTGGGAGCAGAGTCACTTCCGGAGGAACTGGGAGACAAGTGACAGAAATTAGCCTTCCCTGCTTAGCCCTGCCCCTCTCCCTCCCACCGAGGCTGACATAGCAGTTGAAACTGTTTTGAGAATCTATGCCATGGTCTCTGATACCCAACTCTGATTCCCTTCCCCATGAAAGGGGAACCAGTACTCGGCATAACATATTCAAGGACTTCATTCCTGGCTCCCCCAGCAAGGACTCAGGGCCAAGGCTTTATGAGAGACTGTGGATGCCAAAGACAAGATGTGAGCACATCAAGAAAGGAGAAAATTCATAAAGTTCTTGGACTGGTGGCATGAGAATGTGGGGTTTGCCTATGACAAGAATAGGCCCCTTAGGCGAAAGTCTCAGTAACAAAAACAAAGAGCTCAAGCATCTGTTTAAAGCTACAATTCCCAAGTCTAGGAGGACTGGAGCAGAGAGAGGTACCATTGGTGTTCGGGGTGTAGTTGGAGCGCTTCATCATGATGTCCAGGTTGGCTTTGTTCACAGCCATATTGGCCAGGGCACCCTGAGCCTCAAAGCTGGCAAAACGTCCAAATTCTGGAAGCCGCCACACCGTCTCCTTCTTCTCCATATCCACGTGGAAAATCTCATCACCATCAAAGTCAAACATAAACTCGCCTGATTCCTCAGGTTTCAGATAGAACTCAGCCTGGATGATCACATGATCCTCTGAAAAGACAAGAAAGGGGGTCAGGGTGGGACCCAGGAGAGGAAGATGGAGAGGAACCCAGGATGTGAGATGCACATGTGTGGGCAGGGATGGTGGAAAGAGAGGGCCAGGCGGGAAGGAGGAGTGATGGAGAGTAGGGATGAGTTGAAAGACAAGGCCTGCGTGGAAGGACATTCGTGTTGAACAGAGCTAGGGGTGGAGAAGCAAAGGGACAGTGTGTGGGCTGAAGGAAATTAGGGCTGAAAACCCGGAGTTTCATGAAGCTTTTGTTTAATTCCATGTTACTGACTGGGAAATGATTCCCTCTTTAGAAATCCAGCAGCAGCTCTTATAAGAGAAATGTTCCCTCACACTCTTGACCTAGAAATTAAATCTCCGTAAGCCAGAATCCCAGGGCATGTCTCAGAGCACCGCAACTCTCAGAAGAGAGAAACACTGTTTAAAAAGTTGTGTCTGAACTTGGAATCAAATGAAATCTCAAATTCTCATTCAGCTCCCTAGTGATCTTGAGTAGATCACTTTATCGACTTGTATGTAGGTTTTCCATTATATTGTACTGTGGTTTTGTTTCTATGCTGGGTTTGTTTTTGAGATGAAATGAGACTAGTTTTAAGTAATTTCTTAGTATATCATCAGGACTACAGCAAGTACTTTAGCATCAGAAATTGCTTTGTGTTTAAGGACCAGACCCATGAAACGTATGACTGGAGATGATGGTACCCAAATAATTAAGTGTGAGCCCTTGTAGCATTGTAGAACACTGACTTTCCTGTATCCATACCCACATTCTGCATCCCTCTGGGGGGATGATTATATTTAGATTGACCTTATCACCATTCCCTTATATCTTAAAGATCTTTAAATTAGACTGTCATTAAGGGACAAATTCTATTATAGTTGACAGGGAGAATAATCTGTACTAAGGGGATAACTGATTTCAAATAAGAAAGCTACAATTGAATAGTATGTTGCTTTTGTGGTGTATGCAAATGAGAGGTGGGTTTTAAACTCCACCTGTTCATTGATAAACGTAGGGATTTATTTCATATTTGCAGCTATAAACACACACACACACACACACACATACATTCTAACTTCCTCTTTTCACTCCAGGGGAAGTTATCTTTTATGGTAGGCATCCTCATATATGGCTCTTTCTGGGCAATGGAAACCTACAACTGTCATCACGAGGCTTTACTTATTTCTAGTCTATCTGCCACCTTGCCACCCTCTTTGGGGGTCACTCCAGGTGAGGAATATTTTTTCATAATAAACCCACACAATATTTGCTCTGAAGATGGGAGAGAATAACATCAGACTCTTCACTTTTTACTCATTTTTCCATTCTCTGGGAAATATTACTAAGCAATAGTGACCAAAGAGCCCTGTAAGTTCCACTCTAACTGGGGCTGTTACTGTCCCAAGAGGCTGTCCATTAAATGCAACTCATATTAGCATACCTGCCCTTCCCCCTCCCTTGGGTGGATGGTTGCTTTTCAATGGCTTTCCTTTCTAGTGATCTTCAATATAATGTCTGTGCTCCAAATAGGCTGATGGGATTCATAGGCCAAAAAAATAGCTACCAAGGTAAAAATAGCTTAGAGCAGGCGCCAAGAAATTCTGATTTTTTTTTCTGATTTAATCCTCACAAAATTACAGGGAGGTTTTAACTTTTACTAATTTTCCAGGAATGAAAAATGAAAGTACAGAAAGTTAACTTGTTAATGCCTGTCAGAAAACATCTCCCTGAAAGTTTGGTTTATATCAAAGTCAATAGCATGAATCAGTATACAGCTCAATTTTGCTCTTCTAATCTCAGTTGTACTTCTTGGCTTTAGTTACTCCAATTCGTGGTGAGGAGAGAACTCTTCCAATTACAATTTATTATAATTCTAGGGTTAGACCCACATAACACCTGTCACATTTCTCTTTCATTCTAAAGACTCTCTTGCAAATGTCCACAGTTCATTTCTCCAAAGCTCTCAGACCGTATTTATTCCTAGTTTTGAACTCTCGCAGCACTTACCTTTGATAGCCCCTGATTCCTGTAGGCTGATCAGGAGAGGGATGAAAAGTCCTAATATTGGGATCCTGGTTATGGCCATTTTCGTCTTTGGTGTCTCGAGGAGGGTCAGTGTCTCGATGAGAGCTCAAGGTGGATCAGAACAGACAGGAATATGAGAAAAGAGAATGTAAGGTGTCATAGAGTCTGACTGATTAAAAATTTAAAATCGGTTGAGCTGCAGCCAATCAGAAAAATCGTTTGAGATGACACTGCTGTTGCTAAAGGAAAGACTCTTGCAAAGGGTCCAGGAAAGGAGAAGCTTTGTGTATTAGATGAAAAGGAACTTCTTAATTAACCAAACAAACTCACCACCAAACAAAAAGAATGAAAAGTTGAGTTTTCAAGAATAATGGGCAATCATCCACAGACTCTTCCAACTCAAGCCAAGTTCTAGAAAGGGATCTACCTGAAGCACATTAGTGAGAATAGAATCAATGGGAATATCCTACCTAAGGTGAGAGTTAATGGCAAATCATGGTTCTGTGCTGTGACAGCTGGGGAATTTATTTAAGGGACACCAGGTCATATAAAGTGTCAGGCTATGAGGAATGCCTGAATCTTGGGAGTGCCAGGTGACAGAGCTTCACTTAAGATGCCACTTTTTACTTGAGGATTCTCCTCAAGTATCTTAAACTCCAAGGTGGCCAATTCTGTCCAAGAGCTTGGGATCCCTGGCTCTTTAGTATATAGAGAACACTGGAGGAGAAACTGAGTTCCAACACATGCAAAGCTGGAGAGAGATGGAAAGCTGCACCTTGGAACACAGGTTGTGGTTACTGGAGACAGTAGATTGGAAAGAGAGATCTTATTCCTAATTCTTATTACTTTCATATCACTGGAGATTGGAGAAGACTGCTAGGCACACATCTATTTTTGAAGACTCAGATAGATGAATATATACACAGGGCAGAGCTTATTTTACCTGGAAGATTAAAGATATAACCTGCAGGAATGCTTTACCATTCTTTCCTCATGATGAAAGTTCGGATTCAAAGAATTTATTTTGATGCTCACTATTGAGAATACAGAAAGTTAGGTCATGTTGATGGGCCTTCATGTTTTTGAAAATATAGCAAAGTAGAAGAAATGTTAAGCCACCCAGAAAGGGCTGGGATCCAGATACTTCCAAGGAGGAGAAAACTGGCAGAGACACGGCTCACGAGATGGTGAGTTCACCGCTTAAGATCTCAATACATAACTTAGTGTGGATGGTTCATACTCTTTTCTACACTGTTGAGGCCTTGCCTTGTGCTAAAACTCTCCTCACCATTCATAAGAGTCAACACTCTATACATGGTTGATTGTAACTAAGAGTTTTGAACATCTTCTGATAGGGACTTCTATATTACTGGGAGGATGCACGAACAGTTCTGCCTTAAAGTTGTTGAGGACTGTGCTTCCTGAAGATAGTGGAATGAGCCAGATGAGAGTTCTACAGGGTAAGTCGCTGCTTATCATGTGGTCTTATACTGTAGGCTCATCATCAACTCTATCCCAACCTCCTGTAATCACACTTAACCAAGAATGACTTCTCCATGCCTGCCCTTTGCTGGTTGCCATAATGGCTTGTTCTTACAAGATGCTCAATAAATGCATAGTAAACTCAGAGATTACATCTTTGCATTTTTCATCTTGTAATAGCACCTTCAACCCAAGTGTTGCCCAGCAACGTATGATGTCATTTAGTCCTAAGGCACTGATTGGTTCTCCTCCTGAGATGACTAAATTGGGGACTCTTTAGAACAGACTTTCAGTTCCCTTTCTATGTGATGAGAAAGAAGTTTCTATTTGGACGTTAATCACGGTTCCCTGTTTTTTCCTGACCTCTAACTTCCTGTGCGTTTGAGGGAATTTCTGAGGGTACCTGAATGAGGTTGTCTCTGACATTAATAGGTGAGGAGCTTCTGTACTAGTCAGAATTGATTCAGAAAATAGAAATCCCTGAGGACACCCTAGGCAGAGTTATTTATTACAACTCTACTCTATTATAGGGAATTATATCTTCAAACTGTTAGGAAGCCTGGGGGAGCACAGGTCAGTGCAGACCCCTAACTCTGAGAGGGAGGGACCTGTAGGAGCCACTGCTGACATCACGGCTCCTCTAGAACCCAAGAGGAAGGAATGTCTTGGGAACCCAAGGATGATGTCAAGATCTTCGTCTGTGAACCTTTGTGTCTGCTACCTGAGAAACCCTCAGCCTGTCTGTGCTTCCCAAATCTCACGATACGAAGTTTCACTGGCAGAATGTAGGCCACATTCAGAAACTGGGGGCCAGGGAGAGTCTGGGAGATGCAATATTCTTAGTTTTATTCCTTACCATATAGATAAGGGGCTTCCCAGGTGGCTCAGTGGGAAAAGAATCTGCCTGCCAATGCAAGAGATGCTAGTTCAGTCCCTGGGTTGGGAAGATTCCCTAGAAAAGGAAATGGCAACCCACTCCAGTATTCTTGCCAGGATAATTTCATGGACAGAGGAGCCTGGTGGACTACAGTCATTGGGACCGCAAAGAGGCGGACACGACTGAAGTGCTGAGCCACATGGCCCGTCCCACCCTGGGAAGGTGAGCGTCTGAGAGTTTCATCCATTTTCTCTTTACCCCATGTGACATCTGATGATGCAAAGACCTGAGCTTGTACAGGCTCTCAGGGGTTCGAAGTCACTTTTCTTTGTGTAGTTTTTGTAAATAAGAAATTACACACACACACAACCATGTCAGGGGAGGAGTTGGAAACTTCAAATCCACATCTCAGAATATTTCCACAGGCTCCACTGCTATGATTTGAGCATTAAGGGCCAGTTTGTTCTTCTCAATTTCTTTGTCTGTTCTAACAGGCACGGGCTGAACTTGGTAATTGAGAGACTGTGGAGAAAAAATTCGTCTGGGAAAAAACCCAGTGAAGCCTGAGAGCTGCTGCCTTCAACAGCTGCCTCCTTCTGCCCAATCAATGACTGATTCACTCCTTCATCACCACTTCCTGTTCCCTCCATATTTTGGCAAATTATTTTCAGCACCATTTCTAATTCCATATGTCATATTTGCCAATCTGTGGCAAAGTGAAGTGTGAGGAATGACTCCTTAGGCCTGCTGACTGACTGGCTTAGAACGAGGAAGGTGGTAAAGAAAATGATTAAAAAAAAAAGTAGTTAGTTAGTAGTTAGTTTTCAAGTCTGAATGTTACGATAAATGAAAGACATTTTAAAAAAAAACAGAGGTCATGACAAGAAGGTGGCTCTTGTTCGCATTAACATAGCATGGCTAAAGCACAGAGCAAAACGGAGTTAGGTTATCACAGTAGAAGAAGGGAGACCTTGAGTGGATGAATAGCATCTAACACATAGGTCATTTCAAGACTTAGATAGGATGATACAACAGAAATGGCCAGTGCTGTAAAAGGTTTTATAATATCAACAACAATATTTTTATCAAGCCATGAGAGTCTTTTTTGTTGCACTCTTTCTCCCTTACCAATTAAAATACTTTAATTTTAATGGTGATGGTGGTGTAGTCTCTAAGGCTTCTCTGACTCTTGTGACCCCATGGACTGTAGCCCACCAGGCTCCTCTGTCCGTGGGATTCTCCAGGCAAGAATACTAGAGTGGGCTGCCATTTCCTTTCCCAGGGGATTTTCCCAACCCAGGGATAGAACCCGGGTCTCCTGCTTGCAGGTGGAGCCTTTACTACTGAGCCACTAGGGAAGCCCAATAAGATAATAAATATCATATTAAATATTACCATTATATTTTCCACCATCATATTTCCAACTTATTCTGAGGAAACCAAGATTTACAGAAGTCTGGTCTTTCGGTCCATGTTCTCACTTAGAAAGTGGGAAAGTAGTTTTGTAAATCATGTGTCTGACTCTGTAGCCAGTAATATGTGGAATCAAGGAGCAAGTCCATTCGAAACATCAAAACCACGCCAACCACAAATGCAAGCCTCAGGTGGGGATGACAGTTGCTTTGTCTTATACACTGTGTTTATTGGTGAACGTTTTAAAGGTACTCAGGAAGCATCACTTTCCTTTTCCCCTCCAAAGCATAGTAAAAACGGGCCTAGGTTTCCCTCTTGTGGTCAATAGTATTTAATTCTTCACATCAGTTTTTTTTTTTTTTTTTTTTTTGACATTGAGCATTCAGAAGGTTTGTGAATGATCTGAGATTTTTAAAATCAGGATGTTTTAACTAATTTTTTACCTCATGTACATACTCAGAAATTCCAGGTGTGTTTGATCTAATTAGGTTGCTTAAATGACCTGCAGTTTAAAAACTTTGAAAGTCTTTTTATATTAAGTATCACAATGAGTTTTTTTGGATAACAAAACACAGAATGTGCTTCTTTTAAATAATTTGACAAAGAAAGTGGTGCTTAGTATAGTAAAGGAAAAAAGAATGGTAAATCATTTTCATTCTTGTGGGTAAAAGTTTAATACCCTTTCTACCTATCCAGGACAAGTTTAATCTTAGGCTTATTTCCTAGCTTTTTTCAGGAAACCAAAGAAAGGAAGAATGTCAGCTAAATTTCTAGACAAAATTGACTGTGGTAAAAATGACCTCTGCTTGATAAGTTGTATCTTGGCTAGGAGGAATTTCTGATAAACTATAACAATGTTGGAACCCATAGCTTGGGCATCTCTGAATGCAGTGATCCTTGTAATTGGTCATGTGCTTACCAGGGGTCTGGAACCTAGGCTCATGAACGTGATAGAAGAGGCACTGATTCCAAATGGATGAGGAATCTACTCTAGGGGAGATGCCACTTTTATGGGTGTAAATCCATCTCATACCTAAGCTGCCCCTGCAGGGGGCAGATGGGCAGAGACTAGGACCCGGTCTGCATCACGGGTTGTTCCAAGAACTTCTCCCATTGAACAGAATTATCAGATGCTGCCTGCTTGAAATGCTTTGATCCTGTTATCCTTCGGAGTGACTCTGAGAGCTAAATGAGTCTGAATATCCGGTCAAAGCTAAGAAGATCCCCTGGTCCCTCATTTTATTCATTTTTTACACATATATGTGTATATGAGACATCATCAGTGTTATTAAAGATCCCTCTCTAATAAGTGTCTGCTGCTACATTTACACAGATAAAGGAGTTAATAATGTCCCATCTGGCTTTGATCACTCTCTCCCACTTTTATACAGTAAGACCACAGTCCTAAATGAGTCTCCTTATCGACACCACTCTGGGATTTATCAAAGTGGCAGAAATTTGGGGCAGATAGTTCCCCTGTGTGTTCATGATTAAGTCTAATAAGCAGTGGGCTTAACTTTCATGTGACATTTAATATTTGTATTTCTTTCTGATTTCTCTCAACCTACATCACATGATAACACTATGCAATTTTTTAAAAAACAACATTTTTGGAATCACTATTTGAATATCCTTAAGATGTTATTTCTATTCTTTAGACATATATATCTTTTCTTTTTTTGCATAAAGTCACTCTTGCTGTCTATCAATGCTGCTTTTGAAGTCAAGAAATTCTACCACTTCTCTTTGTGAATTGCTTTGCTTCTACCTGAATGGATACCTTAGGCTTTTAACATATGCAGATTGCAGCCAGCACATTTCTATCTACTCTGAAAACACTCACAGCAGAGGAAAGCACCTCTTCTTCTGGGGTTACCCTGTCTGGGATTGTCTTGATGCTCAGTGCCCAGGAGATGTAACATCACCACAGCCTCCTCCCTAGTACAGAGCTGAGACTTTCCTTCGCTCGCTTTCTAGAACCCCCATAGGAAGGATGGGCAAAGGGCCCTCCATCCCTCACACGGATTGGTGCTCACCTGGACTCTGCAGATATCCCTGGGATTCTGGGGAAAGTGTTGGGGAATACAGTGAACTGGAAGTCTCCTATGAAAAAGTGAGATAAAAGTTACCATCATCAAAGCTTTAGGTGTGTAAAGTCCATGCTCTGGAAAACCTAGTCTTGGGTAGGAAACTTTGATCAGCCTTGGGTGGGTCCCTGACAGTGACTCTGCATGAACAGTGGAAGCATGTTCCATCCATATCTACTTGCACTGGGCCACGCATGGTCACACACCAGTGTACTCACTCTGCATCATCAGACCACCAGGCACTAGATGACGTTGTCCCCATGTGTCCCCTCATTAGGCTGGTTTCAGTGGCACTCTCGCTGCAGTTGGGTAGACCTTCCGTGAAGCTTCTGTGAAACTGATGTCACGTGTGGGGAAATAACACAACATATTCAGCTACAGCGTGGGCTGCTTAGCCCTGGACGAAGCAGCAAAGGAACTGCTGATAATGGTCAGCAGCCGGAGACCCATATTTGCATAGGCGTAGCCTTGTAGGCTTGTCTGGAGGCCAAGGAAAAAAACCAAGAGTGATGATCAGACCCTTAATCACACTGCACAAGGAACTGGAGCTTCTGCTTTATACTGGTTCCCACTCAGAGAAGGTGGAAGGATACCGTTTCAAGCAGAAAAGGCTGTGCAGTGCTGGGCAGTGAGATAAGGGTGGGGGGGAGCTGTGTGGCTGCCAATGACCCCCATATCCACTCAGCCTGTTCAGACCGCATATCTGAAATCACAGGAATGGTCTCACCAGAGGTCCAGTACACAGCACAGAAGATCCTGAAGAAAAGGTGGGGGCCCTAGAGATATGTTTTTCTTTTTTTCTTTTATGAAAGGTCTGTTTTGTGAAACATACATCGTTGTGAGTTGCCCTGAGAGAGAGGCCTGGTTCTTTGGATCAAGTTCAAGCTCTGGAGGCATCTCTCACCTTTAATAATCTGCCTACGTGCTCAGCAGGCCTCAAGGTGATGGCTCTGGAAAGTTGGAGCAAGTTTGGTGCAGAAGTCAGGGTCCATAAACCTATAAAACTTGTCTCTCAGATTGGGTCTGATGCGCTAGGGTACAGGCCAGGGCTTCAGGGGGCTTTGGTACTTTCCTGACATTTTTTTTTTTTTTTTGTTATTCCTCTTCTCTATTTAGATTTATTGCTCCTCCGTCCTACCAGTCTTACTCTTCCCTAGGGAAAACTGCCCAAGGGGCATGTGAGTCTATTTATTTCAAAATTATATGCAATAGGAAAGGACTGGAAACAGTCTAGGTGTCCATTACAAGTGACATGTGGAACAGATAAAGTACAGCCACAGCACGCAGGGCAGTGAAGCTGTTAAAAGTAATCATGAGGCAGCAGCAGGTGGGGTGTGGGTGGCAGGGGGACAAGCAGAGAGGCCCTAGAATAAGGGACTTTTGGCCTGGGGTTTGCAGGTACCAGTAACTGGAGCAACAGAAGCTACAACTGAAGGCAGAAGCTGAAATTAGTTGCCAGAAGAAATAATGTCACTGGACCCTGGAGCCAAACACACAGCTTTCCATGGAGAGCTGCCTAATTGCACCAACCATTCCTGGATTTCCCCTCCCTCTTCCCCTCTGCTGAGGTAGATGTTTCTTCATGATAAAAAGATCAGAATGGTTTCTCACACCTTATTTATCTGGATCAGAGGGAAAAAAAAATTCTAACCATCTGAGCAACTGTAGACAGTGTTCTTCCCGCATGGACATGATCCTTGCTGATGTTTCCTGCTTTTATATCTTCTGATTATGTCAGCTACACACCAGTCATCAGGGACCAGAAATTAATTTCAAGCTGATTTTATTTAGGCAAGAAGTGAGGATTGTGGGACTGCTGAGTTCTTCTGAGAGCTGGTCGCCTCCATCAGGGGATTATGGTTATTGTGCTGCTCACAGAGTACGGTCAGCACAGAACACTGTCAGAAAGTGACTGGTTACAACACTTTGTCACGCGAATGTCCTACACAGAGGCCAGCGAGAGAAAGGCCGTGCTGAATACGCCACACTCTGAAAATCTAGGTGAGGGCCAAAAAAGTCATTTACGTTTGTACATTTAGCTATAATTTATATGAAGATATATAAAGTTATTTATCCATTCAATGGTTAGCAAATGTTTTGCTCTTATGAATAATGTTGTTATGAACTTGCAACAGTTTCTTTAGGTGTATATTCAGAGCAGAATGCAGAATTGTAATGCATGTACATACTTTCAATGTTACTGTGTAATTTTGACTCTGAAATGACTCTATCAACTTATACTCCTATCAACTGTATATTGGCAGAAACATTGTTCCACACCCTTGCTTACAACTGCTATGTTTTTGACATTTTTATTATTTTTTCAAGGTGTTTTGTTGTTTGCATTCCTCTGATTAGTACTGAGGAGGTTGAATGACTTCTCATATTTACATATAATTTAGAATGTGTCTGTATAATGTTTCTTCTTGCCTTTGCCACTTTGTTTTTCTTGCACATTATAAATTTTGCAATTGTCTATTTCTACAAAGCAAACCCGCTGGGAACATTGATGAAGATCTCGTTGAGGAGAACTGGTGTTTCAACAACATCCCATTTATCCAAAACCAAGCATCTTCTATCTCTCCATGTATTTGAGATTTCACTAGTCTCTGGCATCAGAACTTTGTAGTTTTCCCTGTTGAGACATCATACATATTTTGGCTAAACTCATAACTATTTTATGCTTTTATTGCTATCGGAATTACTTTTAAATTTTATATGCAGTGTTCTTCTGTTAGCATAGCAGATCACAATTGTTTTTTCTTTTTATATTGCCATCATTAAACTCACACATTCTAGACATTTAAATAACTTCTTAGGGTTTTCGACGAAGGTGTATTAAATGCTTCCCAGGTTGCAATGTTCATTATTTGTCAATAAGAGTCTGAAATGAGGACTTCCCTGGCGGTCCAGTGCTTAAGACTCCATACTTACACTTTAGGATCAAACCAGGTTTGATCCCTGGTTGGGGAACTAAGATCCTGCATGCCATGTGGCATGGCCCAAAATAAATAAAAATAAAAACCGATACAAAAAAACCTGTGCTGAACATAAAATCAAAATAAAAAAGTCTGAAATGATGTGAAATCTGCTTGGCTCATATTAAATTTGCAAAGTAATATTATTTTAAAAAATAAAGCCTGATTGATTTTTAAAATTGAAAAATATTTGAAAGGTAGCTTCACATACCCAACTTTATGTTAAATTACAGTCAGATATAGTCAATTAAATATCTTAGACATGGTCGTGGAAGTAGTCACCAATCGTGTCCCTGTTCCGGTTTAAATCATTTTCATTGCCTTCAGGGTGTAGGTTTCCTTTCTCTCTGCCAATATCTAGAATACTCTTCATTCTCACATGTGTCCACAAGTAGATATTTCCCTGATATTGAAAGCTCCATGGGCCTATTAGATGCTCTGCCTCCACCAACTCACAGCACTTAGTGAAGTATGAATCATTCCATCAGTTTTTATTTCATGAAGCTTTATGAATCATGAAGATTTATGAATCTTCTCCATAAAAGATTTTCCTAACTCCTTCATTAGTCACTAGACAATCATAATTTAGTGCCTGTGTTCTCTTCTTTTAAAGCTGTAAGTAGCCTTGAGAACTGGATTTATAATTTTTTCAGTGTTGCTACTTTAATAGTGCTTGGAAATAAAACATGGTAACAATGAATGCAAGATAAAGGAAGCAGCCTCTCTCTCAAGGAACCTTTCCTTTTTTTCCCTTTCGCTTCTCCTTCAACCTCTCTCTCCTCTTCCATTCCCATCCCCACCCATGTCTCCAGTGTGGTCCGGTTAAGGAATTCTAGAGCCCCAGAAGACTGGAGCAGGTTCAGCAGCAGTAATTTTCCTAGCTCTGCTCCCCTTTCGTACAATTTATGAAAGGAAGAGATTGGAAGTTAAGATCTGGGACCTTTCAGGACCAGTTCTCAGCCCTTCCCACCTCACTCCGAAGTCTTCATGCTTGCGCAGTCGTTTCAGTCAAGTCCGACTCTGCGACGCTATGGACTGTAGCCCACCAGGCTCCTCTGACCATGGGATTCTTCAGGTAACACTACTGGGGTAGGTTGCCATTTCCTCCCCCCACGGGATCGTCCCGACCCAGGGTTGGAACCCACGTTTGTCAGCGTCTCGGTACCTACTGAGCCACCTGGGAAAGCCCCTGAAATCCGCTGCACGTTCATGGAAAAACATGCCATCTGCTGGTCACACGCGGAACTGCAGTAGCCTGGGTGGAGGTTAGGAGGACCCAGTGTTTGAAGGACTGAAGATCCAATACTTTGGCCACCTGATGTGAAGAGCCGATTCGTTGGGAAAAACCCTGATGCTGCGAAAGATTGAAGGCAAAAGGAGAAGGGGGTGGCAGAGGATGAGATGGTTAGGTATCATCATTGACTCAACGGATGTGAATTTCAGCAAACTCCGGGAGATAGTGAAGTACGAGGGGAAACCTGGTTTGCTGCAGTCCATGGGGTCACAAAAAGTCGGACACAAATTAATGACTGAAAAACGGCAACATGTGAAAGAAAGGCAGGGTACAAGGGTGCAAAGGCAGGAGGCTTGCTCAGTCAGTGTGCTTTTCTTTAACCTCCCCCCCGCAACATTCAGAAGAGTCTCCTATTTCCAGTTTGAGATGACTGGCTATCTCTGTGAGTCTCTGGGGTCCTGGGAAGAGTCTGCAAGTATTAACATGCATCCTCTGTTCCTTTTAATTCCTGGACTGAGGCATCCAAGCTAGTTTGCTAGTCAGTTTGTATAAGCTTCATCAATTCTTCCCATGTGTTTTATTACTACAAGCTAAAACCTGCAGCAGAATCAACTGCATATGATTTTATCACTTTCAAAAAACCACCACGGATGGCAATTTGTGATTGCATTTACTCTTCTGTAACTCTTTCACAAAAATAAAAATTTAAATATACAAGTACATTTTAAAATGTAAACACTTCAGAGGAGTTGGTTTGTCAGACACTCTTTGGATTCTAAGACAGGGATGGCTCTAACAACACAAGAAGCTCTTTAGCTTGGACTGTAAGACCCTCAGAACTAGGATTTATCTTAGTCCCTATTCCATTCCTAAATGTTTGGGTATTTTAAGCACCATGATGCAGAAGTTCCACTGCTTCTTAATTTTTATACTGACTTCTGGAGGAAAATCTGTAAGAAGGGGAGATTTTGTTAAGAAAGCTGAATCTGAATGAGAGTCTTTGGGACCAATTGCAGTGTTACAGTTACCCTGTTTTTGTGGCATGGACTTTAGAAATCACCATATTCTTCCTCTCCTTTAAATGATTCCTCTGTAGGATCTCACTTTGTCACTGATTCTTTTTCTTCCTGGGTTTTGGCCTTGTGGTAATGCTATGCTTCCCTTTGATTTGAAGGAACACAGTCATGTCTCTAAGCCCTGGAGGTCTTGGGAAGGGAAGTCCAATGCCATGTCCATTCTGTCTCCTGCTGAGGCCAAGGTAATAATGATAGGGTGGAGTAGGACAAGGATTCATACACACCAAGGAGCTTTTAGAGCTGTTTCCCAAGCATTTATAACCGCATCACCTCCATCTCTATCGACCTGAGATATCACAGAGGGACCTCCAATACAGTCACAAATACAGAATAACTTGCCTCTGTCCCCTCAGGATTTGGACTAATCTTCAGACTATTAATTCCTGGGAATACAACACCCTTTTTTGGGGGCACAACCTTCCCAGAGGTCAGGGTTACTGACTCGCTTCTGTTTGGTCAGCTTCCTCCTGCACTTGAAGCCGCCTATTGGGTTCACTTCCACTCCCTACTGTCCCTGTAACAGGCAGATTGAGCCCTTTATTTTAGGCTCAAATAATACCTTAAAGGGAAGGAACCATTCCCCTCTCTCAAATCTAATGATCTTTTAAATTGTGTTTAAAAAATGGCACATTTGCAAGTGGAATAAATCCAAGAAATACTATTTTAAACAATGTTTCAGAACTTCAAATTCCTTCCAAACAGCAGTGAAAGTCAGACATTCTTGTCTGTAGTTTGTTTCAGAGCATCAGGTCTGATGGAGGAAGGAGGAATAGAAGGACTAAGTTAGCCTTCCTTAGGTGCCAGCTGCACTGTGGTCGAACTTATGAAGAAAGGTCATCATCCAACTCTGGGTGTTAACTGCCCACCCTGTGCTTTGGGGAACATTAGACCCACAACTCAGCGTTTGGGTGGGCATCTCAGAACTCTGCCAGTGCTTTAAGTCAGAAAACAAGCCAAGCAGACGGTAGAATGACAGACAGCTCAGCCACCAGAACATGAGAGTTGACTTTTTTTTTCCTTTTGTTGGCGAGAACTCTACATACATTTTAAGACCCATTGCTAAGGGACTCCATGAAATAATCATTATCTTTCTGGTGAGTTCACCTGACAACTCTCCAAATAGATTTCTTACCAGTGACACTGGTAAGTGAAACTGACAGTGATCACCCGAATTTCTCTGAATTCATAGCAAGACTCCTGATGCCCTCTCACAATAATCCTTTTCCTTTTTCTGATTTTCCTTTATCTCCTTCATTGTTTTAGTCTCTCTTCTTTCCAAGACTCCCTACTCCCAATAATGAAGCCCAAGACCTAAATAGGGATTTCGTTTCACAGTTATATTCTCATCCTATACTTTTAGGATTATTTTAATGTGAGCAGTGTATAGCCAAAGAAGCTTGCCCTAATTTATAGCAAACTTAGAATTTAAATCTCAGGCATCCTAGGCTCAGGGCTCCTTTTGTCATCTGCTAGCTGAGAGAATCATGAGTGTGTATACAGGACAACAGCATCTGGAGAAGGGTCTAGAGTGAATTACATTTTGAACAAAAAACCCTTAGGGGCAGACAGTGAAGTGGTCTCTGCTGCCCTCTTGTGGTCATATTGATGAATTACACCCTTTCCTTCTATTCTTCCTTCCTTCTCTGGAATCCTCATTTTTCCTGCCTTCCTCAGTGTTATGAGCATTTGTCTTGTTTTCATGCCCTTCTCTTTCAAATACCAGCATATCCCTACACGAAATGAACAACCATAATACACAACATAACTGACGGCACAGTTCTTATTTCAAAACTGGTGTCCCCTTGAGAAAGGGCTTTTTGTGAAGAGAAGCATAAAATTCTAAGCAGAGATTATATTAAGTGGTCAGTGGGTACTAATGTGTCTGATCACTAACACAGTGCAAAGACAAGTCCGAAAGTCCTGGGAAAATCCCAGCACTTTACATACCATCAAGATGATACAGAATGTGTGTAACAAATAGCTTTTGATACCGCAAAATTGAGTGTGAAAAAAATAAAGTTCCGTTTTCCTATTACTGATCTGAATTTTTACGTCAAGGCCTATCATGTCTTAGAGCAAAGGGGTCAATCTAGTAATATCCAGAATACCCCATGACTTTCTTGACCATTAATAATTTAAAAGCAGCCCTCTGCCCAGGCTTATTTCTAAGTCCCCAGGCAGGAGGTGGTGCAGGACTGCTGGAGAAGGCAGTCCTCATATTGTTGACTCCATACAGTGTTGACTCCCACTGTATGTCATGGTCACACTGTCCCTGGTTGTTCTTCCCATATTGGTGATGAAGACATCCATGCCATCACTTTCCTCTTGCTGTATCATCCATGCCAGCATTTGAGGCAGTAATCTTTCGTTCTAAGAGTTGAATCTTCCAGGGTCCCCTCTTCTTGCTTCGAGTAGCTTTCCCTCTGCTGCTGCTCTTTGGGGCTGTTGTTCAAGAGACACGCCTCTGGCATCACTGCCATTCCGGGAACCAGAGGCGAAGTGGGACAGCGTCCCCTCCACCCTCCCTGAGAGACAGAAATGGGGTAAAGGAGTTTTCACCAAGGTTTAATTACTTTATTTCTCCTCTTCAAACTCCTCATCCTTCACCATGAGAAAGGTCTTTATCTGCACTAAAGGTAGCAGGAAAAAAATTCTTCATTAAGAAGAGCAGTCTCAAGTTAGGTGGCCCAAATATGAGTGGACCTTACCAAGGGAGAGGAAGAAACTTCAGGAAAAAAAATTCGCTTAAATACTTTCACATAGTAATGTTGCATATGCTTATATTTTATATTGAAATGAATATTTACAGTTGAATTGTCTTGGAGAACTTTTTAATTCTTGAGAAGCCATACCTCAGGGATACTGCCGGTATGATTCCAGACCACCACAATAAAGTGAATATCACAATAAAGTGAGTCACACAAAGTTTTTGGCTTCCCAGAGCTTATAAAAGTTAACATTTATGTTCTGCTGTAGTGTATTTAGTGTGCAATACCATTATGTCTAAAAAGCTATGTATCTTAATTAAAAACACCTTATTACTAAAGAATGCTAACTATCACTTGTGCCTTCTGTGAGTGGTAGGAGTAACATCAAGGCTCACTGACCACAGATCGCCACCCAAATATGATACTATGAAAAAGAAGTACTGGGAGAATTACCAAGCTGGGACATGGAGACATGAAGTGAGCAAACGCTGTTGGGAAAATGGCGCCAATAGACGTGCTTGGCTTAGGGTTGCCACAAATTCAATTTGTTTAAAAAATTCAATACCTGGGAAGCACGATTAAAGGAAGTATGCTTGTATCTGCAGATCCCAGTGATACTTGCACTCTGATTCAAGGAATGGACTTAAGGGGAACTTAAAGGAAAATCTAAGTTAAACCAAAGTGCGTGTGCATGTGCGCACAATGAATGTGCCTATAACTTCCCTTTT
The DNA here is from genome assembly GCF_910594005.1 of Cervus elaphus. NCBI lineage: Eukaryota > Metazoa > Chordata > Mammalia > Artiodactyla > Cervidae > Cervus > Cervus elaphus. Next base: position 26,212,950 of record NC_057821.1, read on the forward strand.
ATAATTTTTGTGCCTGAACATAGTATTGAAAAGCTTTTTAAATTTCTTTGGTTCAATGTCTGTAATAATTAAGCTCTTTATTACCCATCAAAGGGAGATAAAGAACCAACGTTAAAAGAGCAATAAACTAGCAGGAGAGACCTTGGCCTGGTGCTCTGTTCCTGGAGAAGGTAGTTCCTGTCTCTGGGCCTCGGGCTTCTCACTATTGGAAGACAGGAAGGATACTTGATATTCAGTCTTGAGTCCAACTTTAAGCCCCGTGTGCACTGTTTTGTGGAGGCCTGACACTGGGTGGGAGTCCTTAACGTCTGTAGACAGATGGCCAGCCTGAGGGGCTGTGAGGACCTGCCAAGATGGCCCAGACCAGATGTTAGATGGGGCCTGGCTTTCTGGGAAAGGGTGAGGAGTGTAAATGTTAGAGTTTGGTCTGCAGGTCTGGAGAACTCATAACTAAACCCGGTCAAAGTTCACTTGCCACCTGCGTTTCACTTTTCAAAGGATTACAGCTAGGAGGTGAAGATGTGATTCTGACTGGAGTTTCATCTTCAGGGATTTGGCTTTTCCTTCAGTTTGGGGGAGGCAGCTTAACGCCTGCTTCACCCAAAGCCCAGGGGACCGGGGTTGCCTCCCCCCTTTGACTGTGCCCCCATTCTTGCTCCAGGCAGCACTTCAGGCTCTGACCTGTCTCTGTGGAACCTGCTCTGTGGATGAAGGGCGCACCCGAGACCAGGTGAGGAGAGACCCCAGTGGCACCCTGCCTTCACCCGGAAGGAGAGAGGGAGACACGTGAGTGGACTGGGGAGTCCCTGGTCGGGGAGGAGGAGGATGGGGGAGTTGACTAAGATGAGGAAGCAGGGCCTAGAGATGCCTGGCAGGGACGCCCTGCCACTTGTTGTAACACCCCCTACTTGTATTTTATACTCACCCCACCCTATGTTTTTCAAAGTGCTGCCATGGCGTATTTGAGCCTCACAATATTGCAGTGAAGCAGGCTGGGTGAAGAAGGGGCTCTAGATTAAGCCTCAGAAAACCGGGATCATATTACTCCTTTGTCTTGTCTGAAGCTGTGTTTGTGCCCCTGAGCCTTGCTTCCTTGTCTATCACATGGTGATGATTCAGCTGGATTTGCAGCATCTGCCTGCAATGCAGGAGACTCCAGTTCAATTCCTGGGTCGGGAAGATCCCCTGGAGAAGGGATAGCTACCCACTCCAGTATTCTTAGGCTTCCCTGGTAGCTTAGCTGGTAAAAAATCCGCCTGCAGTGCGGGAGACCTTGGTTTGATCGCTGGGTTGGGAAGATGCCCTGGAGAAGAGAAAGGCTACCCACTCCAGTATTCTTGCCTGGAGAATCCCATGGACTGTAAAGAGTCGGACACGACTGAGCAACTTTCTTTTTCATTGACATTTGAGACTGGGTGATTCTTTGCTGTAGGGACTTTCCTGTGCGTTGTAGGATGTTTAGCAGCAATGGTGGCTAGTACTCATTATATGTCCCCCTCCCCTTAGGTGTGACAACCGAAAATGTCTGCAGACATTGTCGAATGCCTTCCAAAGGCAAACCGTCCTCCCTCCCCACTGACAACCCTGGTTTAAGGCATTTATTCTCCCTGTTTATACCCTCTCACCAATCTCTTTCTGAGCCTCATTGAAGGTTCACATGCATTTTCACAGCTTTTTTCAAAAGCTTCCCTGGTTTGGACAGCTTTTTTCCTAGAGTACTTTTGTCAGTTTTCTCTCTGCTTTCACATAAAGAGTCTAAAGGAACACAAGCTTACAAACTGATTTGTAGCAAGTATGGGTCCTTCTTAGCTTGCCTCAGTGAGTGATGGTACTTTGACATGGACTTTGCAGGTTTTCTTAGCTTTTACTTGCTGGAACCACATATTTCTGCTTTCCCCAGGAGGAGTTAAGAAGTCAAGATGGTAATTTCCTTCCATCTGAGGGAACGGGACTGATCCTTTTCAAGCGGCAAACTACTACTGTTCCGCACTGTCTTCTAACCCTCAGCCTCATTTTCCTTAAATATTTGACCACTCTTTCAGGTATTGTGGTTTTGTGACTGGGTTTGTATCACATTTCTTAGAGATATTTTAGATGAAAGGGACTTCCCCGGTGGTTCAGGGATAAAGAATCCGCCTGCAATGGAGGAGATGCAGACGACACAGGTTCCAATCCCTGGGTTGGGAAGATCCCCTGGAGAAGGAAATGGCAACCCACTCCAGTATTCTTGCGTGGGAAATCCCATGGACAGAGGAGCCTGGTGGGCTACAGTCCATGGGGGTCACAAAAGAGTTGGACACAACTTTGCAACTAAACAACAACAAACGACAACAGTGCATCACTTTAGAGAGTAAACAGTCATAATACAGTAAAAATAACCTCCTGAACCATTTGGTTCATCATCTCCATTTCAGATGAGTGTTGGTTTTTCCTCCTGCTCTGTAAAATTGTATTGGCATTAGTTTATGGGGGGAGAGGAGCAATACCTTATTGCTCTTGTGCAAGTTCTTATATGTGATGTGAAGTTTTTCTTTCCATAAGATTCTTAACACAGCTGATAGACTAAGTCTTAGATACCTTTCACCCTGAGTGTTTCATTTTCCAAAACCAAATCCAGCATTTTAATCTTGGTAGTTTTAAAATATTTTAACTGTGTGGAAGTATTTTTATGTTGTTGGTTACAATGGACATGTTGAGTTTGCCCATCTCTACCAATTAGGCTTTTTCTTTTATTCATTTCTGTGTCTTCAAGATGATACAGAAAGATGATACTGAAAGGTTATTCAAGGTCATTTCCTTGGTCATCTTCTTCTGTATCACCGTTTCCACTATTATTTTCTTTACTTTCCAAGGCATCCCCTTGCCCTGGTGTTCTCCTGGTGATGGCTTCCTGGTTCTGAGGCCTTCTTGCTCTCCTTTGCATCCAGGAGACTGTAGAGATGAGGGACTTTTCAGGACTGACTGAAAGGGGAGGGGTGAGAAAAAGTAGTTGAATACTGCTCTCTAATTCTGCATGCTCAGAATAGATGGACCGAAGGAGACCTTTTGTAATCAAAGCATCATTGTCCCTTTGGCCCCAAAGATCTTTTCATTTCAGTCAGAAATCTACCTTCAGTGCCCCAAATAGCATGAAATACAACAGTGTAAGTAAGAGGTTGGAAATGATCGATAAAAGCAGAGAAGGGGAGCCAAGCCCATTTCATCATTTGATTATGGAAGGTGTTGATGTTGCTTCCCTGTTACGTCTCCATAACCACTGGAAACCACAGAAGCGCTTGTGTATTGCAGCCACATTTAGGTACCGTTGTATTTTCTCTTGTGTTTGCCCCAGGGAGGATGGTGGAGCTTCCTGGATACAGCCTGTCTGGTGTGTTTGCCTCCTTCTTCTTTATATTTCTCAGCATGAAGCAATCAGGTAGGATGCTCTTCTTCCCTTTATCACGTATTCCATTGCTCAGAGGTCCAGTCTGGGTGCTGACTCCCAAATTCAAAGGAGCTAGCGTAATATTAAGAGTGAGGATCCAGGGGTCAAAGCCCTTGTGTTCCACAAAGACCTCCTTCTCTTCCAGCTGTGTTATGTTCGGAAAGTTACTTGAATACCTTCTGCCTTAGTTTTCTCATCCTTAAGAATGACAACCTAACTGTATCTCAAAGGCTCACATGGGCTTTAAGAGTAAATGAGGCTGTACATGAAAAACACTTGAATCAGCACCTGGAACATGGTGAGGCGCTCATTCTCCTGCTTCTATTCAGGATAGCTCTTTCAGGGCAAGAAAAGGGGTTGCTTCTTACCATCAATTAAACAGTGTAAAAATACATGGAAATAAACTAGAAGAAGATTTCAAGAAATGGGCTTGGAAAGCTCAGTAGCTAAATTTTCTTGGTTGAAATATTATATCTTGAAAAGGGATTGTGAAAATTCAAGGCCAGTGGGTAATGTCAGAACCCCCAGTAAAATGCAGGATGACAAGGTGGGAAAAAAGCATGGGCACAGGACATCGGAAATCACAGGGTCCAGACAGAGGCTGCCAGGAGCTACGTGATGTGGTGAGGCTGCCCTCCTCTCTAGTGATGCACTTTCCCAAGCTGTAAAATTCACCCAGACGGCACAACCTCAGTTCTAGTGTTATGTTCAGATTTCATCCACACAGGATACCAGCAGATATCTGCCTATGTTCCATAGTGAGCACCATTAACTTGATACTGAACAACAACTCAACAAGATGAAGTTCCTTCTTAGGAGGTTTGGATCTGCACAGAGAAAGTGCAACTGGCCCTGGAATATTTTAGGATGAGAAAAAAAACATAATATACATGACATGAAATTAGGAAGCATAGGGACATACAGACCTATGAAACATCTGTTCAATTTGTAGATAACAGAGAAGTCAAACATGACTTAAAATTTTATTGGAAGGCTCGAACTCTTCATACTAATCACCGCCCTTAATCTGCCAAAAATATCCTTGCAAAAGCTGCATTTTACATAGCCCTAGTAATTGGAATCTTGCCTGTTTCAGAGAAAAACAAACAAACAAAAATCCAGTTCATTACTTAGGACAAGACAAGAACAATTCTGAAAAGCTGAAAAGTCTATTGAATAAATCTATTACCTAAAATTTAGGAAAAGTGATTACAATGTCAGTCACTAAAGTGAAATTGTTATCATTCAGTTGCTAAGTCGTGTCTGACTCTTTCCATCCCCGTGAACTGCAGCATGCCAGGCTTCCCTGTCCTCCACTATCTCCCTGAGTTTGCTCAAACTCATGTGCATTGAGTCAGCAATACCAACCAACTGTCTCATCCTCTGTGAAATTACTAACTATAAAATAAATCACAGTAAAATATAAAATAAGCCACTAACTAATAGAGTTTTCAATTAGAAAATCAGTTTAAACTTTAACTTATTTGAGAATAAAAGCAGTGCAGAGATGGTAGTGGTTAATCTTAAAGATGAAGAAATTAAGATTGCAAATCAATTTCTTGAGAATAATGGATTTCTCTCCAAATCACACAGCTGGTAAGTGATAGATTCAGCACTCATACTCAGGTTTTTGAACTACATGCTATTTTCAGTACACAAGATTATCTCTGTAGCCACCAAACATACATATAGTGCTGAGTTTCTTTAAAACATTGCAAATAGAACCTTCCCTCTTCCAGGGGCCTCCAATTGATCGAGCAGACATCCCAAAGAAATCGTATTGCTCCTCCAGGTGGCATTTCCCAATTCCTCTGTGTCACTCTTTTGTAGATGACTTTAGAGTGACGGGTTCTGCCCATCCTATCCTGGCCATGGTGGGAGAAGATGCCCAGCTCACCTGTCAGCTCCTTCCCAGGAGGACCGCAATGGACATGGAGGTGAGGTGGTACCGCTCGGAGCCCAGCACTCCTGTGTTTTTGTATCCGGGTGGAGATGAGATAACGGAGATACAGATGGAGGAGTACAGAGGCCGGGTAGAGTGGATAGAAGACGGCATCACTGAGGGAAGCGTGGCTCTGAAGATTCACAGCCTCCGGCCATCTGATCACGGGCAGTACTGGTGCCGTTTCAAAGACAACAACTACCTTGCAGAAACAAGCCTGCTGCTCCAAGTAGCCAGTGAGTATCTGGGGAAAGACATAGGCTCTCAGAAGGGGAAGTATATTAACCTGCATTAAGTTCATTTCCAGGTGAACAATTCTCTTTCAATCGTGGAGGCAACTGCTGATGTCCAGTCTGATTTATTTGGAGGCAAGTGGTTCTGCAGGCTTTAAAGTGAGCTCACTTATAAACAATTTCCCCAAGTTTAACTTACACAGTTTTGGCTATTCTTGAGGGTTATTTAAAATTGATGACACGTAGTCATTAGCAATTTTGCTGAGGCAAGAATTCATGCCATACGGGTTAGTGTGCAAAGGCAAGTCAGCTGCTGTGTGAGTGAGTCTAGTTGACAAGCCCCGCATCTCTGCTTTCTGCTACTGCTAAGTCACTTCAGTCGTGTCCGACTCTGCGCGACCCCATCCCCACGATTCTCCAGGCAAGAACACTGGAGTGGGTTGCCATTTCCTTCTCCAATGCATAAAAGTGAAACGTGAAAGTGAAGTCACTCAGCCATATCCAACTCTTCTCGCCCATGGACTGCAGCCTACCAGGCTCCTCCGTCCATGGGATTTTCCAGGCAAGAGTACTGGAGTGGGGTGCCATTGCCTTCTCCTCTCTGTTCTCTACTCAGCCTCAAATACACAGTCACTGAGATGTGAACTCACTATTTGAGTAATGCCGCCTTCAGTTAAAAAGCTAATGATGAGACTGCAGAGGTCAAGAGCGTTGTGCTTTTATGGAGATTATGGATACTAGTGTTTAGTGAATTTGGGGCTCACAGATGATTTGGGGACATACCCATTGTGAGTGGCAAGGACCTGCATGATGCTTTTGTGTTAGCAAAGCAGGAAGGGGTTGGAAGAAAGGTTGGAAGAAAGGATAGCTCTGTGGAAAAACAAATATCTGAAAGTAATCGATTGTATCGTCCCTGGCAGGAGTAACTACTTCACGTGCTAAAGAGAAAATTGCTCTTGTCATTTAGTCACTAAGTCATGTCTGACTCTTTGTGACCCCATGGACTGTAGCCTGCCAGGTTCCTCTGTCCATGGGATTTCCCAGACAAGAATACTGGAGTGCGTTGCCATTTCCTTCTCCAGGGGATCTTCCCAACCTACGGACTGAACCCACATCTCCTGTATTGGCAGGCAGGTTTACCTTTACCACTGAGCTGCCAGGGAAGCCCAGAAGAAAAAATTAGGCAAATCCATTTACCGTATCAGGAAAATTGTTCTAAGAAGAATTTAACTTCCCTAGCTGATGCTGCTCTCTTCTTTGCTCCCCTAGGAGGTTGATCTCCAACACCTTCTTTTTCTCAACACCTATGTGTGATTATTACTGTTATTAAGCTCAAGTTGATTCAAGATGGATGAAAAGAATCCTCAAACTTCTGAGATATGGAGTAGGGAGGGCCCGTACTAACGCATTTCACTTTCAGGGACATCTGAAAAGAAGCCATGCATTTTCTAAGGCTCTGGGTGAAGAAAATCGGTCTCTGTTCTCAACAAGTGGTAGGGACAAAATTGTCATCTATGGAAAATAGAATCCCCTTTGTTTGGGTTTGAGAGTTGTGTTGAATAGAGAAAGAATTTCATGATTATATAAAACTAGGATTCTCAAAAACATTTTCCATGGAATGGAGTACTTAGATACAGAAAGTCCTCATGAGACTTCCCATTTTGCATACCCCAGGTTATCTGTTTTCTCCCCCAGGTCACAACCACCAACAAAAGGAATGGGAAGAATATTCTCTCTGGAGAAGAGATCTCACTTTACAGTAAATATTCTGTTTAAATTGGAGTCAAGATATCATCCAACATGTCCAAGTGCCTGACACAATAATATTAAGATGAAAAAGGCAAAGTCTGTGGCACAAGGGGGTTCATGAGTAAATTGTAACACATCTTAGTTTGCAGTGCTAGAGACAGAAGCAAAATGTCATTTTGTAACTCTTATTTTCCTGACTGAGTCTGAATGAAAATACTGCTCATCTGCTAGAATTTAAAAATCCATACTAGGGTATAAAGGGTATGTAAGCTCCAGTTTGAATGGGAGGAGGACTTTGGCCCACCTTTTGCTTCCCAGAGCCTCGAACTCCTGCTTTCTCCCTATGAGCAAGGTCACTGGACTCCCAGCTCTGTGATTTGTGCCTCCATGGGCTCCGGGACCCAGGGCTGTGTCTTTCTACCACAGGTCTGGGGTCTGACCCTTACATCCACATGGGCGGATCTGTGGAAAGTGGACTCCAGCTTGTATGCACTGCAAAGGGCTGGTTCCCGGAGCCTCAGGTTTCCTGGCAAGACATCAAGGGAGAAAAATTGCTGACTTTCTCTAATCATAACTTCCAAGATGAAGATGGCTTGTTCTATGTAGAAAGCACTCTTGTGGTCAGGGATGCCTCTACAGAGACTGTGTCCTGCTTCATCCACAACCCCTCACTCGCCGAGGAGAAGGGCTCAGATGTCTCCATCCCAGGTCAGTGCTCTACCTCTAGGACCAAGATGCTTCCATTAGTGGGAAAGGTTGAAGGGACTGTTCTGTAGCACCTAATATTTTTTAATCAAGAAGAATATCTAATATTTAGTAATATGCATTGTGTATGTGTGTTAGTTGCTCAGTCATGTCTGACTCTTTGCAACCCCATGGACTGTAGCCTGCCAAGCTCCTCTGTCCATGGAATTCTCCAGACCAGAATACTGGAATGGGTTGCCACTTTCCTTCTCCAGGAGATCTTCCTGACCTCGAGGCTCCTGCATTGCAGGTGGATTCTTTACCACCTGAGCCACAAGGGAAGCACCAATATGCATTAAAAACTATAAAACATTTATGGCTGGAGATATACATAGCCTATATAGCTATATTGTTAATGGCATTCCATTTATTTTTGGATTCTGCCTTTTCTTCTTTATTAATTTTCTTTTCTCACAAGTATGTGTTACATTGTGAAGGATATACAGCTGTTCATTCAATTGAAATGTTTTCTTGTGCTGTATTTTTGCCAGTTACATCTAGGAACTTATCACCTGAAGATAATCAGAGATGGAGACAGCTATTTAGTAATGCATCTTTATTATAGCCTCATTTATAAAGAGCAGCAAAAATAGAAGCCAGAAACGCAATACAACAGTGGAGTGTTAAGTGTCTTATGTTACTATACGTTATACCATTGATGAAAAACAGTATTTCAAATAATTTTAATGGTTGAAAATAACCCCGATGGACCATTTCAATGATAAAGATTATATCTCTCTATAAATAGACATTTCCAATCATTTACAGATTATTGGCTTTAAATAACTTAAAATTGCACTAAGACTTTTGGGACACCCTCTACATTTAGATATTTAAAGATGTAAGTACTTAGCTATTTATATAAATGGTTATAGGGAAAAAGTTAAATGTTATATGTTGCTGTTAAAAGGAGTCAAATTTATATATACATATGTATATATAATTGCAAAGCATATATTAATATACCTCTCAGTTTGTAATTCGGAGAAGGCAATGGCACCCCACTCCAGTACTCTTGCCTGGAAAATCCCATGGATGGAGGAGCCTGGTAGGCTGCAGTCCCTGGGGTCGTGAAGAGTTGGACACAACTGAGTGACTTCACTTTCACTTTTCACTTTCATGCATTGGAGAAGGAAATGGCAACCCACTCCAGTATTCTTGCCTGGAGAATTCCAGGGACAGCGGAGCCTGGTGGGCTGCCGTCTATGGGGTCGCACAGAGTCGGACACGACTGAGGCAACTTAGCAGCAGCAGCAGTTTATAATTATGGGTGATAATCATCTTTGTCCACATATCATAAAGGTATAAAAATATGCTTTTCATATATGTGGAGAGGGAGTGTCTAGGGGAAGGCACAGGACAGCCATTGTGAGTTTCTAGTGTGAGTAAGCAGCGCCATCGTGGTAACTGGCCTCACCCACCAGCTGCACCCTCTCACCCTTCTATGGTTTCTGCACCTGCTCTTCATCCCAAAGGGCCTGTATTTATAAAAAGAATATTATTGTTTCAATAAAATAGTTAAATATGTTAAAGATAAGCAGAAATAAGCAGAATTATGGGGTGGTAGAATTGAGAACAGTCTTGTTGTGCAGAGAAAGGGAAAAATAGCTGGACCACCAGGTGATGGATGGAGAAAAGTCATTATTTTTCTACCTTTTATTTCTTTCTTATGAATCACCTGTTTCGAGAAAATGTAGACCTTACGTTTTGAGGGAAGGGAAGGAAATATTTTCTCTCCTTTCTCTTAGAACAAATTCCTTGATATGTTATTCTCATTCTTTTTCCAGAAAAACTCCAAACAGAGATGGGTAAGCGGAGATGGCTGGTGTGCATGAGTGTACACGAGCCTCTGCCCTCCCTCCACCCCTGAGGAAGGCGATGCTCCCTGGACAAAGCTCACACAGCAAAGGCGACACATCGTGACCCAGATGAGAAACTGGGGCATGATCTTCCCAGTCTCATCTTAATACTGGAGGGACCAGCCAAGCGCAGTCTCACGCAGGCACCACTACACTGCATAATCTGCCACTTTCCGTGTCCGTGGGGACCCCCGTGAGCCCCAGACGGATGCCTAAAATGGGTGTAGATGGAAGCTTTGTCCCACCAGGCAGGCGGAGAGAGAGTGTGTAGGGAACGGGACGGGACAGCTGCTGTGAGTTTCTGGTGTGAGTAAGCAGTGCTGTTGCGATAACTGGAGGTCCTCACCCACTCGCCGCCTGCACCCTCTTGCCTTGCTATGGTTTCTGCACCTGTTCTTCACCCCAGCTGGACCTGACCTCATCACTGTTGGGAGGAAGTTGTGACTTCCCTAGATGCAGCCTGGGACCCTGTGCTCAGGGTGGTCATTTTCCTCTTTTTCTTTACTTACTAGTCGGATTGCAGGTATTATTTTATGGTACCTAAGATAAGTGGTTTAAACAATAACCAACTGATTTTTGAGCCTCTTTCAGTTTCTCTTCTGTTGCCTTTTATCTTCCCTGCTTTCCTCCTTCCTGTGACCTCTTCTCTGAGCCCATAAAAACCAGTCTGCTACCTACCTGCTCATTTTCTCCTTCCGTCCATACCCCGCTCTCCTTTAAGTCACCTGCTACAGGATTATGTGTGAAGGTGTGTGTGGGTGCCTGTGTGCATGTTAGGTGAGTTTAAGCACATTTTTCAGCCCATACAGGAGCTTTCAAGGAAAATTAAGATGGAGAGCACACCCCAATTTCTGCCAGAGTCTAGTGTGGTACTTTGGACGCCTTTGGGCCATAAAGATAAAGAGAAGGGCCTTGGGACAGTCAAAGGTAACTCCGTAAACTGCGCAGATAAGATAACTCTGTAGACTGTGCCCCGATAAGCCTTACCTTCCAAGTCAAATCCCTTCCCTCCTCGGGCGGACAGAAAACTTGGCTGGCAGAACTTGTCAGTTACAGCTCAGCAAATCAAGCCAGTGTTGGGCAGGCTGACCCACATCTCTGTCCCGAAGGAAGGTCCTCTCATTTCTCTGGGTTATTTGAATCAAAATGACATGCTTCTTGGAGATCCAGCACACAAAGTACAGTCTGATGTCCTATTGTTTCTAAGTGGTGCATGCCTTCTGGGACCAAAGGTAAATAAGATGAAAAGACCAGAACTTCCCTTGGCTCTGCCCTCAGGAGCCTTGAGGACAGGCTGGTAATAGAGAGGAGATCAGGGAGTTCAAAGCTGCCACTGTGTTGTTAGAGCTTGTAACTTAGAGCTCAGAGGCTGCTGGCAAACCAAGATGTCTATAGAAGTGCTGAAAATGAAATCCTAGTTCCTACTCTGGCAAATGTTATTGGTTATAAAAATAATAACTAATTTTTTTTGAAATGATAATCACATGCCCAGTATGATGCTAAATGATTTTTGGAAATTATTTTTCTTTTCTTCCAATAATTTAAAAGGTAAATAGATTTATCATCATTTTACAGTTGGCAAATAATCAATTTTAGCTCTTAATTACCAGTCTCTGGTAGGGCAATCTAGTTTGAGACTATTTGAGACTAGTTTGAGATATGTACCACAGCGCATGGATAGGAGAAAAAGAAGAAAACCTCATATAGATAACAGAGATGAGGAAATGGTCTGCTTTATTACTCTAAGAAGCATGGATGGAGAAATAGCAGCAAACTAACTCCTAGGTCTTTTTTTCATGATTCCTACTTTTGTGTTTAGATTTTAACAAGTACATATAAAGTGGAAATAATATGTTTTAGGTAAAATTGCAAAACAAAGCAAACAACATGCTGGAAATAACTGGGAGACAAATTGTATCAAGAATAGAACAGAATAATCTGAAAATTAGAATTATGTTTCTAGAGAAGTACCTAGAAGATTACGCATGAAATACATAATGAGGACATTTTGCCTTTGATCATTGATTCTTCACCCAAACAAGTTACAAAGTTATGCCTGGATTTCTATCATAAATTACCATTTTGTTGTTTAGTTGCTAAGTAGTGTCCAACTCTTAGCAGTCCCATGGACCGTGGCCCACCAGGCTCCTCTGTCCATGGGATTTTCCAGACAAGAATACTGGGCAAAATTCTAGGCAAGAATAACATTATAAGATCATTATAACAGTTTTCAAGGTCACCCGAGAGCACTGACTAGTGTGTGTTTAGAGCCTCACATATGTGGGACCTTGGGGCACCGAAATGTGATGACTGCTTCTGACTTATGAGTAAGTAAAGTCGCTCAGTCATGTCTGACTCTTTGCGGCCCCATGGACTGTAGCCTACCAGGGTCACCTTTCCATGGGATTTTCCATGCAAGAGTACTGGAGTGGGTTGCCATTTCCTTCTCCAGGGGATCTTCCCGACCCAGGGAACGAACCTGGGTCTCCAGCATTGCAGACAGACGCTTTACCATCTGAGCTACCAAGCTAGGGGGGTTTCTTCATATTTCATTACTAAAAAGTCACCCCATTTTCATTTCGTTGCCATTATCAAGGTCTATAATGGGATTGGCTCCAATAACCTCAGGTCTTGAATCTCTTGCCTCACTCACACTGCATTGCTATCATTGTAATCCTTTTTATATGGATTATTTTGTTTGAAAGTGAAAGTTGCTCGTCATGTCTGACTCTTTGCAACCTCATGAACTATACAGTCCATGGAATTCTCTAGGTCAGAATACTGGAGTGGGTAGTCATTCCCTTCTCCAGTGGACCTTCCCAACCCAGGGACCAAACCCAGGTCTCGCAAATTGCAGGTGAATTCTTTACCAGCTGAGCCACAAGGGATGTCCAAGAATACTGGAGTGGGTAGCCTATTCCTTCTCCAGGGGATCTTCCTAATCCAGGAATTGAACCAGGGTCTCTTGCATTGCAGGAGGATTCTTTACCAACTGAGCTATCAGGGAAGGTTTAACTCCAGGCAAACCTTTTTATTTTGATAATGACATATTTATCTTGCAGTATAAGAAGCTGAGACATACACAGATTAAGAAGTAGTTTAAGGTCATGCAAATTTGGAATGATAAAATGTTAATTTGATTTTAATTGCAAAATTATTTTCTTATGGGTCTATAAACTGAATAAGATTATAGGAAAGGGATGCAGGTGTGGGTCTAATTAGTGATAATCTTCAGATGGAACCATGGGATGGTTCTGCCTTGCACAGGGGCAACCTCTATCCTGATTCCACCAAATCTCCACATCTGTAAAGGATAACTCTGAACCTCAGGCGCCCTTGGATGCCCCTGGGTCCTGAACACTACTCTAGATGTTCTTGCAGATGACACTCTTTGCTCCAGTTTGAATCTTCCATTGTGTTTTTTCTGCTGTATTTAACAGCTTCCTTAAAAGTGATTGGACCTTCCCAGCCCATCCTTGTTAGAGTGGGAGAAGACATACAGTTAACCTGCTCCTTGGCTCCAAATACTGATGCACAGAAGATGGAGGTGCGGTGGGTCCGATCCCACCGTTATCCTGCTGTTTACGTCTATATGGATGGGGCCCGTGTGGCTGGAGAGCAGATGGAAGAGTATCGGGGGAGAACTGCATTGCTGAGTGATGCTATGAGTGAGGGGAGGCTGACCCTGCAGATAAATGATGCCAGGATTTCAGATGATGGGAAGTACTGGTGCCTTTTTGAAAAAGATGGAGTCTACCAGGAGGCGGATTTGGATCTGAAGATTGTAGGTAAGGATTCTAGACAGATGTTCTGAATTCAATGTCTATTCCTACTGCATGTAACTTGCTGGGTCCTGGAAAATTTCTCTGACATCTGAAATTTTCTTAATGTCCATTCACTCATCAAATGTATAGTAAATTCTCCCTTGTGCAGGAGCTATCATAGATACATAATGTCCACAAACTCAAATGACCAGACCTAATTCTTTGTGTGTAGAATTTGTATCCTTCCCAGGATCTCCATAAAGTGGTCATATCTCTAGTGAAATGTGAGATTCTTACTCCATAATGACACGGGACTCATTATTTCAGTGTGTTACTAAAATATCGGGAAAGATGTAGTTATTTGGAAACATGGTAATTTGAAGGTTAAACTGTTGGGTTGGCCAAAAAGTTCATTCGAGGTTTTTCCATCATGTCTAAACAGAAAAACCCAGATGAACTTTTTGGCCAACCCAACAGATCCACCACATAAGAAAAAAAAAAATGTTGACAGTATTGGCAGGGATGGAGTAGGGACAAGATCACTCCCTGCATCATGATTTCCCTCTGTCTATATTTGTGGGTGAAAACTGATTTTTCTAAGCTTGGCAATTGCCATTGAGGACATTGCCTAACTCATAGATAATCTGTTTCTTCCATGAGTGGTGTATCCAAATTAATAAATACGTTTAGAAAACATCCATGGGAGCACATGTTAACAAGTTTAATGAACTTCATCATTTTCTGCCATTGGAAATATGTATTTATAAGATTTTGTTCTTTGAGAATATTCTCATCCCTTTTTCCGGCCATGTTGATTCATGACCTCATCAGAGTTAATTTTTGGGGTATAGAAGAATAAAAATTGGATTTGAAACTTATTACATCCCTTAATCTGTTCCAGAATGATTTTAGGAGTACAAAACATAAAAATATGCAAACAAAAGGAAACAAAGGCTCCAGCTAGTCTCATTCCTAAGCGGTGTATAAACTTCGCTTACCCCCGTAAGCTTCGCCTTCTGCTCCAAGTCTCTGAACCCATCTCTCCCCTTGCAGTGAAATCACTGACTATATAACCATTTGCAGAGACTCTCAGTTGCCTTCCTTGGTCTTTATTCCCAGGTCTGGGTTCTTCACCTCAGATCTCCATGGAGGGACTGAAGGATGGAGAAGTAACGCTAAAGTGCACTTCAGAAGGCTGGTTCCCACAGCCCCATGTGCAATGGAGGGACACGGAAGGAAACACAATACCATCCTTTTCCCAGGACCTGACTCAAGGCAGCCAGGGGCTATTCCAAGTGGAGGCAATTCTACTGGTCACAAACAGCTCTGTTGTGAATGTGACCTGCTCCATCAGCAGCCCCCTTCTAGGCGAGGAGAAAAACACAACTTTTTCTACTTCAGGTTAGTGATTCCATGTGCTCCTCTCAGCTTTGTGAATTAAATATGAAGACCAACCCAGACTTACTCATTTTACTGCTTTTCTATTTTTTTTTCTTTTCTGATGAAGTCTGTTGCTATCTCTTGCAAAGCTGGTCTTCAAGACACCTAGGATTCTACTCTTTTGAGCTTCTCCCTGAAATCCCCCACTAAAGCCTTAAGGTTATATGGTTACATCGTCAGCTACTAAATTCCAAGAATTGACTCTATCATCACTGTATCTAGACTCTTTTCTTCCAATGCAAAAACATTGACATCACTTCCCCCTGTCCCTCATGACAGGTTTTCTTCCAGATTAGAAATTAATTTTCCATAGCACCATTTTCATGGCTGCAGATTCGGTAAATTTATCTTTTTGCCATTCTTGTTATTCCAGTGATTGTGGTGATGATAGAGTTGGAAAAGAGGAGGGGGAGAAATGTGTGTTTTTCTGAGAGGAGCTAACGGGAAAGCTAGCATGAACCTCTAGTCTCTCCTCGGCTTCTGCAGAGCAGGAAGCAGGAAACCAACTTTCTTCTTGATAGGACCAATTCTCATCCACCTCTGCAGCCTAGGAGATGCTCAGATGAAAAGAATGATCCTGAAATTCTCCCAGTTTCATGATTTAATGTGATTCTGGGGCTTCCATTTCAGAGTCCGGGATGATTTATTCATGGAAGAGACTGCTGATTTGGGGATTGCTTCTTCTTCTTCTTCTTGGAGTTATAGGCTTGATCTGGAGGAAAAGCTGTGGAAAAGGTGAGTTAGGAGAACAGAAACAGCGTGGAGCAGGCTTTGTGGTGGGAGCATTTTCAGCAGACACTGAAGCACAGAGGCATCCAGTGGATATTTAGTAATTAAGGAAACATGAGAGTCCATGGCTTACATGCATGTAATTGAGGATCAGTGTTGAATGAGATCAATTTACAGTAATAATAGAAGCAAAAGGAGTGAAAGATAATAATTTAATCTCCCAGTGCACATTCCCAGGTGATCTAGTGAAGGGAGAGGAAGATAAAAAAGTGTCATTGATATCCTTGCTCTGAAGCTGAGACATAACTGAATTCTGTCAGCATGAACTGAGATCATTGAAATATGATGATTGACTTATTGGTTTTCCTTGCTCTGAAGGAAGGGTTTCTCATATACTGGTGATTTTGTGAGCCCTAGAAAGTTCTTCCACTTTAAATTTCTTAAGTCATCATGCCTTTTTCCCCTGTTTGGATGTTAATATTATGAAATTAATATTTTAAAATATTCTTATGTTGGTTATTATCAGACTGGATTTTCCTTCTTTGCAGTGAAGGACACACTGGGTTCAAAAACAGCTCAACGAATCCTTTCTGAGGGAAACAAGCTTGTGGCCCACAGACAGTCACGCAGCCAAAAGTCCCGCAAAAATTTGACGACCTCCTTCGCAAGCTAGGACGGGAGGGGCTCGTCTTAGGAGGGTGGTACTGAGAGGTGGAAGTTAGGGATAGGACAGAATAGGCCTTGACTGTTGCCAAGGACAGCGTCCGGAAGAAGTCATCTTTATATTATCTGAGAATGAGTTGGGGCAATGGGTTGCTATGGATATGAGGACTGGGCCATTTCCTCTCCTGTAAGCCTCCACTGCCTGAAGATGTCTCTAGGGCAAGTTAGAATTTCCCTTGACTACACCTCTGGAGGCCTCTCCTTTTATAACTTGAACAAGTGCCCTATTTATGGTGCATGAGTGCTCAGTTGTAAATTTTAGTACTGTGCCACCTGGGAAGCCTTATCTATACTTTCCCCCAATTTTCTTATCTGAAATTCTGCACCCCCTGCTTTCTTTGGTCTCCTAGTGTGGATCCTTCTGACATCTTTCCTGCACCCAAAGGAGTCTCAGCAACACCTCCAATTACCCTGGATTCTGGAAACCAGGGTTATATTCTAAGTCCCAGTTCTTTTCTCTTTTCACCAACTACTAGAAGGGGACTCACACACTCACTCACTTACCTAATCAAGAGGATTCAACCTTACTCTGGTGTCATGTCTGACCTGGAGACTTATCCTTTCTGTGAGCTGTCATAGCCCAAGCTCTCTAATATCCTGCCTGCTGATCACAATCTGATATCTGATAACAAAAGACCTTTAGAAAATCCAATGGAAAATGCAACTTAGCCTAGGGGAGGAAGTGCAGGGAACAATCAAATATTTGATTTGTGTCCCTAGAAAAGTAACAATTATCCCAATGGGACTGAGAAAACAAAAAGATACAGTTAAAATAAGGAAGAGAAAATACAGATAAATGTAAGGAGAAAAATCTGATCACTAAGATATAACCTTAAAAATCCCATAGAGTGTGTAATTTCTGCATCACACTTTTTCAGGAAGTTAACTGAGAGTGTGGAATGAGGAAATTTTTCAGAAATACTAGACCAAGAGGAAAATGTGTTACATGTCATGTATATGAAAATGTCAATTTTAGTTTTAGAGTGCAAAAGCACACAATTTAAAATGAGTACTTATAAAAGAAACAGAAGCAATATGTACAACACAAGCAATAAAATTCAATGGAAATAAAAAATACTTTAAATCACAGTGAATTAAAGAAGAGAAGCCACACATAGGAGAAGAAGAATGTGAAAAAGTAAAGATTTGGAAAAAGCCTTAAAATCTTCTGAAGTGAGAATGAAGGACACCTGCAAACGACAGACTGCCGCTTTCTAAGAAGGCAGACAGCACGGTTTTCACTGTCCTTTGAAGACTATTCATCTGTGGCATTCTGGAATTTTCTCTTTTGGATCATGTTATTTTTTCTTCTATATTTAAACTCATTTATGTTTGAAGTTATGTACTGAAATATTATAGTATGTAATATTATTCTTTTACAAATATTTTCACATTTATTTAGTTTTTAAATTTTTCCAACTGTCATAAAATACACATAAAATTCATCATTTTAATCATTTTAGAGTGTCTAATTCTTGTTGTTGTTTAAACTAAAAGAGAACCAAAAACCATAAACAGTTTCAGGGCTTTATTCAGACTCTGATTTTACAGTCTCTTGAAGAGAGAAATAGCAATGGCAGAATGCAAAACGGGAAAGATGCTATTACTAACATAAGAAAGATATGTAATTGCTGAAATGATGTCTCAAATCTGAATTCAATTAAAATTAGAAAGAATGTAATCAAATTGTATTTAATTTTCCTATCCATTAAAGTGTTGTTTAAGGAAAAGAATTAAGTGTCCAAGACATCGGTATTTTTTCCATTCACAATATGTGCAACCATCATTAGTGTTCAGTTCCAGAATATTTTGATCCAAAAGGAAACTCCATCACCATTAAGCAGTCATACCCAATTTCCCCTCCCTCCAGCCTCTGTCTACCTTGTTTCTATAAATTTGCCTACACTGGGTATTTCACATAAACGGAATCATAAAATACTGTGCCTAGACTTTTTGTGTGTCTGTATTTTTCTTTTTTACTTAGTGTAATGTTTTCAAAGTTAATCCATGTTGTCAAATATTCCAGTACTTCATTCCTCCTTTTTTTTCACTAAAATATTTTATTTTTTAAGAGTTATTTTCCTCAGGTTTACAGCAAAATTGAGTGGAAAATCCAGAGTATTCCCTTATCCCTCCCCTCTCACCCTTTAGTATCCTCTATTATTAACAATTTGCATTGGTGTGGTGCATATATTACAACATATGAGCCGAAATTGATACAATATTTTCAGTTAAAGCCTAGGATTTGTTTATGCGTGATATATACATACTTACATACATGAACACACACACACACACACACACACACAGGCTTTCCCGGTAGCTCAGAGGTAAAAGAATCTGCCTGCAAAGTAGGAGCAGCAGAGGATGAGGGTTCAATCTCTGGGAGGGGAAGATCCCCTGGAGGAGGGCATGGCAACCCACTCCAGTATTCTTGCTGGAGAATCCCATGGACACAGGAGCCTGGCGGGCTATAGTCCATAGGGTCGCAGAATCAGACATGACTGAAGTGACTTAGCGCGCGCACACACACACACACATATTGTGTGTGTATGTGTGTATATATATATATATATATATATATATATATATATATATATGACAACAGTAAACTATCCCAACTGAGCCCATTGTCCTTCCTGTTCCATGCCACACTTTCAGTATTATTGTACTCATTCTGTTGCTACCGCCACATATCTTCATCCACCACGTCCATTTGATTGTGCCTATTAATATATTCCCCACCTTTCCTTTGCCTCTGTCTTGCTTGTTATTTAAGCCCTTCTTTTTTTGTAAGTAAAGTTAATATTCTGGGCCCTGAATTTATTCTTCTTAGATTCAAATACTGACTGCCACTTAGCGGCTGTGTGTTAGGGAGGTTTTGCTATGGAGGTGTATCTTCCAAGAGAGACTGTTCAAGGGACTTGCCACTTAAAGATCTGCTCTAAGGGCAGAAAAATTTAAGGGGTCTAAGTTGATCTCTTCTACTGTCAGAAAGAGAAGGTTCATTTGATAGGAGAAGCTCGTATTTTATATTCTTAGGGAAGTAAACTTTGTAATAAATGGCTGGAGAAGGCTTAGACTTATTAAAGGCAAAGGGAAAATCCTCACAAGTAGGAAGAACTGGGTCAGAAAGAAAAAAAAAAAAGCCAGTATTAACAATAACTTTTTCTTCATGAAGGGTGAGGCTGTTTCTTCATTCCTTTGACAATTTTTTTTCTCTGAAAATACAAATTGCAACATTGGTTTTTTTTTATTCACATACAATTCTGAACTTGCTGATCAGTAAGAACTTGTTTAAAAGAGGGGAGAGGGGCTCCTCCTTCCCAGAAGGCTTGGTCTCCTGTTGAAATAGTTTTATAGCTATTTATTAGTCTTCTCCACACCTTGGCAAAGTCCAGCTTTAGAAGCTGATGGACACTAAAGCCTGAAAAAAGGACAAGCTGAGGCATTAACCTATAAATACTTGAGATTCCTTTGTACATCTCCAACAGTAGTGTTCAGCTGGTACCCTTCCCTTTAAACATCACTCCCAACTCCAGGCTTCCCAGGTGGCTCACTGGTGAAGAATCTGCCAGCCAATGCAGAAGATGCAGGAGATGTTCAGTTTGATCCCTGGGTCAGAAAGGTCCCCTGGAGAAGGGAATGGCAATTCCAGTATTCTTGCCTGGGAAATTCCATGGCAGAGGAGTCTGGTGGCCTGCAGTCCCTGTGGTTGCAAAAGAGCTGGACGCAACTTAACAACTAAAGAGCAATAACAACCCTCCTCATGTTTGATAAAAATAGTGACAACAGAGACTTCCACTTTAAATGTAGCTTTAAACATCTTTACTTCAAAACACAATAAATACCAGAACTGAAGAAAGGCCCATGTGTTTACTTGGAGTTTCCTTGTGACAAATCATTGCTGTCCACATTGAGTACTTCTCCAAAGATAACACTAGAGGAAATTCCCCCAGACATTTTTAGCTGCCCATTTCTCTTTCTCCCTCTATCTCTCTTTGAAAGAGGCTGAATTTAAACCTAATGAGAATGACCTGCTCTTCGAGAAGGACAGTGTTCCTGGACAACATACCTGTAAGAAGCCTGAGCAGGGGCAGCGAGGTGCTGACACTCACTTCTTACAATAGAGAGTTAGATTCTTGGGGGACGCTTGTTTCACAGCTACTTAAATGAGTTAGAGAGGTCTTTGGAGAAGAATCAGGACAATTCTCAGGGTGATCTGAAGTTGAGCAGATGGTCAAAGATGTACCAGTACCCCGAAGGCTAAAATAAGGAAAAAAGTTCCCACAGAAGGCGATGCCAGTAAAAGAATAGATGTGGGACCCATCGGCCATGTTATAAAAGGACAGGTTCTCAGCTTCCCAGTCCAGGAAAACTCCTATCCTGTGGAGCTGCTGCCTCAGTGACAGAGAGATTTTCTGGGAGGTGGGAACTATGACTTCTCCTTCCTTGTATATCAAAACCCAGAAATGCTTCTCTGGCCTTTCT
The DNA here is from genome assembly GCF_910594005.1 of Cervus elaphus. NCBI lineage: Eukaryota > Metazoa > Chordata > Mammalia > Artiodactyla > Cervidae > Cervus > Cervus elaphus. The sequence continues at coordinate 26,234,048 of NC_057821.1, forward strand.
ACAAACCAGCCCTCTCTCTTTGCTGTCTCTGAGCAAATGCCCAGAGCCCATCGAGTTGCAGATCCATCTTCTTTCCTCATATTTACTTCTACCTCCCAGTATTGCCTCTCCATGGTGAGGGACTTCTCGCCCAGAACACTGAAGATGGCTTCAGACTCCCCTTGCTCTTCGTGTGTTGGGGTATCACCATTCTGGGGAACATTATTTTTTAAAGAAATGCGTTGTTTGTTCTCAGATAAGACGAGGTTGGGATGAGCTGTTTCCGGTTTCAGAGTGAAAGCCACTGCAGGTATGGAGGGGAAAATAAAGGTCATTCCACAGTGGAGACTGGTTGGCTTTAGGAAAGATGCAAATTACGGGGAAAGGAGAATGGAGGAAAAAAAGAGAAAAATGGGAGATTAGGTAAAACAATGCATGTTATATTCTATGTTCATTCACAGGAGACATGTGATGTGTAGGTCATAGAAGGCCAGGGATGGATAGGACCCTAGGTAACCATGTGTTCCAGACAGGCTGAGAACACTTAACTAAGAAGTCTGTCTCTGAAAATCCCCAGGGTCATGTATTTCAAGTTGAGGCTTCTCTAACCTCCTGCAAATGCCGATTGCTTTACTGCTTGCTCTTAATAATTAAGCCATTTCTTATTTCCAATCACAGTGTGCTCACTTTCATTTACGTTTCTTTGGGGTTCGTTTTCTGTGTGATTAGGTAATAACTAAGCCATCTATAGTTCTTATCTTACACTCTTCTTATACTTTTAATGGTTTAAATCCCAGGCTCTGTGGTCAGAAAGATATGAATTTGATAATTGCTCTGCTTTTAGTAGTGGCAGTCTTGAAGTTACTTTGCTTCTCTCGGCCCCACTTTAATCTCATGAAGGTATACATAATTATGATGCCTCAGCATAGAACTACTGTGAGAAGACAATGAAATAATATGCAGAGAACTTAGTACTATATTTTGTCCATGATGAACACTTGGTAAATTTTAGCTTCTGATGGTTATAGTAACACTAATACCTGTAGTAACAGTAGCAATAGTGTTAACACTAGTAGTAATGAATCTGCTTCTGGTCAAACCAAACGTCTTCAATAACTAAAATTTTTCTCATAAGAATGTGTATGTGAATGATTACAATATATTTTAATTTTTGGAGGATTAAATTAACTAGGCAATGTTTGTGGATACAGGGATATTCAGAGTGAATAGCAAGAAGTAGAAATAGAGAGTTGTGACTTGGGGAAGACTCTAAGATGCTCAGGGCCCATTTTCCACTTGCACTGAGATGCAACAAGCCCTTCTCTGTCTCAGACTGAGTACACAGCCGACATCTTTCTGATTGAACTACTCTCTTTCGCATGAATAGATCTACAGTAGCAGTTAAGTCTCAGACTAAATATAAATGCCTCAAGGGAATTCCTTTAATCCACCATTTTTTTCTTCATGGCAATCTCTTATTCCTTCATAAGGCATCACAGTTTGTACATGCACTTTCCCATAAAGTCAGAGACCAAATCCACTTTATTTACTTGGCACTAAGTAAATAGTTGTATAATTTAATGCTGAATGAATGAATGATGTCAGAATGGTAAGAAATCTGGTAACATTTCTGCGTTAGATTGAAGTGAAAGCCATGAAATGAATAACCAGTTTAGTATTGTTGGGAGTTTATACAAAGTTTCTCAATTGTATAGAAGAGATTAAAAGAGACAAATAATAGTAAGGTAACTCACCTGCTTTGAACTGTTCCTTCCTCCAGTCTAAAAAGGAAAAAAAAAATCAGATGGAAGAATATGCCAAGTACATGTCCTCTGAACTAGTGAGAAGCTTCTCCCTTTATCCCCTTGTGTTTTTTTGGACTCCTAGATTCAAAGTAAAATCTCCCGAGGATAGCTCCTATCTGAAAAATGCTCTGAAAATGCCTCACGAAATCCCGAATTACCTGAAGCCCCAAGACAATATCAGTTACTCACCAGCATATAACTCAGCTTTTCTCCAGTCTGAAATAAAACAAAGACATTAGCTTCTCCCATTTACAGGAATGTCACTTCAGAACGTGAAAATCTGAGGGTTTACCATAGTACAGTATATTTGTGTTTATGATCTCAATGACAATTCTGATGTACTTATCTTCTTTTACATCTCCAGTTTTATTTCTCACATTTTTCACAGTCTACATCTATGATAAAATAAGCAGGTTCTTTTTTTTTTTTTTTTTTTGGTTGGGGAGAAAGAAAAGGTAGGCTTAAGTTTTGAGAATATATTGGAAAGCCTAAAATTTTGTGTGCTACCTTGATACCCTTGAGCTTCACAGGGTTCCAAATGCCTAACTGGGGGTTCTCCTGCTCCAGCTCAGATGGTGAAGAATCTGCCTGCAATGCAGGAGACCCAGATTCGATTCCTGAATCAGAAAGATCGTCTGGAGAAGGAAATGGCAACCAACTCCAGCTTTCTTGCCTGGGAAATCCGTAGACAGAGGAGCCTGGTTGGCGCCAGTCACAAAGAGTCAGACACAACTTAGTGACTAAACAACAACAACAAAGGACAACCTGCTCTCACTAGATAGGTCCTCTAGTCATCAGGAAAGTCTCCCCTCTCAGCTAATTTCCCTGTGGGCCAAAACAGCTGAACCCCACCTGATCTTCAACCTAATGAATTTTACCTCTCTGTCAGCCTGCACAATTAATCAAACAAGCCAATTACATACTTCCACAGAAACAGGGTCACTTCATCCTCTTGTTACTACAAAACCTGTCTCCCACAGACCTTGCTCTATTCATTCTGCTCTCAAGTGCAACCTCCACGTGCTCCGGCATGGCACGCGGTGTCTTTCCATCACAGGATGTGAATATATATGTGAGGATATATGTGTTTAAAAGACGGCTGTTATTTGTCCAGTGTTGGATATCACGAGTTTGACCATTTTATACTGTTTAGGGTAGTCGGTCCCTCTCTCACTAACAAGGTAAATAGAATACAACCAGAAGAAAAGGGCCGATTAGAGGGTTTCTGTAACTATAACAACAGTATAACTCACCTTGCTGATATAATGCTTTCCTTTTGGCTGAAAAAGAATAATAGTCTGTGAGATGCCAGACATACAGCATACAGTAAGGACTCTATCTCCTATTTTAAAGCAATGAAAATGGAAAACTTACCAAGCTCTCTCTTAAGTAATTCTAAAAAGGAAAAAAAAAATGGGTTTAACAGAAAATATTTTCTAGACTATGTTACTAAGCCCAGATTCTAAATGCTACTTCCATATATCTAGAACAAAAAAAAAAATCCTTTGAGAATTATTATTATGACCATTAAAAAAATAAGCTCTATGACTATACCAGTGATTTTTCCCTCTCCAGTGGACTCAATTATAATATTTTTTGCCTTAGGAAGTTGTTGAGCTCCATGTTTTGCTGGAGGTCTTGGGGTTCTAACTCATTCTTGCACATATCTCTGCATTCCCCAAAAATGCCATTCACATGCACATGGTAACAAATCCATAAAGTCACATATCTCCACCAAGTCTGATGCCCAGTTTTACCTTTAGCTTTACTTTCTTTCTCCTTTTCTCCCTTGATTTTTGATAGTTTCTTCTTTCCCCATCGTTCCTTCAAGGTCAAATACACAATAGCACCAACCGAAATCCCAAGTATCACCAAAATCACAGCAAATGCTGCCTTCCAAGGAGAGGGCCTAGGGAAGAAGGATTCTGACACAGGATCCCCAAAACCTGATTAAAAACGTATGCCAAGCAAGCCTATCCCATCCCACGTGCTAAATATTCCTTCCTTGCGTGTGTGAGTGTGTTTAGGCACACAGTCATTTCTGACTCTTTGCAACCCTATGGTCTGGAGACCGCAGGCTCCTCTGTCCATGGGATTTCTCAGGTAAGAATACTAGAGTGGGTGGCCATTTCCTCCCTCAAGGGAATCTTCCTGATCCAGGGATCAAACCTACATCTCCTGTGTCTCCTGATTTGCAGGTGATTTTTTACCCACTGAGCCATCAGGGAAGCCCGTATCCCTTCCTTACTCCTCTCCTATCTCCCAAATGAGCAGCACGGACCTGGGATGAAAATGGTTTCCACTTGCTCTTGTCCAAAGAAGGGGTTCTTCATGGAACAGGACACTTGTGTCTTTGAGCTGTCTCTCACAATGAGGGATGCCTCAATCTGAAACAAGCCATCATCATCTTGTATCTCGTCCTCAGAGACAGATGGGATCTTCTCTCCCTTCGCATCTTCCCATTGTACTTCAGGCTGGGGAAACCATCCCTTGCCTGTGCACTTCAACCTTATTCCTCCATCTTCTGGACCCACCAAGAAAACACGAGGATCAGAACCTAGACCTGGAGAGGAAAGTCATTCATCTGAGACTTGGAGAGTTTTTGCCCAGAAGTTCCTCATATTTCACAGCTACACCAGTGGAGAAAGATGGACAAAGCGCCATAGTTCTCAGGGGATGGAAGGGGGTTCTTTTCTTTTCCCATGAGATCAATGGTTATCTGAAGTTCAAAAGGTAAAAGAGCATTGAAGCTGATTCTGGGACTTATACCAATGTCTGTCATATCTCCTCTATACAAGCATATCTGCAATTGGCCATAGAAGGATAATAGGGAAGGAAGAGAGTAAAATCTGTCAATGTTAAATTCTTTCAGAAAAAAATTACTGTATCTATATCACATGTCTATTTCAGCTGCTGCTTAAGTTGAGATTTTTCATAGTCGCTTCCTTAAATAATTTCCTCTTCCAAGTTTTCTTTCTTCCCCTGAGTAAAGCTTACCTAAAAGTTGAACGTGTAACATGGTAAAGTGAGTCCATGAAAGAGTCAAGATATTTTAACTTTTCCATTCTCACTCCTTTCTTTTCCTTCTACTCCTCCTCCTCTTCTTCAATTTTGCATGGGCTGGGTCTACTAGTAGATTCACATAACCAAGACCCGTGTTAAAATATAACACTACCAGAATACTAGATGAATCCACCATGTCTTTGAGAATGATGACTGTTCTGACTTCTAAGACTATGTATTATTTGTCTTTATAAAACTTAATATCATAAAATATGGCTCCACCATGTCTGGCTCAGTCCTGTTCAACAAACTGCTTCTAAAAGATTGGACTTGTCTTCATACCCAGAAGTCAAGAAACTAACATGGGAAAGGTACTGAAAAATGCTGTCACTTACATGAGGTTATTTCTGTAACTCTGAAAGCATTGACCTCTTACTGGGAGGATATTAAAGTGAGATCACAGTAACATGACTCAGGAGAGTTTGTCACTGGTTTCTTCAAGACCTAATGGATTAGACTTTTCCACTAAAGTTATACACAAAGAAGAAGACAAAATGAGTGTATAGATATTTTGACAAGTAGTATTAAATGAGAGTATTAATTTAAGGTAAACCTAACATATTCAAAGAATGAGAAAAACTTTACAACTAGAAAAACAATATGTTTGTCTTGGCAGAGAGTATAAAGCTTTAAAAATGGAAATACCAAAGAAATGGACAGATAAATCATTATAACCAGATAGAAAATTTAGACTTAAGCTAGTTATCCATAAGAAGTTTATGGGAAGCAATGTACTGTACAGAGCAACTGGTATGGAGATAAGTGAATAGATACATTACAAAATAGTATTTTGAACCTATCATGAAATTTTATACCAAAAATATGTTTCTACAGATGTGAGATCTAAATGTAAAAAGCAAAAGAAACAAACAAAAAAGAGATAGAAATGAACTACTACAACTACATTCAATGAACTACATAGGAAAATCTCAAACATAATGGTGAACAAAAACCAAAACAACCACAACAAAACAGACATAAAAGAGTCCATGTATATGAAATTAAAAAACAAGCACAACTAAGCAGCATCTCAATCTACTATGTCAAACCCTCATTTCCTCCAAACAGTGCATTTGGAACTGGACCACTAACACTTCCAGTTAAGCCTCTGTCCCTCAGTAGCCAACTGGGATTCTCATCTCTGGGCGTAATGGTACATTTTGCTAATTATGGTGCTTTACCTCAAAATATGTGAGGAGAGACATAGAGGGAAATAAATGATCTATTTTTATGATAGATATTTATGGAAATAATTTGTTTTTAAAGTACATCACAATAAATGCATAAATAGGATAAATAGAGGATTTGAGGTTAAATTCAGTGCCTAGGATGTTAACACCTCCAAGGATACTTACTTGTTGCCTCTTGTTCACCATCCTCCTCCCCAAATCAAATGTAGAACACTTACATTTCCCTTACACTGATCTGTATTTTCTGATAATTACTCACCTATCACCTTTAGCTCCAAAACGGCTTCTTCAAAATCAGTTCCTTTTTTAAAAAAGCACTTGTACATTCCATTGTCTGAGACCCGGAGGCTGTGGATTCTCACAGCTACTCTTCCCTCAGTGATGTAGTCTTTCACCAACTCGGCTCTCCCTTTGAAATCTACTAGTTGTTCTCCCACCTGCTCCATTCCATTCTGATACACAAACACAGCCTCTGAGAACTGGTTGCGAAACCACCGGATCTCCATACTCTCCACATTCATGGCTGGGTATACACGGCAGGGCAGCATCGTGTCTGCACCCAGCATGGCCACGATGGGTTCCGAGGGGCCAGTCACTGAAAAGGAATCTGTGGAATGGAGTCACAAGTGAAAAGAATATTGCAATACCCTGCCTGTGCCTCTTAGAATACAGCATTATCACAGGTCCCAGAGACCCATGGGCATTCTCTCTCTCATTAACACAGTAATAATTTGTCACACATATTCAGGCTGAAGATGGCAGTGAGCAAGACAAGGGAGATTTCCACCCTTGTGGAGCTCACAGTCAGCACAGTGACTTCATATTAAACAGACGATTTCTAAATTGCAATTGTAGTAAATTCAGTGGAGGAAGATGAAGGAGTGCTGGAAAATCATGAAGCTAGAGTTTTGGCAGATCTCGGGCATCAGCAATGCATTCCTCCAGAAATTGAGATCTGAATGAATTAGAAGGCAACAGAAAAGAAATTCTACCTGGTCCTTACCTCTAAAATAATAGTGATTTATCTGCCCTTGTGTATGGGCAAATGCATTATTGTATCAAAGTAAAAGATTTGGAATTAACCTAGGTCTATAGGAGACACAGCAGAGTGGTTTAATGATTCTACTCAGAGGGTAAGAGAATCCAGGTATAGAAAATATAAAATATTCTCACCTGAGCCCCACATGGGCATCTGGAAAAGCAGGATCAGAAAGAGGTCTCTTAGCAGAGAGAAGTCCGGGGAACACACCATCTTCTCCAGAGTAGAGAACAGTATGACACTGAGGGGGTCCTGAAAATAGCTGGAGTAAAGATAAAAATGGGACCCACAAGGTAAAAAAGATTATAGCTACATGGTTCACAGGACTTCTAAGAAATGGTCTCCTGAAACCCTAGTGTCTTTCTCAGGGACCATCAGGGAAGCCTTTGACGTTCACAAAAGAGGGCCATTTGTTTCCCCTTTTCCCAGAAAACAGTCTTTATTTCAACAGCCATGCTCTGATGTGATAAATCTGACCACAGTCTCTCTAAATCCCTCTGAAGAAGAACACTTTATCCAAGGGATGGAAAGACAGAGAAAAGGCAGTGAGCAGCCACTGAGAGAGATGGCTTGGGCATAAACATTGCTCTGGCCTCAACAGATTTTCTCACCATACGTTCGTATATGAGGAAGGAGCAGATACAACTTGGCTTGTCCTCTGTCTACCCCCAGGGTCTTTGACCAGATTCTCTCACTTCCCTCCCTCTTGTCCATCATCAAGAAAATGTACCACTCACACAGACTGTTCACATCTTCTAAGTTCTTCTTAGGGGGATGAAGGCATCCTGGAAGTTCTCACTGACGCTGCCACACACACCAGGAATACATACTCTTTGTCGTTCCTCCAGGTTTCCCTCTGCGGGCTGCCTACAGATGTCTCCCGTGATACTTGCTCTAAGATGCCAAGGGAAGACCAGACGTTAGAAATCTTGGAGTCCTGAAGGAAGATTTAGGTTTTTTTTTAAAGGGTTTCAGAAAACTAGAAGAAAGATGGCCCCTGCTCGGGAAACTCTCAGAGTGCAATTCTCCTCTATCTTGCCAACGTATTCAAAACTGAAAGCCAAATAAGATAAGAAAAGAGAACTTTGACCTGGCATGAATAATAAATCCATCTAATAATTACGCACTTCCAAGGAAAGGATAAAAATCCAGAGACTTCTTTTTCTCTGAGAGTGTTATTTATCCAGGCTGCTGCTGCTGCTGCTAAGTCGCTTCAGTCATTTATCCAGGCTAATAAAATATAAATATTAGAACTTGACTGGCTGAGTTAAAATCTTGGCAAGGTCACTTACAAGCTCACGGTTTTGACCAAATTACATAAGCTCTCTGTGTGCCTCAGTTTTCTCATCTGAAAATGGGTTTAATAATAGTACCTACCCTAAGCTGTCATGAGGATTACATCAATTAGTATACACAAAGCACTTAGAAAAGTGTCAGTAACTTTTACATCCTGCTGTGTGGCTGCATAACTGATTTGTGTTTTGAAGATCCTTCAAATCCTACAAGTTCTAGAATAATTGCCTTTCTTGCCTAGAATGACAGACATTCTGAGTTAGAGTCTGAAAAAATTTTAAAAACTCTAAATTACATTTTTGTATTCTGGATCTAAGATTGAACATCTCTGTATGGATTGTAAGAGACATAGTAACAAGATATAAACAAGTATAAACCAGACATGGGGCTTCCCTGATAGCTCAGCTGATTAAAAAATCCGCCTGCAATTCGGGGGACCTGGGTTTGATCCCTAGGTTGGGAAGATCCCCTGAGGAAGGGAAAGGTTACCTACTCTAGTATTCTGGCCTGGAGAATTCCATGGACTCTGTAGTCCATAGTTTAGCAAAGAGTCGGACACAACTGAGCGAATTTCACTTTCTCTTTCACAAACCAGACATAGTCTAACAAAGTTTTAAATATGGTAGTGTTAATTTTAAAATAAAAATAAAGTTCAGAGAGAAATCATTCAAAGAAACGAGATGATCCCTTCAAATATTGGCATTCATCATGAGCACATAACTTCCAAGGACCGCATGGTGCTAACAGCCTACAGCAGAATTAAAAAATGCAAAATCAGTTTGGAACTCAAAAAAGTTTATAACCATAATTAATCAGAAATGAACAGAACATTTCCAGAACATATAAATGAAGCTAGAGAGGTTTTAAATAATATAACAACTATGCCACATCAAATCTTTTACTTTATGACTTGGTGAGATTTAACAATTTCTCTCAGTTTTTGATGAATAGAAATCCACTTCAGACAACATGGATTAGTAGAACGACCCATTATGACACTTACCTAACTCTTTCCTCCAGTGTGCTTAGAGTGCCAAGCCTCCCCCAGATCTGCCTATAAAGTTAATACCAAAATATCTGCTTCTTTCAAGTATTCTCTTTGAAACTTGGTTAAGTATCTAATCTCACTAGAGATTTGGATTTGCATTTTCTAAATAGGCAGGGGTTTGGCATGAGTATGAATAATGCTATCATACTTTTGGAACACAATTAAAATTTATGAAGTCACCGCTGCAGGAAAACCATGCAGTCACCATGGAGGCAAATACTCTATTGGAAGAAGGTATCAGAAAAAGGAGATTAAGTCAGCCCATGATTCTTCCGTTTCTAGGTGACTAATGCCAGGACATGCATGCGTGCTCAGCCTTGAAGTCGTGTTTAACTTTTGTGACCCTCATGGACAGTAGCCCCCACGCTCTTCTGTCCGTGGGATTTCCCAGGCAAGAATATCAGGGTTGCCATTGGGTTGCCATTCCTCCTCCAGGGGACTTTCCCCACCCAGGGGTCAAATCCAAGTGTCCTGAGTCTCCTGCACCGGCAGGAAGATACTTTACCACTGAGCCACATAGGAAGACCATACTGGCCAGAACACGTCTGCTAAATCACCTATCTTTCACTTTACTCCCAGTCACATAACAAAGAGTGGGAGTAAACAACTATGGGATGTAGCCCAGAAGTATTTGTACCTTTCCCTGCTCCAAGCCCTCGTCTTCAACCTGCAACCTTCACTTATCATATAAGTGAAACTTTATGAGAAAAAAAAAAAAAAAGCTTCTGATTCCTTGCTTGTCCAGAATTTTCTTTTGCCCTTAATGCTAGTTTTGTTGCTTAGAAAATTCTAGTTTCTACTCAGGAAAGTGATGAAACAAAATTTATATTTTAAAGCTGGACAAGGAAATTTAAGCACAAAATTCTCTCTGTCTGTCTGTCTGTCTGTCTGTTTGGGTCTCTTTTCTCCCCGTGTAATATGTAATGTACTTCTGCATTGTACATTAACCAGACCTCCTCAAAGGTGAGAATGCTGGCTTGACTATAAAGATAATTTTTTTTTCCTTTCTTCTAATACTAGCAATGTAACTTCTTAAAAGAACAGCATTCTTTCCTGACTCTGTGAGGAATCATGGAGACTTGCTAATTGCTTTGCACATGCTTACCTGCACTATCTCTGGTGAACTTTAATGTAAGATGTCAGTATGTCATTTTGATGACAATCTTTTGTCTTAAAAATGTGTACGGTTGTACCTTCAACTTCTAACAGGTGGGAGAGTTCTCAGAGCTTCTGAATCTGTCTCCTGAATTATAATCCTCAGTCGACTTGAATGAAATTCTCCCTTTGTTTTCTTCACCTGATAATTGAATTTCTGTTGACGAAAATGAAGACTCCATTCAACTGTTTTCTAGTAATTAATATTGAATGACATGTATGATGGAATCTGATTTTTTTTTCTTTTGTACATAACACATTTTCTGCACCCTGGAACTTTAAGGTTTTGTGCTTTGTTTAGTTGTTTGTTTGTAACTCTAAAACATTACAAGAATTCATGTATAAATGACTCTTCTTCTGCAGTAGTCAGCTTTTTGTGAAGTACCCTTCCTTCTGATTCTTGCCCCTAATCTTTTCATCTTGGGAAACATTCTAGGTGAATGTTGAAGTTCTGGGTGGATTTGCTCAACCTATATTTCCCAAATTTTAAGTCTTTTTGATTTTAAGTACCACATAATAACTCCTTTTTTCTAACCCAATATTTTGATCTTCAGCAGTGTCTACTGAGAGCTGACACCTCTATTTATTTTCTACTTTAAGACAATTTTTCATTCCCAAGAATGCTGATTGTTTCTCTAATCCTTCAACTCCTATGAATGAATCCTTCCTAATATGCTTCATATTTGCATTAAAATTTTTATATAGTGGGTTGCCATTACCTTCTCCAGGTGATCTTCCCGACCCAGGGATCGAACCTGGATCTCCCGCATTGCAGGCAGATGCTTTAACCTATGAGCCACCAGGAAAGCCCTGTATTCAGTGTAATTCCCTCTAAATATTCTTCACAGATTAATTGGCTTTACTCAAGCAATTCTCTTTTATTGGGAAAAATGCCTAAGTATGTATGTGACTTTTTAAAATTTATTTTTTCTAACTGTTGGAAATCTATATTAGTCTATCTACATTTTGAGATAGAATATATACAGAAAGCAGAGAAGGCAATGGCACCCTACTCCAGTACTCTTGCCTGGAAAATCCCATGGACGAAGGAGCCTGGTGGGCTGCAGTCCATGGGGTCACTAAGAGTTGGACACGACTGAGCGACTTCACTTTCACTTTTCACTTTCATGCATTGGAGAAGGAAATGGCAACCCACTCCAGTGTTCTTGCCTGGAGAATCCCAGGCACGGGGGAGCCTGGTGGGCTGCCGTTTATGGGGTCGCACAGGGTCGGACATGACTGAAGTGACTTGGCAGCAGCAGCATATACACAAAGACGTATCATACATCTCAAAGTAAACAAAAGAGGCAAATAACGTTTTCAGATAGTTTCTTTTCTCCTTCAGCTTTCCCTTCCCACTCTTTATTGTTTCAGACCTAAACCATAAGGTAGGTGTCAGACCCCAAATAAGACAGGATAGTTTTATGGAGGAGTGCTGCCAGAGTGGTGTGAAAGAATTTGAGTGGAAGGAGATGGGCCTGTATGAGGAAGGGAGACAGCTCCAAAGAAAACTGCAGAATATATGGTCCTACATTCAAACAGTGTAATATTATGTGGCAAGAAAAAATTTTAAATGCACTGATATACACAATGTGGTTGAACCTCAAAAAAACATTTTGTTTAGCCAAAGAAACCAAGCACAAAAGTGTGTATACTGTATGACTCCATTTTTGGTGAAGTTTAAGAGTAGGCAAGATTAAGCTATCATGATTTATATCAAAATACTGTTTTTCACACCCCCCTTGGAAAGGAATGATGGACAATGGACATGAGGAAAATTTCAAGAGACAAAAATGTTCCATAGTTCAATGAAGTGGTAGTTACATGAGTGTAAGCATTTGTGCAGCCTCATTGAAATGCATGTTCTAAAGCCACGCATTCCATTTTATGCAAATTATATCTCAGTACATTTGATTTCTTAAAAATTTCAAATGTACCTTAATATCTGCAGAGAATATTTATTTAGGATTTTGGTATTCATTTGTCCAGACTTACATATTAATATTTATGCAATTGCTTCTTTTGTCCCTGATTATCTGTAAACCTTGTGTGACATGAAAAAAACATGAATTCAACTTAGAAAGAGTGTGAAATGGAAAGAAAACTCTGTGTGAGCATTTTGTATCTGGTACTCTATCACTGTGTTTTTACATCTATTCTATGTTGGGGAACCCTAAGGTTTTTTGGAAACACAGCCCTAATATTCTCAGAGCACAGAGTCCTCCATTCCCGATGTCTTATTGTCTCCCATGCAGCTGTGCACACGGCTTCCAATGTCAGCTATGGTGTGGTAGGAGGAAACGTGCTGCTATTGGCTTTATCCTCAAAATCATCTAACTTTGTGAATCAAGCATTTGGATGACCAACTGACTTGGATATTATACAGGAAGATGATTCTGTCTCCCCAGCTATTGCAATTTCTGTCCTTTGCAGTTTCTAGCAGGGAGCCATACTGAACACTGTTGACCAAATCAACTTTAGAGTTTCTATCATTCTATAGCCCAGTCCGGTTCAAAGTCCTCTGGGATGAACTATTACTTCCACTTTCAAAGTCAGTAGCAGTGCTGGAGGCAGGCTGAGACTTTCTCATTAAACCCATTTCTGAAGAGGCATTCAAATGCCCATTCTTCTTGGCAGCCTTATTTGTCCTCCTTACTAAGAATATTTTCCTAATTGAGGAATGGATTAGAAACCTGCCATTTTCATCACCTGCAGCCACACCCCTGGATGCTGACCACGAGAACAACCAGGTGCAAATTGTGTCTGGAGCCAGATCGTGTAGGTGTGCTAAGGAGACCAGGAGCTTGGTCCAGAAACCCCCCTTGGCTCAACCTGGATGGTGAGAAAAACACGTGTGGGGATGTGCAGGTGTGTCTGTGGGACATGTGGGTCCTGAAAAAAAAGGGCTTGAGTTCTGGGCTCATGTGGGGAGAAAACTCCCTTCCCTTTCAAGAATTAAGCCACAAGAGTATTTGTGGGCAAAATAAATTAATATATGAATGAATGAATGAACGAGTGAATGGAGGGGAGAAATAGTTTGACTGAGGAAAGTGGGTGAATTTTGTGTCTGACTTCATTTCTCAAAGTTGAACTCAAGGTTTTCAATTTCAAGAGAGCCCTGGCGAGGTGGTGAATCCATAGATAGGCAAGCAAGCCCACAGGACACAAGAGAACGGTTTACTGTTTCCTACACCTGCTGGGGAAACGGTTTTCAGAAAAACAAAAGGGGGAAGGAAAAAAAAAAAACCCATATGGGAACGGTTGGGAGTTGGTGGTGTTTGTCTCAAGGTCTGTAAGGGAAAACAGCCAAAATCCTGTGTATAAAAGTAACTCTTTGCACACGGGATTTTTTTTCTGTTTTTCTGAGAACTTTCACTCAGCTGGCTTCTCACCACCTTCTCAACGTCCTCAGAGTGAATGTTTTGTGCTTCCAGCGTGCTCCATGTTCTGCTCTGAAGAAGATGGCAGGTTTTCCTGGCCTCTTTCCTGCTAGTGTTCTACCCGCTCTCCTTCTCTGGGTGTCCATGTGGGGCTCCCCAGGTCAGTGTTTTCTCTCATGGCTTTCATTTGTTGGTTTGTTTTCAGTGGCTCTTCTTATACGTAGGTCCACCAGTCCCAACGCTGCACTCTCTCAAAGGCAGTTATACCTGGGAAAATTGTAGCTCTGCCTGCTGCCAACAGAAGGCTTGACGAGTCAGGTGAAGGGTGGGAGTGATCTCCTTCACATCAACATCCTTTGAGCAGACCTCATAAAAACCACAGCTATAATATTTATCTAAATCTTTATTGAGTGTGAGTGATCTTAGTGATCTGTTTAAATTTGATGTAACTCTTTCTTAAAATATACTTTGTAATGTTTATACTGCCAAGAAAACCCAAATTTGAAAACAAAGAATTTGGACTCAGGATCCCTGAGCTGGTTATGATCTGGGACAAGACATTTATTCTTTCTGGGACATGTATCCTTCTTTCATAAAGTAAAAGGGGCCCCTCAAGATGAAATTTTCAGACTCCAGATTTGATGATAACCAGCCATGAAGTCTCAATAATGACAGTTTCTGATACTGTCTCTTTAATTGGAGATCAAAACATAACACAAATAAGAAAAATACATTTGGGTCTCACATTACAAAATGCATGTGGGTCTACCATCTCATCTCCTCCCCTACCACTTCCCCCAATCTGTCTCTGATTTTCACGCAGCATCCGGGTTTTCTGTGATGGGACCAGCTCAGCCTATCAAGGTCCCTCTAGGGGCAGATGCCACTCTGCCCTGCCAGTTGTCCCCCGAGCAGAGTGCAGCCCATATGCAGATCCGGTGGTACCGAGCCCAGCTCTCCCCAGCGGTGCTCGTGTACCAGAATGGGCAGGAACAAGACGAGGAGCAAATGCTGGAGTACCGTGGTAGGACAGAGTTGGCAGAGGACTCCATAGGCAGAGGGGCTGTGGCCCTGCTGATCCAACACGTCCGTGCATCTGATGATGGCCAGTATTGGTGTCATTTTAATGATGGTCACATCTCCCAGGAAGCCGCTGTGGAGCTGCACGTGATAGGTATGTTAACTTAGCACAAAGTGCATGTATCATGGTATAAAGCAAAGGGAAAGTTGAGAATGTTTGGAACCCCAGCCTGGTGTTTCTCAGGATCTTCCACATGTCACCTTGCAGAATGTCAGCTTTCTAAACTGTACAATGAGGACAAAACCACGTTTGGCTTTTAAACAGCAAAGGAGGCAATCTTTCTGTAGATATTTTGGTATCCAAAAAGATCTCAAAAATTTATTAACTTGTATTAATTCAGATAGATACTGGCACCTTCAAATAATTTTTTTACCCAGTCAGAAGAGAAAGACAACTTGTAGGATTAAACTCACTTTTTCTTTGATTGTCACCGTGCTTTTTTCTTCTTGGAATGACCCCAAAGCTCTCTCAGTCCTAGTACAGTGCAAAAGCATTAAGTTGATTTCAGAATCAACTTCATATTGATTTCAGAATCAGAGGTAAGCCTTATGCTGACTGTGAGCAGTTTTGAACTCTGAGTTTCAGTTTACTTATCAGCCTGCTGCTGCTGCTAAGTCACTTCAGTTGTGTCCAACTCTGTGCGACCCCACAGACGGCAGCCCACTAGGCTCCTCTGTCCCTGGGATTCTCCAGGTAAGAAAACTAGAGTGGGTTGCCATTTCCTTCTCCAATGCATGAAAGTGAAAGTGAAGTCACTCAGTCGTGTCCGACTCTTAGCGACCCCATGGACTGCAGCCTACCAGGCTCCTCCATCCATGGGCTTTTCCAGGCAAGAGTACTGGAGTGGGGTGCCATTGCCTTCTCCTACTTATCAGCCTAGTGAAGGGCAATTAGACCTTCAGCCTCAGGGACTCCTGAGCACCAAGGACTACAGGCCTCAGGGACATGTCTTCTCTCCTCAGGCTTGGGCTCTGCCCCTCACGTTCGCATGATGGGGCCCGAGGATAATGGGATCCAAGTTCTGTGCTCCTCAGGTGGCTGGTTCCCCAAACCCAGGGTGCAGTGGAGGGACATGGCAGGAGGGAAGCTACTATCCCTCTATGAATCTCAGAGTCAAGATGGAGATGGGCTGTTCCATGTGGAGTCATCTCTTGTGGTCAAGGACAGCTCTCTGGGCAATGTAACCTGCTCTATCCAGAACCCCGTCTCTGGCCAGGAGAAAGCGTCGGCCATCTTCCTTCCAGGTCAGTCAGGCACAAACCCCGAGGCAGAGCCGGGTGTGTTCCAGGCAGGGAGGAGTGAAGGAGGGCCGAAGGGAGCCTGGGGGAGAGGGCGGGGCTTCCTCCAGGTCGGTCTCTCACTGTGTCTCCACATGCCTGTGTCAGAGCCTTTCTTCCCCAGAACGTCTCCATGGAAGACAGCCCTGGCTGGGACACTCCCGGTGCTGGTGCTTCTCCTCATCGGGATCAGCTACACTGGCTGGAGACAACATAAAGCCAAAAACAGAGAAGTAAAGGAAAGGGAGAAAGCATCTCAGGAAAGAGCCAAGGTGGCGAAAGAAAAGGAAGAGGCACATTCAGCCAAAAGTAAATCGGGCAGCAAGTCAAATCAGAGGTTCCTGGAAAAGCTGCAGATACTGTGTGTGCAGGGTTGATGGGGAAATAAAAAATTGTTGAAGAATCCTGAGGAAAACACAGGGTGCCAAGAATTCCACAGAACTGGGAGTCCTATGCAAAGGAGAAAACCACATGGGAAGTTAGGAGATCTGTGGGCAGTGGTGTTAAGCCTCCAATCCACACCATGCCCTTTCAAGTCTCTGTACCCCAACCTGTTTCTCTTTGCAGAAATATCTTCCTTTATCTTCTCTTCCTTTTTTATCCTTCAAGAATAAACTCCAGAAACACCTAAGAAATCAAACTCCCATGAAGCATGGACTTCCCTTCCTGTGTGACCCCAGGATTCTTCCCAAATAACTTTTCTTAGAGCTTGCCCTTTTACACTTGACAAAGATATTCATTAATCTTTCTCACCTGCTTCACTATGGGATCCTTAAGAGAAGGTCAAATTGAGTTCATTTAGCTACTCACTGGGCTCAGGAGCAACTAAAACTCAATTTGATGGATTTTTTATCTCTTTCTTTTTCAGGGAAGCTTGAGGAAGATCTCGGTGAGTCTTACTTCTTCTCATGCCCTGTGTAGAATCTGTACCCCTTTCCACACCTGTTCTGGGTCTCTCATTGAATGTTGTTTCTTTCAGAACAGCGAAAGGCATTATACAATAAAGGTAAGCAACTCAGTCATGTCAATTGATGTCCAGATGTCCAACAAGTTCTCAATTCCCTATCCTCAGAGAAAAGACTAAAGGATTCATGACGATTAGTGGAAGAGAAATTATGGAAAGGAAGAGAAATTTGAGGTTGCAGATTAATGTCTCATCTTGTCTTTCCTGTATTTGTTCTGTTTTAGACTGGAAGAAGGCCCTGATATATCCTGGTATGTAAACCTCTGGCCCTTGTCTTGCCAAATGCCTCTGGTATTCTGAGCATAATAAGCAGAGTCATAAATATAAACACACGTACACACACTTGAAAGTTGTGAAATTTTTATTTGGTATCACTCTGTAGTATTTTGTATTTGGAGACTCAAATAACCGATTGTCTTCCAGAGCTGATAATGAAGGAGAAATAAGTGCTGACTAGTCAATTCTACTACATGACTAGGGTAGGACACAACATGAATGTGACTTGTTAGCCCTTCTACTATGGAGAAGGGAAATATGGAACTCAGAGTGACTTTGAGGAGATTTGGGAAGAATAAAGAATATATTATGTCAGCATTTTTACTTTGCAAATAAATTTTAAAAGATCAGAAAATATATTTTATATTCAGAAAAGTATATTAACTATGATTTTACTTATTTTACCTATTTGAAATAAAGAAAGTAAAATTCAATATAGAGGGAGAAGGTTTATGTATGAAAAAGTTGAAAAACAGTTTTTCAAAATATTTTAATATCTTCTGCATAAATATGTTTATCTGGAGGTAGGGGGAATTGGCTATTTTTATACCCTCTGAAATCTGTGTCTACGTATTCCGTAGGTTTATAACTCATGTGTTTCTGTTTGTGTGTGTGTGGAATATGGTGTTGGGTCTCAAAAACACACTAGGTCATTCCTTGAATATATATATCTATGCAGTTTTATATGCCAGGCATGCTAGATGTTGGTGGCACAAGTTATTATCTCTGACCTTGTGGAACTTAAAGTCCACTGGGGGAAGAAATTAGGAGCCAGGCAACTACACACAGCCTGATGAGTGCTCTGATAAGAGAAGGTCAGAGGAACTCCTCCCAAGGATTAAAGCTGATTAAGCAGTTCTGTTAAGAGTTTTCTTTTATGAGATACTGAAAAATGTCCCTGTGTTTCTAAAGGAGTGAGCAAAGTACTAAGGACAACTTTTGACACTTTTAATTCCAAATCTGTCAATTACAACTGGGAAGTCGGGTTATTTTATATTTCTTGACCTCAGTGTCTTTATCTCTTTAGATGAAGAGATTGGAATACATGATCTCTGATGTCCTCCTTGACTCATATATTTATAGATTCCATGCATCCGAGTGCTACATTTCTGACAGGAGGGCAGTTTAGTGAGAGACCACAGAGCTGCTCCAGCCAAGAATTATGGATGGGTCCTTATCTGCCTATTGTCTCAAGACTCAATGAGAATACCGTCTTCAAATAAAATCACAAGGCCTGTTATAAGAGAAGTGGCCACAGGCAGAAGCAGATGCAATTCTTTTTCCCACTAGGAATCTGTCTCTGGAGAAAAATATAAGCTATCCGATTACAATCTGGGTCAAAGTAATAAGGGCTCATTTAAATGCTTTGGTCATAAACTTAAACTCTAAGGAGATCATAGGCCAGAAAAGCTGTAAATAGAGGGGTTTAGAGGAGGAATAGAATAGAATTAAATTAAAAATATATTTTATAGTTCTCATCATTAATGAGGAGGCCCACAAAGGCCTGGAGAGCACAGTAGAGTGGCATGTAGAGTATCAGACCCTGCTCCTGGGGTCTCCAAACCTGGCTTAGGCTGGAGAACAGCCCCAACTTCAGGCTGAATTATGTGATAGTTTCTAATCTGAGAGCACAGAAAGCATACTACTTGTCCTGTAGTTTCTGGACACTACCAGAGTTTGAGGAGTTTAGAGGAGGAAGGGAATGTCACCATGAGAAGGTGATGGGTCAGGAAAATCATCATATCTCCTTTTCATCCCCTGGGTATACTTCTGTTTGGTTTCAATTCATGTTGCTCTTTTTCAGACTGGAGGAAGGAACAGTTTGAACATGGTAAGTGGTTCTTTATTTATCTTTTTGACCCCCTTCTAACCTGCCCTCTGAGATCCCCTCTGAGACCCTGCTTATCCTTCTAACATCCTCTCCTAGTTGAAAAGACAGGCACTACTCTTCTGGTAAAGAGAAGGAGGACGTGATAAGCATTCAGTGTTAGCCTGAACTGACAACTGCTGCTAGGATTAGCTACTCTGATTGTGCTTCCCCTTTCAAATACTGGAGCTTCCCTGTCTGTGGGGTCCACTTGGTTCTGAAACAGAAATTAACATAGGCCCCCAGCTGAGGAGACCCCACACTAAGTAAAAAGGGCTCAAAATAGCAATTCAGCTGTTCTTTGTAGAGCGGTCAGATCAGATGGAGCCTGTGACTGAGGAAAATAGGACTAATTTGCAGAGAACATAGGAGGAACACCGTTCTTCAGTAAACATTCAAAGATCCCTGCACACTCTGGCACTCTGTCAAAACACTGACCGTGGCAAAGATAAGACAAGTAGCATAAAATGGGTAGCAAGAACAAGTAGCAAGAGAACACATCAAACCCCCCTCCCACCCAGCTCCACCTCCCCCAACACACACACCTGCAGAGGAGAGGTGTTCTTTTCACCACTCCTTACACATTTGCTCTGTTTTGTTAAAGCTTCCCCTGTACAACAGTTTTCTGAAATATGCAATCTTGGTTTTATCTTTTCCTTTTTATTTCTTCCAGTTCCTGTGAGTGTCAATCATGAAAATGTTCATCAGAACAATTCTGACTTTACAAAGGAAACTCAGGCAGTATTATGTAATAAGCAAGGAGGTGGCAATCTTCTCAAACTTGATCAGAAAGGATTCACTAAGGGGAGATATTACTGGGAGGTGGACCTTGAGGACACTGATGAATGGACTCTAGGCATTTATGACGAGCCCACAGAGAAGAGTGAGTTACCCAACAATCTACGGGAGATGAAGTTCAACGTCTTAGAGAAGAAGGGATGTGAATACAGGGCTCTCACTTGTTCTTGCCAAGGCATTTCCAAAGAAGAGTCTCTCCTGATTGAAAAGTGCCCACAAAAGATTGTGATTTTCTTGGATTATGAGGATAGTAACATTTCTTTCTATAACATGATTGATGGAACCCACGTCTTCTCCTTCAACCAGGCCCACATCTCTGGGTCAGTCTATCCTTACTTCAAACTGAAATCCATGGAGTTCTCCCCATCTGCATGATATTGAGTGACTTAGAATAAAAACCTGTAAATTGTGAAGATAGTAGCCCATTTTTTGTAAACCCAAGGATTCCAGTCCTGACGGGTGTCCTCAGGACCACCGATTATGAGGCCTCTTGACTTAAGTCTCCATGAATCTGCATGACCAAAGTTTCCAGCCACATCAAGCAGTGTTTCTCAAAAATCTTTTTCCCATCTTGTAGTTTGTTGTAAATGTTTCTTGCATTATGTATTATATATCACAGACGTACTTTTCTGAATAAACTACTGGAAATGATGAAGTGAGTACAAAGACATATGAGTGGTAATTTTATTATTAAATATCATATACCTAACATTTTCTATCAATTCATTCTAAATTTTGTAATACTTTATTTCTATATTTGTTTCATGAAGAATTAGTAAGAAACAGTTTACAAATATGCACTGATCTATGGATCACACTTTTGGGGCTTCCCAGGTGGCACTAATGGTAAAGAACCCACCTGCAATGCAGGAGACTCAGGAGACAGGTTTGACCCCTAAGTCAGGAAGATCCCTGGAGGAGGGCATGGCAGCCCTCTCCAGTATTCTTACCCGGAGAATCCCATGGACAGAGGAGTCTGGCAGGCTACCATCTATGGGGTCACAAAGAGCTGGACATGACTGAAGTGACTTAGCATACATGAACACATGGATCACACTTTAGTAGCATTGCTCAAACAAAAACTAGATGCACAACAACACTGAATAAAAATGACAGAAGAGTTTTATTTTCAAATATTGAAGGAGAAAAGTTAAACTATAATTTGATGAGAAGCTAAACTATATCTTAAGTGCAAGGGTAATTTGATAAAGAAAAAATAAATATCAATCACAATCCAGTTCTAACAAATGTGATGATGTCAAGATGATGGAGGTCTGGGGAAACCAGAATCAAATGAGAGCACATTGAGGTATAAACAGTGAAGGGAAAGTAAACATCTACAGGCAAAAGAATGAAGCTGGCCTCTATTTCACATCATATGTGGAACATTAACTCAAAATGGATTAAAGATCTAAATGTAAGCATAGGTGTAAATCTTGGTTTAGGCTTCTTAGTTATGACACCAAAACCACAACCAAACAAAGAAAACCATAAATTTGACTTTGTTAAAAGTTTTGTGCACCAAAAGACATTATCAAAAAAGTGAAGAGGCAACTCATAGAAAGAGAGAAAATATTTACAAATTATTCATCAGAGTTTAGTGTGAAGAATATATAAAGAATTCTTAATACTAAATAATAAAAAGAAAAGCAATTCAAGTTTTTAAATGAACAAATGATTTGAAAAGACATTTATCTGAAGAAGATGTGCAAATGGTCAATAAACACCTGAAAAAAAATGTGCAACACAATTAGTTATTTGGGAAAAGTAAACCACAATGTGGGCTTCTCTGGTGGCTCAGCTGGTAAGGAATTCGCCTACAATGCAGGAGACCTGGGCTGAATCCCTGGGTTGGGAAGGTCCCCTGGAGAAGGGAAGAGCTACCCACTCCAGCATTCTGGCCTGGAGAACTCCATGGACTATAGAATCCATGGGGTTGCAAAGAGTCAGACACAACTGAGCGACTTTTGCTTCTCACTTTCTTCAAAACCACAATTTAATATCACATCATCCCCTCTAAGACATATATTCTATGTCCTCCCTACATTCCCTCCTCACCAAGTGGAAAATAACAAGTGTTGGAAAGAATGTGGAGAAATGTAAAAGGATGCAGCCACTGTGGAAAATAGTTTAGAAGTTTCTCAGTAAGTTAAATGTAGAATTACCATTGTTGTTGTTCAGTCGCCCAGTCCTGTTGGACTCTTTGTGACCCCATGGACTACAGCACACCAGGCCTCCCGGTCCTTCACCATCTCCCGGAGTTTGCCCAAGTTCTTATTCATTGCATTGGCGATGCTGTCTAGCCATCTCATCTTTCGATGCCTTCTTCTTCTTCTCCCTCGATTTTTCCCAGCACCAGGGACTTTTCCAATGAGTCATCTTTTCCCATCATATTACCAAAATACTGAAGCTTCAGCTTCAGCATCAGTCCTTCCAGTGAATATTAGGGTTGATCTCCTTTAAGATTGACTGGTTTGATCTTGTTGCTGTCCAAGGGACTTTCAGGAGTCTTCTCCAGCACCACAGTTCAATTCTTTGGCATTCTGCCTTCTTTATGGCCCAGCTCTCACAACCGTATGTGACCACTGGGAAGACCATAGCATTGACTATACAGACCTTTGTCAGCAGAGTAGTGTCTCTGCTTTTCAATACACTTTCTAGGTTCATCGTCACTTTCCTGACAAGAAGCAATCATCTTCTGATTTCATGACTGCAGTCACCATTCACAGTGATTTTGGAGCCCAAGAAGAGGAAATCTGTCATTACTTCCACATTTCCCCCTTCCATTTGCCACGCAGTAATGGGGCTAGATGCCAGTCATGTCCAACTCTTTGAGACCACATGGACATCAGGCTCCTCTGTTCATGGGATTTTCTAGGCAAGAGTACTGGAGTGGGTTGCCATTTCCTTCTCCAGGGAATCTTCCCGACCCAGGGATTGAACCCAGGTCTCCTGCATTGTAGACAGACGCTTTACCATCTGAGCCACCAGGGAAGTCCTCCTAGCTTCTCTCCTAGCTCAGTCGGTAAAGAATCTGCCTGCAATGCAGGAAACATGGGTTCAATTCCTGCATCGGGAAGATCCCCTGGAGAAGGAAATGGCAACCCACTCCACTATTCTTGCCTGGAGAATCCCATGGACAGAGAAACCTTGCAGGCTACAGTCCATGGGGTCGCAAGAGTTGGACACGACTGAGTGACTTTCACTACTACTTCACAATGGGGCTAGATGCCATGATCTTAGTTTTTTTAATATTTAATCTTAAGCCAGTTCTTTCACTTTCCTCCTTCACCCTCATCAAGAGGCTCTTTAGTTCCTCTTCAGTTTCTGCCATTAGAGTGATGTCATCTGCATATCTGAGGTTGTTGATGTTTCTCCCATCTATCTTGATTCTGGCTTGTAACTCATCCAACCCGGCATTTCTCATAATGTGCTCAGAATATTGGTTTAACAAGCAAGGTGACAGCTGAAGGCCCTGTCGTACTCATTTCTCGATGTTGAACCAATCAGTTGTTTCATACAGGATTATAACTATTGCTTCTTGACCTGCATACAGGGTTCTCAGGAGACAGGTAGGATGGTCTGGTATTCCCATCTCTTTAAGAGCTTTCCTCAGTTTGTAATGATCCACATAGTCAAAGGTTTAGCATAGTTGATGAAACAGAGATAGATGTTTTTCTGAAATTCCCTTGCTTTCTCTATAATACAGTGAATGTTGGCAGTTTGATCTCTAGTTCCTCTTCCTTTTCTGAACCCACCTTGGACATCTGGAAGTTCTTGGTTCCCTTAATGCTGAAGCCTAGCATGCAAGATTTTAAACATGACCTTACTAGCATGTGAGATGAGTGCAATAGTCCGGTGGTTAGCACATTCTTTGGTAGTACCCTTCTTGGGAATTGGGATGAGGATTGATCTTTTTCAGTACTGTGACCACTGCTGGGTCTTCCAGATTTGCTGGCATAATAAATGCAAAACCTTGATGGCATCCTCCTTTAGGGATGGGAATAATTATGCTGGAATTTCATCGAATCCACTAGCTTTACTAGCAGCAGTGCTGCTTAAAACTTACTGGACTTCACACGTCTGGCTCCGGGTGACTAACTACACCATTGTAGTAATGCAGATCATTAAGATCTTTTTTTATACCGTTCTTCCTTATAATCTTTCCATCTCTTCTTGATCTCTTCAGCATCTAGTAGGACTTTACCATTTTTATCCTTTATTGTGCCCATCTTTGGGTGGAATGCTCCCTTGATGTTTCCAGTTTTCCTGGAGAGATCTCTAGTCTTTCCCTTTTTGTTGTTTTCTTCTCTTATTAAGCACTGTTCATTGAAGAAGGACTTATTGTCTCTCCTAGCTATTCTTTGAAACTGTGTTTAATTGGTTGTACCTTTCCTTCTCTCCCTTGCTTTTCACTTCTTTTCATTCTTCTGCTTTTTGTAAAGCTTCCTCAGATAATCACTTTGGCTTCTTGTTTCCCTTTTTTTTGGGGGGGGGATGATTTTGTTCACTGCCTCTGTACAGTGTTACAGACCTCTGTCCATAGTTCTCCTGGCACACTCTTAACTAGCTCTAGTTCCTTGAATCTGTTCATTACCTCTACTGCGAATTCATTTGGGATTTAAGTCATACCTGGCTGGCATAGTGTTTTTCCCAGTTTTCTTTAGTTTAAGCCTGAATTTTGCTATGCGAAGCTGATGATCTGAGCCACAGTCAGCTACAGGTCTTGTTTTTAGTGACTGTATACAGCTTCTCCATCTTTGGCTACAAAGAATGTAGTCAATTTGATTTTGGTATTGACCATTTGGTAATGTCCATGTGTAAAGTCATCTCTTGTGTTGTTGAAAAAGGGTATTTGCTATGACTAGTGCATTCTCTTGGCAGAATTCAATTAGTCTTTGCCCTGCTTCATTTTGTTCTCCAAGGCCAAATTTGTCTGATATTCTCAGTATATCTTGACTTCCTACTTTTGCATTCTAATCCCTGATGATGAATAGAATATCTTTTCTAGGTGTTAGTTCTAGGAGGCCTTCTAGGTCTACATGGAACTGATCAGCTTCTTTGGCATCAGTGGTAGGGCCATCGACTTGGATGTCTATGATGTTGAATGGCTTGCCTTGGAAAAAAACGGAGATCATTCTGTCATTTTTGAGGGTGCACCCAGGTACTGCACTTTGGACTCTTTTGAGAGCTACTCCATTTCTTCTATGGGATTCTTGCCACATTAGTAGATATAATGGTCATCTGAATTAAATTTGCCCATTCCCGTCC
The DNA here is from genome assembly GCF_910594005.1 of Cervus elaphus. Classification (NCBI taxonomy): domain Eukaryota; kingdom Metazoa; phylum Chordata; class Mammalia; order Artiodactyla; family Cervidae; genus Cervus; species Cervus elaphus. Next base: position 26,259,534 of record NC_057821.1, read on the forward strand.
ACTTTAGTTTGCTGATTCCTAGGATGTTGATGTTTATTCTTACCATCTCCTACTTGACCATGTCCAATTTTCCTTGATTTATGGACCTAACATTCCAGATCCACCCCAAGAGAAATTAAAGTATATATTCACACACAAAAAATGTGTACACAAATGTTTGCAGCAGGATTTTTCACAACGGCCGAAAAAGTGAACACAACCCAGATGCCTATCAATGATTGAATGGATAAACAAAATGTGGTAAAGCCACATAATGGCATATTTTTCCACCACAAAAGGAATATGGACCCATGTGAGGATTAGAAAGATACAAAGAAGACTCCATAGCAGAATTTAGGTTTACACTAGTAGGCAGAGTTCAGAAGTTACTGAATTTGAGAAGAATAAAGGCTAGTACTAAATTTGGACTGCAGAAGGGAAAATGGAAAGGAACATGGAATCATTGCCTGCTCTGTAACAACCCTGGCTTAAGTTTAATTGGTTTTCATATGTTGTTAAGTGAACATAAAATATCTTCCTTTTTCAGTACTAGGCAGTCTCACTGGGCTTTATCTGCACAAACGAAATAAAAAAGCCACTTATCAATTGAATTTTGTGTGTATATGTGATCATTTGTGTGTGCATTCAAGTGAGGAAATGGACACCTGCCAACAGAATACTGCTTTCTCAGCCTCCAAGGACAAAATTCCAGAGTCTCCTTCCCTGCTTCTGAGACAATTCCATTTTCTACCCAGCTACAGCACTTGGGAGCAAAAGACCTGGTTCACGTGACTGAAGCTCTCCATCCCAAGGATATAGCCCTGAGTAGTACAGTCCCTTTCTTCTGTATTGGTAGAGGGGGCACAAAGACATTTCAAGCTCTGGCAATCCAGATCAGAAAAAAGCTGGGAATTTCCTGTGGACCAACAGATGTGAATCAAACTCCCTTCTGACTTGGTGACTCAGACAATGAGTTGGTTTGTAAAACTCTTTACAAGTGGAGAAGGTGAGTTTGATTTTTGTCATTGTTATTGTTGGTGTTTATATGTGCTGTGTTCATGAATTTAAATGCCTAGTGTCTCTATAAAGGTATTTGAGACAAAGACAGAGTAGAACACAGGATACAAGTCCTGGTGGTTGGAGCTGTTACTCTTAGGTCTGGTTAACCTGTTTTCTCATTCCCTAATTAGACATCTCTAAGTAGTTTTTGGGCTTCCCTGGTGGCTCAGATGGTAAAGCGTCTGCCCGCAGTGCGGGAGACCCAGGTTCGTTTCCTAGGTTGGGAAGATCCCCTGGAGAAGGAAATGGTAACCCACTCCAGTACTCTTGCCTGGAAACCTCACTCATCTATTCTCATTATATATTGATTATTCTTCCACCTCATTCTTCTACCTCACTTCTTTCAGCACACTTTAACTTATGGATACTATCACTCTTCCTATACTTCTCCTCTTCATGTCTGTGATGCTTCTGAATATTCTGAAACTTCTCTCACAGTGCAAACTCCTTGAGTAATTTCACTTTAATCCATCCATTTGTATATTCCCAAAGTAGTGAAAAATCACCTTGCAAAATTGAAGACCAATACTCTCATACTGAGCACCTTGCATAAGAATGAAATCAAACCTTTAAGATAATATATTCATGTGTAATTGTAAGTGGATATTAATATGCATGATTAAAACATTTTAATGTGCACTATTTGGAGGTTCTAAGAGTGGAGCAGAAATCCAATCTCTAGTGATTATGGCTCTAATTCCATATTAAGTAATGAAAAAGTACATGCAATGAGACTTTGAACAAATGATGAACTTTTTCTGTCTTGAAGGATAAACAATGATTTGACTAAGCTTACAGGTAATCAATGTCTATCCACGCACAACTGGTGAATAAGGAAAAGTCTGCCCCTAAAAGAAAAATTATGTCTTGCCATTAGCGGGGTATCATTCAAGTTACCCTAAAATATAAAAGATTTATATAATTTTTCTACCTCCAGAGATATGATTATCACTGTGAACTGCTTAAAGCCTCCTCTGAGAGTAAACACATTGCCCTCAGTTACTCTGGTCCATGATAACACACTTAGCATCCACCAAGGAAAGAAGATCCATCATAGCCCCACAAAGTCCTACATCAATTTACCCAAGCTCTCCCCAGTATCAGTTCAGTGTCTCCTTTCTGGAGAGAGATGTAGGTTACCTGAACTCTGGAGGAGGCTCAAGCTTGGCATGTATGTAGAGTGTCCTTAAATGGAAGCAGCATTGTTTGATCAGTGAGTCCACCATAAACATATCTGTAGTGGATTTTTCAGATTTTCATCTTGGGATAATTTACCCAATCTTAGTCTGGCCATTTGTATTTCAATCCTGATAGCCATGACATCTAATCATTTCATGTGTAAGAAACCACATGAAAATGATAAGTCAGAGTCATCTTGTGATCTAAACGGAACATTCTTCCCCTTCTTAAAATAATTTGCCTTTGAGTTGAGAACAGAGATGAGCATATTTTGAGCTTCGCAATGCAGATGTTATCTCCAAGCAAGAGATGTCAATATACTTTTCTATGGTCACATTTTTAGCTACAGTTTTTTGCTTAGTGCTGGGAAACTGAATTTGAAAAAATTAAATAAAAAGGAGTCTGGTAAGGGTATAATATACAGAATTGTGAAGGGTCTGAACATTTGGAATAAGATGAAAATTTAAAGGGACTAATGACATTTAGCTTTGAATGGAGAAAATTTTGGTGAAGGTAAAAACTGTTTTCAAATATCGAACACCCTAATATTCAGCAAGTCAGAATAAGTCTTGAAAATATTAAAATGGCCATCTTAGATCAAATGGTGAATAACTTCATCTTAAAGAACCACTTTTTTGTTTCACTGTTTTTCACTATTCTTTTGCCAAAATTTGTTTATCTTCACTCTAGTCTTTATTATTTTCTTCTGCTAGCTTTGGGTTTAATCTTTTTTTTTTTTTTTTAATAGCACCTTAAACAACTGAGCACACACACAGCTATAAATTTCCCTGCTTTCACTGTATCTCATAAATTGGATATGTTGTATCTTTGCTTTCATTGGTCTCAAGACAATTGCAAAAATTTTTTTGTTATTTCTTCTTTGACCCATTGGTATTTAAAAGTGTGTTGCTTAATTTCCACATAGTAGTGAATTTCCTAGTTTTTTTGTTATTGATTTCTACCTTCATTCTATTGTAATCAGCAAAGATACTTTGTATTGATGTCATTATTTTAAAATTCATTAAGGCTTTTTTTTTTTAAGCTCAGCACATGGTTTATCTAGAGAATGTGCTGTGTTCATTAGAAAAAAATGCATATTATGCTGTTTTTCAGTAGAATTTATTTATTTTTATTTTTTTAATTTTTTAAAAATTTTTTTCATTTATTTTTATTAGTTGGAGGCTAATTACTTTACAATATTGTAGTGGGTTTTGTCATACATTGACATGAATCAGCCGTGGATTTACATGTATTCCCCATCCCGATCCCCCCTCCCACCTTCCTCTCTACCCAATCCCTCTGAGTCTTCCCAGTGCACCAGGCCTGGATTTAATATATCAGTTCTGTCGCTCAGTTGTGTCCAGATTCTTTGCGACCATATGAACCGCAGCATGCCAGGCCTCCCTGTCCATCACCAACTCCCGGAGTCCATAGATCTGTTAAATCTGATTGGTTTAATGCTCTTCAACCCTCTGTTTCTTCATCAATCTTCTACTTCGTTATTCTATCCATTATTGAAAATAGAGTACTGAAGTCTCCAATTAATACTGTAAATTCCTCCATTCTGTCAATGTTTGCTTTATATATTCTAGGCATCTGTTATTTGGTGCACACATGCTTATATTTGTTATATCTTCTTGGTGATTTGCTCTTTTATCAATATACAATGTCCCTCTTTGACTATTTTGACAAATTTTGCTTTAAAGTCTGTTCTCATTGATAGTGTATAATTCTGTCTTGGTTAATATTTGAATGGAATATTTTCTTCCATCATTTCAGTTTCAACCTGTGTGTATTTGTATCTAAAATTAGTCACTTTTAGACAGAGTATAACTGTACATTTTCCAAGTCTATACATCCAATCTATGTCCTTTGATTGAGGAGTTTAGTCTATTTCCATTTGAAATAATTAGTGATTAAGAAAGACTTTTACCTTCTTGCTCCTTGATTTCTGTTTTTAGGATTTTTGTCTTTCATCACTACTTTCCTCTGAATTAGTTGTCCTTTTATTGTGACACATTGAGATTACTTAATCACTTCCTTTTCTATATATTCCATGGATGTTTTATTTGTGCAGACCATGGAGTAGCATCTAATATCCAAAAGTTTGAACAATATATTTTGAATTGACAGCAACTTAACTTCAATTGGGTCAAAAATACTCTACTTTTATGCAACTTTATCTCCTCTCTTTTGTAATTGATGTCAAAAATGATATCTTTCTATATTGTGTACTCATTAACATGGATTTATAATTATTTTGAACATTTGCCTTGTGTAACTATTATAATCTTGTGTAACTATTATAAAATGGAGTTACAAACAAAAATTACAAATAATACTAGATGGTATATTTTCCCTTATGCTAATTTTTACTGGCTGTATATATATATATACACACACACACACATATGGCTATGAAATACTTCTAGTATCTTTTCATTGTTAAATATATTAATAATTTTCCCAACCTTAGAGAAGATAAACAATCATAATACTTATAATTTATTCTTTTGTATTTTATTGACACAGTTATCAAATTGGCAAATTTTATTCCTTTTAAATATTTGTAGATGGGCTATGTCTTAATGGAAGTTTAAATATAATATGGCTCTAGATTTCCTGAAAATTTTATATGAGGAACACATGTAACTATTGTCTTGAGATATTTCCAAAAGGAAACCGAATATCATCATAAATTTTAACATTCTCCTTTTCTAATGACATTTTAAAATTATATTCTTGTTTTCATAGGGAATATAATTTAATAATATATTTTTGCAATGTACATTAGAGGTTTTATATAACTACTGCTACACGTACAGTTTTAGACAGATGGGTACCTTTTCTGTGCACCTCCTCATCACTTTTTGTGTCATACCTGCGTCATGTGTGTGTGCATTTTAGCCTGAAAGGACTCAATGAAAGATGAATGATGGACATCATTTAATGCAGTGGAAGTCCTGTTGTTTCTTTTCTTATTTTTCTTCACCTATCTTAACTCTTCTTTCACCAACATGTGGGGTAATGCAAAGAAAACAAACAAAACCTAAAACACTTTGGAGTGTTGAAATGTCCTTTAGAACTTTAATGAACCAATTCTCACAAATATGAGTCAATATGTTGTTGTTCTTTAGTCAATAAGTTGTGTTTGGCTCTTTTGGGACCACATGGACTGTAGACCAACAGGCTTCTCTGTCCTTGAGATTTCCCAGGCAAGAACTGGAGTTGGTTGCCATTTTCTTTTCCAGGGAATCTTCCTGACTCAGGGATCAAACCTGGGTCTCCTGCTTGGCAGGCATTTTCTTTTTTTTCCCCCACGAGGGAAGCCCTGAGTCAATATACACCAAGAAGTAAATTATAAAAGGGTTTTGAATTTTGTCCTTCTCTGTTCCTGACAAAATGCATTCATTTGGAAAGAACTGATTCTTCCTTTCTTTTACTTTTTAGAGAACAGTGAATACCAAAAAGGCAAGTACCAAAAATGTATTCCACTGGGGACCTTGTTATTATTTCATCTGTTTCTTGTACCCTTGCCTTCAATAAGCAAGGATCATCTTCCTCAAATCACATAAACACATATTTTTATCTGATTTTTGTCTTGTTAGCTTATCTTTCTAACTGAGTTTGCTCATTTCATTGGCCATTTAGTTTTCCCAATCATTACTTTTTTGGTTGGTCGTCTTGTCACAATCAAGAGAACAGCCATTTTTTTTTTCATAAATTTTATCAAGGTGTCTTTGAAATGTCAACATATTCAAGGTTTATAACATGTAAGATTACTCCAAGAAAATTTTTGTTCAATTGATTTAAGCTTCCTTAACTGTAACTTAGTGCTTTCCCTCCCTTTGCCCCACATGATGTAGTGAATATCAGCTTTGTTCAGGATGGGTTAAAACAGAAACTCAGATTCAATAAAATTCCATAGTAACCGGTGGACAAAATCTTTGAGCATAGAAGTACCCAGAAACCTAATTATTATTAGGCATTTATAGAGCAGTGATTCTGTTTTCTCTAATACAATGTTTGAGGTGACCTTACACAATGTAGCTATGACAATATGAGAAATGACTGTATTTAATAGCAGTCTAGGACCAAATAAAATAAAACAAACCAAATAATAAGTGAGTTCTGAGTTCCTGCGTGTTTCTTTGTGTGAGTGAATGTGAATAGTCTTCTGCATCCTGATAGTGTAAATTTTAAATACAAATATTTCCTTAAATTTCAATTTCATATCTTGGGCCTGTCTTATGAAATTGACATTGATCTCTGCATTTATATCTTTCAGGGCCTGTCTTATGAAATTGACATTGATCTCTGCATTTATATCTTTCAGAAGATCCTCAGAAAAAAGTTGGTAAGTTCTCTGATAAACTTTACTCCTGAAGCCCTTTAATACAACTGGTTTCTGGATGTCTGTATGATTCCCTTCCTTTTAAAAGATCTATAAGGCATTTATTGGCCCCCCTCTGCTCCTGGATATCTGTACTTCACATCAAAACTTCTTATATTGGACTTCTCCCTATTTAAGTTCTACTCATTTCCATCTTCCTACCTTCCATACATTCCTATTCTTCTATTTCCATTTTATATTGTTTGTTCTATATAGACCGGGCTCCTTCTATCTTGTGGTGGCACTATTTTGGTGAAACAAGGCTCTACATTTGTTTGTTTTTAAAAATAATTTACATCTCCTTAATTTTGAAGGATATATCACTAAATTTAGAATTCTAGCTTTTCTTTTTTTTCCCCTTTTTCCTTTTCAGACTTTCAAGTTGTGGTTTGATAGTCTTCTGGTTTGCATATTTAATGACAAAGAACTATAAGAAATCCATTCTTATTTATTTTATGGTAAAATGTGTTTTTCTCAGACTGTTTTCCAGATTTTAAAAAATGTGCCTTGACGAGGAGCTCTTTTTGTTTACCCAGCTTAGAGCCAGCTGTGACTTTCTAGTTTTATAAAATTTGGGGACATTTAGACAATTATTTTTACTTCACGCTCCATGCTCATTACCATCCTTCTAGGATCTGAAACCCTTGTGTGTCAGTTCAGTTGATGCTATTTACCTCTGTGCTTTAGTTTGGTTATATTTTACTTCTGTTTTAATTTTTAGTTGTTTACTTCTGCGATGTCTAATATGTGCAATATTGAATAAAGTTTCTAATATTGTATTTTTTATTCTAAAACATTCTACTTGTTTTCTTTTTATACTTTGTGCTTCTCTCATAATGTTTTGTGTTTTTTAAATTAGTGAATATATTAATAATACAGACAAAATTATGGTATTTAAACCATTATTTCATTCCCTCATCTGTTATTCCAGGTCTTTTCCTTTTGTGTTATTCTCTCCTAACTATGGTTTGTATTTTTCTCCTCCATCTAGCTAGTAATTTTCTGTAGGATGTTAGATATTTTAAACCTAATTCATTGACTTCTGGAGCCTGTGTTTTGTTTTGTTGAGTACTGAATTTCTCTACTCAAGAATTGGCTTGAATCTTTAAAGGTTTGTTTTCAGTTCAGTTCAGTCACTCAGTTATGTCTGACTCTTTCCAACCCCATGGACTATAGCCATCCAGGCTCTTCTGTCCATGGAATTATCCCTGCATGATACTGGAGTGGGTTGTCATGTCCTTCTCCAGGATATCTTCCCAACCCAGTGATTGAACCAATGTCTCCTGCAAGGGCAGGCAGATTCTTCACCAGTGACCTGTCTGGAAAGCCGATCTGTCCTCAACATGTGTATATATCTGAATTTCATTGTAAAAAAGGATGGCCCAAACAAAGTAAAATGATTGATATTTTGCATCCCCAAAGAATTTCTACCCTATCTCCTCTTAGGGTTTTATTTCCTAATTGGGCTTCCCTGGTGGCTAAGCTGGCAAAGAATCCGCCCACAATGCTGGAGACCTGGGTTGCATGACTGGGTTGGGAAGATCCCCTGAAGAAGGGAATGGCTACCCACTCCAGTATTCTGGCCTGGAGAATTCCATGGACTATTCCATGGGGTCACAAAGAGTCGGATGCAACTGAATGACTTTCACTTTCTTGCATTTTTAGTTTCTTTAGCAGAAAGGGGTGGAGGAATGTAAGAGACAACCCAGCCTTTGATTGGTGAGATGTCCTTTGGAAATTTATGGCTCCAGTTTTCACAAATGTACATCAAGTTGCACCATGCAGTACACTATGAAAGGAGTCACAATTTTGGTTCTCCTTTTTTAACATTATGCTTTTATATGGAATCAGTTGCTTATTTCTTCCTTTTACTTCTCAGAGGAAGGTAACCAAGAAAAAGACAAGTACCAATAATGTATTCCACTGTGTACATTGTCATTCTCTCATCTATTTCTTATGCTCTTGCCTTCAACTCTTAAAGATCATCTCCCTTAGATGCAAACAGAGACATACTTTTACATGATTTTATATAGTACCTCATTCTTCCAACTTAAGCTATCCATCTTCATCTGCTATTCAATTTACAGCATTATTGCCTCTCTTGTATTTCTAGTCATTGCCTTCAAGGAGAGAAAGCCTTTCCACTAACAGAATTTCATTACTAAGATACATGTCAAGTTTGGATATTTAAACTTCTGACTTACCAGTTTTCTCCAAGATAGTCTCAGTTGATGTAGATCCCTCTTCACTGACATGTAACATCACCTTTCTATTCCTTTGTTGCTGTTTCGTCGCTAAGTTGTGTTATACTCCTTGCAACCATTTGGACTGTAGCCCACCAGACTTTTCTGTCCATGGGATTTCCCAGGCACGAATATTGCAGTGGGTTGCCATTTCATTCTCCAGAGCATCTTTCCAAACCAGGGATTAAACCTGGGTCTCCTACAGTATGGGCTTCCCTGGTGGCTCAGCTGGTAAAGAATCCACCTGCAATGCAGGAGACCTGGGTCTGATCCCTGGGCTGGGAAGATCCCTAGAGAAGGGAAAGGCTACCCACTCCAGTATTCTGACCTGGAGAATTCCATGGACTGTATAGTCCATGGAGTCACAAAGAGTCAGACACAACTGAGCAACTTTCACTCACTTACTCCTACAGTATAGCAGGTGGATACTTTACCACTCAGCTACCAGGGAAGCCCCAACTCATTATGAATCAGAAAATAAATTTGTCCTTCTCTCCTCCTGACAAAATGCATTCATTTGGAATGGATTGTTTCTTCCTTTATTCTTTTTAGAGAATAGTAAACAAGGCAAAGGCAAGTATCAATAATGTATTTCACTGGGGACCTTTTTATTATTTCTTCTGTTTCCTGTACCTGTGCCTTCAACAAGCAAGGATCATCTTCCTGAACTAACACACAAACACATTTTTTTTTTTTTTTTTTTACGAACACATTTTTATTTGATTTTTGTCTTGTTAGCTTATCTTTCCAAATGAACTTAGCCACTTCGTTTGCCATTCAGCTTTCTCAATCATTACTTCTTTGGTTGGTCTTCTTGTTGCAATCAAGAGAACAGGTAGTTTTTTTTCTCATAAATTCTATCAAGGCATCTTTGAAATTTAAACATATTTAAGATTTATGACATGTCAGATTTCTCCAAGAAAAGCTCAGGTCATTGTATTTAAACCTCCTTTATGGCCATTTAGTACTTTCCCTCCTTTTTCTCCATGTGATGTAATGAAGATCAACTTTCTTTAGGCTGTGTTAAAACAGAAACTCAAATTCAATAAAATTCCGTAGTAACTGGTGGACAAAATCTTTGAGCATAGAAGCACCCAGAAACCTTACTCTGTATAGACATCTATAGAGAAGTGATTCTATTTCTCTAATATAGCGTTTGAGGTGACTTTACACAATGTAGCACCACATTATGAGAAATGACTGTATATTTATCAGCAGTCAAAGACCAGATAAAAGAAAGCAAACCAAATAATAAGTGAGTTCTGATTCCCTGTTTGTTTCTCTGTGTGGGTGAATGTGAGTAGTCTGCATCCTGACAGTGTAAATTTTAAATATGAATATCTCAGCAAGTTTGAATTCATATCCTGTGTCTATCTCATGAAATTGACATTGGTCTTTGCATTTATGTTTTTCAGAGGCTCTTCAGAAAAAAGTTGGTAAGTTCTTGATATTCTTTACTCCTGAAGCCCTTTCATACAACTGGTTTATGGATGTCTTTATGATTCCCTTCCTTTAAAAAAATCTGTAAGCCGTTTATTAGCCCCCTCTGCTCCTGGATATCTGGTTTTCTCATCTAAATATTTTGATGTTGGACTTCTCCCTATTTAAATTCTGCTCATTTCTGTCTCCCTATCTTGCATACATTCCTATTCTTCCATTTTCATTTTATATCATTCATTCTTTATAAACACTGGCTTCCTCTGCCTTGTAGTGGTACTATTCTGGTGACATAAGCTTCTACATTTGTTTGTTTTAAGAAACAATTTATACCTCTTTAATTTTGAAGGACATATCACTAGTTTTAAGTTCTAGTTTTTCTTTTTTGCCTTTATGCTTTTCAGACTTTCAAGTTGTGATTTGATAGTCTCCTGGTTTGTATATTTAATGACAAAGAACTGTAAGAAATTCATTCTTATATGTTTTGTTTCGCTAAAATGTCTTTTTCTCTTACTGTTTTCCAGATTTTAAAAAAAATGTGCCTTTGTGGGGAATGCTTTTTATTCACTCATCTTGGGGCCAGCTGTGACTTTCTAGTTTTATAAAATTGGGAAAAATTTAGACAATTATTTCTTCTTCACTCTCCCTGCTCATTACAATGCTTCTAGGATCTAAAACACATGTGTTTAAATTCAGTTGATTCTATTTTTCCTTTTTCCTCTGCACTTTAGCTTGGTTATAATTATCATCTCAATTTTTGATATTTTTTCTTCTGCAGCATCTAATATATAGCAATATTAAGTAAATTAAAGTTTCAAATACTGTATTTTTTATTCTTAAGAGTTCTACTTGTTTTTCTTTTTGTACTTTGTATTCTTTTTCTCATAATCTTTTATGTTTTTTAAATTAATGAATATATTTGTAATACAAAAATACAGTCTTTAAACCATGTTTTAATTCCCTGATCTCTGCCATTCAAGTCTTTTCTTTTGAATATTTCTCTCCTAGTTATGGATTGTATTTTTCTCCTCCGCCTACCTAGTAATTTTCTGTAGGATGTGGGTATTTTAAACATTAGTTCATTGACTGTTGGAGCCTGTGTTTTGTTCTGTTTAGTACTGAATTTGTCTAGCACAGAGTTAGGCTACTCAAGAACTGGCTTGATTCTTTTAAGATTAGTTTTACCCTTTGTCAGAGCAAGATTAGAGTAGCCCTTAATAAACGATCCATTTTGTCTTACCACTGCTGCTGCTAAGTCACTTCAGTCGTGTCCGACTCTGTGCGACCCCATCCCTGAGATTCTCCAGGCAAGAACACTGGAGTGGGTTGCCATTTCCTTCTCCACTAGATTCGACCTATTTGGTGTTTTCTCAGTGCACATATATTCAGACATGTATTCAATGATAACTCTTCACTCCAACTGCTATAAACTTGAATGTCTCCAGTCCTATAGAAGTCCTATTAATATTATAGATCCTTTGCCATTGTTTGCCTCACTTCTTTCATTTCATGCATACATACCTTGCTTAAACTGAGCAATAGAGTCAAGGAAAAAATCTAAGCATATTTGGAATTATTTGGAATTTCTAGGATATTTGGAATTACTTCTTTAAAAAGCTTCCTTCTCACAATATTGTCATACAAATTCCAGCTAGAATTTGTATAACTGAATTCCAGACCAACTCATACTTTACTCACAAAAATCTATCTTATTGACTTCACTTGAGGAATACTACAAGATTCTCATTATCTCACTCCTTTTTAAATGAAGTCCAGATAGTGCCTCAAGGCAGAATATCAGGATTATCATAGGATTCAACTTATTTGTCTGCTGTTGCTTAGGAATCACAAGATTTCTTACACAATGTTTGAAAATAAAAATTTTCAATTTCTTTAAATAATTTGAAAATTATTTCTGAAGAGAGTCACAGAGAGCTTACTATAAACATTCAATTTCTTTTTTTTCTAAAGCAATATTATAGTATGCTAGAATGTATGGTAACTTTTAAGTGATTTTTCAAAGTTAAAAAGAAATGACTGACATGGTCTTTGAAAAAAATGTTATATATCAAACTAAATATCTCTTTTATTGAGAAACTCTCTAATAAAGCCACATTAGAGTCTGTGAAAGAAAAGTAACACATAAATTCAGAGAAAAGAGAGAGAAGAGAAAGACAGAGAAAATAAGAAAGAAGAAAAAGAAAACATAGAAGTCTGTTAGATAATGGTAGCCTCCATAGAGAAGGATGAACAACCAGGGAAGAAGGAGGACAAGAAAGGAATAATAATGAGAAGACGAGGAAGAGGAGGAAGAGAGGAAAAGTGAAAGAGGAAGAAGAATCAGAAAACAATGCTACTTTGTCTCTAAGACTGAGACTAAGATTTGTCGAAAACTATCTTTTACTTGTGTTAAAATTCAAGTTACCAGAAAAAGGGAAAGTAGGATCTGCAGAAATGACATGTCTGTGAACTCAGTCACTCCGTGGTGTTTGACTTTTTGGGACTTACGGAGTGTAGCCCACCAGGCTCCTCTGTCCACGGGATTACCCCTGTGAGAATACTGAGTTGGTGGCCATTTCATTTTCAAGGGGATCTTCCCAATCCAGGGATTGAACCCCTGTTTCCTACAGCTTTTGCATTGCAAGCAGATTCTTTTTTTAAAATTTAATTTATTTATTTTAATTGGAGGCTAATTACTTTACAATATTGTAGTGGTTTTTGCCATACATTGACATGAATGAGCCATGGGTGTACATGTGTCCCCCATCCTGAACACCCCTCCCCGTTCCATCCCTCAGGGTCATCCCAGTGCACCAGCCCTGAGCTCCCTGTCTCATGTATTGAACTTGGACTGGCGATCTGTTTCACATATGATAATATACATGCTTCAGTGCTATTCTCTCAAATCATCCCACCCTCGCCTTCTCCCACAGAGTCCAAAAGTCTGTCCTTTACATCTGTGTCTCTTGCTGTCTCGCATATAGGGTCATCGTTGCCATCTTTCTAAACTCCATATATATGCAATAATATACTGTATTGGTGTTTTTCTTTCTGACTTACTTCACTCTGTATAATAGGCTCCAGTTTCATCCACCTCATTAGAACTAATTCAAATGCATTCTTTTTAATATCTGAGTAATATTCCATTGTGTACATGGACCACAGCTTTCTTATCCATTCGTCTGCCAATGGGCATGTAAGTTGCTTCCATGTCCTGGCTATTGTAAACAGTGCTGCAATGAACATTGGGGTACACATATCTCTCTCAATTCGGGTTTCCTCGGTGTGTATGCCCAGCAGTGGGATTGCTGGGTCATCTTGAGAAAGAGAATGGAACTGGAGGAATCAACCTGCCTGACTTCATACTATATTACAAAGCCACAGTCATCAAGACAGTATGGTACTGGCACAAAGACAGAAATACAGATCAATGGAACAAAATAGAAAGCCCAGAGATAAATCCACACACCTATGGACACCTTATCTTTGACAAAGGAGGCAAGAATACACAATGAAGAAAAGACAGTCTCTTTAACAAGTGGTGCTGGGAAAACTGGTCAACCACTTGTAAAAGAAAAAAAACTAGAACACTTCCTAACACCATACACAAAAATAAACTCAGAATGGATTAAAGATCTAAATGTAAGACCAGAAACTATAAAACTCCTAGAGGAAAACATAGGCAAAACACTCTCTGACATAAATCACAGCAGGATCTCCTATGACCCACCTCCCAGAGTAATGGAAATAAAAGCAAAAATAAACAAATGGGACCTAATTAAACTTAAAAACTTTTGCACATCAAAGGAAACTATAAGCAAGGAGAAAAGACATTCTTCAGAATGGGAGAAAATAATAGCAAACAAAGCAACTGACAAAAAATTAATCTTAAAAATATACAAGCAGCTCATGCAGCTCAATTCCAGAAAAATAAATGACCCAATCAAAAAATGGGCCAAAGAACTGAAGCAACATTTCTCCAAAGAAGACATTCAGATGGCTAACAAACACATGAAAAGATGCTCAACATCACTCATGATAATGAGAGATGCAAATCAAAACCACAATGAGGTACCATCTCATGCCAGTCAGAATGGCTGCCATCAAAAAGTCTACATATGATAAATGCTGGAGAGGGTGTGAAGAAAAGGAACCCTCTTACAATGTTGGTGGGAATGTAAATTAGTACAGCCACTTTGGAGAACAGTGAGGAGATTCCTTAAAAACTGGAAATAGAACTGCAAGCAGATTCTTTACCACTGAGCCACCTGGGATTTGTATGACTCCATCAGGCCTTTTTCTGCTCCATCTTGTTCCTAAGTAATCAAGAATGTCTTTCTAAATACAGATTATCTATTTTTTCAAGAATTTTATGTAGATAGATTCAGACTCTATGTATAATTTTATATCTTGCTTACTTCACTCAGAATACTCCTTTTGTGGTTATGCCATATTGTTTCATGTGCATGCTAAATTGCTTCAGTTGTGTCTGATTCTTTGCAACACCATGGACTGTAGCCCCCTCCCCTCCCCCACCCTCCCAGGCTCTTCTGTCCAAGGGATTCTTCAGGCAAGAATACTGGAGTGGGTTGCCATACCTGTCCCAACCCAGGGATCAAACCCACATCTCCTGTGGCTCCTGTGTTTCAGGCAGATTCTTTACTGCTGAGCTACTGGGGAAGCCCATTGTTTCATGTGCCTACAATCTATTTTTTATTCTTTACTGTTGTGTATTATACCATTGAAGTTATATAGGACAGTTTGTTTATCTTTCACCTGCCAATGAATATTTAAATTGCTTCATATTTTTGGCTTGTACTGACAAAGCTTCTGTGAACATTCATTTACAAATATTAGTTGTAGAAATTCTATTTTACTACTTTTTCCTTGGAGAATAAAGTCTGGAACATAACAAGAAGCTTATTACTATGTTTTCAAGGTACCCTAACACTGTTTTCCAAAATGGTTGTCCCACTTTCTCATGACAATTCCAGTTACATTCTTTTTTGGGAATGGAATTTAGGAACATATATCTTTAATGTATATAATAAGTCTCATATGACTCTACTACAGCTACATTTTTGAACAGATGGGTTCTTTCACTGTATGCTTCCTCATCTTTTTAAGGACCTGTTTTCTGTTGTTCTTTAGTCACTAAAACATGTCCAATCCCACATCTCCTGCACTGGCAGTTGGATTCTTTACCACTGAGCCACCTGGAAAGCCCACATGTGTGTATATCTGCATTTCAGTGTAAAACAGGATGGCCCAACAAAAGAAGAATGACTGATATTGTGCATCTCTTAAGAATCCTGGCCTTATCTCCTATTATGGTTTTATTTCCTAATTTAGTTCCTTTAGCAGAAAAGGGTGGAGGGATGTAAGACAACCCAGCTTCTGGTTGGTGAGATGTCTTTTGGGAATTTATGGCTCCAGTTCCACAAATATAGATCAAGTTGGTCCACACAGTACACTATGAAAGAAGTCCAAATTTTTCTTTTCTTCTTTCTTAACATTATGCTTTTATTTGGGATGAATTGTTTATTTCTTCCTTCTACTTTTCAGAGGAGAATGAACAGGAAAATACATACCATTAACATATTCCACTGTGTACATTGTCATTCTCTTATCTATTTCTTATGCTCTTGCCTTCAACTCTTAAAGATCATCTCTCTTAAATGCAAATAGAGACATGATTTTACATGTTTTTATGTAAGTATCTTATTCATCCAACTCAATCCATCCAATTCATTACCCACCTTCATTGGCTGCTCAATTTATGGCATTGTTACCTGTCTTATATTTCTAGTCATGGCCATCAAGTAGACAGAGCCTTTCTGTGAACAGAATTTTATTTCTAAGATAGGTGCCAAGTTTGTGTATTCTAAATTGTTGATCTATCATTTTTCTCCAGGATAAGCTCAATTGATAAAGATACCTCTTCAGTTACATTTAACTTCTATTTTCTATTCCTTTCCTGTTGTTTAGTCACTAAATCATGTCCAACTCTTCACAACACTTTGGAGTGTAGCCCACCAGACTCCTCTGTCCATGGAATTTCCCAGGCAAGAATACTGGAATGGATTGCCATTTCCTACTCCATGTCATGTATCCAACCCAGGGATGGAACCTGGATTTCCTGCTTGGCAGATGGATTCTTTATCACTAAGCCACCAGGGAAGACCTGAGTCAATATATACCAAAGAATCAATTACAAAAGGGTTTTCAACTTTGTCCATCTCTTTTCTTGACAAAGTGCTTTCATTTGGAATGGATTGTTCTTTCCCTTCTACTTTTTAGAGGACAGTAAACATGAAAAAGGCAAGTACCAATAATATATTCTACTGGGGACCTTCATTATTTCATCTGTTTCTTGTACCCTTACCTTCACTAAGCAAGGATCACCTCCTCAGCTCACACAGACACATATTTTTTATTTGATTTTTGTCTTGTTAATTTATTTTTCCAACTGAGGTTGCCCACTTCATTTGTCATTCAGTTTTCCCCATCGTTATTTCTTTGATTGGTCTTCTTGTTTCAATCAAAGGAACAGATAGTGGTTTTCTCATGAATTTTATCAAGATGCCTTTGAAATTCCAACATGTTTAAGGTTTACGATATGCCAGATTTCTCTTTTAAAAAATCAGATCATTTGATTTAAACCTACTTTACTGTCATTTAGTACTTTCCCGCCATGTGATATAGTGAAGATCAGCATTTTTTTTAAGGCTGATTTAAAACAGAAACTCAAATTCAATAAAATTCCATAGTAACTGGTAGACAAAATCTTTGAGCATAAATGCACCCAACAACCTAATTCTATATTAAGCAATTATGGAGCAGTGATTCTGTTTTCTCTAATACAGTGTTTGAAGTAACTTTACACATGTAGCTACCACATTATGAGAAATGACTGTATATTTAACAGCAGTCAAAGGACAAACAAAAGAAAACAAACCATATAAAAAGTGAGTTCTGATTCCCTGTGTGTTTCTCTGTGTGTGTGAGTGTGAGTAATCTTCAGCATCCTGATAGTATAAATTTTAAATACAAATATTTCAATAAGTTTGAATTTCATATCTTGTGTCTATCTCATGAAATTTACATTGATCTTGGCATTTATATTTTTCAGAAGAACTTCAGATAAAAGTTGGTAAGTTTTCAGATATCCTTTATGCCTGAAGCCCTTTGAAAAATTGGTTTCTGGATGTCTTTATGATTCCCTTTCTCTTAAAAAATCTATAAGCCAGTTAGACATTTGTTGGCTCCCTCTGCTCCTGGATGTCTGTTTTTCACATCTAAAATTTTTGATGTTGGACCTCTCCCTGTTTAAGTTCTGATCATTTCTGTCTCCATGCCTTCCATACATTCTTATTCTTCTATTATCATTTTATTTCACTCATTCTAAATAAACGCTCACTTCTATCTTGTAGTGGCACTATTTTGGCTACATGAGCTTCTACACTTGTTTGTTTTAAAAGTAATTTTCCCTCCTTAATTTTGAAGGATAGATCAATAACTGTAGAATTCCAATTTTAATTTTTTTTTCATTTTCAGACTTTCAAGTTGTGATTTAATAGTCTTATAGTTTGTATATTTAATGACAAAGAACTGTAAGAAATTCATTCTTATATTTATTTCTGTTTCCAGATTTTTTAAAAATGTGTCTTAGTGAGGAACTCTTTTTGTTTATCCAACTTGGAGTCAGGCGTGCCTTTCCAGTTTTATAAAATTGGGAGAAATTTAGACAATTATTTCTTTACTGTTCCTGCTCATTCTACTGCTTCTAGGATCTAAAACACATGTGTGTCAGTTCAGTTGATGCCGTTTTCCCTCTGTGCTTTAGTTTGGCTATATTTTTTGTCTCAATTTTTAATATTTTTGCTTCTGCATGCTTAATATATACCCCTATCCAGTAAAGTAAAGTTTCAAAGACTATTTTTTTCCTTAAGCATTCTATTGCCTCCTTTTTGTACTTTGTATGTTTTTTCTTGCTGTATTTTATGTTTTTTAAATTAATGTATATGTTAATTATATAAACAAAAGACTATCTTTAATTGTGGACTGTATTCGAGTAGTCACTAGTAGTAATGCTAGTCATGCAGTCGTGTCCGACTCTTTGCGACCCCGTGGACTATAGCCCCCCAGGCTCCTTTGTCCATAGGATTCTCCAGGCAAGAGTACTGGAGTGGGTTGCCATTCTCTTCTCCAGGGGATCTTCTTGACCTAGGAATTGAACCCAGGTCTCCTGCATTACAGGCAGATTCTTTACCATCTGAGCTATAAGGAAGCACCCATATCTTTAAACCAGTATTTAATTCCCTGATATCTGCCATTCTAGGTCTTTTTCTTTTGAATGCTCCTCTCCTAGTTATGGATTAAACTTTTCTGCTCTACCTAGTGAGTAATTGCTTATAGGATGTTGGATATTTTGAATATTGCATTGTTGACTGCTGGCTTCTGTGTTTTATTTTTTTGAGTATTGAATTTGTTTGGCACAGAGTTTAATTACTTAAGAATTGGCTTGATTTTTTTAAGGTTTGTTTTAAATTTTGTCCAATCAGGATTAGAATAGCCTTGAATATATAATTAATTTTGTCTTACCACTAGATTTGCCCATATTTTGGTGTTTTTTCAGGGCCCATATGTGCAATGAAAGCTCTTCTCTCTAGCTACTATTAACTTGAATACCTTCCAGTCCTATATAAGTCCTATAAATATTATAGATTCTTTGTAATTATTTGCCTTACTTCATTAGTTCCACCCCATGTACACATAGCTTAAACTCAGCAACAGAATCAAGAAATCCAAGCCAATATTTGGAGTTATTTCTTTAAAAATTTTCCTCCTCACTATATTCAGTTATACAAAACCAGCCCCCTTGACCCACAGAAACTGATCTTATTGGCTTCACCTGACAATTACTACAAGATTCTCTGAGTCTCACTCCTCTTTCAATTGAAGTAGAGATACTGCCTCAAGGCAGAACACGGGGATCGTCATAGGACTCAACTTTGAGTGAGTGAGTGAAGGTCACCCAGTCATGTCTGACTCTTTGAGACACCATGGGCTATAGTCCATGAAATTCTCCAGGCAAGAATACTGGGGTGGATAGCCTTTCCCTTCTCCAGGGGATCTTCTGAACACAGGGGTCGAACCCAGGTCTCCTGCATTGCAGGCAGATTCTTTACCAGCTGAGCTACAAGGGAAGCAAGGACTCAACTTATTTGTTCTTATTTGCTTAGGAATTACAAGAATTATAAGACAATGCTTGAAAATAACATTTTTCCATCTCTTCAAATAATTTGAAAATTATTTCTGAAGGGATTCACAGAGAGCTTAGTACAAATATTAATATATTTTTTTTAATGAAGTGATATTATAGTTAGGAATGCATAGTAACTATTAAGGGATTTTTCAAAGTTAAAAGGAAATAATTGATTAATAGTGTTTGAAAAAATTGTATATGTCAAACTGAATTTCTCTTTTATTGAGAAAGTCACTGATAAAGCCATGTAAAAATCTGTGAAAGAGAAGTAATGCATAAATTCACAGGGAAAAGAGAGGAGAAAAAGGCAGAGAAAACAAGAAAGAAAATATAGAAATCTGTTAGGAAATAGTGGCCTCCATAGAGAAGGATGAACAATGAGGGAAGAAGGAGAACATAGAAAGAAGATGGAACATAAAAAGAGATGGAACAGGAGAAAGAAGAAAAGTGGAGGAGAGGAAAAAGAGGAAGAAGAATCAGAGAAAACAACGCCACTCTATCTCTAGACTAAGATTTGTCTAAATCTATGTTTAAGCTTATTAAAATTAATATTACCAGAAAAACTGAAAGTAAGCCCGGCATAAATGATGTGCGTGCATGCTTCTTGGCTCAGTCATTTTTGACTCTTTGCAACTCCGTGGACTGTAGCTAGCCAGGCTACTCTGTCCTTAGGATCATCTGGGCAAGAATACTGAGTGTGTTGCCATTTCCTTCTCCAGGGGATCTTACCGACACAGGGCTCATACTGGTGCCTTCTGCAGCTCCTGCATTGCAGGCAGATTCTTTACCACTGAACCACCTGAAGTGAAGTGAAGTGAAAGTTGCTTAGTCCTGTCCAACACTTTGCGACCCCATGTACTATACAGTCCATGGAATTCTTCAGACCAGAATCCTGGAGTGGGTAGCCTTTCCCTTCTCCAGGGGATCTTCCTAACCCAGGGATCGAACCCAGGTCTCCTGCTTTGCAGGCAGATTCTTTACCAGCTGAGCCATAAGCCACCTGGGAAGCAAATTAATGATATGAGAAATACACAAATGGTTAACGAAAACATTTATTTACTTTCTCCCCACTTTTTCCCATTACAGTGGTCTTACTGAACTTTAGTTCTCTCCTGAGTGACTACAGTAACCTCCTAAACTTACTGCTTGCTTTTCTGCTCAAAGGATATCATTGGATGCTTAGGAGAATTTGTGTGCTTAGTGAATTAAATTCAGTAAAGGGGGATCTTTGGATAAGTTGAAGGTATCCTTGGGTATCTATTAAACTGAGAAAAAGTAAAATGTGATTATGGCAAAAGCAATCCTAACAGAGAAATTGTGGGTTGGGAAAATGGGGGAGAACTTAGGGCTGGAATTTGAAGAGAACTTTGCCTCAAAGCTTCATAGAGATCTAGTTGAAATATAACAAATTGTACTGGTGAAAAATGTATAATTGAATACACTGTAAGATACATACACATCCATGAAGCAATAACAACACTTAAAGAAATGAAACTATCTATACCATTAAGTTTTCTCATGACTTTTGTAATGACTCCTTCAGGCCTTTTTTTGCCCCATCTTGTTCCTATGCAATCATGGATGTCTTTTTTTTTTTTAAATTAATTTAATTAATTAATTTATTTTTTGTTTGTGTCTTTAAGAGTACAGATTATCTCCTATTTTCAAGAATTTTATGCAAATGTACATTTTTTGGGTATAATTTTTATCTGGCTTAATCCACTCAGAATACTCATTTTGCAGTTATCCATATTGCTGCATGTATCCACAATCTACTTTTTATTCTCTACTGTTGTGTATTATCCCCTTGTAGGCATATGCAACAATTTTTTATCCTTCTCCAGTCAATGAATATTTAAATTTTTTTCCACATTTTTGGCCTGTACAGAAAAGCTGCTGTGAATATTCACTTGTAATGTTTATGTAGAAATTCCATCTTAATTCTTTTTCTTTGGAGAGGAAAGGCTGGATCATAATATTAACTTTATTTCTACATTTTGAAGATACCATAACACTGTTTTCCAAAATGGTTGTACAAATTTCTCATGAAAATTTCAGTCATATTCTTTTTTGGGAA
Organism: Cervus elaphus; assembly: GCF_910594005.1. Lineage (NCBI taxonomy): Eukaryota > Metazoa > Chordata > Mammalia > Artiodactyla > Cervidae > Cervus > Cervus elaphus. The sequence continues at coordinate 26,281,169 of NC_057821.1, forward strand.
TAGAATTTAGAAGTTTATCTCTTTAATGTAAATAAGAAGTCTCATATGACTACTGCTACAGATGCATTTTTGCACTGATGGATGCCTTCACCGTATGCTTCCTCCTCACTTTTTAAGTACCTGTCTCCTGTTGTTGTTGTTTAGTTGCTAGGTCCTGTCTGACTCTTGTGCAATCCCTGCAGCTGCCAGGCACCTCTGTTTATGGAATTTCCAGGCAACAATACTGGAGTGAGTTGTCATTTCCTTCTCCAGGGGATTTTCCAGACCCAGAGATTGAACTCCTGAATTTGCAGGCAGATTCTTTACCACTGAACCACCTGGGAAGCCCCGCTGTGTCCTACATGTGTCTATATCTGCATTTCAGTGTGAAAAAGGATGGTCCAACAAAAGACCAATGATTGATATTTGCATCCCCAAAGAATTCCTGCCCCATCTCCTCTTAGGGTTTTACTTCCTAACTTAGTTCCTTTTGTACAAAGGGGTCAAGGGATATAAAACAGCCCAGCCTCTGATTGGTGAGATGTCCTTTGGAAATTTATGGCCTCAGTTTTCACAAGTATACATCAAATTGCACCACACAGTAAACTATGAAAGGAGTCCCAATTTTGGATCTCCTTCCTTCTTAACATTATGCTATTAGGAATGAATTGCTTATTTCTTCCTTCTATTTTTTTTAAAGGAGAGTGAACAGGAAAAAGAAAAGTACTGATAACATATTCCACTGGGTACATTATCATTTTCTCATCTATTTCTTATGCTCTCGCCTTCCACTCTTCAAGATCATCCCTTCAAATGCAAACAAAGACATAGTTTTCCATGCTTTTATGTCAGTATCTTATCCTTCCAACTCAAGTTACCCATCTTCATTTGCTATTCAATTTACAGCATTATTACGTCTTTTGTATTTCCAGTCATTGCAATCAAGGAGACAGAGTCTTTCCATGAATGTTTTTGTTGTTCAGTCATGTCCAACTTTTTGTGACCCCAAGGACTGCAGTGAGCCAGGCTTGCCTGTTCTTTACTATCTCCCGGAGTTTACTCAAACTCATGTCCATTGGCTCAGTAATACCATCCAACCATCTCATCCTCTGTCTTCCCCTTCTCCTCCTCCCCTCAATGTTTCCTGACATGGTCTTTTTAAATGAGTCGGCTCTTTGCATCAGGTGGCCAAATTATTGGAGCTTCAGCCTCAGGATCAGTTTCCAATGAATATTCAGGGTTAACTTCCTTTAGGATTGACTGGTTTGATCTCCTTTTTGTTCATATACCTTACTGGAAGGCATATGAGATTACATTAGATTCCTTTCTTTTAAAGTGAGGAATTATACCCTAAAAGGCATCTAAATTTAGGAAAGTTGCAACTTGGAATACAGGTTGATGTTTTAGTCTAGTAAACACAGGAGAGATGAGAAAAGATGTAGTGGACGTAACACTGCCAAAAAGTTTTCCTCCAATAATGTAGGACAACTAAAAGGGTACCTGGTACATAAGAACTTGAATTATATAAATTCTAAGGGGTCTCAAATGCTGTTTTTTAATAAAATTTCAATTCTAGAAATGAGCTAATCTCTTGAAATTTGCATGAAATTTTAAGGGACTTCAATAAAGTCTGGAGTTGCATTATAGAAAGAAGATAAAACAAAGCACAGCTTTCGGACATTTGCTCATGTAATCCTAGTATTCTTTTCCTCCATTAACTCATTTTTACCAATAATGTTTCCCTCAAATACATGAGTCAGTCATCAGTATCAATTTTATTCCATTTGTTTTCTGTTTATAAGAGGTTTGCTTGCTGAGAAATTTTCTACTGTTATGTAAGTCATTGCATAAGGAGTGAAGCAAATTTGGTTAGAACCATATCACTCAATTTTTTATTTTCTGCAATAGATGATAAAATCAGAGTGTGCAGGCTTTCAAAGTTAATTTTGGAAGCCCTGTGAATTTGTAACATAATTAATTTTATTGCAAATTTGTTAAATGCAAAGAATTAGAAATCATCAGACTTGCAAAAAGTTTGTACCCATACATACATTCATTCACTTTCTTGACAGGTTGTGGCATCTTCTAAAAAGACCTTTTCAGAACTTAAACCTGCGTTTATCACTAATTACACAAATAATGTGTTTACTTAAAAAATCTTGTCTAGTCTGTCATATGTATAATATTTGTTTTAAAGTATCTTATTATTTTACTAAATACATATTTAGTCTAAATTTTGAGTTAGAAATTCCATACTTGGAAATGTTCATCTTACTTTTATTTTTTGTTGATTTTCTATGATATTTACATGAATTTGATTTTTTTTGTTTGTTTTTCAGATGTACTTCAGAATGAAATTGGTAATTTTTTTCTGATCTTTTTCTTTTGCAAATGTATTACCTAGAAATAATTTTTCTTAGTTTCTTTTTTTTCCTTTAATACACCTTAAGGTATTATTTTCTAGATGATTATCATAGTTTCACTATAAGGTTGGTTCAATGAAGAGGGTTGGACTAAGAAGGATAGTGTTTTCTCTATTTAATGGAAAGCTTTCTTTAACTTGGGTTCTTCAACTTGTCCTTTGAGAGAGAATTCCCATGGTTTTGTTCAAGATTTTATCCTGGGTTTTAAAGGAATGGTTCAAACTCCAAAGCTGGTGAGAGACACATTTTTCTTTTTGATTACACACTTTGTCTGTTATAAGTTTCCTGTTGTTGTCCTTTTATATATTTATTACTAACATCACACGTAAACCTGAGACTTGGTCCACTTTTCTTGACCATACTCTCAGTTCAGTTCGGTTGCTCAGTCGTGTCCAACTCTTTGTGACCCCATGAAATGCAGCACTCCAGACTTCCCTGCCCATCACCAACTCCCAGAGCTTACTCAACTTCATGTCCATCAAGTCTGTGATGCCATCCAACCATCTCATCTTCTGTCATCCCATTTTCCTCCTGCCTTCAATCTTTCCCAACATCAGGGTCTTTTCCAGTGAGTCAGTTCTTCTCATCAGGTGGCCAAAGTATTGGAGTTTCAGCTTCAACATCAGTCCTTCCAATGAATATTCAGGCCTGATTTCCTTTAGGATTGACTGACTGGATCTCCTGGCAATCCAAGGGACTCTCAAGAGTCTTCTCCAACACCACAGTTCAGAAGCATCAATTCTTTAATGCTCAGCTTTCTTTATAGTCCATCTCTCACATCCATACTTGACTACTAGAAAAACCATAGCTTTGATGACTAGACAGACATTTGTTGGCAAAGTAATGTCTCTGCTTTTTAGTATGCTGTCTAGGTTGGTCACAGCTTTTCTTCCAAGGAGCAAGCATCTTTTAATTTCATGACTGCAGTCACCATCAGAAGTGATTTTGAAGCCCCCAAAAGTAAAGTCCCCCACTGTCGGGAGCCATTATGCGAGGTCCTGCCCGTGACGAGGTCATGAAGAAAATACCGGGCAGGCAAGGTGGTCTGGGACCCCATCCATGACGAGGTCACAAGAAAAATACCTGACAGGCAAGGCCGTCTAGGATAAGGGACCCTCCATGTTGGCCTCGGCCTCTACCCTACCTTTTCTGCTCCCCCTTATCCTCCCCCCCTTTTCTGCTGTTGTTCTTGTTTTACCCTGTTGCAGATTCTTGTGTTGCCTGCTGAGAGCTCTCCTGCTCCTCTTTCACTGAATAAGGACCAACTTAAAACCCTAATTAATAAATCTCCTGGACGCTGGTACCCTATGAAGGGGTCAGAGATGAAGGAAATGCTTCCATTCAAACATTTTGCTGGCATTCTGGCTTGTTTGATAAATGTGTGATCTCATTGCACAAAATGCTCATGATTGTTCCAAACATCCTAAGCACAGTACGCTAACAAAAGAAACTATTGAGCATAGGTCCCTCCGCAGGGTGAGAAAAGCTCCACAAATATTATAGCCACAAATGTGCCGAATAAAAAATAGTTTAGATAGAGATTAGCTGGTGACTTCTTGCAGGTAATTAACTTTTAGACTAAGAGCCTGCTTTGTGCCATATCTGCTGTTTTTGCAATCCTTTGCATTTCTGTTCTGTAAAAAATGTAATCCTATCTAGTTCCCTTGGAGATGACACCTAATAGAAAGAAAATAGATTAACCACAAAAAAGACAGGGTCGGCTACTGAAGTTGCTTAAAATTGCACCAGGTGCAAGCCATAAATTGTCAACAGGCCTGATAGCCAAAAGATATACATAGAGATTAACCTTAAAAAAGGCCCTAATAGGCACAGAGCCCTTTGGGGGGTGAGGAAGCCCTATTAGAGAATACAAAAAAATATTGTTTTAAAAGTGGTTATTAGATCAACGTTTGATTGATGTTAATGTGCTGAGTTGTGCAGTGGAAACTATTGTTAATATAGTTGGAGATCTAGTAAAATAAGAGTTAGCCCTAGTGTAAAAACAATAAGATAATTGTTAATTTTAACCAGGAGTGCTGAACAGGGGCTGCCTCACCAGAGCCGCAGAGTCTTTGTGTGTTAAACTTTTTAGATAAATTTAGCTGAGAATTTCTGTAAAAAGACTGTCTTTTATGTTAACAGGATTGTATTTCTATTATGTTACAACTTGCTGTACCATGAGACTGCCAATTTTCTGTTTTATGCTAACCTCAAGGCCAGAAGATAATGTACAAAAAATCTATGGGAAAAGACGCTCATAAACAAAAATATACAGAGCACACCTGGTTTCGTGAAGGACAAGCTGATATAATGTTAAACTAAGTCTGTATGCTTATCTGCCCCTTAGAAATGTACCAACTTAGGGTATAAAGGCTATGGTGAAAAATAAAGCAACTGCCAGACTCTGCTGCATATTCCTGGTCTGGTCTCTTTCTTTCTCTCTCTCTCTCCCTAGCAGACTTGGCCCTATCAAGGCCGGTTCTACGTGTCTCTCTCTCGCCGACGTCGTTCATCCTGAGGGTTCCCCTGGATCCTGCTGGGGCTGGACCCCAGCACCCCACTGTGTCCACTGTTTCCCCATCTATTTGCTATGAAGTGATGGGACTGGATGCCATGATCTTAGTTTTCTGAATATTGAGTTTTAAGCCAGCTTTTTCAATCTCCTCTTTCACTTTCATCAAGAGGCTCTTTAATTCTTCTTCACTTTCTGCCATAAGGGTGGTGTCATCTGCATATCTGAGGTTATTTATATTTCTCCTAATTGAAATTAGAGTTAGGGTTAGGGTAGGGTTAGCAATCTTGATTCCACCTTGTGCTTCATCCAGCCTGACATTTCACATGATGTACTCTGCATATAAGTTAAATTAGCAGGGTGAAAATATACAGCCTTGATGTCCTTCTTTCCCGATTTGGAACCAGTCTGTTGTTCCATGTCCAGTTCTAACTGTTGCTTCTTGACCTGCATACAGATTTCTCAGGTGGCAGGTCAGGTGGTCTGGTATTCCCACCTCTTTAAGAATTTTCCACAGTTTGTTGTGATCCACACTGTCAAAGGCTTCGGTATAGTCAATAAAGCAGAAATAGATGTTTTTACGGAACTCTCTTGCTTTTTTGATAATGCAACAGATGTTGGCAATTTGATCTCTGGTTCCTCTGCCTTTTCTAAATCCAAATTGAACATCTGGAAATTCACAGTTCATGTACTGTTGAAGCCTGGCTTAAAGAATTTTGAGCATTATACTCTCAGATGACCCAATATTTTTCCTCATTTTGTCTACTTATTTTCTCTTCCCTACTTTAGTTATTATTCATTTTTATTTCAGTGCAAACAATAATTCAAGAAATTACTCTTTCTTCAAGATATTTTATATTGCATTTTTTGCTCAGATCAACTTCATTGACAATGTATATCTACAGTCTAAGGCTATTTTATGAGGTATTCCTACAATATTTTTTTTAGTACTCCACTGTGTGAACTGTTTAAATTCTCATGACCCTATGTATCAGATAGTTCTCTTCAAATTGAAGTGAATTTTCATTTAGAATGGACTTTAGAGAATTCTCTGATTATTTTAGAAATCTGCATTACTTGACAAATATGCAGACACAACTGTTAGCAGATGTATGACTTTAATGCATCTTCTTTGTAGTGTTAAGAAATCCTGTCATATATATGTATGTTTTTTTGTTTTCTCTCAGACAGGAGGAAGGTGCAGTTCAAACATGGTGAGTAAAGGGTTATTCCTCAGAAAGTTTCGTCCTTCCATCTCTCTTGGGTCCTGTCTCTATAGCAATAGGATAAGATACGGGAATAAAAATTAAAATGTCTACAGTCGGCAAAGAAGTATTTATTTTTCTTTCTCTGTGCTGTGCTGTGTTTAGTCACTCAGTCATGTCCAACTCTTTGCGACCTCATGGACTATTGCCCACCAGGCTTCTCAGTCCTCAGGGATTCTCCAGGCAAGAATACTGGAGTGGGTTGCCATGCCCCACTCCAGAGGATCTTCCCAAGCCAGGGATCGAACCCGGATTCTTTGCCATCTGAGCCACCAGGGAAGCCCATAAATTTCTGTAATTTTGATGAATTCTCTCTGAAATGTGAATGAGGAGTTATTTAACATATTCTTCCTCTTCTCCTCCTTCCTGCCTTGTCTTTATCTCATGCTGTCTCTGTGATGCTCCAACTCTGTCCCTATCACCTTTTGTTTCTTCTATAATTCTACCTGTCTTACACTTACGTGATAATAATTTTTATTATCACATCTGAAAGAAAATGAAATATAAAGGTGATGCAGGATAGAAAGAGGAAGTCCAAGGAATTCAAAAGAATGAATGGGATAAAGACAGGGAGGGATGAAAAAGACAAGAGAAAAACAGGGAAGGAAAAAAGGTAAAGGGTTTTCTATTTGTTCTTTTCCAGCCTGGAGGAATGCACTATTATATCCTGGTGAGAGATATGGACTCTGATGAAGAACATCCTACTATCAAAGATATTTTAAATGAATACCTACAGTGTGCAAAATAGTATATTGAAAATTAAAGAAACTCTAAAGTATACATAGCATGAATTCCATAGATTACTCATTAATAGATAATAAAGTGTTTGAAACATTGAATTTTAACAGATTTTTATTTGCTTGTTTGTCTTTAATTGTATCTTACATTGTGTTCTGAGCATATCTTACATTGTGTTCTGAGCATATGTAGAGTGGTTCTCATCAGTTAAATGCTGTGGAAACTGACTTGAAAAATAAATTATTTTGTCAGACATGCCATGTTCCCTATTTCCTCTCTAACACTAAAAACAGATTCTAGATATTTATCCTGCAAGAATGTCTACCCCTCTGAGAGGGCTAGGAATGGGTCAGGTCTCAAGTCAGATATAATTTAGTAGATTGTAAACAGAAATTCAAGGTATTAAAAAGTATTTTCTTTGGTTGCTATTATTCTTTAATTAATCCTAGGGGATTTATACTCATAGTATTTTGGAAAGACAGGCAGCTGTGTTTTTCAGATGGTAGGCTCTCATGTTCACTTGCTCTTTGTAGATTGGAGAAAAGAAGAATTCAGAACTGGTGAGTATTTGATGATCAACGAGGGACCTTGCTGTTTGTGGGACAGTCTGGAGGAATGTTGGGTGGAAGTGAGCTGGATCTACCTAGGGTCAGAGGAGTCCTTACAGAATGAGAACCCTCTGGCCCAAGTCTACGGAGACCATTCCCAGAAACATGATGGTCCACTTGTCTTTGCAGCAAATGTGGCCCTGGATGCAGCCACTGCTCATCCTGCCCTCCTCCTGTCTGAAGAAGGGAAATGAGTTACCTGGCAAAACAAGTGTCAAGATCTTCCCAGCTCCACACAGAGATTCGACTCCATTCCCTGTGTGCTGGGTCAACTGAGCATCAGCTCAGGGAGATACTTCTGGGAGGTGCAGGTTGGGAATACCTGTTCTTGGGACCTGGGAGTTTGTAGCATTAATGTAAGAAGGAAGGGGAGCATCCCAGTGTTCCCACAGAATGGTTTCTGGGCCATCAGGCTCTATGAGGGGGAGTACTGTGCCCTCATCTCCCCAGCAACCCCTCTTACTGTAAGAGGAAAACCCCTTAGTGTGGGGGTATTCCTGGATTATCAGGCTGGGGATGTGTCTTTCTATGACATGACAGATGGATTTCACATTTTCACCTTTCACCAGAACACATTCTGTATTGTCCTAAAACCTCGTTTTAGACTTTGGTCCTCTGGCCACCTAACCATCTGTCCAGGTAAAGAAAAATAGACTGATCTGTATTTCATAGGCCTACCTTTTCATGAATAATGTTTACTTTGGACTTCAGTGGTGTTCACAGTTTTCCCCCATAAACATAGAAATAGATTTTTTTCCTCCTCCTTACTGACTAATTCTCAAAATAAAGCTCTGGAACACAGATTGATGAGTGCCTCACATATCAATTCTTCCTTTGTCATTAGTTATCAAATTACTGTAGAACTGTGAACATTTGTAACACAACATGAATTATATATGGTTCTATACACTTTCCTACTTTTCTTTTCATAATCAACCTCTCAAAATAGTTATCCAAATATTCTAGTTCTATTTCCCTGTTTCTTATTTCCATATCAATATACCTTTTGTTATGGGCTATATTGTATCCTTCCCAACCCTCCAAATTCATACATTAAAATCCTAACCTCCAATATTCATGATATGAGCTTATTTGGAAGTAGAGTCATTCAGATATAATCAGTAAAGATAAGATCATATTGGAGTAGGGTGGGTCCTTAATCCAATGTGCTGGGTGTCCTTATAAAAAAGGAAATTCAGACACAGACATGTACTTAGGGGTGCTTCCCAGGTGATGCTAGTGGTAAAGAATCTTCCTGCCAGTGCAGGAGATGTGGGTTTGATCCTTGGGTTGGCAAGATCCCTTGGAGGAGGGCATGCAACCCACTCCGGTATCCTTGCCTGGAGAATCCCATGGACAGAGGAGCCCCAAGGTCCACAGTCCATAGGGTCTCAAAGAGTTGGACACAACTGAAGCGAATTAGCACACATGTGTATATAGAGAAAACACCATGTCATCATGTCAAGCTTGGAGTTTTATTGTCACAATCTAAGACTGCTGGCAAACCACCAGAAGCAAAGAGAACAGCTTAGAAGAGATCCTTTCCTAGCACCTTTAGAGCAAGCATGGCCCTTGCAACACCTTGAGCTCGAACTTCTAGCCTCTACAATTGTGAGACAACAAGCTTTTGTTTTTTAAGCCACTTAGTTTGTTCTCTTTGTTACAACAGTCATAATAAATGAATACACTCTATTTTTATTCCAAGAATTTAGTCCATAGGGTTGCAAAGAGTCTGACATGACTGATGTGACTTAGCATGCACACGTGCCAATGTGTTTGATTTGATCCCTGAGTCTGGAAGACACCTTGGAGAAGTAAATGACAACTCACTCCAGTATTCTTATGGGTATAATACAATGGACAGAGAAGCCTGGCAGACTACAGTCCATGGGACTGTGAAGAGTTGGACACAACTGAATGATTAAGCACAGATATGAGCTAAGTGGAAAGACTCTTGCTTGTACAGGGGAAAAGATCAACATTAATATACTTAACAAAATAGAAGTAAAAGTATAACTGGTGCAACCAATTAAAGACTAGACAAATACTTTTGAGAGGGCAGGAGGGAGAAAGTGCAGAGAAAAGTCAGAAGGAATGAATATCCTTATAAGATGGGCTTGTTGTTCTGTCACTAAGTTGTGACCAACTCTTTTGCAACCCCTTGGACTGTAACCCGCCAGGCTCCTCTGTCCATTGGATTTCCCATGGCAAGAATACTGGAGTGGGCTGCCATTCCCTTCTCCAAGGGATCTTCCCAACCCAGGGATGGAACCCGTGTCTTCTGCTTTGTGCAGATGGATTCTTTACCACTGAGCCCCCAGTGAAGCTCTATAAGATGGGCAATTGCCAGCAATGCTGGTAAAAGCGGATATGGTTTCTATCGGATAATGCCCTCTCATGTTTGTAGACTGTGCTGTAAGTAAATAAGCCTAAGATCTAAGTATCTGTATTAAAAAACATTTCTGAAAACAAAGCCAAAATGAATAAAACAATGAGCAAATTGTTTCTGGTGTGTTTTTGCCTGGTGTGAACGGGAGGAAAGAATTAACTAATACATTCTCATGAGGATATACTATATGGTAATTAAAATAATGCTCTGCTTAACACTCATCAATAAAATATGATGTACCATGAGGAAGGAAAAATATCTCTATGAAAGAAGAGATTGGCAGGAGGAAGCCAAGAGACTGGAGTGTATGGGATGGAAATGTTTCATAAAAAGGGCTGTTAGGTGTCTGGGTAATGACAGGAAAGAGAAAAATAAGGGGAAGAATAAGAATCTCCTCTCTGGAGGGTATTGGAAAGTAGACAGAATTCTCCCTTAGGGAACAACAGAAAGGTTGGCTCATCTGTGGGCAATAAATAACCTCATAAATGGAACAAGAATTAAACTTGTACAACTTCACAACCACAAGCTGAAGCATTGTTATTTTAAAAATGTGAAAAATATCTATGATCATCAATTGAGACCTAATAAAAACTGCAGAGTCTAGGTGATGCATATATTAAATATAAGAATTTTTTAGCTTCTTTGAATTAAGGTTGAGTATATATGTTGCTAAGGTTGAATATACTCATAAATGTCCTTTTATAATGATGGGCACCACCTGTGCCCTGTACACCTGTAAGGAGCACAGAGCAGTTGCTGACACAGGAAAAGACTTCCTGAAGCCTGTGTTGTCCATAGACTCAAAGCTTTTTTGGTTGAGATGGAGAAGGTCCAGATTACTGGGTATATTTTCCAGTCTATCCTATTACACTTTTATGATTTTAAGTGTATTCTAAGTGAGTGTGTGTAATAATCATTTGCACAGAGCATGAAGAACCAAAGTTCTATACACATCACACAGAGATTTCATATTGAAGAAATTTTGTGGTTTTTGGAATGCTAAACCTTCCTAGATGTGTCTACATAAACTAATCCCCAAATATATGTTTATTCTGGTATTCCTTTTGTCAACTAAAAAAATAATGTGCACAACTAAAAAGCTGAGAGCTATGTTTTATTCAGAAGACATACTAAGGACTTCAAGCCTGGGAGTCAGCATCTCAAGTAACCCTGAGAAAACTACTCCGAGGAAGTGAGGGGGGAGCCTGGATATATAGGAGTTTTGCAACAAAGAACAGATAGTAGGAACAGAAAAGTGTTGTTAATAAAAGAAAACTAGACAACTCATTAAAAGCAGAGGCATTACTTTGCCAACAAAGGTCCACATAGTCAAATCTATTTGGGTTTCCAGTAATTATGTATGAATGTGAGAGTTGGACCATAAAGAAAGTTGAGCACCAAAGAATTGATGCTTTTGTACTGTGGTGTTGGAGAAGACTCTTGGGAGTCCCTTGAACTTCAAGGAGATAAACCAGTCAATCCTAAAGGAAATAAATCTTGAATATTCATTGGAAGGACTGATGCTGAAGCTGAAGCTCCAATACTTTGGCAACCTGGTGCGAAAAGCCAACTCATTGGGAAAGACCCTGGTGTTGGGAAAGATAGAAGGCAGAGATTATGAAGGACAGGGAAGCCTGGCATACTGCAATCCATGGGGACACAAAGAGTTGGACACAACTGAGCGACTAAACAAGGAGACATCTCAAGTTAAGGAATTTAGTACTTTTCTTTGTATGGCAAGAGTCTGGGTTCACTGAAATCATTCCTTTGCTATGCACCTCAGCTATGTGGGGCCACTATCCTGTGTTTTCTTTCCCATCCTGAGTCCCTTCAGAATTCACCATGGGGAGTGGCTGCTGTCTGATGGCTGTGTGTGTTCAGTTCCTCAGCCGTATCCGACTCTTTGTGACCCCATGGACTGTAGCCCACCAGGCTCCTCTGTCTATGGGAATATCTTGGAAATAATACTTGAGTGGATTGCCTTTTCCTCCTCCAGGGGATCTTCCCAACCCAGGGATCAAACCCAGGTCTCCTACAGCTCCTGCATTGGCAGGTGGATTCTTTACTACTGAGCCTCTGGGAAGCCCTAGGAAGTCTGATGGCTGCTAGATGGCACGTATTCTTTTCTTTCCTGAGTTCTCTCAGGGCTCACCAACTCAACATTGATTGGCTGTGGCTGCAATCCCTGATGACAGTGACATCCTTCGTTTACTGATGTATGTGCTTCATGTTTCCAGGAGGAGTCAAACATGATTAGCAAATCTGGAATCCAATCCAGTATACCCATATGTCAGAGATCACACAGATACACACAAAGAGCTAATGTACATTTTGAAGTATGTTTTATTTATGTGTCATGTACAGATGTGAGAATTGGACCGTAAAGAAGGCTGAGTGCCCAGAGATTTGATGTTTTCAATTTATGGTGCTGAAGAAGACTCTTGAGAGTCCCTTAGACTGCAAGAAGATCAAACCAGTCAATCCTAAAGGAAATCAACTCTAAATATTCATTGGAAGGACTGATGCTGAAGCTGAAGCTCCAATACTTTGGCCACCTGATGCAAAGAGCTGATGCATTAGAAAAGATCCTGATGCTGGGAAAGATTGAAGGCAAAAAGAGAAGAGGATAACAGAAGATGAGAGGGTTGAATAGCATCACCACGTCAATGGGCATGAATTTGAGCAAACTCCGGGAGATAGTGAAGGACAGAGGAGCCTGGTATGCTGCAGTCCATGGGGTCACAAAGAGTCTGACACCACTTAGTGACTGAACAATAGCATATTTTTCATCCTTGAGCAGAGCTTTTTGCTGCACAGGAGAGAAAAATAAGACATCGTTTTAAAGAAAATAGATGAATGAATAAATAGAAAAATTGTAGGTTAGGTTTTCCTGTTAAAAATAATTCATATTATTTAAAAACTGAAACAGGGAGACAAGTATCAAATATAAACAGAAGCTTGAAAGGAAAAGCTAAAGGAAGGAGCAGTTTTGGGCAAAATATGAAATGTTTAATACCATGGAGACCTTATAAAGCTGCACAAGTGTGCACTGCACACCTCAATATCAATCCTATAGACTAGAAATCAGTAAGTTTATTCTATAAAGGGCCATAAAGTAAATCTTATAGGTTTTGGAGGTCACATGTAGTCTGTGTCATGTATTTTGCCCGCCCCTCCCCCATATCCTTTTTAAAATGTGAAAAATCTTCTTGGTTGTGAACTATAAAAAGTTTACAGTGGGTCAGAACAGGTCCACAGGGCTTCCCTGGGGGCTCAGTTGTAAAGAATCAGTGCAATGCAAGAGACAGAAGACACAGGTCTGATCCCTGGGCCTGGAAGATCCCCTGGAAGAAGGCATGCCTACCCACTCCAGTATTCTTGCCTGGGAAATCCCATGGACAGAGGAGCCAGTCCATTCTGGGTTGCAAAACAGTCAGATATGACTTAGCAAATAAAAAGGAAATAGTATTAAAAATAAATGCAATTTAGTGGTGGTTTAGGGGCTTCACTGGTAGTTCAGTCAGTAAAGAATCCACCTGCAATGCAGGAGACCCGGGTTTGATCCCTGGGTCAGAAAGATCCCCTTGGAGAAGGAAATGGCAACCCACTCCAGTATACTTGCCTTGAGAATCGCTTGGACAGAGGAGCCTGGTGGGCTACAGTCCTTGGAGATACAAAGAGTCAGCCATGACTGAAGCATCTGAGCATGCACCCATGCAGAACATGTCCACAGACTGTAGTTTGCAAAACCCTTCTATGGCCTTTGACATCTGGATTGGAGAGGTGCAATATGGTGACCCTTTAACATTAACATCAAGGTTTAGATTAGGTGAATTGTTAAGCCTATTTTTTTTTTTCTTAAAAGCTGAGTGGCATTTATACACTTGTCAAACCTCAGACATTTAGGAAATGAAAACCTAAATCTCTAACTGAGATTATTATATACTTAAGCAAGTTTCAAAGTGAGGAATAAAATATTGCCAGCATATCAGTAAGCAAAGGATGCCACAATCATCTACTGCAGCACGGGTGAGCTGGTCAGCCCTGAGGGGACTCAGGAAGGAAATAAAGAGTTCCGTTAATTCAGTTCAGTTGCTCAGTCCTGTCCAACTCTTTGCAACCCCATGGACTGTAGCATGCCAGGCCTCCCTGTGCATTACTACCTCCAAGAGTTTACTCAAACTCATGTCAATGAAGTCAGTGATGCCATCTAACCATCTCATCCTCTGTTGTCCCCTCCTCCTCCCACCTTCAATCTCTCCCAGCATCAGGGTCTTTTCCAATGAGTCAGTTCTTTGCATTAGGTGGCCAAAGTATTGGAGTTTCAGCTTCAGCATCAGTCCTTTCTGTGAATAGTCAGGCCTGATTTCCTTTAGAATGGACTGGTTGGCTCTCCTTGCAGTCCAAGGGACTCTCAAGAATATTCTCTAACACCACAATTCAAAAGCATCAATTCTTCGATGCTCTGCTTTCTTTATAGTCTAACTCTCACATCCATACATGACTAGAAAAACCATAGCTTTGATGACTAGACGGACCTTTGTTGGCAAAGTAATGTCTCTGCTTTTTAGTATGCTGTCTAGGTTGGTCATAGCTTTTCTTCCAAGGAGCAAGCATCTTTTAATTTCATGACTGCAATCAGCATCTGCAGAGATTTTGGAGTCCCCCCAAAATAATGTCTGTCACTGTTTCCACTGTTTCCCCATCTATTTGCCATCAAGTGATGGGACCAGATGCCATGATCTTAGTTTTCTGAATGTTGAGCTTTAAGCCAACTTTTTCACTCTCCTCTTTGACTTTCAACAAGAGACTCCTTAGTTTTTTTTTGCTGTCTGCCATAAGGGTGGTGTCATCTGCATATCTGTGGTTATTGATAATTCTGCTGGCAATCTTGATTCCAGTTTGTGCTTCATCCAGTCCAGCATTTCTCATGATGTACTGTGCACATAAGTTAAATAAGCAGGGTGACAATATACAACCTTGACGTACTCCTGCCCCCAGGATTACCAAGGGTACCTGCCCCCATAGCAGCCACCAGAGAGCAGCCATTCGCTACAGTGAGCCCTGAGGGTACTTATGATGAGATAAGTAGCTGAGGTGCATGTCAAAGAAATGATTTTAGCAAGCCCAGATACTTGCTTCTTCCAATAAAAAAAATAAGTGCTAGATTCTTTAACTTGAGATGTCTAGTTTTCTTTTGTTAAGAGTAGTCTTTTGTTCCTACTACCTCTTCTTTGTTGTAAAACTCCTAAATATGTTAGCTCCCCCCTCACCTTCTTGGAGCAGTTCTCTCAAAGTTACTTGAGATGCTATCCCCCCAGTCTTCAAGTTCTCAATATATCTGTTAAAAAAGTAAAACTCTCATTGTTTGCAGATCACATGATCCTCTACATAGAAAACCCTAAAGACACCACCAGAAAAGCTAATCAATGAATATAGTAAAGTTGCAGGATATAAAATTAATACACAAAAATCTCTTGCATTCCTATACACTAACAATGAGAAAACGGAGAAATTAAGAAAAAAATTCCATTCACCATTGTGATGAAAATATTAAAATACTTAGGAATAAATCTACCTAAAGAAACAAAAGACCTATATATAGAAAACTATAAAACACTGATGAAAGAAATCAAAGATGACACAAATAAATGGAGAAATATACGATGTTCATGGATCAGAAGACTCAACATAGTGAAAATGAGTATTCTACCCAAAGCAACCTATAGATTCAATGCAATCCCTATCAAGCTACCAATGGTAGTTTTCACAGAACTAGAACACATAATTTCACAATTTGTGTAGAAATACAAAAAAACCTCAAATAGCCAAAGCAATCTTGAGACAGAAGAATGGAAATGGAGAAATCAACCTGCCTGACTTCAGACTATATTAGAAAGCTACAGTCATCAAGACAGTGTGGTACTGGCACAAAGACAGAAATACAGATCAATGGAACAAAACAGAAAGCCCAGAGATAAATCCACGCACCCATGGACACCTTATCTTTGACAAAGGAGGCAAGAATATACAATGGAGAAAAGATAATCTCTTTAACAAGTGGGGCTAGGGAAACTGGTCAACCACCTATAAAAGAATGAACCTAGAACACTTTCTAACACCATACACAAAAGTAAACTCAAAACGGATTAAAGATCTAACTGTAAGACCAGAAACTATAAAACTCCTAGAGGAAAACATAGGCAAACACTCTTTGACATAAATCCCAGCAGGATCCTCTATGACCCACCTCCCAGAGTAATGGAAATAAAAGCAAAAATAAACAAATGGGACCTAATTAAACTTAAAAGTTTTTGCACAATGAAGGAAACTATAAGCAAGGAGAAAAGACATTCTTCAGAATGGGAGAAAGTAATAGCAGATGAAGCAAATGACCAAGAATTAATCTCAAAAAAATATACAAGAAGCTTCTGCAGCTCAATTCCAAAAATAAATGACCCAATCAAAAAATGGGCCAAAGAACTAAACAGACATTGCTCCAAAGAAGACATACAGATGGCTAACAAACACATGAATAGATGCTCAACATCACTCATTATCAGTTCAGTCAGTTCAGTCTCTCAGTCATGTCAAACTCATGTCCATTGAGTCGGTGATGCCATCCAGCCATCTCATCCTCTGTCGTCCCCTTCTCCTCCTGCCCCCAATCCTCCCAGCATCAGGGTCTTTTCCAACGAGTCAACTCTTCACATGAGGTGGCCAAAGTACTGGAGTTTTGTTTCACAACAGTCCTTCCAATGAACACCCAGGACTGATCTCCTTTAGGATGGACTGGTTGGATCTCCTTGCAGTCCAAGAGACTCTCAAGACTCTTCTACAACACCACAGTTCAAAAGTATCAATTCTTCGGTGCTCAGCTTTCTTCACAGTCCAACTCTCACAGCCATACATGACCACTGGAAAAACCATGGCCTTGACTAGACAGACCTTTGTTAGCAAAGTAATGTCTCTACTTTTTAATATGCTGACTAGGTTGGTCATAACTTTCCTTCCAAGGAGTAAGCATCTCTTAATTTCATGGCTGCAATCACCATCTGCAGTGATTTCGGAGCCCCCCAAAATAAAGTCAGCCACTGTTTCCACTGTTTCCCGATCTATTTGCCATCAAGTGATGGGACCAGATGCCATGACCTTAGTTTTCTGAAAGTTGATCTTTAAGCCAACTTTTTCACACTCCTCTTTTACTTTCATCAAGAGGCTTTTTAGTTCCTCTTCACTTTCTGCCATAAGGTTGGTGTCATCTACATATCTGAAGTTATTGATGTTTCTCCAGGCAGTCTTGATTCCAGCTTGTGCTTCTTCCAGCCCAGCGTTACTCATGATGTGCTCTGCATATAAGTTAAATAAGCAAGGTGACAATATACAGCCTTGACGTACTTCTTTTCCTATTTGGAACCAGTGTGTTGTTCCATGTCCAGTTCTAACTGTTGCTTCCTGACCTGCATACAGTTTTCTCAAGAGGCAGGTCAGGTGGTCTGGTATTCCCATCTCTTTCAGAAATTTCCACAGTTTATTGTTATCCACACAGTCAAAGGCTTTGGCATAGTCAATAAAGCAGAAATAGATGTTTTTCTGGAACTCTCTTGCTTTCTCAATGATCCAGCAGATGTTGGCAATTTGATCTCTGGTTCCTCTGCCTTTTCTAAAACCAGCTTGAATATCTGGAAGTTCACGGTTCATGTATTGCTGAGGCCTGGCTTGACTTTTCTAGCGTGTGAGATGAGTGCAATTGTGTGGTAGTTTGAGCATTCTTTGGGAATGCCTTTCTTAGGGATTGGAATGAAAACTGACCTTTTCCAGTCCTGTGGCCACTGCTGAGTTTTCCAAATTTGCTTATATATTGAGTGCAGCACTTTCACAGCATCATCTTTCAGGATTTGAAATAGCTCAACTGCAATTCCATCACCTCCAGTATCTTTGTTCATAGTGATGCAGAAATGCAAATCAAAACCACAATGAGGTACCATCTCCCACCTGTCAGAATGGCTGCTATCAAAAGTCTACAAACAATGAATGCTGGAGAGGGTTCGGAGAAAAGGGAATGCTCTTACACTGTTGGTGGCAATGCAAACTACTATAGCCACTATAGAGAACAGTGTGGAGATTTCTTAAAAAACTGGAAATAGAACTGCCATATGACCCAGCAATCCCACTGCTGGGCATACACTCAAGGAAAGAGCCACGTGTACCCCAATGTTCATCACAGCACTGTTCACAATAACTAGGACATGGAAACAACCTAGATGTCCATTGGCAGATGAATGGGTAAGAAAGCTGTGGTACATATGCACAATGAAATATCATTCAGCTCTTAAAAAGAACACATTTGAATCAGTTCTAATGAGGTGGATGAAACTGGAGTCTATTATATAGAGTGAAGTAAGTCACAAAGAGAAACACCAATACAGTATATTAACACATATATATGGAATTTAGGAAAGATGGTGATGTCAGGTGAGTGTATACTCCTCAGTTCTGTCTCGTCACAACAAAGATTTGGAGTGACAGACATTAAAGCTCTTGGGTGTTGGACAGACTGTGTTATAGCTCTTAGACAAATCAGTGTTACAGCTTTATTTTATTTAGAAAATGGCAGGAGAATCCATCCTCCAGGCCTGAGGGCATGTTGACTCAAAGACGCGAAGAAAAGAGTGCCCCAGCGCATGGGAGAGAAAGAGGGAAAGAAAGAGAGAGAACACTAGAGAGAGACAGAAAGAGAGAGGCCCCGAGAGAGAGAGAGAGAGAGAGAGAGAAAGAGAGAGAGAGCGGGGGAGAGACAGAGAGGGAGAGAGCCCTTTGGCTCCTCTTTTTATATGTTTTTCCCTCCCCCTAAGCCTGCCCTGTGCAAATTGGGCTAGCCAGGAGTGCTGTTTGTTCCACCTGAAGTCCTCACTCCGGTCCTCATACCTTCCTTTGACTTTCCTTTGTTCTATTTTCACGGGCTTTTCCCTTCCTTGTCTTTTAGCCACCACCATTTTGGACTCCTATTTCCTATTCTAACTATCTAACAGTAACGATGCCCTTATATGTGAGACAGCAAAAGAGACACAGATGTGAAGAACAGACTTTTGGACCCTGTGGGACAAGATGAGGATGGGATGATTTGAGAGAATAACACTGAAACATGTATATTACCATATGTGAAATTGATCACCAGTCCAAGTTCGATGCATGAAACAGGACACTTGAAGCCAGTGCACTGGGACAACCCTGAGGGATGAGACGGGAACGGAGGTGGAATGGGGGCTCAGGATGAGGAACACATGATACCCATGGCTGTTTCATGTCAATGTATGGCAAAACTAACACAATATTGTAAAGTAATTAGCCTCCAATTAAAATGAATAAATTAATTTAAAAAACATAACTCAACTTTTACATTGTAAATAAATTTTTTAGTTAACAGGGCTTTGAGGTCCAAACTGCAAGTTTTACAAATGGATTCAAAATATAACTTGTCCTGTGCAGGCTTAGGACAAAGTACTAAGCCCTACCTTTACTCAAAGACTAATTAGACTTTAACTACCCTTATGATTTTTAGTGACATACAACACATTTTTTTATTATTTTATTTTTATTTATTTATTTATTTATTTTTATTATTATTATTATTTTTTTATTAGTTGGAGGCTAATTACTTCACAACATTTCAGTGGGTTTTGTCATACATTGATATGAATCAGCCATAGATTTACACGTATTCCCCATCCCGATCCCCCCTTCCACCTCCCTCTCCACCCGATTCCTCTGGGTCTTCCCAGTGCACCAGGCCCGAGCACTTGTCTCATACATCCCACCTGGGCTGGTGACCTGTTTCAACACATTTTTTATTGAGGGACCAGTGTCTTTATACTCATGAAGACAGTGATAAGGATCAAGGAAACTCAATTGTGATTGAACAGAGTTCAAAATATTTCTTTTGATAAGAAGTGGCTGGTTTGATAAGAGGATCCTTGAACTATACACTCCCTTCCACCTCACCTTGATTTGAGGGCTTAACAGGAGCTGACAGATAAGGGGTAGGAGGCATGGAGAAGTCAGTCAGCCTAAGACTGCATTTCTTAATTCTGGGTTGTACTGTATAATCAGCTTCCCTGATGGTTCAGAGGTAAAGAATCTGCCTACAATGCTAGAGACCAAGATTCAATCCCTGGGTTGGGAAGATCCCCAGAGGAGGAAATGGCAACCCACTTCAGTATTCTTGTCTGGAAAATCCCATGGCCAGAGGAGCCTGGCAGGCTGCAGTCCATGGGGGCATACAACAGTGGGACATAACTGATCACGGGAGTACTAGGGCACCTTATAATCACTTTTAAATTACCAATTCATAGTTCTGCCTTCTCTTCCTTCCTTCCACCCCTAAGAAATTTCTATTTGATTAGTCTGAGATAGGACCTGGGCAGGATTGTTAAGCAGTAACAACTCTGGCTTAGTTTAATTGGTCTATAATTGGTCTACATAAATGATCAAGTGAACAAAAAAGTTCTTCCTGTTTCAGCACTAGACACTCTATGGTTGACTTGAATGAAGAGAAAAATTAAAAAAGAAATCTAATCTGAGATTTATCAGTTGATTTTTGTGTATATGTAGTTATTTGTGGATTTATTCAAATGAATAACTGCTATTGAAGTATTGTTTTATGATCATAAAAGGTTCAGAGTACATAGGTCTCCTTTCCTGCTTCTGGTTAATTCCATGCTGCACCTGCAGCACTCAAGAACCAGAAACCTGATTCATATGACTGAAACCTCTCTGACCCAGGAATATTGTCTTGGGTCATATAATCTCTTCCTCCTCTGTGTTTGTAGAAGGGACACAAAGATATTTCAAAATCCTGCCAACACAACTCAGGACCAAGCTGAGACTTTCTTTGGGCCACAAGTGACAGACGTGAAACAATTTCCTTCTTAAGATGGTGACTTATCCAATAGATCACTATAGAAAATCACCTATGATGGACAAAAGTCATAAAGGTGAGTTTTATTTTTTAATACTGTTGATATTGTTTGTGCTTTTGTGTGTGCATGCGTTAGAGAGAGAGAGAGCGAGCCTGTACGTCTAGCCAGTGCTTCTAACAAAAGCATTTGAGTCACAAAAATAGAGCAGACCTCAGGATACAAGGCATGAGACTTGGACTTTCACTCCCTCAAGTCTGGTCAATCTGACTTCCATACATTCTTTTCTGTATGTCATTCGAACATCACTTATTTCAAAAATATAACCAGCAATTAGCAATTAATGTGTGATATTTGCATTCTAAAGTCATGAAAAATTACCTCATAGAACTGAAAATTAATACTCTCATACTGGCTTCCCTGGTAGTTCAGACAGTAAGGAATCTGCTTGCAATGCAGGAGACTTGGGTCCAAACCCTGGGTCAGGAAGCTACTCTAAGGAAATGGCTACCCACTGCAGTATTCTTGCCTGGAGAATTCCATGGACAGAGGAGCCTGGCAGGCAGGCTACAGTTCATGGGGTTGCAAAGAATCAGACATGACTGAGCAACTAACACACTTTACTCTCAAAACTGACCACTCTGTGTAATGATGAAATAAAAGCTTCTTTTAAGGAACACATTGCTGTGGAATTCCAAGATATTATTTTAGTATTTTTATATTCATGAATTTTAATATCCATTGTGAAGTGCAGTAATTAGAAATATTTAGGAGTGGAGTAGAGATGCAACTTGTGGTGGCTAGTATTTTGATATATAGTAAGTCTTGAAACGGAGAAGGCAATGGCACCCCACTCCAGTATTCTTGCCTGGAAAATCCCATGGATGGAGGAGACTCGTAGGCTGCAGTCCCTGGGGTCACTAAGAGTCGGACACGACTGAGCAACGTCACTTTCACTTTTCACTTTTCACTTTCCTGCATTGGAGAAGGAAATGGCAACCCATTCCAGTGTTCTTGCCTGGAGAATCCCAGGGACGGGGGAGCTTGGTGCACTGCTGTCTATGGGGTCTCACAGAGTCGGACACGACTGAAGCAACTTAGCAGCAGCAGCAGCAGCAGCAAGTCCTGAAAAGTAACCATCTCTGTTTGGAAAAATGAGCAAGGACAACTCATGAACAGATAGAGACTGGAAAATTTTTTTCTGGCCATCAGTGGGGTATTATTCAAATTATTGTAACATAAGATTTACATAATGCTGTAAAACTGTTTTATGTAAGAATATGGCATTGGACTACTTTGATGTTAACTTTAAACGTTGAACTGTCTTGCAGTATGTAGTGAAGACCTTTTTGTTGCAGCTATTTTTTCATTAGAATGGTCGATATGTACAAGTAAGTTTCTTTATGTAGAAGACCATATTATCACATACACATTTTTGCTATTATTGATTAGTCCGTTTAGAATGTAAAATATGCATATATAACAGGAAAGATAATGTAGTTTGTTATATTGACTTCCTCAATGATGATTATATGTCACTTTTGAAATTTAACACAATTTTTCTCATTGCCTTACTTATTATGATTTTATGCATGTATTTCATATACATAATAATTTGCTTGCTTTCAAAGCAATACTCAGTAGTGGAAAAATATGAGGACAAAGAAGTGACAGAGAATGATAGTCCTATGGGTAGGAATGGATGTAGGAAATAATGTTTTCTGAAGGACATTGGTTGAAAAATAAAAAGGTGATTTAGCAATGTTATCGCTGCTGACCATTACCTGTGAATTTGCAGTAAAATCTCGGAGAAGAAGTATAATTATACATGATAGATAAGACAATGGTATGTGATCTGGTCACTTTTTGAGGAAGAAGATAGGATGATGGAGCTAAAATACCAGTAGATGGTATGACCATTTACCTAGAAGGAGAGCTGAACCAAACTTTCTGCTCAAATGGTACCAATAGTAGTTAAGTAGATAAAGTCAGTTCTCTCAGGCATTTCTCAGGCATTTGGCTGAGAAAATAGGTAGGGAATTGGTGTATCTCTAGCAAGAAGAAAAATAATAATATAAACAAAAAGAAATGAGAACATTTTACACTTCTTTTTGTGTAAAACACAACACTACACATAATGAAACTGTAAAATGACATTTCATTAAGTAAAGATGAATACATCTTAGACTTAAATTCTTAGAATTTTTGAAATTTATGTCAATTACTTATTCATCTTAAAAAACAGCAATTAAATAATCTGAATGACATATAAGACTATATTATTAACTTCAGATGCATTTTCTGAAAATATTTAAACATAAAATTTACATTTAAATGAATGAGCTTTTTCACATAATTTTTAAAAGTTATGCTCCATTTACAGTAATTACAAAATATTGACTGTATTCCCTGTGTTGTACAGTACATCCTTGTAGCCTATCTTACACTCAATAATTTGTACCTCCCATACCCATAGCACTCTTATGTTGCCCCTCCCTCCTTTAAAACTGTATATAAAAAGGGAATGAATATTTTTTCATGCAGGCTTCCAAAGTAAACATCAGATTTAGAGATGAAAAAGAATTTTCCCTGTTTACTGCTCATTTCTCAGATTCTTGCTTTTTGTCATAAAATTTGATTCTCTTGGATGTGATTCTGTCTTACATAGTGTTTGCCTCACCAAATAAAATTTCAGATTTTATCTTTTTTTTTTTTTATCTTGCATTTTATTTTTTTTTCCTTTTAACATGTTTTTTATTTATTTTTATTAGTTGGAGGCTAATTATTTTACAATATTGTAGTAGTTTTTGCCATACATTGACATGAATCAGCCATGGATTTACATGTGTTCCCCATCCCAATCCATAACCCTATATGCAAAACAGAAAAAGAGACACAGATGTATAGAACAGACTTTAGGACTCTGTGGCAGGTTTTATCTTTTATATCTTGTTGTAAAGTACTGTTATGTACTCAAATTTAAGTTTCTAGGAAATCAATTGGAAAAGATTTTACTATTTATACAAAATTCTTTTGGATTCTTAGCCAAATTTATATCTTTAAGTAAATTATCTGCTAGCCTCTGTTAGTTTGCAGTTAGATGTTTTAAATGTTTAGGTGATGCACCCATAACTGGAATATTTAAGTGTATCATTTTTACTGTTTCTTTCTTACTGAAGTATAGTTGATTTATAGTTTCATGTATGCAACATATTGATTTGATGTTTTGTGTATTACACTCCATTTAATTATTACATACTGTTGCTACATACTCTGTGCTGCATATTACATTCTAGTATATTATTTATTTATATCTAGCAGTTTATTGGAGAAGGGAATGGCAACCCACTCCAGTACTCTTGCCTGGAAAATCCCATGGATGGGGAGCCTGGTAGGCTGCAGTCCATGGGGTCGCTAAGAGTCTAACACGACTGAGCGACTTCACTTTCACTTTTCACTTTCATGCATTGGAGAAGGAAATGGCAACCCATTCCAGTGTTCTTGCCTGGGGAATCCCAGGGACGGGAGAGCCTGGTGGGCTGTCGTCTATGGGGTCGCACAGAGTTGGACATGACTGAAACGACTTAGCAGCAGCAGCAGCAGTTTATACCTCTTAATCTTCCCCTTTCTGCCCTCTTCCCCTAACTTTTTTTCTCCTTGTAACCACTAGCTGTTCTCTGTATCTGTGTCAGTTTCTCTTTTGTTGTATTGGTTTATTTGTTTTGTTTTTCAGATTCCACATATAATAGAAAATATACAGTATTTTTATTTCTCTGTCTGACTTATTTCATCAAGCATAATACCACCCAGATCCATCCATTTTGTTGTAAATGGCAGAATTTCATTTTTTTTGTGGTTGAGTAATATTCTATATACATATATTCCACCCACATATATATAAAAGAATGACATTTTTTCAAAATAAAAATATGTAGAAAATGGGATTTCTTACACAACTACCTGGAAAATGAAATAGCATTTTATTTTGCTCTTGTGAGTGATACAGTGCCTAATGTACACATTTATTTGCTTAATTTCAAAACGGGAGGAGAATAATTGCTTGTTGTTTTTAAATGTAATCACATTCCCTCCTTGCAGCACCAAGAATATGATCCTCTGTACCACATTCAAGGCTTAGGACTCCTGAGTGTATCTGAGGCTGCACACAAAGCAGGAAACAAGGCCTAAAAGATGACCAGTTCCCTCTGAGCTGGAATGTGATATGGGGTCTTGGGTGGGAAGGTAGCTTCATGATAGCATGGATGGTTAAGAGTCAAAGAGAGAGTCGAAAAGTAAAAAAGGAAAAAAGAGAAATTGTTGTGAAAAATAAGGTCCAGATGGATCACCGGATTCTGAAAAAAATATTGGGAGGCTGAATATGTAGCTCACATCACAATGAAAACAAAAATTAAGGGTTATCTGAGTAGACAAATGGGAGAATAGTCTGATAGCATGCTGTATGAATACTTTATCACAGACTACTGGTGCTGACATTTCACTACTTTGAATACATGTTAGAAACTTTGTTGCTGTTGTTGTTTAGTTGCTCACTGTTTGGGACCCCATGGACTGCAGAATGCCTCACCTCCCTGTCCTTCACTATCTCCCGGAATTTGCTCAAACTTCTGTCCATTGAATTAGTGATGCCATCCAACCATCTCATCCTTGGTCGTCCCCTTCTTCTGTCTTCAATCTTTCCCAGCATCAGGGTCTTTTCTAATGAGTCGGCTTTTGGCATCAGGTGGCCAAAGTATTGACACTTCAGCTTCAGTATAAGTCCTTTCAATGAATATTCAGGGCTTGATCTCCTTGCAGTCCGAGGGACTCTCAAGAGTCTTCTCTAACATCACAGTTCAAAAGCATCAGTTCTTCGGCACTCAATTTTCTTTATGGTCCAACTCTCACATCCATACATGACTACTGAAAAAACTATAGCTTTGACTATGTGGACCTTTGTCGGCAAAGTAATGTCTCTGCTTTTTAATATGCTTTTGAAAATTTACCTCCCTTAAATTCATTTACTTTCCCTCTTTATAATTATATTAACTATAACCTCTATGTACATAGAGAAGCAGATCACATAATGTTACAACTTTTACTTCAACCATCAAATATATTTTAGAAAAACCAAAAGAAAAGAAAAACCTATCATATTTGTCTATGTTTGTACTCCTTCCCTTGTTCTGTCTTCCTTACTGATGTTCCAAGGCTTCTTATTTTATCAGTCCCTTTC
The DNA here is from genome assembly GCF_910594005.1 of Cervus elaphus. Classification (NCBI taxonomy): domain Eukaryota; kingdom Metazoa; phylum Chordata; class Mammalia; order Artiodactyla; family Cervidae; genus Cervus; species Cervus elaphus. The sequence continues at coordinate 26,307,232 of NC_057821.1, forward strand.
AATTTCAAGGCCTTTATTTAGCCATTTTTAAAAAAATTTTTTAGGACAGATCTGCTGGTAAAAAATTCTTAGCTTACCTTAATCTGAAAATGTCTTAATTTCCCAAAGGCTGTTTTCACTGAGTATAGAATTATGTTATTTTCTTTCACCATATTAAAATATTCTGCCCCTTCCTCAGACTTCTCTGGTTTCTGATTAGAAATCTACTATTAATACAATTAAAACTGTTTTCTCATGAAAGTAAAGAACCATTTCTCATGTTTCTCATGAAAGTAAAGAACCATTCCCCTACTTTCAACATGTTTTTTTCTCTTTACTTTTCAGAGGTTGGATTATGATGTATCTTGGCATGGATTTGTTTAGCTTTATCTTATTTGTGATTTGCTTAGCTTACTGAATATATACATTAATGTCTTTTGTCAAATTTGGGACATTTTTAGTCATTATTTCTTCAAAAACTTTCTCAGCTCCACAGTCTTTCTACTCTCCTGGGACCCCAATGACAAGTACATTAGATCTTTTGTTATAGCACCACAGGACTCTGAGATTTTATTGGTCTATCTCAGTCTATTTCCTCTTCATTGTCCAGTTCGGATAATTGGCATAATATGATCTTCAAGTTCACTGACTAATTCTTTTATCATCTCCATTCTCTGCTAAGCCTATTCAGTGAATATTTTATTTTGAATATTGTATTTTCTATTTCATAAATTTCTATTTTATTCTTTATATCTTCTATTTATTTACTAAGACTATATTTTTTCATTTGTTAAAAGTGAGTTTGTAATTGCTTATTGTTATGATTACCACATAAAATCCTTTACAAATATCTTTGTCATTTTGATGCTGGTATCTATTGCCTTTTTTTCATTTAAGATGATATTTTCTTGGTTCTCCCAGGTTATGAAGTGTGGTTTTCTATTGTACCATGGACATCTTGGGTCTTATATTATGAGGCTGTGTATTTTATTACATCATTTATTATATCAAGCCTAAAATGGCACCACATGTATGGGAAAACAAAGATATCATCTCATTTTGCTAAGAGAAGGTGGAAATAGAGGTTTCCCACTTAGCATTATTTAACACTGTGGAAGGAGAAAGGCACTTTGTTACTGTTGGGTAGGGCTGAAAGCTCAGGTTCTCCTTTGGTCCTCTGCTGACAATACCTCACCTGGTAGAGTGAGGGCCACTTCATTACTATTTTCTGTGTATCTCCACTGACTCTGTGGCAGGGCAGGGCCACTGACCTCACTGCTGCTGAGTGGAAATGAAAGTTCCAGCTCTCCACTTTGCCCTCACTGACACCAACCAGGACAGGATGGGGTACATTGTTAACTGAGTGACGGTGAACCACTAGGCTACTCCTACTCAGTCCTTGCTGAATAGCAGGAGTGGGATTATGATTTTCTCTGTGGCGTTTAGCTGGAGTCAGGAAGTTATCACTTAAAAGTTTTCATCTTATTAGGTTGCCCATTCCTGGTCCTGTGACCACAAAGGGCAAGCTTTTCTTGGGGGTTACTATGTCTTAGCATGCGTGTGTGTACTCAGTCTTGTCCAACTCTCTGCCACCCATGGACTGTAGCTCTCTAGGCTTTTGCGTCCATGGGATTTTCCAGGGAAGCATACTAGAGTGGGATTCCATTTCCTCCTCCAGGGAATCTTCCTGATCTAGGAATCCAATGCATGTTTCCTGTGTCTCCTGCATTGTCAGCAGATTCTTTACCAAGCAGTCATTTGGGCTTCCCTGGTGGTTCAGCTGGTAAAGAATCCACCTGGAATGCGGGAGACCTGGGTTCAATTCCTGGGTTGGGCAGATCCCATGGAGAAGGGAAAGGCTACCCACTCTAGTATTCTGGTCTGGAGAATTCCATGGACTGTGTAGTTCTTGGGATTGCAAAGAGTCAGACATTACAGTGATTTCACCAGCACAACCAGCATCTGGGAAGCTTTGTGTTTACCCATTGGCATTTCTGGACTGTTGGTTTCTCCAGCACCCACTCAGGGATACATTAGGAGAAAAAAAAAAGAGAGAGAGAGAGAGAGGGAGAGAGCTCACTATATGTCATTGCTGATATCTTTTACAGTCTTTTTGTATTTGATATATATATACTGCTTGGGGCTTCAGTTATGAGGGGCACAGGGAAAAGTGTCTATTCCATTATTTCCCAGAACTAGGTAATCCCCTGGTTTCTTAATTGACTGATGATATTTTTCTAATGTCTTCAACTACTTGAACAAATGTGCTCAGCAAAGTACTAATAGACTTGAGTTTATTTATTTATTTATTTATTTTTCCCAATTATTTTTATGAGTTGAGGACTAATCCCTTTACAATATTGAAGTGGTTTTTGCCATACATTGATGTGAATCAGCCATGGAGTTACATGTGTTCCCCATCCTGAACCCCCCTCCCACCTCCCTCCCTACCCCATCCCTCTGGGTCATCCCAGTGTACGAGCCCTGAGCACTTGTCTTATGCTTCCAACCTGGACTGGCAATCTGTTTCACACTTGATAATATATATGTTTTGATGCTGTTCTCTCAGATAATCCCACGATTGCCTTCTCCCATAGAGTCCAAAAGTCTGTTCTGTACATCTGTCTCTTTTTTTCTGTTTTGCATATAGGGTTATCATTACCATCTTTCTAAATTCCATATATATGCATTAGTATACTGTATTGGTGTTTATCTTTCTGGCTTACTTCACTCTGTATAGTAGGCTCCAGTTTCATCCATCTCATTAGAACCGATTCAACTGTGTTCTTTTTAATGGCTGAGTAATATTCCATGGTTTATATATACCACAGCTTCCTTATCCATTCGTCTGCTGATGGGCATCTAGGTTGCTTCCATGTCCTGGCTATTATAAACAGTGCTGCAATGTACATTGGGGTACACATGTCTCTTTCAGATCTGGTTTCCTCAGTGTGTATGTCCAGGAGTGGGATTGCTGGGTCATATGGCAGTTCTATTTCCAGTTTCTTAAGGAATCTCCACACTGTTCTCCATAGTGGCTGTACTAGTTTGCATTCCCACCAACAGTGTAAGAGGGTTCCCTTTTCTCCACACCCTCTCCAGCATTTATTGCTTGTAGACTTTTGGATAGCAGCCATTCTGACTGGCGTGTAATGGTACCTCGTTGAGGTTTTGATTTGCATTTCATTCTTTTACAAGTGGTTGACCAGTTTTCCCAGCACCATTTGTTAAAGAGGTTGTCTTTTTTCCATTGTATATTCTTGCCTCCTTTGTCTAAGATAAGGTGTCTGTAGGTTCGTGGATTTATCTCTGGGCTTTCTATTCTGTTCCATTGATCTAAATTTCTGTCTTTGTGCCAGTTCCATACTGTCTTGATGACTGTGGCTTTGTAGTAGAGCCTGAAGTCAGGCAGGTTGATTCCTCAAGGTCCCTTCTTCTTTCTCAAGATTGCTTTGGTTATTCGAGGTGTTTTGTATTTCCATACAAATTGTGAAATTATTTGTTCTAGTTCTGTGAAGAATACCGCTGGTAGCTTGATAGGGATTGCATTGAATCTATAGATTACTTTGGGTAGTATACTCATTTTCACAGTATTGATTCTTCCAATATATGAACACGGTATATTTCTCCATCTATTTGTGTCCTCTTTGATTTATTTCATCAGTGTTTTATAGTTTTCTATGTATAAGTCTTTTGTTTCTTTAGGTAGATATATTTCTAAGTATTTTATTCTTTTTGTTGCAATGGTGAATGATATTGTTTCCATAATTTCTCTTTCTGTTTTCTCATTGTTAGCGTATAGGAATGCAAGGGATTTCTGTGTGTTAACTTTATATCCTGCAACTTTACTATATTCATTGATTAGCTGTAGTAATTTTCTGGCAGAGACTTTAGGGTTTTCTATGTAGAGGATCATGTCATCTGCAAACAGTGAGAGTTTCACTTCTTCTTTTCCTATCTGGATTCCTTTCATTTCTTTTCTGCTCTGATTGCTATGGCCAAAACTTCCAAAACTGTGTTGAATAGTAGTGGTGAGAGTGGGCACGCTTGTCTTGTTCCTGATTTTAGGGGAAATGCTTTCAATTTTTCACCACTGAGGATAATGTTTGCTGTGGGTTTGTCATACATAGCTTTTATTATGTTGAGGCATGTTCCTTCTATTCCTGCTTTCTGGAGAGTTTTTTTTTTTTTTGTCATAAATGGATGTTGAATTTTGTCAAAGGCTTTTTCTGCATCTATTAAGATAATCATATGGTTTTTATCTTTCAACTTGTTAATGTGATGTATTATGTTGATTGATTTGTGGATATTAAAGAATCCTTGTATTCCTGGGATAAAGCCCACTTGGTCATGATATATGATCTTTTTAATATGTTATTGGATTCTGTTTGCTAGAATTTTGTTAAGGATTTTTGAATCTATGTTCATCAGTGATATTGGCCTGTAGTTTTGTTTTTTTGTGGCATCTTTGTCTGGTTTTGGAATTAGGGTGATGGTGGCCTCATAGAATGAGTTTGGAAGTTTACCTTCTTCTGCAATTTTCTGGAAGAGTTTGAGTAAGAAAGGTGTTGGCTCTTCTCTAAATTGTTGGCAGTATTCAGCTCGGAAGCCATCTGGTCCTGGGCTTTTGTATGCTGGAAGATTTCTGATTACAGTTTTGATTTCCGTGCCTGTGATGGGTCTGTTATGATCTTCTATTTCTTCCTGGTGCAGTTTTGGAAAGTTATGCTTTTCTAAGAATTTTTCCATTTCTTCCAAGTTGTCTATTTTATTGGCATAGAGCTTCTTGTAGCAGTCTCTTATGATCCTTTGTATTTCAGTGTTTTCTGTTGTGATTTCTCCATTTTCATTTCTAATTTTGTTGATTTGTTTCTTCTCCCTTTTTTCTCAATGAGTCTGGCTAACGGTTTGTCAATTTTGTTTATTTTTTCAAAAAACCAGTTTTTAGCTTTGTTGATTTTTGCTACAGTCTCTTTTGTTTCTTTTGCATTTATTTCTGCCCTGATTTTTAAGATTTCTTTCCTTCTGCTAACCCTGGGGTTCTTCATTTCTTCTTTCTCTAGTTGCTTTAGGTGTAGAGTTAGGTTATTTATTTGACTTTTTTCTTGTTTCTTGAGGTAAGCCTGTAATGTTATGAACCTTCCCCTTAGCACTGCTTTTACAGTGTCCCATAGGTTTTGGGTTGTTGTGTTTTCATTTTTACTCGTTTCTATGCATATTTTGATTTCTTTTATGATTTCTTCTATCATTTATTGGTCATTCAGAAGCGAGCTATTTAGCCTCCATATGTTTGAATTTTTAATAGTTTTTTTCCCCCTGTAATTGAGATCTAATCTTACTGCATTGTGGTCAGAAAAGATGACTGGAATGATTTCAATTTTTTTGAATTTCCCAAGGCTAGATTTATGGCTCAGGATGTGATCTATTCTGGAGAAGGTTCCGTGTGCACTTGAGAAAAAGGTGAAATTGATTGTTTTGGGGTGAAATGACCTATAGGTATCAATTAGGTCTAGCTGGACCATTGTGTCATTTAAAGTTTGTGTTTCCTTGTTAATTTTCTGTTTAGTTGATCTTTCCATAGGTGTGAGTGGGGTATTAAAGTCTCCCACGATTATTGTGTTATTGTTGATTTCCCCTTTCATACTCGTTACCATTTGTTTATGTATTGCGGTGCTCCTATGTTGGGTGCATATATATTTATAATTGTTATATCTTCTTCTTGGATTGATCCTTTGATCATTATGTAGTGTCCTTCTTTGTCTCTTTTCACAGCTTTTATTTTAGTCTATTTTATCTGATATGAGTATTGCGACTCCTGTTTTCTTTTGGTCTCCGTTTGTGTGAAATAGTTTTTTCCAGCCCTTCACTTTCAGTCTGTATGTGTCTCTTGTTTTGAGGTGGGTCTCTTGTAGCAGCATATATAGGGGTCTTGCTTTTGTATCCATTCAGCCAGTCTTTGTCTTTTGGTTGGGGCATTCAACCCATTTACATTTAAGGTAATTATTGATAGGTATGGTCCCGTTGCCATTTACTTTGCTGTTTTGGATTCGCGTTTATACAACCTTTCTGTGTTTCCTGTCTAGAGACGATCCTTTAGCATTTGTTGAAGAGCTGGTTTGGTGGTGCTGAATTCTCTCAGCTTTTGCTTGTCTGTAAAGCTTTTGAATTCTCCTTCATATCTGAATGAGATCCTTGCTGGATACAGTAATCTAGGCTGTAGGTTATTCTCTTTCATTACTTTAAGTATGTCCTGCCATTCCCTTCTGGCCTGAAGAGTTTCTATTGATAGATCAGCTGTTATCCTTATGGGAATCCCTTTGTGTGTTATTTGTTGTTTCTCCCTTGCTGCTTTTAATATTTGTTCTTTGTGTTTGATCTTTGTTAGTTTGATTAATATGTGTCTTGGGGTGTTTCGCCTTGGGTTTATCCTGTTTGGGACTCTCTGGGTTTCTTGGACTTGTGTAACTATTTCCTTCCCCATTTTGGGGAAGTTTTCAGCTATTATCTCCTCGAGTATTTTCTCATGGCCTTTCTTTTTGTCTTCTTCTTCTGGGACTCCTATGATTCGAATGTTGGGGCATTTCACATTGTCCCAGAGGTCCCTGAGGTTGTCCTCATTTCTTTTGATTCTTTTTTCTTTTTTCCTCTCGGCTTCATTTATTTCCACCATTTTATCTTCTACCTCATCCTATCTTCTGCCTCCGTTATTCTACCGTTGGTTCCCTCCAGAGTGCTTTTGATCTCATTTACTGCATTATTCATTTTTAATTGACCCTTTTTTTTCTTCTAGGTCCTTGTTAAACATTTCTTGCACCTTCTCTATCCTTGTCTCCAGTCTATTTATCTGTAACTCCATTTTGTTTTCAAGATTTTGGATCATTTTTATTATCATTATTCTAAATTCTTTTTTAGGTAGATTCCCTATCTCCTCCTCTTATGTTTGGCTTGATGGGCATTTTTCATGTTCCTTTACCTGCGGGGTATTTCTCTGCCTTTTCATCTTGTTTAGATTGTTGTGTTTGGAGTGACCTTTCTGTATTCTGGTGGTCTGTAGTTCCTTTTTATTGTGTAGGTTTCACCCAGTGGGTGGGGTTGGACGATTGGCTTGTCAAAGTTTCCTGGTTAGGGAGGCTTGCGTTGGTGTTCTGGTGCGTGGAATTGGATTTCTTCTCTCTGGAGTGCAATGAAGTGTCCAGTAGTGAGTTTTGAGATGGGTCTACGCATTTGGTGTGACTTTGGGTAGCCTGTATATTGACACTTACAGCTATGTTCCTGCATTGCTGGAGAATTTGTGTGGTATGTCCTGCTCTGGAACTTATTGGTCTTGGGTGGTGGTTGTTTTCAGTGTAGGTATGGAGGCTTTTGGATGATCTCTTATTACTTAATGTTCCTTGTAGTTAGGAATTCTCTGGTGTTCTCAGGGTTTGGACTTAAGTCTCCTTCCTCTGGATTTCAGTCTTATTCTTCCAGTAGCCTCAAGACTTCTCCAACTATATAGCACTGATAATAAAACTTCTAGGTTAATGGCGAGAAGATTCTCCACAGTGAGGGACACCCAGAGAGGCTCACAGAGTTACATGAAGAAGAGGAGAGGGAGGAGGGAGATAGAGATGAGCAGGAGGAGAAAAAGGGGGACTCAAGAGGAGAGAGACAGATCTATGCAGTACTGTGTTCCCTAAGTGTCCTCCATAGCCCAGAACACCCATAGAGATTCACAGAATTGGATTGAGAAGAGAAGGGGGATGGAGGAAATAGAGGTGATCTGGGGGAGAAAAAGGAGAGTCAAAAGGGGGAGAGAGTAATCATCACACTCCTGAGTAAAAATGGGTACTGAATATTGGATTCTTAAATGTCTAAAATTGATATCAAATACTGAAAAACAAAGATTGAAAATCTAGAGTAGAGGTTAGACTCTTAAAAATACAATATTGAAAACAAAAGCAAAAACACACAAAAAATTAAGAAATATATATGAAGTTCCCTTTAAAAATAGGGTCTTTTTTTTCCCCCCAAGGTTATAGTGAAATGAAAATGAAAATTAAGGAGTAATAGAGGACCTAAAAGAAAATAAAAGAAAATTAAAATTAAGGAGTAATAGAGGAGTAATGGGGAATTTTATAGGAAAACAAAAGAGAAAAAATAAAAATGAAAAAGAAAAAAAATTTTAATTAAAAAAAATAGTAAAAATATATCTAGGATTTTCTCTGGAACTATTGTGGGCAGTGTGAGTTCTGTTCAGTTTCAGATAGCTCCTTGTCCCAGCTTACACTTCTGGATATCTATAGGTCCCTTCTGGTGTAGTCGGTGTTACCTACAGGGATTTTAATATGTTGCACTGGTCACTTCTGAAGCGGTTCCCTTTGTTTATTTGGCTTCTGTTTGCAGGTCTCTTCAGTGTCTAATTTCTGCCCTGACACAAGTGGGAAGAGGTGGTCTCTTGTTTAGGTTCGCTTGTTCAGTCGTGCTGTGGGGAGGGAGGGGCACTGCAGACAAACATCACTGGCCTGTGTGGGGAGCACTCTCAGTGTTCCGGCCACACTGGGTTTGTCCCTGCTTGCAGCGTGTGTGCTTTCCCAGTCTACACTGCTCAGGCTCCAGACTGCGCTATAGGGAGTGGGCCCTGAGTTGCTTGCGGTTCCAGTTTTTGGGTATTCCACATAAGTGCAGGCTCGGTTGGGCCTGCATTTTGTGCCTTCCCCGGCGGAGCATCTCAGGCAGCCAGGAGCTTGACGGGCGCACTCTCCCTGTGTGTGGTGCGCCTTCTCCCCTCCGCAGTTCCCGCCTCAGTTTCTGTGCGCCCCAGTCCGGTGCACCTTGTGTCTGTTCTGGGGAGCTTGTCTCTAGCTGCGACCCTCCCAGTGGGTGTCAACCATCCAGAATCTCAGGAAGTCTTTGGTTAGAAGCTGGAAGCCTGTTTGCGGTTTGGTAGGGGATGCAGTCTCTGGGTCCTCTGGGGCCACGTTTGCCCCTTTCCCCTCCGCGCTGCCTCCTGCCTCTGGAGGGGGATGGGCCGGTCCACAGATGCTAGCTCTTCTTTGGAATTGCTCGGTCCCTTGTTCTGCAAACGGCTGGCAGTGTGTTCGGGCGGTTAATTTTCTCTCTCTCTCTTGCTATCCCACAGTTTAAGTTGCTATCTCACATTAGCTCCCTCGTATTGCCCTCAGGGCATTCAGGCCCGGTCCTTACCCTAAGCAATGCCGCCCGCTCCTCTCCATTCAGCCCCCACTTGCTGGTGGCGGATGCAAGTGTCTGGGGTACTTTTCTGCTGGGAGTTGCTTTTAGGCATGTAATCTGTGGGTTTTATTTATTTTTCCTCCCAGTTAGGTTGCCCGCCGAGATTCAAAAACTTCCCCCAGACCCGCCTGTGAGAGGGTTTCCTGGTGTTTGGAAACTTCCTCTATTACGACTCCCTTCCTGGGACTGGTCTCCATCCCTAGCTCTTTTGTCTCTCTTTTTATCTTTTATATTTTGTCCTACCTCCTTCTGAAGACAATGGGCTGCTTTTCTGGGCACCTGATGACCTCTGCTAGTGTTCAGAAGTTGCTTTGTGGAGTTTGCTCAGCATTCAAATGTTCTTTCGATGAATTTGTAGGGGAGAAAGTGGTCTCCCCGTCCTATTCCTCCGCCATCTTAGCTCCTCCCCCTAGACTTGAGTTTATTTTCTCTGTCTGGACACATTTCTTTACCTTCTTCAATCAAACAAAATTAATCTCACTTACCATTGGTTAATGGCATCTCTTACTTGACTAAGAAATGAGTTATAAAACCTTCTTTGGTGCAACCTTATTTTCCTTTTATATTTTCATGAAGAAATATTTTCTATAATGAGCTATTTAATTTTTAATTTTATAATTTTTCTTATGGCTACTTTACCATAATTTGAAAATATTGTAATGACTGCTAGTCTGGCAATGCCAGTGCATATTGCTATCTTTTAGCAAAGCTGCAAGTATTGTTGCATAATAAATACATATAATTCAACAATAAGACAATGCATACCCTAATGTATCTCAAAACATTTTATTCAAATTCTACTTTTTTCCCCTCTTTTACTTGTTTTGACATGTTTAGTGTTCCCTGGCATTAAAGCAAGGATAGAAAGTAAAATTTTGCAATGCTGTGACAGTCCAGCCACTTAACATGATAGGGAGTTATAACTGTCACTGCATTTCAGTCTTGATGAAACTATTCATCTGTTATCATAGTGAAAAAAAAGTTATAAACCATACATATATGAATAAACATAGCTGAGTTCAATGGAATGACAACAAAATTTGAGTTTTTAATTTTGTGTCACAAATACTATTCATTTTCCATTGATGTAACAATGTGGAAGTCACTCTGATATCACAAATCTTCCAAAAATATATTTCAGATTTGATTTGGCCTGTGGGCCATTGTCAGGCAATACCTGACCTAGATCATGTTAAACTTCATAGGATACAGCAAAATGATGAGGGCATATCGAGAATTTGACAGAGAGTCCCTTATTTACTGTGAGGGGCCCACACTCAGCAATCCATTACAACCCATGGGAGAAGCATCTTGCCAACCCTTGGCCTACCCTGAGATATTCAATTCCACATTGTTTTCTGAGTGGTTGCTGCTATCCATCTCATGATACTTAGAAATAATGAGACCCTCCAAGTCTGTCTATGAAGGTTGAAACTTGGTCATAGACTTATAGGTTACTTGAAGTGTGGAATTAAATTTTATTGTATAAACAACAATAGGATTGGTCTGAATGTTAATAAGAAAATTTTCTGGTGTACCTTTTCAGAATTTCCCCCCAGAGTAGACGGCGTAGACACTTTGCCTGCAATTCACATACTCTACCTCTTAGTGGCATTCTTTATTATTGAAGTATTCCAGAGGGAATATCATAAAAATGGTAAGTTACTAAATACTTAAATAAAGTAATGATATCTTAAGGGAACTGTCCACTGTCTGACAGACTTTGACATGGTTTCTGAATGGTGATGATAATAGAGATGAGCAGGATCTGAACTTCCCTTTATAAAAGCTGAACTGGAGGCAAAAGCAGGAATAGTCTCACTCCACTGTGTACTTTTGGTGGGAACTCATTCATTTAGTTCTGGACAACACTATTTAAGCGAGATTTTGACAAATTGCAATTCATCAAGTGTACCATTCATCCAAACTGCAAAGTTTCTGAAAACATTTCTTTTAAATTAACAGAATAAGTAAATAGTTGACATTGGTCAACTATTTTGATAACTTTTTATTAAGAGTAGATTCTCTCTTTCAGTCTCTCAGTTTCTCGCTTTCTCTCCAGAGTTATTTCAACTGTTAGCATTAGGAATACCTGCTTGAAGCTGTAAAGAGTCATATTTGGGCTCTCTCTATTAGGAAATATTTTTTTTTTAATTTTTTTTTAAATTTTTTTATTAGTTGGAGGCTAATTACTTCACAACATTTCAGTGGGTTTTGTCATACATTGATATGAATCAGCCATAGATTTACACTTATTCCCCATCCCGATCCCCCCTCCCACCTCCCTCTCCACCCGACTCCTCTGGGTCTTCCCAGTGCACCAGGCCCGAGCACTTGTCTCATGCATCCCACCTGGGCTGGTGATCTGTTTCACCATAGATAGTATACATGCTGTTCTTTTGAAACATCCCACCCTCACCTTCTCCCACAGAGTTCAAAAGTCTGTTCTGTATTTCTGTGTCTCTTTTTCTGTTTTGCATATAGGGTTATCGTTACCATCTTTCTAAATTCCATATATATGTGTTAGTATGCTGTAATGTTCTTTATCTTTCTGGCTTACTTCACTCTGTATAATGGGCTCCAGTTTCATCCATCTCATTAGGACTGATTCAAATGAATTCTTTTTGATGGCTGAGTAATATTCCATGGTGTATATGTACCACAGCTTCCTTATCCATTCATCTGCTGATGGGCATCTAGGTTGCTTCCATGTCCTGGCTATTATAAACAGTGCTGCGATGAACATTGGGGTGCACGTGTCTCTTTCAGATCTGGTTTCCTCAGTGTGTATGCCCAGAAGTGGGATTGCTGGGTCATATGGCAGTTCTATTTCCAGTTTTTTAAGGAATCTCCACACTGTTTTCCATAGTGGCTGTACTAGTTTGCATTCCCACCAACAGTGTAAGAGGGTTCCCTTTTCTCCACAGCCTCTCCAGCATTTATTGCTTGTAGACTTTTGGATAGCAGCCATCCTGACTGGTGTGTAATGGTACCTCATTGTGGTTTTGATTTGCATTTCTCTAATTATGAGTGATGTTGAGCATCTTTTCATGTGTTTGTTAGCCATCTGTATGTCTTCTTTGGAGAAATGTCTGTTTAGTTCTCTGGCCCATTTTTTGATTGGGTCATTTATTTTTCTGGAATTGAGCTTCAGGAGTTGCTTGTATATTTTTGAGATTAATCCTTTGTCTATTTCTTCATTTGCTATTATTTTCTCCCAATCTGACGGCTGTCTTTTCACCTTACTTATAGTTTCCTTTGTAGTGCAAAAGCTTTTAAGTTTCATTAGGTCCCATTTTTTTAGTTTTGCTTTTATTTCCAATATTCTGGGAGGTGGGTCATAGAGGATCTTGCTGTGATTTATGTCGGAGAGTGTTTTGCCTATGTTCTCCTCTAGGAGTTTTATAGTTTCTGGTCTGACATTTAGATCTTTAATCCATTTTGAGTTTATTTTTGTGTATGGTGTTAGAAAGTGTTCTCGTTTCATTCTTTTACAAGTGGTTGACCAGTTTTCCCAGCACCATTTGTTAAACAGGTTGTCTTTTTCCCATTGTATATCCTTGCTTCCTTTGTCAAAGATAAGGTGTCCATAGGTTTGTGGATTTATCTCTGGGCTTTCTATTCGGTTCCATTGATCTATATTTCTGTCTTTGTGCCAGTACCATAGTGTCTTGATGACTGTGGCTTTGTAGTAGAGTCTGAAGTCAGGCAGGTTGATTCCTCCAGTTCCATTCTTCTTTCTCAAGATTACTTTGGCTATTCGAGGTTTTTTGTATTTCCATACAAATTGTGAAATTCTTTGGTCTAGTTCTGTGAAAAATACCGTTGGTAGCTTGATAGGGATTGCATTGAATCTATAGATTGCTTTGGGTAGAATAGCCATTTTGACAATATTGATTCTGCCAATCCATGAACACGGTATGTTTCTCCATCTGTTTGTGTCCTCTTTGATTTCTTTCATCAGTGTTTTATAGTTTTCTATGTATAGGTCTTTTGTTTCTTTAGGTAGATATACTCCTAAGTATTTTATTCTTTTTGTTGCAATGGTGAATGGTATTGTTTCCTTAATTTCTCTTTCTGTTTTTTCATTGTTAGTATATAGGAATGCAAGGGATTTCTGTGTGTTAATTTTATATCCTGCAACTTTACTATATTCATTGATTAGTTCTAGTAATTTTCTGGTAGAGTCTTTAGGGTTTTCTATGTAGAGGATCATGTCATCTGCAAACAGTGAGAGTTTCACTTCTTCTTTTCCTATCTGGATTCCTTTTACTTCTTTTTCTGCTCTGATTTCTGTGGCCAAAACTTCCAAAACTGTGTTGAATAGTAGTGGTGAGAGTGGGCACCCTTGTCTTGTTCCTGATTTCAGGGGGAATGCTTTCAATTTTTCACCATTGAGGGTGATGCTTGCTGTGGGTTTGTCATATATAGCTTTTATTATGTTGAGGTATGTTCCTTCTATTCCTGCTTTTTGGAGAGTTTTAATCATAAATGAGTGTTGAATTTTGTCAAAGGCTTTTTCTGCATCTATTGAGATAATCATATGGTTTTTATCTTTCAATTTGTTAATGGGGTGTATTACATTGATTGATTTGCGGATATTGAAGAATCCTTGCATTCCTGGGATAAAGCCCACTTGGTCGTGGTGTATGATTTTTTAAATATGTTGTTGGATTCTGTTTGCTAGAATTTTGTTAAGGATTTTTGCATCTATGTTCATCAGTGATATTGGCCTGTAGTTTTCTTTTTTTGTGGCATCTTTGTCTGGTTTTGGAATTAGAGTGATGGTGGCCTCATAGAATGAGTTTGGAAGTTTACCTTCTTCTGCAATTTTCTGGAAGAGTTTGAGTAAGGTAGGTGTTAGCGCTTCTCTAAATTTTTGGTAGAATTCAGCTGTGAAGCCATCTGGTCCTGGGCTTTTGTTTGCTGGAAGATTTTTGATTACACTTTCGATTTCTTTGCCTGTGATGGGTCTGTTAAGATCTTCTATTTCTTCCTGGTTCAGTTTTGGAAAGTTATGCTTTTCTAAGAATTTGTCCATTTCATCCAAGTTGTCCATTTTATTGGCATAAAGCTGCTGGTAGTAGTCTCTTATGATCCTTTTTATTTCAGTGTTGTCTGTTGTGATCTCTCCATTTTCATTTCTAATTTTGTTAATTTGGTTCTTCTCTCTTTGTTTCTTAATGAGTCTTGCTAATGGTTTGTCAATTTTGTTTATTTTTTCAAAAAACCAGCTTTTAGCTTTGTTGATTTTTGCTATGGTCTCTTTAGTTTCTATTGCATTTATTTCTGCCTTAATTTTTAAGATTTCTTTCCTTCTGCTAACCCTGGGGTTCTTCATTTCTTCCTTCTCTAATTGCTTTAGGTGTAGAGTTAGGTTATTTATTTGGCTTTTTTCTTGTTTCTTGATGTAAGCCTGTAATGCTATGAACCTTCCCCTTAGCAGTGCTTTTACAGTGTCCCATAGGTTTTGGGTTGTTGTGTTTTCATTTTCATTCATTTCTATACATATTTTGATTTCTTTTTTGATTTCTTCTATGATTTGTTGGTTATTCAGAAGCGTGTTATTTAGCCTCCATGTGTTTGAATTTTTAACAATTTTTTTCCTGTAATTGAGATGTAATCTTACTGCACTGTGGTCAGAAAAGATGACTGGAATGATTTCAATTTTTTTGAATTTTCCAAGACTAGATTTATGGCCCAGGATGTGATCTATTCTGGAGAAGGTTCCGTGTGCACTTGAGAAAAAGTTGAAGTTGATTGTTTTGGGGTGAAATGTCCTATAGATATCAATTAGGTCTAGCTGGTCCATTGTGTCATTTAAAGTTTGTGTTTCCTTGTTAATTTTCTGTTTAGTTGATCTATCCATAGTTGTGAGTGGGGTATTAAAGTCTCCCACTATTATTGTGTTACTATTAATTTCCTCTTTCATACTCGTTAGTGTTTGCCGTACATATTGCGGTGCTCCTATGTTGGGTGCATATATATTTATAATTGTTATATCTTCTTCTTGGATTGATCCTTTGATCATTATGTAGTGTCCTTCTTTGTCTCTTTTCACAGCTTTTATTTGAAAGTCTATTTTATCTGATATGAGTATTGCGACTCCTGCTTTCTTTTGGTCTCCGTTTGCATGAAATATTTTTTTCCAGCCCTTCACTTTCAGTCTATATGTGTCTCTTGTTTTGAGGTGGGTCTCTTGTAGACAGCATATATAGGGGTCTTGTTTTTGTATCCATTCAGCCAATCTTTGTCTTTTGGTTGGGGCATTCAACCCATTTACATTTAAGGTAATTATTGATAGGTGTGGTCCCGTTGCCATTTACTTTGTTGTTTTGGATTCACGTTTATACAACCTTTCTGCATTTCCTGTCTAGAGACGATCCTTTAGCATTTGTTGAAGAGCTGGTTTGGTGGTGGTGAATTCTCTCAGCTTTTGCTTATCTGTAAAGCTTTTGAGTTCTCCTTCATATCTGAATGAGATCCTTGCTGGATACAGTAATCTAGGCTGTAGGTTATTCTCTTTCATTACTTTCAGGACGTCCTGCCATTCCCTTCTGGCCTGGAGGGTTTCTATTGATAGATCAGCTGTTATCCTTATGGGAATCCCTTTGTGTGTTATTTGTTGTTTTTCCCTTGCTGCTTTTAATATTTGTTCTTTGTGTTTGATCTTTGTTAGTTTGATTAATATGTGTCTTGGGGTGTTTCGCCTTGGGTTTATCCTGTTTGGAACTCTCTGGGTTTCTTGGACTTGGGTGACTATTTCCTTCCCCATTTTAGGGAAGTTTTCAGCTATTATCTCCTCGAGTATTTTCTCATGGCCTTTCTTTTTGTCTTCTTCTTCTGGGACTCCTATGATTCGAATGTTGGGGCGTTTCACATTGTCCCAGACGTCCCTGAGGTTGTCCTCATTTCTTTTGATCCTTTTTTCTTTTTTCCTCTCTGCTTCATTTATTTCCACCATTTTATCTTCTATTTCACTTATCCTATCTTCTGCCTCTGTTATTCTACTCTTGGTTCCCTCCAAAGTGTTTTTGATCTCATTCATTGCATTGTTCATTTTTAATTGACTCTTTTTTATTTCTTCTAGGTCTTTATTAAACAATTCTTGTATCTTTTCAATATTTGTTTCCAGGCTATTTATATGTAACTCCATTTTGTTTTCAAGATTTTGGATCATTTTTATTATCATTTTTCTAAATTCTTTTTCAGGTAGATTCCCTATCTCCTCCTCTTTTGTTTGACTTGGTGGGCATTTTTCATGTTCCTTTACCTGTTGGGTATTTCTCTGCCTTTTCATCTTGTTTAGATTGTTGTGTCTGGAGTGGGCTTTCTGTATTCTGGAGGTCTGTGGTTCCTTTTCATTGTGGAGGTTTTACCCAGTGGGTGGGGTTGGACGATTTGCTTGTCAAGAGTTCCTGGTTAGGGAAGCTTGTGTCAGTGTTCTGGTGCATGGAACTAGATTTCTTCTCTTTGGAGTGCAATGGAGTGCCCAGTAATGGGTTTTGAGATGGGTCTGTGTTAGGTGTGACTTTGGGCAGCCTGTATGTTGACGTTCAGGGCTATGTTCCTGTGTTGCTAAAGAATTTGCATGGTATGTCTTGTCTGAAACTCACTGGCTCTTGAGTGGTGGTTGGTTTCAGTGTAGGTATGGTGGCTTTTGGACGGTGTCTTATTACTTAATGTTCCATGTAGTCAGGAGTTTTCTGGTGTTCTCAGGTTTGGGGCTTAAGTCTCCTGCCTCTGGATTTCAGTTTTATTCTTCCAGTAGTCTCAAGACTTCTCCAACTATACAGCACTGATAATAAAACTTCTAGGTTAATGGTGAAAAGATTCTCCCCCATGAGGGACACCCAGAGAGGTTCACAGAGTTACATGAAAAAGAGGAGAGGGAGGAGGGAGATAGAGATGAGCAGGAGGAGACAAGTGGGAACTCAAGAGGAGAGAGATAGATCTACGCAATTGTCTGTTCCCAGTGTTCTCTGTAGCCCAGACTCCCACAAAGATTCACAGAATTGGATTGGGAAGAGAAGGGGAAAGGAGGAAGTAGAGGTGTTCTGAGGTAGAAAACAGAGAGTCAAGATTGGGAGAGAGTAATCAACACACTCCTGAATAAAAATGGGAACTGAATATTGGATTCTTAAATGTCCAAAATTTATATCACATACTGTAAAACAAAGATTAAAAATCTAGAGTAGAGGTTAGACTCTTAAAAAAACAATATTAAGAACAAAAACACAAAAAATTTTAGAAATATATGTGAAGTTCGATTTAAAAATAGGGCTTCTCTTTTTTTTTTTTTGCAAGGTTATAGTGAAATGAAAATGAAAATTAAGGAGTAGTACAGGAGTAATAGAGGACTTTAAAAGGAAATAAGAGAAAAAGTAAAAAGAAAATAAAAAGAAAAAAATATTTCCTAATTAAAAAAATTATAAAAATCTACGAAAATGAAAGTTAAGAAGTAGTGGGGGAGTAATAGGGAATTTTAAAATAAAATAAAAGAGAAAAAAGAAAAAAAAAGTAAAAATATATCTAGGAATTTCTCTGGAGCTGTTGCGGTTAGTGTGGGTTCGGTTCAGTTTCTGATAGCTCCTCATTCCAGCTTACACTTCTCGATATCTACAGGCCCCTTCAGGTATAGTCGGTGTTATCTACAGGGATTTTGATCTGTTGCACCGGTCCCTTCTGAAGCGGTTCCCTTTGTTTATTTGGCTTCTGTTTGCCGGTCTCTGCAGTGCCTAATTTCCGCCCTGATACAGGCGGCTGGAAGTGGTCTCTTGTTCAGGTTGCTAGTTCTGTCGCGCTGCGGGGAGGGACTGGCGCTGCTTTCCCCGTCTATGCTGCTCAGGCTCCCGGCTGCTCTATATGGAGCGTGCTTGGCTGCACGCAGTTCCAGCCCTCAGGTGTTCCACAAAAGCACGGAACAAAAAGCTGCGCCCGCCTTTTGTGCCTACGCCCGTCGGAGAGGCTCAGGCAGCCAGGGGCTTGACGGGCGCACTCTCCCCAGGTGCCGCGTGTCTTCTCCCCTCCGCGGTCCCAGCCTCAGTTTCCGCCTGTGCCAGTCGGGTGCGTGCACCTTCTCCCCTCCGCGTCCCCAGCCCCGGTCCCCGCCCGTGGATGTCGACTATCCAGAATCTCAGGAAGTCTTTGGTTAGAAACTGGAGGCCTGTTTGCAGTGTGGTAGGGGATGCCGTCTTTGGGGCTGAGCCTGCCCCTTTCCCCTCCCCCCTGAGTCTAGCCTCTGGCAGGGATGGGCCAGTCCGCAGCCGGCTAGCTCCTCTGGTCTTGCTCAGACCCTTTGTTCTGCAAATGGCCGGCAGTGTGTTCCGGCCGGTTAATTTTCTCTCTCTCTTTTTCTGTCCCACAGTTTAAGTTGGTAACTCACAAAAGCTCCCTCCGTTTGTCCTCAGGGCACTCAGGCCCGGTCCTTACCCTAAGCAATGCCGCCCGCTCCTCTCCGTTCAACTCCCACTTGCTGGTGGCGGATGCAGGCTTCTGGGGTACTTTTCTGCTGAGAGTTGCTTTTAGGCACGTAATCTGTGGGGTTTATTTGTTTTTCCCCTTCCAGTTAGGTTGCCCTCCGATATTCAAAAACTTCCCCCAGACCCACCAGTGCGAGGGTTTCCTGGTGTTTGGAAACTTCCTCTATTAAGGCACTCTTCCTGGGATGGACCTCCGTCCCTAGCTCTTTTGTCTCTTTTTATCTTTTATATTTTGTCCTACCTCCTTTCAAAGACAATGGGCTGCTTTTCTGGGCACCTGATGACCTCAGCTAGCGATCAGAAGTTGTTTTGTGAAGTTTGATCTGCATTCAATTGTTCTTTCGATGAATTTGTAGGGGAGAAAGTGGTCTCCCCGTCCTATTCCTCTGCCATCTTGGCTCCTCCCCTCCTCTTTTACTATTCTTGAACAAATTACTCAAATGCTCCAGTTCTACAAATATTTTACAACATTTTCTTGTCTTTTCCCCATCTATGTGTATAATTTATACATTGAGATTTTTATCAATGCTATTATTATTTCTGCCAACTGCAATGTCTTTTCAATAATTAAACAATATATTGTATCTTAAAAAATCATGTATATTTCAAAATTCAGAACTATATATGTAAATGAAAAGGGAACTATTGTACTAGAATAATTCCATTTTTTTCCCCACAAATCCTTCAAATTTCAAAGTTTAACATCCTCCTTTTCTCCTTGATATTTTTCAATTACATCTTGGTTTACATACTGGATAAATCTTGGGGACATATCCTTTAAAGACATTTGGCAGGCTTCAAATGAAAACAGCTCCAGATCAATTTTCTGACAGAGGGGTACTTTAACTATTCACATTTACATCGTATTTTCAGTACCATTTCATCAATGTGAGTATATGCGTCTTTTGTTATGAAAAAGGTGGAAAGTCAAATTCAAGACCAAATATTGATTCAGTTTATCCCAGAAGAATTTCCATTTTACCATGATTTACTTTTGTATGGTAATTCTTTTGCAGAAAAGGGTGAGAGAACTTAAAATAGCATTGCCTCTCATGAGTTACATGGCCTTTGAAATGTTAGGTTCAAATTCTTAGAAAAGTGGAGCAATTTATATTGAATGAATAAATAATGGAAAGGAACCAAATTATTGTCTTTTCTTCCTCACATTGTGCCTTTGTTTGGTTTGCATGGTTATTTCTTTATTTTTTAGATAAAGGTGACCAGGATAAATGTAACTCTCATTAACATTTCACACTTTGTACCTTGTCATGTTTCATCTCTTTCTTTGACTTTTCTTCAACTCTCAGTGATCATCTTCCTCCACTGCAATGTACATACCATATAGCTTTACATCATTTTTTTTTATCTCATTCTATGACTACTTTAATTGAAGTCTGCCCTCTTCATGGATTATTCAATGCTCCATTATTTTTCCTTTGATTTGTCCTGTGGAAATCTGTGCAATTTACACAGATATTTCCTATTTGTAAAATATATTCAAGTACAAAATTACCTGCAAAGTTTTGCAATTTTTAAAATCCTACTCTGAAAGTTTTATTCAAGATTTTTCCATACATTTGATTTAGAAATCCATTTACTACCATTTAGTGTTTTACTCACCACTCTTTCATTTTACTTTGTAAAAGTAAGGTTCATTGAGGAATGAATTAAAATCAAAGTCTCATAAAATACAGTTATTCATTAAGCAGTTGAGAAAATTGTGAAAAGACGCACCCATGAACCTGACACTGATGTCCTACAAGAGCAGTAGTTCAGAATTTTGTAATTCAATGTTTGGTGATTTTCATATGGCAAAGATACAACTCTCGGACAGTTGAGTATATGTATTTAACAGTACACAGATCTCTTATTAAAGATAAAAATCTGAGTAACAAAAGAGTGTATACTGCCAAAAGGAATCATAAAAACTTTATCAAGTAATTACCAAGTATTTCTTAAGTTTTCTCAATTCAGAAAATGTATCTCTTTTTCCCTTCTTCATTTGGTGAATACTACTCTTTTCTTAAAAGGGAATTTTCAAACACTGCATCCTGTGTGTGTTGGTATAAGTATGTGTGCATTTTCAGTGTTTATTTGCATCCTGAGAATTTAAATTTGCATACAATTTTCAACAAATCTGAATTTTCATGTTTCTTTCCATGAAATTTATATTGACTTTTCATTGTATTTTACAGAAAAATCTCCAAAAAAAGATGGTAAAGTATTTTTGATATCCCTCTACTCTCAAAACATTTTAAAAGGCCTGCTTTCCTGATGTCTTACACAAATCCCAGCTTTCATCAATATGCCTTCATTGGTTTCCACTCACCAGGATCTCTGCCATTCTAAGGCAATATTTGTCTTGTGAACTTCTCTCATACTCCTCCCTTTTCTGGTCTTTCAAAGCCTGAATAAAACCTGAAATCATTCACTGATCAAGTGTAAACTTGAGGGTCCTTCTTACACTGGCTAAAGTTTAATAATCCCAGGTGTGCAAATACTCACATATTTTTTTCCTGGAACTTTTTACATCTAAAGAGAGTAGTTTAAATCCATTCTTATTTACTTTTATTAATGCAATTGTCAATTTAGCCATACTTCAGCTATTTTGGAAAGATTTAAAATTTTTAAGAATGATAAAGAAAAGCACATATCTCAGATTTGAATATTTTAGGTGAATGTCACCATAAATTATTGTCTTGTAATTCCTTTATAAGTTTTTTTTGATAAAACACATAATTATTTATTAAAATTTTAATATCTTATCTTTCTAATGACATTTTTCAGTATACTTTTGTTTTCAGGGAAATCAAATTTATCTCTATAATTCATGCACCAAAGACTAGATAGTCATTGCTACAGATACTGGTTTGAACAAATGAGTGATTTGCTTTCTCTGGTTCCTCATCTGTTTTTAACTAATTCTGTTGGCATGGATGCATGTTAATGTTTTTCCTGCTAAGATGATTGAAATAAGACAAATTTCATTTTGACATGTGCTAATCTAGCAATTGACCACAAAGTTATGCCTTCATTTTTAACATAATGTGAATATAGTTTCCCAAGAACCAAATACTGTATTTTCTCTAAAGCAATTCAGTATTCTCTAACTTATTGTTTGTAGGTACTTTATACACCAGAGCTACAACAAATATGTGATGTGATTATTTATATTTAACAGCAACCAATAAATTTATTAAAGCTAACCAACCAAATAAATAATCACCCAAATGAGTCTAATAAATCAATAACTTATATAAGGAAAACCACTACTAGTATCATTCCTGAAACTCTTCCTCAAGTCAGGAAGATTACTCCTTTTCCTTTTATTAGTTTTTGATCAGTATTATCAGGACATAGGGAAGCTTTCAGCTATACTGGTACATATGCGTCTGTAGATGTGTGTGTATGTATCAGTGTTGGTCTATATTCTGTAACCTCTACCATTGTATGTGAATATTTTACTAAATTTGAATTCTTTTATGTTTCTGTGACATGATTTTTACAGTATTTTTCTGTTTTTATTTTTCAGATGACTTTCAGAAAAAATTTGGTAAATATATCTGCCAGCATTAATATTCCAAAAGACTTTATATTATCCATTCTCAGCAGTTTGAATATTTTTCTGTTGGCTTGCCATCTGTTGGTTTGCTTACCTTTTTCCTGGATGTCTATTCTAACTTCCCAAATTATTTATTTAGGAACTTCACACATATTAAGTTCTCTACACTTTTATGACCCTATAGCTGATTCTTTCCCAATGCTTCCTTTCTCATTTCCTATGTTCTTTCCCTCTAAACATTATCCCAGTCTATCATTCAGAGTGTTGCTAGTTTCATTATAAATTTTGTGAGATGAATAAAATGGGACTGATGAAAACATGGTTTGCATTCTATATTTATTACTCGGAGCACTTCCATTGACTTGGAAAGTCTGTCATGTTTTCAAAGTTCAAGGGGTCATTGATATGCCATCGATACCTCCCCAAACTTCATGAGGTAAGAGAAGACTGTATTCACTGAGTGAAGTTTTTCCAACACTTATCCTTTTCAAAACTGTGTAAATTCAAGTGTGATTCATTGGATCAGTGTGGGCTTTAGACTCACTCTTCCAATAACTTTGACCATTTATTAGCGTCTTCTCTCAGGTGCACAAACCATTTGCTAGGATTATTTTCTCTCACACCATAGTAATTTTACTGTCTTTCTCTTGCATTTTATTGACATAATTTTTAACTTGTCAAACTGCAATAACTTTTAGGGTTTGTATTGTATATTGAGCAAAGTTCATTTACAAAACATTTCTCCATTCTGAAATTTTATGTGAATGGCATGAGAGGCCAGAGTCCTAAGATGCTCCTAAATGTTTGTTTAAAGAAACAGTAATATAACCATTAAAAACTTAATATCCTTCCTTTTGTAGTGATATTTTCAGTTATATTTCTGAATACAGTTTAAGTGAAATTAGTGAATGCACTTCTTTTATGTATGAAGTATTCCTCATAAGAGTACTGCTACTGATAGAGTTTTGGCTAGATGGGTGCTTTTGTTGTAGGTGTCCTCATGACTCCTTAAGTATCTGACTCCTGTACGTATGCATGCTTGCATTGTATTTTAGAAAAGAATAGTACAGTTAAAGAAGTTTCAATGGAATGTATGTGAACAATATTTATTCCCAGAAGTCCTTTTCTTCCTCTTTTTGTAGCATCATTGTTCTATCTTTGTACTTTTGAATCAAGAGGTGATGGCAGGGAAGGATACAATAAAACATGCCTCTGGGGGGCAAGATGTCCTTGGAAAACTTTGCTCCCAGTTCTAAAAGTACTTCTTACTTTAAAACTTGGGGGAAACTATAGAAGTCCACCACATTCCTGTCATTTTCACATGAGAATGTAACCAAATGTTTGTGGATTTTTTCCCCTACTATACTTATAGAATTACTGAAAGCTTGATATTCTCCTTCTCAATAGCATTTTTTTATTTAAGTTTTTTTACAGAGGAAGTGGAATATAGGGATTACTTTAAAGTATTATAGCAGGCCTCATGTAACAACTGGTACATGTATAGCTTGGGACAATGAATTTTTTTTTTTTTTTTTTTTTGCTTCCTCATAACTTCTTAAATAGCTTTCTTGTGAGTTATGTAGGTAACTGATTCTGAAAAAACTGGAAAGCAATGCAGTACCTGTGATAGGTACTGTTTATCCTAGAGGAGGTTCTGCCTCCTGCTATAGTGTCATTTTCAGTATTATTTCTTTGGCACCAAGAAGTGAATAAAAGTTAAAAACCTTTCCTCTGATTTTTGAGATGGCCATTAAGTCTTTTCAGAGAATGGTGCCCGTTCTCAGAAAATGCAAGTCAGACTGTGCCACAGTGTAAAGGATGAAAAATTTTCAAATATTTGCTCTTTTCCTTTCCTGCCTTGGTACCTTCATTTTGAATGTGTTTTAAGATCTTTCCATTTTTATGACATCAATAAGTTTGAAGGGGAAAATCCCAAGTCCTATAGATCTAGTCAAAGTTTAGGCAAACATCTTATTTGTCAAAGATATTCATATTTTCATGTTTTTTCTCACTGTCTAGTCTCTGGCTGAAATTTGACAGCTTTATTTTTCATTCTGCTTCTACCATTATAACTCTGAGATTTGTCTTGTGTTTTCAACTGTCATAAAACTCCCTTCAGTCATGAAATTTTAATTAATCATATACCTCTGAATTATTGGCATTTTCAGTGACTTATGTGAAAAGTTTTACAACATGTGTACTAGTCATGTGATTTAGAACTCTATTTAAATTGATTATATCATTTCCTTCCTGTCATGTGATTTAGTTAAGATAAACTTCATTTAGGCATTAATTGAAATAGAAACACACATAAAGCTTGGTAATATCTTAATTGGTTAATGAAGATGTTGTGAATAGAGGCATCCAGGAAACTAATTCATTTTCTGCTGGGAGCAGTGGCTCAAGATCCTGGATTCAGTGTTTATGGCTGTCATACAACAGAGTTAAAATAAAACTGAGAACGGCCTATATAGTTTTAGTAGCCTTCAAGAAACATTAGAGAAGCATAGTGGCTAATAAGAGCCCAATTAAAATAAAAAAGTATACAAAACTTTCAAAATGTAACTACTTGAACTAATACTTCTAAAAATCTCTCTTCATTTAAATTGACTGTATTTCCCTTTTTATTCTTTTTTTCTCTTTTAAAAACCAAATGATCTCTGGATAAAACAGAGGAGATTTCAACCATTATTGGTGAGTTTATTTTGTGTTCACAATGTACATATGTGAATGTGTTTAGATGCATCTAGATAGTGTCAACATTACTTTTGGACTCTTCAAAATATTTTCCATTTCTTCATGTTTGTTTTCCATGGTATTTACATGGTATTTACATGAAGCTTTTCATTTTATTTCCAGGTGATCTTCTGAAAAAACTTCGTAAGTTTATAACAACTCTTCACTCCAGTAATTCTTCCAGTGACTGCTTCCACACTGTATTGAACATTCTCTGTCCTTCTATTATTATGCCATCCATTGGCTCACTTTTCACGTGGATGTTCATTCACTTCTGTCCAGGTTTTAGATATGAACCTCTTTCTTATTTCATCATTTCCGTTGTTTTTTCCCTATGTTCTGTCATTGCTCATTGCATCTTTTCTACCTTTCCTTCTTACCACATTGACTTTGTCTGTTTCCAGAGACTTCCCAAATGGTATCATGATTTTCTGAGATGAAGGGACTGAACTAACCAGCAAATGCTTGCCATTCTCTATATGTTTTCTGAGAAATGTCAGATAATTTAGAAGCTTTATAAGTATCCAAAACTTTAATAAACTATTAATAGTTTTCCAGTCTTAAGAAATGAGAAAACTCCTCCATTGTCTTGTAACATCTTATAAACTCTATGTAGCCCACTAGATAAGTGTGGTAAAGAGTTCACTCATTTACTCTTCTTGAATATATTACTCAAATGTTCCAGTTTTAGGTTTATTTTTTAATATTTCCCTGTCATCTTCCCATATAGTATTCTTTATTCTTTTTTAATTTTTATTCATGCAATTATTATTTCTGCAAACTGCAATGTCTTTTCAATAATTAAACAAGGAGGTTATATCTTGAGGAAAATTGATAAATGATATATCTCAATTTTCAGGACTTTTTATGTGAATGACAAGGAAAGCTGTTGTCCTAGGATGATTCCAAAATTTTTCTGCATAAAGTACTTCAAATTTCAAAATGTAACATCTCCCTTTTCTAATGACGTTTTTCAATTTCCTCTTGGTTTACAGACTGGACAGAACTTGAGAACATATACTTTTAAGGCATTTAGCAGGCTTCATATAAATACAGCCACAGATCAAATTTCTGGCAGAGGAATACTTTCATTATATACTTTTGAATCACACTTTCCTATTTCATACATTTGAGCATGTTTTTCATTTGTCATGGGCTAAAAAAAAGCTGGAAAGTCCAATTCAAGACCAAATATTGATTCAGTTTTCCCCACAGGAAGTTTTCATGTGCTAATTCCTTTGCAGAAAAAGATGAGGGAGCTTAAAACAGCATTGCCTCTCATGAGTTACATGGCCTTTGGAACATTAGGTTCTAATATTTAGAGAAGTGGAATCACTTTATTGAGTGAATAAATAATGGAAATAAATTAAATTATTGTCTTCTCCTCCTCACACTGTGACTTCATTCGGTTTGACTGGTTATTTCTTCTTTTTATTTTTCAGATAAGGGTGAACAGGATAGAGGCAAGTCCCAATGATATTTCACACTTGGTGCCTTGTAATATTTCATCTCTTTCTTTGACTTTGGTCTTCAATTCTCAGTGATCATCTTCCTTCACTGCAATGTAGATACGAATTTGCATCATTGTTCTCTCATCTTATGATTATTTCAACTGAAGGTTTTCCTCTTCATGGGTTATTCAATGCTCCATTACTTTTGCTTTCATTTGTCCCATCTGTACAATTTATGCAGACATTTGCTCTTTGTAAAGTGTATACAAATATGAACTTAACTCTAAAATTTTGCAATTTTTAAGTTTCTGATCTGAAAGTTTAATTCGTTGTGTTTCTTTTCAATGAAAATTACATTGATTTTTCATTGTATTTCACAGACAAAATTCAGAAAAAATATTATAAAGTATCTCTGACATCCCTGTACTCCAAAAACACTTTAAAATGTCTGTTTTCCTGATGTTTTAAACATATTCCACATTTTCATCAATATGTCATCATTGGTTTGCACTCTACAGTATTTCTACCATTCTAAGGCAATATTTTGCATGTCACCTTCTCCCATATCCCTCTCTTTTCTGGTCTTTGAAAGCCTGAATAAAAATCTGAAATGACTCATTGATGAAGGTCATCCTTACACTGCCCTAAAATCTGGCAGTAGTTCCCAGATTTTCTTTTTTCCTGAAATTTTTTTTATAGCCAAAGAGAGTAATTTTCGCTCTTACTTTTATTAACACAATTGTTAATATAGACAACTACAATTGCTTCAACTATTTGTGAAAAGATTTTACATTGTTAGAAATGTTAAAAAATACTGCATATTTATAACCTGAATATTTTATGTGAATGAAATCATAATCTCTTTTCTGCAATGTTCTATAAGATTTTTTCCATAAAACACAAAATTATTCATCAAAATTTAATATCCTATTTTTTCTAAGGACATTTTTCAGTACACATTGGTTTTCAGAGGAAATATATCTCTTTGATGCATGCAGCAGAGTTCATGTGGTCATTGCTACAGATAATGTTTTGAATATATGGGTAATTTTTTTCTCTTTGGTTCCTCATCTCTTCTTAACAAATTCTGTTTGCACGGGTTCATATTTACATTATTTTGAGAAGATGATTGAGGTTCTTTTTGGCATGAACTAAAATAGCAATTTACCATAAATAAAGTTATATCATCATTGCATAAGAAAATGTTAATAGTCGTTCCTAACAACCATATCCTGCATTTTTCCTAGAAGCAGTTCAGTACACTCTAATTCACTCCTTATGGATATTTTATGTGAGATGATGATTTATAAAAGACTTTATTAAAGGTAACCAATCAAATCATACCATCCCAAGTAGTGTCCAAGTAATTCAAGAACATTTTCTTTTTTGTTGTTGTTGTTTTTTTTTTGTTTTGTTTTTTTTTTCAAGAACATTTTCAAAAGGTAACCACCACTACTAATACACCTGAAATTTTTCTTTAAGTTAGCAAGATTATTCCTTTTCCTCATTTAATTTTTGATCAGCACCAAAGAAAGCTGTTAGCTTCTTTGGCACATTGTGTATACCTGCATATGTT
The DNA here is from genome assembly GCF_910594005.1 of Cervus elaphus. Lineage (NCBI taxonomy): Eukaryota > Metazoa > Chordata > Mammalia > Artiodactyla > Cervidae > Cervus > Cervus elaphus. The sequence goes on from NC_057821.1 coordinate 26,335,252, forward strand.
TGTGTGTGTGTGTGTTTAAATCTTGTTACATTTATAACTGTATGTTAATTTTTTGCTAAATTTAGTTTCCTTTGCCTTTCATCCTATTATACTTACCTGTTTTTTTTCTTTTAATTTTTCAGATGTTCTTTGGGAAAAAATAGGTAAATATCCCTGAAGACATTTTTGTTCAATAAGCTTTAAACAACCACATTTTTGGTTCTTTAAGCATTCTCTCTTTTTATCTATATGCCATCTTTTGATTCGGGGTTTCCCTGGTGGCTCAAATGTTAAACAATCTGCCTGCATTGCAGGAGACTCAGGTTAGATCCCTGGGTAGGGAATATCCCCAGAGGAGGAAATGGTACCCCACTCCAGTATTCTTGCCTGGAAAATCCCATGGACAGAGGAACCTGGTGGGCTACAGCCCAGAGAGTCACAAAAGAGTTGAACATGACTGAGCAACTAACACCTAATATTCACTTCATCTTTCAGCTCACACTTTATCTCTTTATCTACTCTTTTCTCCTCAATGTTTCGTTTATGGACTTTTCTCATATTAAATTCTCTCCATCTATTAGCCTAGACCTGTGTAAGTCTTTCTCAGTACATCATATTTCATTTCCCATGTTCCTTCCCTATAAACATGGTCTTTTCTGTCATCCAAAACCTTTTCAGTTTCACTATGAATTTTATGAAATGAAGGGGATGAGACTGAGGGGCACATTGTTTACATTCTGTATTTATTTTCTGGTACACTTTCAGTAACTTAGGCTTTCTGTCATGTATTCAAAGTTCAAGTGGCCATTAACATACCATGGATATCTCCCCAAGCTTTATGTGATAAGATCCCACACTTGCTGAGTGAATTTTCTCCAACTCTTGTCCTTTCAAAGACTGTAAATTCAGGTGTAACTCATAGATACAGTCTGGGCTTTAGGCTCACACATCCAATGCCCTTCATCATTCACTAGTCTACTCTCAGGTACAGATATTTTGCATACCATTTCCTGGGTTTATTTCCCCTTATATCACAGTAATTTTCCTGTCTTTCTCTTACATTTTATTGATATTATTTATGTGGCAAGTGGCAATAATTTCAAAGTGTTTGTAGAAGGACTCTGTATACTGAGCAAGATTGTTTACAACATATTTCTCCATTTTGAAGTTTTACGTGAATGACATGAGAGTCTAGAGTTCTAGGATACTCCTAATTTTTTTTTAATAAAATGCTAATATAACCATTAAAAGTTTAACATCCTGCCTTTTATAATGATATTTTTCAGCTATATTTTTGATTACAGATTGAATGAAGGTAGGGAATACATGTCTTTAACGCATGAAGCATGCTTCATAGGACTGCTGCTACTGATGGAGTTCTAGCTAGATAGGTGCTTTTGTTGTAGATTTCCTCATGACTTCTTACATACCTTAAGTACTCATGTATGTGTGCATTTTTGGATTGTATTCTGACAAAAAGAGAATGTCCAATGAGGTATATATGATTTATGTTGCTTATCCCACAAGTCTTATTCTAACTCACAGTGTCATTTTCTATCTTTATAACTTTTGAATCAAGTGGTGTGTGTGTGTGTGTGTGTGTGTATGATACACCATTGCTCCTGTTTGACACGATGACCTTCAGAAATCTTTGCTTCCAATTAAAAAAATATTGATCACTTTGAAACTTGGAGTAAGCTATAAAAGGATTACAAATTTCTGTTCTCCTTGCATCAACTGTAGATAATTTTTTGGTCACAGTTTTTATAGTTGTTTTATTTTTTGTTTATATCATCCTAACAGTAATTTTAAACTTAACATGCTTCTTTTCTAGTGAAAAATGTCAATTATAATTCTGTTTTCAAAGGAGATGATGATATTTAGGATTGCATTTCTTTAATGCATGCAACAAGATTCATTTCTATTACTATACATTTTTGAAAAATGAATGCTTTTTCTGCTTCTTCATCTCTCTCTTTTTAAAAAATTTTTATTGGAGTATAGTTCCTTTACAATATTGTGTTAGTTTCTACTGTACAGCATAGTGAATCAGCTATATGTATATACGCATCCTCACTTTTGATTTCCTTCCTATTTAGGTCACCAGAGAGCATTGATTAGAGTTCCCTCTGCTATACAGTAGGTTTCCATTATCTATGGGAGCTTAGTTTAATATACATAAAATTATGACAAAAATAAAGACCAAGGCAAGACATTTTATAATCAATACATGACACAGATTCTAAGTGCTGTTAATGTTTAGCAGAAGTAAACACTGCCTTTAAGAAAAATAGGTCACCAGTCCAGGTTGGATGCATGAGACAGTGCTTGGGGCTGGTGCGCTGGGATGACTCGGAGGGATGGGATAGGGAGGGAGGTGGGAGCGGGGTTCAGGATGGGGAACACATGTAAATCTATGGCTGATTCATGTCAATGTATGGCAAAAACCACTACAATATTGTCAAGTAATTAGGCTCCAACTAATAAAAATAAATGAAAATAAATAAAAAAATAAACTCAAAAAAGAAAAGAAAAATAGAGATTTTCCAAATTTTCTAACATTCAATTTATTCCCTTTACTCAATGACCAAAAGGAATTTCAGACCCGAGGATGATAAGTTATGCCATTGAAGGGCTCTTAGAAAATAAGAAGATTGCTAATTATCCACATAATGATAGTTTTAAAAGCCAACAATTTATTTAAAAATGTAAAGACCTGTTTGATAGTGAACATTTTCCCTGCTCTTTACTTAGCAGGATATGCTATGAAATATTAATTTACTTATGATAATATATAACATTTAAAAATAATACTGAATAGCTTCCTTTTTTAGGTATTGATATAATTAAGCATGGATTTCCCAGATGGTGCTAGTGGTAAAGAGCCTGTCTGCCAATGCACCAGACTTTCTATTTTATTTCATTTTGCATTCCCTTGTCATTGTCATATTATTTTCTAAATTAATTAGTTTACTTTAATTGGAGACTAATTACAATATTGTTGTGGTTTTTGCCATACATCAACCTGAATCAGCCACAGTTCAGTTCAGTCGCTCAGTCATGTTCTGACTCTTTGTGACCCCATGAATTGCAGAATGCCAAACCTCCCTGTTCCTCACCAACACTCTGAGTTTACTCAAACTCATGTCCATCGACTTGGTGATGACATCCAAGCATCTCATCCTCTGTCGTCCTCTACTCCTCCTGCCCGCAAACCCTCCCAGCATCAGGGTCTTCTCCAATGAGTCACCTCTTCGCATGAGGTGGCCAAAGTATTGGAGTTTCAGCTTCGACATCAGTCCTTCCAATGAACACCCAGGACTGATCTCCTTTAGGATGGACTGGTTGGATCTCCTTGCAGTCCAAGGGACTCTCAAGAGTCTTCTCCAACACCACAGTTCAAAAGCATCAATTCTTCAGTGCTCAGCTTTCTTCACAGTCCAACTCTCACATCCATACATGACCACTGGAAAAACCATAGACTTGACTAGATGGAACTTTGTTGGCAAAGTAATAACTCTGCTTTTTAATATGCTATCTAGTTTGGTCATAACTTTCCTTCCAAGGAGTAAGTGTCTTTTAATTTCATGGCTGCAATCACCATTTGCAGTGATTTTGGAGCCCCCCAAAATAAAGTCAGCCACTGTTTCCACTGTTTCCCTATCTATTTTCCATGAAGTGTAAGGACCAGATGCCATGATCTCAGTTTTCTGAATGCTGAGCTTTAAGCCAACTTTTCCTTTCTCCTCTTTTACTTTCATCAAGAGGTTTTTTAGTTTCTCTTCACTTTCTGCCATAAGGATGGTGTAATCTGCATATCTGAGGTTTTTGATATTTCTCCTGGCAATCTTGATTCCAGCTTGTGCTTCTTCCAGCTCAGCATTTCTCATGATGTACTCTGCATATAAGTTAAATAAGCAGGGTGACAATATGCAGCCTTGACGTACTCCTTTTCCTATTTTCCTGTTGTTCCATGTCCAATTCGAACTGTAGCTTCCTGACCTGCATATAGATTTCTCAAGAGGCAGGTCAGGTGGTCTGGGATGCCCATCTCTTTCAGAATTTTCCACAGTTTATTGTGATCCACATAGTCAAAAGCTTTGGCAAAGTCAATAAAGCAGAAATAGATGTTTTTCTGGAACTCTCTTGCCTTTTCGATGATCCAGCAGATGTTGGCAATTTGATCTCTGGTTCCTCTGCCTTTTCAAAACCCAGATTGAAGATCTGGAAGTTCATGGTTCATATATTACTGAAGCCTGGCTTGGAGAATTTTGAGCATTACTTTACTAGCGTGTGAGATGAGTGCAACTGTGCGGTAATTTGAGCATTCTTTTGCATTGCCTTTCTTGGAGATTGGAATGAAAACTGACCTTTTCTAGTCCTGTGGCCACTGCTGAGTTTTCCAAATTTGCTGGCATATTGAGTGCAGTACTTTCACAGCATCATCTTTCAGGATTTGACATAGCTCAACTGGAATTCCATCACCTCCACTAGCTTTGTTTGTAGTGATGCTTTCTAAGGCCCACTTGACTTCACATTCCAGGATGTCTGCCTTGTGGGGCCACCCAAGACGGATGGGTCATGGTGGAGAGATCTTGACTGAATGTGATCCAGTGGAGAAGGGAATGGCAAACCAGTTCAGTATTTTTGCTTTGAGGACCCCATGAACAGTATGAAAAGGCAAAATGATAGGATACTGAAAGAGGAACTCCCCAGGTTGGTAGGTGCCCAATATGCTACTGGAGTTTAGTGGAGAAATAACTCCAGAAAGAATGAAGGGATGGAGCCAAAGCAAAAACAATACCCAGTTGTGGATGTGACTGGTGACAGAAGCAAGGTCCAGTGCTGTAAAGAGCAATATTGCATTGAAACCTGGAATGTTAGGTCCATGAATCAAGGCAAATTGGAAGTGGTCATACAGGAGATGGCAAGAGTGAATGTCTACATTCTAGGAATCAGCGAACTAAAGTGGACTGGAATGGGTGAATTTAAGTCAGATGACCATTATATCTACTACTGTGGGCAGGAATCCCTTAGAAGAAATGGAGTAGCCATCTTGGTCAACAAAAGTGTCCAAAATGCAGTACTTGGATGCAGTCTCAAAAATGACAAAATGATCTCTGTTCATTTCCAAGGGAAACCGTTCAATGTCACAGTAATCCAAGCCTATGCCCCAACCAGTAATGCTGAAGAAGCTGAAGTTGAATGGTTCTATGAAGATCTACAAGACCCTTTAGAACTAATACCCAAAAAAGATTCCCTTTTCATTATAGGGGACTGGAATGCAAAAGTAGGAAGTCAAGAAACACCTGGAGTAACAGGCAAATTTGGCCTTGGAGTATGGAATGAAGCAGGGCAAAGGCTAATAGAGTTTTGCCAAGACAACACACTGGTCATAGCAAACACACTCTTCCAACAACACAAGAGAAGACTCTACACATGGACATCACCAGATGGTCAACACCCAAATCAGATTGATTATATTATTTTCAGCCAAAGATGGAGAAGCTCTATACAGTCAGCAAAAACAAGACCAGGAGCTGACTGTGGCTCAGATCATGAACTCCTTATTGCCAAATTCAGACTTAAATTGAAGAAAGTAGGGAAAATGACTAGACCATTCAGGTATGACCTAAATGAAATCCCTTATGACTATACAGTGGAAGTGAGAAATAGATTTATGGGGCTAGATCGAATAGACAGAGTGCCTGATGAACTAAGGATGGAGGTTCGTGACATTGTACAGGAGACAGGGATCAAGACTATTCCCATGGAAAAGAAATGCAAAAAAGCAAAATGGCTGTCTGAGGAGGCCTTACAAATAGCTGGGAAAAGAAGAGAAGCGAAAAGCAAAGGAGAAAAAAGAAAGATATTCCCATTTGAATGCAGAGTTCCAAAAATAGCAAGGAGAGATAAGAAAGCCTTCCTCAGTGATCAATGCAAAGAAATAGAGGAAAACAACAGAATGGGAAACACTAGAGATCTCTTCAAGAAAATTAAAGATACCGAGGGAACATTTCATGCAAAGATGGTCTCGATAAAGGCCAGAAGTGGTATGGACCTAACAGAAGCAGAAAATATTAAGAAGAGGTGGTAAGAATACACAGAAGAACTGTACAAAAAAGAGCTTCACAACCGATATAATCACGATGGTGTGATCACTCACCTAGAGCCAGACATCCCCGAATGTGAAGTCAAGTGGACCTTACAATCAGCCACAGGTGTACATTTTTAAACTATTGCTCTACATCTTTTGAAAAATGAGCACTTTTCCTCTTTGCTTCCTCATCTCTTTTTAACTTGTTCTCTTGTGTATAATTATTAGTTTGCAGTTTATTCTGAAAAATGTAGAAAGTCCAATACAGGACCAGTGATGGATATTGTTTATCCAAGTAGTCTTTTCTGTCTCCTTCCCCAGTGTCATTTGCTGTCTTGATTCCTTTGACACCAAGGGGTGAATGAAAGTAAAATAATCTTTTTCCTGATTTCTGGAAAGGTCTTCAGATCTTATAGAAAATGAGGACATGTTGAACCAAAGGGTAAAATATGGGAGTTTTTAAAATTTTTCTTTATTTCTTTGTCACCTTGGATCATTATTTTGAATATATTTTGAGTTCTCTTTTCTTTTTTTATGTGAAGAGGAAAGCATCAAGTTCCCAATGTAAAGACAACTTCCTCACCTACCTAGTATCGATTCATTCTTTTCTGGTATCTTTGTCTTCAAGTCTCTATGCATGCTTTCATGTGGTTTTGTCTCAGTATTTTGTCTTTCCAACTGAAATTCACCATCTTTATTTCTCATTCAATTTCTTCCATTATGATTTCTTTAATATTTTGTTTTTTAATTTTTATAATTTCTTTAGTTTTTAATGTTTCAACTGGCATAAACAGATACTTCATGCCATGTAAATTTACTAACCATACATTTCTAAAATATTCTCATTCTCAGAGACTATTTTGAAAGCTTTTCCCACATGTGCCCAGGTCATTTGATTTCAATTTCCATATGTTGTGTTTGGAGCATCATTTCTTTACTTTCAAGTGATTTAATTAAGATGAACTTCATTTAGCCATGGATTGAAATAGAAATCTACATTTTAAGAAGTTATAGTTTACTCAGTTGCTGAAAACTTTGTGAAAAGAAGCACTCAGGAAACTAACATGATATTTTTCTATTAGCAGTTGTTCAGACTCCTTTAATTCAGCGAGTGTGACTATTGTGTACAACAAGCACTACCAAAATAATAATCATTGACTCTAAATTTATTACCAATCAAGGAACTTATAAAGGCTAACCTCTACAAAATAGAAATTTAAACAATTTGAATCAAGATAATTTTACAAGATAATAACTGGAAGAAATAATGATTTTTTCCAATAGAGAAAGTTCACTCATTTTTCAAAGAAATTCTTTGCAAAAAAAAGAGAAAAGAAACAGCATAAAAGCATGATATCAGAAACATTTTTTAAAAGTTACCATTATTGCTACTGTTCCTGACATTTTTCCTAAGTAAATTCACTGTTTTTTCTTTTGTAATCCTAACCAATATTCTCCTGAAAAGGGTAGCTTTCAGCAGCAGTTTGTATATGTGTGTGTGCTTGCATGTGTGTGTGTGTTTTCTGTGGATTGGTCTGCATCCTGATACATTTAACATTGCAGGTGAATTTTCATCAAACGTGTATGTGCTTTCTTTTCTGTTCTTTAACACTTATTTGGATCTTTTCACTTTATTTTTCTGACCAGCTTTTGAAAAATTTGGTAAATTTATCTGAGAAATTTTATGGTCCAATAAGAATCTAAATGACTGCTTCCTCAGAGTCTTTCACATTCCCTTTCCTTTTATCTATACACCATCTTTTGGTATGCCTTACCCCTCAATGTCTGTTATTTTCTCTTATTTTGTTTCATAAACATCATCCATATTAAGTAGTCTCAATTACTGCTTTTCTACCCTCTAGCCTCATTTTTTTCCATCCCTTTATTTTTTTCAGAGCACATGTTCCTTCTCTACAAACACTGTCTTCTTTTATTCTGTAGAGTCTCACCACAGTCTCCATGTGAATGTTGTGAAACAAAAGGGAAGAGACTGATGGGTACATGATTACACTTTGCATATATTTTCTGAAAACTGTCTATTGTTAGTGCATGTGCCATATATTCAAAATTCAAAGGCCATTACTATGCAGTTGCTATCTGCCCAAACCTTAGGAGATGAGCTAAGACTCCATTTATTCTCAGTGAAGCTTCTTGTTTTATGATCCTTTTAAGGACTACATAAACTCAGATATCCTTCGTGGTTCCAGTGTGGTATTCAGGCTCCCTCTTCCACTGCCTTTGATCATATCACCCAGGTGCCCTAAATAACAAACATTTAATTGTATTCACTGGGTTTATTTTCTTTCATACTATAGTAATTGTTCCATTTTTTCTTGCATTTTTATTCTGACATAATTATTAATTTAGCAAACTGCCCTTATTTTTAGATTTTGGTAGAAGAACTTTTAATTTGAGGAAATATACAACATATTTCCCAATATTGAAATGTTATGTGAATGACATGAGAAACCATAGTCATATGATACTCCTAAAAGGTTTTTTCATAATACAATGATATAAACATCCAAAGTTTAACATCCTTGATTTCCTAATGATGGCTTTCAATCATTTTAATGAACTTAGTAACATACCTCTTCTATATACTGAGCAGCCTTCATAAGACTACAGTTACAGATACTATTTTAGACTGACTGGTACTTTTACTGAAGGCTTTTTTTGCATGCGTGGGTGCGTGCGTGCTTGGTCGCTTCAGTTACTTCTGATTCTTTGCGATCCTGTGGTCCATATCCCTCTGGACTCCTCAGTCTATGGGCTTCTCTAGGCAAGAATACTGGAGTGGACTGTGGTGCTCTCATCCAGGGGATCTTCCCAACCCAGGGATTTAACCCATGTCACTTATGTCTCCTGCATTGGCTGGTGGGTTCTTTACCTTCAGGGCCACTTGAGAAGCCCGTAGCCTTTTTTGTGCTCCGTTGCTTACTTGGGTCCAACTCTTTGCCACCCCATGGACTGTAGCCCGCCAGTCTCCTCTGTCCATGGAATTTTCTTTATGACTTGCTAAGTATGTGACTCATGTATGTGTGTTTTTTCCACTCCACTCTGAAAAGAAAAAAAGAAGGTCTACTGAAAGATGAATGATTGATAGTTTGCCCTAGTAGTCCTATTCTACCTCTTCTGGTTGAGTCATTATCTGTCTTTGCTACATTTGCTCCAGGTGTTGGAGGTGGGGGTGGTGGGATGTAATACAGCATTGCCCCTGACTGTAGGTAGTGCTGTGGAGTATCACCTTTCCACCTCCTAAAATATTGGTCAATTTAACCTACGGAGTAAACTATAGGCTATAACTGTAGACTACTTTATAACCTGTAAACTATAGGTTTCAAACTTCCGCCCTCCTTATTTGACATTGGGCCTGCATTTTGATGAAAGACTTCTTTCCCTCTTTTTTTTTTAGATAAGATTAAACAAGAAAAAGACAAGTCAAAAAAATTGTTTGCATGTTCTTAGCTGTTGTTTCATCTGCTACTTGCACCTTAAAAAAAAAGTTCTGTCATTTTCTGTTACCTTTCATCTTTTCCCATTCTTTCTTTCTTTTACTTTACCATATGCTTCTCCTATAAAAATTGGCTTCTTTTGAATTGCTTTTCTCTTCTTTTTCCTTTCAGATAAGATTAAACAGGAAAAAGGCAAGTCAAATTTTTTTCACCTGTTCTTAGTTGTTGTTTCATCTGTAACTTGCATCTTAAAAAAAGTTCTGTCATTTTTTGTTATCTAAATTCTATCTTTTCCCATTCGTTCCTTTGTACTCCACACCAATTTTCCCCTAAGACACTGGCTTCTTTTAATTGCTTCTCTCTTCATTTTTTCCCCCCTCAGATAAGATTGCCCAGGAAAAAGGTAAGCCAAAATTTTTGTCACACATGCTTAGTTGTTGTTTCATCTGTTCCTTGCACCTTAAAAAAAAAAAAAAAAAAAGTTGTCATTTTATGTCACCTAAATTCCATCTTTTCCCATTCTTTCCTTTTATACTCCACACCATGCTTCCCCTATAAAGACTGGCTTCTTTTGAATTGTTTTTCACTTCTTTTTTTCCCTCAATAAGATTTCACAGGAAAAAGGCAAGTCAAAATTGCTTTTGCCTGTTTCTTAGTTGTTGTTTCATCTGTAACTTGCATCTTAAAAAAAGTTCTGTCATTTTTTGTTATCTAAATTCTATCTTTTCCCATTCGTTCCTTTGTACTCCACACCAATTTTCCCCTAAGACACTGGCTTCTTTTAATTGCTTCTCTCTTCATTTTTTTCCCCCCTCAGATAAGATTGCCCAGGAAAAAGGTAAGCCAAAATTTTTGTCACACATGCTTAGTTGTTGTTTCATCTGTTCCTTGCACCTTAAAAAAAAAAAAAAAAAAGTTGTCATTTTATGTCACCTAAATTCCATCTTTTCCCATTCTTTCCTTTTATACTCCACACCATGCTTCCCCTATAAAGACTGGCTTCTTTTGAATTGTTTTTCACTTCTTTTTTTCCCTCAATAAGATTTCACAGGAAAAAGGCAAGTCAAAATTGCTTTTGCCTGTTTCTTAGTTGTTGTTTCATCTGTAACTTGCATCTTAAAAAAAGTTCTGTCATTTTTTGTTATCTAAATTCTATCTTTTCCCATTCGTTCCTTTGTACTCCACACCAATTTTCCCCTAAGACACTGGCTTCTTTTAATTGCTTTTCTCTTTTTTTTTTTTTTTTTTTCCCTCAGATAAGATTGCCCAGGAAAAAGGTAAGCCAAAATTTTTGTCACACATGCTTAGTTGTTGTTTCATCTGTTCCTTGCACCTTAAAAAAAAAAAAAAAAAAGTTGTCATTTTATGTCACCTAAATTCCATCTTTTCCCATTCTTTCCTTTTATACTCCACACCATGCTTCCCCTATAAAGACTGGCTTCTTTTGAATTGTTTTTCACTTCTTTTTTTCCCTCAATAAGATTTCACAGGAAAAAGGCAAGTCAAAATTGCTTTTGCCTGTTTCTTAGTTGTTGTTTCATCTGTAACTTGCATCTTAAAAAAAGTTCTGTCATTTTTTGTTATCTAAATTCTATCTTTTCCCATTCGTTCCTTTGTACTCCACACCAATTTTTCCCCTAAGACACTGGCTTCTTTTAATTGCTTCTCTCTTCATTTTTTTCCCCCCTCAGATAAGATTGCCCAGGAAAAAGGTAAGCCAAAATTTTTGTCACACATGCTTAGTTTTTGTTTCATCTGTTCCTTGCACCTTAAAAAAAAAAAAAAAAAAGTTGTCTTTTTATGTCACCTAAATTCCATCTTTTCCCATTCTTTCCTTTTATACTCCACACCATGCTTCCCCTATAAAGACTGGCTTCTTTTGAATTGTTTTTCACTTCTTTTTTTCCCTCAATAAGATTTCACAGGAAAAAGGCAAGTCAAAATTGCTTTTGCCTGTTTCTTAGTTGTTGTTTCATCTGTAACTTGCATCTTAAAAAAAGTTCTGTCATTTTTTGTTATCTAAATTCTATCTTTTCCCATTCGTTCCTTTGTACTCCACACCAATTTTCCCCTAAGACACTGGCTTCTTTTAATTGCTTTTCTCTTTTTTTTTTTTTTTTTCCCCTCAGATAAGATTGCCCAGGAAAAAGGTAAGCCAAAATTTTTGTCACACATGCTTAGTTGTTGTTTCATCTGTTCCTTGCACCTTAAAAAAAAAAAAAAAAAAGTTGTCATTTTATGTCACCTAAATTCCATCTTTTCCCATTCTTTCCTTTTATACTCCACACCATGCTTCCCCTATAAAGACTGGCTTCTTTTGAATTGTTTTTCACTTCTTTTTTTCCCTCAATAAGATTTCACAGGAAAAAGGCAAGTCAAAATTGCTTTTGCCTGTTTCTTAGTTGTTGTTTCATCTGTAACTTGCATCTTAAAAAAAGTTCTGTCATTTTTTGTTATCTAAATTCTATCTTTTCCCATTCGTTCCTTTGTACTCCACACCAATTTTCCCCTAAGACACTGGCTTCTTTTAATTGCTTTTCTCTTGTTTTTTTTTTTTTCCCCCTCAGATAAGATTGCCCAGGAAAAAGGTAAGCCAAAATTTTTGTCACACATGCTTAGTTGTTGTTTCATCTGTTCCTTGCACCTTAAAAAAAAAAAAAAAAAAAGTTGTCATTTTATGTCACCTAAATTCTGTCTTTTCCCATTCTTTCCTTTTATACTCCACACCATGCTTCCCCTATAAAGACTGGCTTCTTTTGAATTGTTTTTCACTTCTTTTTTTCCCTCAGTAAGATTTCACAGGAAAAGGCAAGTCAAAATTGTTTTTGCCTGTTTCTTAGTTGTTTCATCTGTAACTTGCTTCTTTGTCTTCAACTATCAATGATCATCTTCCTCAACCTCCATGTTCATATTATTGCATGATTTCATCTTACTCTCTTAGTTTTCCAACTGATGTCTGCCATCTTCATGTGTTGCTCAATTTCCCCCATTTCTACCTCTTTCATTTGTCTTGTCTGAGAAATCAATGCTCACAGTTCCATTTGTTCAGATAAATTTATTGCTAATATATCTAATAAGTTTGGCAGTTTTAAAGTTTCTGATGCATAAGGTATTCTTCATGAGAAACTCTGGTCATTTGATTTAGACCTCTCACTACCAGCATTAATACCACAATTCTCTTCCTTTCAAGTTAAGGTAGCCAGTACCTTCAAAAGCTAGCAAGTTAAATACTAAAAGTCTCAGTAATGTCAGAAGGTATTATTTGTTCTGCCCATAGTCCGAGTCCCCGGTCGGGAAAGAAGACTCCTCGAAACAATGCAACTCGCAATAGGGGAATTTATTACTGACTCGAGCCAGGGCCTCCCACCCTCATCAAGGGTGTGAGGACGAAAGGCCCCGAGCCCCAGTTCTCTCCGGTATTTATTAGGTCAAAATAAGCAGCAGGTAGTTGGCACAATCGGATTGGTTACACAGTGGGTAGTTGGTGCAAGCGGATTGGTTACACAGTTGCAAGGTAATTTTTGTTGGCCCGACGTGGGGCTTTCAGCTTTCCCCTGATAGGTTCCCTTTTTTCTTGCTAGGCATATGTTGATTGGCTAGCTCCAGGAGGCCTAATAATTATGTTACCCCGGGAAACCAGGCCTACTCCTAATCTAGGCTGCCTGTCATGGCGTTAGCTGTGACAGCCTCACATTAATAACACTTTTAAAAAGTAGTCATCAAATATAACATTCTTAAGATATTTCTCATTCAGTCAATTCTCTTCTTTTATTTCTCTTTTCACTGCTATAGACTATCCCCTGGAGAAGTGTGAGCTCTCAGCTTATGTCTGTATGTTTGTGTGTGTACATTTGCAAACTATGTTTTCATGTTTATCTGCATCCTGATTTGTTTCATGTTAAAATACATTTTTTTTTCCAGCACACTAGATTTTCTTTGTATTTCCCTCACAATATATTTACATTGATCCTTCCATTTTCTTTTTCAGAAATATTGCAGCACGATTTAGGTAAATTTTCTGACAACTTTTTGCTCCGAAACGCCTTTTAAAAGCCCTCCTTTTTTAGTGTCTTTAATTTCTCTACCTTTTTATCTGTATGTTTTCTATGGGCTTGAACTTCTCCTTGGTGTCTACATGTTCTTTCCAAATGTTGTTATGGGATCCTCCTTATTAAGTTCTGTCATTTTCTGTTTCCTACATTTCATTCTTTCATTTTTTTATTCCCTCCACTCTCCCCCTATAAATGTTGGCTTCTTTTGTCTCCAGAGGCTTCCCATAGTTTCTCTAAGAAGTGGTGAGATAAAGGGCATTTGACTAGTAACTACCTGGCTTACACCCATATATGTTTCTAGAGATACCAAATCTTTGGACCACTGTCACACATTTCAAATATTAGGGTCAATGTTTATGCAACTGATGTTTTCCCAAACCTTGTTAGATTCCTTGTTCATTAATTTTCAATATAGTATTTTTTGTCTTGTGAAAGATGAGTCAATTCTGATGTCGTTCTTTGGTCAAATGTAAGCTTGAACCTAAATCTTCCACTGCCATTGATCATAGCACCAAGCATTCACAAGTATACAGATACTTCACATGTTTCCTGGCTTTTTCCCCCCTACAAACCATTGTAATTATTATATTTTTACATTTTGATTTGCATAGTAGTCAACTCTTAAGTGCAACTTTTGATGTGTTTAGAAATACTTTTGGTCTTCAAAAATGGTCTCTGATAAAATGTTCTTGATAGCTTACAGTGAATGATGTTGGATTTGTGATCTCTGAAGAAGATTTAGCTTAGGGACCCAGGACCAGGCTTGGTCACTCAAGAGCTTTTGTGTAGCAGAGTTTTATTAAAGTAAGAAAAGGGACAGAGAAAGCTTCTGACACAAACATCAGAAAGGGGACGGAGAGTGCCCCCCTCGCTACTGTTAGCAAATGAGTTATATACTTTTTAATTAATTATTACAATAAATCAAAGGAATGTCTCAAGTTTGTGAAAATTTTACCAGACCCACTCCCACAAGTTACATTTTAGGTTAACAGGATTAGAATTTAACAATAGAAAGATCCTACCAGACCCACTCCCATGATTTACATTCTAAAATATCAGTATTAGTCAGAAGGATTTCAGGAAGGAGAAAATGTCCTCAAGCAGGAAATATTGTTGTTATGTAATCCCTAGTACAGAGTTTAAACTGAGTTGTGTAATTATCAGTTCTGGGCTTAAAGAAAAAAAAAAAAAAACGTTTTATGTGACTAAGACTAAGAAATATAGGGGAAAAAAAGTTTGTCCTTTCTTCCTCCTTGAGAACCCCAGACCCCTCTCTCCTCCTCGGGGAACCCCAAACTTCTTATCAAGCTGCCTAGGAATTGACTTTCTCATTCTCTGATAATCTGCATTCTGAAATTTTAATGTAAACAGAAAGAGAAAGGAATACCCAAGGATGTTTCCAAGGGTTTACCATCCTCCACTGTGACGGTATTTCTCACTTTTCTGTTTTCAGATTGGATGGAATTGGGGGCTATATTTCTTTACTATGTGCAGCAGGCTTCATATGACTATGGCTATGGACACAGTTCTGGTTATGTGGATGCTTTGCCTGCATGCAATCCTCATCACTTTCTAAGTAACCTCTGTTGTGCATGCAAGGTGTTTGCAGTTTACTTTGAAAAACAGAAGCTCCAAGGAAATAGCAATGATTATCATTTTTATGCCAGAGGATATATCACCTACTCCCTCTCATAGTGTCATTTGCTAACAACTTCTTTTGCATTAAGGACTGAGTGATGTACACATTCCCTCTGACTGGTTTCATGGCATTTAGAAACTTACAGTTCCAATTCTCAGAAATATTGGTCATTTTGAGATAGAGTAAACTATGGATGTTTTCAACTTGTTGATCATCTCCATTCCTGATGCTGTACTTTCATTCTGAATCAATCGATTCTTTCTTCCTTTTATTTTTCAGATAAGAAAGAACAGGAAAAAGGCAAGTCTGGATAATATAATTTATATGTATAGAGAGATCCCATATATTTTGTTTCACTGAATAGATCCAGATATTTCAATCATCTTCCCAGCAATTAAAACACCCATGCCCAATATCATGATCTCTATAAACCATAACTCATGAAAAGAATGGAAACCCTCTCGAAAAAATTGTGCCACTCCCAAGTCACATGGGAAACATCATAATGACTTGGGAACATCTTGTTAAACCACCAAACAAGCAAGCTTTAAATGTCTTTTAGGTTCATTTTAATAGAACACAGGTTTCCCTTGAATAGAATTCCCAGATAGCTCAATTGGTAAAGAATCTGCCTGCAATGCAGGAGACCCCAGTTCAACTCCTGGATTGGGAAGATCCGCTGGTGAAGGGATAGGCTATCCCCTCCAATATTCTTGGGCTTCCCTTGTGATTCAGCTGGTAAAGAATCTGCCTGCCATGCCAGAGACCTGGATTCAATCCCTGGGTTGGGAAGATCGCCTGGAGAAGAGATAGGCTATCCACTCTAGTATTCTGGCCTGGAGAATTCCATGGACTGTATAGTCCATGAGGTTGCAAAAGGTCAGGCACAGCTGAGCAACTTTCACTTCACTTTCACTTTCCCTTGAATATGATCTAACTTCACAATGATGTTGAGATTGAATATCAAAGAAATGGTGACTGGAAAAAGTTTTAAATAATGCATATTTGCATGGCTGAGGAAGAATAATGTTAAAGAAATAATTCACTATTTCCGAAGCAGAGATAAAGGTAAGTTATCAATCAATGATAAAATGTATCTTGTTCTGTTCCTAGTCACTGTTTAATCTGCTTCTTAGACCACTATATTTGTCTCTCAATGATCAGCTTCCTCCACCCCAATATCCATTCACTTTTCCATAATTACTTCTCACTGTCACATCTAACTGATGTGTGCAGTCTTCATTTTCTCTTCAGTTTCCCTCAACTTAATCATTTGATTTGTTGTGCCTTTGCAATACAAGGAGACAGATCCTTTCTGATTTCACCTGAAAATTCTAATCTCATTTATTTTATACCTTATGAAAATATCATCACACCAAGGTAATTTTTCTTGCTGAAAAACTCTGCAACAGAAATACATGAACTTAATGGCTTTCAATAAACCTAGTTACAAAAATATATCATACTCAATACTAATGACTCCAGAGACACTTCCACTTCAATTAAACCAACAAGCCTAAAGTAACTTTAATACCAAATATTAAATTAATACTGATCACATGAATCTGAAATTATCTGGGCCAGTTTCCTTTATATTTAGAAACATTTAATTTGTAAGCATCTACTTTTAGGTCAATCAAACAGCTCTTTTACAATTTAATTTTGATAATACTATCTGAAGGTAGAAACATACCATATTTATAATCCACACAGGCATACAAAATGACATAACCATAGATCTGATTTCCTGGAGGAAATCATAGATCTGATTAAGGAAATCAGTCCTGAATATTCATTGGAAGGACTGATACCAAAGCCAAAAGTCTAACACTTTGGCCACCTGATGCAAGAAACTGACTCATTGGAAAAGACCTTGATGCTGGGAAAGATTGAAGGTGGGAGAAGGGGACGACAGATGAGATGGTTGAATGGTATCACTGACTTGATGGGCATGAATTTGAGTAGGCTCTGGGAGTTGGTGATGGACAGAGAAGCCTGGTGTTTGGCAGTCCATGGGGTCACAAAGAGTTGGACACAACTGAGCGACTGAACTGAACTGAGCCATAGATCTCATAGCTTCACTTTAAAACTTAGTCATGAATCCAGAATTCCAATATAGACTTTCTAGTTTATAAATAAGAGTTGGAATAAGTTAAACTTATTTGCTTGGGTGATGAAGGCTTTACATTTTGTGGAAAAGACATTTAAGATTTATATTTGTTCCTAATAAATCCCTAAGGATGTTGTGTATTAGATTTTAGGTGAGGAAGCCTTTCCAGCAATTTGAGTTTAAAAGACATCCAGAGTCCCCTGCCACCCTTTCCTCTAACTTTGGTTTCAGGTTCTACCTTTTTTTTTTTTTTAAGGTTCTACCTTTTTGAGCTAAGTAGGCTCAGTCTTAGGCCATTTACCTTTCTGATTCTTATGGATGTGCAAGAAAAAACAATTGCTTCGGGCTTCCCTGGTAACTCAGTGGACTTCCCTGGTTGCTCAGATGGTAAAGGGCCTGCCTACAATGAGGGAGACCCAGGTTCAATCCTTCAGTTGGGAAGATCCCCGTGAGAAGGAAATGGCAACTCACTCCAGTATTCTTGCCTGGAAAATCCCATGGATGGAGGAATTTGATAGGTTATAGTTCATGGAGCTGCAAAGAGTTGGACACGACTGAGTGAATTCACTTTCACTTTCAAGCTCAGTCTCAGGCAATTTACCTTTCTGATTCTTATGAATTTGCAAGAAAAAGACAATTGCTTCAGGCATCCCTGGTGACTCAGTGGGTAAAGATTCTGTCTGCAATGCAAGAGACCAACGTTTGATCCCTGGGTCCAGAAAATCCCCTGGAGAAGGAAATGGCAGCTCACCCCAGTATTCTTGCCTGGGAAATCCCATGGACAGAGGAGCTTGGTGGGCTATAGTTCATGGGGTTGCAAAGGATCAAACATGACTTAGCAACTAAGTTCAGTTCAGTTCAGTTGCTCAGTCGTGTCCGATTCTTTGTGACTCCATGGACTGCAGCACGCCAGGCTTCCCTGTCCATCACCAACTCCTGGAGCTTACTCAAACTCATGAAACCCAACTCCAAATAACTGTTCTGCCATATGTTGTTGTTCAGTCACTAAGTCAGTGTCCAACTGTTTTACCACCCCAGGGACTGTAGCCAGCCAGGCTTCTCTGTCCATGGGATTTTCCAGGCAAGAATACTGAACTGGGTTACCATTTTCTCCTCCATGGGATCGTCACAACCCAGGGGTCAGTCGAACCCATGTATCCTGTATTGGCAGGCGGGTTCTTTACTACTGAGCCACTAGGGAAGCCAGGTCTGCCACCTAAATGGTGTTAAAACATTTATATGTCTAACAATATTTTCTTTAATTTGATATTTTATATCATTGATAAGATTTCAACTAAACTTAAAATCAAGCCTTCTATCTTTTAGAACTGTAGGGTTCAATGTATCATCCCTCAAAAGTTTGCATAAGGCATTAGACAAAGACCCTCTTTCTGGGTCTTTCCCAGTTACTTTGGTGTGATGATATTTTTATAAGGTATAAAATAAAAGTAAATTAGACTAGAATTTTCAAGTGAAATCTAAGAATAATTCTGTTTTGGGTGTATCTAAAATAGTTTTGTCAGATAAAACTTTAGTTTCGATAAATTAAGCGCTGGGAAATCACAAATCAAACCTACAGCAAATAATCCCTATTACTGTTTGTATTAGTCTTAAATATTAGCTCTCAGTTTTTATTTCACATTGTATAAGCTCAAGTAACCCTATTGGTTTCCTTTAGTATATTTAATTAATATTGTCTGAGGGACAGATTTATATGCCTTGTCTTATAATACCAGGCAGGGGAAGCACTCGACAGTGAGGTATAATGTCTATCCCACAATATAATCAGACAAAAGAAATATAACATTCTTAAAATATAGGAACTTACTTAAATACAGCAATTTTTAAAAACTTTGATCTCAGTTATATCAATTTTCATATCTTTAACTTTAATTTTCATTAAGATTCCATTAGCAAGTCTTAATCTTCAATGAGTATCAGAAGCTTTTCTTTTTATCCACCGGCCATATTTTGCATTCACTCTTTGGTGTCCTCAGTGAGAGACTGAACCAAGGGAAGACTCTTTTGTCAATCTTTTAATTTGATTAATTTGCCTGACTGTTGCTCCCGAGTAAGCAACTGCTTATCAGATATCTCTGTAAGTGTTCTTCCATGGTGAATAAAGTGGACTTATCTGGGGCCTTTTAATGGTGAAGACCAATAAGGGATTCCTTTGGCCTATCAAACCTTAGGTAGTATGGTATCAAAGTTTGCTTTAATCCTATTAATGTCCATTTTTAAAATTCTGTTTCTCTATAGCAATGGAAAGGTTTTTCTTTTGAGGATGAGTCCTTTTGAAATTTCCACCTATTGAGAAAGAAATTTTTAGGCTTCAGCTTCTTTTTATTCCCATATTAATCAACTTAACTAACAATTGATCTTATATTTTATTAGCATTTATAAGACTACTTGATTGGGAAGCTATGACCACAAATAAGGCTTCCCAGTTTTTTTTGTTTGTTTTAAACTAAAGAGAGTTTTTAGGTTACCCATTTCATAAATATTTTTTAGCCACTTTCTAATTTGTTTTTCTCAAAGGTACCATCCAAATTGCTGTTTATAATGAGAGTTTTCTAACAATTTACCAATTTAAAATTTCTCCAATTTAAAGGATCCATTGTCTGGCCATTGATGAGTAGTACCTTAATAGCAACTTAAACCAATAAGACTCAAAAGGTGTCCCCATGAGAGAGTGCAAAGGATGTAGCCTTCGCAAGATCTAAAATGTTTACTCCCAAAAACAGTCTAAGAAAGTAAAGGGCCTTCACAGTACAGGCAGATGCATTGAAGGTTAAGATGACAAAGGCCTTTTGGGTTGGGGCCACTTATGACAAGTTCCCTGAGAGTTGGCATGCAGTTAGTTGCCCAGTCATATCTGACTCTTTGCAACCGCATGGACTGTAGCTGGCCAGGTCCCCCTGTCCATGGAGTTCTCCAGGCAAGAATACTGGAGTGGATAGCCATTGCCTTCTCCAGGGGATCTTCTTGACTCAAGGATCAAAGCCAGGTCTTCTACGTTGCAAGCAGATTCTTTACCGAGAGAGTTGGCATAGCCAGACAAAAAGATTGCTCAGAATCCTAGTCTATTTGACTGACTGCCAAATGTGTACCATATATGTACCTACTGCACAGCACAGGCCAAGCTCTCAAAACACAGAAAAATGAAATTTGGGAAGAGCAGGTGGAACATTTACATCTCAAAGACACAAGGACAAAAATGCAAGTTCCCCCATAGATGATTTTTTTTTCTTTCCTTTAAAGTCAGATTTCTGAAAAGATGTTCATCAAGCCAGCTTTTTTTTAGCTATGCTTGCAAAAACATTATTTTGGTATGTCTAAACGAGCCTCAATATGGCCTTTTTTTTGGGTGAGATGCCCTTTAATTCACAACAAGCAAGTATTTATAAGTATAAATTCTGTACTTACATAATAAAATCTTCCCATTGTGTCTCAGCTGAGGATAACCCTCCAAGTGTCTTTCAACTGAATAAAGTTTCTCAGTGTCTTTTACTCAGGCATCTCTTCTTGAAACCAAATTTCTATGAAAATCTACTACTCCAGACACAGGTTGATCACCACTGACTAAAACTCAGGTTCATCAGTAAATAATGGGAGAGTCAAGATCTACCCAGAATCATCTGAACCCTCTGAGGAGGCAGATGGGCACAAGGGAACTTTTGTTAGTGCCAAAGCTAGAGATCCTCATGGAGATCAGGTGAGGAAGAGAAGTCTGGTTTTGGCCCCTTTGTTGGTCACCAAACCAAAATTGTTGACTGAAAAACAAATGCACATGCTAAAAGTTTTAAGTTATGTTTTATTCGGGGACCTTACTCAAGACTATAACCTGGGATACAGCCTCTCAGAGAGTTCTGAGGAACTCTTACAGAGAGGTAAGGAAGGATTCAAGGTATCTAGGAGTTTTTACTGAAAAAACAAAACCAAAACAGTAGTGGAACACATCAAGATTACCTCTAATAATAAGTGAAAAAACAAACAAACAAACAAGTTAATGATGTTAATGCCTTTTTATACGTGGTGAGATACAAGAGTCTGGGCTTATTGAAATTATTCCTTTGATATGCATTATAACTACTGAGCTAGTATCCTGTTTTTCTCCATCCCGAATACCCCGAGGGTACACCACTGGGTTCTGATGGCTTCCTGGTAGGCAACATTGATTGTTTACCAAAATGCCAGGCAACAGTTTTTTGTCCACAAGAACAGATTGTCACCATTTTTCCACAATAAAAATATTTGCTTCCTTGGTATTTTTCAGGACTTTTCCTTTGTTTTTTTTTTTTTTTTTCTAATTACATTCATCTTATCTATTTACTGTGCAGTGGAAATTTTATTTTCACTTTCATTTTCTGGTTTTCCTTGAAATTTACATGAGTTTTTCCATTATATTTTTCAGAACAACTCAAGAAAGAAATTGGTAGGTTTTATTATGCTTTTCAAAAGATTTATTTCCTAGATATATTTTTCCCTCTTATTTCTTGACATGCACCTCTTACATAATCCTATCTTTCCTTTGCCTTCTTGTGAACTTCAAATTACCTTATCCATTTTCTTTTTGGCATCCTGAACTTCTAATAAATTTCTAATATTAAGTCTCTTAAATTTTCCACTATCTTTTATTCTTTCCCTTTTCTTTCATCTTCCTAGTGATTACCATAACTTCATTATAAGGTTGGTAAAAAAAAAAAAAAAAGATTGGTGAGATGAAAGGAATTAGGCTAAGAAGAATGTAGTTATTTTCATTCAACAGAAAGCTTCCCTTAACTTTGGTTTTTCCTCATGTGCTCTGAGATGGAGTCCCAACTTTTTTATATATTATACTCTTTCAATTTAAGAACAGGGTTCAGACTCCAAAGTTGTTGAATAAGATAAGTTCCTCCTTTGTTGACCTTTTAAACATTTTGCATATATTAATGTCAAGTGTAATCTTGATACACTATTCTTGGCCATAATCTCTAGTGATCTAAGGCATATAAATATTTTTAGATGATTTTGCATCATTTTTTCTTTCCATCCAAAATTATTACCCTTCATTCATTTTTATTTTAACCACTTATTAGTTGACACAACAAATTTCTCTCCTTCAGGGTCTTGAGCATTTTTCAGTCACTCAGATAAACTTCATTGATCATATACCTCTGAATTCTATGGCTAATCTAAGAGTATTCTATATTATTTTAGTATCCTACTATAAGAATTATTAAATCCTTATGTCCTTTCATATCAGATTATATTCTTCATATTATAGTGGACTTTCCAGATGAAATGAATTTTAGATATTTCTTTCATTGCTTTTGAAAGGGACATTACTTACCAAGTTTCAGACACAAATATTGACAGATGTATGGCATTACTGGCATCTTCTTTATGATGTTAAGAAAATCTGTTTATATATACATATATGATTGTGTATTTTCTTTCAGAGAAGAAGAAAGCTCAATTCAAGTCTGGTGAGTAATGATCATCTCTCAGAAATCTTCACTGTTCTGTTTTTCTTAAATTCTGCCCCAATGCCAGTGGGATAGAATGCAGAAATACAACAAAAATGTTTAGTGTAAGCAAAGCAGTGTTGGAAGTTATCTTTATACATATCAATGCTTTCAATAAATTCTTTCTGAAGTGCAAGCCACGAATGACTCAGCCTGTGATTCTTCCTCTCCCCTTTCATTCGTTTGTTTCTTCCTTCATTCTTGCTATGCTCCTTCCTTCATGCTCATATCCCTGCCATCTTTGCTCTTATAATATTTCTATCTATCCTCCAGCTGATCATTTTTATCACCATGTTTCAATATTGGAATATGAGGATATAGGATAGAAAGAGGAAATTCAAAGGATTCAGTAGAAGAAATAGAGCGAAGACAAATATTTCTTATATTTGGTTTTATTTATTTATTTATTTTTATATTTTTTATTTATATTTATTTATTTAATTTATATTTATTTTTAATATTTTTATATTTTTATTTTTTTTTATTTTTTTTTTATATTTTTTATATTTGGTTTTAATATAACAAAAAAGACAATGAAAGACATAAAAGGATAAA
The DNA here is from genome assembly GCF_910594005.1 of Cervus elaphus. Lineage (NCBI taxonomy): Eukaryota > Metazoa > Chordata > Mammalia > Artiodactyla > Cervidae > Cervus > Cervus elaphus. The sequence continues at coordinate 26,358,646 of NC_057821.1, forward strand.
AGTTAAGCTTTTTCTATTTTGTTCTTTTGCAGTATGGAGAGAAATACCATTATATGCTGGTGAGCAACACAGACTCTGATGAAGAAAATCCTATTATCACAGATTTTATATGAACATTTAGTGTGTGCAAAACATTTGCTGAAAATTAAGGAAATGCCAAGCATTTATTTCATGAATCCCATAGATAACTCATTATTCTAACAGATAATAGTGTGTTTGGAGCATTGCATTTTAGTAACTTTATTATTTTTTATTGCATAAAACATTGTGTTTTGAGTGTAGATAGAATGGTTATCATTTGCTAAAATCTGAGGAATCTAACGTGAACAATAAGTTATTTGGTCAGATCCATCATATCCTGTATTTCCTTTCAAACATCCTAAATAGATTACAAATATTTATCCTATATGAATTTTGGATGAGGAGAGCATAGGGACAAGGCAGGTCTTCAAGTCATACAAAGTTCAGCATCTTGTAAAAAGAGGTTCAAGTATATAAAAGAGGCTTTTTCTTTGCTGCTTGCTGTTATTCTTGAATTAAGGAGTTTATTATCATGGTGCTCTGGACAGACAGGCAGCTATATCTGTCAGCCGGTGGATTCTCATGTTCTTTTGTTCTTTGCAGATTGGAGAAAAGAAGAGTTCCAGACTGGTGAGTTTATGATGGCCCAAGACAGACCGTGTTCCTTGTAGGTAGTCCCAGGGAAGATGCAGAAAGGTGAATTGGATCTCCCCAGGGCCAGAGGAGCCCTCACAGAAGGGAGACTCTGGCCTAAGCCTACTGATACCCTTCCCAGAAACCTGATGATCTCTTGTCTTTGCAGTAAATCTGACTCTGGATGCAGACACTGCCCATCCTGCCCTCTTCCTGTCTGAAGAGGGGAGAAGAGTAACCTGGAAAGAACCATCTCAGGAACTTCCCAGCTGCTCACAGAGATTTGTCTCTCTTCCCTGTGTGCTTGCTCAGCTGCATGTCAGCTCAGGGAGATACTTCTGGGAGGTGGAGGTTCAGAACGCACATTCCTGGGACCTGGGAGTTTGTAGGGATAATGTAACAAGAGAGGGGAGGGTCACAGTGTCACCACAGAATGGTTTCTGGGCCATTAGGCTCTATGACGGGGAGTACTGGGGCCTCACATCCCCAGAAACTTATCTTACTCTTAAAGAAAAACCCTGTAGGTTGGGAATATTCCTGGATTATGAGGCTGGAGATGTATCTTTCTATAACATGGCAGATGGATCCCACATCTTCACATTTTCCAAACAAATATTTTGTGGTTTCCTAAGACCATTTTTTAGACTTCAGTCCTCTGACTCAGGCTCCTTGACTATTGTCCAAGTGAAGTAGAACGCATTAATATTGTAATTTGTGTGCCTACCCTTCCCTGACAATTACAATTCTCCCCACTAGACACAAACTGACTTTTTTTCTTCCTCCCTTTCTGGTTTATTCTCAAGATGAAGCTCTGATACACAGACTGGTGGTTGCCCCTCATATCAATGCTTATTATTATGCCTATCACAGCCTAGTACAAAGATTAGATTTTCTAGCATTCCCTGCCAAACGTGACTAAATTATGACCAGTGCATTATAAGATGAATTATTATCTATGATCTCTGGGATGTATCCTTAAAGGAAAATTATGTGATGTTCTTATTTTCTTTAATTTTTTTGATGCCTGTAATGTGACATAATGGACGAATCTCTAAGACTATCTCAGGTCATATAATATTATCATGTAATATGATATAGATGAATGAAAAGATGGAATCACTTTGACAACTTTATGAAACTACTCTATGCCCTATTATTTAATTATTTCCAATAAGAAATAAAATTTTACATCTTTAAGTCATTTGTATGCTGGATTTTTGTCAGTTGTGATTCAATTCAATACTAACTCAGTATAGAAGCACCCTCCTATTAAGAATGGTAGTAGATGACACCTACAGTTGAATATTCAGATGAAACTAGAGTTTGGGTGATAGTTGGACAAGCTAAACAGGAAGGCTAGAAAAACTAGATACACTGAGGAGGGTGGTGAAGATGAGGCAGATATTGGGCTCAATTCCAGCAGCAGGAAGAAGAAGGAGCCCATCAAGTTAGGAAGATCTCAAATAACATAATAGCAGGGACAGGTAGATGGGTATCCACCTTAAAAAGTGCCCTTCTTGAGGACAAAGAAGAAAAAATGACACAGAGCCTGTTGGCCATGCCTAGCAAACAGAAACCAAAACAGGTAGATAGTTGGTATAGGAAGGACAGAATATAGTCCTCAACAAGTGGAGATCCAATATTGAAATTGAGTCTAGCACTAGCTGTCTACTTGAGGCTGGCATTAGTAATACCAAAACAGGGTCAATAGGCAAATCTATACACAAGAGGACAAGGTAGAATCTCAGCATGAACTATATAGACCCAAATTCCTCAAACTGAAATGTAAACAAAGTGACTAGCTTTCAAGACATCCAAACAATGTCTATAATAAACTAAAATAAATGCTCATGAATTGATGTTGCTGTTGTTGTTCAGTCATTCAGTCATGTCTGACTCTTTGCAATCCCATGGGCTGGAGCACACCAGGCTTCCCGGTCCTTCACCACCTCCCAGAGTTTGCTCAAGCATACACCCATTGCCATCCAACCATCTCATCCTCTGTTGTCCCCTTCTCCTCCTGCCCTCAATCTTTCTCGCATTAGTGTCTTTTCAAATGAGTTGGCTCTTCACATCAGGTAACCAAAGTATTGGAGCTCTAGTTTCAGCATCAGTACTTCCAATGAATATTCAGGCTTAATTTCATTTGGGACAGATTGGCTTGATCTCCTTCCTCTCCAAGGGACTCTCAAGAGTCTTCTCCAGCATGGCAAGTTGAAGGCATCAATTCTTTGGTGCTCAGCCTTTTTTATTGTCCAGCTTTCATATCCATATGTGACTACTGGAAAAACCATGTCTTTTGACAATATGTATCTCTGTCGGCAAAGTAATGTCTCTGCTTTTTACTACGCTGTCTAGGTTGGCCATAGCTTTTCTTCCAAAGAGCAAGTGTCTTTTAATTTCATGGCTGCAGTCACCATCTGCTTTGATTTTGGAGCCCAAGAAAATAAAGTCTATCACTGTTTTCTTTGTTTCCCCATCTATCGGCCATGAGGTGATGGGACCGGATGCCATTATCTTCATTTCTTTAATGTTGAGTTTTAAGCCAGCTTTTTCACTCCCCTCTTTCACCTTCATCAAGAAGCTCTTTAGTTCCTCTTCACTTTCTGCCATAAGGGTAGTGTCATCTGCATATCTGAGGTTATTGGTATTTCTCCCAGCCATCTTGATTGCAGCTTGTGCTTCATCCAGCCCAGCATTTCACATGATGTACTCTGCATAGAAATTATGTAAGCAGAGTGACAATATACAGCCTTGTCATACTCCTTTCCCAATTTAGAACTATTCAGTTGTTACATGTCTGGTTCTAACTGTTGCTTCTTGATCTGCATGCAGATTTCTCAGGAGGCAGGTCAGGTGGTCTGGTATTCCTATCTCTTTAAGAATTTTCCACAGTTTGTGCTGATCCACACAGTCAAAGGCTTTGGCGTAGTCAATAAAGCAGAAACAGGTGTTTTTTTTGGAACTCTCTTGCTTTTTTCAATAATCCAATGGATGTTGGTAATTTGATCTCTGGTTCCTCTGCCTTTTCTAAAACCAGCTTAAACATCCAGAAGTTCTCAGTTCACATCCTATTGAAACCTAGCTTGAAGAATTTTGAGCATTACTTCGCTAGCATGTGAGATGAGTGCAATTGTGTGGTAGTTTGAAGATCCTTTGGCATTGCCCTTCTTTGGGATTGGAATGAAAACTGACCTTTTCCAGTCCTGTGGCCACTGCCGAATTTTCCAACTTTGCTGGCAGATTGAATACAGCACTTTCACAGCATCATTTTTTAGGATTTTAAATAGCTCAACTGGAATTCCATCACCTCCACTAGCTTTGTTCATAGGGATACTTCCAAGGCCCACTTGACTTCAGACTCCAGGATGTGTGGCTCTAGGTGTGTAATTGCACCATCCTGGTTATCTGGGTCATTAAGATCTTTTTTTGTATAGTTCTTCTGTGTATTTGCGCCACCTATTTTTAATATCTTCTGCTTCTGTTAGGTCCATACAGCTTCTGTCCTTTATTGTGCCCATCTTTGCATGAAATGTTCCCATGGTATCTCTAATTTTCTTGAAGAAATCTCTAGTCTTTCCCATTCTACTGTTTTCCTCCATTTCTTTGTATTGTTCATTTAAAAAGGTTTTCTTATAATTCCTTGCTATTCTTTGGAACTTTGCATTCAGATAGATATACCTATCCCTTCCTCCTTTCCCTTTTACTTCTCTTCTTTTATCAGCTATTTGTAAGTCCTCCTCAGACAACCACTTCATCTTTTTGCATTTCTTTTCCTTGGGGATGGTTTTGATCACTGACTCCTGTACAGTGTTACAAATCTCCATCCATAGTTCTTCAGGCACACTATCAGTTCTAATCCTTTGAATCTATTTGTCATTTCCACTGAAATACATAAAATCTCATTACTGGTCAACACTAATGAACATCTGGAATAAATCTGGAGATTGGAAACAATAATGTTGAACCTCAATTAAACAAAATGTTATCCTCAAACCTAGAAAAAAGAGACAAGAGAGAATTCAATTATTATTAGTTAACCTGTATTACCAAAAAAAGAACTATATTACAGATTTTGAATTTCATCAGCAAAGTTTGTTTCCTCTCTTATTATGTAAATGCACAAAGTTTTGAATTGATTTCATATACACGCCTACATAATAACTTTAATTTTGCCTTTTGGACTGGCAAGCCTAACACATTTACTCTATATGGTTCTTTATAATATTGCTTGTCTGTGATCTACACCTTAACTCTACCAAGTTTCAAAGCCTGGTACTAATTGAATTTTTTTTCTTCTCCATTATTTTTTATTACAGGAGATTAAATATAGTTCCTTGTTCACTGCAGTAGGATCTTGTTATTTATTTTATATAGTTTATATCTGTTAATCCCAAACTCCTAATTTATCCTTCTCCCACCCCTTTCCCCTTTGATAAACAAGATTATTTTCTATATCTGTGAATCTGTTTCTATTTTGTAAATAAGTTAATTTTATCATATTTTAGTTCCCATGTATTAGTGATATCATATAATATTTGTATTTTTCTTACTTATTTCACTTAGTATGATAATCTCTAGTTCTACCCATGTTGCTGAAAATGGCTTTATTTTATTCTTTTTATGGCTAAGTAATATTCCAGTGTTCATCATCTGATTCACTGGCATTTTGGTTCCTTACTGGCAAGGGGCATGGTTTGAGCAGAGGGAAACTGACAATGGAAAGAAGAAAACCACAGAGTCTTTGACAGTTAGATGAATCTGGTGCAATTACTTAGAAATTGAAGGCCCCAAAACTGAGGGTTAGGCCTTCCCTGGTAGTTCAATAGTAAAGAATCTGCCTGCAAAGCAGGAGACCTGGGTTTGAGCCCTGGCTCTGGAAGATCCCCTGAAGAAGAAAATGGCTACACATTCCAGTATTCTTATCTGGAGAATCCCATGGGCAGAGAAGCCTGGAGGTCTACAGTCCATAGGGTTGCAAAGAGTCAGACATGACTAAGCAGCTAACACCACCACCACCACCACCAAACTGAGGGTTATATTTTCCATTACTAAGTGCTTGAGTAGTGCAGGAGACTTTCAGTGGAAGGAGAGAAGAGATAAAATTTTCCTGTTATTTTGAGTTACTTTGAGGAAAAACTCTTCTTTGAAGGAAAGAAACTTCAACAAATACATGATTGCCAGGTTTTAAACCACATTTTCTAAGACAGTAGGATTTTAAAACTGAAAAAAACATAATCATTTCTGCTTTTATGACTGTATAAATATCAGGTTGGGTAGACAGCACTGAGATATCAAAATGAGCTACCCATACTCCCAGCAATATTCTTCTGATATTATAGCAAAAGCATTAAAAACCTAGAGTACACTAAAAAGTAAAAAGAAAATGTACCTTTTTCAAAAAATATTTTTTCTAAATAACTGTCATCAGAAAATATTTACAGTGCTAAATATCATATGAGCAGATGATTTGGCATTCTCAGAGACTGATATTACAGCCACAAGAAAATATTTGAGGAGCAAACGGTGAGTTCATCTTTGCATATGCTAAATTTGAAATACAAGACGATCAAGAGGAGACATTCTGGATGTAAATATATCTGTCAAAAGCTCAGGAAGAATGCCTAAAATACATTTATGTAGATGACTGCAAAATTCATGAGAACTAGATAAAATTAATGATAGAAATCATACAGGTTGAGAAAAGTAAAGCAAAAGCTTGAAACCCTCACTAAGAGGAATTGGGATGTGGGAGGAGGTTAAGGACTGGACTAAAGAGACAGACCACATAACTGGCCCATAGTGACCCATTAGAAACTAAAAAGACTGCCATTTCATGAAGCACAAACAAGACAAGAATGTCATAGACTTAGTGATCATATACATCCAAATGCTGTGAAGGGTCACATTAGCTCAAGGCTGAGCTGAAAACAAATCCAAGCAGAGAATATGCAACCCATCTGAAACACTTTAAGCAGATTAATGGGGTTTAAAAAGTACATGGGGTCCTTGGCTAAGAGGAGACTCTGCCTTGGGCCCGCTGGCGTAATAAACTGCACTCCACTATCTGCATTGTCCTTCTGAGTGAGTCTGTTTCCCGGAAAGCGTGGCTATAACATTTGGTGCATGGGCCGGGAAACTCCTCACTTTGAGGAGACAGGTCTCATTTGAGGCCACCCCGAGGCTTTGTAGCTTGAATCTCCTAGAGGGGTGAAGGCGCCTCGCCCCTCTGGAAGGATTCTGCTTCTCAACGCCCGGACCTTTCACGTAAGCAGGTAGTGGACGGCAGCAGGGGAACTGAGAAAAAAAAAAAATAAATAAATAAAAAGTACATGGGTGTCAAGTAAGTGAAGAAGTTGAGTGTGGACCACTCTTTCAAAGAAACATTGACTGTGGAATGCAGAAAAATATGGCAGAATCTATAACAGAATGTGGGCTAAAAGGAACAAATTTTGTTTATACTTGTTTTGAAACAGTTCAGTTCAGTCGCTCAGCAGTGTCCAACTCTTTGCAGCCCCATGAAATGCAGCACGCCAGGCCTCCCTGTCCAGCACCAACTCCTGGAGTTTTCTCAAACTCATGTCCAACAAGTCAGTGATGTCAACCAATCGTCTCATCCTCTGTGGTCCCCTTTTCCTCCCACCTTCAATCTTTCCCAGCATCAGGGTCTTTTCAAATAAGTCAGCTCTTTGCATCAGGTGGCCAAAGTATTGGAGTTTCAGCTTCAGCATCAGTCCTTCCAATGAATATTCAGGACTGATTTCCTTTAGGATGGACTGGCTAGATCTCCTTGCTGTACAAGGGATTCTCAACAGTCTTCTCCACACCACATTTCAAGAGAATCAATTCTTCAGTGCTCAGCTTTCTTTATAGTCCAACTCACATCCATGCATGACTACTGGAAAAATCATAGCTTTGACTAGACGGACCTTAGCTGGTAAAGTAATGTCTCTGCTTTTTAATATGCTGTGTAGGTTGGTCATAACTTTTCTTCCAAGGAGAAAGTGTCTTTTAATTTCATGGCTACAGTCACCATCTGCAGTGATTTAGGAGCCCCCCAAAATAAAGTCTGCCACTGTTTCCACTGTTTCACCATATATTTGCTATGAAATGATAGGACTGATTGCCATGATCTTAGCTTTCACAATGTTGAGCTTTAAGCCAACTTTTTCACTCTCCTCTTTCACTTTCATCAAGAGGCTCTTTACTTCTTCTTCGCTTTCTGCCATAAGGGTGGTGTTATCTGCATATCTGAGGTTATTGATATTTCTCCTGGCAATCTTGATTCCAGCTTGTGCTTTATCCAGCCCAGCATTTCTTATGATGTATTCTGCATATAAGTTAAATAAGCAGGGTGGCAATATACAGCTTTGACATACTCCTTTTCCTGTTTGGAACCAGTCTGTTGTCTCATGTCCAGTTCTAACTGTTGCTTCCTGACCTGCATACAGATTTCTCAAGAACAGATCAGATGGTCTGGTAGTCCCATCTCTTTAAGAATCTTCCACAATTTGTGGTGATCCACACAGTCAAAGGCTTTGGCATAGTCAATAAAGCAGAAGTAGATGTTTTTTCTGTGACTCTCTTGCTTTTTTGATGATCCAACAGATGTTGAAAATTTGATCTCTGGCTCCTCTGGCTTTTCTAAAACCAGCTTGAACATCTGGAAGTTCATGGTTCATGTATTGTTGAAGCCTGGCTTAGAGAATTTTGAGCATTACTTTACTAGCATGTGAGATGAGTGCAATTGTGTGGTAGTTTGAGCATTTTTTGGCATTGCATATCTTTGCGATTGGAATGAAAACTGACTTTTTCCAGTCCTGTGGCCACTGCTGTATTTTCCAAATTTGCTGGCATATTGAGTGCAACACTTTCACAGCATCATCTTTCAGGATTTGAAATAGCTCAACTGGAATTCTATCACCTCCACTGGCTTTGTTTGTAGTGATGCTTCCTAAGGCCCACTTGATTTCACATTCCAGGATGTCTGGCTCTAGGTGAGTGGTCACACCATTATGATTATCTGGGTCATGAATATTTTTTTTATACTTCTTCTGTATTTTTGACACCTCTTTTTTATTATCTTCTGCTTCTGTTGGGTCTATACCATTTCTGTCCTTTATTGTGCCCATCTTTGCATGAAATATTCCCTTGATATCTCTAATTTTCTTGAAGAGATCTCTAGTCTTTTCCACTCTATTTTTTCCCTCTATTTCTTTGCACAGATCACTAAAGTAGGCTTTATCTCTCCTTGCTATTCTTTGGAACTCTGCATTCAAATGGGTATATTTTTCCTTTACTCCTATGCTTTTCACTTCTCTTCTTTTCACAGTTATTTGTAAGACAACCTCAGAAAACCATTGTGACTTTTTGCATTTCTTTTTCTTGGGGATGGTCTTGACCCTGTCTCCTGTACAATGTCATGAATCTCCATCCATAGCTCATCAGCCACTCTTTCTATCAGATCTAGTCCCTTAAATCTATTTGTCACTTCCAGTATATAATCATAAGGGATTTGACTTAAGTCACACCTGAATGCACTAGTGGTTTTCCCTACTTCCTTCAATTTAATTTCTTTAACTGAATTTGGCAATAAGGAGTTCATGATCTGATCCACCGTTAGCTTCTGGTCTTGTTTTTGCTGACTGTATAGAGCTTTCCCACCTTTGGCTGCAAAGAATATAATCAACCCTATTTAAGTTTTGGCCGTCTGGTGGTGTCCATTTGTAGAGTCATCTCTTGTGTTGTTGGAAGAGAGTATTTTCTATGACCAGTGTGTTCTCTTGGCAAAACTTTATTAGCCCTTGCCCTGCTTCATTCCATGCTCCAAGGCCAAATTTGCCTGTTACTCCAGGTGTTTCTTGACTTCCTACTTTTGCATTCCAGTCCCCTATAATGAAAAGGACATCTTTTTGGGGTGTTAGTTTTAGAAGGTCTTGTAGGTCTTCATAGAACCATTCAACTTCAGCTTCTTCCGGATTACTGGTCAGGGCATAGACCTCGATTACCATGATATTGAATGGTTTGCCTTGGAAATGAACAGACCATTCTGTCATTTTTGAGACTGCATCCAAGTACTGCATTTCAAACTCGTTTGTTGACTATGATGGCTACTCCATTTCTTCTAAGGGATTCTTGCCCACAGTAGTAGATATAATGGTCATCTGAGTTAAATTCTCTCATTCCAGTCCATTTTAGTTCGCTGATTCCTAAAATGTCAATGTTCACTCTTGCCATCTCCTGTTTGACCACTTCCACATTGCCTTGATTGATGGACCTAACATTCCAGGCTCCTATGCAATATTGCTCTTCACAGCATTGGACCTTGCTTCCATCACCAGTTACATCCACAAATGGGTATTGGTTTTGCTTTGGCTCCATCTCTTCATTCTTTCTGGAGTTATTTCTCCACTGATCTCCAGTAGCATATTGGGGACCTACTGAGCTGGGGAGTTCATCTTTCAGTGTCCTATCTTTTTGCCTTTTCATACTGTTCATGGGGTTATCAAGACAAGAATACTGAAGTGGTTTGCCATTTCCTTCTCCAGTGTTTTGAATAGCTTTGCTGAATATTATTTTCTTAAAAATGGAAATATAAGAACATATGTTTATGTAGAAAGGAGAGCAGAGAGTGAGAGATGAAAGTTATTGGGGAGCAAGTATCATCTGATGTGGTTATACCTGGAAAAGAATAGAGGAGATAATATTTCACCCACTATTAAAGACTGCATAAGAGAACACATGGTGGAAAATATCTTCAAGGTGGAGCATTACCACCAAATCATGGTTAAAGTAGTCAGTTGCTGTTTAGTCACTAAGTTGTGTCTGACACTTGTGCAACCCCAAGGGTTGTAACCCACCAGGCTTCTCTGTCCATGGATTTCCCAGGTAAGAGTGTGGAAGTAGGTTGCCATTTCCTTCTCCAGGGAATCTTTCTGACCCAAGAATTAAACCCACATCTCTGGCTTGGCATGCAGATTCTTAACCATTGAGTCACCTGAGAAGCCAAAGTAGTCAATTAAGCTACAGTTATAAATTGACTGAATTAACCTACATAAGGTTATATCTAGGGGAGAGTGAATTCTTCTGGAGGCTAAGACTCTCACAAACTGGAAATATCATGAACGCAGGCTATGGGAAGAGAGGCATCTCTGAGCGCTCTTGTGCACCATTTCTGTCATGATTTTGCCTCTGAAATGTCCCAATACATTTATGAACCTGGAAGATTCTGTTTTTAACAATGAAACACATAAAAAGTTTCTCATCAAATTACTTTCCCAGTGATAAAAACTGTATCTTTCTCTCATTTGTGGACAAAGGTCAACCAATTTACAGTCCAAATATCTTTGCTAAGTCCTCAGTTGTGTCTGGGTTGTTACTGCAATCATTCTCATGTAGGCAATAAAATTTTACATGATTTGATTTCTCATTATCTCAATGTAAGACATTTAAAGATCAACAATTACTGAAATGGAAGAAAAAAGAGACGGAGAGAGAGGCATCTTATTACATTCAGTGGAGAGTTCATGGAGAGCAAACAGAGAAGAGAAAATCAGCAAATTTGGGGGGAAAATGATTTGAAGATTATTCTATATGAATTACTTTAAAAATACAAGTGGCAATAGAATAATGAAGACACTAAATATAAGGAAATATGAAATTCATTCATTCAATTGCTCATTTGTTCTATATGCACTTATTAGGTTTTTACCCTGTTGCACATAGTGCAAGCCAGTATAAACTAACAAAACTTTAAGAAGCTTGCAATCAAGAAAATCGTTTCATGAGCATTAGGAGAGAGAAATTGTCATCCCTTGATTTGTGATAGAATTCTACTATTGGAAATAAATTTTCAGGAACTACTATGTAACTGGAGAATGAATATACGTATATTTCAGCAGAATGTCAAATACTGAAATAAAAGGAAAACTACACAGACAGAACATTTACATAAGAACAAGACATAGCCTTTAACCAGGGAAGCATAGCAGTTGTCTTTGCCAAAGGAAATCAGGATTTAAAGCAAAATAACTCCAGAAATGCCTTTATAATTTTTTTTTTCCTTTTTGGAGCCCTCCATAAAGTTAAGTGGTAGAGAAACCGACCCCCATTTCTCTATCAGCAGTAGCCAAAGTCTCTCACCTGAGTACCTTACAATAATAGTGGGTTTGCAAGCATGCCAAGTCACTTCAGTCATGTCCAACTTAGTGAGACCCTATGGACTGCAGTTTGCCAGGTTCCTCTGTCCATGGGATTCTCTGGGCAAATACTGGAGTGGGTTGCCATGTCCTCCTCCAGGGGATCTTCCCTACCCAGGGATCAAACCCACATCCACCAATATAGGCAGGTGAGTTTTTTACCACTAGCACCACCTGGGAAGCCCAATAGTGGGTTTGCTTGGTAGAAATTCCTGATATTTTTAATGGAATTTTTATGGTAGGACTTGGTTGTTACTTTTTGCCTTAGATTTTTCCTATTTAACTTTTTTGTTTGACATTAGCCATGGAGTTAACAATTTGTCCAGTAAAAAGAGAATTATTAGCAATTACTAGGTAGGCTCAGAGAAATGAGGAATACAGCACCTGGGTATCCACAGGTGCTGCACAGTTGCAGGCTATAACATCCTTCAAGTCCCTGAAATTCTCCAAAGCAGGGGAGAAGTTTACAGAGGCATTTGCCTTTCTGATGTCCCTTGTGCACTCAAGATCATTGAAATCTGTTCTTAATCTTGCCCATTAATCTAAAAGAATATCCTCCAAATAGGACCATTCAGCATTTTCATCTACAAAACTTTATAGATGAGAAACCTTTCTATGTGCATGTTTTCTCTAGTCTGACAGCAGGAGAGGATAGGTTTGGTAATTTATCACCCAAATTGCCATGTGAGAGACAGAACCATGTACAGCATTCTCAGAACAGGTGTAAATACCTCCAAGGCCAAAGAAATGTATCATGTTGACATCAGTGTGGTACCTGAGAACCTTGAGAGTCAGTTACACTTGTCTATTAGGGATCAAATGCAAGAAACCAGGAGGCATCTTGTAAATTCAGCAGATGACCCCTAGGATTTAGTTTTTGTCCTCATTGATTAAACTGATTGCAGATGTTCCAACAACATGTGAAAGGTAGATGATTCCTGTGTTCTTGCCTAGAGTAATCATTAGGGTTCTAATTTAATTTTATGGGTTGACAGTATGTAATTTGTGGAAATATCCTGGAGAAAATAAACTCTTGATGACTGCAAATATCTGCAGCAGCTTTGTGAATGAACAGGCTAGAAATATTTATGGAGCTGGAGATGTAGAAATCAACCATTTTCAACATCCTGGACAGATTTTCCATAAACTGTAGGATTAATAAAGCTAAACTGCAAAAACTTGTGGAGGTAGCATATATACACATTCCTTCCTCTGATCAAGGTAATATGTAAATCTCGGAGTCTAGTGTGAGAATGTATCATTTAAACCTCTACTATATACTATGATCTCTAAAATAATAACAATAACAATGTATTCTTTTCTCATAGTATTTTATGTTTTTAAAATTAATCAATATGTTAATAATACAGGCAAAAATTTGGTCTTTAAGCCATTATTTAATTCTCTCATCTCTGCTATTCTGTCTTTTTCTTTTGAATGTTTCTTTCCTAGTTATGGATTATATTTTTCTCCTGCATCTAGCTAGTAATTTTTTGTTGATGTTGGATACTTTGAATATCACATCATTGACTGTTGGAGTCTGTGTTTTGGATTGTTGAGTATTGAATTTCTCTGGCACAGAGTTTAGTTACTCAAAAATTGGCTTGAATCTTTTAAGGTTTGTTTTAAACTTTGTCAAAGTAGGATGAGAGTAGCCTTTAATATATGATCATTTTTGTCTTACCGCTAGATTTGCTAATTTTACAGTGTTTTGTCGGTGTCCCATATGTTCAGTGAAAGCTCTTCCCTCTGCTATAAACTTGAATGCCTCCCAGTCCTATACAAGTCCTATAAATGGTATTGATCCTTTGCTACTATTTCCCTCACTTCTTTAGTTTCATGCTACACATGCATAACTTAAACTCAGCAATAGAATCAAGGCATGAAACTAAGGAGATACATGGAGTTATTTCTTTAAAAAGCTACTTCCTCATGATGTTCAGTTATAAACGTTCCAGCTCCCTTCACCCACAGAAACTGATCTTATTGTCTTCACCTGAGGAATACCACAAGACTCTCTTGGTCTCACTCCTCTTTTAAATGAAGTCCAGATGGTGCCTTAAGGCAGAACACCAGGATCATCTTAGGACTCATTTGTCTGCCTTTGCTTAGGAATCACAAAAATTCTAACAGAATGTTTGAAGATAACAATTTTCCATTTCTTTTAGTAATTTGAAAATTATTTCTGAAGATTCACAGAGAACTTATGGCAAATAGTTATATTTAGCAATGTATGGTAACTATTAAGGGATTTTTCAAAGTTAAAAAGGAAGGATTGACTAAGAGTAGAAAAAAATTGTCAAAATGAATTACTCTTTTATTGAGAATATCTCCAGAAAGTCATGTAAGAGTCTGAAAGAGAAATAATGCATAAATTCAGAAGAGAGGAAAGAAAAGGGCAGAGAAAATAAAAAAGCAGAAAAAGAAAACATAAGACATCTGTTAGGTAATGGTGGCCTCCATAGAGAAGGAAGAACAATGGGGGAAGAATGAGAACATGAAAAGAAGAAAAGAGGAGGAGGAAGACGAAGAGAAGAGAAAGAGGAAGAAGAATCAAAGACAACAATGCTACCCTGTCTGTAAGACTGAGATGAAGATTTGTCAAAAACTGTCTTTAAACGTGTTAAAAGTTGTATTACCAGAAAAAGGGAATTAGGACCTCCATAAATGACAAGCCTGCATGCTCAATTGCTCAGTTGTGTCCAATTCTTGTGACCCTATGGATTGTAGCCCACTAAGCTTCTCTGTCCAAGAGATTCTCCGGGCAAGATTATTGGAGTGGGTTGCCAATTCCCCCTCCAGTGGATCTTGCTGACCCAGGGATCAGACCAGAGTAACCTATCTTGGCAGGCACATTTTTAACTACTGAGCCACCTTGGAAGCCTACCTGTCTCCTACATGTGTGTATATTTGAATTTCATTGTAAAAAAGGATTGCCCAACCAAAGAAAAGTGGTTAATATTGTGCTTCCCCAAAGAATTCCTGGCCTATCTCCTCTTAGTGTTTTATTTCCTAATTTATTCCTTTTGTACAAAGGGGTAGAGGGATGTAAGACAACCCAGCCTCCAATTGGTGCGATGCCCTCTGGAAATGTATGGCTCCAGTTTTCACAAACACAGATCAAGTAGCACCATGAAGTACACTATGAAAGGAGCCCCAATTTTTGTTCTCCTTCCTTCTTAACATTATACTTTTATATGAAATGAATTGCTTATTTTTCCCTTGTACTTCTCAGAAGAAGGTAACCAAGAAAAAGACAATTACCAATATGATATTTCACTGTGTGCATTGATATTCTCTCACATATTTCTTTTATTTACTTTATTGTATTTTTAAAATTTATTAGCTTTTTAATTGAAGGATAATTGCTTTACAGAATTTTGTTGTTTTCTGTCAAACATCAACATGAATCAGTCAAAGGTATACATATGCCCCCTCCCTCCTGAAACCCCTTCCCATCTCCCTCCCCACCCCACCCTTCTAGGTTGATACAGAGCCCCTGTTTGAGTTCCCCAAGATGTACAGCAAATTCCCATTGCTACCTATTTTATATGTGATATGTAAGTTTCCATGTTACTTTCTCCATACATCTCAACCTCTCCTCCCCTCTCCCCATGTCCATAAGTCTATTCTCTATGTCTGTTTCTCCATTGCTACCCAGCAAATAAATTCTTCAGTACCATCTTTCTAGATTCCTTATATATGCGTTAGTATATTTATCTTCCTCTTTCTGACTTACTTCACTCCATACAAAAGGCTCTAGGTTCATCCACCTCATTAGAACTGACTCAAATGCATTCCTTTTTATGGCTGAGTAATATTCCATTGTGTGTGTGTATATGTATATATAAACACACACATATATATATATGTATATATATACATATACCACAACTTCTTTATCCATTCATCTGTCAGTGGACATCTAGGTTGCTTCCATGTTCTAGCTATTGTAAATAGTGCTGCTATGAACATTGAGGTACATGTGTCTTTTTCAATTTTGGTTTCCTCAGGGTATATGCCTAGGAGTGGGATTGCAGGGTCATATGGTGGTTTTATTCATAAGTTTTAAAGGAATCTCCATACCATCTTCCATAGTGGCTGTGTCAATTTACATTCCCACCAACAGTGAAAGAGAGATCCCATTTTTCCACACCCTTTCCAGCATTCATTGTTTGCAGACTTTTTGATGATGGCCATTCTGACCAGTGTGAGGTGATATCTCATGATAGTTTTGATTTGCATTTCTCTAATAATGAGTGATATTGAGCATCTTTTCATGTGTTTGTTAGCCATCTGTATGTATTCTTTGGAGACATGTCTGTTCAGGTCACTTTCCCACTTTTTGATTGGGTTGTTTCTCTGGCATTGAGTTGTATGAGCTGCTTGTATATTTTGAAAATCAATCCTTTGTCAGTTGTTTCATTTGCTATGATTTTTTCCCATTCTGAGGACAGCCTTTTCACCTTGTTCAGAGTTTCCTTTGCTGTGCAAAAACTTTTATGTTTAATCAGGTCCCACTTGTTTACTTTTGTTTTTGTTTCTATTACTTTAATAGGTGGGTCACAGAAGATCTTGCTTTGATTTATGTCATCAAGTGTTCTGCCTATGTTTTTCTCTAAAAGGGTTTTATAGTTTCTGGTATTACATTTAGGTCTTTAATCCATTTTGAGTTTATCTTTGTGAATGGTATTAGGAAGTACTCTAATTTCATTATTTTACATGTAGCTGTCCAGTTTTCCCATCACCACTTATTGAAGAGGCTGCCTCTGCCCCATTGGATATTCTTGCCTCTTTTGTCCAAAATAAGGTACCCATTTGTGCATGGATTTATTTCTGGACTTTCTTTCTTGTTCCATTGGTCTATACTTCTGCTTTTGTTCCAGTACCATACTGTCTTGATCACTGTAGCTTTGTAGTATAATCTGAAGTCAGGAAGGTTGATTCCTGCAGTTTCATTCTTCTTTCTCACAACTTCTTTTGCTATTCAGGGTCTTTTGTGTTTCCATATGAATTGTGAAATTTTTTGTTCTAGTTCTGTGAAAAATGCTGTTAGTAATTTGATAGGGATAGCATTGAATCTGTAGATTACATTTGGTAATTACATTTTCACAATATTGATTCTTCCTACCTAGGAACATAGACTATCTCTCCATCTGTTTATGTAGTCCTTGATTTATTTCATCAGTGTCTTATAATTTTCTGTATACAGTTCTTTTGTCTCCTTAGGTAGGTTTATTCCTAGATATTTTATTCTTTTTGTTGCAATGGTGAATAGGGTTGATTCCTTAATTTCTTTTTCTGATTTTTCATTGTAAGTATATAGGAATGCAAGTGATTTCTGTGTATTGATTTTGTATCCTGTGACTTGCTAAATTCATTGATTAGCTCTAGTAATTTTCTGGTAGTATCTTTAGGGTTTTCTATGTATAGTATCATGTCATCTGCTAACAGTGAGAGCTTTACTTCTTCTTTTCCATTCTGGATTCCTTTTGTTTACTTTTCTTCTCTGATTGCTCTAGCTAGGACTTCCAAAACTATGTTGAATGATAGTGGTGAGAGTGGCCAACCTTGTCTTCTTCCTGATCTGAGGGGGGATGCTTTCAATTTTTCACCACTGAGAATAATGTTTGCTGTGGGCTTATCATATATGGCCTTTGGTAGATTTCTTCTATGCCCATTTTTTTTTTTTAATCATGAATGGGTGCTGAATTTTGTCAAAGGCTTTTTCTGTGTCTGTTGAGATGACCATATGGTTTTTATCTTTCTATTTGTTAATACGGTGTGTCACACTGATTGATTTGCATATAGTGAAGAGTCCTTGCATCCCTGGAATAAATCCAATTTGAACATGGTATATTAGCTTTTTAATACTTGTTGAACTGTGTTTGCAAGAATTTTATTGAGGACTTTTGCATCCATGTTCATCAGTGATATTGGCCCGTAGTTTTCTTTTTTAGTGTTGTCTTTGTCTGGTTTTGGTACCAGAGTGATGGTGCCCTTGTAGAATGAGTTAGGAAGTGTTCCTTCTTCTGCAATTTTTTGAAAGAGTTTTAGAATGATAGCCATTAGCTCTTCTCTAAATGTTTGATGGAATTCTCCTGTGAAGCCAGCTGGTCCTGACCTTTTTTTTTTGGGGGGGGGGTAGATTTTTGATCAAAGTTTTTATTTCAGTGCTTGTAATTGGGCTCTTCATAATTTCTCTTCTTCCTGGTTCAGTCTTGGAAGATTGAACTTTTCTAAGTATCTGTCCATTTTCCAGGTTATCCATTTTATTACTATATAGTTGTCCATAATAGTCTCCTGTAATCCTCTGTATTTCTGCTTTGTCTGTTGTAACCTCTCCTTTTTCATTTCTAATTTTGTTGATTTGACTCTTCTATCTTTTTTCTTGATGAGTCTGGCTAAGATTTGTCAATTTTGTTTATCTTCTCTAGAAAAAACTTTTAGTTTTATTAATCTTTACTCTTGTTTCTTTGTTTCTTTTTCATTTATTTCTCCTCTGATCTTTATTATTTTTTACCTTCTGCTAATTTGGCAGTTTCTTGGTTCTTCTTTTTTCAGTTGTTTTAGGTGTAAAGTTAGGCTGTCTATTTGATGTTTTTCTTGTTTCTTGAGATAGGATTGTACTGCTATAAACTTCCCCTCCCCTCTTAGAACTGCTTTTGCTGCATCTGATAGGTTTTGGTTTGTGTTTTCATTGTCATTTGTTTTTAGGAATTTTTTAATTTCCCTTTTGATTTCTTCAGTAACCTGAAGTGTTACTGAAGTGTTCGGAAGTGTTCTAATTTCATTCTTTTACATTTTAGAGATGTACTTTTTAGTCTCCACTTGCTTGTGCTTTTTTTTCAATTTTGTTCCTTGTAATTGATATCTAGTCTCATAGTGTTGTGGTCAGAAAAGATGCTTGATATGGTTTAAATTTTCTTAAATTTACTGAGGTTTGATTTGTGACCCAAGATGTGGCCAATCCTGGAGAATGTCCCATGTGCATTTGAGAAGAAGGTGTATTCTTGTGCATTTGGATGGAATGTCCCGAAGATATCAACGAGATCCGTCTCATCTAATGTATCATTTAAGACTAGTGTTTCCTTATTAATTTTGTTTTGATGATCTGTCCATTGGTGTAAGTGGGGTGTTAAAGTCTCCTACTAATTTTGTGTCACTGTCAATTTCTCCTTTTATGTCTGTTAGTGTTTGTCTTATGTATTGAGGTGCCCCTATGTTGGATGCATAGATATTTACAATTGCTATGTCTTCCGCTTGGATTGATCCCTTGATCATTATGTAATGTCCTTCCTTATCTCTTGTAATAGTCTTTATTTTAAGGTCTATTTTGTCTGATATGAGGACTGCTACTCCAACTTTCTTGTGCTTTCCATTTGCATGGAACAAAATTTTCCATCCTCTCACTTTTGGCCTATATGTGTGTTTAGGTATGAGGTGATTTTCTTGTAGACAGCATATATATGGGTCTTTTTTTTGTATCCATTCAGCCAGTCTGTGTCTTTTGGTTGGAGCATTTAATCCATTTACACTTAAAGCTATTATTGATATATATATATATTTTTTCCTATTGCCATTTTCTTAACTGTTGGAGGTCTGTTTTTGCAGATCTTTTTCTTTTCTTGTATTTCTTGACTATATAAGTCCCTTTAACATGTGTTGTGAAGCTGGTTTGGTGGTACTGAAATCTCTTAACTTTTGCTTATATGAAAAGTTTTTGATTTCTCCATCAATTTCAAATGAGATCCTCACCAGGTAGAGTACTCTTGGTTGTAGATTTTTCCCTTTCAGTACTTTAAATATATCCTGCCATTCCCTTCTGGCCTGCAGAGTTTCTGCTTTAAGATCAGCTATTAAACATATGGGATTTCCCTTGTATGCCACTTGTTGCTTCTCCCTTGCTGCTTTTAATATTTTTTCTTTGTGTTTAATTTTTGTTAATTTGATTATTATGTGTCTTGACATGTTTCTCCTTGGGTTTATCCTGTATGGGACTCTTTGCAATTCTTGGACTTGATTGACTATATCCTTTTCCATGTTGGGGAAATTTTCAAGTATAAACTCTTCAAAACTTTTCTCATACTCTTTCTTTTTCTTTTCTTCTTCTGGGACCCCTATAATTTGAATGTTGGTGCAGTTTAAAATTGTCCCAGAGGTCGCTAAGACTATCCTCAGTTCTTTACATTCTTTTTACTTTATTCAGCTCTTCACCAGTTATTTCCACCATTTTATCCCCCAGATCACATGATCTGTTCTTCTGCTTCAGATATTCTGCTACTGATTCTTTTTAGAGTATTTTTAATTTCAGTAATTGTGTTGTTTATCTCTGCATGCTTATTCTTTAATTATTCTAGGTCTGTTAATTAATTCTTGCATTTTCTCCATTCTATTTTCAAGATTTTTGATCATCTTTATTATCACTATTCTGAATTCTTTTTCAGGTAGTTTGCCTATCTCCTCTTCATTTATTTGTACTTCTGTGTTTCTAGTTTGTTCCTTCATTTACACAGTATTTCTCTGTCTTTTCATAATTTTTTTTAAAACTTACTGTGTTTGATGTCTCCTTTTCCCAGGCCTCAAGGTTGAACTCTTTCTTTCCTTTGGTTTCTGCCCACTTAAGCCTGGTTCAGTGGTTTGTGTGAGCTTCATATAGGGTGCGATTTGTGCTGAGTTTTTTTTTTTTTTTTTCTCCCCTGATAGGCAGGACTGAGTGAGGTGGTAATTCTGTCTCCTGATGATTGGATTTGTATTTTTCTTTTGTTTGTTGTTTGGATGAGGGGTCCTGCATAGGGTGCTACTTGTAGTTGGGTGATGCTGTATTCAAGTGTTTTCCTTTGTGGGAGTTCTCATTATTTGATACTCCCTATGGTTAGGAGTTCTCAGGCAGTCTAGGGTCTTGGAGTCAATGCTCCCACAAACAAAGGCTCAGGGCTTGATCTCTGGCCAGGAATGGAGATTCCACGGGTGGTTTGTTATGGCATTATATGAGATTAAAACAAATACCCTGAAATGAGAAGCGAAACATGAACCCAGACAAATGGCAGTTACAAAATCAAGCAAATGATAAGTAAAATAATGGAATATACACATGTAGATATACACCCATAAGCAAAATCAAAAGAGTACAACAAAAATAAAATACAATAGATTGAACTGGTGAACAAAGGAAACCAAAAATGATATCCACCAGTTAGGAACAAAAGTAACTAAAGCACAAATAGGAAAACAAAACTAAAGCATGGTGCCAACTGAGGAATAAAGAAATGAAAACAAACTCATAAATATGATGAGAAAAAGAAAAGAAAGGAAGAAAAGAAAGAAAAAATAAAAATGGAAAGTTAGGGCAGTCCTAAGATGGCAGAAGAGTAGGACAGGGAGACCACTTTCTCCCCCACAGATTCATCAAAAGAACATTTGAACGCTGAGCAAATTCCACAAAACAACTTCTAAATGCTGGCAGAGGACATTAGGCACCCAGAAAGGCAGCCCATTGTCTTCGAAAGGAGGTAGGGAAAAATATAAAAGATAAAAAGAGAGACAAAAGAGGTAGGGACAGAGATCTGTCCCTGGAAGGCAGTCTTAAAAAGAGAAGTTTCCAAACACCAGGAAACACTCTTGCTGGCAAGTCTGTGGCAAGCCTTGGAAACTCAGAGGGCAACATAACCAGGAGGAAAAATAAATAGTTAAAACCCACCAGATTACCTGCCTAATGGCAACTCCCAGCGGAGAAGCAGCGGAGATGCTCGCATCCACCAGTAGCAAGTGGGGACTGGACAGGGAGGCGTCGGCTGCATTGCTTAGGGTAAGGACCAGGCATGAATGCCCCGAGGGCAATCTGAGGGAACCAACTTGAGATAGCAACCCAGACTGTGGGATAGCTATCCTGCGAAAAACCCTAACCTAAGAGACAGGCAAGCAAGGGCAGCCAGAGCCAGAAGGGGGCAATCGTGGCCCCAGAGAGGCATCATCTAACAAATTGCAAGCAGGTTTGGTTGCTAACCAAGACTCTTTGGGATTCTGGACAGTCGACTTCTGCTGGGAGGGTTGCAGCCAGAGATGAGATCCCCAGAAGAGACACAGGGCATACCTGAGAAGGCACGCCGGTTGTACACCCAGAAAACCCGGCGACTGGGACGGGCGAGGAGATAAGACGCAGCCCCCAACTGGGGGCGACTGCGCTCGCCAAGCACCTGGTCACCTGAGCTGCTCAGACCTGGGAAGGGCACAAGACGCAGGCCCAACCAAGTCTGCGCCTTTGTGGAATACCCGAGAACCTGAACTTGAGTGGCTTAGACCTGGGAAGTGCATGCAACCCAGGGCCCGCCTCAGAGAGTTCCCGGCAGAGCAACCTAGAGCCTGAGCAGTGTAGACGGGGAAAGCACACACGCCGTGAGCGGGGGCAAACCCAGGGTGGCCGAGACACTGTGACCACTCCCCACACACGCCAGTGGTACTTGTTTGCAGTGTTCCTACCTCCCCACAGCACCACTGAACAAGTGAGCCTAAATTAGTGTCCACCTTCGCCCCCGTGTCAGGGCGGAAGTTAGACACTGAAGAGGCCAGCAAACAGAAGAAGCTAAAAACAGAGGGAAGCGCTTTGGAAGTGACAGGTGCAAAAGAATAAAACCCTGCAGTTAGCACCGACTACATAGGAAGGGGCCTATAGATCTTAAGAAGTATAAGCTGGATCAATGAACTATCTGAAAATGAACTGACCCCACACTGTCCACAACAACACCAGAGAAAGTCGTAGATATATTTTTACTATTATCATTTTTAAAATTAAAAATATATATATTTTAAGTCCTCTCATTCCTTTAATTTTCATTTTTATAACCTACTATTACTTTGCAAAAAAATACCCTATTTTTAAACCAAACTTCATATATATATTATAATTTTTGTGACTTTGTTTTTCTCTTTAATATTGTATTTTTGAGAATCTAACCTCCACTCTAGATTTTTAATCTTTGCTTTTTGGTATTTGTTATAAATATTGTACCTTTAAGAACCCAATCTTCAGAACCCATTTTTCCTTGGAGCAAGATCACTGGCTTGATTTCTCTCTGCTCCTTTGGACTCTCCTCTTTCTCCACCAGGTTGCCTCTATCTCCTCCCTCCCCCTTCTCTTCTCTGCCCAACTCTGTCAATCTCTTTGTGTGTTCTGGGCTGTAGAGAACACTTAGGGAACTGATTACTGGCTAGATCTGTCTCTCTCCTTTTGATTCCCCCGTTTATCCTCCTGGCCACCTCTGTCTCCTTCGTACCTCTTCTCTTCTCTGTGTAACTCCGTGAACATCTCTGGGGGATCCAGACTGTGGAGAGTACATAGGGAAGTGATTACTAGCTAGCTTGCTCTCGTTCCTTTTGATTCCCTCTCTTCACCTCCTGGTCACCTCTATCTCACTTCTCCCTCTTCTGTTTTCCATGTAACTCTGTGTACCTCTCTGGGTGTCCCTCACTGTGGAGAAACTTTTCAGCATTAACCTAGATGTTTTATCATCAGTGCTGTATAGATGGAGAAGTCTTGAGGCTACTCTAAGAATAAGACGGAAAACCAGAGGCGGGATGGTTAAGTCCAAATCTTGAGAACACCAGGAAACTCCTGACTCCAGGGAACATTAGTCGATAGGAGCTCATCAAATGCCTCCATACCTACACTGAAACTAAGCTCCACCCAAGGGCCAACAAGTTTCAGAGCAAGGCATACCACGCAAATTCTCCAGCAACACAGGAACATAGCCCTGAGCTTCAATATACAGGCTGCCTAAAGTCACACCAAATCCATTGACATCTCAAAACTCATTACTGGACACTTCATTTCACTCCAGAGAGAAGAAATCCAGCTCTACCCACCAGAACACGGCCACAAGCTTCCATAACCAGGAAACCTTGACAAGCCACCCATCCAACAGCACCCACAGGGAGGAACCTCCACAATAAAGAGGAACCACAAACTGCCAGAATACCGAAAGGCGACCCCAAACACAGCAATATAAACAAGATGAAAAGGCAGAGAAATACCCAGTAGGTAAAGGAACAGGATTGATATTTCTCCCGGAAATCTTGATTCCAGCTTGTGCTTCTTCCAGCCCAGCATTTCTCATGATGTACTCTGCATATAAGTTAAATAAGCAGGGTGACAATATACAGCCTTGACATACTCCTTTTCCTGTTTGGAACCAGTCTGTTAGTCCATGTCCAGCTCTAACTGTTGCTTTTTATGGCAGAAAGTGAAGAGGAACTAAAGAGCCTCTTGATGAAAGTGGAAGAGGAGAGTAAAAAAGTTGGCTTAACTCTCAACATTCAGAAAACTAAGATCATGGCATCTGGTCCCATCACTTCATGGTAAATAGATGGGGAAACAGTGGAAGCAGTGCCAGACTTTATTTTTGGGCTCCAAAATCACTGCAGATGGTGATTGCAGCCATGAAATTAAAAGACGCTTACTCCTTGTAAGGAAAGTTATGACCAACCTAGATAACATATTAAAAGCGGAGACATTACTTTGCCAACAAAGGTCCATTAGTCAAGGCTATGGTTTTTTCAGTGGTCATGTATGGATATGAGAGTTGGACTGTGAAGAAAGCTGAGAACCGAAAAAGTGATGCTTTTGAGCTGTGGTGTTGGAAAGGACTCTTGATAGTCCCTTGGACTGCAAGGAGAGCCAACCAGTCCATCCTAAAGGAGATCAGTCCTGGGTGTTCATTGGAAGGACTGATGCTGAAGCTGAAACTCCAATACTTTGGCCACCTGACATGAAGAGCTGACTCATTGGAAAAGGCCCTGATGCTGGGAGGGATTGGAGGCAGGAGGAGAAGGGGACAACAGAGGATGAGATGGCTGGATGACATCACTAACTCGATGGGCATGAGTTTGCGTAAACTCCGGGAGTTGGTGATGGACAGGGAGGCCTGGCGTGCTGCGATTCATGGGGTCGCAAAGAATCGGACACGACTGAGTGACTGAACTGAACTGAACTGAAAGGAACAGGATACATGCCCACCAAACCAAATGAAAGAGGAACAAATAGTGAATCTACCTGAAAAAAAATTCCGAATAATGATAGTGAAAAAAATCTTGAAAACAAAATGGAGTTACAGATAAATAGCCTGAAGACAAGGATCGAGAAAATGCAAGGCTTAACAAGGACCTAGAAGAAATGAAAAAGAGTCAATCAATAATGAATAATGCAACAACTGAGATCAAAAACACTCTGGAGGGAATCAACAGTAGAATAATGGAGGCAGAAGATAGAATAAGTGAGATAGAAGATAGAATGGTAGAAATAAATGAAGCTGAGAGGAAAAAAGAATGAAAAGGAATGAGGACAACCTCAGAGACCTCTAGGACAATATTAAATGCTTCAACATTCAAATCATAGAAGTCCCAGAAGAAGAAGATGAAAAGAAAGACCATGAGAAAATAGTTGAGGAGATAATAGCTGAAAACTTCCCTAAAATGGGGAAGGAAATAATCACCCAAGTCCAAGAAACCCAGAGAGTCCCTATCAGGATAAACCCAAGGTGAAACACTCCAAGACACATATTAATCAAATGAACAAAGATCAAACACAGAGAACAAATATTAAAAGCAACAAGGGAAAAACAATAAATAACACACAAAGGGGATTCCCATAGGGATAACAGCTGATCTTTCAATAGAAATTCTACAAGCTATTTATTGGCTTGCCCTTCCTCTGGATGTCTGTTTTTCACATATGAATTTTTTAATGTTGGACTTCTGTTTTAAGTTCTGTTCGTTTCTGTTTCCCTACCTTCTATACATTCCCATTCACTTATTTTCATTTTATGTCATTTGTCCTAAATAAACATTGGCTTCTTCTATCCTGTAGTAGCACTATTCTGGTGAGACAATATACTTCCTTAATTTTGAAGAATATATCACTAGATTCAGAATTCTAGTTTTCTTTTTCTTTTTTCATTTTTCCCTTTTCAGACTTTCAAATTGTGATTTGATAGCCTCCTTGTTTGCATACTTAATGATGAAGAACTGTAAGAAATTCATTATATATTTTACCATATATATATGTAAAATGTCTTTTTCTCTTACTGTTTTCCAGATTTTAAAAAATGTGCCTTAGTAAAGATTTCTTTTTGTTTACCCAGCTTGGGACCAGTTGTTACTGGTGACCAGTTTTATAAAATTGGGAGAAATTTAGACAATTATTTCTTCTTCACTTCCCCTGCTCATTACAATGCTCCTACAATCTAAAACACATGTGTGTAAGTTCAGTTCATTCTATTTTCCTTTTTCCTCTGTACTTTAGTTTGGTTACAATTATTGTCTCAATTTTTAGTATTTTTGTTTCTGCAGCATCTAATGTATAGAAATATTAAGCAAATTAAGTTTCAAATACTGTATTTTTTTATTCTTAAGAGTTTTACTTGTCTCATTTTTGTACTTTGCATTCTTTTTCTCATGATCTTTCATGCTTTTTAAATTAATGATTATATTTATAATACAGACAAAAAATACAGTCTTTAAACCTTGTTTTAATTTCCTGATCTCTGCCATTCTAGGTCTTTTTATTTTGTATGTTTCTCTCCTAGTTATGGATTATATTTTTCTCCTCCATCTATGTAATTTTCTGTAGGAGGTTGCATATTTTGAACAGTAGTTCATTCACTGCTGGAGCCTGTGTTTTGTTTTGTTGAGTATTGAATTCGTCTGGTACACAGTTTAATTACTCAAGAATTAGCTTGATTCTTTTAAGATTAGTTTTACACTTTGTCAAAGCAAGATTAGAATAGCCCTTAGTAAATGATTCATTTTGTCTGGCCATTAGATTTACCCATATTTTGGTGTTTTCTCAGTGAACACATATATTCAATGAAAACTCTTCACTCCATCTGCTATAAATTTGAGTGCCTCCAGTCCTATTTAAGTCCTATAGATATTATAGATCCTTTGCCATTATTTGCTTCACTTCATTAGTTTCATACATACATACATTGCTTAAACTCAGTCTCAGAATCAAGGAAGAAATCTAAGCAGATATTTGGATATATTTCCTTAAAAACCTTCCTCCTCACAATATTCAGTTATACAAATTCCAGTTTCTTTTACCCCACAGGAATCTTGGGTAAATCTTGGATGATCTTATTGGGATCACCTGAGAAATACCACAAGATTCTCTTCATCTCACTCCATATTAAATGAAGTTCAGATAGTGCCTCAAGGCAGAATACCAGGATTATCAAAAAATTCAACTTATTTGTCTGCCTTGACTTAGGAATCACAAAAATTCTTACACAACATTGAAAATAAATATTGAAAATAAATATTGAAAATAAATATTTTGAAATTATTTTTGAATAAATATTTTTGAAATAAATATTTCAAAAAATTTGAAAAGAAATATTTTCCATTTCTTTAAATAATTTGAAAATTATTTCTGAGAGATTCTCAGAGAGCTTACTATAAATATTTAATTTCTTTTTTTTTCCTAAAGCAATATTATAGTTAGGAATAAATGGTAACTTTAAAGTGATTTTTCAAAGTTAAAAAGAGACGACTGACTAATGATCTTTAAAAATATATATCATACTGAATATCTGTTTTATTGAGAAATTCTCTAATAAATCCAAGTAGGAGTCTGGGAAAGGGAAGTAATCATAAATTCAGAGAAAAGAGAGAGAAGAGAAAGGCAGAGAAAGTAAGAAAGAAGAGAAAGAAATCTCTTAGGTAATGATGATCTTCACAGAGAAGGATGAAAAATGAGGGAAGAAGAAGGACCTGGAAAGAATAATAATGTGGAGAAGATGAGGAAGAAGAGGAAGAGAGGAAAAGCAAAAGAGGAAAAAGAATAAGAAAAAAACAATGCTCTCTGTCTCTAAGACCTAGACTAAGATTTGTTGAAAAATATCTTTATATTTGTGTTAAAATTCATTACCAGAAAAATGGAAAGTAGGACTTGCATAAGTGACATGCCTGTGAGCTCAGTTGCTCAGTGGTGTTTGACTTTTTGGGACTCCATGGAGTATAGCCTGCCAAGCTCCTTTGTCCATGGGATTATCCCCACAAGAATACTGAGTGGGTTGCCATTTCCTTTTCCAGGGGAACCTTCCCAACTCAGGGATGGAACCCTCGTCACCTATAGCTTCTTCTTTGCAAGGAAATTCTTTACCACTGAGACACCTGGGATTTGTATGACTCCTTCACGCCCTTTGGGCTTCCTTGGTGGCTCAAACGGTAAAAGCGTCTGCCTGCAATGAGGGAGACCTGGGTTCGATCTCTGGGTCAGGAAGATCTCCTGCAGAAGGAAATAGCAACCCACTCCAGTACTCTTACCTGGAAAATTCCATGGATGGAGGAGCCTGGTGGGCTACAGTCCATGGGGTCGCAAAGAGTCAGACACGACTGAGCGACTTCACTTTCATGCCGTTCTCTGCCCCCATCTTGTTCCTAAGTAAGCAAGAATATCTTTTAAATACAGATAATCTCTTGAATATGCAAACAGATTCAGACTCTATGTATAATTTTATATCTGGGTGTGCTGTGCTGTGCTTAGTCGTTCAGTCATGTCTGACTCTTTGTTATCCCATGGACTGTAGCGTTCCCAGCCCCTCTGTCCATGGGGATTCTCCAGGAAAGAATATTGGAGTGGGTTATGCCCTCCTCCAGGGGATCTTCCCAACCCAGCGATTGAACCCAGGTCTTTTGACTTAGGAGCGGATTATTTACCTTCTGAGCCACAAGGGAAAACCAAGAATAATGGAGTGGGTAGCCTATCCCTTCTCCAGGGGAACTTCCCAACCCAGGAATCCAACCAGTGTCTCC
This sequence comes from Cervus elaphus, assembly GCF_910594005.1. NCBI lineage: Eukaryota > Metazoa > Chordata > Mammalia > Artiodactyla > Cervidae > Cervus > Cervus elaphus. Next base: position 26,387,307 of record NC_057821.1, read on the forward strand.
TGCACTTCAGGTAGATTCTTTACCAGCTGAGTTACCCCGGAAGCCCCATATCTGGCTTACTTTACTCAGAATACTCATTTTTTGGTTATTCCACACTGTTTCATGTGTGTGCTAAGTCCATTTTAGTTGTGTTAGACTCTTTGCAACCCACTGGACTGTGGCCCCCCATGTTCCTCTGTCCAAGGGATTTTCCAGGCAAGATTACTGGAGTGGGTTGCCATACCCTCCTCCAGGGTATCTTCCTGCACCAGGGAGTGCATCCACATCTCCTGCATTGCAGGTGAATTCTTTACCACTGAGACACTAGGGAAGCACATTGTTTCATGTTTCTACCACCTATTTTTTATTCTTTACTGTTGTGTATTATACCCTTGAAAGTATATGCAACTTGTTTATCTTTCACCTGTCAATGAATATTTAAATTGTTTCATATTTTTGGCCTATACCAACAAAGTTGTTGTGAACATTCATTTATAAATGTTTATGTAGAAATTCTATTTTACTTCTTTTTCCTTGGAGAATACACCTGGAACATAACAGGAAGCTTATTACTATATTTTCAAGGTACCCTAACACTGTTTTCCAAAATGGTTGTACCACTTTCTCACGACAGTTTCAGTTATATTCTTTGGGGGAATGGAATTTAGGAGCATATGTCTTTAATGTATGTAGTAAGACTCATATGACTCTGCTACAGCTACATTTTTGCACAGATGAGTGCCTTCACTGTATGCTTCCTCAGTACTATTTAAGTATCTGTTTCCTATTGTTCTTTTAGTCACTAAGTCATGTCCAAACTTGTATTTCCTGCTTTAGCAGTTGGATTCTTTACCACTGAGCCACCTGGAAAGCCCATAAGTGTATTTCAGTGTAAAAAAGGATGGCCCAACAAAAGAAGAATGACTGAGATTATGCATCCATTAAGAATTCCAGCCCCATCTCCTCTTATGGTTTTATTTCCTAATTTAGTTCCTTTAGCAGAAAGGGAGGGATGTAAGACAACCTAGCCTCTGACTGGTGAGATGTCCTTTGGAAATTTATGGCTCCAGTTTCCACAAATAAAGATCAACTTGCACCACACAGTACACTATGAAAGGAGTCCCAATTCTGGTTTTTCTTCTTTCTTAACATTATGCTTTTATTTCAAATGAATTGCTTATTTCTTCTTTCTACTTTCAGAGGAGAATGAACAGGAAAATATGTACCAATTAGGTATTTCACTGTATACATTATCATTCTCTCATCTATTTCTTATGTCTTTCTTGCCTTCAGCTCTTAGAGATCAGCTCTCTTAAAGGCAAACAGAAACATGTCTTTACATGATTTTATGTCAGTATCTTATTCTTCCAACTCAAGTTACCCATCTTCATTTGCTATTCAATTTATGGCCTTATTACCTCTCTTGTATTTCTAGTCATGACATCAAGGAGACAGAGACTTTCCATGAGCAGAATTTTATTAGTAAGATACATGCCAAGTTTGTATATTCTAAATTGTTGATCTATCAGTTTTCTCCAAGTGAAAATTTAAAGTGGCTCAGTTGTGTCTGACTCTTTGTGACCCCATGGGGTATACAGTCCATGGAATTTTCCAGACCAGAATACTGGAGTGGGTAGCCGTTCCCTTCTCCAGGGGATCGTCCCAACCCAGGGACTGAATCCAGGCCTCCCACATTGCAGGCGGATTCTTTCCAGCTGAGCTGCGAGGGAACCCGATTTCCCCAAGCTAGGCTCATCTGACATAAATCCCTCTTCAGTGACATATAACACCTCTTTTCTATTCCTTTGTTGTTGTTTAGTCACTAAATCTTGTCCAACCCTTTCAACATTAAAGGACAGAAATGGTGTGGACAGAAATGGTAAGGAAACAGAAGATATTAAGAAGAGGTGGCAAGAATATTCAGAAGAACTATACAAAAAAGATCTTAATGATCCAGATAATCACGATGGTGTGATCATTCACATTGAGCCAGACATCCTGAAACGTGAAGTCAAGTGGGCCTTAGGAAGCATCACTATGAGCAAAGCTAGTGGAAGCGATGGAATTCCAGCTTAACTATTTCAAATCCTAAAAGATGATACTGCACTCAATATGTCAGCAAATTTGGAAAACTCAGCAGTGGCCACAGGATTGGAAAAGGTCAGTTTTCATTCCAATCCCAAAGAATGAATAATGATGCTGAGGCTGAAGTTCCAATAGTTTGGCCAGCTGATGCAAAGAACTGACTCACTGGAAGAGACCCTTACACTGGGAAAGATTGAAGGTGGGAGGAGAAGGGGATGACAGAAGATGAGATGGTTGGATGGCATCACTGACTTGATGGACATGGTTTGAGAAAGCTCTGGGTGTTCGTGATGTACAGGGAAGCCTGGTGTGCTGCAGTCCATGAGGTCACAAAGAGTCGGACAGGACTGAGTGACTGAACTCAACTGATACCAGGAAGTTTTCTCATGACCTTTGTAATGACACCTTCAGGCCTTTTTCTTCCATATCATGTTCCTACACAATTGCAGATGTTTTTCTGAATACAGTTTATCTCCTATTTTCAAGAATTTTATGCAAATGTATAATTTTTGTATAATTTTATATATGGCTTACTTCACTCAGAATACTCATTTTGCAGTTATCCATATTGCTGCATTTGCTGCATGTATCCACATCTGTTTTTTGTTTTCTACTGTTGTGTATTATCCCACTGCATGCAATTTTATATTCTTCTCCCACCAATGAATATTTAAATTGTTTCACGTTTTTGGTCTGTACACACAAAGCTGCTGTGACCATTCATTTATAATGTTTGTGTGGAAATTCTGTTTTGCTTCTTTTTTCTGGAAGAGGAAATTCCGAATCATAATAGTAAATTTATCTCTACATTTTGAAGCTATCATAACACTGTTTTCCAAAATGGTTGTACCAATTTCTCATGAAAGTTTTCAGTTATAGTCTTCTTTGGGAATGGAATTTAGAATTTTATCTCTTTAATGTATATGTTAAGTGAAAGTCACTCAGTCATATTTGACTCTTTGCTATCCCACGGACTGTGGCCTGCCATCTTCGTCTGTCCTTGGAATTCTCCAGGCCAGAATACTAGAATGGGTAGCCGTTCCCTTCTCCAGGGCATCTTCCCAACCCAGGGATCATACCAGGCCTCCCACATTGTGGGCAGATTCTTTACCATCTGAGCCCCTTTAATGTATATAGGAAATGTCATACAACTTCTTCTACAGATACATTTTTGCACAGATGGGTGCTTCACTATATGCTTCCCCCTCACTTTTTAAGTACCCATCTCCTGTTGTTGCTTAGTCGCTAAAACGTGTCTGACTCTTTTGCAAATCTACGGACTGTAGCTGCCAGGCTCCTCTGTCCATGGGATTTCCAGGCAACAGTACTGGAGTGGGTTGCCATTTCCTTCTCCAGGGGATCTTCCCGATGCAGGGATCAAACCTAAGTCTTCTGAGTGGGCAGGCGATTCTTTACCACTGAGCCACTGGGGTAGCCCACCTGTGTCTTACTTGTGTCTATATCTGCATTTCAGTGTGAAAAACTATGTTACAACCAAAGAAGAAAGATTATAGCTTTGATTATGCAGACCTTTCTAAGCAAAGTAATGTCTCTGCTTTAATGCTTAATAATTTCTATGAATAGAATTTTTTATGAAGATATGTGCCAAGTTTGAGCATTTTAAAATTCTGACCTGTCAGTTGTCGCCAAGATAATCTCATTTTACATAGATCTGTTTTCACTGCCACATAACACTTCTTTTCTACTACTTTCCTCTTATTTAATTTAGAGCAATGAGTTCTTCCTTACTGGAAGGTATGTGAGATTACATTATTCTCCTTTCTTTTAAAAGTGAGGAATTATATCCTAAAAGGCATCTAAATTTAGGAAGGTTATAACTTGGCACACAGATTGATGTTTTAGTCTAGTGAACACAGGATAGTTGGAAAAAGACCACACGGTGGATGTAACACTGCCAGAGAGGTTTCCTCCGATAGTGTAGGACAAGCTAAAGTGTACCTTATACACAAAAACTTGAATTCTATGAATTCTAAGGGCTCTCAAATGCTGTCTTTTATTAAAATTTAAATTCTAGAAATGAGCTAATCTCTTAAAATTTGCATGAAATTTTAAGCGACTTCAATAAAGCCTAGAGTCACATTGTAGAAAAAAGATAAAAGAAGTATAAAAAGCACAACTTTCTGACACTTTGCTTATGTAATCCTAGTATTTATTTGGATCCATTAACTCATTTTTATAAATTATGTTTCCCCCAAATACATGAGTCAGTCATCAATATCAATTTTATTCCTTGTATTTTCTGTTCATTTATAAGAGGTTTGTTTGCTGAGAAATTGGCTACTATTATGTAAGTTATTGTGTAAGGACTAGAGCGAATTTGGTTAGAGCCTTATCACTCAATTCTTTGATTTTTTGCAATAGGTGATAAAACCAGAGTGTACAGACTTTCAAAGCTAATTTTGAAAGCCCTACAAATTTGTAACATAACTAATTTTATTGCAAATTTGTTAAGTGCAAAGAATTAGAAATCATCAGAGTTGCAAGAACTTTGTACCCTTATAATCATTCACTTTCTCAACAGCTTATGGCATCTTTTAAAAGACCTTTTCAGAACTTGTATATATGTCTTTCACTAATTATACAAATAATATTTCTACTTAAAAACATCTTGCTTAATCTGTCTACATATAGTATTTGTTATAAAATATCTTACTATTTTGCTAAATGCAGTTCAGTTCAGTTCAGTTTAGTCACTCAGTCATGTCCAACTCTTTGCAGTCTCATGGACTGCAGCAGGCCAGCCTTCCCTGTCCATCACCAACTCCCGGAGCTTGCTCAAACTTATGTCTATTGAGACAGTGATGCCATCCAACCATCTCATCCTCTGTTGCCCCCTTCTCCTCCCACCTTCAATCTTTCCCAGCATCAGGGTCTTTTCAAATGAGCCTGTTCTTCACATCAGGTGGCCAAAGTATTGGAGCTTCCGCTTCAGTATCAGTCCTTTCAATGAATATTCAGGATTGATTTCCTTTAGGATGGACTAGTTGGATCTCCTGGCAGGCCAAGGGACTCTCAAGAGTCTTATCCAACACCATAGTTCAAAAACATCAATTCTTCGGTGCTCAGTTTTGTTTATATACCAAACGCATATTTAGTCTAAATTTTAAATTGGAAATCTCATACCTGGAAATTTTCATCTTACTTTTATTTTCTGCTGATTTTTTATGACATTTACTTTTTTTTTTTTACTTATCAGACCTCCTTCAGTATGAAACTGGTAGTTTTTTTTCTGATCTTTATCTTTTGCAGAGGTATTTCCTAGAAATATTTTTTTTTAGTTTCCATTTTTTCCCTTTAGTACAGCCTTAACTTACTATTTTCCAGATGAGTACTGTGCCCTCACTGCCCCAGCAACCCCTCTTACTGTAAGAGGAAAACCCCTTAGTGTGGGGGTATCCCTGGATTATGAGGTTGGGGATGTGTTTTTCTATGATATGACAGATGGATTTCACATTTTAACCTTTTCCCAGAACACATTCTGTGTTGTCCTAAAACCTCCTTTTAGACTTTGGTCCTCTGGCCACCTAACCATCTGTCCAGGTGAAGGAAAATAGACTGATCTGTATCTCATAGGCCTACCTTTTCATGAATAATGTTTACTCTGGGCCTCATTGATGTTCACAATTTTCCCCCAATGACATGCATATTGATTTTTTTTTCTCCTCCTTACTGGCTAATTCTCAAAATAAAGCTCTGGAACACAGATTGATGACTGCCTCTCATATCAATTCTTCCTTCATCATTAGTTACCAAATTACTATAGAACTGTGAACACTTGTAACACAACATGAATTATATATGCTTCTACACACTTTCCTCCCTGGAGAAGGAAATGACAACCCACTCCAGTATTCTTGCCTGGAGAATTTCATGTACAAAGAAGTCTGGTGAGTCAGACACAACTGAGCGACTAACACACACATATACACTTCCCTATTTTTCTTTTCATAATCAATCCTCTCAAAATAGTTATCCAAATACTCTAGTTTTATTTCCCTATTTCTTATTTCCTTCTCAATATACCCTATGTTATGGGTTATAGTGTATCCTTCTCAAGCCCCCAAACTCATACATTAAAATCCTAACTTCCAATATTCTTGTTATGACCTTATTTGAGAGTAGAGTCATTCAGATGTAATCAGTAAACATAAGGTCATACCGGAGTAGGGTGGTAGTTAATCCAATGTGCTGGGTGTCCTTATAAAAAAGAAAATTTAGGCACAAACATTCATAGGGTGGGCTTTCCAGGAGGTGCTAGTGGTAAAAAAAAATCTGCCTGACAATGCAAGAGATGCAGGAGATGTGGGTTCGATCCCAGAGTTGGGAAGATCCCCTGGAGGAGGGCATGGCAACCCACTCCAGTATTCTTGCCTGCAGGATTCCATAGATGGAGGAGCCTGGTAGATTATAGCCCAATGGGTCACAAAGAGTCATACATGACTAAAGAATTAAGCACAGATATGTGCTAAGGGAAAAGAATCTCGCTTATACAGGGAAAAATATCAACATTAATGTACTTAAATTTGCACTGGTCACTGCAAACAATTCTGCTCTGGTCATAGCAAACACCCTCTTCCAACAACACTAAAGAAGACTCTACACATGGACATCACCAGATGGTCAACACCCAAATCAAATTGATTATATACTTTGCAGTCAAAGATGGAGAAGCTCTATAGAGTCAGCAAAAACGAGGCCAAGAGCTGACTGTGGCTCAGATCATGAACTCCATATTGCCAAATTCAGACTTAAAATGAAGAAAGTAGGGTAAACCACTAGACCATTCAGGTATGACCTAAAGCAAATCCCTTACATTATACAGTGGAAGTGAGAAATAGATTCATGGGATTAACTCTGATAGACAGAGTGCCTGAAGAACTATGGAAGCAGGTTCATGACATTCTACAGGAGACAAGGATCAAGACAATCCCCAAGAAAAAGAAATGCAAAGAAGCAAAAAAGTTGTCTGAGGAGGCCTTACAAATAGCTGTGAAAGGAAGAGAAGCCAAAAGCAAAGGAGAAAAGGAAAGTTATACCCATTTGAATGCAGAGTTCCAAAGAATAGCAAGGAGAGATAAGAAAGCCTTCCTCAGTGATTAGTGCAAATAAATAAAGGAAAAACAACAACATGGGAAAGAATAGAGATCTCTTCAAGAAAATTAGAGATACCAAGTGAACACTTCATGCAAAGATGGGCTCAGTAAAGGACAGAAATGGTATGGACCTAACAGAAGCAGAAGATATTAAGAAAAGCTGGAAAGAATACATAGAAGTACTGTCCAAAAAGATCTTCATGACCCAGATAATCATGATGGTGTGATCACTCACCTAGAGCCAGACATCCTGGAATATGAATTTGAGTGGGCCTTAGGAAGCATCACTACAAACAAAGCTAGTCGAGGTGATGGAATTTCAATTGAGCTATTTCAAATCCTCAAAGATGATGCTGTGAAAATGGTGTACTCAATATGCCAGCAAAATTGGAAAACAGCAGTGGCCAAAGGACTGGAAAAGGTCAGTTTTCAATCCAATCCCAAAGAAAGGCAATGCCAAAGAATGCTAAGTTATGACCAACTTAGACAGCATATTAAAAAGCATAGACATTACTTTGCCAACAAAGGTCCATTTCGTCAAGGCTATGGTTTTTCCAGTAGTCATGTCTGGATGTGAGAGTTGGACTATAAAGAAAGCTGAAAAAAAAAAAAGAAAGCTGAGCACCAAAGAATTGATGCTTTTGAACTGTGGTGTTAGAAGACCTTGACAGTCCCTTGGACTGCAAGGAGTTACAACCAGTCCATCCTAAAGGAGATTGGTCCTGAATATTCATTGGAAGGACTGATGTTGAAGCTGAAACTCCAATACTTTGGCCACGTGATGCTAAGAGCTGACTCATTTGAAAAGACCCTGATGCTGGGCAAGATTGAAGGCGGGAGGAAAAGGGGATAACAGCAGATGAGAAGGTTGGATGGTATCACCGTCTCAATGGGCATGAGTTTGCATAAACTCCGGGTGTTGGTGATGGACAGGGAGGCCTGGCGTGCTACAGTCCATGCAGTCATGCAGAGTCGGACAGGACTGAGTGCCTGAAATGAACTGAACTGTGCATTTGAACATTCTTTGCCATTGAGAAGACAAAGTTCAAATATTTCTTTTGATAAGAAGTGGCTGGTTTGATAAGAGGATCCTTGAACATTATACTCCCTTCCACCTCACCTTGATTTGAGGGTTTAACAGGGGCTGACAGATAAGGTGTAGGAGGCATGGAGAAGTCAGTCTAGGACTGCATTTCTTAATCATGGGTTGTACAGGATAATCGGCTTCCTGAAGGCTCAGTGGTAAAGAATCTGATTTCAATGAAGGAGACCCAGATTTAATCCCTGGGTTGGGACAATCTACAGAGGAATAAATGGCAACCCAATCTAGTATTCTTGTCTGGAAAATCCCATGGACAGAGGATCCTGGCAGGCTACAGTCCATAGAGTCACAAAGAGTCAGATATGACTGAGCACAGCAGCACTAGGGCACAGTATAATCACTTGAGAATATATTTTTAATTACTGATTCATAGTTCTACCTTCTTTCCCTTCCTTCCACCCCTAGGAAATTTCTAGTTGATTAGTGTGGGGTAGAACTTGGGCAGGATTGTTAAGCAGTAAAAACTCTGGCTTAGTTTTACTGATTTATATAAATGATCGAGTGAACATAACATTTCTTCCTCCATCAGTACTAGACACTCTGTGGTAGATTTGCATGAAGAGAAAAATTTTTTTAAAAATTTTAAAAGAAATCTAATCTGTGTTTATCATTTGATTTTCTGTATATATTCAGTTATTTGTGCATTTATACAAATGAGAAAATGAATAACTGTTACTAAAATACTAGTTTATGATCATTTAAGGTTCAGACTACAGGGACTCTTTCCTGCTTCTGGTTAATTCCATACTGCACCTACAGAACTCAAAAGCCAGAAAGCTGAGTCACATGACTGAAACTTCTCTGACTCAGGGATATTGCCTTGAGTCATATAATCCCTCCTCGCTCTGTGTCTGTAGAAGGGCCACAAAAACATTTCAAAATCCTGCCAAAACAACTCAGAACCAAGTTTAGGTATTCTTTGGGCCACAAGTGACAAATGTGAATTAATTTCCTTCCTTAGATGGTGACTTATTCAGTAGAGCACTATAGAAAATTACCTATGATGAATGAAAATCATAAAAGTGAGTTCTATTTTTTTTTATATGGCTGATATTGTTTGTGCTTTTGTGGCATGTGTATGTTAGAGAGAGAGAGAGCCTGTATGTCTAGGTAGTGCTTCTAACAAAAGCATTTGAGTCACAAAGATAGAGCAGAGCTCAGGATACAAGGCTTAAGACTTGAATCTTTTACTCCCTCAAGTCTGGTCAATCTGACTTCCATACATTCTTTTCTACATGTCATTAGTACATCACTTATTTCAAAAATATAATCAGCAATTAACAATTAGCATGTGATATTTGCATTCTAAAGTCATGAAAAATTATCTCATAGGACTGAAAAGCAGTACTCACATATTGGTCTTCCTTGGTGGCTCAGACGGTAAAGAATCTGCTTGCAATGCAGGAGACATGGGTTCAAACACTGGGTTGGAAAGCTACTCTCAAAGGGAATGGCTACTCACTCCAGTATTCTTGCCTAGAGAATTCATGGAAAGAGGGGCCTGGCAGACAGGCTACAGTCCCCGGAGTTGCAAAGAATCGGACATGACTGAGCAATCAACACTTACTTTACTTTTATACTGACCATTCTGTGTAATGATGAAATAAAAGCTTCTTGCAAGGAACACATTGCTATGGAATTCCAAGATGATTTTAATATTCTTGGTAAATACAATTTAATGTGTAGTAATTGGACATATTTAGGAATGGAGTACAGATCCAACTTATGGTGGCTGATATTCTGATTGACAGTAAGTCCTTTAAAAAATGATTTATAGTACAACTGTGGCTATGTTAGTAAGCTTCTCTGTTTGGAAAAATAATCAAGGACAACTCACGGACAGATAGAGATTGGAAAAAGTTATTTCTGGCCATCAGTGGGGTAATATTCAAATTATTGTAACATAAGACTTATATAAAGCTGTAAAGCCATTTTATCCAAGAATATGGCATTGGACTACTTTCATGTTAACTTTGAACACTGAACTGTTTTGCAATGTATAACAAACACCTTCTTTTGTTGCAGTTATTTTTTCAGTAGAATGGTTGGTGTGTACAGGTAAGTTTCTCTGGTGTTTCCTTGTGTATAAGACCATATTAACGTGAACACATTTTTGCTATTATTGATTAATATATTTAGAATCTAAAATATTCAAATATAACAGGAAAGAGAATGTAGTTTGTTATATTGACTTCCTTAATGATGATTATATGTCACTTTTCAGATTTAATACAGTTTTTATCATTGCCTTACTTATTATGATCTTATACATGTATTTCATATACATAATAATTTGCTTACTTTCAAAGTAATATTCAATAGTGGAAAATATGAGGACAAAAGAAATGACAGAGAATGAAAGTCCTGTGGACAGGAGTGGATGTAGGAAATAATGCATTAAAAAGACACATCAATACATATTAAAAAATGAATGGAATGGTAGGTAATATCCACGTTGTAGAAAACTGAACATTGGTTAAAAATAGTTGATTTAGCAATGTCATTGCTGTTGACCATTGCCAGTGAATTTGTGGTATAATTCTAGGAGAAGAAGTATAATTTTATATGATAGATAAGACAATGGCAGGTGATCTGGTTACTTTTTGAGGAAGAGATTGAGTGAAAGAACTAAAGTACCCATAGATGGCATGATCATTTACTTAGAAGGAGAGCTGGATCAAACTTTCTGCTCAAATGGTACTGATAATAACTATGTAGACAAAATCAGTTCTTTCAGGCATTTCTCAGGCATTTGGCTGAGAAAATAGGTAGAGAATTGGTGGATCTCTAGCAAGGAGAAAAATAATAATATAAACAAAAAGAAGTGAGAACACTTTGCACTTCTTTTTGTGTAAAAAGCATCATTACACATAATGAAACCGTAAAACTGTCATTTTACAGTTTCATTATGTAAAGATGGTTAAATCCCAGACTTAAATTCTTAGAATACTCATTTAAAAGAACATTTAAATAATCTGAATAACATATAAGGCTATATTATTACCTTTAAATGCATTTTCTGAAAAAAGTTTAAACATGTAGAATTTACATTTAGAATGAATGAGCTTTTTCACATAATTTTTAAGGGTTATGCTCCATTTACAATAATTACAAAACATTGACTGTATTTCCTGTGCTGTACAATACATCCTTGTAAGCTATCTTATACTCAGTAGTTTGTACCTCCCATACCCCCACTCCTATGTCTCCCGTCCCTCCTTTAAAACTGCCCTAACCCTAACCCTAACCCATCAGCAGACGTATGGATAAGGAAGCTGTGGTACATATACATCATGGAATATTACTCAGCCATTAAAAAGAATTCATTTGAACCAGTTCTAATGAGATGGATGAAACTGGGACCCATTATACAGTGTGAAGTAAGCCAGAAAGATAAAGACCATTACAGTATACTAACACACATATATGGAATTTAGAAAGATGGTAATGAAACCCTATATGCAAAACAGAAAAAGAGACACAGATGTACAGAACAGACTTTTGGACTCTGTGGGAGAAGGCAAGGGTGGGATGTTTCAAGAGAACAGCATCGAAACATGTATATTATCTATAGTGAAACAGATCACCAGCCCAGGTTGGATGCATGAGACAAGTGCTCGGGCCTGGTGCACTGGGAAGACCCAGAGAGATCGGGTCGGGGGTGGGGGGGATTGGGATGGGGAATACATGTAAATCCATGGCTAATTCATGTCAATGTATGACAAAAACCACTACAATATTGTAAAGTAATTAGCCTCCAACTAATATATGCAGTTTTAAAGGAGGGAGGGGCAACATAGGAGTGGGGTTATGAGAGGTACAAACTATTGAGTATAAGATAGCTTACAAGAATGTATTGTACAAAAAAAAAAAAAAAAAAAGAATGTATTGTACAACACAGGAAATACAGTCAATGCTTTGTAATTACTGCAAATGGAGTGTAAAAAAGAATGAATGTTTTTCAGTGTAGACTTCCAAAGTAAAGATCAGATTCAAAGATGAAAAAGAATTTTCCCTGTTTAAGGCTCATTTCTCAGATTCTTGTTTTTGTCATAACATTTGATTCTCTTGGATGTGATTCTGTCATACATAGTGATTCTGTCATACATAGTCCATAGGGTTGCAAAGAGTCAGACATGACTGAAGTGATTTAGTACATACAGACTGTCTCTACACGCTGTCAGTTTCATCTTTTTTGTCATTCCTGTTACCTAAGCATTAAAGCAAGACCACACACTTTTTAAGTGTTGATTATAGTATTTTGCTTTCACTTTACAATAGCACTTTCTGCATCGAGCAGTGTAATTAACTTTGATTTTTTAAAAAACGCAATTCCCATATCTCCACAGTTTAACCACACTCATATAAATCACTTTATCTGGATCAGTGGTTCTCCAAGGCAACTCTTTTCAAAACAGTAACTCTGAGGACTAGTTTTTTCCCAGTTTCCTCCATTGTTAGGGCCTTACAATTCTGGGATTGGGTGGGAAAGTGTTACAGTAAAAATGAAAATAAAAAAAAAATCACCTGAACTATTTTATTGTCAAATCTAGAAATGATATGGTCCCTGGGCACATTTTATTGGCCACAACTCAGTTACATAGTCTCACCTAAACTCAATGAAGGTGATGAAGGACAAGCATGTAATTTAGCTATTTGTTTATGAAGAGGGTAACTGTGTGTTGGGAATGCCTACAGTCTGCACTACATAAAGTATACATTAGAATAATTAATTCATATAAGAATATTTAATAAGATAAGCAGTGAAAACTTTAAGCAAAAGTTATAGAATACTTTTGCATTCTTAGAAAAAGAAGCATTAGAAAGAAGAATTTACCTCTTGTATGAGTAAATTCAGGTACTAGGTCTGATAATGACTATTTTCTTTTCAGACTGCTGTTGCTGCTGCTGCTAAGTCGCTTCAGTCATGTCCAACTCTGTGCGACCCGGTAGACGGCACCCTACCAGGCTTCCCTGTCTCTAGGATTCTCCAGGCAAGAACCTGGAGTGGGTTGCCTTTCCCTTCTCCAATCATGAAAGTGAAAAGTGAACTGAATTCGCTCAGTCCTGTCCGACTGTTAGCGACCCCATGGACTGCAGCCTACCAGGCTCCTCCGTCCATGGGATTTTCCAGGCAAGAGCACTGGAGTGGGGTACCATTGCCTTCTCTGCTTTTCACACTGGAGGAAAGAATTTTTCCAGGCTGGTGAGTCATTCTCTGATGGCAGAAGAGAGACTCCTCCTTACTCTCTCAGGATCAGTCTCAGGATTTGTTGGAAGAGGGAAGATGAAAGAGTCCTTGTGGGAATACATGAGAGTCCCACAAGCTCAAAAATATCTCAGGCTAATATAAATGGCTCTTGAGAGTCCCTTGGACTGCAAGGAGATCCAACCAGTCCATCCTAAAGGAGATCAGTCCTGGGTGTTCATTGGAAGGACTGAAGCTGAAGCTGAAACTTCAGTACTTTGGCCACCTCATGCAAAGTGTTGACTCATTGGAAAAGACCCTGATGCTGGGAGGGATTGGGGGCAGGAGGAGAAGGGGACGACAGAGGATGAGATGGCTGGATGGCATCACCAGCTTAATGGACATGAGAGTTTGAGTAAACTCCGGGAGTTGGTGATGGACAGGGAGGCCTGGCATGCTGCGATTCATGGGGTCACAAAGAGTCGGACACGACTGAGCGATTGAACTGAACGGAACTAAATATAAATGCTATCTCTGCTTCCTGATCCCTCTTTTAAAGAGATTAAAAGGGTTATTGTCTTTAGAGTGGCTATCACTCTGGATCCAGCCTCTGACCATCCTTCCCTCATCTTGTCGGAAGGGAACAGATGTGTAACCTGGGGAGAGGGATAATCTCTCAAGACCTACCTGAGGACCCACAGAGGGTTTGTACTCTTCCCTCTGTGCTGGATCATCAGGACATCACCTCAGGGAGGTGGTAGGAAGTAGAGGTCGGGAGCCATGGCACCTGGGACCTGGGGATTTGTAGCCTTCATGTAATGGGGAAGGGCAGGATTTGCATCAAACCTGAGGATGGTTTCTGGGCCCTCAGGTTCTATAAGCAGGAGTACTGGGCACTCACCTCTCCAGAAACAAAGCTCATGGTAAAGGTGCACCCTGCCAGAGTGTGTATTTTCCTAGAATATGAGGAGGGATGTATTTCATTTTATAACATGATAGATAAATCTCACCTTTACACCTTGTCTCAAGGCGCCTTTGGTGGGCCCTTAAAGCCTTTTTTCAAGCTTTGGTCCAGTGAGTCAGAGCATCTGACCATCTTTCCAGTGCCTGGAGTAGCCCAGAATCCCCTGTACTAGGAGCATCATATAAACTGCAGGTCAGTGTGGCTTGAAGCATCTGATCATGATGTGAATTCTCCTAGACCAGAAGCAAATTATTTTTTCTTATCCATTTTTATGGTTTTCCTTATGCTTTTATTTTCTTCATAAACAGCTCCCCCAAAGCATGGTGCAGAAAAAGTGTATGTTGCTTGTGGTATGTGTAATGAAGAAAAAAGTTCATATAATCATATTATCATTATAAATGTACGCAAGGAACTAGTGCATGTGATTGTCCATGCAGTACTGTAATGTCTTTAAGATTACAAATTTAAAAAATGCCAAAGGTAGAAATAAAGGGGGGAGTAACTTTTTGTTTTGTACTCTTTTGTACCTTTGGGTTTTGTACTACATTTATAAAGTGACATGCAGAAAAATAAAATTAAAACCTTCAAATAAAAAATAATTGGGTTGTTCTCAGTTGTCTAACTTAGTGACATTCAAAGGGAAACAGATGTTTTCAAGTTTATTCTTTGGCTTTCTCTGTGTGAACATCTATATTCCATCCTTATACTTTTTATCCTCCCATTCCCTCTGAGATATTGGATCTTTCCTGACTTTTCTTACTAATATTTATAGCTTGGGAAGACATGTTCTTTTTTTTTCTATTTTATTTTTTTTCCATTTATTTTTATTAGTTGGAGGCTAAAAGACATGTTCTTAATGTAGAGAGAGTATAAATGACTTTTTAGTACAGTCTTGTGGGTTTTAGCATTTATACAGACTCATGTATCCACTACTACATTCAGAATAAAAGATAGTTCCATTATTCCAAAAAGCTATTTTATGCTAGACTTGTATAGTCAAAAACCTTTCATTAATACCTAACCTGGAAATAATTGATCAGATTAGTGCTTCTGTATTTTACCAGAAGTTCATATAGACAGAATCATATTATATTTTATGTTTTGAGATTGGCTCCTTTCCCTTAGAATAAGGCTTTTGATATTCAACCATGATATTAGAGGTATTAATACTTGATTCCTATTATTTGCTGATTAGTATTTCAGTGAATTAATGTACAGCAGTTTGACTGTTTAATCTCTAAAGGACATTTATGTTGTTTCCAACTGAGGTGATTATAAATTAATGTGGAGTCCTGCCCCAAGGTCACAGAAGCAGAGCCCAGGACCAAAGTCATCCCGGAAGCTGACTGAGCCCTGTTATAATTGTTGTCAAGAGCCTCCCTGAACATTACCAACAGGCTTCCTGATCCCATATTAGGCGAAAATACCCACCCTATATTACCCTAATGCCAACTTTGCAGCAGAAATTTTCTTTGTTTTGAAGCTATAAGAATTGGCTGCTAACCTACAAAAAGTGTCACCTTTCCACTGAGAGTATAACCTGCCATACGCACAGTGCCCACATTATCTCTGCTCTTTGTTCTTAATAAACTTCCTCCTTTCTGCAGTACTCTGTATCTGGAAATTCTTTTCAAACCCATGTTTCAGACTGCCATAACAATTAAGATGCTATAAACATTTATGTAAACATTTGTCTGAGAATATCGTTTTTCACTTTTCTATGGTAAATATCTAAAAACGAAATGACTGGATCATATGATTAGAGCAGTTACAGTTTTACAAGAAACTGCCAAACTCTTTCTAGAGTGGCCGTACCATTCTGCATTCCTACTAGAAATGATTGAGAGTTCCAATTGCCCCATATTCTTACCAGCACCTGGTATTGTTAGTTTTGATTTCTTGTTTCACATTTCACTCATTGGTAATATTTAATTAAATCCATTATAATAAGTATGGGATGGTATTTCATTGTGTTATTATTTGAATTTCACTGTGTTATTATTTGAATCCATCTAATGGCTGTAATGTTGAACATTTTTTCCTGTGCTTATTTACATTCTGTGTGTTTTCTGGGTGTCTTTAGTCCATTTTACAAGCATTATAATAGACTTTATTCTAAGAGCAACCTTAGGCTTACAGAAAAGTTGTGCATAAATTACACAAAATTTACCTATAACCCTTATTCCCTGAACACTGTTCCACCTAGTAACAGCTTGCATCCGTGTGGTACATCCGTTATAACTGACGAACCAACATCAATTGGGCTCCACCCTCTACCTGTCCATTTCTACTTCCCCTCCTTCTAAACCCCTAGCAACCACTGATTCTTTTACCATCTCTATAGTTTTGCCTTTTTCTGCATGTCATGTAGTAGAAATAGTATAGTGTTGCAACTTTTTTCAGACTGGCTTCTTTCACTGAGAGAAATGCATTTGAGTTACCCCCATGCTTTTTTGTGGCTTGATAGTGCATTTCTTCTAATTGATGAGTAACATCCCTTGTGGCTCAGATGGTAAAGAATCTGCCTACAATGCAGGAGACCTGAGTTCAATCCCTGGGTTGGGACGATCCCCTGAAGAAAGAAATGACTGCCTACTCCAGTATTCTTGCATGAAGAATTCCCTGGACAGAGGAGCCTGGCAGAATATAGTCCATGAATGGCAAAGATTCAAACACGACTGAGTGACTATCACTTTCACATTCCTTCATAAGTGCGTTTGATAGTTTGTTTATCCATTCTCCTGGTGAAGGATATATTGGTTTCTTTCAAATAATTTTAAGCCATAATAATCGTATTAGAAATTTTTTGAAATAGCTGAAGTCAAGTTATTTGGCAGTGGCTTTACTTTTTGGATGTGGAGCCTAGGAACTTTCAGTTACCTGGAGAAGACCAAAACAGGACCTCATTTTGTAAAGATGGAAGCTATCAACTTGATTTTCTAGCTTGAACGTGTGTGGGTTCCATGTCCCAGATGTTGTGGGGCATGATGAGCCCATGAGAGCAGGTCTCAAGGGGAGGGTGGTAGTGGGAATATTATTCTCAACTGAGGATGCATCTTTTACAATATCCCTGCTGGTTGTTTACAGGGAGCCACTGAGATGTAGACTTTTCAAGACCTCCTAATACAAACAATAATCAGGCAGTTTAGAATTTCCAGTCTCTTCTTACTACTCTCCACTAGCATCTAATCACCATTATCTTTATCTATCTATGTGTATCTATCTATATAAACACACACACACATAGATAGATATAGATAGATATTTTTATATTAGTTTTCCTCTCAGATTTTCTTCCAATATTCTTTGATATATTACACTTTTCAGTGCTAATATTTCAAAATTTTATATGGCAAAACTGATCAGTTATCTGAATATTTGTTTAAGCTCGCTGGAGTTTATATGAATCAGTGTAGAGGAAGGTGGAAAAAGCATTAGGATTTGAAAATGGTCTACACAGGGATTGCTTGAAAGAAAGTTAGGCAAAGGAGAGCAAAGCTACCTCCAAGAGAGTAGAAGGGAATATAAATACCCAGGAAGCCAAAAAAGCAGTCCTTAAAAGAGATGAGTGAGTACTTGGAGGATTTAACATCTTGATTGTCTGCTATAAATACTTAACATTCATAAATCCTGACTCTCTTCATTTTAAAGTAGTTATAGCAGGGAAGGTTTTTGCATGTTTGTTTTTTAACAAAGAAATCTATTATCTTTATTTGGCATTTAAATTGCTTTTATGCATATTAAAATTTTAAACTTTAAAAACAAATTTCTCTAATTCTTTTTATTTAAAATTTTATATAAAAGAATAATCATGAGAGGTAGAGTTTGTCGTCTATTTCATGAGAAATTAAATCAAATTGAGCAGAGAAATTCACATTAAAATTTATTTCACTTAGAAACATAGTTAATTGGTGACTTGTGTTTCTGAGTAGAATGTGGTGGGTAACACTCTTAATTAAAAAAAAGAGAATAAATGAAATGAGTAAGTTAAATCATAGATTTAAACCAGTCAAAATGACTGGGAAGAGCCAATTTTGTCTCCATGTTGGATCTGCTTCTTTGACTTTAACCTTCCCATTGCTTTTGTTCACTAAAAGGATATTGTTTATACTTAATGGCCTGCCTTGGAGAACCTTATCCCTCTGCTTGAATGTTAAACCAAAATGCCTTTGTGTGGGACCCTGTCCACCTGTGGGTGGCTACAGGAAGGAAGAAATGAGCAACATCCTCTCCCTGAGTCTTGCCATTTTAGGAGATACCTGCCAGATTAACTTCATTTCCTCACCTCCCTTCAACTTTGTTATATAAAAGAATCTGGTATCTAGACCCCGAGAAGATGGTTATTTTGAGACATTAGTCTGTTTAGTAAGCCATCTTCTTGATCTGCTGGCTTTCCTAATAAAGTCACATCCTTGGCTCAACCTGGGAGCTTGCTAGGTAGCTCAGTGGTCAAGAGTCTGCTTGCCAATGTGGGAGACACAGGAAACTCAGGTTAGATCCCTGAGTTGGGAAGATCCCCTAAAGAAGGAAAGAACAATACATTCCAGTATTCTTTCTTGGGAAAGCCCATGGACAGAGTAGCCTGATGGGCTACAGTCCATGGGGTTGCAAAGAGTCAGACAAACTCAGAAACTAAGCATGGCATTTGCCTCAACATCCCATCTCTACTCTTATTGGCCTTTTGTGCTGCAAGCAGAGTGAGTTTGGTCTCAATGACCAAAAGCTAAGTAAGGAATACTGACTTGAACAAATAAGCTGATTCACTGGGCAGTTTATTTCCTGGGGGTCATTTGCTAATTCAGGAAAGGGCTTAGTTGGAGCAGAGGGACACTGGTGTAGCCTTTGACAGACAGGTGAATCTGCAGCAATGAAGCAGAAATTAGAGGCCCCCACTCTGAGGCATATTTTTTCCCATGGGACATTTATTAAGTGCTGGGCAGTGCAGGAGGTTGGCAGGGGTAGCAGGGGCAAAGAGGAGAGTAATATAAAATTTCTCACAATTTTGAAGTGCTTGCAAGAAAAAGCTTACCTAGAAGGAAAAACTCTCAACAAATATACATTTGTCAGGTCTTGAACCATGTTTTCAAAGATGGCAGAACTTAAACCTGTAGGAACCTGATCATTTTCACTTATATTCTGCTACAATATCAGGTTGGATAGACAGAATTAAGATATCAAGCAAATACACCTGTACTCCCAGCAATAATCCTCTGAAATTATGACAAGAACATAAAATTTCTGTGGAAAGACTGATAAGTAAAAATAGAGAGAAAATAGTGTATCTTTCAAAAATGTATTTTCTCTGAAGAACAATGATCAGAAAACATTGAACCTCCTAAATATGAGTGGATAATTTGACACTTTTTGAGAATGATATTACATGGCGCAGGACAAAATTTCAGGAGTAAATGGTGAATTCATGTTTGCATACACTGAATTCAAAGAACAAATAAAATGACCAAAGTGAGATGTTCTAGAAGTCATTAAATATCTGTTGGGAGCTCAAGATGAATATAATTGGGGTATAGGGAAGAGGTTAAGAGCTGGGATGTAGGCCTATAACAGGCTTACAGAGAACCATAGATACAAACCATTGATTCATGGGAATCAAACAAGATTTGAGTGTCATAGGCTTAATGACCACTACTTAAGACCGAAAAAGGGTACACATGGTGGAAAAGATCTTTAAGGGAGAAAAATTACCTACCAAATTGGTGGTTAAAATGTTCTCAGGCTGTTTTTAAGAGGTGACTAACATAATATGCATAAGTAACGGATCCAGTGGAAAGTTAATACCTCTGGGGGCGAAGACCATACTAAACTGGAGGAAACATTATGAAAGCAAAGGGAACCATAGACTCTGGAGAAGAGGGACATCTCTGAGTGCTTGAGATGATGAGAAAGTGCAAGAAACCATGGGAGTGTTTGTGCAGGTAAATCATAGAAATTGTCCCAGTTGCAGTTTTGTTTCTCAGTTAATTATGGTCTAGATTTGTCACCATTTAGTCTTTTTTTTTTTTTTTTTTTGAAGGAGGAGCTCATACATTACCATGTCCCATTATGTTTGTATCTCATAATCACAACGTTAAACTTAGCCCAGATTCAAGCTCCTGTTACTACCAACCAGTTAATACTGACTTCCATAGATGATGTTATTTATCTCTGTGCAGAAATGATCTTCCAACATTCTGTGCGGTCTTTGCATTTTTCTCTCTACTCTCTGAAAGTCCCTCTCATCTGTATATTTGCTTTTTATATCCTTTTCAAATCTTTCCTCTAATTGCTCTCATGCACCAATTTTATCATGGCCTTTGCCTCTGAAAAGTACCAATATTTTGGTTCCTTTTTACAAAACCCAGAAGATTCTCTAAGTTTTCAACACTGAAACACAAAAACAGTTTCTACATTAAGTTCCTCTCCCAGCAGTAAGAGCAATACCATCCCTCCCCAACCTATGGACAAGATTACAAAGGTGAACAAATTTATAGCCCAGAGAGATATCTTTGCTAAGTATTAGCTTCAACTGATTTGTTTCTGTAATCATTCTTATCTGGGCAATAAAGACATTTGTATTTCCTTCTCATATTTTCTAAAGTCCTATGTTCAAAGATCAAAAACATACTAAGAAGTGAGCAAAGAGAAAGAGAATGACAGGGAGACAGGCTCCTGATTACACTCAGTAGAGAATTCATGGAGAGAAATGGAGATGGGAAAATCAGCAAGCTCTTGAAAAGGAAGATGCATGAATTATGCCATATGAATGATTTAAAAATGTAGATTGCAATAGAGTCATAAAAATAATATAAAGGCATATTAAATCCATTAATTCAACTGTTCATTTGTTCTAAAAGCACTTAACTAAGTTTTCACCCTTTTCCATACTGCACAA
Source organism: Cervus elaphus (assembly GCF_910594005.1). Classification (NCBI taxonomy): domain Eukaryota; kingdom Metazoa; phylum Chordata; class Mammalia; order Artiodactyla; family Cervidae; genus Cervus; species Cervus elaphus. The sequence continues at coordinate 26,408,628 of NC_057821.1, forward strand.
GCAAGTATGAATTAATAAAAATTTAAAAAGCTGGATAGCAAGGAATCTGAGCACTAGGTGGGATAAGTAAATGATTATCCTTTTATTTGATATCTGACTTAATTCTATTATTGAAAATACATTTTGAGATAAAACTATGCACTTGGAGGAATGTACATCATGGCATTTTCTCATCTGCCCCTGTAAGAGGTGTGCCAGGCTCAATTCCCATTCTGACACCAACAGGTTGGGCCATGGAGTTTACACTTAAAGTAACACAGCACAAAATTACAAACACACAAAATCACAACAGACTCCAAAAGTAATATATATATATATATATATATATATATATATATATAACTTAGAAATGCCAAAAACTGAATGGAAGGGAAGTTACACAGAGGACTGACATACCTGAGTGAGACACAAGCTAGTCTCAATCTAGGGAAGCTGAGCCGGTCATTTTTACCAATAAGGTTAGGATTTAAAGTGAAGGATTTCTGAAGATTCCCCAGAATGTGTTTATCAGTATTAACATTTTTTTCTGTTCTCCATAGTGAGTTAACTGTAGAGAAACCATCCCCCACTTATCCAGTCAGCAGTAGGCCAAAGATGTGTCACTGAGTAACTTAGAAAGTTAAGTACAGTTACTTGGCAGAAATTCCTGATACTTTCATAGGATTTTTACGGTAGGACTTGGGTGTTATTTGGGGCTTAATCTTTTCCTATTTAATATTTTTACACTGATATGGAACAACAATTTCACCAGTAGTAAGGCAGTGAATAGCAAGTAATAAGCTCATAGATTAAGAGGGCTCATCACCTTGATGATTATCAAGACCATCACCTTGACATTGTGATATCTATACATTCACAAAACTATGGCCACAATTTTCTTCAAGTTCTTGAAGTTCTACAAAGCAAGGAAGAAAGAAGGGTCTAGAGGGGCTTGCTCATCAAATGTCCTTCATACATACAAGACCATTAAAATCTGCTTTTAATCGTTCCTGTTATTTTCAAAGTACATCCTCCAAATAGCAGAGTTCTGCTTTTCTCATCTACAACATGTTTGGGATACATATTTTTACTACTTTATCTGACAGGAGGAGGGGGTAGGTGTGGGAACATCTTGTGTTCAGTCATCCAAATTGCCCACCTGAGAGCAGGGATCATTCTCAGACATGGAATGAATGACTCCAAGGCCCAAGAAATGTGTGATGCTGATGTTAGCATGGGGACTGACAGCCATGAGGGTCAATGGTGTTCTCAAGCAGGGATCAAAATGGGAGGAATTAAGATGTATCTAATACACTCTGGTAATAACCCCTAGAATTTAGTTTATATCCTAAAAAGCTAATGCAAATGACCAACAAATGAAAGTTGAGTTGTTTCTGAGTTCTTGCCTGTAGCAACTATTAGAGTCTTTAATTTAGCTTTATGGATTGATATTGTTTAAGGCATGGGGGTATCCTGGAGAAAGCAAACTCTTGACAATTGCAAATATCTATCAGGACTTTTTGCACAGACAGGTTATAAACAATTATGGAACTGTAAAATTAAGAATCAGCCACCCTCAATGTCCCACATAGATTTTCCACAAACTTTAATAAGTTTAGATTGCAAATATATATATATACACTTCCTTACTCTGAAAAAGGGAATAACAGAATTCTAGAAAGTCAGTATGATAATATTTTACTTAAATATCTACCTTTATGCTATTCTTTTGAAAATAATATAATAAAAGCAGGAAGAAGGACAGCCATTCTTCACAGGGTTTTTAAATGTGTGTGTGTCTTCACATGAGCATATATATCAGCTTTAGGTTCATGTGAGACCGTATTTATTACCATCCTATGAACGCAGAGGAGTAAAGTGCAGTCCAGAGTTCCCTTCTCTGCGGCTTCCTGCCCTCCTGCCGCCCTCATACCCCTGTTGGTTACAGAGCAGGGAGGAAGAAGCTGACTGAAGCTTCAGTATTTCAGAGGGACCTCAAAAGATGAGAGGAAACTGACACTGCTTTGTTGATAATTAAGCTTTTTAAAGCTTTTTGTTTCCTGAGAATTTAGAAGTGGAGTGCATGTGTGTGTGTGTGTGTGGGTGTGTGTGTGTGTGTTCGTGTGTGTGTGCATGAAGGGCCTGAGAAAGCGCAATAGAGACATGGTGAATTTAGACAAAAGGATCTAGATTTAGTGGCTCTGATCCTCATGATTTGTCCATCTTTTATTTTTTCTTTTCCTAGTTATAAAACCTTAAGAGCTCCTCTAGAAGAGCCGAGCGCTCTCCAGCATTGGATACTGGGCCTTCACCCTACTCTCTCTGACTCTCACAACTAGTCTGGCTCTTTCCCTATTTATTGGTCATGGATCCTTTCCATGGTCTCTGTCCTTCCTTCATTCCTGAATTCTCCTTCCACCACCATCTGTCCAACGGACCTTTTTTTTGGTCAGGTGAGAACATTCTGAGTCCTGTTTCTGCCCTGTACTTCTCTACTTAAAGTCAATCCTTTATAAACTGAAATCCCTCATAAGACTTCTTTGTACTCTTTTACTTACTTAATATCAATGTCTAAAACAGGATGCGCTTCCCTGGCGGCTCAGCAGTAAAGAATCCACCTGCAATGCAGGAGACTTGCAAGAGACACGGGTTCAATCTCTGGGTCAGGGAGATCTCCTGGAGAAGGAAACGGCAACCCACTCCAGAATTCCTGCCTGGGAAATCACAAGGACAGAGGAACCCGGCAGGCTACAGTCTATGGGGTTGTGAAAGAGTCTGACATGACTTAGCCACTAAACAACAACAAAACAGGATATGAAAACCATGATAATGCAATACATGTAAAAAGAGACCTGTAAGATTTAAAAGCATAATTCTATTTTGAGCATCTGTATGCTGAAATCAAAGCTTTAGTTTTTAAGAAAACAAAAGAATTGTACCAATTAGATTTTTGCTGCCTATTTGAGAGTACTATGCTCTGTCATCCCATAACGGAATAGACTATCTGCAGAACTGATCATACTGTATCACAAAAAATTGCCAGCTATTTTGTAAATATTTTCCTTTCTTTCCTTGATTATATCTTTTGAAGAAAAAATTTAAAAATTTTAAGATCCAACTTATAAATTTTTTTTGAATTGTGTTTTATATATTCTAAGAAATACTTGCCTAAAGTGTTAAAAATTCCCCGTGTGCTTTTCTAGAACATCTATGAATTGTTTTATATGTAACCCTACTGATATTTGATTTTTTTAATATTATGAAGTTAGAGTTGTTGGTTATTTCTTTCTAAGTGAATACTCAATTGCTCCAATGCCATTTACTGAAAAATTATTCTTTCTCCCATTGAATGGCTTTGGCACTTTTATTGCTAATTATTTAAGCATATAAATATGGATGGATTTCTGTATTTCTCATTCAGGTTCATTAGTCAGTGTATCTTTCCTAATGCTAATGACATACATTTCTGAGTTAATGTACCTTTATTGAAATTAAAAATATATATGTATATAAACTGTCACTTTTTTCCTCATTTTAATATTGTTTTGACTAAACTAGGCCCTTCGGTATCAGTTTGTGAATTTCCACAAAGGAAAAGGCAGCTAAATTTTTCATGGGGATGAGGCTGATGCTGTAGATTATTTTAGGGAGAATAGAAAATTAACAATTAAGAGTCTTATAAATTGTAAAAGAAAAAAAATGGAATTTCTCTCCCTTCATGTTTTCTTTAATTTTTCCTAACAATAACCGGCAGTTTTCACAGCAGATATACTACATGACTTTTGTGATGTATAGTCTTAAGTATTTTACACTTTTGTTAATACAAATGAACTTTCTATATTTAATTTGTCATCTGTCTATTGCTAGTACATAAAGTTAAATTGATATTTGTATATTAACAGTATTCTGTAATCTTGCTAATACTCTTATTAGTTGCAGATGCTTTGTAGATTCCTTAGAAATTTTACATGTATATTCTATGCATTATTTGCAAATAGAGATGGTTTTACTTTTTAAGTTTCTGATTTTTAAATGTTCTTTTCCTTTTTACTGCAATGGCTAGTACCTCAAGTAAATTATTGATGAAAAGTGGTGAGAATGGGTTCTTTTTCCTGTTTTTCAATCTTGGAGGAAACATTCAATATTTCAAAATTAAATGCAATATAAGCTTTAGGATTTTTTCATGAGTGTCATTGATCAAGTTGAAGAGATTCCCCCCATTGCTATTACAATGGCATTTTAGTTTTTTTAAACTATGAACAGATGGCATATTTTTTCAAATGCTTTATTTAAAAGTCCTTGAAATGATTACCTGTTTTTTTTTTTCCCTTTATTTTGTTAATATGATGAGTTGCACTGATTGCTTTAAGAGTATTGAACAGTTTTGCATTGTGGGGATAAATTCTGCTGACCCCAGTCTTCTCATAATATTTTGGATTTGGAGTTGTAATTTCTTTGTAAAGCATTTCTTTTATTTCTGCTTATGAGTGCTGATGATGTGAAAACTTACTTTTTGTGTAATATCTTTGCCTGGTTTTGTTTTCAGATATATACTGATCTCATGAAACAAATTGATAAATGTTTCGTCATTTACTATTTTATGCAAGAGTTTGTAAAAGACATGGTATTTCTTCTTTAAATAGAAGAATTCACCAGTGAAATCACTGTTCTGAACTTTTTTTGAGGAAAGGTTTTGATAAATTCCATTTCTTTAATATCTGATAATGATATTTTGTTTCTCTTGTATCACCTCTAGTAGGTTGTATTTTCAAGGAATTTTTAAAAATTTAATCAAGCTTATCCAATTTGCCTTATAAGTTGATAAAATATTCTCTCATTATCCTTTTAATATATACAGAATTTATTGTGACAGCTCCACCTTTATTCCTAATGTTGGTTATTTGCAGTATCTCTTGATCTGTATTATTCTTGATCTAATAGATGAATATTTTGTCAATTTTGCTGCTCTCTGCAAAGACCCAAATTTTGACTTTTAAATTTTTTTCTCAATTATTTGTTTCTTTTATTTTGTAGATTTTTGTTGTTTTGTAGAAATTGACAAGTTACTGAAAAAGCATTCAAAGCAGTGTAAGTATTGCCTTTCTTCTAGTGATATTCTGCATTCAGTTTGCCTCTAGAGTATGTTCTGCAGTGCATTGGTGTAGTTCTTGATATAGCTGGATGCATGTCTACCATTTTGTATATATTTTTACTTACCTCCTCTGATTTTTGTACTTTGTCTTCCCTTTTCAGTTTTATTTGGATTATTCAAATAATTTCAGGATAGGATATTGTTTTATCTTTTGACTTTTTAGCTCTAACACTTTACATCATTCTTGCATTTTATATTTATTCAAAATATAGAAACAGCAACACCATAGGTACTTTTAACTCCCCGGCCTTCTGTACTTTATGAATAACACATGTCAATATTCAATTTTTTATAAATCAGATATTTATGTCTTTAAGAGAAAATAAGAGAAAGTTAACTATTTTATATATCTAGATATTTACTCCAGTGGCTCAGACAATAAAGAATCTGCTTGCAATGCATGAGACTCAGGTTCAGTCCCAGGGTCAGGAAGATCCCCTGGAGAAGGGAATGGCTACCCACTTACAGTATTCTTGCCTGGAGAATTCCCTGTAGGCAGAGATGCCTTGCAAGCCATAGTCTTTGGGGTCACAAAGAGTTGGACACGACTGAGCGACTAACATTTACTTACACATATACACATAGATATTTACCACTTCTGATGTTGTTTCTTCTTTTCTGATGCTCTGATTTTCCTTCTGGTATTATTTCCCTTGTGAATTACTTAAACATAAGATCTGAAGTCATAAAACCACTAGCAGGAAACAGAATCACAAAGCAATATCTTCACTCTTATGTTCACTGCTGCATTATACAATAACAAAGACATTGAAAAACCTAATTGTACATCAACAGACAAGTATATAAGGAGAATATGTATAGGATACGATGATATATTATTCAGCCTTAAGAAACAATAAAATATTACCTTTTGTGACAAGATGAATGAGCCTGGAAGACATTTTGCTAAGTGAAATACGCCAGACATATAAAGATAAATATTGCAAGATCTGATTTATATGTGGACTCAAAAAAAAAATCCAAACACAGAAACAGAGTAGAATGCTGCTCTACCTGTAACTGGAGCATGAAGAAAATTTTTTTAAAAAGGAAACAAAACTGAAGTACAATGATTGTTTCCAGGGGTTGAAAAGAGGGAATCGTAGGTATTATTATTTTTTTCATTTATTTTTATTCGTTGGAGGCTAATTACTTTACAATATTGTAGTGATTTAATAGGTACAGAGTTTCAGTGTTGGAACTTGGTTGTTCATGATGGTTGCACAATATAAATATACTTAACACAACCAAATTCTACACTGGAAAATGGTTAAGATAAAAAATTTTGTTATGTGTATTTCATCAGAGTAAGAAAACTGGGAAACTGAATGAATTTAACAAAGATTATAAAGTAAGTAATTTTAATATTTTTCCTTTTCATGCAGAAAGAAGTCATGAGAAAGTCACAACAGAAACAGTTTCCAGGCAAGAAATAACCCTATTAATTTTGCTCACTTTTCATTGGCAAGAACTCATGATATAATCAAATAAAGTAGCAATGGAGACAGATAATATCCTTTGTCTGGGATGTTGATTCTAATGGATCTCTCCTCTTACCAGCTGTGTGTCAAAAGAAGCAGGAGCCAAGTGCATTGTGTGGCCTATGAGCTAATTTTCACTTACATGATATGTGAAGCAATTATTCTAGAATGTTGCCATTTTTTTCTTACAATAGTATAATCATTAGAACTAAAGCATCCTCTTTCTAATGCCATTTATTCAACTTATCTTTTAAATTCAGGGGGATCCAATAAGGGAATATATCAAATTAATACATATACTGGGCTTTATCTGATTACTGCTAAAATAGTTTTGGGCAGAGGGTGCCTTTACTCTGCTGTTGTTCTCTTTTTTTTTTTTCTTTTTTTTTTTTTCATTTATTTTTATTAGTTGGAGGCTAATTACTTCACAACATTGCAATGAGTTTTGTCATACATTGACATGAATCAGCCATGGAGTTACATGTATTCCCCATCCCGATCCCCCCTCCCACCTCCCTCTCCACCCGATTCCTCTGGGTCTTCCCAGTGCACCAGGCCCAAGCACTTGTCTCATGCATCCCACCTGGGCTGGTGATCTGTTTCTATCTCTTTATAAGCATCTTTCTTGTGTAAGTGTAGGTCTTTATTTTATTCTGAAAGATGTAAGCCTCAATGAAAAATCAATGCTTTTTATATATACATCTTTATCCCCAAGGAAGTGCTATTCTATTTCTAATATGATGTCATTTTCAAGCTTAGTTGTTTTGACAGTGAATGATGTATTCTAGTAAAACAGTATTTACTCTGTTTGGTGAGACGGTCTTTGAACTTCATGGTTCCAAAATGTGTATCAGTTAGGGCTCCAGAGAAAACTATAGAAATGTATAAAATCTTTACCCTCCTCCCTTCTTGATATTGTGCCCTTATACTGATTTGCTTCTCTCTCAATTATTTTATTCAAGAATGTGAAGAAATCAAAGGTAATTCCTATAAATGTATTTCACCATTTACCTTGAGTGATCTCATTTGTGACTTACACCTTTTTCTTCACACCCAAAGATCATGATTTGTTGAAACTAATCTTTCCAACTGAAAGTTAGCTTCATCAGTTATTCATCATTCTCTGTTATTGACTCTAATTTGTCAGGTTGTTGTAATTTATGCAGATACTCCTTTTGAGTCAAGGAAATTTGATTAATCACACACCTCTGAAGTGCTGACATTTCCCACATGGCTAATGTGAATGTTTTATCCACAATATATATATTCAGATCATTTGACTTAAATTTAATCTGCTGCCATTAAAGAAATGTCTCCTTTGCTTTCATGGAATTTCATTAAGAAGAATTTAATTTAGGCATTAAATAGAAATTCACAAAACACACTTTTATGGATGCATGAAAATGATGAAAATTTTATAAATAAAGTACACAGAAAAATTACCCTGTAATATACTACAATGCAGTAATTCAATATTCTCTAATTTAGTATTTGTGGCAATTCTACACCACATACCCTTTGCAATATAAAATTGAGTATATGCAGTAGTTGAAAGCAAAATAAAACTTAACAAATCTCAATGAACTGAGTAATAAAAGCCTAACTAGTGACAAAAGGGATCAGGACCATTTTAAAAAGGTGAACATGGAAAGAAATATTCCTGACAATTTTTCTCAATACACTACATTCATTCATTTCATGCCAGCTTTCCTTTGGGGGAGAATATGCTGTGGACAGGACTACCCTGGTGGCTCAGCAGGAAAAAATCCACCTGCAATTCAGGAGCCACAGGAGACAATGTTCAGTCCCTGGGTTGGGAAGATCCCCTGGAGAATATGGCAACCCACTCCGGTATTCTTGCCTGGAGAATTATATACACAGAGGAGCCTGGTGGGTCACAAAGGGTTGAACACGACTGAAGTGACTTAGCACGCATGCCTGCTATGGACAAAATTCAGTTTTTAGACGGTGCATCTGTATGCATAGGTTTATGTGTACCTACATGCAATGTATGCATGCTTGTATGTGTGAGTAATGACATGCTTATCTGAATTGTGATAGGATTAGTTTTAAACATAAATTTTGAATTAATTGTACATTTGATTTGTATTCATGTTATGTTTTTATTGATCTCCCCTTTTATTTTTCAGAAGATCATCAGGAAAAAAATGGTAAAATTTCTGAAACTTGTTACTCACAGACTGCTCTCACATGATTGATTTCTTGAGCCCTTGAGATCTTCATGCTCTTAATCTACACACCTTTCCTTGTCTGGTTCTTTTCCTATGTGTCTGCCTTTCCCTCCCTAATTTTTAAGCTGCAGTTCTTCAGATTATGTTCTCTTTCCTTAATTTCTCTAATAATATTTTTCAGTTCTCACTTTTTCTGCTCCATGTAATTTTGTTCCTGTAATCATTAGTATTTTCTGTCTTTCTGTGATCTGTTATAATTTCATTAAGAAGTTGTTGAAAAAAAAAAAAAAGAAGTTGTTGAGATGTAGAGCATTCAGGTGAAAGGCACACTGTTTCCATTCTGCATATTGTTCCAGAACACATTGCAAGATAGGAACTCTGGAACATATCTCAAGAGTAAGGGCTCATTTTGATGCCAATGAAACTTGCCCAAACTAAAAGAGATGAGAAATGATCTCACATACTGAGAGAAATTTGTCCATCCTTTGTTCTTTCAAAGCCTATGAAATTTATGTTAGAATCCACTAGACAATGAGAAATGACGGCTTATTCTCTGTGACAGAACTTATTGTCCAAAGAATCCCAGGTGTAAAAATATTTCCCATGAGTATTCTCAGAATTTTTTTTTAACCATAAGCATTGTTTTGTGTTTTGGGCATTCTCACTGTCACATTTATCATTAACACAAACTGCAATTTCTATTAAACATGTAAAGAGGAGTCCTATAGCACAGGGAGTGTCCAATCATAGTATATCTCTTAATTCTCAATTTCTCATGTGTAATGCATGGGCAACTATTATTGTAAGTTTTTTAAAAACATATTTCTTATACCCAAATACACTTCTTAGAAGTTAAAAGACCTCTTTTAATGATAGATTTTTAATCAAAATTTTTAATTCAAAGAGAATTCAACTCAAGAATATACTTATTTATCATGTATATAATCTTTATATGACTATAGCCACAGATAGAGTCGTGGACAGATAGACAGCTTTATACTGTTCTTTTCATCTATTTCCAAGTATCCCTCTTATGAATAAGTGTGCATTTTCATTTTATTCTGAAATATGTAGGAGATAAAATACAAGACCAGTGATTGATATTTCTTGTATCCCAGAGAAATAGAATAGCTTTTGAGTCTACTTCCTTGTGTGCTGCATTTGCAATCTTGTTCCTTTTTCAATAAGGGGTATAAGGAAGTAAAACACATGCAGTTTTTGTTTTTTTTTCTTCTGATTGGTGAGATGGTTTTCAATCTTGTAGCACCAATTCTCAGAAATGTGTGCCAGTGAGGATTGCAGTGAGAACTATAACAGTCTTTGAAAGTTCTGTTTTCCTGTTTTCCTGACATTGTGCCCTCATTTTGAAATAATTGTTTCTTTCTTGCTTTTATTTTCTCAATAAATATGAAGAAGAAAGTGACAAATCACATTAATGTATTTCCCTGTGTACATAATCAAAATATCATCTGCTTTTTGTATTTTCTCTAAACCCCTTAAATCATCATTCTCATTGGTCTTACATATGTTTACTATATTTTCCCCAACCTTATCTTTGCCCTGATTGCCATCATCATTTGCTATTCAAATACCCCAAGTTGTTTCTTCTTTGATTTGTCTTTTTGTTGCAATCTATGCAGATATTCCTTTCAAGCCAGGCAACTTATTAAACATATACATCTAAAGTATTGGCATTTCCATAATGCAGATGGGAAAGTTTTGTCCTAGATATGTCAGGTCATTTGATTTAAACCATTACAGTTACATTTCACTGATATGTAACACTTCATTTTCTTCTTTTCATGGAATTTTATTAATAAGAACATTAGTTAGGCATTTATTAAAAATAGAAAGTTACAAAACACAGGTTATGTATGTATGTATCAGTTGGTTAAAAAGTGAATTGAGGTGCCCAGGTAAATTTCTCTGTAGTATCTCTGGAAGCAGTGCTTCAAGATTCTCTTGTCTAGTATTTATTGTGGAAAACAGATTGTATAATAAATAGTCAATACAGTGCATGTAAATTGAAAACCAGCATACTTATGAAATGATACAAATTGAATAATAAAACCCTAAGCAATGTCTAAAAGGATAAGGAACATTTTAAAAGGCAACCATGGGAAATAGTATTCCTAAAATTTTCTCACAGATCACTGAATTCACTGATTTAATAACATTTTTATTTCAGGGAGTATACTCTCAGGGTAAAACTGGCCCTATAACACAGCATGTCTGTGTGTGCATCATTGTCCTCACTGGTTTATTATTATGTATAAATTTTGCATTAAGTTGGAATTTACATGATATTTACATTGATCTCTCCATTTTAATATCAGAACATTGGACATCAAATGGTAAATTTTTGGAAATCCTGTAAACCTCCTCCCCACCTCAGTAGAATGTCTGCTCTCCTGTTGCCTTAACATTCCCTCCTTTTTAATTTGATGTCAGTCACCCGTTCACACTTCTCCTGGGGATCTACTTTTACTTTCTCATTTAACATCTTACAGACTTTTCTCAGATTAAGTTTCTCTTCTTATAACTTCCCTCTTTCTGTATTTTCCATATTCCTTTCTTTTCATTCCAAAGTGCTCTTTCCCTATGACATTAGCTTTTTCTGTTTTCCAAGCATTTGCTATGATTTCACTCAGAAGGCAATGAGATAAAGGGCACTAGTCTGATAGGGACATCATTTTTATTTTGTACCTTTTCCTGGAACACATCCAATATTAGGACTCCTGTCACAGAGGCCATGTGCGTGGGCCAGTTTTTATACCTCTGATGCTTTTATAATCTAAGAGATGAGTGAAGACTCTCATTTGCTGATTTCAGTTTGTCTATCTAAAAAGGCATGTGTAAATTCTGACATGGTGCATTGGTCAAAGATGAATTTGAGCCTCATTATTTCACTCGTATAGAGCGCATTACCCCAGCACTCCAAAGTATCTGAATATTTGGACCTTCCAGGGAGCTCAGTGTTAAAAATACACCTGCTAATGCAGGACATCCAGGTTCAGTCCCTGGGTGGAGAAGATCCCATGGAGAAGGAAATGGCAACCAGGATTCTTGCCTGGGAAATTCTGTAGACAGAGGAGGCTGGTGGACTACATTCCATGGGCTCTCAAAGGAGTTCAACATGACTCAACAACTAAACAACAACAATATCTAGAATATATAAGAACACTTACAAAGTATGTGAATATTATTTTATGATTCTCATGGAAATTTTCATATATATAACAATGTTATTCTTTCTCTTTTACCTTTGCAATGAAACAATTCTTTTTTCTATTAAACTTCAGTTCTTATTTTGTATTTGTAGAAAGAATTTAATTCACAGGTTATGTTCAATTGCTATGTACCACTCAGACCATAAATAATCTGCCTGCAATGCAGGAGATCCAGATTCAGTCCCTTGGTCTGGAAGATCCCCTGGAGGGGGAAATGGCAGCCCACTCCAGTATTCTTGCCTGGACAATCCCACGGACAGAGGAGTCAGGCAGGCTACAGTCCATAGTTTCACAAAGAGTCAGACACGACTGAGCAACTAACATTTTTACTTTTCTGATTTCTCAATTTTTCCTGTGAAAGACATAGAGATCATTACTGCAGGACTTTGCCTAAGATATTGTCTTACAATATAAATAAAATGCAATTAGAACTTTAACACGTTCCATGTATTTGTATTTTTAAATAATTTCTATTTTAGAGGAAATTTAACTATATATTGACTTAATGTTTCAATGAAGCTGTATATAATGCACAGATTATTGGGCAATGGTGGCTTTGATCTATTCTTTCTCTTTGCAAGTACCTCTTTTTTGGTTATGAATCTGTGTTTTCCTTTTATTCTGAAAAAGGTGGAAAGCCCAATACAAACCAAAGATTGGCATAACCCATATCCTTTAACCCAGAGTGAGGGCTATCATACTGCCTTGCAGTCTATAATTTCCACTTTATCCCTTTGTCATCAGGAGGTGCATATTGTACAGAAATGCAATAAATCTTTCTTTGATTGATGAGATTGTCTTTGAATATTGTAGTCTGTATTCTCAGAATACAGCTCTCAGAAACAACTTTGGAAGTATTTGAAAGTTTGGTGCTCCTTCTTTCTGACATCATGACCAATTTTGAATAAATTGTTTCTTTCTTTTTTTTTATTGATAAATGTGAAGAGGGACAAGGTAAGTCCTATAAGTGTGTTTCCCTGTGTATGTAAATGTGGTTTCATCCGTTACTTGTGCCTTTCACTTCAACTTCTAAAGATCATTTATCTCAACTCTAAGTTGTGAATAGTTTACATGATTTTTTTCTGAATCTTATCTTTGCAACTAAGGGTTTCATCTTCATTTTCTATTAAATTATGTTCCCAATATTGTTATTTGATTTCTCCTGTTATTGTAATTAATGCAGACATTTCCTTTTCAGTCAAGTAAATTTTACTGATCCCAGTCCTCTGTAGCCATTAGGATTTTCAAAGTGGCTGAAGTGAAAGTTTTGTCCAAGATATACCTAAGTCATTTGATTTTGACCCACTTCACCATCACTATTTTATTTTTCTTCTAAAGGAACTTAAGAGAAATTTTATTTAGGAAAAGAGAAATTCACATACACACAGTTATATATTCCTAGTTGATGAAAATATTTTTATTAGTGGAGCCCAGACAATATATTCTATATTACCACTAGAAGTAGTGGTAGATCCTCTCGTTCAGTGGTAGAGCCTCCAATTCAGTGTTTGTGGCTACCTTATATCACTTAGATGTAATAACCAAAATGAATGTACATATTAACTAAAAAGCAAAGTACTTATCACATCATACAAACTGAATGATAAAAGCCTAGTTATATCAAACAGGATGAGGAACTTTTTAAAAGATACCACAAGAACTGAAGTTTATTAAAAGTTCTATCAAATCAGAGTACTCATTCATTTTATGCCCATTTTCATTTTGAGAAAAACACTCTTTGGAAAATTTTGAGCTCTCAGCCACTGGACACGCATATATTGTGAGAGTATGTGCATGTTCATGCAGTGGTATTTACATGTGTGTATTTTTGTTCACATCCATTTGGGTTCATTTTGAAACATAAGTTTTTCATTGTGTTTCAATTATCTTCCCATTTTTACATTGTATTTACTTTGATCTCTTTATTTTCTCTTTCAGAAAGACCTGGAATGAGAGTAGGTAAATTTTCAAAGAACCTGTTGCTTCCAACTCCATTAAAATGATGGTTTCTCATTGCATTAACATTTTCTGCCTTTTAATCTGTGTCTAGTATTGGTCTGCTCTTTTCCTGAGTGTCAACATTTCCCTCCCAATGAAACGATTATGCACTTCTTTCTTGGAGAAGGAAATGGCAACCCACTCCAGTATTCTTGCTTGGAGAAGTCCAGGGACAAGGAACCTGGTGGGCTGCCGTCTATGGGGTCGCACAGAGTTGGACACGACTGAAGTGACTTAGCAGCAGCAGCAGCAGCACTTCTTTCTTAAGTGACATAAAGTTAGTGTCATTTTAGTTTCCCAAACTTCCTTTATTTTCCATTCCTGCTTTCTTAATTCTAAACCATTCTTTACCTATGGATATTGGCTTTTCCAGACACTTGCAGTCATTTCACTGAGTAGTTGGTGAGACGAAGGGCATTAGTCTGATAAGTATGTTTTGTTATCCCTTCTGAAACACATCCAAAGATAGGATGTCCATCATATATATCAGATTCAAGGGACCATTTCTATGACAATGATACTTACCAAACATTTAGAGATCAGAGAAGATGTCTATCGTGTGAGTAATGTTTTTTTCCATGTATTTTCCACTCAAACATGGGTAAACATCAGACATTAGTTAATTTAAATTTGAAGCTCATTTATCCAGTTCTCTGTACCATACTGTCCAACCATTGTCAGGTATACAAATAATTTTGCATAATTCTCCTGGAAAATAGTACTACTGTCTGAAGTTTGGAAGCATTATGACTCTAGTTTGGTTCTCTTTCCTCAGGATTGCTTTGGCAATTCTAGGTCTTCTGTTGTTTCATAGAAATTTCAGGATTACTTGTTATAGTTCTGTGAAAAATGTCAGAGGTAATTTTTAGAGATCACATTAAACTTTTTATTGCTTTGTGTAGTATGGACATTTTAGCAGTATTATTACTTATAATCCAATAACATGGAATATCTTTCCATTTCTTTGAATCATTTTCAATCAGGAATATAATCTTTAGTGTTTAATGCATTTTAGGCAAAGATGTATTACAACTGTATTTTAGATTTCAATGGAATTCATTTCAAAAATTTATCTAATGATTATGTGACTACTGTTACAGATAAGGTTTAACGATATAGACTTTGCCTTAGACAATTCTATTCTTTAGTTTCCCTGTTGAAAGACAAATAGCTTATTTTATCTTACAAACTGAATCAGTTTAGTTCAGTTCAGTCACTCAGTGTTGTCTGATTCTGGACAACAGCACACAAGCACATGTGGACTGCAGCACACCAGGCCTCCCTGTCCATCACCAAATCTCAGAGTTTACTCAAACTCATGTCCATTGAGTTGGTGATGCCATCCAACCACCTCATCCTCTGTCATCCCCTTCTCCTCCCGCTTTCAATCTTTCCCAGAATCAGGGTCTTTTCGAGTGAGTCAGTTCTTTGCATCAAGTGGCCAAAGTATTGGAGTTTCAGCTTCAGCATCAGTCCTTCCAGTGAATATCCAGGACTGACTTCCTTTATGATTGACTGGTTGGATCTCTTTGCTGTCCAATAGACTCTCAAGAGTCTTTTCCAAAACCACGGTTCAAAAGCATCAATTCTTTGGTTCTCGGCTTTCTTTATAGTCCAACTCTCACATCCATACATGACTACTGGAAAAACCATAGCTTTGACTAGATGGACCTTTGTTAGCAAAGTAATGTCTCTGCTTTTTAATATGCTGTCTAGGTTGGTCAGGGTTTTTCTTCCAAGGACAAATGTCTTTTAATTTCATGACTGCCATCACCATCTGCAGTGATTTCGTAGCCCAAGAAAATAAAGTCTCTCACTGTTTCCATTATTTTCCCATCTATTTGCCATGAAGTGATGGGACTGGATGCCATGATCTTAGTTTTCTAATGTTGAGTTTTAAGCCAACTTTTCCACTCTCCTCTTTCACTTTCTTCAAGAGGCTCTTTAGTTCTTCTTTGCTTTCTGCCGAAAGGGTGGTGTCATTTGCATATCTGAGATTATTGATATTTCTCCTGGCATTCTCGATTCCAGCTTGTGCTTCTTCCAGACCAGCATTTACATGATGTATTCTGCATATAAGTTAAATAAGCAGGGTGGCAATATACAGCCTTGATGTACCCATTTTCTTATTTGGAACCGGTCTGTAGTTCCATGTCCACTTTTTACTGTTGCTTCTTGACCTGCATACAGATTTCTCAGGAGGAAGGTGAGGTGGTCTGGTATTCCCATCTCTTTAAGAATTTTCAGCATTAAAATGGGCACCATAAAGGACAAAAATAGTATGGACCTAACAGAAGCACAAACTGAATAATCAAAGCCTAATTCATGACAAAAGAGACTATGAACTATTTAAAAAGATTACTTCTAGACTTAAAATTCCTAAAATTCTTTCTCAATATAGTAAAATGACTTACTTTATGCCCCTCTCTATTTCTAAAGCATATCTTTGAGCAAAGTGAGGGTTTGGTCATTGTGAATGTGTTAAATGTGTGTGTGTCTGTGTGTTCCTGTGTATATTTATGTTCCATAAGTGTCTTACTGTTCTGTATTTGTGTGTTTTAGACTAAGATTAACTTTAATTTTTATAAGAAATATTTTAAATAAAGTGAATTGTCTTTGTTTTCTTAAATAATTACATAGATCTTCTCATTTTATTTTCCAGGGGATCTTCAAAAAATATTTGGTAAATTTTTCTGACACTCTTTACCCCATAAACCTATAAATTATTGTAACATTGTCTGCCTTTCTCTTTATATTTCATTTGTTGACTCATTTTTCTCCTTTCATTTGCCAATATTTTATATAGACTACAACCATTGTAATTTTTTCTATTTGTTTTTGCATAATTCCATCTCTTCCCATTCCTTGGTTTATTGGAGAACTTTTATTTCTCAAAACATTAGCTTTAAAAAGATTCATGTCTCCAGAGACTTGTTGGTTTGATTTTGATTTTTGTAAAATTGAGATGTGTTAGGTTGATCACCACATCACTTCCATCCTGTATATGTTCTCATGTGAATAACCACTGATGTAGAATCTCTAGGACCTGTCAAGTTCAAGGGAAAATATCCATGCAATTGATACTGACCCAAAACTTAAGTGAAAAGAAAACTCCAAATTTGCTAAATAAAGCTTCTCCATCTTCTGCTCCTCCAAAGACTAAATTCTGATGTCATTCATTGGTCAAGTGTGAGCTCTAAGCTAACTCTCCAATAAACCTTGACCTTATTAACCACTTGCTCTGAGGTTAATCAGTGTTAATATTGTGTTTTCTTTCAAAATTACTAGTTTTTGAAAACTGCATTTTTCCTTAAGAATTTCCCAGTTGAAGAAGGCTCATTTCATAAAATATTTCTCATTAATGAAATGTTGTGCTAGTGAAAAAAAATAGTGATTTTTTCCTTGGAAACTTTTAAAAGAGTTTTTCAGGAAATGTGAGCTCATATGCTAAGTTTTTGTCACCTCTACCCTCTTGATATTTTTCATTTACTTTTTTATTTCAGAGAAATTCAATTTAGCAAGATATCTCTTTATATTTTGTAGGAGGCACCTGATTCTCCACTAACCCATGTATAGAGAAAGGTCCCTTACTGTTTGTTTCCTCATCACTTTTTAAATATATCTCCAGTATGTCTGCTAATGGTATTAATTTTTATTTTATATTTATATAGTTAGAAGGACTAAAACAATACCAAAGATTGATGCTGCTTAACCTGGAGAAACTGCTAATCTACCTCTTCTTAGGGGGCTGTTTCCCATTGTATATCCATTTGGGAAATGATTGTATGAACTTCAAACTACATGACCTCATTAGTGAGATGGACACGAACCATATGGTTTGGATTCTCACAGATGTCTGTCAGTTTAATCTAAGAGAAAACCAAGGAAGCATTAAAAAAATATTTGAACTCCTCCTTCCCTTTCTGCTATTTCCTTCCTATTGTAAATGTATAGTTGTTTCCTTTATTATATTCCATTAAAAAATTGAAGATGAAAAAAAGCATGTCTGATAGCATATTTTACTGTGAACCTAAGCATGCTTTCATGTGTTTCTCATAACTTTGTCTTCAACACTCAATTATCATCTTCCTGAATACCATCATGCATGTGTTACATCATGCATGTGCATATGGTTTGTCTTGTTATTGTCTTTCCAAATGAAGCCTGCCTTCTGCCTTTGTAATTCAATTTCCCCCGTTACTACTTCTGTGATTTCTTTCCTTGATACAATCTAGGCAGACATTTCTTTGGGGTCAACTAAATTTTAGTGGTTATACATTTCAAACTTCTGCATTTTTGGGATTCTGAAGTATGAATTTTCTCCAATATATGCTCAGTAATTTGCTTTGCAACCACTTTCACTGTCATTTAGTACCTAAATCTCTTCTTTCATGCGATTCCATTAAGAAGTACTTCACTTAGGTATTATTTAAAATAGAAACTCCTATTATGAAAGTTTATGTATTCATCAGTTGATAAAACTATGAATAGAATTATGCAGGAAACAACCCCTGCATTTCCTTTGCAACACTGGCCAAAGATGTTAAGTCAATGTTCATACCTTCAAAGACAACTTAGGTATTATAATAATGAAGTGGACACCATCCTTTAAGTAACAACTCAAAGAATTTATTACAGCTAATAACTCTAATGATAAATAATTAATAATAATAATAAATAAAGCTAATACTCATAATAAATCACTTGTTATTACAAAATAGCAAAAAAGCTAAAGAATATATATCTATGTATAATTTCATTTAGTTAGATTTTGGCTGTGCTGGATCTTCATCGTTGTGCAGGCTTTTCTCTAGTTATAGACAGCAGAGCCTACTCTCCAGTTGTGATATTGGGCTTTTCATTGCAATGACATCTCTCTGTTGCGGGCAGATCACAAGCTCTAGAGTGCACAGGCTTCAGTGGTTGTGGCACGTGGGCTCAGTATTTCTGGTTCCCGAATTCCAGAGCACAGGCTCCATAGTGGTGACACATGGGCTTAGCTGCTCTGTGGTATGTGGGATCTTCCTGGGCCAGGAATTAAAGCCATGTCTTCTGCATTGGCAGGCAGATTCTTTACCACGGAGGCACTAGGGATGCCCAAGAAAATTTTCCAAATATGAACTTCAAAACTATCCTTTTAATAGTTTTTTCTTAAGATGATTTTTTTTTTACTCCTATTCCTCTATTGACAATGTGAGATGTCATCCCCTATGTGTGTGGTGTGTGTCTCTGTATCTGCATTCAGATAGTTATAAATTTATATATACATTTTATAATAAATTTTGTTTCTTGGTTTTCCATTTTCATGATATTGACCTTAAACTTTTCATTTTATCTTTCTGAAGAACCTCAGGATACAAAGAGTAAGTATTTTAAAAACTTGTTATTCACAAATCCCTGTTACATGACTGAATTGCTTGCAGCCTTATCTTTCCAGACTTAATGCTTTTCCTTGTCTTGCCCTTCTCCTGGATGTGTACCTTTGCAGTTGCAGATTTCATTTATAGACATCCCCATAGAAAGTTCTCTCCATGTATTTTCTCAACCAAGAATCCATTTCAATTTATTTTTTTCTATTATGTATCATTTATTTCCTATTGACACTCTTTATTTTTTCTATTTTTTAGTGGTTTGTTATAAGGCTCACTGACAAGTTGATGAGATAAAGAGCACTAGGTTAGGAGTTCACTTTGTGTGTCTCCCAGGACCCCTCCCTAGTTAGTACGTCTATTACAGTCCAATTCCACCGATCCACATTTAAGCCAACGAGACTTTCCCAGACCTGCAGAGTTGAGAGAAACTGCCAACGGAGTGCAGTTGCTTTGTCCCTTCAAAGCCTGTGTATATTCTGATATTCTTCCTTCATCTATAAACTTGAGGCACATTCTTCCACTGAGCTTGAGTATCTTATCCAAACACTCTTGAATTTAAGATTTCCAATATTACATTTGTATCTCAGGAAAAGTTCACTTGTTTGTATTCTCTTCCAAGTGTCCATTTTTGACGTAAAAGATAATGAAACCATTGTCCTGGGGCATCACTGAGAATGTTTTTTCTAAGAGAGGATAAAATTTTAATAATTTTGGTATCCTTTAATGACAGTTTTCAGTGAATTTTTGTTTCAAAGAGAATTCAACTCAGTAATATCAAATAAACGTTATTTGACAGGAGTTAAATGACTACTCTTACAGGTAGATTTGTGGACAGAGGGACTCGGTCCCTCCTCATGTCTTTTCAAGTACCCCTCTTGCAAATGAGTTTTCTTTGTTGTCTGCATGTTCTTAAAAAGGACAATGGAGTAAGGCAAGACCAGTTACTGATATGACTTTTATCACTCAGGGCAAGCTATGCTACCTCTTTTCATAGTGTCATTTTCAATCTTACTCTTTTTGGAACCCGGGCATATATGTAAGTGCAACATGAAAAAGGTGAAAAGTGAAAGTGTTAGTCGCTCATCATGTCCTGCTCTTTGTGACCCCATGGACCGTAGCCCACCAGACTCTTCTGTCCATGGAATTCTCCAGGCAAGAATACTGGAGTGGATAGCCGTTCCCTTCTCCAGGGGATCTTACCGACCCAGGGATGGAACATAGGTCTCTGGCATTGCAGGCAGATTCTTTACCATCTGAACCACCGAGAAAGACTGTATTTCCCTCTAAGTGGTGAAATGGGCTTTGAATCTCATGATTCTGATTTTCAGAAATGTATATTGTTTAGGCCCCTCAGAAAATGATGGCAGTGTTTGAAAAATTTGTCCTCCTCCATTCCTGACATGTTACTTCTTTTGGGGTGAATTTTGTATTTGTCTTTTGACTGTCAGTAACTGTTAGGCAAAAAAAAGGGAAGATCTTGCTAATGTATGGGGTACGTAATGTACTACGACCTGGGTATTGAATCGTAGTTTCATCTGTCATTGAACGTTTGTCTTCAATGCTCAATCATTATCTTCCTCAAAGTCATGATACTAATATTCTTCTATAATTTGTCTCATCTTTTTGTCTTTTCAATGGTTGTGTGACATTCATTTGTTACTCAATTTCCCACATTCTCTGATTTGTCCTGTTGTTGCAATCTCTCTTAAGTATAGCAGTAATGAAGTTGACTGCATCTATGCAGTAAAAGCACAGGTGTTTATTAGAGCTAATAAGCCAAATAATAACAAGAGTAGTACATTCAATATAGGTAAAGAACTTTTCTTTAACTGAAAACTTTAGAATTATTATTTTAAATTTTTTCACAGTTAATACAATACTTTTATTTTTTATCTTTATTTCCCTTTGGAGAATAATCTCTTAACCAAGTGAGCTCTCAGCCACTGTGTGTGTTTGTATCTGCATTTGGATACTTAAAATTTAAATATGAATTTTATAATAAATTTTGTCTCTTGGTGTACCATTTCCATGATATTGCCCTTAAGTTTCCCATTTTATCTTTCTAAAGGACCCCAGAGGAAAAGTGGTAAGTATCCTAAAACTTGTTTCTCACAAACTTCATTGACATGAGTGATTTCTTGAGGCTTGACATTCCCACTCTCATAATCCACATGCTTTCTTTATATTGCCCTCTTTCTGAATGTCTACCTTTACCTCTCCAATTTTACTTATAGATTTCCCCATAGAGAGTTCACTTCATTAATTTCCCCTTCTAAAATCTATTTCAATTCCTTTTCCTTTCTATATCATTTCCATTCTATTTAATTTTCATCTGTTTTCAGCAACTTGTTATAGGCTTACTGAAAAGTTAATGAGATAAAGAATATCAGGTTGAAAGGAACTGGGTTCCATCCTATTTATCTGCCAGGACGCATCTCATTTCCAATATCTCAGGCCCACACGTGGGTCACTGAGATTTCCCGAAGCCTGCAGAGATCAGAGAAGATTGCCAACAGGCTGATGAAGTTTGCCTGTTCATTGTCCCTTCGAAGCCTGTATAAATTCTGCTTTCAAATCTTGATCCATAAACAACACTTTTCTTCCACTGTGCCTGAATGCATTTCCAGGTATAATAATATTTCCAATGTTATTCTTGCAATTTTTTCTTCAAACACTAGTAATCTTTTCCTTTTGCTTTCTGAGAGTTATAATTTTAAATATGTATTCAATATTTGCCATAAATTTTGTTTCTTGATCTTCCATTTCCATAATTTACCCTAAATTTTCCATTTTGTTTTTCTAAAGAACCTCAGGAAAGAAGTGGTAAGTAAAAACCTATTACTCACAAATACTTATACATAATTAATTTCTTCATACTAAACCATTCACAATCTCTTAATCGATAGGTTTCCTTGTCTTGCCCTTCCCCAAGATGTCTGTTTTATGTCTCCAAATTTTTTATAGACTTATTCAGAGGATGTTCTCTCCATTTAGTTTCTCCTCCTAAAAGCCATTTCAATTCCCACCTTTCCCATTTCACATCATTTCTTTCCTACACATAGTAGCATTTTCTGTTTTCCTCAGTCTGTTTCTGAGGACTTGATATAGGCACACTGAAAACTTGAAGAGCTAAAGGACATTAAATTGAAAGCACAGGGTTCCATCCTATTTATCTTCTGGGCACATTCTTCGTCAGGAACTTCATCATATCCTATTTTTAAGGGCACACATTTAGGTCAATAAGACTTCCCCAAATCTGCACAGTTCAGAGAAGATACCTAACAGCCTGAGTGAAGTTTGTCTATTCATTGTCCCTTCAGTTCAGTTCAGTTCAGTCGCTCAGTCATGTCCGGTTCTTTGCAACCCCATGAACCGCAGCACACCAGGCCTCCTTGTCCATCACCAACTCCCGGAGTCCACCCAAATCCATGTCCATTGAGTCAGTGATGCCATCCAACCATCTTATCCTCTGTCATCCCCTTCTCCTGCCCTCAATCTTTCCCAGCATCAGGGTCTTTTCCAATGAGTCAGCTCCTCACATAAGGTGGCCAAAGTATTGGAGCTTCAGGTCCAACATCAGTCCTTCCAATGAACACCCAGGACTGATCTCCTTTAGGATGGACTGGTTGGATCTCCTTGCAGTCCAAGGGACTCTCAAGGGTCTTCTCCAACACCACAGTTCAAAAGCCTCTTCTTCGGCACTCAGCTTTCTTTATAGTCCAACGTCTCACATCCATACATGGTCACTGGAAAAACGATAGCCTTGACTAGATGGACCTTTGTTGACAAAGAAATGTCTCTGCTTTTTAATATGCTGTCTAGGTTGGTCATAGTTTTCCTTCCAAAGAGTAAGCGTCTTTTAATCTCATGGCTGCAATCACCATCTGCAGTGATTTTGGAGCCCAGAAAAGCAAAGTCAGCCACTGTTTCCACTGTTTTCCCATCTATTTGCCATGAAGTGATGGGACTAGATGCCATGATCTTATTTTTCTGAATGTTGAGCTTTAAGCCAACTTTTTCACCCTTCTCTTTCACTTTCATCAAGAAGTTCTTTAGTTCTTCTTCACTTTGAAAGCCTGTGTAAATTCTGCTTCTCTTCTTGACCCTAAATTTGACACACACTTTTCCATTGTACCCAGATACATTGCCCTAGCATTCCCAGGCATAAAAACATTTCCAGAGTTATTTTTAGAAAATTTTTTTCTTTCAACAATGGTAATTTTTTCCTTTTTATTTGAATTGTTGTTTTGCATTTTGAATGCCACAATGATCATCTTGGCAACACAAACTTTGTTTAGTGTTTTAAGTAGAAATATATATTCCAGGAAATTTTCAGACGTTTATCTCTTGCTTGGGCTTCCCTCATAGCTCAGTTGGTAAAGAATCTGCTGGCACTGGTTTGATTCCTGGATTGGGAAGACCCGCTGGAGAAGGGATAGGCTACCCACTCCAGTAGTCTTGGGCTTCCCTTGTGGCTCAGCTGGTAAAGAATCCGCCTGCAAGGTGGGAGACCTGGATTCAGTCTCTGGGTTGAGCAGATCCCCTGGGGAAGGGAAAGGCTACACATCCCAGTATTCTGGCTGGGAGAATTCACAAAGAGTCTTCACAAAGAATTCACAAAGGAAATTCACAAAGAGTCTGAACTGGATCACAGTGAGTTGGACACGACTGAGCCACTTTAACTTTCACATTATCTCTTTCAGTTCTTAACTTTTGATGTGAAAGGCAAAGAAGACATTGTCCTAGGAAGTTGCCAAAGAATTTCTTTTCCTACAACAGCATATAATCTTTGAAACTTTGATATTTCCAAAAGACAGCTTTAGTAATAATGTTCATTTCAAAAACAATTCAATTCAGTTAAATGTCAAATTTGTTTATGTAGCAAGTTTTATCTGACTGCTATTATAGCTAGAATTGTTGACAGATGGATGCCTTTACTCTGTCCTTCTAGTGTCTTGTTTCTTTTGCCTGGTGTCATTTTCAATAATATTCTCTTTTAAACCTAGGCATATATAAAGGTATACATTGTTTTATCATTAATGAAATAGTCTTGGAATCTCACAGTTTCAGTGCTCAGAAATATGTGTCAGTTAGAATCTGATAGGTAACTAAAGAAGGTTTTGTCCTTCTTCCTTCCTGACCTTTTATTTTCATTTTGAGTGAATCATTTGTTCCTTTGACTTTGTGAATAAATATGGGGGGGAAAGTGGCAAATCCTATTGATGTGTTTCCCTGTGTACCTAGTCATGAATTCATCTGATATGGTATTTTTGTCATTAACATTCAGTTACCATTGTTTTCAAAGACATTATACGAACATTCTTGTATGATTTTTGTCTCATTTCTTTGTCTTTTCAAGGGATGTTTGACATTTTTTGTTGTTATTTAATTTACCCCATTGGTACTTTTATGATCCATCATAGAGTTGCAATCTCTGCAGACATTTTCTTCCTGTCAATTTAAACGTAATGATAACATACCTCTGAAATACTCTCATTTTCAGTGTGGCTCTTGTAGTTTGTTTGTCTAAGACAGGTTCTTGTCATGTAATTTAGAACTAGTTTCACTGGAATTAAATATTTTATTTCCCTTCCTTTCATGAGATTTAATTCAGATAATTTCATCTAGGCATTGGTTGAAATGTGTCTGTGTGTGCCAAGTTGCACTGTCCATGGAATCCTCCAGGCCAGAATACAGGAGTGGGTTACCATGCCCTCCTCCAGTGGAACTTCCTGACCCAGTATTGAACCCAAGTATCCTGAATTGCTTCCATGGTAACCCAACTGGTAAAGAATCCACCTGCAGTACAGGAGATCCTGGTTCAAATCCTGGATCAGGAAGATAAACTGGAGAAAGGATAGTCTACCCACTCCAGTATTCTGGCTTGCAGTATTCCATGCACTGAGGAGCCTGGCAGGTTATAGTCCATGGGGTCACAAAGAGTTGGACACAACTGAGCAACTTTCACTTTCCCTTTTCCATCATGCATTGTAGCAGATTCTATGTCATCTAGCCACTTGGGAAGCCCAGAGATGCATTTGTTGTTGTTCAGTCACTCAGTCGTGTCTGACTCTTTGTGACCCCATGGACTGCAGTATGCCAGGCTTCCCTGTCCTTCACTATCTCCCTGAACTTGCTCAAACTCATGTCCCTTGAGTCAGTGATGCCATCCAATTTTCTCATCCTCTATGGCCCCCTTATCTTCTTGGCCTCAGTCTTTCCTGGCATCAGGGTCTTTTCTGATGAGTCAATTCTTTGCATCAGGTAACCAAAGTATCAGAGCTTCAGCTTAAACATGAGTCCTTCCAATGAATATTCATGGTTGATTTCCATTAGGATTGACTGATTTGATCTCCTTGCTGCCCAGGGAACTCTCGAGAGTCTTATCCAGCTCCACATTTCAAAAGCATCAGTTCTTTGGCTCCCAGTTTTCTTTATGGTCAACACTCACATCCATACATGACTACTGGAAAAACCATAACATTGACTATGTGGACCTTTGTGGGGAAAATGTCTCTTCTTTTTAATACACTGTCTTCGTTTGTATTAGCTTTTGTTCCAAGAAGGAAGCATCTTTAATTTTATGGCTGCAGTCACTATCCACAGTGATTTTGGAACCCTAGAAAATAAAATCTCTCACTGTTTCCATTGTTTCCCCTTGTATTTTTCATGAAGTAATGAGACCAGTTATTATGATCTTCACTTTTCGAATGTTGAGTTTTAAAGCCAGCTTTCTCACTCTCCTCTTTCACCTTCATCAAGAGACTCTTTACTCCCTCTTTGCTTTCTGCCACTAGGGTGGTATCATCTGCCTCTCTGCAGTTGTTGATATTTCTCCCTGCAATCTTCAGTCCAGCTTGTGATTCATCCAGTCCAGCATTTCAATGATGTAATCTGCATACAAGTTAAATAAGCAGGGTGACAATATACAGCTTTGATGTACTCCTTTCCCAGTTTTGAACCAGTCCATTGTTCCATGGACAGCTCTAACTGTTGCTTCTTGAACTGCATACAGGTTTCTCAGGAAGCAGGTAAGATAGTCTGGTATTCCCATCTCTTATGAATTTTCCATGATTTTTTGTGACCTACACAGTCAAAGGCTTTAGCCTAGTCAGTGAAACAGAAGTAGATGTTTTTCTAGTATTCTCTTGCTTTTTCTAAGGTCCAGTGAATGTTGACAATTGGATCTCTGGTTCCTCCACCTTTTCTAAATCCAGCTTATACATCTGGAAGTTCTCAGTTCACATACTGTTGAAGCCTAACTTGAGGGATTTTTGAGCATTACTTTACTAGCATGTGAAATGTGCACAACTGTGCAGGAAGCTTGAACTTTCTTTAGCATTGCCCTTCTGTGGGATTGGAATGAAAATTGACCTTTTCCTGCTCTGTCACCACTACTGAGTTTTCCATATTTGCTAGCATAATGAGTAGAGCACTTTGGCAGCATCTTTTAGGATTTGAAATCACTCAGCTGGAATTTCATCTCCTCCACTAGCTTTGTTCATAGTAATACTTCCTAAGTCCCACTTGACTTCACACTGCAGGATGTCTGGCTCTAGTTGAGTGACCACACCATCATGGTTGTCTGGGTCATCAAGACCTTTTTGTACAGTTCTTCTGTGTGTTCTTGCTACCTCTTCTTAACCTCTTCTGCTTCTGTTAGGTCCTTACTGTTTCTGTCCTTTTTTGTGCCCATCTTTGCATGAAATTTTCCCTTGGTATCTCTAATTTTCCTCAAGAGATCTCTAGTTTTTCCCTTTCTATCGTTTTCCTCTATTCCTTTGTCTTCTTCACTTAAGAAGGGTTTCTTACATCTCCATTCTATTCTTTGGAACCCTGCATTCAAATGAGTATAATCTTTCCCTTTTTCCTTTGCCTTTCACTTCTCTTCTCAGCTATTTGTGAGGCCTCTTCACACAACCATTTTGCCTTGTTTCATTTCTTTTCCTTGGAGATGGTTTTGGTCACCACCTCCTGTACAATGTTATGAGCTTCCATCCATAGTTCTTCAAGCTCACTATCAGATCTAAAACCTTGACTCTACTTGTCACTGCCACTCTATAGTCATCAGTTCAGTTCAGTCACTCAGTCGTGTCTGACTCTTTGTGACCCCATGGACGGCAGCACGCCAGGCCTCCCTGTCTATCACCAACTCCTGGAGTTTACTCAAACTCATGTCCATCGAGTTGGTGATGCCATCCAGCCATCTCATCTTCTGTCATCCCCTTCTCCTCCTGCCCCCAATCCTGCCCAGGATCAGGGTCTTTTCCAATTAGTCAACTCTTTGCATGAGGTGGCCAAAGTATTGGACTTTCAGCTTCAGCATCAGTCCTTCCAATGAACCCCCAGGACTGATCTCTTTTAGGATGGACTGGTTGGATCTCCTTGCTGTCCAAGGGGCTCTCAAGAGTCTTCTCCAACTCCACAGTTCAAAAGCATCAATTTTTTGGCGCTCAGCTTTCTTCGCAGTCCAACTCTCACATCCATACATGACCACAGGAAAAACCATAGCCTTGACTAGATGAACCTTTGTTGGCAAAGTAATGTCTCTGCTTTTTAATATGCTGTGTTGAATTAAGTCATACCTGAATGGTCTAGTGATTTTCCATACTTTTTTCAAGATGCATAGTAGCACCCAAATAGCCTATTTTGTCTTCCAAGCTGAAAAAGACAACCAAACTAATGACAAACATAGTTAAGAAATTTTTAAAAAGGTAAATTCTAGGACAAAGTTTCTAAATATATTTCTAAGTATGATACATTTTATATATCAACTTATACCCCTCTTCACTTCTGGAGAATATCTTTTAGCAAGAGCAAGGTTTGCCAGTGTGGATTTATGAGCATGTGTGTGTGTATTCTTATATATTCTCACGTTCCATAAGGGTTTTGCTAACCTGTATGTGTATCTGCATATTAATTATTTTATAGTAAATGCAAATCTGTATAAAATTTTTCAAAAATATTGAATTATCTTTTTTGTGTCTTTCCATATTTATATTTTACTTTTCAGATTTTTGGAGGAAAAATATCAATAAATTTTTCTGACACTCTTTGCCCCATAACCTTTAAATGGATGCTAACATTCCATGCCTTTCTATGTATATGCTCACCCTTCCCTCCTAATTTTTTGGATATAGACTATGCTGTATTAATTTCCTCCGTCTGTTTTTACAAATTCCTTCCTTTTTCATTTCTTGTTTTTCGTTTCATATCTTTTCTTCTCTGTAAACATTAAGGCTTTATTGTATGTGTTGCCAGTGAAGTGCCCTTATTTTATTATGATTTCTGTAGCCATGAGAGATATTAGCCTGGGTATTAGAGGTTTGCCTTCTGTAATTGGTATTCAATTTCCTACATTAGTGCTCCTGTGATTTCTCATTTTGATGTAACTTAGGCAGACATTACTTTTGTGTCAGCTAAATGTGAGTAATAGTACTTTTCATAATTTTGCATTCTCTCAAGCTATTGAAGTATGGGTTTTCTCCTGTATGTGTGCCATTGTTTGATTTACAACCAATTTCATTATCATTAGTAATTAAATCCCTTTTTTGTATGATTTCATTAAGACATGCATCACTTAGGTTTGAGCTAAAGTAGAAATTCACATTACAGGAGTTTTTTGTGTTCACTAGTTGACCTAAGCATGAATAGAATCATATGGGAAATGAACCAGGCATTTTGTCTATGGCAGTGATTCAGAATGTTATTTCAATGTTCATGTCTTCTTAATACATCTTTGCTTTTACAATAATAAACTTGATTCCATCTACTTAATAACTGCCAAGGAACATATTGGAGCTAATAAAGAGACTACAAATATCTAAATAGGTAAAGAACATATTTTCAGGTAAACTTCAAAATTATTATTTTAATATTTTTCCTCAGTTAAGGCACACAATTTTATCTCTTGCTGTATTGTCATATAGGAGAATAGTCCCCTGACAAAGTGAGCTCTCAACTACTGTGTGCGTGTGTGTTGTGTGTTTGTGCTTGCAGTGTGTGTGTTTGTACATGTTTTCAGAGTGTTATAATTTTAAATACACATTTTTTATACATTTTGGTTTTTTCTTGTTCCATTTTCATAATGTTGACCTTAAACTATCATTTTATTTTTATAAAGAACCTCAGGAAAGAAATGGTATGTATGCTAAAATCTTGCTGCTCACAAACCCTTTTACATGGCGGGCTTCTTGAGACCTTAACATTCCCAGTCTCTTAATCTTTATTCTTTCCTTTGCTTACCCTTCTCCTTAATTTGTACATTTACCCCAAGTAATGATATCTTAAATGATAATTCTACTTTAAAGGGAACTCAAAACAAGTATATATTGATTTAAGGTTTCTATAAAACCGTGTATGAATTTACCAATGCAGAGAGTATTGTACAATGGTGTCTTTAATCTATACTTTCTGTCTCCTTTCAAGTATCTCTTTCTTTGTATGCCTGTGTATTTTCCTTTATTCTGAAAAAAGTCGAAGGCCCAGTAGAAATCAGTGATTGATGTATCCCATAGCCTTTAACCCAGGCTTCCCAGCTGGCATTAGTGGTAAAGAACTCTCCTGACAATGCAGGAGACATGAGACACAGGTTCAATCCCTGGATTAGCAAAATCCCCTGGAGGAGGAAATGGCAACTCACCCCAGGATTCTTGCCTGGAGAATCCCATGAACAGAGGAGTCTGGCAGGCTACAGTCCATATGGTCGCAAAAAGCCTGACATGGCAGAAGTGACTTAGCATGCACACACATAACTTTTAACTCAGAAGGAGTGCTATTCCACTGCCTTGCATTCTGTGATTTCTGCTTAGTCCCTTTGTCATCAAGAGATATACAGAAGTGAAGTAAATCTTCTTTTGGTTAGTGAGATGGTTTTTGAACACTACTGCACTTTCAATTCTCAGAAGACAACGGTCAGAAACAAATTTGGAAATGCTTGAAAGTTTTGTCCTCCTCCTTTGTGGTACTGGGCCTCATTTTGAATGAATGGTTTCTTTCTTTTAGTTTTTGACAGAGGTGAAGAAAAAAAGAAGAAAAGCCCCATAAAAATGTTTCCCTGTGTCCCTAAGCATGGTTTCAACAGTTTTGTTATAGTTTAACCACTAAGTGGTGTCTGACTTTTTTCAGTCCGATGGACTGTAATCCACCAGGCTCCTATCCATGGCATTTCCCAGGCAAGAGTACTGAAGTGGGTTGCCATTTCCTTCTCTAGGGGATCAAACAGGCATCTCCTGCTTGGCAGGTGGATTTTTTTTTTTTTTTTTTTTTACCACAGAGTCTGGTTTCAGCTGTTACTTGTTAATTTTTATTAATACCTTTTAAATCAACTTCCAAACAACATTTTTCTCAACCCCAGGATATGAGTATTTTACAAGATTTTTTCTCTTTAGCCTGATCTTTGCAAGTAAGGACTCCATCTTCATTAGCTATTCAATTATCCCCCAGTATTGCTATTTAATTTGTCCTCTTGCTGTATGTATGCAGGCATTCCCATTGAGTCAAGTAAATTTTATCAATAATATTCTCTAATGTATTGGCTTTTCAAGTGGCTGAAGTGAAAGTTTTGTCTAAGATATGCTCTGGTCACTTCATTTAGACATGGTTCAGTGGCTTTTAATACTTCTTTTATATTCATGGAACTTTAGAGAAAATTCATTTGTGCACAGTTAAAAGATAAATTTGCACTCATCTCCCATGTTAGTAAGGTCATGCTTTAAATGTTGCATGGTAGGCTTCAACATAATGTTGAACTAAGAAATTCCAGATGTTCAATCTGGGTTTAGAAAAGGAAGAGGAACCAGAGATCAAATTGCCAACATTCACTGGATTATAGAGAAAGCAAGGGAATTTCAGAAAACCATCTGTCTCCGTTTCAAGGACTATGCTAAATCTTTTGAGGAAACGGATCATGACAAACTGTGAAAAGCTCTTAGAGACACAGGAATACCAGACCATCTTACCTGTCTCCCGAGAAACCTGTTTGCAGATCAAGAAGCAACAGTTAGAACCCCGTATGGAACAACTGATTGGTTCAAGATAGAGAAAGGAGTAAGACAGGGCTGTCTGCTGTCACCCTGTTTGTTTAATCAAGATGCTGAGCACATCATGAGAAATGCCAGGCTGGATGAGTTACAAGCTGGAATTAAGATAGATGGGAGAAACTTCAACAACCTCAGATATGCAGATGGCAAGATACTAATGGCAGAAAGTGAAGAGGAACTAAAGAACCTCTTGATGAGGGTGAAGGAGGGCAGTGAAAGAGCTGGCTTCTGACCCCATTACTGCATGGCAAATGGAAGGGTAAAAGGTGGGAGTAGTGACAGATTTCCTTTTCTTGGGCTCCAAAATCATCTCGCATGGTGACTGCAGTCATGAAATCAGAAGACAATTCATTATCAGCAGGCAAGCTATGACAAACCTAGACAGTGTACTGAAAAGCAGAGACATTACTCTGCCAGCAAAGGTCCATATAGTCAAGACTATGGTCTTCCCAGTGGTCACATATGGTTGTGAAAGCTGGACCTTAAACAAGGCAGAACATGGAAGAATTGATGCCTTTGAACTGTGGTGCTGGAGAAGACTCCTGAAAGTCCCTTGGACAGCAAGGAGATCAAACCAGTCAATCCTAAGGGAGTTCAACCCTGAATATTCACTGGAAGGACTAATTCTGAAGCTGAAGCTCCAGTATTTTGGCCATCTGATGAGAAGGGATGACTCATTGGGAAAGTCCCTGATGCTGGGAAAGATTGAGGGTAGAAGGAGAAGAGGCCATAAGAGGATGAGATGGCTGGATGGCATCACTAATATGATGAACATGAACTTGGGCAAACTCTGAGAGATGGTGAGGACATGGAGGCTTGGCGAGCTGCTGTCCATGAGGTTGCAAAGAGTCTGACATGGTGGGACAACTGAACAACAACAGTTGCAAAAGATAAATTTGCATGCACCATGTTGTATAGTCCTTGGGTAGTGCAAATATCCTTAATAGAAGAGCCCAGGTGGTATACCCTATATTACCTCTTGAAGCAGTGGTTTAAGATCCTCCAATTCAGTGTTTGTTGCTATTTTATACCATATAAATGTCATAATAACCAGATCGAATACACATAGTAAAAGGCAAAGTACTTATTACAACATACGAACTGAATTTAAAAAACCTAATTATCTCAAACAGGAGAAGGAACATTTTTAAGGTGAGCGTGAGAACTGCTGTTTCTAGAAAGTTCTCTCAAATCAGAATACTGACTAACTTTATGTCCATTTTCACTTTGAGAAAAACACTCACTGGATAAAACTGGGCTCTCAACTACTGGGCACGTGTATAACTATTCGAGTGTGTATGCCTTCCTGCAATGGCATATATATGTGTATATTTGCACATCCCCATGGGTTCAACTTGAAAGACAGCTTTTGCATTAAATTTGAATGACCTTCACTTTTTTATTTCATATTTATTTTGATCTTTTCATTTTCTTTTTCAGAAAAAACTCCAGTGAAATCAGGTAAATTTTCAAAAAACCTCTTCCTCCCAAGCCCATCAAGATGATGTTTTCTATTTGCATTAGTGTCTTTTGCCTTTTAACCTATAACCATCCATTGACTTGCTCTTCTCCTGGATATCTACCTTCCCTCTCAATTAAATATTTATGCACTTCTTTCTTAAGTTACCTAAAGTTAACTTCCTTTTAATTTCACAAACTTCTTTCATATTCCTTTCTTACTTCATTTATTCCATACCATTCTTTACCTCATAGGTTGTTTCTAAAGACTTGCAATATTTTCATGGAGAAATTGGTGAGCTGAAGGGCAACCAAGTTGATAGGCATATTTGCTTGTCTTTCTGAAACACATGCAAAGATAGGAGCTCTATAAACTATGGAAGTGAATAAAATCTTTATCCTCCTCCCTTCTTGATATTGTGCCCTCATATTGATTTGCTTTTCTCAATTATTTTATTCATGAATGTGAAGAAGTCAAAGGTAATTCCTATAAATGTTTTTCACCATTTACCTTGAGTTAACTCATTTGTGACTTACACCTTTTTCTTCACACCCAAAGATCATGATTTGTTCTTGAAACTAATCTTTCCAACTGAAAGCTTCATCAGTTATTCGTGATCCCCTCTTATTGACTCTTCAATTTATCAGGTTGTTGTAATTTATGCAGATATTCCTTTTGAGTCAAGGAAATTGTATTAATCACACACCTCTGAAGTGCTGACATTTTCCACATGGTTAATGTGAATGTTTTATCCACAATATATATATTCAGATCATTTGACTTAGGTTTAATCTGCTGCAATAAAAGAAATGTCTCCTTTCCTTTCATGGAATTCCATTAAGAAGAATTTAATTTAGGCATTAAATAGAAATTCACAAAACACAGCTTTATGTATTAATCAGTTGATGAAAATTTTATAAATAGAGTACACAGAAAAATTACCCTGTAGTATATTACAAGGCAGTAATTCAATATTTTCTAATTTAGTATTTGTGACAATTCTATACCACATACCCTTTGCAATATAAAATTGAGTATATGCAGTAGTTGAAAGCAAAATAAAACTTAACAAATCTCAATGAACTGAGTAATAAAAGCCTAACTAGTGACAAAAGGGATCAGGACCATTTTAAAAAGGTGAACATGGAAAGAAATATTCCTGACAATTTTTCTCAATACACTACATTCATTCATTTCATGCCAGCTTTCCTTTGGGGGAGAATATGCTGTGGACAGGACTACCCTGGTGCCTCAGCAGGAAAAAAATCCACCTACAATGCAGGAGCCACAGGAGACAATGTTCAGTCCCTGGGTTGGGAAGATCCTCTGGAGAACATGGCAACGCACTCCGGTATTCTTGCCTGGAGAATTCCATAGACAGAGGAACCTGGTGCATCGCAGAGAGTTGAACACAACTGAAGCGACTTAGCACACATGCATGCTGTGGAGAAAATTGAGACCTTAGACATGGTGCATCTGTATGCATGAGTTGTGTACCTACATGCAATGTATGCATGCTTGTATGTGTGAGTAATGACATGCTTATCTGAATTGTGATAGGATTAGTGTGAAACATAAATTTTAAATTAATTGTATATTTGCTTTGTATTTACATTATTTTTCATTGATCTCCCCATTTTTTTTTTTTTCAGAAGATCATCAGGAAAAAAATGGTAAAATTTCTGAAAACTTGTTACTCACAGACTGCTCTCACATGATTGATTTCTTGAGCCCTTGAGATCTTCATGCTCTTAATCTACACACCTTTCCTTGTCTGGTTCTTTTCCTATGTGTCTGCCTTTCCCTCCCTAATTTTTAAGCTGCAGTTCTTCAGATTATGTTCTCTTTCCTTAGTTTCTCTAATAATATTTTTCAGTTCTCACTTTTTCTGCTCCATGTAATTTTGTTCCTGTAATCATTAGTATTTTCTGTCTTTCTGTGATCTGTTATAATTTCATTAAGAAGTTGTTGGGATGAAGAGCATTCAGTTGAAAGGCACACTGTTTCCATTCTGCATATTGTTCCAGAACACATTACAAGATGGGAACTCTGGAACATATCTCAAGAGTAAGGGCTCATTTCGATGCCAATGAAACTTGCCCAAACTAAAAGAGATAAGAGGTGAGATCACTCAGATCTCACATACTTAGTGAAATTTGTCCATCCTTTGTTCTTTCAAAGCCTAAGAAATTTATGTTAGAATCTACTAGGCAATGAGAAATGAAGGCTTATTCTCTGTGACAGAACTTATTGTCCAAAGAATCCCAGGTGTAAAAATATTTCCTATGAGTATTCTCAGAACCTCTTTTAGCCATAAGCATTGTTTCGTGTTTTGGGCATTCTCACGATCACATTTATAATTAACACAAACTGCAATTTCTATTAAATATGTAAAGAGGAGTTCTATAGCACAGGCAGCATTCAATCATAGTATATCTCTTAATTCTCAATTTCTTATGTGTAATGCATGGGCAACTATTACTGTAAGTTTTTATACAAAAAATATATTTCTTATACCCAAATACACTTCTTAGAAGTTAAGTGACCTCTTTTAATGATAGTTTTTCCATGGAAGTTTTTAATTCAAAGAGAACTCAACTCAAGAATATATTGATTTATCATGTATGTAATCTTTATATGACTATAGCCACAGATAGAGTTGTGGACAGATGGACAGCTTTATACTGTTCTTTCCATCTGTTTCCAAATATCTTTCTTAGGAATATGTGTGTATTTTCATTTTATTCTGAAAGATGTAGAAAGTAAAATACAAGACCAATGATTGATATTTCTTGTATCCCAGAGAAATAGAATAGCTTTTGAGTCTACTTATTTGTGTGCTGTATTTGCAATCTTGTTCCTTTTTTGATAAGGGGTACAAGGAAGTAAAACACACAGAGTTTTTTTTTTTCTGATTGGTGAGATGGTTTTCAATCTTGTAGCACCAGTTCTCAGGAATGTGTGCCAGTTGGGATCACAGTGAGAACTATAACAGTCTTTGAAACTTCTGTTTTCCTTTCTTTCTGATATTGTGCCTTCATTTTGAAATAATAATTTTTATTGCTTTTATTTTCTCATTAAATATGAAGAAGAAAGTGGCAAATCACATTAATGTATTTCTCTGTGTACCTAATCAAAGTATTATCTGTTTTTTGTATTTTCTCTAAACCCCTTAAATCATCATTCTCATTGAACTTACATATGTTTACTTTATTTTCTCCAACCTTATCTTTGCCATGATGGTTGCCATCATCATTTGCTATTCAAATACCCCAAGTTGTTTCTTCTTTGATTTGTCTTTTTGTTGCAATCTATGCAGATATTCCTTTCAAGCCAGGCAACTTATTAAACATATACATCTAAAATATTGGCATTTCCATAATGCAGATGGGAAAGTTTTGTCCTAGATATGTCAGGTTATTTGATTTAAACCATTACAGTTACATTTCACTGATATGTAACACTTCCTTTTCCTCTTTTCATGGAATTTTATTAATAAGAACATTACTTAGGCATGTATTAAAAATAGAAACTTACAAAACACAGGTTATGTATATATGTATCAGTTGGTTAAAAAGTGAATTGAGGTGCCCAGGTAAATTTCTGTGTAGTATCTCTGGAAGCAGTGCTTTAAGGTCCTCTCATCTAGTATTTATTGTGGAAAACAGATTGTATAATAAATAGAGTCAATACAGTGCATGTATATAAACAGATTGTATAATAAACAGAGTCAATACAGTGTACTTATGAAATCATACAAATTGAATAATAAAACCCTAAGCAATGTCTAAAAGGATAAGGAACATTTTAAAAGGCAACCATGGGAAATAGTATTCCTAAAATTTTCTCACAGATCACTGAATTCACTAATTTAATAACATTTTTATTTCAGGGAGTATACCCTCAGGGTAAAACTGTCCCTATATCACAGCATTTGTGTGTGTGTGTGCCTCATTGTCCTCACTGGTTTATTATTATGTATAAATTTTCCATTAAGTTGGAATTTTTTCACATTCTCCATGATATTTACATTGATCTCTCCATTTTCATTTCAGAACAACATTGGACATCATATGGTAAATTTTCTGAAATCCTGTAAACCTCCTCCCCACCTCAGTGGAATGACTGCTCTCCTGTTGCCTTAGCATTCCCTGCTTTTCCATCTGATGTCAGTCACTGGTTCACACTTCTCCTGGGGGTCTACCTTTAGTTTTTTAATTAACATCTTATAGACTTTTCCAGATTAAGCTTCTTTTCTTACAACTTCCCTGTTTCTATATTTTCCATATTCCTTCCTTTTCATTCCAAAGTGCTCTTTCCCTATAACATTAGCTTCTTCTGTTTTCCAAGCATTTGCTATGATTTCACTCAGAAGGCGATGAGATAAAGGGCACTAGTCTGACAGGGACATCATTTCCATTTTGTACATTTTCCTGGAACACATCCAATATTAGGACTCCTGTCACAGAGATCATGTGCGTGGGCCAGTTTTTACACCACTGATGCTTTTATAATCTAAGAGATGAGAGAAGACTCTCATTTGCTGATTTCAGTTTGTCTATCTAAAAGGGCATGTGTAAATTCTGATATTGTGCGTGGGTCAAAGATGAATCTGAGACTCATTATTCCACTGGTATAGAGCCTATAACCCCAGCATTCCAAAGTATCTGAACATTTGGACCTTCCAGGGGGCTTAGTGTTAAAAATACACCTGCTAATGCAGGACATTCAGGTTCAGTCCGTGGCTGGAGAAGATCCCATGGAGAAGGAAATGGCAGCCCACTCCAGATTCTTGCCTGGAGAATCCCATGGACAGAGGAGCCTGGCAGGCTACAGTCCACGGGTTCACAAAGAGTCAGACACGGTTGAGCAACTAACATTTTAACTTTTCTGATTTCTCAATTTTTCCTGTGAAAGACATAGATATATTTACTCTGGGATTTTGCCTAAGATATTGTCTTACAATACAAATATAATGCAATTAGAATTTTAACAGGTTCCATGTATTTGTCTTTTAAATAATTTCTATTTCAAAGGAAATTCAACTTTATATTGATTTAATGTTTCAGTGAAGCTGTATGTATGCAGAGATTATCTGGCAATGGTGGCTTTGATCTATTCTTCTCTTTGCAAATACCTCTTTTTGGTAATGAATGTGTGTTTTCTTTTTATTCTGAAAAAAGTGGAAAGCCCAATACAAACCAATGATTGGCATGTCCCGTATGCTTTAACCCAGAGGGAGGGCTATCATACTGCCTTGCAGTCTATAACTATCTCTTTATCCCTTTGTCATCAGGGGGTGCATCATGTACAGATATGCAATACATCTTTCTTTGATTGATGAGATGGTCTTTGAACATTGTAGTCTGTATTCTCAGAAAACAACTCTCAGAAACAACTTTGGAAGTATTTGAAAGTTTTGTCCTCCTTCTTTCTGACATCATGACTAATTTTGAATAAATTGTTTCTTTCTCTTTTTTATTGATAAATGTGAAGGGGAGCAAGGTAAGTCCTATAAGTGTGTTTCCCTGTGTGTGTAAATGTGGTTTCATCTGTTACTTGTGCCTTTCACTTCAACTTCTAAGAATGATTTATCTCAACTCTAAGTTGTGAAAATTTTACATGATTTTTTTTTTCTGAATCTTATCTTTGCAACTAAGGGTTTCGTCTTCATTTGCTATTAAATTATGCTCCCAATATTATTATTTGATTTGTCCTGATATTATAACGAATGCAGGCATTCATTTTCAGTCAAGTAAATTTTACTAACCCTAGTCCTCTGTAGCCATTAGGATTTTCAAAGTGGCTGAAGTGAAAGTTTTGTCCAAGATATACCTAAGTCACTTGCTTTAGACCCACTTCACCATCATTATTTTATTTTTCTTCTCAAGGAAGTTAAGAGAAATTTTATTTAGGAAAAGAGAAATTCACATACACACTGTTATGCATTCCTAGTTAATGAAAATATTTTTAATGGTGGAGCCCAGGTGATATATTCTGTAGTACCACTAGAAGTAGGGGTAGATCCTCTAAGTCAGTGGTAGAGCCTCCAGTTCAGTGTTTGTGGCTACCTTATATCACTTAGATGTAATAACCAAAATGAATGTGCATATTAACTAAAAGGCAAAGTACTTATCACATCATACAAACTGAATGATAAAAGCCTAGCTATATCAAACAGGATGAGGAACTTTTTAAAGGGTACCACGAGAACTGAAGTTTCTTAAAAGTTCTATCAAATCAGAATACTCATTCATTTTATGCCCATTTTCATTTTGAGAAAACAGTCTTTAGAAAAATGTGAGCTCTCAGCCACTGGACAAGTGTATATTGTGGGAGTGCGTGCGTGTTCATGCAGTGGTATGTTCATGTGTGTGTTTGTGTGCACATCCATGTGGGTTCACTTTGAAACATAAATTTTTCATTGCATTTAAATTATCTTCCCATTTTTATATTATATTTACTTTGATCTCTTTCTTTTCTCTTTCAGGAAGACCTGCACAGACAATAGGTAAATTAAAAAAAAAACCTGTTGCCCCCAACACCATTAAAATGATGGTTTCTCATTGCATTAACCTTTTCTGGCTTTTAATCTGTATCTACTATTGGCCTGATCTTTCCTGAATGTGTACATTTCCCTCCCAATTACACGTTTATGCACTTCTTTCTTAAGTGACCTAAAGTTAGTGTCATTTTAGTATCCCAAACTTCTTTTATTCTCCATTCCTTCTTTTTAAATTACAAACCATTCTTTACCTGTGGATATTGGCTTTTCGGGACACTTGCAGTCATTTCACTGAGTAGTTGATGAGACGAAGGGCATTAGTCTGATAGGTACATTTTGTTTTCCCTTCTGAAACACATCCAAAGATAGGATGTCCATCACATATATCAGGTTCAAGGGACCATTTCTATGGCAATGACACTTACCAAACATTTAGAGATGAGAGAAGATGTCTATCATGGGAGTAATGTTTTTCCATGTATTGTCCACTCAGACATGAGTAAACATCAATCATTAGTTGATTTGAATTTGAAGCTCATTTATCCCATTCTCTTTACCATATTGTCCGAGCATTTTCAGGTACACAAATAATTGTACATGATTCTCCTGGAAAATAGTACTACTGTCTGAAGCTTGGAAGCGTTATGACTCCAGTTTGGTTCTCTCTCCTCAGGATTGCTTTGGCAACTCTGGGTCTTCTGTTGTTTCACAGAAATTTCATCTATATTACTTGTTACAGTTCTGTGAAAAATGTCAGAGGTAATTTTTAGAGATCTCATTAGATTTTTTGTTGCTTTGGGTATTAGTGTGGAAATTTTAGAAGTATTATTAGTTATAATCCAAGAACATGGAATATCTTTTCATTTCTTTGAATCATTTCAATCAGAAATATAATTTTTAATGTTTAATGTATTTTGGGTAATGATGTATTACAACTGTATTTTAGATTTCAATTGAATTCACTTCAAAAAGTTATCTATTTAATGAGCTTATGACTACTGTTACAGATAGAGTTTAAAGATACAGACTTTGCCATAGATAACTTCTATCCTTTTAGTTTCCCTGTTGAAAGACAAATAGCTTATTTTATCTTACAAACCGAATCAGTTTAATTCAGTTCAGTCACACAGTGTTGTCTGACTGTTTGTGACCCCATGGACTGCAGCACACCAGACTTCCCTGTCCATCACCAAAATCAGAGCTTACTCAAACTAATGTCCATTGAGTCGGCGATGCCGTCCAATCATCTCATCCTCTGTCGTCCCCTTCTCTTCCCACCTGCAGTCTTTCCCAGCATCAGGGTCTCTTCCAATGAGTCAGTTCCTTGCATCAGGTGGCCAAAGGTTTGGAGTTTCAGCTTCAGCATCAGTCCTTCCAGTGAATATCCAGGACTGACTTCCTTTATGATTGACTGGTTGGATCTCTTTGCTGTCCAATAGACTCTCAAGAGTCTTCTCCAAAACCATGGTTCAACAGCATCAATTCTTTGGTTCTCGGCTTTCTTTATAGTCCAACTCTCACATCCATACATGACTACTGGAAAAACCATAGCTTTGACCAGATGGACCTTTGTTAGCAAAGTAATGTCTCTGCTTTTTAATATGCTGTCTAGGTTGGTCAGGGTTTTTCTTCCAAGGACAAATGTCTTTTAATTTCATGACTGCCATCACCATCTGCAGTGATTTCGTAGCCCAAGAAAATAAAGTCTCTCACTGTTTCCATTATTTTCCCATCTATTTGCCATGAAGTGATGGGACTGGATGCCATGATCTTAGTTTTCTAATGTTGAGTTTTAAGCCAACTTTTCCACTCTCCTCTTTCACTTTCTTCAAGAGGCTCTTTAGTTCTTCTTTGCTTTCTGCCAAAAGGGTGGTGTCATTTGCATATCTGAGATTATTGATATTTCTCCTGGCATTCTCGATTCCAGCTTGTGCTTCTTCCAGACCAGCATTTACATGATGTATTCTGCATATAAGTTAAATAAGCAGGGTGGCAATATACAGCCTTGATGTACCCATTTTCTTATTTGGAATCAGTCTGTTGTTCCATGTCCACTTTTTACTGTTGCTTCTTGACCAGCATACAGATTTCTCAGGAGGAAGGTGAGGTGGTCTGGTATTCCCACCTCTTTAAGAATTTTCTGCATTAAAATGGGCACCATAAAGGACAAAAATAGTATGGACCTAACAGAAGCACAAACTGAATAATGAAAGCCTAATTCATGACAAAAGAGACTATGAACTATTTAAAAAGATTATTTCTAGAATTAAAATTCCTAAAATTCTTTCTCAATATAGTAAAATGACTTACTTTATGCCCCTCTCTATTTCTAAAGCATATCTTTGAGCAAAGTGAGGGTTTGGTCATTGTGAATGTGTTAAATGTGTGTGTGTCTGTGTGTTCCTGTGTATATTTATGTTCCATAAGTGTCTTACTGTTCTGTATTTGTGTGTTTTAGACTAAGATTAACTTTAATTTTTATAAGAAATATTTTAAATAAAGTGAATTGTCTTTGTTTTCTTAAATAATTACATAGATCT
The DNA here is from genome assembly GCF_910594005.1 of Cervus elaphus. NCBI lineage: Eukaryota > Metazoa > Chordata > Mammalia > Artiodactyla > Cervidae > Cervus > Cervus elaphus. The sequence goes on from NC_057821.1 coordinate 26,450,577, forward strand.
TCTCATTTTATTTTCCAGGGGATCTTCAAAAAATATTTGGTAAATTTTTCTGACACTCTTTACCCCATAAACCTATAAATTATTGTAACATTGTCTGCCTTTCTCTTTATATTTCATTTGTTGACTCATTTTTCTCCCTTCATTTACCAATATTTTATATAGACTACAACCATTGTAATTTTTTCTATTTGTTTTTGCATAATTCCATCTCTTCCCATTCCTTGGTTTATTGGAGAACTTTTATTTCTGTACACATTAGCTTTAAAAAGATTCATGTCTCCAGAGACTTGTTGGTTTGATTTTGATTTTTGTAAAATTGAGATGTGTTAGGGTGATCACCACATCACTTCCATCCTGTATATGTTCTCATGCGAATAACCACTGATGTAGAATCTCTATGGCCTGTCAAGTTCAAGGGAAAATATCCATGCAATTGATACTGACCCAAAACTTAAGTGAAAAGAAAACTCCAAATTTGCTAAGTAAAGCTTCTCCATCTTCTGCTCCTCCAAAGACTATAAATTCTGATGTCATTCATTGGTCAAGTGTGAGCTCTAAGCTAACTCTCCAATAAACCTTGATCTTATTAACCACTTGCTCTGAGGTTAATCAGTGTTAATATTGTGTTTTCTTTCAAAATTACTAGTTTTTGAAATCTGCATTTTTCCTTAACTTAAGAATTTCCCAGTTGAAGAAGGCTCATTTCATAACATATTTCTCATTAATGAAATGTTGTGCTAGTGAAAAAAAATAGTGATTTTTTTCCTTGGAAACTTTTAAAAGAGTTTTTCAGGAAATGTGAGCTCATATGCTAAGTTTTTATCACCTCTACCCTCTTGATATTTTTCATTTACTTTTTTATTTCAGAGAAATTCAATTTAGCAAGATATCTCTTTATATTTTGTAGGAGGCACCTGATTCTCCATTAACCCATGTATAGAGAAAGGTCCCTTACTGTTTGTTTCCTCATCACTTTTTAAATATATCTCCAGTATGTCTGCTAATGGTATTAATTTTTATTTTATTTTTATATAGTTAGAAAGACTAACACAATACCAAAGATTGATGTTGCTTAACCTGGAGAAACTGCTAATCTACCTCTTCTTATGGGGCTGTTTCCCATTGTATATCCATTTGGGAAATGATTGTATGAACTTCAAACTACATGACCTCATTAGTGAGATGGACACGAACCACATGGTTTGGATTCTCACAAATGTCTGTCAGTTTAATCTAAGAGAAAACCAAGGAAGCATTAAAAAAAATATTTGAACTCCTCCTTCCCTTTCTGCTATTTCCTTCCTATTGTAAATGTATAGTTGTTTCCTTTATTATATTCCATTAAAAAATTGAAGATGGAAAAAAGCATGTTTGATAGCATATTTTACTGTAAACCTAAGCATGCTTCCGTGTGTTTCTCATAACTTTGTCTTCAACACTCAATTATCATCTTCCTGAACACCATCATGCATGTTACATCATACATGTGCATATGGTTTGTCTTATTGTCTTTCCAAATGAAGCCTGCCTTCTGCCTTTGTTATTCAATTTCCCCCGTTACTACTTCTGTGATTTCTTTCCTTGATACAATCTAGGCAGACATTTCTTTGGGGTCAACTAAATTTTAGTGGTTATACATTTCAAAACTCTGCATTTCCAAGATCCTGAAGTATGAATTTTCTCCAATATATGCTCAGTAATTTGCTTTGCAACCACTTTCACTGTCATTTAGTACTTAAATCTCTTCTTTCATGTGATTCCATTAAGAAGTACTTCACTTAGGTATTATTTAAAATAGAAATTCCTATTATGAAAGTTTATGTATTCATCAGTTGATAAAACTATGAATAGAATTATGCAGGAAACAAATCCTGCATTTCCTTTGCAACACTGGCCAAAGATGTTAAGTCAATGTTCATACCTTCAAAGAAAACTTAGGTATCACAATAATGAAGTGGACACTATCCATTAAGTAACAACTCAAAGAATTTATTACAGCTAATAACTCTAATGATAAATAATTAATAATAAGAAAAAATAAAGCTAATACTCATAATAAATCACTTGTTATTACAAAATAGCAAAAAAGCTAAAGAATATATATATATGTATAATTTCATTTAGTTAGATTTTGGCTGTGCTGGATCTTCATCGTTGTGCAGGCTTTTCTCTAGTTGTAGACAGCAGAGCCTACTCTCCAGATGTGATATTGGGCTTTTCATTGCAATGACATCTCTCTGTTGCGGGCAGATCACAAGCTCTAGAGTGCATAGGCTTCAGTGGTTGTGGCATGTGGGCTCAGTATTTCTGGTTCCCGAATTCCAGAGCACAGGCTCCATAGTGGTGGCACATGGGCTTAGCTGCTCTGTGGTATGTGGGATCTTCCTGGGCCAGGAATTAAAGCTATGTCTTCTGCATTGGCAGGCAGATTCTTTACCACGGAGGCACTAGGGATGCCCAAGAATATTTTTCAAATATGAACTTCAAAACTATTCTTTTAATAGTTTTTTCTTAAGATGATTTTTTTTTACTCCTATTCCTCTATTGACAATGTGAGATGTCATCCCCTATGTGTGTGGTGTGTGTCTCTGTATCTGCATTCAGATAGTTATAAATTTATATATATGTTTTATAATAAATTTTGTTTCTTGGTTTTCCATTTTCATGATATTGACCTTAAACTTTTCATTTTATCTTTTTGAAGAACCTCAGGATACAAAGAGTAAGTATTTTAAAAACTTGTTATTCACAAATCCCTGTTACATGACTGAATTGCTTGCAGCCTTATCTTTCCAGACTTAATGCTTTTCCTTGTCTTGCCCTTCTCCTGGATGTGTACCTTTGCAGTTGCAGATTTCATTTATAGACATCCCCATAGAAAGTTCTCTCCATGTATTTTCTCAACCAAGAATCCATTTCAATTTATTTTTTTCTATTATGTATCATTTATTTCCTATTGACACTCTTTATTTTTTCTATTTTTTAGTGGTTTGTTATAAGGCTCACTGACAAGTTGATGAGATAAAGAGCACTAGGTTAGGAGTTCACTTTGTGTGTCTCCCAGGACCCCTCCCTAGTTAGTACGTCTATTACAGTCCAATTCCACCGATCCACATTTAAGCCAACGAGACTTTCCCAGACCTGCAGAGTTGAGAGAAACTGCCAACGGAGTGCAGTTGCTTTGTCCCTTCAAAGCCTGTGTATATTCTGATATTCTTCCTTCATCTATAAACTTGAGGCACATTCTTCCACTGAGCTTGAGTATCTTATCCAAACACTCTTGAATTTAAGATTTCCAATATTACATTTGTATCTCAGGAAAAGTTCACTTGTTTGTATTCTCTTCCAAGTGTCCATTTTTGACGTAAAAGATAATGAAACCATTGTCCTGGGGCGTCACTGAGAGTGTTTTTTCTAAGAGAGGATAAAATTTTAATAATTTTGGTATCCTTTAATGACAGTTTTCAGTGAATTTTTGTTTCAAAGAGAATTCAACTCAGTAATATCAAATAAACGTTATTTGACAGGAGTTAAATGACTACTCTTACAGGTAGATTTTTGGACAGAGGGACTCAGTCCCTCCTCATGTCTTTTCAAGTACCCCTCTTGCAAATGAGTTTTCTTTGTTGTCTGCATGTTCTTAAAAAGGACAATGGAGTAAGGCAAGACCAGTTACTGATATGACTTTTATCACTCAGGGCAAGCTATGCTACCTCTTTTCATAGTGTCATTTTCAATCTTACTCTTTTTGGAACCCGGGCATATATGTAAGTGCAACATGAAAAAAGTGAAAAGTGAAAGTGTTAGTCGCTCATCATGTCCTGCTCTTTGTGACCCCATGGACCGTAGCCCACCAGACTCTTCTGTCCATGGAATTCTCCAGGCAAGAATACTGGAGTGGATAGCCGTTCCCTTCTCCAGGGGATCTTACCGACCCAGGGATGGAACATAGGTCTCTGGCATTGCAGGCAGATTCTTTACCATCTGAACCACCAAGAAAGACTGTATTTCCCTCTAAGTGGTGAAGTGGGCTTTGAATCTCATGATTCTGATTTTCAGAAATGTATATTGTTTAGGCCCCTCAGAAAACGATGGCAGTGTTTGAAAAATTTGTCCTCCTCCATTCCTGACATGTTACTTCTTTTGGGGTGAATTTTGTATTTGTCTTTTGACTGTCAGTAACTGTTAGGCAAAAAAAGGGAAGATCTTGCTAATGTATGGGGTACATAATGTACTACGACCTGGGTATTGAATCGTAGTTTCATCTGTCATTGAACGTTTGTCTTCAATGCTCAATCATTATCTTCCTCAAAGTCATGATACTAATATTCTTCTATAATTTGTCTCATCTTTTTGTCTTTTCAATGGTTGTGTGACATTCATTTGTTACTCAATTTCCCACATTCTCTGATTTGTCCTGTTGTTGCAATCTCTCTTAAGTATAGCAGTAATGAAGTTGACTGCATCTATGCAGTAAAAGCACAGGTGTTTATTAGAGCTAATAAGCTAAATAATAACAAGAGTAGTACATTCAATATAGGTAAAGAACTTTTCTTTAACTGAAAACTTTAGAATTATTATTTTAAATTTTTTCACAGTTAATACAATACTTTTATTTTTTATCTTTATTTCCCTTTGGAGAATAATCTCTCAACCAAGTGAGCTCTCAGCCACTGTGTGTGTGTGTGTGTGTGTGTGTATCTGCATTTGGATACTTAAAATTTAAATATGAATTTTATAATAAATTTTGTCTCTTGGTGTATCATTTCCATGATATTGCCCTTAAATTTCCCATTTTATCTTTCTAAAGGACCCCAGAGGAAAAGTGGTAAGTATCCTAAAATTTGTTTCTCACAAACTTCATTTACATGAGTGATTTCTTGAGGCTTGACATTCCCACTCTCATAATCCACATGCTTTCTTTATATTGCCCTCTTTCTGAATGTCTACCTTTACCTCTCCAATTGTTACTTATAGATTTCCCCATAGAGAGTTCACTTCATTAATTTCCCCTTCTAAAATCTATTTCAATTCCTTTTCCTTTCTATATCATTTCCATTCTATTTAATTTTCATCTGTTTTCAGCAACTTGTTATAGGCTTACTGAAAAGTTAATGAGATAAAGAATATCAGGTTGAAAGGAACTGGGTTCCATCCTATTTATCTGCCAGGACGCATCTCATTTCCAATATCTCAGGCCCACACGTGGGTCACTGAGATTTCCTGAAGCTTGCAGAGATCAGAGAAGGTTGTTAACAGGCTGATGAAGTTTGCCTGTTCATTGTCCCTTCGAAGCCTGTATAAATTCTGCTTTCATTTCTTGATCCATAAACAACACTTTTCTTCCACTGTGCCTGAATGCATTTCTAGGTATAATCATATTTCAAATGTCATTCTTGCAATTTTTTCTTCAAATAGTAGAAATCTTTTCCTTTCTTTTTTTTTTTTTTTTTGCTTTACATTTGGAATAACACAATAATGGTCTTAGTAACCTGAATTCTGTTTAGTGTTTTGAGAAGAAATATACATCCCAGGAAATATACAGTTGTTTACATTCTTATCTTGGTTGTCAAACATGAGAGTCTAAGAAAGTATTGTGTGTTTATATATGTTTTCAGAGTGTTATAATTTTAAATATGATTTTTTTAATAATTTTTTTCTTTTCATATTTCCATGATTTTGGCCTTAAACTTATCATCTTATTTTTGTAAATAACCTCAGGAAAGAAATGGTTTGTATGCTAAAATCTTGCTTCTCACAAACGCTTTTACATGGTGGTCTTCTTAAGACCTTAACATTCCCAGTCTCTTAATCTTTATTCTTTCCTTTGCTTACCCTTCTCCTTATTTTGTACATTTACCCCAAGTAATGACATCTTAAATGATAATTCTATTTTAAGGGGAACTCAATTCAAGTATATATTGATTTAAAGTTTCTATAAAACCGTGTGTAAATTTACTTTCTGTCTCCTTTCAAGTGCCTCTTTCTTTGTATGCCTTTTTATTTTCCTTTATTCTGAAAAAAGTAGAAGGCCCAGTAGAAATCAGTGATTGATGTATCCCATAGCCTTTAACCCAGGCTTCCCAGCTGGCATTAGTGGTAAAGAACTCTCCTGACAATGCAGGAGACATGAGACATTGGTTCAATCCCTGGACTGGCAAAATCCCTTGGAGGAGGAAATGGCAACTCACCCCAGGATTCTTGCCTGGAGAATCCCATGAACAGAGGAGCCTGGCAGGCTACAGTCCATAGGGTCTCAAAGAGTCAGACATGGCTGAAGCAACTTAGCATGCACACACATAGCTTTTAACTCAGAGGGAGTGCTATTCCACTGCCTTGCATTCTGTGATTTCTGCTTAGTCCCTTTGTCATCAAGAGATATACAGAAGTGAAATAAATCTTCCTTTGATTAGTGAGATGGTCTTTGAACACTACTACACTTTAAATTCTCAGAAGACAACTTTCAGAAACAAATTTGGAATCACTTGAATGTTTTGTCCTCCTCCTTTGTGGTATGGGGCCTCATTCTGAATGAATGGCTTCTTTCTTTTAGTTATTGACAAAGGTGAAGGAAAAAATGATAAGTCCCCAAAATATGTTTCCCTGTGTCCCTAAGCATGGTTTCAACAGTTTTATTATTGTTTAATTACTAAACGGTGTCTGATTTTTTAAGTCCGATGGACTATAATCCACCAGGCTCCTATCCATGGCATTTCCCAGGCAAGAATACTGAAGTGGGGTGCCATTTCCTTCTCCAGGGGATCTTCCAAACCCATGGATCAAACAGGCATCTCCTCCTTGGCAGGTGGATTTTTTACCACAGAGTCTGCTTTCAGGTGTTACTTGTATTAATACCTTCTAATTCAACTTCCAAACATCATTTTTCTCAACTCCATGATATGAGTATTTTACAAGATTTTCTCTTCAGTTTGATCTTTGCAAGTAAGGGCTCCATCTTCATTAGCTATTCAATTATCCCCCAGTATTGCTATTTAATTTGTCCTCTTGCTGTGCAGGCATTCCTACTGAGTCAAGTAAATTTTAACAATAATATTCTCTAACATATTCGCTTTTCAAGTGGCTGAAGTGAAAGTTTTTTCTAATATATGCTCAGGTCACTTCATTTAGACCTGGTTCATTGACTTTTAATACTTCTTTTATACTCATGGAACTTTAGAGAAAATTCATTTGTGCATAGTTAAAAGATAAATTTGCACTCATTTCCCATGCTAGTAAGGTCATGCTTAAAATCTTGCATGGTAGGCTTCAACATAATGTGAACCAAGAAATTCCAGATATTCAATCTTGGTTTAGAAAAGGAAGAGGAACCGGAGATCAAATTGCCAACATTCACTGGATTATAGAGAAAGCAAGGGAATTTCAGAAAACCATCTGTCTCCGTTTCAAGGACTATGCTAAAGCTTTTGAGGAAACGGATCATGACAAACTGTGAAAAGCTCTTAGAGACACAGGAATACCAGACCATCTTACCTGTCTCCCGAGAAACCTGTTTGCAGATCAAGAAGCCACAGTTAGAACCTTGTATGAAACAACTGATTGGTTCAAGATAGAGAAAGGAGTATGACAGGGCTGTCTGCTGTCACCCTGTTTGTTTAATCTAGATACTGAGCACATTATGAGAAATGCCAGGCAAGATGAGTTACAAGCTGGAATCAAGATAGATGAGAGAAACTTCAACAACCACAGATATGCTGATGACACCACTCTAATGGCAGAAACGAAGACGAACTAAAGAGCCTCCTGATGAGAGTGCATGAGGGGAGTGAAAGAGCTGGCTTAAGACTAAATATTAAAAATCTAAGATCATGGCTTCTGGCCCCATTACTGCATGGGAAATAGAATGGCAAAAGGTGGAAGTAGTGACAAATTTCCTTTTCTTGGGCTCCAAAATCACTGCAGATGGTAACTGCAGCCATGAAATCAAAAGATGATTTCTTATCAGCAGGAAAGCTATGACAAACCTAGACAGTGTGTTGAAAAGAAGAAGCATTACTCTGCCAACAAAGGTCCATATAGTCAAGGCTATGGTCTTTCCAATGGTCACATATGGTTGTGAAAGCTGGACCTTAAAGAAGGCAGAATGCCAAAGAATTGATGCCTTTGAACTATGGTCTTGGAGAAGACTCCTGAAAGTCCCTTGGACAGCAAGGAAACCAAACATCAATCTTAAGGGAGATCAACCCTGAATATTCACTGGAAGCACTAATTCTGAATTGAAGTTTCAGTATTTTGGCCATATGATGAAAAGAGATGACTCATTAGAAAAGTCCCTGATGCTGGAAAGATTGAGGGCAGAAGGAGAGGAGGGCATAAGAGGATGAGATGGTTGGATGGCATCATTGATATGATGAACATGAACTTGGGCAAACTTTGGGAGATGGTGAGGGACATGGAGGCTTGTTGGTCTGCTGTCCATAGCATTGCAAAGAGTCTGACATGGTGGGATGACTGAACAATAACAGCAGCAAAAGGTAAATTTACATGCACCCTGTTATATATTCCTTGGGTAATGTGAATATTCTTAATAGAGGAGCCCAGGTGGTATACCCTATATTACCTCTTGAAGCAGTGGCTTAAGATCCTCCAATTCAGTGTTTGTGGTTACTTTATACCATATAAATGTCATAATAACCAGATTGAATACACATATTAATTAAAAGGCAAAGTACTTATTACAGCATACGAACTGAATAATAAAAGTCTAATTATCTCAAACAGAAGAAGGAACATTTTAAAGGTGAGCATGAAAACTGCAGTTTTCTAAAAAGTTCTCTCAAATCAGAATACTGACTGACTTTATGCCCATTTTCACTTTGAGAAAATCACTCACTGGATAAAACTGGCTCTCAACTACTGGGCACGTGTATAAGTATCTAAGTGTGTGTGCCTTCCTGCAATGGCATGTACATGTGTGTATTTGCACATCTACATGTGTTCAATTTGAAAGATAACTTTTGCATTAAATTTGAATTACCTTTCCTTTTTTATATTATATTTATTTTGATCTTTTCATTTTCTTTTTCAGAAAAAACTCCAGTGAAATCAGGTAAATTTTTTAAAATGCTCTTCCTCCCAAGCCCATCAAAATGATGGTTTCTGTTTGCATTGATGTCTTTTGCCTTTTAACCTATTACGATCCATTGACTTGCTCTTCTCCTGGATATCTACCTTCCCTCTCAATTAAATATTTATGCACTTCTTTCTTAAGTTACCTAAAGTTGCTGCTGCTGCTGCTGCTAAGTCACTTCAGTCGTGTCTGACTCTGTGTGACCCCATAGACGGCAGCCCACCAGGCTCCTCCGTCCCTGGGATTCTCCAGGCAAGAACACTGGAGTGGGTTGCCATTTCTTTCTCCAATGCATGAAAGTGAAAAGTGAAAGTGAAGTCACTCAGTCGTGTGCGACTCTTAGCGACCTACCAGGCTCCTCTGTCCATGGGATTTTCCAGGCAAGAGTACTGTAGTGGGTTGCCATTGCCTTCTCTGTACCTAAAGTTAACTTCCTTTTAATTTCACAATCTTCTTTCATATTCCATTCTTGCTTCATTTATTCCATAGCATTCTTTACCTATGGACATTGGCTTTTTTTGTTTCTAGAGACTTGCAGTATTTTCATGGAGAAATTGGTGAGCTGAAGGGCAACCAAGTTGATAGGCATATTTTGCTTGTCTCTTTGAAACACATCCAAAGATAGGAACTCTGTCACATATACCAAGTCCAAGAGACCATTTCTATTAATATGTCAATGACACTTCCCCAAAGATTTATAGGTGATAAAAGATGTCTATCATGTAAGTGATGTTTTTCCATCCATTCTCTTCTAAAACATGAGTAGCTATCAATCACTAGTTGATATGAATTTGAGGATCATTTATTCACTTCTCTTTAACTTGCTATCTTAACATTTCCAGGTATACAAATAATTTTACATGATTCTCTTGGAAAAATTTTAATGAACAATCTGTTCTTTCTATTTTCTGCCTTTTCAAAAACATAATTTTAATTGCCAAGTTACATTCCTGACAAATAATTATAGATGGACCTATTCTCAGGAATTGTTCCATTATACATACCTCTAAAATGTCAATTTTCATTAAAATTTCATGGGATGTAATTACCAAAGATGATTTCAAATGTTTTTCCTACTATAGGAATATAGTTTTAGCTTATTGAAGTATAGTTGATTTACAATATTGCATTAGTTTGAGATGTACCACAAAGTGTTTCAGATATATATATAAATATCTATATTTTATCAAAATATCTATATTTTATATATAAATTCATATATAAATTATATGGATATATAGAATCTTTTTCAGATTCTTTTCATTATAGGTTATTGCAAGATATTAAATGTAATCCCCCGGGCTATACAGGAAATCCTTGTTGTTTATCTATCTTATATACAGTAGTGTGTATCTGGTTGATCCCTTATTTCTAATTTATCCATTTTCCACCTTCCCCCTTTGGAAAACATAAGTTCTTTCCCTGTGAGTCCATAACTATTTTGTAGAACAGTTCATATGCATTATTTTTGCATTCCACCTATGTGATATCATATATGATTTTCTTTCTGTGAGTTTTTCACTGAGTATGATAATCTCTAGGTCCATCCATGTTGCTGCAAATACCAATACTTCATTTTCCTTACTGCATTTTCCATTGCATATAGAGATTATATCATATTTTCTTTAACCAGTTATCTGTCAGTCAACACTTTGGTTGCTTCCATTTCTTGGCTATTGTAAATAGTGATGTTCTAAACATCGTGGTATGTGCACCTCTTCAAAATTAGTCTTTATATTTTCTGGATATATTAAGATGTTCAGGACTGGGGCTGCTAGAGCATATAAGAACTATATTTTTAGTTTTTAAAGGAATCACAATACTTTTTGCCATAATGGTTACACCAATTTACATTCCCATAAAGAGTGTAGTAGGATTCCCTTTTCTTCACACTTTCTCCAGCATTTATCATTTGTAGAATGTTTGAAGATGAGATCAAGAGTGTGGAGCATCATTTTATGTGCCACTTGCCATTTGTATGTCTTCTTTGGGCTTCCCTGGTGGCTCAGATGCTAAAGAATCTGCCTACAATGCAGGGCTCCAGGGTTTGATCCCTGGGTTGGGAAGATTCCCTGGAGAAGGAAATGGCAACCCACTCCAGCATTCTTGCCTGAAGAATGCCATGGACCTGGTGGGCTACAGTCCTTGGGGTCAAAGAGAGTTGCACATGACTGAGTGACTTTCACTTATTTATTTGGAGAAATATCTACTTAGATTTTTTTGTCCATTTTAAAATTTTATTTTATTGAGCTGTATGAGCTGCTTGTATATTTTGCAAATTATCCCTTGTCAGTCTAATTGTTTGCAAATATTTCCTCCCAATCCTCATGTTGTCTTTTCACTTTGTTTAAGGCTTCCTTTGTTCCGAAAAAATATTATCAGTTTGATTGTGTCCTATTTTTCAATTTTTGCTTGCTTTCTTTTACCTTGGGAGGCTGACTCCCTAAGCAAATATTGCTATGATTTATATCAGAGAAAGCTTTGTATATGTTATCTTTTAGGACTTTTATGGAATTATGTTTTATATTTAAGTCTTTAATCTATTTTGACTTTACTTTTATGTATGGTGTGAAGGAGTGTTCTAACTTCATTGATTTACATAAGGCTGTCCAGATTTCCTAACATTACTTGCTGAAGAGACTGTCTTTTTTCCATAGTACAGTCTGGCATCTTTTGCTGAATGATAATTGTCCATAGGTGTTTGGGTTTACTTCTGTGGTCTCTACCTTGTTCTCTGAATCTTTACATCCATTTTTGTGCCAAAACTGTTTTTATTACTGTAGCTTTGTAAAATTGTCTGAAGTCTGGGATGGTCATGCATCCAGCTTTGCTCCTTTCCCTCAGCATGGCTTTGGCAATTCTGGGTCTTTAGTGGGTCCATAAAAGTTTTAGGATTACTAGTTCTACTTCTGTGGAAAATGTCATAGGTAATTTATAGGGATCATATTAAATTTGTAGATTGCTTTGGGTAGTATGACCATTTTAACAATATTAGAGCTTCCAATCCAAAAGTAGGGGATATATTTCTTTCCTTTGAATCACCTTCAATCAGGAACACAGCTATAACATTTAATGTGTTTTGATACGTTACATTATAACTATGTTTTAGATTTCAATGGAATTCATTTAAAATGTACCTATTTGATAAATATATGACTACTGTTACAGATTGAGTTTAGACTTATGCTTTGCCATAGAAATATCTTTCTATTTAGTTTCCCCACTGAATGTTAAATAGCTCATCATACCTTAAAAATGAATAATGAAAGCCTAACTAATGACAAAAGTGATTATGAATTATTTAAAAAGATATGCCAGCAAAGTTGGAAAACTAAGCAGTGGCCACAGGACTGGGAGAAGTCAGTTTTCATTCCAATCCCTAAGAAAGGCAATGCCAAAGAATGCTCAAACTACCTCACAATTGCCCTCACCACACATGCTAGCAAAGTAATGCATAAATTTTCCGAGCCAGGCTTCAACAGTACATGAACCATGAAATTCCAGATGTCCAAGCTGGAGTTAGAAAAAGCAGAGGAACCAGAGATCAAATTGTCAACATCTGCTGGATCATCGCAAAGGCAAGAGAGTTGCAGAAAAACATCTACTTCTGCTTTATTGACTACGCCAAAGCTTTTGACTGTGTGGATCACAAAAAACTGTGGAAAATTCTTCAAGAGATAGCAATACCAGACCACCTCACCTGCCTCCTGAGAAATCTGTATGCGGGTCAAGAAGCAACAGTTATGGAGAAGGAAATGGCAACCCACGCCAGTATCCTTGCTCAGGAAATCCCATGGGGAGTCTGGTGTGCAACAGTCCATGGAGTACAAAAGGGCTGGACATGGCTCAGTGACTAAAGAACAACAAATGGCAGTTCTAGCCAATGTATGAGAAAAACTTGTAAGGAATTGGGGGTTGGGGCTGAAGCCAAAATCCTATTGTTTACAGATGTGAATGTCTATTTAGAAAAATCGAAATAAACTGCAAGCACATATTTAAACTAAAAAAAAAGAAGCAACAGTTAGAACTGAACATGGAACAAAAGACTGGTTCCAAATAGGAAAAGGAGTACGTCAAGGCTGTATATTGTCACCCTGCTTCTTTAGCTTATATGCAGAGTACATCATGTGAAATGCTGGGCTGGATGAAGCACAAGCTGGAATCAAGATTGCCGGGAGAAATATTAATAACCTCAGATGTGCAGATGACACCACCATTATGGCAGAAAGCTAAGAAGAACTAAAGAGCCTTTTGATGAAAGTGAAAGTGGAGAGTGAAAAAGTTGGCTTAAAAACAAACATTCAGAAAACTAAGATCATGGCATCTGGTCCCATCACTTCATGGCAAATAGATGGGGAAACAATGGAAGCAGATAGAGACTTAATTTTGGGGGGCTCCAAAATCATTGCAGATGGGGACTGCAGCCATGAAATTAAAAGTTGTTTTCTCTTTGGAACAAAAGCTGTGGCCAACCTAGACAGCATATTAGAAAGCAGAGACACTACTTTGCCAACAAAGGATCATCTAGTCAAAGCTATGTTTTTCCCAGTAGTCATATATGGATGTGATAGTTGGACTATAAAGAAAGCTGAGTAAAGTTTGGCTACTCATTGATTCTTCAAAGCCTGTATAAATTTTGCTTTCTTTTCTTGGTCTATTAACTTCACACTCATTCTTCTGCTGTGCCTGAATACATTTTCAAATATAATAATATTTCTGATGTTATCCTTGCAACTTTTTCTTCCAATATTAGTAATTTTGTTCTGCACTTTGAATAACACATGATCTTCCTGGCAACCAGAATTTTGTTTAGTGATTTTAGAAGAAATGTATGTCCCAGGAAATTTTTAATTGTTTGTACTCCTCTCTCAGTTTTGAATGTGAGAGACTAAGAAACCATTGTCCTAGCAAGCTGCCAAATAATTTTTCCCTACAGCATGATAAAATATATAAAACTTTAGCATCTTTTAATGACAGCTTTCAGTGGTATTTTTTATTTCAAAGATAATTTAATTCAATTATATATCAAAATTGTGTATCTAGGAAAACTGATACGACTTCCGCTGCAGGTAGATTGTGGACAGATGGGTGTCTTTATTCTTCCTCACCCTTGTCAAGTACCTCTCCTGTAGTTTAGTCTGTGTCTGTTTTCATTGAATTTTGAAAAATGTTGACCCACTGAACCCAAATACATTACCCTAGCATTCCCAGGCACAAAAATATTTCCAGAGATTGGTTTTGGAATTTTTCTTCCAACATTGGTAATGTTCCTTCTTATATTTGTTTTCTTTTATGGAGTTTGAATGACACAACGATCATGTTGACAACTTGGATTTTGTTTAATGCTTTAGAAGAAATTTATATGCCAAAAAATTTTCAATGATTGAAAGTTTTCACTCAGTTCTTAACTTTTGATGTGAAAGTCAAAGAAAAACATTGCTCTCAGTTCAGTTCAGTCACTCAGTTGTGTCAGATGCTTTGTGAACCCATGGACTGCAGCAAACCAGGCCTCCCTGTCCATCACCAACTCACATCACCAAACTCACGTCCATTGAGTCAGTGAAGTGAAAGTCAAAGAAAAACATTGTCTTAGGAAGTTGCCAAAGAAATTTTTCCTACATCAGGATATAATCCTTAAAACTTTGACATTTTCCAAAAAGTTTTAATGGCAATTTTCATTTCAGAAAGAATTCAATTCAGTTATATATTAAATTTATTTATGTAGCAGACATTTGACCACTGTTACAGCAGAACTATGGACAGATGCCTTTACTTTGTCATCTATTTTCAATTACCTTTCTGGTGAATGAGTTTGTATATGTTTTCATCATTTTCTGAAAAGTGGAAGGCCCAGTGCAAGAGCAAATATTGATATCTTTTTATCCAAGAGGGAGTGCCATATGATGACTTAGTTGGGTGTCATTTTCAATGATATTCTTTTTTTGCAACCAGGCATATATGGAAGTACAAAAACATTATCTTCTAATTACTGAGATAACCTTGGAATCTCACATTTTCAGTCTCAGAAATAGATATCTGTTAGAATTCCACAGGACACTAAGGTATTTTAAATTGTTGTCCTCCTCCCTTTCTAACCTGTTATCATATTACCTAACTTTCCCCAATATTACAAATACCTTCCAATACTTTCCTGACTTTTTTTCAACTATAGTAAATGTTCTTTATTCTTTTGCTTTTTTTTTTTCACATAAATGTTAATTCTTCAAACTGCAATCCTTTTACAATGTTTGCAGAAGGATGTTATATTTTAACAAAAGTTTATCTACACTATATATCTCAATTCAGAATTTTTCATTTGAATGACAAGGAACACTGCTGTCCTAGCATAAGTCCAAAGGATTTTTTCATAAAGCACTAATACATTTATTCAAAATTTAACATCCTCATTTTTCTAATGATATTTTTCAATTATATTTTGATTTACAAATTGAAAGAAATTAGGGAAAATATTTTTTAATAACATGAACTAGAATTCATATGGGTACAGTAACAGATACAGTTTGTAACACAGGATACTTTTACCATATGCTTTCATAAGTAAAAACTGTAGAAACTTGTATTATACATGTGACCATCTTTGTCTTTTATTATGAAAAAGCTGCAGAGTCCAATGTAGGATCAACGATTGTCATGGCTTTTATAGCAGGGAAAGTTCTACTCTACATTCTGTCATTATTTTCTTTCTCATCTTAATCCTTTTTGCACAAAACCATGAGGGACTTCTACAAAGGAGATACACAGATAAACACTTGAAAATATGCTCAACATTGTTCATTATTAGAGAAATGCAAATCAAAACTACAAAAAGGTATCACCTCATGCCAATCTGAATAACCATTCTCAAAAAACTGCAAACAATTAATGCTGGAGAAGATGTGCAGAAAAGGAACCCTCTTGCACTGTTGATGGGAATGTAAGTTGATACACCCACTACGGAGAATAGTCATGGAGATTCTTTAAAAAACTAGGACTAAAACTACCATATGTGACAGCAGTCCTACTACTGGAGGCATACTCTGAGAAAACCACAATTCAAAAAGACTCATCAGTTTTGACTGCAGCACTATTTACAAAAGCCAGTACATGGAAGCAACCTAGATGTCAATGAACAGATGAATGGGTAAAGATGTGGTACATATATACAATAGAATATTACTCAGCCATAAAAAGGAATGAATTTGAGTCAGTTGGAGTGAGGTATACAAACCTAGAGCCTGTTAAACAGACTGAAATAAGTCAGAAAGAGAAAAACAAATATCGTATATTAATGCATATATGTGGACTCTAGAAAAATAGTACTGATGAACCTATTTGCAGGGAAGGAATGGATACACAGACATAGAGAGTGGACCTGTGGACACAGTAGGGGAAGGAGAGGGTAGGAAAAACTGAGAAAGTAGTTTGTGTAAAGCAGACAGTTAGTGGGAACCTGCTGTGTAACAGCCAGGTGGCTCTGTGTGACTCCTTGAAGAGGTGGGGCAGGATGGGGGAGGGAGGCTCAAGAGGGAGAGGATACATATTAATACACAGTTTTGACTGATTCCTGTTGTTATCTGGCAGAAACCAGTACAACATTGTAACGCAATTATCCTCCAATTAAGAAGTCAAAAAGAAAAGGAGAAAAGTCCTTGGGAAATAATAAAGTGGTTTTGTTTTCACTCTACAAATGAAAAAAAAAAAACAGAAAACATAAGAGGTTATAAAACAACATTGCTTCTCATGGGTTACGTGGCATTAGGAAAATTTGATTCCAATCCTTAGAATGATGGGACAGTTTTCAAAAAAGAATAAAGAATTAAAAAGTTTCAAATTATTGTCCTATTTTCTTGTTGGCATTGTGCCTTCATTTATTTGAGTGATTATTGTTTCCTTGTGTTTTTCAGTTAAGGGTGAACAGGATAAATGTAAGTCCCATTAACTTTTTACATTCCATATCTTATGTTTCATCTCTTTCTTTTATATTGTCTTTATTTATTTATTTTTCATTTATTTTTATTAGTTGGAGGCTAATTACTTTACAATATTGTAGTGGTTTTTGTCATACATTGACATGAATCAGCCATGGATTTACATGTATTCCCCATCCCGATCCCCCCTCCCACCTCCCTCTCTACTCGTATGTTGTCTTTAATTCTCAATGGTCACGTTTCTCAACTCCAACCTATATACCTAACTTTCCATCACATTTTAAAATTTTATTATGATTTCAATTGAAGTTCACTTTTTTGTGTGTTATTCTACGATTTATCCTGTCCTTATTATCTATAAAGAAATGCCCTTTTTGTCTAGTACATACTCCTAAGAATTTACTTGTAATATTTTGCTATTTTTAGTTTCTGATACAAAAGCTTTGTCCAAATAGTTTCAGTCATTTGATTTAAAAGTCCTTTCACTCTCATTTAATATTTCATTCGTCTCCTTTTCTTTTACTTTGTGAAAGTAAACTTCATTGAGGCATGGTTAAGATCAAATTCCCATAAAATACAGTTACACATTAATCAGTTAATGAAGTATTGTGAAAAGAGGTACCCATGAGCCTGACCCTGAATATCATAAAAGTAGCAGTTCAGGATTCTGTGATTCAGCATCTGGTGATCTTATACACAGCAAAAACACCGGTATAAGAGATTTGTGTCTATATATTCAGCAGGGTCAGATAACTCATTAATGATAAAAAAAGCTAAGTAATAAAAGAGTAAATACTTTCAAAAGAAATCATGACAAATTTTATTTGGTAATTACCTAATATAATATTTCTAGTTTTCTCAGTTTAGAAAGTATATTCATTTTTCCCGTCTTCATTTATTGAGTACTATTTATTTCTCAAAAGGAAACTTTCAAACTCTGTGTGTGTGTGTATGTTTCTATGTGTCTGTGTTTAGTGCATTCATCTAAATTCTGATAATTTAAATTTACATACAATTTTTCAACAAATCTGAATTTTCCTCATGTTTATTTCCAATGAAATTTACATTGACTTTCATTTTATTTTACAGACAAACTTCAGATAAAAATTGGTAAAGTATCATTGACATTCCTATAATCCCAAAACACTTTAAAATGCCAGCTTTGGGGATCTATTAAGCACATCCCAGCTTTTAATCAGTTTGCCCTCATTGGCTTGCACACTCCCAGATCTCTACTTTCTAGGGCGATAGTTTGCTTGTGAACTTCTCCCATTTTTCTTCCTTTTCTTCTCTTTCAAGATGTGAATAAAATTTGAAATCATTTATATTTCAAGGGTAAACTTGAGGGTCATTTTTACATGGCCCTTTAGTTTATTATTCCCAAGTATGCAAACACATAAAATAATTTTTATATCCAAAAAGCATAATTTTAATTGATTCTTCTTTACTTTTATTGACACAATTGTCAATTTGGTCAATGGCAATTACTTCAGATGTGTGTGGAAATATTTTATATTGTTAGGAGAGTTCAAAGATAATACATATATCAAACCAAATTACTTAAATGTGAATGACACCAAAAGCTATCATCTTGCAAAGTTCCCAAAAGGTTTTCTGTAAAACCAGAAATTACTCGTTAAAACTTTAATATCCTGTTTTTCTAATGACATTTGTCAATATACTTTTGTTTTCAGAAGAAATCAAATGTATCTCTTTAATGCAAGCAGCAGAGGTCATGTAGCTACTGCTACAGATACTGTTTTGAAAAGTGGGTGATTTTTTTCTCTTTGGTTCTTCATCTCTTTTTAACTAATTCTGTTTGCATAGGTGCATGTTAATTTTTTTTTTCTGAAAAGGTGATGGAGATATGATGAACTCCATTTTGGCATGTGCTAAAATAGCAATTCACCATAAGCAAAGTTATGTCATCACTGCTTAACAAAATGTTAATAGATGCTCCACAACACCAAACCCTGCATTTTTTCTTGAAACAGTTCAGTATTCTCTAATTCACCGCTGGGGATATTTTATACAATATAGCTACAATAATTCTGAGACTTTATAATTTATATTTAATAGCAGCCAAAGAAATTATTAAAAGTAACCAACCAAAGGGGCTTCTCTGGTGACTCAGTTGACTCAGTGGTAGTTAAAAAAAAAAAAAAAAAAAGTCCCCCTGCCAATGCAGAAGACTTACGATCCCTTGGTTGGGAAGATTCCCTGGAGAAGGAGATGGCAACCCATTCTAATATACTTTTTTTTAAGTTGAGAAAATTTATTTGTGAAAAGTGACTGCTTTTGTCCAATAGATTAATATAGCTCAGGTAAATGAAATCAAGCTGATTCTTAGTTTCAGAGTCTCTGGTAAATCAAGAGTAGTGAATAATAAACTATGCAGATCACTGGAAAGTTATGGAAGAAAACCACAGACTAATTATTCATCTGTCTTGCAATTGTCCCTACCCTGCAAATTCTTAACCAAAACAAGACTGAGCAAGCTCAATTCCGAAAGGAGAAAGAAAACATCAAAGTATTTGTGAATCAACAAAATTTCCTTGAACCAAATTGTCAAGGTCTCAATGAAAATGAAAAATTCCATTGTCAACTTAAAAAACAGTCACAACCTAAAAGTTGAGTTATGCTTTATTTGCTGGGAGCTTTTAGGACTTCAAACCTCGAAGACAGTATCTCAAGTGACCCTGAGAGAACTGCTCCAAGGAGGAGAGGGAAGAAGTCAGGTTTTATAGAAATTTGCAATGAAGGGCAGATAGTGTGAACATGAAAAGTATTTTTGTGAATTAAAGAGAACTGGATATCCTAAATTAAGGAATTTAGTGCTTTTGTATGTATGGGAAGAAGTAGAAGTCTGGGCTCACTGAAATCATTCCTTTAATATGCATCTCAGCTATCCTTGGGCCAGTATCCTGTGTTTTTTTCATATCCTGAATTCCTCAGTGCTCACCACGAGGAGTACTGCAGTCTGAGGTCCACCAGATTGAGCAGGTATTCTTCTTCTTGAGTGCCCTGATTGGCTGGAATCACTGATGACTGTGATATCCTTCTCACTCCAGTATTCTTGCCTGGGAAAAGACACAAGAGCAGAAGAGCCTGGCAGGCTACAGAAGAGCCTGGTGGGCTACAGTCCATGGGGTCACAAAAGAGCTGAACATGACTTAGCAACTAGAAAGCAACAACAGCAATAAACAGACCAAACAGCAAGAGCCCAAGTGATGTCCAGTAAATCAAAAACTTATTTAAAAATAACCACTAATAATTTCATTCTTGAAATTTTTCAAGTCAATAAAATCACTTTGTTTCCTCTTTTTAATTTTTGACCAGTACTCTCAGGACAAAAGGTAACTTTCAGTCACATTGGTACATGTGTGTGCCTTCACACATGTGTGTATATATCTGTGTTTGTCTATATTCTGTAACATTTAATATTACATGTGAATTTTCCACTAAATTTAAATTCCTTTTTGTTTCTAAACCATGATATTTATAATGGTGTTTCCTTTTTCTTTTTCAGATGACCTCCAAAGAAAAATTGGTAAATTTCTTTTATATCACTAATCTTCCAAACACACTAAATTATCCTTTCTCAATGATTTGAATATTTCCTGTCCTTTTAACCCTAAAACATCTGTTGTCTTCCTTTTGCATGGATATCTATTCTAACTTCCCATATTATTTGCTTGAAACTTCACCAATAATAAATTCTTTTCACATCTGTTACCATACACCTGATTCTTTTCTAATGTTTCCTTTTTCTTTTTTTGAATCCCAGTTTTTTTAAATTAATTTATTTCTTTTAATTGGAGGCTAATTACTTTACAGTATTGTGGTGGTTTTTGCCATACATTGACATGAATCAGCCATGGGTGTACATGATGTTCCTTTCCTATAAACTGTCCCAGTCTATCATTCAGAATTTTGCCAGTTTCATTATACATTTTGTGAGGTGAAGGGGATGAGACTGATGGAAACATGGTTTATATTCTATATTTATTTTCTGGAGCACTTCCATTCACTTAAAACCTCTATCATGTTTTCAAGAGGTCATTAATGTGCCATGGATATCTTCCCAAACCTTATGAGTAAAAACAAGACTCCAAATTTGCTGAGTGAAGTTTCTACAGATCTTGTACTTTTAAAGACTGAATTCCTTGGTCCAGTGTGGACTTTAGGCTCACAATTCCAATGCCCTTGATTATTTACTAGAATCTTCTCTCATGTGTACATATATTTTATATACCATTTACTGGGTGTACATTCTCTTATACCATAGTAATTTTCTCTCTTTTTTGCATTTTTTTGACATAATTTTTCACTTGAAAAATGTAATAATTTTGAGATCATTTATAACATATGTCTCCATTTTGAAATTTTAAATGAATGACATGAGGCTTGAGTCCTAGCATAATTTTTAAAGTTTTTTTAAAGAAACATTGGTGGAGAGGGAGGTGGGAGGGGGGATCGGGATGGGGAATATATGTAACTCCATGGCTGATTCATGTCAATGTATGACAACACCCACTACAATGTTGTAGAGTAATTGGCCTCCAACTAATAAAAATAAATGAAAAAAAAAAGGAACAAAAAAAAAGAAACATTGGCATAACCATTAAATGTTTAACATCCTTCCTCTTGTGGTGATGTTCTTTTATGATTTTTTTGTTACAGATGAATAGAAGTAGGAAATACATCTCTTCAATGTATGAAGTGTGCCTCCTATGACACTGTTACTGATAGAGTTTTAACTAGACAGGTGCTTTGACTATAGGCTTCCTCATGACTTCTTAAGTATCTGACACACGTATGTGTGCATGTTTGCACTGTATTCTGGAAAGGGAGATGGTCCAGTGAGACATATATGATAGATATTGCTTCTCCTACAATAAGTCTTATTCTACCTTTTCTCATAATATCATTTTCTATCTTTGTACTTTTATGTCAAGAGGTGGGGGCTGGAGGATGCAAGAAAAATTGGTACTGAATCAAGTTGTCCTTTGGAAAACTTTGTCCTGGTTCTTAACATACTTCTCACATTGAAACTAGGAATAAGCTGTAGAAGCATTTCAAATTCTATCATCCTCCCATTAGAATGTACTCAAATGTTTGTGGGTTTTTAACCCTGCAAAACTAATAGTCATTGAAAGCTTGACATTCCTCTTCTGTAATAACATTTTTTCATTTCAATTTTTGTTTTCAAAAGGAGTGGAATGTAGGATTTACTTCACTGTATTTAGCAGGCTTCATATAACAATTTTTATACATACAGCTTGGATTATTTTAATTTTGCTTCCTCATAACTTAATTTTGTATTTTACCTGTACCACATGGCATGTGGAAATTTTTCTCCTAATAACACCGAATCTTGAGTGAAGAGATATTACAGTTTGCTATTCCCGTCTCTTTTAATTGGAGTATACTTGCTTTACCATGTTTGTTAGTTTCTGCTCTACAAGAAAGTGAATCAGTAATACCTATACATATGTCCATTCTTTTTAGATTTCTTTCCCATTTATGTAACCACAGAGCACTAAGTAGAGTTCCCTGTGTTATACATCAGGTTCTCATTATTAATCTATTTTATACATAGTAGTATATATACGTCAATCCCAATCTCCTAATTCATCCCACTGCCACCACCATTCCCTTGGTAGCCATCAGTTTATTCTCTACTTCTGTGTTTCTATTTCTGCTTTGCAACTAAGTTCATCTGTACAATTTTTTGAGATTCTACATATGAGCAATATTAGATGATATTTGTTTTTCTTTTTTTGACTTATTTCACTATGTATGACAGTATCTAGGTCCATCCATGGGAAATACAGATCAAAGGAACAAGACAAAAATTCCAGAGATAAACCCAGTTATATAGGACCTTAGTTCCCTGACCTGGAATCAAACCCATGCCCCTGCAGTGAAAGCACAGAGTTTTAACCACTGGGCCTCCAGAAAACTCCCCAAATAAGTTCATAAATATCTCTGTTGTGTGCGAGTTGTATTCACATATGATTTTGGAAAAAAAGGAGAAGGCAATATTGTCCCCGTGATGGGTGTTTTTTTATCTCACAGGAAGTCCTGATTCAAGTTCATGATTCTTGATTCAGTGTTTACAACTAACTTATTCAACTGACTACAACAAACTAAGAACTAGTCACATGTTTCTAGTAGCTGTCACAAAACTTATTAGAGCCAACATAATGAATAATAAGAGGGTTTTCCTTGTAGCTCAGCTAGTAAAGAATCCACCTGCAATGCAGGAGACCCCGGTTTGATTCCTGGGTTGGATAGATCCCCTGGAGAAGCGTTACTCTATCCACCCCAATATTCTTGGGCTTCACTGGTGGCTCAGGCAGTAAAGAATCCGCCTGAAATGTGGGAGACCTGGGTTTGATCCCTGGGTTGGGAAGATCCCCTGGAGGAGGTCCTGGCAACTCACGCTAGTATTCTTGCCTGGAGAATCCCCATGGACAGAGGAGCCTGGTGGGCTACAGTCTATGGGGTCACAAACAGTCAGACAGGACTAAGCACACCACAGCATTGAATAATAAAAGCCTAAACAAATTCAAAATGTACAAAAAAATTTTGAAACTGTAACTACTTGAACTAATATTTCTAAAAATCTCTCTTCATTAAGAAAATTGACAACATTTGCTTTTCTTCTTCTTCTTCTTTTAACAATAGAATGTTCTCTGGATAAAACAGAGGTGATTTCAGCCACTATTGGTGAATTTATTTTGTATTCATGATCTGTATATGTGAAACTATTTCAGTGTATCTTGATAGTGTTAAAATTACCTTTTTTTTTTTAATTAGTTCGAGGCTAATTACTTCACAACATTTCAGTGGGTTTTGTCATACATTGATATGAATCAGCCATAGATTTACACGTATTCCCCATCCCGATCCCCCCTCCCACCTCCCTCTCCACCCGATTCCTCTGGGTCTTCCCAGTGCACCAGGCCCGAGCACTTGTCTCATGCATCCCACCTGGGCTGGTGATCTGTTTCACCATAGATAGTATACATGCTGTTCTTTTGAAATATCCCACCCTCACATTCTCCCACAGAGTTCAAAAGTCTGTTCTGTATTTCTGTGTCTCTTTTTCTGTTTTGCGTATAGGGTTATCGTTACCATCTTTCTAAATTCCATATATATGTGTTAGTATGCTATAAAGTTCTTTATCTTTCTGGCTTACTTCACTCTGTATAAGGGGCTCCAGTTTCATCCATCTCATTAGGACTGATTCAAATGAATTCTTTTTAACGGCTGAGTAATATTCCATGGTGTATATGTACCACAGCTTCCTTATCCATTCATCTGCTGATGGGCATCTAGGTTGCTTCCATGTCCTGGCTATTATAAACAGTGCTGCGATGAACATTGGGGTGCATGTGTCTCTTTCAGATCTGGTTTCCTCAGTGTGTATGCCCAGAAGTGGGATTGCTGGGTCATATGGCAGTTCTATTTCCAGTTTTTTAAGAAATCTCCACACTGTTTTCCATAGCAGCTGTACTAGTTTGCATTCCCACCAACAGTGTAAGAGGGTTCCCTTTTCTCCACACCCTCTCCAGCATTTATTGCTTGTAGACTTTTGGATAGCAGCCATCCTGACTGGCGTGAAATGGTACCTCATTGTGGCTTTGATTTGCATTTCTCTAATAATGAGTGATGTTGAGCATCTTTTCATGTGTTTGTTAGCCATCTGTATGTCTTCTTTGGAGAAATGTCTGTTTAGTTCTTTGGCCCATTTTTTGATTGGGTCATTTATTTTTCTGGAATTGAGCTGCAGGAGTTGCTTGGATATTTTTGAGATTAATCCTTTGTCTGTTTCTTCATTTGCTATTATTTTCTCCCAATCTGAGGGCTGTCTTTTCACCTTACTTATAGTTTCCTTTGTAGTGCAAAAGCTTTTAAGTTTAATTAGGTCCCATTTGTTTATTTGTGCTTTTATTTCCAATATTCTGGGAGGTGGGTCGTAGAGGATCTTGCTGTGATTTATGTCGGAGAGTGTTTTGCCTATGTTCTCCTCTAGGAGTTTTATAGTTTCTGGTCTTACATTTAGATCTTTAATCCATTTTGAGTTTATTTTTGTGTATGGTGTTAGAAAGTGTTCTAGTTTCATTCTTTTACAAGTGGTTGACCAGTTTTCCCAGCACCACTTGTTAAAGAGGTTGTCTTTTTTCCATTGAATATCATTGCCTCCTTTGTCAAAGATAAGGTGTCCATAGGTTCTTGGATTTATCTCTGGGCTTTCTATTCTGTTCCATTGATCTATATTTCTGTCTTTGTGCCAGTACCATACTGTATTGATGACTGTGGCTTTGTAGTAGAGTCTGAAGTCAGGCAGGTTGATTCCTCCAGTTCCATTCTTCTTTCTCAAGATTACTTTGGCTATTCGAGGTTTTTTGTGTTTCCATACAAATTGTGAAATTCTTTGTTCTAGTTCTGTGAAAAATACCGTTGGTAGCTTGATAGGGATTGCATTGAATCTATAGATTGCTCTGGGTAGAATAGCCATTTTGACAATATTGATTCTTCCAATCCATGAACACGGTATGTTTCTCCATCTATTTGTATCCTCTTTGATTTCTTTCATCAGTGTTTTATAGTTTTCTATGTATAGGTCTTTTGTTTCTTTAGGTCGATATACTCCTAAGTATTTTATTCTTTTTGTTGCAATGGTGAATGGTATTGTTTCCTTAATTTCTCTTTCTGTTTTTTCATTGTTAGTATATAGGAATGCAAGGGATTTCTGTGTGTTAATTTTATATCCTGCAACTTTACTATATTCGTTGGTTAGCTCTGGTAATTTTCTGGTAGAGTCTTTAGGGTTTTCTATGTAGAGGATCATGTCATCTGCAAACAGTGAGAGTTTCACTTCTTCTTTTCCTATCTGGATTCCTTTTATTTCTTTTTCTGCTCTGATTGCTGTGGCCAAAACTTCCAACACTATGTTGAATAGTAGTGGTGAGAGTGGGCACCCTTGTCTTGTTCCTGATTTCAGGGGAAATGCTTTCAATTTTTCACCATTGAGGGTGATGCTTGCTGTGGGTTTGTAATATATAGCTTTTATTATGTTGAGGTATGTTCCTTCTATTCCTGCTTTTTGGAGAGTTTTAATCATAAATGAGTGTTGAATTTTGTCAAAGGCTTTCTCTGCATCTATTGAGACAATCATATGGTTTTTATCTTTCAATTTGTTAATGTGGTGTATTACATTGATTGATTTGTGGATATTAAAGAATCCTTGCATTCCTGGGATAAAGCCCATTTGGTCATGGTGTATGATTTTTTTAATATGTTGTTGGATTCTGTTTGTTAGGATTTTGTTAAGGATTTTTGCATCTGTGTTCATCAGTGATATTGGCCTGTAGTTTTCTTTTTTTGTGGCATCTTTGTCTGGTTTTGGAATTAGGGTGATGGTGGCCTCATAGAATGAGTTTGGAAGCTTACCTTCATCTGCAATTTTCTGGAAGAGTTTGAGTAAGATAGGTGTTAGCTCTTCTCTAAATTTTTGGTAGAATTCAGCTGTGAAGCCATCTGGTCCTGGGCTTTTGTTTGCTGGAAGATTTTTGATTACAGTTTCGATTTCCTTGCTTGTGATGGGTCTGTTAAGATCTTCTATTTCTTCCTGGTTCAGTTTTGGAAAGTTATACTTTTCTAAGAATTTGTCCATGTCTTCCAAGTTGTCCATTTTATTGGCATAGAGCTGCTGGAAGTAGTCTCTTATGATCCTTTTTATTTCAGTGTTGTCTGTTGTGATCTCTCCATTTTCATTTCTAATTTTGTTAATTTGGTTCTTCTCTCTTTGTTTCCTAATGAGTCTTGCTAATGGTTTGTCAATTTTGTTTATTTTTTCAAAAAACCAGCTTTTAGCTTTGTTGATTTTTGCTATGGTCTCTTTAGTTTCTTTTGCATTTATTTCTGCCCTGATTTTTAAGATTTCTTTCCTTCTACTAACCCTGGGGTTCTTCATTTCTTCCTTCTCTAATTGCTTTAGGTGTAGAGTTAGGTTATTTATTTGGCTTTTTTCTTGTTTCTTGATGTAAGCCTATAATGCTATGAACCTTCCCCTTAGCACTGCTTTTACAGTGTCCCATAGGTTTTGGGTTGTTGTGTTTTCATTTTCATTCATTTCTATGCATATTTTGATTTCTTTTTTGATTTCTTCTATGATTTGTTGGTTATTCAGAAGCGTGTTATTTAGCCTCCATATGTTTGAATTTTTAACATTTTTTTCCTGTAATTGAGATCTAATCTTACTGCATTGTGGTCAGAGGAGATGACTGGAATGATTTCAATTTTTTAGAATTTTCCAAGACCAGATTAATGGCCCAGGATGTGATCTACTCTGGAGAAGGTTCCGTGTGCACTTGAGAAAAAGGTGAAGTTGATTGTTTTGGGGTGAAATGTCCTATAGATATCAATTAGGTCTAGCTGGTCCATTGTGTCATTTAAGGTTTGTGTTTCCTGGTTAATTTTCTGTTTAGTTGATCTATCCATAGGTGTGAGTGGGGTATTAAAGTCTCCCACTATTATTGTGTTACTATTAATTTCCTCTTTCATACTCATTAGTGTTTGCTGTACATATTGTGGTGCTCCTATGTTGGATGCATATATATTTATAATTGTTATATCTTCTTCTTGGATTGATCCTTTGATCATTATGTAGTGTCCTTCTTTGTCTCTTTTCACATCCTTTATTTGAACGTCTATTTTATCTGATATGAGTATTGCGACTCCTGCTTTCTTTTGGTCTCCGTTTGCATGAAATATTTTTTTCCAGCCCTTCACTTTTAGTCTGTATGTGTCTCTTGTTTTGAGGTGGGTCTCTTGTAGACAGCATATATAGGGGTCTTGTTTTTGTATCCATTCAGTCAATCTTTGTCTTTTGGTTGGGGCATTCAACCCATTTACATTTAGGGTAATTATTGATAGGTGTGGTCCCGTTGCCATTTACTTTGTTGTTTTGGGTTCACGTTTATACAACCTTTCTGCATTTCCTGTCTAGAGAAGATCCTTTAGCATTTGTTGAAGAGCTGGTTTGGTGGTGCTGAATTCTCTCAGCTTTTGCTTATCTGTAAAGCTTTTGAATTCTCCTTCATATCTGAATGAGATCCTTGCTGGATACAGTAATCTAGGTTGTAGGTTATTCTCTTTCATTACTTTCAGTACGTCCTGCCATTCCCTTCTGGCCTGGAGGGTTTCTATTGATAGATCAGCTGTTATCCTTATGGGAATCCCTTTGTGTGTTATTTGTTGTTTCTCCCTTGCTGCTTTTAATATTTGTTCTTTGTGTTTGATCTTTGTTAATTTGATTAATATGTGTCTTGGGGTGTTTTGCCTTGGGTTTATCCTGTTTGGGACTCTCTGGGTTTCTTGGACTTGTGTGACTATTTCCTTCCCCATTTTAGGGAAGTTTTCAGCTATTATCTCCTCGAGTATTTTCTCATGGCCTTTCTTTTTGTCTTCTTCTGGAACTCCTATGATTCGAATGTTGAGGCGTTTCACAGTGTCCCAGAGGTCCCTGAGGTTGTTCTCATTTCTTTTGATCCTTTTTTCTTTTTTCCTCTCTGCTTCATTTATTTCCACCATTTTATCTTCTACCTCACTTATCCTATCTTCTGTCTCTGTTATTCTACTCTTGGTTCCCTCCAGAGTGTTTTTGATCTCATTCATTGCATTATTCATTTTTAATTGACTCTTTTTTATTTCTTCTAGGTCTTTATTAAACATTTCTTGTATCTTTTCAATATTTATCTCCAGGCTATTTATCTGTAACTCCATTTGGTTTTCAAGATTTTGGATCATTTTTATTATCATTATTCTAAATTCTTTTTCAGGTAGATTCCCTATCTCCTCCTCTTTTGTTTGGCTTGGTGGGCATTTTTCATGTTCCTTTACCTGTTGGCTATTTCTTTGCCTTTTCATCTTGTTTAGATTGCTGTGTCTGGAGTGGGCTTTCTGTATTCTGGAGGTCTGTGGTTCCTTTTTATTGTGGAGGTTTTACCCAGTGGGTGGGGTTAGACGATTGGCTTGTCAAGGTTTCCTGGTTAGGGAAGCTTGCGTCAGTGTTCTGGTGTGTGGAACTTGATTTCTTCTCTTTGGAGAGCAATGGAGTGCCCCGTAATGAGTTTTGAGATGGGTCTATGTGTTAGGTGTGACCTTGGGCAGCCTGTATGTTGACGTTTAGGGCTATGTCCCTGCGTTGCTGGAGAATTTGCGTGGTATGTCCTGCTCTAAAACTTATTGGCTCTTGGGTGGTGGTTGGTTTCAGTGTAGGTATGGAGGCTTTTGGACGGTCTCTTATTACTTAAAGTTCCATGTAGTCAGGAGTTTTCTGGTGTTCTCAGGTTTTGGGCTTAAGTCTCCTGCCTCTGGATTTCAGTTTTATTCTTCCTGTAGTCTCAGGACTTCTCCAACTATACAGCACTGATAAGAAAACTTCTAGGTTAATGGTGAAAAGATTCTCCCCCGTTAGGGACACCCAGAGAAGTTCACAGAGTTACATGAAGAAGAGGAGAGGGAGGAGGGAGATAGAGATGAGCAGGAGGAGAAAAAGGGGGACTCAAGAGGAGAGAGACAGATCTACGCAGCTGTCTGTTCCCAGAGTGTACTCCGTAGCCCAGTCACCTACAAAGATTCACAGAATTGGATTGGGAAGAGAAGGGGAAAGGAGGAAATAGAGGTGTTCTGAGGTAGAAAACAGAGAGTCAAGATTGGGACAGAATAATCTTCGGTTTAAAAATAGTGCTTCTCTTCTTTTTTTTTTTTGTAAGGTTATAGTGTATTGAAAATGAAAATTAAGGAGTAGTAGAGTAGTACTAGAGGACTTTCAAAGAAATAAGAGAAAAAGAAAAATAGAAAATAGAAGAGAAAAAGGAAAGAAAAAAAAAAAGAAGAAAAAAGAAAAAAAAGAAAAAAAAATTTTTTTTTTCCCTAATTAAAAAGATTGTAAAATTCTATGGAAATGAAAGTTAAGGAGTAATGGGGGAGTAATAGGGGATTTTAAAGGAAAATAAAAGAGAAAAAATAAATAATAAAAAAAAAAAAGTAAAAGTATATTTAGGAGTTTCTCTGGAGCTGTTGTGGTCAGTGTGGGTTCGGCTCAGTTTCAGATAGCTCCTCGTTCCAGCTTACACTTCTCGATATCTACAGGCCCCTTCCAGTGTAGTCGGTGTTTTCTAGAGGGATTTTAATCTGTTGCACCAGTCCCTTCTGAAGCGGTTCCCTTTGTTTATTTGGCTTCTGTTTGCCGGTCTCTTCAGAGTCTCATTTCTGCCCTGACACAGGCGGGCGGAGGTGGACTCTTATTCAGGTAGCTAGTTCCGTCACTCTGCGGGGAGGGGCTGGCGCTGCAGGGAGGGGCTGGCGCCGCGGGGAGGGGCTGGCGCTGCCGGGAGGGCCTGACGCTGCTTTCTCCGTCTGCGCTGCTCAGGCTCCCGGCTGTTCTATATGGAGCGTGCCCAGCGCTGCGCGAGGTTCCAGCCCTCGGGTGTTCCACAAAAGCGCGGAACGAAAAGCTGCGCCTGCTCTCTGTGCCTTCCCCGTAAGAGCGGTCCAGGCAGCCAGGGGCTTGGTGGGCGCACTCTCCCCAGGTGTGGCGTGCCCACTCCCTTCCGTGGACCCAGTCTCAGTTTCCGCTGGCGCCAGTTGGGTGCGTGCGCCTTCTGCCCTCCGCGTCCCCAGCCCCAGTCCCCGCCCGCGCCGGTCGGGTGCTGCGCCCTGTGTCTCGCCGTGACCTTCCCCTCCCCCCTGCCTCCTGTCTCCGGCGGGGCTGGGCTGGTCCGCAGCCTGCGAGCTCTTCTCACTTTCTCGGTCTCTTTGTTCTGCGAACGGCCGGCAGTGTGTTCGGGCCAGTTAATTTACTTTCTCTCTTTTGGTCTCCCACAGTTCAAGTTGCCAACTCACAGAAGCTCCCTCTGATTGTCCTCAGGGCACTCAGGCCCGGACCCTACCCCAAGCAATGCCGCTTAAGACTCCCTTCCCGGGACGGATCTCCGTCCTTAGCTCTTTTGTCTCACTTTTTATATTTTATATTTTGTCCTACCTCCTTTCGAAGACAATGGGCTGCTTTTCTGGGCACCTGATGACCTCAGCTAGTGATCAGAAGTTGTTTTGCGAAGTTTGCTCTGCGTTCAGTTATTCTTTTGATGAATTTGTAGGAGAGAAAGTGGTCTCCCAGTCCTACTCCTCCGCCATCTTGGCTCCTCTAAAATTACTTTTAGATTCTTCAAAATATTTCATTTTTCTTCATATTTGCTTTCCATGGTATTTACGTGAAGCTTTCTGTTTTATTTTCTACGTGATCTTCTGAAAAAAATTGGTAAATTTGTAATAACTCTTCACTCCAGTAACTTCCAGTGACTTCTTCCACATAGTCTTGAACATTCTCTGCCCTTTTATCAATAGGCCATCCATTGGCCCACCATCACATGGATGTCCATTCACTTCCATCCAATTTTTCCATGTAAGCTTCTTTCTTTTTTCCATTGATGTTTCCCAGTGTTCCATCATTGCTCATTGCCATCTTTTCCATCTCCATCCTATCATATTGGCTTTCTTTGTCTCCCCAGGACTTTCCAAACTTGTATCATGATTTTCTGAAGTGAAGAAATTGAACTACCTGGCACATGGTTACCATGTAAATTTAGGACATTTACCAGTACCTAAGTCGAAGGGGCCATTAATAAACTATTAATATTTTCCCAGTGCTTAAGAGTGGAGAGGATTCCCAGCTTAATAAAGAAGTTTTTACCTCCACTGTCCTGTCAAAAATCTTATAAAAATATGATGCCATCCACTGCTTAAGTGTGAAATTGAGTCACACTCTTTACTGTTCTTGAACATAATACTCAAAATATTCCAGTTTTTAAAATATTTTACAATAGCTTCTTGTCTTTCTTTCCGTCTAGAGTATTCTTTATAGTTTTACATTTTATTTGTGCAATTATTATTTCTGCAAACTGCAGAAATAATTTAAAATTATCTTTTCAGTAATTAAACAAGGATACTATATCTTTAAAAATTGTCCAGTATAGCTCAAAATTTAGGACTTTGTATGTGAATGACAAAAGCTGTTGGCATAGTACAATTCCAAAATTTTTTTTCATAAAGTTCTTCAAATTAGTTTGACATCCTCCTTTTTCTATGTTTAACTGTATCTTAGTTTAACATATTGGATGAAACTTGGAGCATATCTTTTTAATGCAGGTAGCAGGCTTCATACGAATACTGCCACAGATCAAATTTCTGACAGAGAAGCACTTTAACTATAAACTTTTGTATCACATTTATAGACCCATTTCATCTACGTGAGCATATGTGTCTTTTATAATGAAAAACCTGGAAAGCCCAATTCAAGACCAAATATCAATTCTGTTTATCCCAGAGGAATCTCTACTTTACCTTGATTTCCTTTTGTATGGTAATCCTTGGCAGAAAAGGATGAGGGAATTTAAAACAGCATTGCCTCTCATGAGTCACATGATCTCTGAAACATTAGGTTCAATTCTTAGAAAAAGGGGGCCATTTTGTTGAATGAATAAATAATGGAAAGTAATCAAATTATTGTCTTCTTTTTCTCCCATATGCCTTCATTTGGTTTGAATGGTTATTTCTTTATTTTTCAGATAAGGGTGAAAATGATAAATATAAGTCTCATTAATGTTTTACACTTTTTACCTTGTCATGTTTCATCTCTTTCTTTTACTTTGATCTTCAACTCTCAGTGATCATCTTCCTCCACTGCAATGTAGATATAGCTTTACATCATTTTTTCTCATTTTATGATTATTTCAATTGAAATCTGCTTTCTTCATGGGTTATTTTTGCTTTCATTTGTCCCATCTGTGCAATTTATGCAGACATTTTCTTTTTGTAAAGTGTATACAAATACTAACTTACCTATCAAACTTTGCAATTTTTATAAGTTTCTGATCTGAAAGTTTTGTCCATGACATTTTCATTTATTTGGTACAGAAGCCTCTTTACTCCCATTTAGTATTTCATTAAACTCCCTTTAATTTGCTTTGTGAAAATAAGCTTTACTGAGCAATGAGTTAAATCAGAGTCTCACAAAACACAGTTATGCATTAATCAGTTGAGAAAAATGTTGTGAATAGAGGCACCCACGAACCTGACCCTGACATCCTACAAGAGCAGTAGTTCAGGATTCTGTAACTCAGTGTTTTGTGATTTCATATGGCAAAGCTCTGTGCTAGGAACGATGAGTACATATATTTAACGGCATACATCACTTAATTTAAAATGAAAAACTGAGTAAAAAAATAGTGCTTGTTGCCAAAACAAATCGTAAAGTTTTTATCAGATAATTACCAAAAACTATATTTCTTAAGTCTTCTCAGTTCAGGAAATGTATTCCTTTTTCCCATCTTCATTTATTGAATACTATTCATTATTCAAAAGGGAATTTTCAAATACTGTATATATCTGTATGTATATATCTGTGTAAGTGTGTGTGGTTTTTGTATGTTTATCTATATCCTAATAATTTAAATTTACATACAGTTTTCAATAAATCTAAATTTTCTTCATGTTTCTTTCCAATGAAATTTACTTTGACTTTTCATTGTATTTTACAGACGAAATTTGGAAAAATAACGTCAAAGTATCTTTAATATCCCTCTATTCCCAAAACACTTTAAAAAGCCTGCTTTCCTGATGTCTTACAAAAATCCCAGTTTATCTTCAAAATGCCATCATTGACTTGCCATCTCCAGGATCTCTACCATTCTAAGGCAACAGTTTGGTTGCCAATATATCCCATATTCCTCTCTTTCTTGTCTTTCTAAGCCTGAATAAAAACTGAAATCATTCATTGGTCACAAGTAAACTTGAGGGTCATTATTACATTGCCTTAAGATTCCATATATGCAAAAAATTCTCATAATTTTTTTTCCTGGAGCTCTTTTATATCAAAAAAGGGTAATTTTACCTCATTCTTATTGACTTTTATTGACACAGTTATCGATTTGGCCAACAGCAATTACTTATTTCCAGAAAGATTTTATATTTATAGGAAAGTTGAAAAATAATACCTATCTCAATCTGGAATATTTTATGCTAATGACACCAAGAACTATTGTACTGTGATGTTTCCAAATATCAACAACCAACCAAATACTAACAGCCCAAGCGATGTTGAGTAAATCAAGAATCTATTTAAAGAAAAACTACTAGTAGTTTTATTTCTGAAGTTGTTCCTCAGAACAGGAATATCACTCCT
Organism: Cervus elaphus; assembly: GCF_910594005.1. Classification (NCBI taxonomy): domain Eukaryota; kingdom Metazoa; phylum Chordata; class Mammalia; order Artiodactyla; family Cervidae; genus Cervus; species Cervus elaphus. The sequence continues at coordinate 26,484,853 of NC_057821.1, forward strand.
TTTTCCTCTTTATTTGATTAATATGATCAGGATAAAAGGAAGCTTTCAGCAACATTTGTACTTGTGCGTGCTTCCATACATGTGTTCATGTATCTGTGCTTGTCTATTTGTTGTTCAGCTGCTAGATGGTGTTTATCTATATCCTATTACATTTAACATTGTACGTGAATAAGTAACTAAATTTGAATTCCTTTTTATTTCTGAGCCATGATGTTTAAAATGATGTTTCCTATTTCTTTTTCAGATGACCTTCAAAAACAAATAGGTAAGTTTCTCTCAGTTCAGTTCAGTTGCTCAGGCGTGTCCTACTCTTTGCGACCCCATGGATTGCAACACACCAGGCTTTGCTGTCCATCACCAACTCCCAGAGCTTGCTCAAACCATTGAGTCAGTGATGCCATCCTACCATCTCATCCTCTGTCATCCCCTTCTCCTCCCACCTTCAATCTTGCCCAGCATCAGAGTCTTTTCAAATGAGTCAGTTCTTTGCATCAGGTGGCCAAAGTATTGGAGTTTTGCCTTCAGCATCAGTCCTTCCAGTGAATATTCAGGACTGATTTCCTTTAGGATTGACTGGTTGGATCTTCTTGCAGTCCAAGGGACTCTCAAACGTCTTCTCCAACACCACAGATCAAAAACATCAATTATTCAGCGCTCAGCTTTTTAATGGTCCAAATCTCACATCCCTACGTGATGACTAGAAAAACCATAGCTTTACTAGATGGCCGTTCGTCGTCAAAGTAATGTCTCTGCTTGTTAATAAGATGTCTAGGTTGGTCATAGCTTTTCTTCCAAGGAGCAAGTGTCTTTTATTTTCATGGCTGCAGTCACCATCTGTTGTGACTCTGGAGCCCAAAAAAAAAAAAGTCTGTCACTGTTTCCCCATCTATTTGCTATGAAGTGATGGGACCAGATGTTATGATCTTTGTTTTTAGAATGTTGAGTTTTAAGCCAACTTTTTCACTCTCCTCTTTCACTTTCATCAAGAGGCTCTTTAGTTCCTCTTTGCTTTCTGGTGGTTATCTGCGTATCTGAGGTTATCGATATTTCTCCCAGCAATCTTGACTCCAGCTTAGGCTTCATCCAGTCCAGCATTTCACATGATGAAGCACCCTGCATAGAAGTTAAATAAGCAGGGTGACAATATACAGCCTTGACGTACACCTTTCCCAATTTGGAGCCAGTCTGTTTTTCCATGTCCAGTTCTAACTGTTGCTTCTTTATCTGCATACCGATTTCTCAGGAGTCAGGTCAAATAGTCTGGTATTCCCATCTCTTTCAGAATTTCCCACAGTATATTGTCATCCACCCAGTCAAAGGTTGTGGCATAGTCAATAAAGCAAAAGTAAAATATTTCTGAAACTCTCTTGCTTTTTCGATGATCCAGCGGATGTTGGCAATTTGATCTTTAGCTCCTCTGTGCCTTTCTAAAACCAGCTTGAACATCTGGAAGTTCACGGTTCATGTATTGTTGAAGCCTGGCTTGTAGAATTTTGAGCATTACTTTGATAGCGTGTGAGATAAGTGCAATTGTGTGGTAGTTTGAGCATTCTTTGGCATTGCCTTTCTTAGGGATTGGAATGAAAACTGGCCTTTTCCAGTCCTGTGGCCACTGCTGAGTTTTCCAAATTTGCTGGCATATTGAGTGCAGCACTTTCACAGCATCATCTTTTACGATTTGAAATAGCTCGGCTGGAATTCCATCACCTCCACTAGCTTTGTTCGTAGTTATGCTTCCTAAGCAGAAGGGAATAGCAAACCACTTCAGTATTCTTGCCCTGAAAATCCCTTGAAGAGTATGAAAAGGAAAAAAGTTTCTCTAATGCCCTTGATATTCCAAACACACACTCAGTTAGTCAGTCAGTTGAGCTGCTCAGTCATGTCTGACTCTTTGTGACCCCATGGACTGTAACATTCCAGGCTTCCCTGTCTATCACCAACTCCCAGAGCTTGCTCAAACTTATGTCCATTGAGTCAGTGATACCATCCAACCATCTCACCCTCTGTTGTCCCCTTTTCCTCCTGCCTTCAATCTTTCCCAGAATCAGGGTCTTTTTTCCTATGAGTCAATTCATCGCATCGGGTGACCAGAGTATTGGAGCTTCAGCTTCAGCATCAGTCCTTCCAATGAATGTTCAGGACTGATTTCCTTTAGGATTGACTGGTTTGATATCCTTTCTGTCCAAGGAACTCTCAAGAGTCTTCTCCAACACCACAGTGGTGCTCCACTTTCTTTATAGTCCAACTCTTACATCCATACATGACTACTGGAAAAACCAGAGCTTTGACTAGGTTGAACTTTGTCAGCAATGTAATGTCTCTGCTTTTTAATATGCTGTCTAGGTTGATCATAGTTTTTCTTCTAAGGAGCAAGCATCTTTTACTATCATGGCTGCAGTCACCATCAGCAGTGATTTTGGAGCCCAATAAAATAAAGTCTATCACTGTTTCCATTGTTTCCCTATCTGTTTGCCATGAAGTGATGGGACTGGATGTCATGATCTTAGTTTTTTGAATGTTGAGTTTTGAGCCAACTTTTTCACTCTCCTCCTTCACTTTCATCAAGAGGCTCTTCTTTCTCCAAACTTTGAATATTTACTGTCTTTTTAACCCTAAACCATCTGTTGGCTTGCCTTTATCCTTGATGTCTACTCTAACTTCCCTATTTAACTCTTTAGGAACTTCATTGATATTAAATTCTCTCCACTTTTTTTTTTACCTTACAACTGGCTTTTTCCCAAAGCTTCCTTTTTCATTTCCTATGTTCCTTCCCTATAAAAAGGGCCCCATACTATCATTCAGATTTTTGCCAGTTTCATTATAAATTTTGTGATATAATTTCATTATAAATTTTGTGATTTTCCATCTGGAAGCAAGGAAGATGGAACGCGGAAGATGGAAACATGGTTTGCAGTCTATATTTATTATCTGGAGCACTTTCATTAACTTGGAAAATCTGCTCTGTTTTCAAAATTCAAGTGGTCATTGATATGCCACTTATGCCTTCCAAATTTTATGACGTTAAGATAAGATTGCAAATTTGTTGAGTGAAGTTTCTCCAACTCTTGGACTTTCAGAGACTGTAAATTCAGGTGTTAATTCATAGGTACAGTATGGGCTTTAGAATCACTCTTCCAATGCCCTTTGACCATTCACTAGAGTCTTTTTTCGGGTGCACAGATATTTTGCATACCATTCCCTGGGATTATTTTCTCTCATATAATAGTAATTTACTTGTTCTTGCACTTTATTGACATAATTTTTAACTTGTCAGACTGCAATAAGTTTCAGTGTTTGTATTGTAAAAGGACTTAGTATATTGAGCAAAGATCATTTATAGTGTATCTCTCCATTTTGAAATTTTATGCAAATGACATGAGAGGCTAGAGTCTGAAGAAACTCCAAAATGTGTGTTTAAAGAAACACTAATATAACCACTTGGATTCCCTGGTAGTCTAGCTGGTAAAGAATCCACCTGCAATTCGTGAGATGTGGGTTTGATCCCTGGAGAAGGGAATGGCTACCCACTCCAGTATTCTGGCCTGAAGAACTCCATGGACTACAGTCCATGGGGTTGCAAAGAGTCCCACGTGACTGGACAATTTTCACTTTCACTTTCAATATAACCATTAAAAGTTTAACATTCTTCTTTTGATACTGATATCTTTTGTTATATTTTTAGTTACAGATTGAATGAAAGTAGGGAATGCACTTCTTTTAGGTGTGAAGTATGCCTCATTTGAGTACTGCAATTGATGTAGTTTTAACTAGATGGGTGCTTTTGTTGTAGGCTTCCCCATGACTTCTTAAGTATCTGACTCCAATCTGTGTGCATGCTTGCATTGTGTTCTGGAAAACAATAGTACAATGAAAAAAGGTCCTGTGAAATATATATGATTGATATTTTTATCCTGGAAGAAATCCTTTTATGCCTCTTTTAGTGTCATTTTCTATCTTTGTACTTTTGAATCAAGAGGTGGGGGTCAGGAGGGGATGCAAAAAGCATGCCACTAAGTGGCAAGATGTCTTCTGGAAAACTTTGTTCCCAGGCCTAAAATACTTGACCCTTTGATACTTGGAGTAAGCATATAAGCATTTTATGTTTCTGTCATCTTCCCATTAGAATGAAGCCAAATGTTTGTGGATTTTTTTCCCCCTACTGTAATTAAAGAGTCACTGAAAGCTTGACATTCTCCTCAAATAACATTTTCTCATGTAAAATGTTTTACAAGGGAGTGCAGTACTGGAGTTACTTCAGTGTATTTACCTGACTTCATATAATATCTGGTACAAGTGCATGCTTGGGGCAAGTGCATGCTTTAACTTTATGCATCTTTAGTACTTTATTTTTCTTACCTACACCATGAGGGCTGTGGGATATTTTTTCTTCTAATAACACCTATGTTTTGTTGAAGAGATAGTACACTTGCTATTTCTGGTGTTTTACTTTGTTTTGTTTATCTATATTATAGTTGCTTTACAATACTTTGTTAGTTTCTGCTCTACAGCCTAGAGGATCAGTTATGATATATATATATACATCCACACGTTTTTAGATGTCCTTACCAGGTCACCAGGGAGCATTGAGTAGAGCTCCCTGTGCTCTACAGTAGTAATAATTATTATATATTATAGCTCTCATTTTAGTTGTATATTTTATACATAGTAGTTATAAGTTTGTTCTCTACATCTCTGACTCTATTTCTGCTTTGCGAATATGTTCATCTGTACTATTTTTGTGTATTCCACATGTAAGTAATATTATATGATATTTGTTTTTCTCGTTCTGACTTACTTCACTCTGTATGACAATCTCTAGGTCAATCCACAAAAAATATAGATCAGTAAGAGGACAGAAAGTCCAAAGATAAATCCAAGCAAGTGGGATCTTAGTTTTCTGAACAGGGATCCACCTCATGCCCCCTGCAGTAAAAGCACAGAGTCTGAACTACTGAAGTGTCAGGGAAATCTCCCTAATAATATCTCAAATAGCACTCTAGTGTTTAAATTGTGCTTGCATTTGATTCTGAAGGAAACAAGCAGTACAGTCCCCACATGGGTGCTGCTTATCCCAGAGAAAGACCTGACCTAGCTCCTCCCATGCTGTCATTTCCAGTCCTGTTTCTTGGCATCAAAGAGGTAAATGGAAGTGAAAAAACTGGTTCCTCTGTCTTCTGAGGAGACTATCAAGCCTTCATTGAAAATGGTGCCAGTTCTCAAAAATTTTGGTCAGGTTGAGCCACACTGTGAGGAATGGAAGTTATTCAAATGTTTGTTCCTTTCCTTTCCTGTCATTGCACCTTCATGTTGAATGAATTTTGAGATCTTTCCCTTAATATTTTATCAATAAGTGTGAAGAGAAAAATCCCAAGTCCCACTGATGTATTTCCCTCCGAACTAGTTAAAGTTGCATCTTTTTCTCATAATTTTGTCTTCATTTAGGCATTCGTTGATAGAAACATACCTAAAACACTTTGTAAATAAAGATGATGTGAATAGAGGCACCCAAAAACCTAATTCTGTACTTTTTGCTAGGAGCAAAGTCTTAAGAGTCTTGATTCAGTGTGTATGGTGAACTTGAATAACTAAGCTACAATAAAACTGACAGCTACTATATATTTTCATTAGCTGTCAAGAAACTGATTAGAACAAACATATTGAATAATAAGAGCTTAAATAAAGTCAAAAGGTGCACAAAAATTTTGAAAGGGTAACTACCTGAACTAACAGTTCTAAACATCTTTCTTCATCCACCCCATCCCCCTTTTAATAGAACATTCTATGTTTGAAAGACAGCAGCTTTCAGCCACTATTGTTGAGTCTGTTTTGGGTCCATGATGTGCAAACCTGCATGTGTTTATATGTGTACAGATACAGTTAACATCAGTTTCAGATTCTTCAAAACATTTTATTTTTCTTCATGTTTGTTTTCCATGATATTCACCTGACGCTTTCCATTTATTTCCAGGTGATCTTCTGAGAAAACTTGGTAAGTTTGTAACAACTCTTCACTCCAGTAACTCTTCCAGTGACTGTTTCCACACTGTATTGAACATTCCCTGTCCTTCTATCATTACACCATCCATGGGCTCACTTTTCACATGGATGGCCATTCACTTCTGTCCAGTTTTTGGATATGAACCTCTTTCTTATTCCATCATTTCTGTTGTTTTTCCCCTATGTTCCGTCATTACTCATTGATTTTTTTTTTTTTATTGCATCTTTTCCACCTTTCCTTCTTATCACATTGGCTTTGTGTGTCTTCCAGAGACTTCCCAAATGGGATCATGATTTTCTGAGATGACGGGACTGAACTCATCAGCACATGTTACCATGCTCTTTGTTTTCTGAGGAATGTCAGTTAATTTAGGACATTTACAAGTACCCGAGTTGAAGGGGGCGGTTACTCTACAGTTAATATTTCCAAAGCTTAAGAGAAAGAGGATTCCCAATTGAATAATGAAGTTTCTCCCTCCATTGTCCTGTCAAAGATCTTATAAAATCCTATGTGATCCACTGGATCGTATGAGATTAGGTCTCACTCTTTTACTATTCTTGAACAAATTACTCAAATGATCCAGTCCTACAAATATTTGCAATACATTCTTGTCTTTTCCCCATTAATGTGTAGTATTTATACTTCAAAATTTTTATCAGTCTTATTATTATTTCTGCAAACTGCAATGTCTCTTCAATAGTTAAACATGGAGGTTTTATCTTGAGAAAAATTGATAAAGGACATATGTCAATTTTCAGGACTTTTTATGTGAATGACAAGGAAAGCTGTTGTCCTAGGATGATTCCAAAATTTTCCTTCATAAAGCACTTCAAATTCAAAGTAGAACATCTTCCTCTTCTAATGATATTTTTCAATTACCTCTTGGTTTACAGACAGGATAGAACTTGGGAACATATACTTTTAAGGCATTTAGCAGGCTTCATGTGAATGCAGCCATAAATCAAATTTCTGACAGAGGCATACTTTCATTATATACTTTTGAATCACATTACAGTACCTAGTTCATGTATTTGAGCATGTTTGTCATTTGTTATGGGCTTTTAAAAAAAGCTGGAAAGCCCAATTCAAGACCAAATATTGATTCAGTTTTTCCCAAAGGAAGCTTTCACGTGGTAATTCCTTTGCAGAAAAGGAGGAGGGAACTTAAAACAGCATTGCTTCTCATGAGTTACATGGCCTTTGGGACATTAGGTTCTAAATCTCAGAGAAGTGGAATCACTTTATTGAGTGAATAAATAATGGAAAGAAATTGTTGTCATCTCTTCCTCACATTGTGCATTCATTCAGTTTGACTGGTTATTTCTTCCTTTTATTTTTCAGATATGGGTGAACAGGATAGAGGCAAGTCCCAATAATATTTCACACTGGGTACCTTGTAATGTTTCATCTCTTTGACTTTGGTCTTCAATTCTCAGTGATCATCTTCCTCGCCTGCAAAGTAGATATGAATTTACATCGATTCTCTCTCATTTCATCATCATTTTAACTGAAGGGTTTCATCTTCATGGTTTATTCAATGCCCCATTACTTTTGTTTTACTTTGTCCCATCAGTACAATTTATGCAGACATTCACTCTTTGTAAAGTGTATACAAATATAAACTTAACTCAAAAATTTTACAATTTTTAGCTTTCTGATCTGAATGCTTAGTTCTTTGTATTTCTTTTCAATGAAGATACGTGTAAATCTATGGCTGATTCATATCAATGTATGACAAAAAAAAATAAAAATAAAGACCACATGGCACATAAAAAAAAGAAGAAAATCACACAGATTTTTCATTGTATTTCACAGACAAAATTCAGAAAAAATACTATAATTATATTTGAAATCCCTGTACTCCCAAAACAGTTTTAAATGCATGTTTTCTTGATGTTTCAAACATTTCCCACCTTTTCATCAAATGTCAACAATGGTTTGCAGTCTACAGTATTTCTACAATTCTAAGGCAATATTTTGCATGTCACCTTCTCTTATATCCCTCTCTTTTCTGGTCTGAAAGCCTGAATAAAATCTGAAATGATTCATTGTTGAAGGTCATCCTTACACTGCCTTAAAATCTGGGAGTAGTACCCAGATATTTTTTCCTAGAATTTTTTGATATCCAAAGAGAATAATTTTCACTGTTACTTTTATCAACACAATTGTTAATATGGACATCTGCAATTGCTTCAGCTATTTGTGAAAAGATTGTATATTGTTAGAAATGTTAAAAAAAAATAGTGCATATTTCTAACTTAAATATTTTACATGAATGAAATCATAATCTCCGTTCTGTAATGTTCCATAAGATTTTTTTCCATAAAACACAAAATTATTCATTAAAATTTAATATCCTCTTCTTTTCTAAGGACATTTTTCAGACCACATTTGTTTTCAGGGGAAATTTATCTCTTTGAAGCATGCAGCAGAGTTCATGCAGTCATTGCTACAGATAATGTTTTGAACATATGGGTGATATTTTTCTCTTCGGTTCCTCATCTCTTCTTAACAAATTATGTTTGCATGGGTTCATATTTACCTTTATTTGAGAAGGTGATCGAGATAAGATGAGATTCTTTTTGGCGTGAACTAGAATAGCAATTCAACAAAAATAAAGTTATATCATCATTGCATAAGGAAATGTTAATAGTGGTTCCTAAGAACAAATCTGGCATTTTTCTAGAAGTAGTTCAGTACACTCTAACTCACCCCTTGTGGATATTTTATGTGAGATGATGATTCATATTTAGTAGCAACAAGGGACTTTATTAAAGGTAAACAATCAAATCATAACAGCCCAAGTAGTGGCCAAATAATTCAAGAACATTTTCAAAAGGTAACCGCCACTACCAATACACCTGAAATTTTTCCTCAAGTAACTGTATAAGTGTGTTCTCTATATTTCTGACTCTATTTCTGCTCTGTGAATATGTTCATCTGTACTATTTTTGTGTATTCCACATGTAAGTAATATTATATGATATTTGTTTTTCTCGTTCTGACTTACTTCACTCTGTATGACAATCTCTAGGTCAATCCACAAAAAATATAGATCAGTAAGAGGACAGAAAGTCCAAAGATAAATCCAAGCAAGTGGGATCTTAGTTTTCTGAACAGGGATCCACCTCATGCCCCCTGCAGTAAAAGCACAGAGTCTGAACTACTGAAGTGTCAGGGAAATCTCCCTAATAATATCTCAAATAGCACTCTAGTGTTTAAATTGTGTTTGCATTTGATTCTGAAGGAAACAGGCAATACAGTCCCCACATGGGTGCTGCTTATCCCAGAGAAAGACCTGACCTAGCTCCTCCCATGCTGTCATTTCCAGTCCTGTTTCTTGGCATCAAAGAGGTAAATGGAAGTGAAAAAACTGGTTCCTCTGTCTTCTGAGGAGACTATCAAGCCTTCATTGAAAATGGTGCCAGTTCTCAAAAATTTTGGTCAGGTTGAGCCACACTGTGAGGAATGGAAGTTATTCAAATGTTTGTTCCTTTCCTTTCCTGTCATTGCACCTTCATGTTGAATGAATTTTGAGATCTTTCCCTTAATATTTTATCAATAAGTGTGAAGAGAAAAATCCCAAGTCCCACTGATGTATTTCCCTCCGAACTAGTTAAAGTTGCATCTTTTTCTCATAACTTTGTCTTCATTTAGGCATTCGTTGATAGAAACATACCTAAAACACTTTGTAAATAAAGATGATGTGAATAGAGGCACCCAAAAACCTAATTCTGTACTTTTTGCTAGGAGCAAAGTCTTAAGAGTCTTGATTCAGTGTGTATGGTGAACTTGAATAACTAAGCTACAATAAAACTGACAGCTACTATATATTTTCATTAGCTGTCAAGAAACTGATTAGAACAAACATATTGAATAATAAGAGCTTAAATAAAGTCAAAAGGTGCACAAAAATTTTGAAAGGGTAACTACCTGAACTAATAGTTCTAAACATCTTTCTTCATTTAGAAAATTGACTGTTTGCCCACCCCCCACCCCCACTTTTAATAGAACATTCTATGTTTGAAAGACAGCAGCTTTCAGCCACTATTGTTGAGTCTGTTTTGGGTCCATGATGTGCAAACCTGCATGTGTTTATATGTGTACAGATACAGTTAACATCAGTTTCAGATTCTTCAAAACATTTTATTTTTCTTCATGTTTGTTTTCCATGATATTCACCTGACGCTTTCCATTTATTTCCAGGTGATCTTCTGAGAAAACTTGGTAAGTTTGTAACAACTCTTCACTCCAGTAACTCTTCCAGTGACTGTTTCCACACTGTATTGAACATTCCCTGTCCTTCTATCATTACACCATCCATGGGCTCACTTTTCACGTGGATGGCCATTCACTTCTGTCCAGTTTTTGGATATGAACCTCTTTCTTATTTCATCATTTCTGTTGTTTTTCCCCTATGTTCCATCATTACTCATTGCATCTTCTCCACCTTTACTTCTTATTACAGTGGCTTTGTGTGTCTTCCATAGACTTCCCAGATGGTACAATGATTTTCTGAGATGACGGGACCGAACTCTTCAGCACTTGGTTATCATGCTCTCCTTGTTTTCTGAGAAATGTCAGTTAATTTAGGACGTTTACAAGTACCCAAGTTGAAGGGGGCGATTACTCTATAGTTAATATTTCCAAAGCTTAAGAGAAAGAGGATTCCCAATTGAATAATGAAGTTTCTCCCTCTATTGTCCTGTCAAAGATCTTATAAAATCCGATGTCATCCACTGGATCGTGTGAGATTGAGCCTCACTCTTTTACTATTCTTGAACAAATTACTCAAATGTACCAGTTCTACAAATATCTGCAATATATTCTTGTCTTTTTCCCATCTATGTGTAGTATTTATACTTTGAAGTTTTTATCAATCCTATTATTATTTCTGCAAACTGCAATGCCTCTTCAATAATTAAGCATGGAGGTTTTATCTTGAGAAAAATTGATAAAGGACATATGTCAATTTTCAGGACTTTTTATGTGAATGACAGGGAGAGCTGTTGTCCTAGGATGATTCCACAATTTTCCTTCATAAAGCACTTCAATTTCAAAGTAGAACATCTTCCCCTTCTAATGATATTTTTCAATTACCTCTTGGTTTACAGACTGGATAGAACTTGGGAACATATACTTTTAAAGCATTAGCTGGTTTCATATGAATGAAGCCACAGATCAAATTTGTGACAGAGGCATTCTCATATTATATACTTTTGAATCACATTTACACTACCTATTTCATGTATTTGAGCATGTTTGTCATTTGTTACGGGGTTAAAAAAAGCCTGGAAAGCCCAATTCAAGACCAAATATTGATTCATTTTTTTTTCCCATAGGAAGTTTTTATGTGATAATTCCTTTGCAGAAAAGGAGGAGGGAACTTAAAACAGCATTGCTTCTCATGAGTTACATGGCCTTTGGGACATTAGATTCTAATACTTAGAAATGTGGAATCACTGTATTGAATAAAAAAATAATGAAAAGAAATTAAACTATTGTCATCTCTTCTTCACATTATGCCTTCATTTGGTTTGACTGGTTATTTCTTCCTTTTATCTTTCAGATAAGGCTGAACAGGATAGAGGCAAGTCCCAATAATATTTCACACTGGGTACCTTATAATGTTTCATCTTTTTGACTTTGGTCTTTAATTCCCTTGATCATCTTCCTCCACTGCAAAGTAGATATGAATTTCATCGTTTTTCTCTCATTTCATCATCATTTCAACTGAAAGGTTTCATATTCATGGGTTATTCAACACTCCGTTACTTTTGCTTTACTTTGTCCCATCAGTACAATTTATGCAGACATTCACTCTTTGTAAAGTGTATACAAATATGAACTTCACTGTAAAATTTTGCAATTTTTAAGTTTCTGATCTAAATGCTTAGTTCTTTATGTTTCTTTTCAATGAAAATTACATTGATTTGTCATTGTATTTCAGAGACAAAATTCAGAAAAAAATATTATAAAGTATCTTTGGCATCCCTGTACTCCCAAAGCACTTTAAAATGCCTATTTTCTTGATGTTTTATACATATCCCACCTTTTCATCAATATGTCATCTTTGGTTTGCAGTCTACAGTGTTTCTACCATGCTAAGCAATATTTTGTATGTCAACTTCTCCCATATCCCTCTCTTTTCTGGTCTTTGAAAGCCTGAATAAAATCTGAAATGATTCATCGATGAAGGTCATCCTTACACTGCCCTAAAATCTGGGACTAGTACACATTTTTTTTTTCCTGAATTTTTTTTATATCCAAAGAGAGTAATTTTCATTCTTACTTTTATTTACACAGTTGTTACACAGGGAGAACTGCAATTACTTGAACTATTTGTGAAAAGATTTTATATTGTTAGAAATGTTAAAAAATAGTACATAGTTCTAACTTGAACATTTTATGTGAATGAAATCATAATCTCTGTTCTATAATATTCCATAAGATTTTTTTCTATAAAACACAAAATTATTCCTTAAAATTTAATATCCTATTTTTTCCTAAGGACATTTTTCAGTATACATTTGTTTTCAGAGGAAATTTATCTCTTATTCCTTAAAATTTAATATCCTATTTTTTCCTAAGGACATTTTTCAGTATACATTTGTTTTCAGAGGAAATTTTTCTCTTTGATGCATACAGCAGAGTCCATATCATCATTGCTACAGATAACGTTTTGAACATATGGGTGATTTTTTTTCTCTTTGGTTCCTCATCTCTTCCTAACAAATTCTGTTTGCTTGGGTTCATATTTGCATTTTTTTGAGGAGGTGATCAAGATAAGATGTGGTTCTTTTTGGCATGAACTAAAATAGCAATTCACCAAAAATAAAGTTATATCATCATTGCATAAGAAAATGTTAATAGCTGTTCCTAAGAACCAAATCCTGCAGTTTTCTAGAAGTGGATCAGTACACTCTAATTCACTCCTTATGGATATTTTATGTGAGACAATGATTTATATTTTGTAGCAGCAAAAGACTTTTTTAAAGGTAACCAGTCAAATCAAAGCAGCCCAAGTAGTGTCCAAATAATTTAAGAACATTTTCAAAAGGTAACCACCACTACCAATATACCTGAAATTTTTCCTCAAGTCAGCAAGATTATTCCTTTTCCTCATTTAATTTTTGATCAGCACCAAAGAAAGCTGTCAGCTACTTTGGCACATTGTATATGTCTGCATATGTTTGTGTGTGTGTGTATTTGTTTAAATCCTGTTACATTTATAATTGTATGTAAAATTTTCACTAAATTTAGTTTCCCTTGACCTTTCATCCTATTAAACTTACTTGTTTTTTCTCTTAATTTTTCAGATGTTCTTTTGGAAAAAATAGGTAAATATCCCTGAAGACATTTTTGTTCCAATAAGCTTTAAACAACCACATTTTTGGTTCTTTTATCATTCTCTCTTTTATCTATATGCCATCTTTTTCCTCGGGGCTTTCCTGATAGCTCAGATGGTAACCAATCTGCCTGCAGTGCAAGAGACCCAGGTTAGATCCCTGAGTAGGGAATATCCCCTGGAGGAGTAAATGGCACCCCACTCCAGTATTCTTGCCTGGAAAATCCCATGGAAGAGGAACCTGGCAGGCTACAGCCAGAGAGTCACAAAGGGGTTGGACATGACTGAACAACTAACACTTTACTTTCACTTCATTTTTTAGCTCACACTGTATCTCATTATCTATTCTTTTCTCCTCAATGTTTTGTTTATGGACTTTTCTATATTAAATTCTCTCCATCTATTAGCCTAGACCTGTGTAAGTCTTTCTCAGTACATCCTAATTCATTTCCTATGTTTCTTCCCTATAAACACTGTCTTTTTCTGTCATCCAGCACCTTCTCAGTTTTACTGTGAATTTTGTGGGGATGAGACTGAGGGGCACACTGTTTACATTCTGTATTTATTTTCTGGTACACTTTCAATAAATTAGCCTTTCTGTCATGTATTCAAAGTTCAGGTGGCCATTAATATACCATGGATACCTCCCCAAGCTTTATGAGATAAGACTCCACACTTGCTGAGTGAATTTTCTCCAACTTTTGTCTTTTCGAAGACTGTAAATTCAGGGGTAACTCATAGATACAGTGTGGACTTTAGGCTCACACATCCAATGCCCTTGACCATTCACTAATCTTCTCTCAGGTACAGATATTTTGCATACTTTTTCCTGGGTTTATTTTCCCTCATACCACAGTAATTTTTCTGTCTTTCTCTTGCATTTTATTAATATAATTATTGATGTGGCAAGCGGCAATAATTTTGAAGTGTTTGTAGAAGAACTCTGTATACTGAGCAAGATGGTTTACAACATATTTCTCCATTTTGAAGTTTTATGTGAGTGCCATGAAAGGCTAGAGTTCTAGGATACTCCTAAATGTTTTTTTGATGAAACGCTAATTAACCATTAAAAGTTTAGCATCCTTCCTTTTATAATGATATTTCTCAGCTATATTTTTGGTTAGACTCAATGTAAGTAGGGAATACATGTCTTTAATGCATGAAGCATGCTTCATAGGGCTACTGCTACTGACGGAGTTTTAGCTAGATGGGTGCTTTTGTTGTAGGTTTCCTCATGACTTCCTAAGTAGCTTAAATACTCATGTATGTGTGCATGTTTGGATTGTATTCTGACAAAAAGAAAAGGTCCAATGAAATACATGTTTTATGTTGCTTATCTCAGAAGTCTTATTCTACCTCACAGTGCCATTTTCCATCTTTATAATTTTTGCATCAAGTGGTGTGTGTGTGTGTGTGTATGAGATATAGCATTGCTCCTGTTTGACAATATGTCCTTCAGAAATCTTTGCTTCCAATTAAAAAAATATTGGCCACTTTGAAACTTGGAATAAACTATAAAAGGATTACAAATTTCTGTTCTCTTTGCATCATATGTAGCCAATATTTTTATGATTTTATAGTTGTTTTATTTTCTTTAATATCACCATAATAGTCATTTTAAACTTAACATACTTCTTTTCTAGTGAAAAATTTCAATTATAATTCTGTTTTCAAAGGAAGAGATGATATTTAGGAATATGTTTCCTTTATGCATGTAACAGGATTCATTGCTATTGCTATACTTTTTTTGAAAACTGAGCGTTTTTTCTCTTTGCTTCCTCATCTCTTTAAAAAAATTTTTTTTTGGAGTATAGTTCCTTTACAATATTGTGTTAGTTTCTACTGTACAGCATAGTGAATCAACCAAATATATATATATGTACATATATCCTTAATTTTTATTTCCTTCCTATTTAGGTCACCACAGAGCATTGAGTAGAGTTCCCTCTGCTATACAGTAGGTTTCCATTATCTATGGGAGCTTAGTTTAATATACATAAAATTATGGCAGAAATAAAGAACAAGGCAAGACAATGTATAATCAATACATGACACAGATTTTAAGTGATATTAACATTTAGCAGACACAAATATTACCTTTAAGAAGAACAAAGATTTTCCAAATTTTCTACCACTCATTTTATTCATTTTAGTCAGTGGTCAAAAGAAAATTTAAGACCCGAGGATGATAAACCATGCCATTTGAAGGGTTGTTAGAAGATAAGAAGATTGCTTAATTAGCAACATAACGATAGCTTTAAAAGCCAACAGTTTATTTAAAAATGTAAAGACCTATTTGATAATGAATATTTTTCCTGCTCTTTACTAGCAGGATATGATATGATATTTTAATTTCCTTAAGATAATATATAACATTTAAAAATAATATTGAATATCTTCCTTTTTTAGGTATTGATATAATTAAGCATGGACTTCCCAGGTGGTTCTCGTGATAAAGAGCCTGTCTGCCAATGAAATAGACATTTTATTTTATTTTGCATTTCCTTGTCATCGTCATATTATTTCTTAATTAATTTACTTATTTTAATTGGAGACTAGTTACTTTACAATGCTGTTGTGGTTTTTGCCATACATGGACATGAATCAGCCACAAGTGTACATTTTTTGATTATCACTATACCTTTTTTACAAAATAAACACTTTTTCTCTTTGCTTCTTCATCATTTTTTAGCTTGTTCTTTTGTGTATAATTGTGAGTTTTCAGTTTATTCTGAAAAATGTAGAACGTCTAATACAGGACCAGTGATGGACATTGTTTATCCAAGAAGTCCTTTCTATCTCCTTCCCCAGAGTCATTTCCTGTCTTGATTCCTTTAACATCAAGGGGTGAATGAAAGTAAAACACTCTTTTCCCTGATTTCTGGAAATGTCTTCAGATCTTATAGAAAATGAGGTCATGTTGAACCAAAGGCTAAAGTATGGCAGTATTTCAAATTTTTCTTTGTTTCTTCCTCACATTGGATCATCATTTTGAATGTATTTTGAGTTTTTTTTTTTTTTTTTTTTTTTATGTGAAGAGGAAAGTGTCAAGTCCCCAATGTCAAGGCAACTTCTTTGCCTACCTAGTCATGGATTCATTCTTTTTTGGTATCTTTGTCTTCAAGTCTTTATGCATGCTTTTATGTGGCTTTGTCTCAGTATTTTGTCTTTCCAACTGAAATTCATCATCTTTATTTCTTATTCAATTTCTCTCATTATGATTTCTTTAATTTTTTTGTTTTTTAATTTTTATGATTTCTTTAATTTTTTTGTTTCAACTAGCATAAACAGACCATTCCTGCCATGTAAATTTATTAACCATACATTTCAAAAGTATTGGCATTCTCAGAGACTATTTTGAAAGCTTTTCCCACATGTGCCCAGGTCATTTGACTTCAATTTCCATATGTTGTGCCTAGAACATCATTTCCTTACTTTCATGTGATTTAATTAAGATGAACTTCATTTAGTCTTGAATTTAAATAGAAATCTACATTTTAAGAAGTTACAGTTTACTCAGTTGCTGAAAACTTTGTGAAAAGAAGCACTCAGGAAACTAACATGATATTTTTCTATTAGCAGTGATTCAGATTCTTTTAATTCAGTGAGTGTGACTATTGTGTACAACAAGCACTACCAAAATAATAAGCATTGACTCTAAATTTAGCACCAATCAAGGAACTTATGAAGGCTAACCTCCAAGAAATAGAAATTTAAACAATCTGAGTCAAGATAATTTTATAAGATAATAATTGGAAGAAATAATGACTTTTTTCCAGTACAGAAAGTTCACTCATATTTCTCCTTTTCATTTTTTAAAGAAATTCTTTGCAAAAAAAGAAATTGTATAAAAGCATGTCAGAAAAATTTTTTAAAAGTTACCACTATTACTACTGTTCATGACGTTTTTCCTAAGTAAATTCATTCAGTTTTTTCTTTTGTAATCTTAACAATATTCTCCTGAAAGGGGTAGCTTTCAGCTGCAGTTTGTATATGTGTGTGTGCTGGCATGTGTGTATGTATTCTGTGGATTGGCCTGCATCCTGGTACATTTAACACCGCATGTGAATTTTCATCAAATGTGTATATTCTTTCTTTTCTGTTCTCTAACACTTGTTTGGATCTTTTCACTTTATTTTTCTGACCAGCTTTTGAAAAAATTTGGTAAATTTCTCTGACAAGTTTTTTTACTCCAATAAGACTCTAAATGACTGCTTCCACTGAGTCTTTCACATTCCCTTTCCTTTTATATATACACCATCTTTTGGCATGCCCTAGCATTCAATGTCTGTTATTTTCTCTTATTTTGTTTCATAAACATCATCCATATTAAGTTGCCTCAATTACTGCTTTTCTACCATCTAGCCTCATTCTTTTCCATCCCTTTATTTTTTCAGGACTCTTGTTCCTTCTTTATAAACACTGCCTTCTTTTATTCTGTAGAGTCTCACCACAGTCTCCATGTGAATGTTGTGAAACAAAAGGGAAGAGACTGATGGGTACATGATTACACTTTGCATATATTTTCTGAAAACTGTCTATTGTTAGTGTGTGTTCCATACATTCAAAATTCAAAGGCCATTTCTATGCAGTTGCTATCTGCCCAAACCTTAGGAGATGAGAGCTAAGACTTCATTCTTTCTCAGTGACGCTTCTTGGCCTATGGTCCTTTTAAGGACTATGTAAACTCAGATATCCTTCATGGTTCCAGTGTGGTTTTCAGGCTCCCTCTTACACTGCCTTTGATCGTATCACCCAATGCCCTAAATAACAAACATTTAATGGTATTCCCTGGGTTTATTTTCTGTCATACTATAGCAGTTGTTCCTTTTTTTTTTTTCCCTGCATTTTTATTCTGACATTATTATTAATTTACCAAACTGCCCTTATTTTTAGATTTTGGTAGAAGAACTTTTAATTTAAGGAATATACAACACATTTCCCAATATTGAAATGTTATGTGAATGCCATGAGAAACTATAGTCATATGATACCCCTAAAAGATTTTTTCATAATACAATGATATAAACATCCAAATTTCAACATCCTTGATTTCCTAATGATGGTTTTCAATCGTATTGTGTGTACAGGTTTAATGAACCTAGAAATATACCTCTTCTATATACTGAGCAGCCTTCATAAGACTACAGTTACAGATACTATTTTAGACTGACCAGCGCTTTTACTGAAGGCTTCTTTGCGTGCGTGGGTGCGTGCGTGCTTGGTCACTTCAGTTGTTTCTGACTCTTTGTGATCCTATGGCCTACATCCTTCCAGACCCCTCTGTCCATGGGGTTCTCCAGGCAAGAATACTGGAGTGAATTGTCATGCTCTCATCCAGGGGATCTTCCGAACCCAGGGATTGAACCCATGTCACTTATGTCTCCTGCATTGGCAAGTGGGTTCTTTACGTTTAGGGCCACCTGAGAAACCCATAGGCTTCTTTGTGCTCAGTTGCTCAGTCGGTTCCAACTCGGTGCGACCCCATGGACTGTAGCCCTCCAGTCTCCTCTGTCCATGGAATTTTCTTTATGACTTGCTAAATATGAGCTTTTTTCCACTCCTCTCTGCAAAAATAGGTCTACTGAAATGAATGATTGATAGTTTGCCCTAATAGTCCTATTCCACCTCTTCTGGTTGAGTCATTATCTGTCTTTGCTATATTTGCTCCAGGAGTTGGAAGTGGGAGTGGTGGGTTGTAATACAGCATTGCCCCTGACTGTAGGATGCCCTCTGAAGCATCACCTTTCCTAAAATGTTGGTCAGTTTGATCCACGGAGTAAACTATAGAAGGGTTTCAAATTTCTGTGCTCCTTTTTTGACATTAGCCCTGCATTTTGATGAAATACTTTTTTCCCTCTTCTTTTTTTTTTTCTAGATGAGATTAAACAGGAAAAAGGCAAGTCAAAAAATTTGTTTGCATGTTCTTAGCTGTTGTTTCATCTACTACTTGCATCTTTAAAAAAAAGTTATGTCATTTTCTGTTACCTAACTTTCATCTTTCCCCATTCTTTCTTTCTTTTACTTTACCATATGCTTCCCCTATAAAAACTGGCTTCTTTTGAACTGCTTTTCTCTTCTTCTTTTTTTTTTCAGATAAGATTAAACAGGAAAAAGGCAAATCAAAACTTTTTCACCTGTTCTTAGTTGTTTCATCTGCAACTTGTACCATAAAAAAAATGTTCTGTCATTTTTTGTTATCTAAATATATCTTTTCCCATTCTTTCCTTTGTACTCCACACCAATCTTCCCCTAAGGCATCAGCTTCTTTTAATTGCTTCTCTCTTCTTCTTCTTCTTTTTTTTTTTTTCAGATAAGATCGCCCAGGAAAACAGTAAATCAAAAAATTTTTCATGTATGCTTAGTTGTTGTTTCATCTGTTCTTTGCACCTTGAAAAAAAGTTGTCATTTTATGTTACCTAAATTCCATCTTTTCCCATTCTTTCCTTTTATACTCCATTCCATGCTTCCCCTATAAAGACTGGCTTCTTTTAAATTGTTTTTTACTTCCTTTTTTCCCCTCAATAAGATTGCACGGGAAAAAGACAAGTCAAAATTCCTTTTGCCTGTTCTTAGTTGTTGCTTCATCTGGAACTTGCTCCTTTGTCTTCAACTATCAATGATCATCTTCCTCAACTTCCACATTCATATTATTGAATGATTTCCTCTTACTGTCTTAGTTTCCTAAGTGATGTCTGCCATCTTCATGTGTTTTTCAGTTTCCCCTATTCCTACCTCTTTCATTTGTCTTGTCCGAGAAATCAATGTACACATTTCCATTTGTTCAGATACATTTTATTACTAACATATCTAATAAGTTTGGAAGTTTTAAAGTTTATGATGCATAAGGTATTCTTCAAGATAAATTCTGGTCATTTGATTTAGACCTCTGACTACTGGCATTAATATCACAGTTCTCTTCCTTTCGAGTTAAGATAGCTAGTACCTTCAAATTAATCCTGAGTCTCAGTAATGTCAAAAGGTATTAATAACACTTTTAAAGGTAGTCATCAAATATAACATTCTTTAGATATTTCTTATTCAGTAAATTCTCTTCTTTTATTTCTCTTTTCACTGCTGTAGACTATTCTCTGGATAAGTGTGAGCTCTCAGCCCATGTCTGTATGTTTGTGTGTGTACATTTGCAAATAATGTTTTCATGTCTATCTGCATTCTAATTTGTTTCATGTTAAAATATATATTTTTTCCTAGCACAATAGATTTCTTTGTGTTTGCCTCACAATATATTTATATTGATCCTTCCATTTTCTTTTTCAGAAATATTGCAGCACAATTTAGGTAAATTTTCTGACAACTTTTTGCTCCCAAATGCCTTTTAAAAGCCCTCCTTTTTTAGTGTCTTTAATTTCTATACCTTTTTATCTGTACATTGTCTATGGGCTTGACCTTCTCCTGGGTATCTACACTTTCTTTCCAAATGTTGTTATGGGCTCCTCCTTATTAAGTTCTGTCAATTTCTGTTTCCTACATTTCATTCTTTCTTTTTTTATTCCCTCCACTCTCCCCTATAAATGTTGGCTTCTTTTGTCTCCAGAGGCTTCCCATAGTTTTTCTAAGAAGTGGTGAGATAAAGGGCATTTCACTAGTAACTACCTGGCTTACACCCATATGTATTTCCAGAGACACCAAATCTTTGGACCACTGTCACAAATTTCAAATATTAGGGCCAATGTTTATGCAACTGATGTTTTCCCAAACCTTGTTAGATTACTTGTTCAGTAATTTTCAATATAGTACTTTTTGTTCTATGAAAGATGAGTCAATTCTGATGTCATTCTTTGGTTGAATGTAAGCTTGAACCTAAGTCTTCCAGTGCCATTGATCATAGTACCAAGCATTCAGAAGTATACAAACACTTCACATGATGTTTCCTGGCTTTTTTCTGCCCCCCTACAAACCATTGTAATTACTCTATTTTCACATTTTGGTTTGCATAGTAGTCAACTCTTTTTTTTTTCCATTTATTTTTATTAGTTGGAGGCTAATTACTTTACAATATTGTAGTGGTTTTTGAAATACATTGATGTGACTCAGCCATGGATTTACATGTATTCCCCATCCCAACCCCCCCCCCCCCACCTCCCTGTCCACCCAATCCCTCTGGGTCATCCCAGCGCACCAGCCCCAAGCACTTATCCCATGCATCCAACCGGGGCTGGTGATCTGTTTCACCATTGATAATATACATGTTTCGATGCTGTTCTCTGAAAACATCCTACCCTCGCCTTCTCCCACGGAGTCCAAAAGTCTGTTCCGTACATCTGTGTCTCTTTTCTGTTTTGCATATAAGGTTATCGTTACCATCTTTCTAAATTCCATATATATGCATTGGTATACTGCATTGGTCTTTACCTTTCTGGCTTACTTCACTCTGTATAATGGGCTCCAGTTTCATCCATCTCATTAGAACTGATTCAAATGAATTCTTTTTAATGGCTGAGTAATATTCCATGGTGTATATGTACCACAGCTTCCTTATCCATTTGTCTGCTGATGGGCATCTAGGTTGCTTCCATGTCCTGGCTATTATAAACAGTGCTGCAATGAACATTGGGGTGCACAAGTCTCTTTCAGATCTGGTTTCCTCGGTGTGTATGCCCAGCAGTGGTATTGCTGGGTCATATGGCAGTTCTATTTCCAGTTTTTTAAGAAATCTCCACACTGTTCTCCATAGCAGCTGTACTAGTTTGCATTCCCACCAACAGTGTAAGAGGGTTCCCGTTTCTCCACACCCTCTCCAGCATTTATTTCTTGTAGACTTTTGGATAGCAGCCATCCTGACTGGCGTGTAATGGTACCTCATTGTTGTTTTGATTTGCATTTCTCTAATAATGAGTGATGTTGAGCATCTTTTCATGTGTTTGTTAGCCATCTGTATGTCTTCTTTGGAGAAATGTCTGTTTAGTTCTTTGGCCTATTTTTTGATTGGGTCATTTATTTTTCTGGAATTGAGCTGCAGGAGTTGCCTGTATATTTTTTAGATTAATCCTTTGTCTGTTTCTTCATTTGCTATTATTTTCTCCCATTCTGAGGGCTGTCTTTTCACCTTACTTATAGTTTCCTTTGTTGTGCAAAGCTTTTAAGATTAATTAGGTCCCATTTGTTTATTTTTGCTTTTATTTCCAATAATCTGGGAGATGGGTCATAGAGGATCTTGCTATGATTTATGTCAAGAGTGTTTTGCTTATATTCTCCTCTAGGAGTTTTATAGCTTCTGGTCTTACATTTAGATCTTTTATATATTTTGAGTTTATTTTTGTGTATAGTGTTAGAAAGTGCTCTAGTTTCATTCTTTTACAAGTGGTTGACCAGTTTTTTCAGCACCACTTGTTAAAGAGGTTGTCTTTTCTCCATTGTATATTACTGCCTACTTTGTTGAAGATAAGTTGTCCATAAGTATGTGGATTACTCTATGGGCTTTCTATTCTGTTCCATTGATCTATATTTCTGTCTTTGTGCCAGTACCATACTGTGGTATGGTACTATGTGCCAGTACCATACTGACGACTGGGGCTTTGTAGTAGAGCCTGAAGTCAGGCAGGTTGATTCCTCCAGTTCCATTCTTCTTTCTCAAGATTGCTTTAGCTATTCGAGGTTTTTTGTATTTCTATACAAATTATGAAATTATTTGTTCTAGTTCTGTGAAAAATACCATTGGTAGCTTGATAGAGATTGCATTGAATCTATAGATGGCTCTGGGCAGTATACTCATTTTTACTATATTGATTCTTCCAATCCATGAACACCGTATATTTCTCCATCTATTTGTGTCCTCTTTGATTTCTTTCATCAGTGTTTTATAGTTTTCTATATATAGGTCTTTTGTTTCTTTAGGTAGATATATTCCTAAGTATTTTATTCTTTTCATTGCAATGGTGAATGGTATTATTTCCTTAATTTCTCTTTGTTTTCTCATTGTTAGTGTATAGGAAATTCAAGGAATTTCTGTGTGTTAATTTTATATCCTGCAACTTTACTATATTCATTGATTAGCTCTAGTAATTTTCTGGTAGAGTCTTTGGGGTTTTCTATGTAGAGGATCATGTCATTTGCAAACAGTGAGAGTTTCACTTCTTCTTTTCCTATCTGGATTCCTTTTATTTCTTTTTCTGCTCTGATTGCTGTGGCCAAAACTTCCAAAACTATGTTGAATAGTAGTGGTGAGAATGGGCACCCTTGCCTTTTTCGTGACTTTAGGGGAAATGCTTTCAATTTTTCACCGTTGGGGATAATGTTTGCTGTGGGTTTGTCTTATATAGCTATTATTATGTTGAGGAATGTTCCTTCTATTCCTGCTTTCTGGAGAGTTTTAATCATAAATGGATGTTGAATATTGTCAAAGGCTTTTTATACATCTACTGAGATAATCATATGGTTTTTATCTTTCAATGTGTTAATGTGGTGTATTACATTGATTGATTTGTGGATATTAAAGAATCCTTGCACTCCTGGGATAAAGCCCACTTGGTCATGATGTATGATCTTTTTAATATGTTGTTGGATTCTGTTTGCTAGAATTTTGCTAAGGATTTTTGCATCTATGTTCATCAGTGATATTGGCCTGTAGTTTTCTTTTCTTTTCTTTCTTTCTTTCTTTTTTTTTTTTTTTTTTGTGTGTGTGGCATCCTTGCCTGGTTTTGGAATTAGGGTGATGGTGGCCTCATAGAATGAGTTTGGAAGTTTACCTTCTGCAGTTTTCTGGGAGAGTTTGAGAAAGATAGGTGTTAGCTCTTCTCTAAATGTTTGGTAGAATTCAGCTTTGAAGCCATCTGGTCCTGGGCTTTTGTTTGCTGGAAGATTTCTGATTACAGTTTTGATTTCCATGCTTGTGGTGGATCTGTTGAGATCTTCTATTTCTTCCTGGTTCAGTTTTGGAAAGTTATACTTTTGTAAGAATTTGTCCATGTCTTCCAAGTTGTCCATTTTATTGGCATATAGCTGCTGATAGTAGTCTCTTATGATCCTTTGTATTTCTGTGTTGTCTCTTGTGATTTCTCCATTTTCATTTCTAATTTTGTTGATTTGATTCTTAGTCTGGCTAACGGTTTGTCTTTTTTATTTACCTTCTCAAAGAACCAGCTTTTGGTTTTATTGATTTTTTCTATGGTCTCTTTTGTTTCTTTTGCATTTATTTCTGCCCTAATTTTTAAGATTTCTTTCCTTCTATTAACCCTGAGGTTCTTCATTTCTTCCTTCTTTAGCTGCTTTAGGTGTAGAGTTAGGTTATTTATTTGACTTTTTTTCTTATTTCTTGAGGTAAACCTTCCCCTTAGCACTGCTTTTAAAGTGTCCCATACGTTTTGGGTTGTTGTGTTTTCATTTTCATTCGTTTCTATGCATATTTTGATTTCTTTTTTGATTTTTCCTTTGATGTGTTGGTTATTCAGGAACGTGTTATTTACCTCCATATGTTGGAATTTTGAATAGTTTTGTTTTTTTTCTCCTGTAATTGAGATCTAATCTTACTGCATTGTGGTCAGAAAAGATGGCTGGAATGATTTCAATTTTTTTTTAATTTACCAAGGCTAGATTTATGGCCCAGGATGTGATCTATTCTGGAGGCGGTTCCGTGTGCACTTGAGAGAAGGTGAAGTTGATTGTTTTGGGGTGAAATGTCCTATAGATATCAATTAGGTCTAGCTGGTCCATTGTGTCATTTAAGGTTTTTGTTTCCTTGTTAATTTTCTGTTTAGTTGATCTATCCATAGTTGTGAGTGGGGTATTAAAGTCTCCCACTATTATTGTGTTACTATTAATTTCCTCTTTCATACTCGTTAGTGTTTGCCGTACATATTGCAGTGCTCCTATGTTGGGTGCATATATATTTATAATTGTTATATCTTCTTCTTGGATTGATCCTTTGATCATTATGTAGTGTCCTTCTTTGTCTCTTTTCACATCCTTTATTTGAAAGTCTATTTTATCTGATATGAGTATTGCGACTCCTGCTTTCTTTTGGTCTCCGTTTGCATGAAATATTTTTTTCCAGCCCTTCACTTTCAGTCAGTATGTGTCCCTTGTTTTGAGGTGGGTCTCTTGTAGACAGCATATATAGGTGTCTTGTTTTTGTATCCATTCAGCCAGTCTTTGTCTTTTGGTTGGGACATTCAACCCATTCACATTTAAGGTAATTATTGATAAGTATGATCCCAATGCCAATTACTTTATTGTTTTGGGTTCGAATTTATACACCCTTTCTATGGTTCCTGTCTAGAGAAGATCCTTTAGCATTTGATGAAGAACTGGTTTGGTGGTGCTGAATTCTCTCAGCTTTTGCTTGTCTGTAAAGCTTTTGAATTCTCCTCCATATCTGAATGAGATCCTTGCTAGGTACAGTAATCTGGGTTGTAGGTTATTCTCTTTCATGACTTTAAGTATGTCCTGCCATCCTCTTCTGGCCTGAAGATTTTCTATTGAAAAATCAGCTGTTATCCTTATGGGAATCCCCTTGTGTGTTATTTGTTGTTTTTCCCTTGCTGCTTTTAATGTTTGTTCTTTGTGTTTGATCTTTGTTAATTTGATTAATATGTGCCTCGGTGTGTTTTGCCTTGGGTTTATCCTGTTTGGGACTCTCTGGGTTTCTTGGACTTGTGTGACTATTTCCTTCCCCATTTTAGGGAAGTTTTCAACTATTATCTCCTCGAGTATTTTTTCATGGCCTTTCTTTTTGTCTTCTTCTGGGACTCCTATGATTCGAATGTTGCAGCGTTTCACGTTGTCTAAGAGGCCCCTGAGGTTGTCCTCATTTCTTTTGACTCTTTTTTCTATTTTCATCTCTGCATAATTTATTTCCATCATTCTATCTTCTACCTCACTTATCCTATCTTCTGCCTCCGTTATTCTACTGTTGGTTCCCTCCAGAGTATTTTTTTTATCTCATTTATTGCATTATTCATTATTAATTGACTCTTTGTTTATTTCTTCTAGGTCCTTGTTAAACATTTCTTGCATCTTCTCAATCTTTGTCTCCAGGCTATTTCTGTAACTCCATTTTGTTTTCAAGATTTTGGATCATTTTTATTATCATTATTCTAAATTCTTTTTCAGGTAGATTCCCTATCTCCTCCTCTTTTGTTTGGTTTGGTGGGCATTTTTCATGTTCCTTTACCTGCTGAATATTTCTCTGCCTTTTCATCTTGTTTAGATGGCTGTGTTTGGGGTGACCTTTCTGTATTCTGGAAGTTTGTGGTTCCTCTTTATTGTGGAGTTTCCTCCCAGTGAATGGGGTTGGACGGTTGGCTTGTCAAGGTTTTCCGGTTAGGGAAGCTTGCGTCAGTGTTCTAGTGGGTGGAGTTGGATATCTTCTCTCTGGAGTGCAATGGAGTGTCCAGTAGTGAGTTTTGAGATGTCTGTGGGTTTGGTGTGACTTTAGGCAGCCTGTATATTGACGCTCAGGGCTATGTTCTTGTGTTGCTGGAGAATTTGTGTTTTATGTCTTGCTCTGGAATTTATTGGCTCTTGGGTGATGGTTGGTTTCAGTGTAGGTATGGAGGCTTTTGGATGATCTCTTATTAATTAACATTCCCTGGAGTCAGGAGTTCTCTGGTGTTCTCAGGTTTTGGGCTTAAGCCTCCTGCCTCTGGTTTTCAGTCTTATTCTTCCAGTAGCCTCAAGACTTCTCCATCCATACAGCACTGATAATAAAACTTCTAGGTTAATGGTGAAAAGATTCTCCACAGTGAGGGACACCCAGAGACGTTCACAGAGTTACATGAAGAAGAGGAGAGGGAGGAAGGAGACAGAGGTAAGAAGGAGGAGAAAAAAGGGGGAATCAAGAGGAGAGAGACAGATCTAGGCAGTACTCTGTTCCCTAAGTGTTCTCTGCAGCCCAGAACACCCACAGAGATTCACAGAATTGGGTTGAGAAGAGAAGGGGGAAGGAGGAAATTGAGGTGACCTGGGAGAGAAAAAGGAGCATCAGAAAGGAGAGAGAGTAATGAAGCCAGTAATCACACTGCTGAGTAAAAATGGGTACTGAAGATTGTATTCTTAAATGTACAAAATTGATATCAAACACTAAAAAACAAAGATTAAAAATCTAGAGTAGAGGTTAGACTCTTAAAAATACAATATTAAAAAAAAAGGAAGAACACAAAAAGTATAAGAAATATATATGAAGTTCGCTTTAAAAATAGGGTCCTTTTTTTTGCAAGATAATAGTGGGTTATAAAAATTATAATTAAAGGAGTATTAGAGGCCTCAAAAAAAAAAAAGAAGAAGAAGAAGAAGAGGAAGAAGAAACAATTTTTAATTTAAAAAAAACAATAATAGTAAAAATATATCTAGGAATTTCTCTGGAGCTGTTGTGGGCAGTGTGGGGTCAGTTCAATTTCAGATAGTTCCTCGTTCCAGCTTATACTTCTCAATATCTATAGGCCCCTTCCAGTGTAGTCACTGTTAATTACAGGAATTTTAATCTGTTGCACCCGTCACTTCTAAGGCAGTTCCCTTTTTTTATTTGGCTTCTGTTTGCAGGTCTCTTCAGTGTCTAATTTCTGCCCTGATACAAGGGGGTGGAGGTGGTCTCATGTTTAGGATCACTTGTTCAGTTGTGCTGTGGGGAGGGAGGGGCCTTGCAAACAAATATCACTGGTGTGTGTGGGGAGTGTTCGCAGTGTTCCGGCCACACTGGGTTTGCCCCTGCTCGCGGCGTGTGTGCTTTCCCCATCTACACTGCTCAAGCTTCAGGTTGCTCTACAGGGAGCGGGCCCTGAGTTGCGTGCACTTCCCAGGTCTAAGCTGCTCAGGTTCAGGTTCCTGAGTACTCCACAAAGGC
This sequence comes from Cervus elaphus, assembly GCF_910594005.1. NCBI lineage: Eukaryota > Metazoa > Chordata > Mammalia > Artiodactyla > Cervidae > Cervus > Cervus elaphus. The sequence continues at coordinate 26,512,996 of NC_057821.1, forward strand.
GCAGACTCGGTTGGCCCTGCGTTTTGTGCCCTTCCCCAGTCCGAGCAGCTCAGGCAACCAGGTGCTTGAGGAGCACACTCTCTTCAGGTGCAGTGTGACTTATCCCCTCCCCGGTCCCAGCCTCAGTTTCTGGGCGCGCCCTGTCCAGTGTGCCTTGTGTCTCCTCTGGGAGCTGATCTCTGGCTGCGACCCTCCCGGCAGTTGTCAACCATCCAGAATCTTAGGAAGTCTTTGGTTAGAAACTGGAAGCCTGTTTGCAGTTTGGTAGGGGATGCCCTCTCTGGGGCCGAGTTTGCCCCTTTCCGGCTCTGGCTGGCGCTTGCCTCATCCCTGCCTCTGGTGGGGGATGGACCGGTCCACAGCCGGCTAGCTCTTCTCTGGTATTGCTGAATCCTTTGTTCTGTGAATGGGCTGGCAGTGCCTTAGGTTAGGGTTTTTCACAGGTTAATTCTCTCTCTCTCTTGCTATCCCACAGTTTAGGTTGCTATCTCACATTAGCTCCCTCAGATTACCCTCAGGGCATTCAGGCCCAGTCCTTACCCTAAGCAGTGCCGCCCACCAGTTCCTCTCCGTTCAGCCCCCACTTGCTGGTGGTGGATGCGAATGTCTGGAGTACTTTTCTGCTGGGCGTTCCTTTAGGCATGTAATCTGTGGGTTTTATTTATTTATTTTTCCTCCCAGTTAGGTTGCCCTCTGAGATTCGAAGACTTACCCCAGACCCACCGGTGAGAGGGTTTCCTGGTATTTGGAAACTTCCTCTATTAAGACTCCCTTCCCAGGGTGGATCTCTGTCCCTAGCTCTTTTGTCTCTCTTTTTATCTTTTATATTTTGTCCTACCTCCTTTTGAAGACAATGGGCTGCTTTTCTGGATGCCTGATGTCCTCTGCCAGCGTTCAGAAGTTGTTTTGTGGTTGCTCAGCATTCAAATGTTCTTTCGATGAATTTGTGGGGGAGAAAGTGGACTCCCCATCCGATTCCTCCTCCATCTTAGCTCCTCTGGCAGCTAAAAGTTTTAAGTTATGTTTTATTTGGGGACCTTACTCAGGACTATAACCTAGGATACAGCATCTCAGAGAGTTCTGAGGAACTCTTACAGAGAGGTAAGGAAGGATTCAAATTATCTAGGAGTTTTACTGAAAAAACAAAAGCAAAACAGTATTGGAACACATCAAGATTACCTCTAATAATAATTTAAAAAAAAAAAAATACAGGCATCTCAAGTTAATACCTTTTTGTATATAGTAAGACGTAAGAGTTGAGGCTTATTGAAATTATTCCTTTGATATGCATCCTAACTACTGGGGCCAGTATCCTGTTTTTCTCCATCCTGAATACCCCCAGGGTACACCATCTGGTTCTGTTGGCTTCATGGTAAACAACATTCATTGTTTACCAAAATGTCAATCAACATTTTTTTTTTTTTTTTTGTCTGCAAGAACAAATTGTCACCATTTTTCCAAGATAAAAATATTTGCTTCCTTGGTATTTTTCAGGACTTTTTCTTTCTTTTTTTATTTTTCTTTTCTTTTTTTCTAACTACATCCATCTTATCTATTTACTGTGCAGTGGAAATTTTATTTTCACTTTCATTTTCTGGTTTTCCTTGAAATTTACATGAGTTTTTCCATTATATTTTTCAGAACAACTCAAGAAGGAAATTGGTAAGTTTTATTAATCTTTTCAAAAGATTTATTTCCTAAATATATTTTTTCCTCTTATTTCTTGACATGCACCTCTTACACAATCCTACCTTTCCTTTAACTTCTTGTTAATTTCAAAATATCTTATCCATTTTCTTTTTGGCATCCTGAACTTCTAATAAAATTCCCATATTAAGTCTCTCGATTTTTTCCTCTACCTTTTATTCTTCCTCTTTTCTTTTATCTTCCTAGTGATTACTATACTTAATTATAAGGTTAGTGAAAAAAAATATTGGTGAGATGAAAGGGATTAGACTAAGAAGAGTGTGGTTATTTTTATTCAGTAGAAAACTTTGGTTTTTCCTCATGTTCTCTGAGATGGAGTCCCAATTATTTTATATATTATACTCTTTCCATTTAAGAACAGGGTTCAGACTCCAAAGTTGTTTAATAAGATAAGTTCCTCCTCTGTTGACCTTTTAAACATTGTGCATATACTAATGTCAAGTGTAATCTTGATACACTTTGCTTGGCCATAATCTCCAGTGATCTTAGGCATATAAATATTTTTTATATGACTTTGCATAGTTGTTTCTTTCCAACCAAAAGCATTACCCTTCAATCATTTTTATTTTAACCACTTATCAGTTGATTCAACAAATTTCTCTTCCTTCAGGGCCTTGAGCATTTTTCAGTCACTCAGATAAACTTCATTGATAATGTATCTTTAAATTCTATGGCTAATTTCTAAGATTATTCTATACTATTTTAGTATCTTACTATAAGAATTATTAAATCCTCATGTCCTTTCATATCAGATTATATCCTTCATATTATAATGGAGTTTCCAGATGAAATGAACCTTTGACATTTTTTTCATTGCTTTTGAAATGGACATTACTTAGCAAGTTTCAGACACAAATATTGACAGATGTATGGCATTACTGGCATCTTCTTTGTGATGTGAAGAAAATCTATTTATATATACATAAGTGATTGTGTCTTTTCTTTCAGAGAAGAAGAAGGCTCAATTCAAATCTGGTGAGTAATGATCATCTCTCAGAAACCTTCACTGTTCTGTTTTTCTTAGATTCTGCCCCTATGTCAGTGGAATAGAATGCAGAAATACAACAAAAATGTTTAGTGTAAGCACAGCAGCATTGGAAGCCTTATCTTTATAAATATCAATGTTTTCAATAAATTCTCTCTGAAGTGCAAGCCATTAATTATTCAGCCTGTAATTCTTCCTCTCCCCTTTCATTCATTTGTTCCTTCCTTCCTTCTATGCTCCTTCCTTCATGCTCCTATCCCTGCAATCTTTGCTTTTTCTATATTTATATCTATCCTCCACCTGATCATTTTTATCACCATGTGTGAATATTGGAATATGAGAATATAGGATAGAAAGAGGAAGTTTAAAGGATTCAGTAGAAGAAATAGAGCAAAGACAAATATTTCTTAAATTTGTTTTTAATATAACAAAAAAGACAATGAAAGAATACATAAAAGGATAAAAGTTAAGCTTCTTCTATTTTGTTCTTTTGCAGTATGGAGAGAAACACCATTGTATGCTGGTGAGCAACACAGACTCTGATGAAGAAAATCCTATTGTCATAGATTTTATATGAACATCTAGTGTGTGTAAAACATCTGCTCAAAATTAAGGAAGTGCAAAGCATTTATTTCATGAATTCAATAGATAAATCATTATTTTAACAGAGAATAGTGTGTTTGGAGCTTTGCACTTTAGTAATTTTATTTTTGATTGCAGGTAACATTGTGTTTTGAGTGTAGATAGAATCGTTTTCATCTGCTAAAATCTGAGATATCTAAAGTGAACAATAAGTTATTTGGCCAGACCCATCATATCTTATATTTTCTTTCAAACATCCTAAATAGATTACAAATATTTATCCTATATGAATTTTGGATGAGGAGAGCATAGGGACAGGGCAGGTCTTCAAGACATATATAGTTTAGCATCTTGTAAAAAGAGGTTCAAGTATATAAAAGAGGGTTTTCTTTGTTGTTTGCTATTATTCGAATTAAGGAGTTTATTACTATAGTGCTCTGGATAGACAGGCAGCTCTATCTGTCAGACGGTGGATTCTCATGTTCATTTGTTCCTTGTAGATTGGAGAAAAGAAGAGTTCCTGACTGGTGAGTCTATCATGGTCCAACACAGACCCTGTATCTTGTAGGTAGTCCCAGGGAAGATGCAGAGAGGTGAACTGGATCTCCCCTGGGTCAGAGAAGCTCTCACAGAAGGGAGACTCTGGCCCAAGCCTACTGATACCATTCCCAGAAACCTGATGATCTCTTGTCTTTGCAGTAAATCTGACTCTGGATGCAGCCACTGCCCATCCTGCCCTCTTCCTGTCTGAAGAGGGGAGAAGAGTAACGTGGAAAGAACCATTTCAAGATCTTCCCAGCTGCTCACAGAGATTTATCTCCCTTCCCTGTGTGCTTGGTCAGCTGCATGTCAGCTCAGGGAGATACTTCTGGGAGGTGGAGGTTGGGGATGCACATTCCTGGGACCTGGGAGTTTGTAGGGATAATGTAACAAGGAAGGGGAGAGTTGAAATGTCACCACAGAATGGTTTCTGGGCCATTAGGCTCTATGAGGGAGAGTACTGGGGCCTTAAATCCGTAGAAACTTCTCTTACTCTAAAAGAAAAACCCTGTAGGGTGGGAGTATTCCTGGATTATGAGGCTGGAGATGTATCTTTCTATAACATGGCAGATGGATCTCACATCTTCACATTTTCCAAACAAACTTTTTATGGTGTCCTAAGACCATTTTTTAGACTTCAGTCCTCTGACTCAGGCTCCTTGACTATTGTCCAAGTGGAGTAGAACACATTAATATTGTAATTTGTGTGCCTACCTTTCCCTGACAATTACAATTCTCCCCACTATAAACAAACTGATTCTTTTTCTTCCTCCCTTACTGGTTTATTCTCAAGATGAAGCTCTGATACACAGACTGGTGGTTGCCCCTCATATCAATTCTTATTATTATGCCTATGACAGCTTAGTACAAAGATTAGATTTCCTAACATTCCCTGCCAAATGTGACTAAATTATGACCAGTGCACTATAAGATGAATTATTATCTATGGTCTTTGGGTTGTGTCCTTAAAGGAAAATTATGTGATATTCTTATTTATTTAATTTTTCTGATGCCTGGAATGTGACATAATGGGTGGATCTCTAAGAATATCTCAAGTCATGTAATATTATCATGTAATATGATATAGATGGATGAGAAGATGGAATCACCTTGGGGTTCTGACAACTTTATGAAACTACTCTATGCCCTACTATTTATTTCCCATAAGAAATAAAATTTTACATCTTTAAGTCATTTGTATACTGTATTTTTGTCAGATGTGATTCAATTCAATACTAACTTAGTATTGAAGCACCTTCTATTAAGAATGGTAGTAGATTCAACCTACAGTTGAATATTCAGATGAAACTAGAGTTTGGGTGGTAGTTGGACAAGCTAGACAGGAAGACTAGAGAAACTAGATACACTGAGAAGGGTGGTGAAGATGAGGCAGATATTGGGCTCAATTCCAGCAGCAGGAAGAAGGAGCCCATCAAGTTAGGAAGATCTCAAATAACATAATGGGGGACAGGTAGACGGGTATCCACCTCAAAAAGGGCCCTTTTTGAGGACAAAGCAGTAAAAACTACACTGATTCTGTTGGCCATGCCTAGCAAACAGAAACCAAAACAGGTAGCTAATTGGTATAGGAAGGACAGAATGTAGTCCTCAACAAGTGGAGATCTAATATTGAAATTGAGTCTAGCACTAGCTGTCTACTTGAGGCTGGCATTAGTAATACCAAAGCAGGGTCAATAGACAAATCTATACACAAGAGGACAAGGCAAAATCTCAGCATGAACTATATAGACCCAAATTCCTCAAACTGAAATATAAATAAAGTGACTAGTTTTTGAGACATCCAAATAATGACTATCATAAACTAAAATAAATGCTCATGAATTGACGTTGCTGTTGTTGTTCAGTCACTCAGTCATGTCTGGCTCTTTACAATCCCATGGACTGCAACACACCAGGCTTCACTGTCCTTCACCACCTCCCAGAGATTGCTCAAACTCATAGCCATTGCCATCCAACCATCTCACCCTCTGTTGTATCCTTCTCCTCCTGCCCTCAATCTTTCCCAGCATCAGGGTCTTTTCAAATGAGTCAGCTCTTCACATCAGGTAGCCAAAATATTGGAGCTCCAGCTTCAGCATCAGTCCTTCCAATGAATATTCAGGTTTAATTTCATTTAGGATGGATTGTCTTGATCTCCTTGCTGTCCAAAGGACTCTCAAGAGTCTTCTCCAGCATCACAATTTGAAGGCATCAATTCTTCGGTGCTCAGCCTTTTTTACTGTCCAGCTCTCATACCCATATGTGACCACTGGAAAAACCATAACTTTGACAATATGTATCTCTGTCGGCAAAATAATGTCTCTGCTTGAGATTGGTCAGAGCTTTTCTTCCAAAGAGCAAGTGTCTTTTAATTTCATGACTGCTTTGATTTTGGAGCCCAAGAAAATAAAATCCATCACTGCTTTCATTGTTTCCCCACCTAACTGCCATAAGGTGATGGGACTGAATGCCATGATCTTTGTTTTTTTAATGTTGAGTTTTAAGCCAGCTTTTTCACTCCCCTCTTTCACCTTCATCAAGAGGCTCTTTAATTCCTCTTCACTTTCTGCCATAAGAGTGGTGTCATCTGCATATCTGAGGTTATTGATATTTCTACCGGCCATCTTGATTCCAGCTTGTGCGTCATCCAGCCCAGCATTTTGTAGGATGTACTCTGCATAGAAGTTATATAAGCAGAGTGACAATATACAGCCTTGACATACTACTTTCCCAATTTAGAACTAGTCAGTACTTGCACATCTGGTTCTAACTGTTGCTTCTTAATCTGCATGCAGATTTCTCAGGAGGCAGGTCAGGTGGTCTGGTATTCCCATCTCTTTAAGAATTTTACAGTTTGTGGTGACCCACACAGTCAAAGGCTTTGGCATAGTCAATAAAGCAGAAATAGATGTTTTTCTGGAACTCTCTTACTTTTTCAATAATCCAGTGGATGTTGACAATTTGATCTCTGGTTCCTCTGCCTTTCCTAAAACCAGCTTGAACATCTGGAAGTTCTCAGTTCACATCCTATTGAAACATAGCTTGAAAGATTTTGAGCATTACTTTGCTAGCGTGTGAGATGAGTGCAATTGTGCAGTAGTTTGAACATCCTTTGGCATTGCCCTTCTTTGGAATTGAAATGAAAACTGACCTTTTCCAGTCCTGTGGCCACTGCTGAATTTTCTATTGTTGCTGGCAGATTGAGTACAGCACTTTCACAGCATCATTTTTTAGGATTTGAAATAGCTCAACTGGAATTCCATCACCTCCACTAGCTTTGTTCATAGTGATGCTTCCTAAGGCCCACTTGACTTTGGACTTACCTGGCTCTAGGTGAATGATCACACCATCCTGGTTATCTGGGTCATTAAGATCTTTTTTTTGCATAGTTCTTCTGTGTATTTGTGTCACCTCTTCTTAATATCTTCTGCTTCTGTTAGCTCCATACAGCTTCTGTCCTTTACTGTGCCTATCTTTGCATGAACTGTTCCCTTGGTATCCCTAATTTTCTTGAAGAGATCTCTAGTCTTTCACATTCTATTGTTTTCCTCCATTTCTTGGTATTTTTCATTTTCTTATTATTCCTTTCTATTCTTTGGAACTTTGCATTCAGATAGATATATCTATCCTTTCCTCCTTTTCCTTTCACTTCTTTTCTTTTATCAGATATTTGTAAGTCCTCCTCAGACAACCACTTCACCTTTTTGCATTTCTTTTTCTTGGGGATGGTTTTGATCACTGCCTCTTGTAGAGTGTTATGAACCTCCATCCATAGTTCTTCAGGCACTCTATCAGTTCTATTCCCTTGAATCTCTTTGTCATTTCCACTGAAATATATAAAATCTCATTACTGATCAACACTAATGAATATCTGGAATAAATCTGGAGATAGGAAACAATAATGTTGAACCTCAATTAAACAAAATGTTATCCTTGAACCTAGAAAAAAGAGACAAGTGAGAATTCAATTATTATTAGTTAGCCTGCATTACCAAAAAAAGAACTATATTACAGATTTTTAATTTCATCAACAAAGTTGGTTTCCTCTCTTATTATATAAATGCACAAAGCTTTGATTTCATATACATGCCTACATAATAACTTTATTTTTGCCTTTTGGACTGCCAAGCCTAACACATTTACTCTATATGGTTCTTTATAGTATTGCTTGTCTGTGATCTACACCTTAACTCTACCAAATTTCAAAGTGGTACTAATCAGCTTTTTTTTCTTCTCCATTATTTTTTTATTACAGGAGATTAAGTATAGTTCCTTGTGCACTACAGTAGGATCTTGTTGTTTATTTTATATAGTTTGTATCTGTTAATCCCAAATGCCTAATTTATCCTTCCTTCACCTTTTTCCCCTTTGATAAACAAGGTTATTTTCTATATCTGTGAGTCTGTTTCTATTTTGTAAATAAGGTAATTTTATCATAATTTAGATTCCACATATAAGTGATATCAATAATATTTGTCTTTTTCTTACTTATTTCACTTAGTATGATAATCTCTAGTTCTAACCATGTTGCTGAAAATGGCATTATTTTATTCTTTTTATGGCTAAGTAATATTCCAGTGTGTATATATATATATATATATATATATATACAGACACACCATATCTTCTGATTCACTGGCCACTTTGTTTCCTTACTAATTCAGACAAGGGGTATGACTTGAACAGAGGGAAACTGACAGTGGAACGAAGAAAACCACAGAGCCTTTGACAGATGAATCTGGTGCAATAATTTAGAAATTGAAGGCCCTGAAACTGAGAGTTAGTCCTTCCCTGGTAACTCAGTAGTGAAGAATCTCCCTGCAATGCAGGAGACCTGGGTTTGAGCCCTGGGTCTGGAAGATCACCTGGAGAAGAAAATGGCTACACATTCCAGTATTCTCATCTGGAGAATCCCATGGGCAGAGGAGCCTGGACGACTACAGTCCATAGGATTGCAAAGAGTTGGACATGACTAAGCAACTAAAACCACCACAACCAAACTGAGGGTTATATTTTCCATTACTAAGTGCTTGGGTAGTGCAGGAGACTTTCAGTGGCAGGAGAGAGGAGGTATAAAATTTTCCTGCTATTTTGAGTTACTTTGAGGAAAAATTCTTCTTTAAAGGAAAGAAACTCCAACAAATACATGATTGCCAGGGTTTGAACCACGTTTTCCAAGACAGTAGGATTTTAAAGCTGAAAGAACATAACCATTTCTGCTTTTATGACTGTATAAATATCAGGTTGGTTAGATAGCAGTGAGATATCAAAATGAGCTACCCATACTCCCAGCAATATTCTTCTGATATTATACCAAAAACACTAAAAGCCTAGAGATACATTAAAAGTAAAAGGAAAATGTATTTCTTTCAAAAAATATTTTCTCTAAATGACTGTCATCAGAAAATGTTGACAGTGCTAAATATCATATGAGCAGATGATGTGGCCTTCTCTGAGACTGAGATTACAGCCACAGGAAAATATTTGAGGAGCAAATGGTGAGTTCATCTTTGCATATGCTAAATTTGAAATACAAGATGATCAAGAGGAGACATTCTGGAGATAAATATATCTGTTAAAAGCTCAGGAAGGATGCCTAAAATACATGTATATAGATGACTGCTAAATTCATGAGACTAGATAAAATTAATGATAGAAATCATACAGGTTGAGAAAAGTAAAGCAAAAGATTGAAACCCTCAGTAAGAGGAATTCGGGTGTGGGAGGAGGTTAAGGACTGGGCTAAAGAGACAGATCACATAACTGGCCCACAGAGATCCATTAGAAATTAAAAAGAGTGCCATTTCACGAAACTCAAACAAGACAAGAATGTCATAGACTTAGTGATCATATACATCCAAATGCTGTGGAGGGTCAGGTTAGCTCAGGCTGAGCTGAAAAAAATTCCAAGCAGAGCACATGCAACCCATCTGAGGCACTTTCAGCAGAATGATGGGGTTTAAAGAGGACATGGGTGTCAAGTAAGTGAAGAAGCTGAGTGTGGACCACTCTTTAAAAGAAATATTGACTGTGAAAGGCAGAAAGATATGGCAGAACCTATAACAGAATGCAGGTTAGAAGGAAGAAATTTTGTTTCTACTTGTTTTGAAACAGTTCAGTTCAGTTGCTCAATAGTGTCCAACTCTTTGCAACCCCATGAAATGCAGCACGTCAGGCCTCCCTGTCCAGCACCAACTCCCAGAGTTTACTCAAACTCATGGCCATTGAGTCGGTAATGCCATTCAATCATCTCATCCTCTGTAGTTCCCTTTTCCTCCCGCCTTCAATCTTTCCCAGCATCAGGGTCTTTTCAAATGAGTCAGCTCTTCGCATCAGGTGGCCAAAGTACTGGAGTTTCAGCTTCAGCATCAATCCTTCCAGTGAATATTCAGCAATGATTTCCTTTAGGATAGACTGACTGGATCTCCTTGCTGTCCAAGGGACTCTCAACAGTCTTCTCCACACCACAATACAAAAGCATCAATTCATCAATGCTCAGCTTTCTTCATAGTCCAACTCTCAGACCCATGCATGACTACTGGAAAAACTATAGTTTTGACCAGACAGACCTTTGCTGGCAAAGTAATGTCTCTGCTTTTTAATATGCTGTCTAGGTTGGTCATAACCTTTCTTCCAAGGAGCAAGCATCTTTTAATTTCATGGCTGCAGTCACCATCTGCAGTGATTTTGGAGCCCCCAAAAATAAAATCTGACACTGTTTCCACTGTTTCCCCATTTGCCATGAAGTGATGGGACTGGCTGATATGATCTTAGCTTTCTGAATGTTGAGCTTTAAGCTAAATTTTTCACTCTCCTCTTTCACTTTCATCAAGAGGCTCTTTAGTTCTTCTTCACTTTCTGCCATAAGGGCAGTGTCATCTGCATATCTGAGGTTATTGATAATTCTCCTAGCAATCTTGATTCCAGTTTGTGCTTCATCCAATCCAGCGTTTCTCATGATGTACTCTGCGTATAAGTTAAATAATCAGGGTAACAATATACAGCCTTGATATATTCCTTTTCCTATATGGAACCAGTCTGTTGTTTTATGTCCAGTTCTAACTGTTACTTCCTGACCTGCATACAGGTTTCTCAAGAGGCAGGTCAGGTGGTCTGGTATTCCCACCTCTTTAAGAATCTTCCACAGTTGTGGTGATCCACACAGTCCAAGGCTTTGGCATAGTCAATAAAGCAGAAGTAGATGTTTTTTCTGGAACTCTCCTTTTTTGATGATCCGACAGATGTTGTCAATTTGATCTCTGGTTCCTCTGCCTTTTCTAAAACCAGCTTGAATATCTGGAAGTTCATGGTTCACATATTGTTGAAGCCTGGCTTGGAGAATTTTGGGCATTACTTTACTAGCATGTGAGATGAGTGCAATTGTGTGGTAGTTTGAGTATTCTTTGGCATTGCCTATCTTTGGGATTGGAATGAAAACTAGATTTTTCAAGACCTGTGGCCACTGCTGAATTTTCCAAATTCGCTGGCATATTAAGTACAGCACTTTCACAGCATCCATCTGTGGATTTGAAATAGCTCAACTGAAACTCCATCACCTCCACTGGCTTTGTTTGTAGTGATGCTTCCTAAGGTCCACTTGACCTCACATTCCAGGACATTTGGCTCTAGGTGAGTGATCACACCATCATGATTATCTGGGTTTTGATCATCTGGTGATGTCCATGTGTTGAGTCATCTGTTGTGTTGTTGGAAGAGGGTGTTTGCTATGACCAATGCATTCTCTTGGCAAACTCTATTAGCCTTTTCCCTATTTCATTCTGTAATCCAAGGCCAAATTTGCCTGTTACTCCAGGTGTTTCTTGACTTCCTACTTTTGCATTCCAGTCCCCTATTATGAAAAGGACATCTTTTTTGGGTGTTAGTTCTAGGTCTTGTAGGTCTTCATAGAACCGTTCAACTTCAGCTTCTTCAGCATTACTGGTCAGGGCATAGACCTCGATTACCATGTTATTGAATGGTTTGCCTTGGAAATGAACAGAGGTCATTCGGTCGTTTTTGAGATTGCAACCAAGTACTGCATTTTGAAATTGTTTGTTGACTATGATGGCTACTCCATTTCTTTTAAGGGATTCTTGCCCAAAGTATTAGATATAACGGTCATCTGAGTTAAATTCTGCCATTCCATTCCATTTCAGTTCGCTGATTCCTAAAATGTCAACGTTCACTCTTGCCATCTCCTGTCTGACCAATTCCACATTGCCTTGATTCTTGAACCTAACATTCCAGGTTCCTATGCAATATTGCTCTTTACAGCATTGGACCTTGCTTCCATCACCAGTCACATCCACAACTGGGTATTGTTTTTTTTTTTTTTTTTTTTTTTGGCTCTGTCTCTTCATTCTTTCTGGAATTATTTCCTCACTGATCTCCATTTGCATATTAGGCACCTACTTACCTGGGGAGATCATCTTTCAGTGTCTTATCTTTTTGCCTTTTCATACTGTTCATGGGGTTCTCGAGGCAAGAATACTGAAGTGGTTTGCCATTCCCTTCTCCAGTGTTTTGAACAGCTTTGCTGAATATTATTTTGTTAAAAAGGGAAATATAAGAACATATGTTTATGTAGAAAGGAGAGCAGAGAGTGAGAGATGAAAGTGATTGGGTAGCAAGTATCGTCTGATGTGATTATACCTGAGAAAGAATAGAGGACATGATATTTCACACACTATTAAAGACTGCATAAGATTGGTTACATACAACCCAGGGGGTTGCACAAATGTAGGACACAACTTAGCACCTAAACAGCGATTGACTACTTTAACCATGACTTGGTGGTAATGTTCTGCCTTGAAGATATTTTCCATCTCTGAGTGCTCTTGTGCACCATTTCTTTCACGATTTTGCCTCTGAAATGTCCCAATATGTTTATGAACCTGGAAGATTCTCTGTTTTTTAACAGTGAAACACATAAAAAGTTTCTCATCAAATTACTTTCCTAGCAATAAAAACTGTATCTTCCTCTCCTTTGTGGACAAAGGTCAACCAATTTACAGCCCAGATATCTTTGCTAAGTCCTCAGTTGTGTCTGGGTTGTTATTGCAATCACTCTTGTGTAGGCAATAAAATTTTACATCATTTGTTTTCTCATTATCTCAAGTAAGACATTTAAACATTGACAACACTGAAATGGAAGAAAAAAGAGGCAGAGAGAGAGGCATCTTATTACACTCAGTAGAGAGTTCATGGAGAGCAAACGGAAATGAGAACATCAGCAAACTTTGGGGGGAAAATGATTTGAAGATTATTCTATATGAATTACTTTAAAAATACAGGTGGCAATAGAATAACAAAGACACTAAATATAAAGAAATATGAACTTTATTCATTCAATTACTCATTTGTTCTAAATGCACTTACTAGGTTTTTACCCTGTTGCACATTTTGCAAGCCAGTATAAACTAACAAAACTTTAAGAAGCTTGCAATCAAGGAAATTGTTTCCTGAGCATTAGGAGAAATTGTTATCCCTTGATTTGTGATAGAATTCTTTTATTGGAAATAAATTTTCAGGAACTACTATGTAACTGGAGAATGAATATATGTATATTTCAGCAGAATGCCAAAAACTAAAATAAAAGAAAAATTACAAAGACAGAACTTTTACATAAGAACAAAACATAGTCTTTAATCAGGGAAGCATAGCAATTGTCTTTACCAAAGGAAATCAGGATTTAAAGCAAAAAAAAAAAAACACTCCAGAAATGCCTTTATCATTTTTTTCCTATTTGGAGCCCTCCATAAAGTTAAGTGGTAGAGCAACTATCCCATTTGTCTATCAGCAGTAGCCAAAGTCTCTCACCTGAGCACCTTACAATAATAGTGGATTTGCAAGCACGCTAAGTCACTTCAGTCATGTCCAACTTAGTGCGACCCTATGGACTGCAGTTTGCCAGGTTCCTCTGTCCATGGGATTCTCTGAGCAAGGATACTGGAGTGGGTTGCCATGTCCTCCTCTAGGGGATCTTTCCTACCCAGGGGTCGAACACACATCCGCCAGCATAGGCAGGTGAGTTTTTTTTTTTTTTTTTTTTTTTTTTAACCACTAGCACCACCTGGGAAGCTCAATAGTGGGTTTGCTTGGTAGAAACTCCTGATATTTTAATGGAATTTTTATGGTAGGACTTGGCTGTTACTTTTTGCCTTAGATTTTTCCTATTTAACTTTTTTGTTTGACATTAGCCATGGAGTTAACAATTTGTCCAGTAAAAAGAGAGTTATTAGCAATTACTATGTAGGCTCAGAGAAATGAGGAATACAGTATCTGTGTATCCACAGGTGCTGCACAGTTACAGGCCATAACATCCTTCAAGTCCCTGAAATTCTCCAAAGCAAAGGAGAAGTTTACAGAGGCATTTGCCTTTCTGATGTCCCTTGTGCATTCAAGATCATTGAAATCTATTCTTTTCTTTTTTTTTCATTTATTTTTATTAGTTGGAGGCTAATTACTTTACAATATTGTAGCAGTTTTTGCCATACATTGACATGAATCAGCCATGGATTTACATGTGTTCCCCATCCCAAACCACCTGCCCCCCAACCTCCCTCCCATCCTATCCCTCTGGGTCGTCCCAGTGCACCAGCCCATATATGGAATTTAGAAAGATGGTAATGATAACCCTATATGCAAGACAGAAAAAGAGACACACATGTACAGAACAGACTTTTGGACTCTATGGGAGAAGGCGAGGGTGGGATGATCTGAGAGAACAGCATCAAGACATGTATATTATCAAGTGTGAAACAGATTGCCAGTCCAGGTTGGATGCATGAGACAAGTGAAATCTGTTCTTAATCTTGCCCATTAATCTAAAAGAATATCTTCCAATAGGATCATTCAGCATTTTCATCTACAAAACTTTATAGATGAGAAACCTTTCTATGTGCATGTTTTCTCTAGTCTGACAGCAGGAGAGAATAGGTTTGGTAATTTATCACCCAAACTGCCATGTGAGAGACAGAATCATGTACAGCATTCTCAGAACAGGTGTAAACACCTCCAAGGCCAAAGAAATGCATCAGGTTGACATCAGTGTGGGACCTGAGAACCTTGAGAGTCAGTTACACTTGTCTATCAGGGATCAAATGCAAGAAACCAGGAGACATCTTGTAAATTCAGCTGATGATCCCTAGGATTTAGTTTTTGTACTAATTGATTTAACTGAATGCAGATGTTCCAACAACACATGAAAGGTAGATGATTCCCGTGTTCTTGCCTACAGTAATCATTAGAATTCTAATTTAATTTTATGGGTTGACAGTATGTAATTGATGGGAATATCCTGGAGAAAATAAACTCTTGATGATTGCAAATATCTGCAGCAGCTTTTGTGAATGAATGGGCTAGAAATATTTATGGAGCTGGAGATGTAGAAATCAAGTATTTTCAGCATCCTGGACAGATTTTCCATAAATTGTAAGATTGATAAAGCTAAATTGCAAAAACTTGTAGAGGTAGCATATATACACATTCCTTCCTCTGATCAAGGTAAATACATAAATCTCAGGATCTGGTGTGAGAATGTATCATTTAAACCTTTACTATATGCTATGATCTCTAAAATAATAACAATAACAATGAATTCTTTTTCTCATAGTGCTTTATGTTTTTAAAATTAATCAATATGTTAATAATACAGACAAAAATTTGGCCTTTAAGCCATTATTTAATTCCCTCATCTCTACTATTCTAAGTCTTTTTCTTTTGAATGTTTCTCTCCTAGTTAGGTATTATATTTTTCTCCTGTATCTAGCTAGTAATTTTTTGTTGATGTTGGATATTTTGAATATTACATCATTGACTGTAGGAGTGCGTTTTGGATTGTTTAGTATTGAATTTCTCTGGCACAGAGTTTAGTTACTCAAAAATTCATTTGAATCTTTTAAGGTTTGTTTTAAACTTTGCCAGAGTAGGATCAGAGTAGCCTTTAATATATGATCAGTTTTGTCTTAAACTAGATTTGCTAATTTTACAGTGTTTTGTCAGTGTCGCATATGTTCAGTGAAAGTTCTTCACTCTAGCTGCTATAAACTTGAATGCCTCCCAGTCCTATACACATCATATAAATGTTGATCCTTTGCTACTATTTTCCTCACTTCTTTAGTTTCATGCTACACATGCATAACTTAAACTCAGCAACAGAATCAAGGCAGGAAACTAAGGAGATACATGGAGTTATTTTTTTTTTTAAAGCTACTTCCTCATGATATTCAGTTATAAACGTTCCAGCTACCTTCATCCACAGAAACTGATCTTATTGTCTTCAGATGAGGAATACCACAAGACTTTCTTTATCTCACTCTCTTTTAAATGAAGTCCAGATGTTGCCTTAAGGCAGAACACTAGGATCATCTTAGGACTCAACTTATTTGTCTGCCTTTTTAGGAATCACAAAATTTCCAACACAATGTTTGAAGATAACAATTTGAAAATTATTTCTGAAGATTCACAGAGAACTTAATGGCAAATAGTTAATTTCCTTTTTTCCTAAAGCTGTATTATATTTAGCAATGTATGGTAACTATTAAGGGATTTTTCAAAGTTAAGAAGGAAGGATTGACTAACAGTAGGAAAAAATTTTTTATGTCAAAATGAATTACTCTTTTATTGAGAATATATATCTCCATAAAGCCATGTAAGCGTCTGTGAAAGAGAGGTAATGCATAAATTCAGAAGAGAGAGAAGAGAAAGACAGAGAAAATAAGAAAGCAAAGAAAGAAAACATAGACATCTGTTAGGAAATGGTGGCCTCCATAGAGAAGGAAGAACAATGGGGGAAGAAGGAGAACATGAAAAGAAGAAAAGAGGAGGAAGATGAAGAGAAGAGAAAGAGGAAGAAGAATCAGAGACAACAATGCTACTGTGTAAGACTGAGATGAAGATTTGTCAAAAACTGTCTTTAAACGTGTTAAAAGTTGTATTACCAGAAAAAGAGAAATAGGACCTCCATAAATGACAAGCTTGCATGCTCAATGGCTCAGTTGTGTTCAACTCTTGTGATTTGCATTTCTCTAATAATTAGTGATATTGAGCATCTTTTCATGTGTTTGTTAACCATCTGTATGTACTCTTTGGAGACATGTCTGTTCAAGTCTCTTTCCCACTTTTTGATTGGGTTGTTTGTTTTTCTGGTATTGAGTTGTATGAACTGCTTGTATATTTTGAAAATCAATCCTTTGTCAGTTGTTTAATTTTCTATTATTTTCTCCCATTCTGAGGATTGCCTTTTCACCTTGCTCAGAGTTTCATTTGCTGTGCAAAAACTTTTAAGTTTAATCAGGTCCCACTTGTTTACTTTTGTTTTTATTTCTATTACTTTAAGAGGTGGGTCACAGAAGATCTTGCTTTGATTTAAGTTACCGAGTGTTCTGCCTATGATTTTCTCTAAAAGGGTTTTATAGTTTCTGGTATTACATTTAGATCTTTAATCCATTTTGAGTTTATCTTTGTGAATGGCATTAGGAGGTGTTCTATTTTCATTCTTTTACATGTAGCTGTCCAGTTTTCCATCACAACTTATTGAAGAGGGTGCCTTTGCCCCATTGTATATTCTTGCCTCTTTTGCCCAAAATAAGGTACCCATTGGTGCATGGATTTATTTCTGGACTTTCTGCTTTGTTCCATTGGTCTATACTTCTGCTTTTGCTCCAGTACCATACTGTCTTGATCACTGTAGCTTTGTAGTATAATCTGAAGTCAGAAAGGTTGATTTCTGCAGTTCCATTCTTCTTTCTCAAGACTTCTTTGGCTATTTGTGGTCTTTTGTGTTTCCATGTGAATTGTGAAATTTTTTATTCTGGTTCTGTGAAAACTGCCATTAGTAATTTGATGGGCATAGCATTGAATCTGTAGATTACATTTAGTAGTTACATTTTCAAGTATTGATTCTTCCCACCTAGGATCATGGAATATCTCTCCATCTGTTTATGTAGTCTTTGATTTCTTTCATCAGTGTCTCATAATTTTCTGTATACAGTTCTTCTGTCTTCTTAGGTAGGGTTATTCCTAGATATTTTATTGTTTTTGTTGCAATGGTGAATAGGGTTGATTCCTTAATTTCTTTTTCTGATTTTTCATTGTTTGTATATAGGAAGGCAAGTGATTTCTGCATATTGATTTTGTATCCTGTGGCTTGCTAAATTCATTGATTAGCACTAGTAATTTTCTGATAGTATCTTTAGGGTTTTCTATGTATAGTATGCCATCTGCTAACAGTAAGAGTTTACTTCTTCTTTTCTGTTATGGATTCCTTTTATTTATTTTTCTTCTCTGATTGCTATAGCTAGGACTTCCAAAACTATGTTGAATAACAGTAGTGAGAGTGGACACCCCTGTCTTCTTCCTGATCTTAGGGAGAATGCTTTCAGTTTTTCACCATTGAGAATAATGTTTGCTGTGGGCTTATAATATATGGCTTTTACTATGTTGAGGTAGGCTCCTTCTATACCCATTTTTTAAATCATAAATGGGTGCTGACTTTTGTCAAAGGCTTCTTCTATAAATGTTTGATGGAATTCTCCTGTGAAGCCATCTGGTCCTGAGCTTTTTTTTTTGGGGGGGGGGGGATTTTTGATCATAGTTTTGATTTCAGTGCTTGTAATTGGGTTGTTCATAATTTCTATTTATTCCTGGTTCAGTCTTGGAAGATTGACCTTTTCTAAGTGTCTGTCCATTTTCCAGGTTATCCATTTTATTAGTATATAGGTGTCCAAAATAATCTCCTATAATCCTTTGTATTTCTGCTCTGTCTGTTGTAACCTCTTCTTTTTCATTTCTAATTTTATTGATTTGACTCTTCTATCTTTTTTCTTGATGAGTCTGGCTAAAGGTTTGTCAATTTTGTTTATCTTCTCTAGAACTAGCTTTTAGTTTTATTAATCTTTACTCTTGCTTCTTCATTTCTTTTTCATTTATTTCTGCTCTGATCTTTATTATTTTTTACCTTTTGCTAATTTAGGAGTTTTTTTGGTTCTTCTTTTTCCAGTTGTTTTAGGTGTAAAGTTAGGCTGTCTATTTGATGTTTTTCTTGTTTCTTGAGGTAGGATTGTACTGCTATAAACTTCCCTCTTAGAAATGCTTTTGCTGAATCCCATAGGTTTTGATTGTGTTTTCATTGTCATTTGTTTCTAGGAATTTTTTTATTTCCCTTTTGATTTCTTCAGTAACCTGAAATGTTAGGAAGTGTTCTAATTTCATTATTTTGCATTTTAGAAATGTACTGTTTAATCTCCATGGGCTTGTGTTTTTTGCAGTTTTTTTCCTTGTAATTGATATCTAGTCTCATAGCGTTGTGGTCAGAAAAGATGCTTGACATGGTTTCAATTTTCTTAAATTTACTGAGGTTTGATTTGTGACCCAAGATATGGCCTATCCTGGAGAATGTCCCACGTGCATTTGAGAAGAAGCTGTATTCTTCTGCATTTGTGTGGAATGTCCTGAAGATATGAAAGGTTGTTGCTGAACGATAAGACGCCTGGATTCTTGGCCTCCAGAGAAGACGAATTCAATCTGGGGCCAGAGACGAGGCTGGATCGCTCAGAGCTTTTGTGTAATAAAGTTTTATTAAAATATAAAGGAGATAGAGAAAGCTTCTGACATAGGCATCAGAAGGGGGCAAAAGAGTACCCCCCTGCTAGTCTTCAGCTAGATGCTATATAGTCACTAGCAGTCTGTTAGTGAAAAGAAAGGAATGTCTTAAGACTCAGAATGGCACCAGGCCCCTCATCCATAAGTTGCATTTTGTGATAATGTTGGCACCAGATGATTCATCCCGGGCCATAAAACGATTGACTTGAATCTTGTAGAAAGGCAGATTACCATACAAATAGTTTCATTTACGTAGATAGGGGAACAATATCTGAGTATAACTTACTGGTTTGTCAAGTAGGTTCTGAGCCATTTGGCAGAACTGACTTGAAGACAGAGTCTGGGGTAAATGCATAGCACATTAACATAGCTTAAGACAAACATTTCCATAAGAAAAATGTATTGGTTAACTCAAGGTTTGATAATAGTTAGCTTCAGGTGAAACCAGGTGTCATGGCAACACAGTATTTTAAGAGGAACCTCCTTTTTATTTATTTATTTATTTATTTTTCCTTTATTTTTATTAGTTGGAGGCTAATTACGTTACAATATTGTAGTGGTTTTTGCCATACATTGACATGAATCAACCATGGATTTACATGTGTTCACCATCCTGAACCCCTCTCCCACCTCCCTCCCCATCCCATCCTCCTTTTAAATTTGTATAGAGAAGGAAAAAAATATCACTAGTTTGTTTCCTCCTGCCGTTTAAGAGAGATAAACATGTCTGACACTATTTCCTCCATTTGGAGACTCCTGGCCTTCCTGCCTGTTACCCCCTCAGATATCAATGAGATCCATCTCCTCTAATGTATCATTTAAGACTAGTGTTTCTTTATTAATTTTGTTTTTATGA
Organism: Cervus elaphus; assembly: GCF_910594005.1. Lineage (NCBI taxonomy): Eukaryota > Metazoa > Chordata > Mammalia > Artiodactyla > Cervidae > Cervus > Cervus elaphus. The sequence goes on from NC_057821.1 coordinate 26,533,269, forward strand.
TCCGTCCATTGGTGTAAGTGGGTTTAAAGTCTCCTACTATTATTGTGTCACTGTCAGTTTCTCCTTTTATGTCTGTTAGGGTTTGTCTTATGTATTGAGGTGATCCTATGTTGGGTGCATAAATATTTACAATTGCTATGTCTTCTTCTTGGATTGATCCCTTGATCATTATTATTATTAGTGTCCTTCCTTATCTCTTATAATAGTCTTTATTTTAAGGTCTATTTTGTCTGATATGAGGATTGCTACTCCAGCTTTCTTTTGCTTCTCATTTGCAAGGAATATAATTTTCTATCCTCTCACTTTCAGTCTATATGTGTGTTTAGGTATGAGGTGATTTTCTTGTAGACAGCATATATATGGGTCTTGTTTTTGTATCCATTCAGCCAGTCTGTGTCTTTTGGTTGGAGCATTTAATCCATTTATATTTAAAGTTATTATATATATATATCATATATATATATATATATATATATATATATATTCCTATTGCCATTTTCTTAATTGTTGGAGGTTTGTTTTCATAGATCTTTTTCTTTTCTTGTATTTCTTGACTATATAAGCTCCTTTAACATGTGCTGTAAAGCTGGCTTGGTGGTACTGAATTCTCTTAACTTTTGCTTGCCTGAAAAGCTTTTGATTTCTCCATCAATTTTGAATGAGATTCAGGCCAGGCAGAGTAATCTTGGTTGTAGATTTTTCCCTTTCAGTACTTTAAAAATATTCTGCCATTCCCTTCTGGCCTGCAGGGTTTCTGCTTTAAGATCAGGTGCTAAACATATGGGATTTCCCTTGTATGCCACTTGTTTTTTTTCCCTTGCTTACTTTAATATTCTTTCTTTGTGTTTAATTTTGTTAATTTGATTATTATGTGTCCTGCCATGTTTCTCCTTGGGTTTATCCTGTATGGGACTCTGCAATTCTTGGAATTGATTGACTATTTCCTTTTTCATGTTGGGGAAATTTTCAACTATAAACTCTTCAAAACTTTTCTCATACCCCCTTTTTTTATTCTCTTCTTCTTCTGGGACCCCTGTAATTCGAATGTTGGTGCAGTTTAAAATTGTCCCAGAGGTCGCTAAGACTATCCTCAGTTCTTTACATTCTTTTTACTTTATTCAACTCTTCAGCAGTTATTTCCACCATTTTATGTCCCAGCTCACATGACCTGTTCTTCTGCTTCAGATACTCTGAAGTATTTTTAATACTAGAGTATTTTTAATTTCAGTAATTGTGTTGTTTGTCTCTGTATGCTTATTCTTTAATTGTTTAATTCTTTAATTGTTTATTCTTTAATTGTCTTTGCTAACTGATTCTTGCATTGTCTCCATTCTGTTTTCAAGGGTTTTTGATCATCTTTATTATCATTATTCTGAATTCTTTTTCAGGTAGTTTGCCTATTTCTTCTTCAGTTATTTGTACTTCTGTGTTTCTAGTTTGTTCCTTCAACTATGCAGTATTTCTCTGTCTTTTCATAATTTTTTAAAAACTTACTGTAATTGATGTCTCCTTTCCCCAGGCTTCAAGGTTGAATTTTTTCTTCCTTTTGGTTTCTGCCCTCTTAAGGTGGGTCCAGTGGTTTGTGTGAGCTTCATATAGGGTGAGATTTGTGCTGAGTTTTTTTGGTTTTTTTTTTCCCCCTGATGGGCAGGACTGAGTGAGGTGGTATTTCTGTCTGCTGATGATTGGGTTTGTATATTTTTCTTATTGTTGTTTGGATGAGGGGTCCTGCACAGGGTGCTACTGGTAGTTAGGTGATGCTGTATTCAAGTGGTTTCCTTTGTGGGAGTTCTCACTATTTGATACTCCCTAGGGTTAGGAGTTCTCTGGTAGTCTAGGGTCTTGGAGTCAATGCTCCCACAAACAAAGGCTCAGGGCTTGATCTCTGGCCAGGAATGGAGATTCCACAGGTGGTCTGTTATGGCATTCCATGAGATTAAAACAAATACCCTGAAATGAGTAACCAAACATGAACCCAGACAAATGGCAGTTACAAAATCAAGTAAATGATAATTAAAATAATGGAATATACCCATATACATATAGACCCATAAGCAACATCAAAACAGTCCAACAAAAATAAAATACAATACATTGACCCAGTGAACAAAGGAAACCAAAAATGATATCACCAGGTCAGAACAAAAATAACTAAAGCACAAACTGGAAAACAAAACTAAAGCAAGGTGCCAACTGGGGAATAAAGAAATGAAAACAAAACTCACAAATAAGTTGAGAAAAAGAAAAGAAAGAAGGAAAAGAAAGAAAGAATAAAAATCAAAAGTTAAATAGAGATAAAGAAGATTTATGTATATATATAATATTAACTCAAAGGGAAAAGAATAGTAGGAAAAGCAAACAAAGGAGTAAATGTAGAAAAAATAATAATAGTTTTTAATTTTTTAATTAACATTAAAAAAGAAGAAAAGAAAAAAAGGAAAACTCCACAGAACTGCAAAAGGCCAAAATAGAAGCAAAGGTTTATAACTGCAATAAAAAGTATGATTTTTTAAAAAAAAGCTTAATTAGATTTCATAATGCTAATAAAATCAACAACTACAAGGGAGGGGGGAGAAGGGAAAAAAGAGAAAAAAATCCAAGAGAAACTACAGAACAAGTCAAAATATAAGAATAATAAATGTTTTTTTGGGTTTCTCTTGTCAGTCCTTTCCCTCACTGAGAGTCACGGACCATCTCGCCCCTAGGATGCCCTCCAATACTGTGCTGGTCTCTGGATGTGCTGCGAGGGCAGTTCGGATTCTAATCTGGTCCTACTGTGTGTTTTTGTCTCCAATGTCCACAGCTTTCAGAACTAGTGCGTTTTCTTTTGTGGGAGCTCTCAATGTCCTTTATATATTTCATAGACACAGAGTCTGCCTAGTTGATTGTGTGGATTTAATCTGCAGCTTGTACAGCTGGTGGGAAGGTTTTGGGTCTTCTTCCTTAGCCACACTGCCCCTGGGTTTCAACTGTGGTTTTATTTCCCCCTTTACATGTGGATTGTCCACTGGGGTTTGCTCCTGAGGCTGCCCTGGAGGACTTGGGGCTGCCCCAGTGAGGGCCAGATGTGGAGATGGTGCAGCTGCTTGGGTTGCAGGGGTTCTGGCAGCAACTCATGGGAGTTGGAGACTAGGGCAGCCAGAAATGTAGTTCTCTAGAAGGATATGGCAACCAGTATTGGCCAATACACTGCAGTATTCTTGCCTGGAGAACCCCACTGATAGAGAAAACTGGCAGGTCACAGTCCACAGGGTCACAGAGTTTGACATGTGTATAGATGCAAGACTTTTTTTTTTGCCTGTCCAGTTTTGCCCCAGTGAGAGTTGAGCATGAAGGTGGTGCAGCTGCTTGGGTCACAGGGACCCTGATGGCGCCAAGTGTGCAGGGACATGGACTGCCTCAGCCACAGGAGTTATGGCCCTATCCGAGTCTTTTTCCGAGCCTCTGGTAGTTGGCAATCCATGTTTGGCTAGTGTTTTTCCATAGTTCCACCTGTTCAGGCACTTAGAGGTCTCTCTTGCCTGTGGTCCTTCACTGTTGTTGGGCACATCAGGCACATAGAAGGCCACCCCACCCCCGCCCCCACTGCTGCCCCGCTGGGGTTCTACTCTGTAGATCCGCGTGTCAGGCACTTAAAGGGGCATCCTGTCTGGGGTCCTACTCTGTAGTTTGGTATGTCAGGCACTTAAAAGGGCACCCTGGGTGGGGTCCTACTCTTTGTTCTGCAGGTCTGACTCTTGATGGGTTCAGCTGCCCAATGCTGGCATGTGGGTTAACAGAGGCTATGGGGACGGCTCCACCCACTACACATGACCAAGCAGTATCACTTTGCTTTCATGGCTGCCTGGCTTTCCTCCACAGGCATTTCTCATCACAACCTTCTCCCTCACATCTCCTGAGTCCATCTCTCCACAGTCAACAGCAGCCCTTACCCTGGGATTGTTCCACAATTCCCATACTCCAGCTCCCAGCCACTGTGCCTTCTAGGACTGTCTGATTCTCCTTCCATTTAGGCTGCCACAGATAAGCTGCTTCACTCTCAGTCTTCAGTGTTTCTCCTCTGACCCAGACAACTGCCCCGATGTGGGGATCGAACCCCTGCTTCAGTTCCCCCACCCTCCAAGGGCAGGTCCAATCCTACCAACACTCCTGTTTTTCCTCTTAGTTCCTTCATCCTAGCGAGTTTTGTGTGGTTCTTTTCTAATGGTTAGGTACTCCTGTCCGCGCTCAGCTAGTGTTCTACAGGCACTTCTGTGTCTAAATGTGTATTCCTGATGTATCCATGAAGAAAGATGTACTCCACGTCCACCATCTCCTCTGCCATCTTGTCCCTCTCTTTTATCTATTTCTTATTTCCTTGCCTTCAACTCTTAAAGATCATCTCTCTTAGATGCAAACAGAGATATGTTTGTACATGATTTTAGGCCAGTATCTTATTCTTCTAGCTTCATATTACCCATATTCAAGTTATGGCATTATTACCTCTCTTGTATTTCCAGTCATTGCTATCAAGGAGAGAGCCATTCCATGAACAGAATTTTATTACCAAGATACTTGTAAAGTTTGGGTATTCTAAACTTCTGACTTATAGCTTTCTCCAAGTTAGTCTCATTTGATATAGATCCCTCTTCACTAAAATGTAACATTGCTTTTCTATTCCTTTGTTGTTGTTTAATTTCTAAGTCCTGTTCAACTCTGCAATTATTTCGACTGTAGCCCACCAGGCTCTTTTGTCCCTGGGATTTCCCAGGCAAAAAATAATGCAGTGGGTTGCCATTTCCTTTTCCAGGACATCATCTGGAGCCAGGGATCAAACTTGGGTCTCCTGCACAGAGGGGGTACTTTTCCAGGGAAGCCCCAACTAAGTGTGGAACTTGAGTAAATTACAAAGTGAATTATAAACAGTAAATTATAAAAGGGTTTTCAGTTTTGTCCTTCTCTCTTTCTGACAAAATGCATTCATTTGGAATGGATTGTTTCTTCCTTCCACTTTTTAGAGGACAGTGAACATGAAAAGGGCTTCCCTGGTGGCTCAGAGGATAAAGCGTCTGCCTGCAAGGCGGGAGACCCAGGTTCATTCCTTGGGTTGGGAAGATACCCTGGAGAAGGAAATGACAACCCACTCCAGTATTCTTGCCTGGAGAATCCCATGGACAGAGGACCCTGGCAGGCTACATGAAAAAGGGAAGTATCAATAATGTATTCCACTAGGGAACTTGCCATTATTTCACCTGTTTCCTGTACTCTCACCTTCAAGAAGCAAGGATTGTCTGATTGAACTAACACAGACACATATTTTTATTTGATTTTTGTCTTGTTAATTTATCTTTCCAACTGAGTTTACTCATTTCCTTTGCCATTCAGCTTTTCCCATCATTATTGCTTTGATTGGTCTTCTGCAGCAATCAACAGAACAGATAGCTTATCTCATAGATTTGGTCAAGATGTCTTTGAAATTTCACCATATTTAAGGTTTATGGCATGTAAGATCCCTCCAAGAAAAATTCAGGTCATTTGATTTAAACCTCCTTTGCTGACAATTAATACTTTTTCCCCCCTTTTCTCCATGCGATGTAATAAAGATCACCTTTTTTCAGACTGCATTGAAATTCAGTTCAGTTCAGTTGCTGAGTTAAATCTGACTCTTTGTGACCCCATGGACTGCAGCACATCAGCCTTCACTGTCGATCACCAACTCCCAGAGCCTATTCAAACTCATGTCCATCGAGTCAGTGAAGCCATCCAACCATCTCATCCTCTGTCGTCTTCTTCTCCTCCTGCCTTCAATCTTTCCCAGCATCAGGTCTTTTCCAATGATTTGGTTCTTCACATCAGGTGGCCAAAGTATTGGAGTTTCAGCTTCAGCATCAGTCCTTCCAATGAAGATTCAGGACTGATTTCCTTCAGGGTTGACGGGTTGGATCTCCTTGCAGTCCAAGGGACTCAAGAGTCTTCTCCAACACCACAGTTCAAAAGAATCAATTCTTCAGCATTCAGCTTTCTTTATAGTCCAAATCTCACATTCATACATGACTACTGGAAAAACCATACCTTTGACTAATGTAACTTTGTTTGCAAAATAATGTCTCTGCTTTTTAATACGGTCTAGGTTAGTAATAAGTTTTCTTCCAAAGATCAAGCATCTTTTAATTTCATGGCTGCAGTCACCATCTGCAGTGATTTTGGAGCCCAAGAAGTTAAAGTCTCTCACTGTTTCTAAACACAAATTTGCCCTCCTACTATCTTGCTGGGGCTTCTCCTTTGCTCTTGGATGTGGGGTATCTCCTCACAGTGGCTCCAGCACCGCACAGCTGCCACTCCAGTGCCTACCGTCTTGCTGGGGCTTCTCTGACCTTGGACGTGGGGTATCTCCTCACGGCCGCTCCAGCGCTGCGCAGCCACTGTAATTTACATTAGCAAAGTAATGCTCAAAATTCTCCAAGCTAGGCTTCAACAGTACGTGAACTGTAAACTTCCAGATGTTCAAGTTGGATTTAGAAAAGTGAGAGGAACCAGAGATCAAATTGCAAACATCTGTGGATCATTGAAAAAGCAAGAGAGTTCCAGAAAAACATCTACTTTTGCTTTATTGACTATGCCAAAGCCTTCGACTGTGTGGATCACAACAAACTATGGAAAATTCTAAAAGAGGTGGGAATACCAGACCACCTGACCTCCCTCCTGAGAAATCCTTATGCAGGCCAAGAATAGTTAGAACGGGACATGGAGCAACAGACTGGTTCCAAATCAAGAACAAGGCTGTATATTGTCACTCTGCTTATTTAACTTCTATGTTGAGTACATCATGAGAAATGCTGGGTTGGATGAAGCACAAGCTGGAATCAAGGTTGCTGGGAGAAATATCAATAACCTCAGATATGCAGATGGCACCACCCTAATGGCAGAAAGTGAGTAAGAACTAAAGCACCTCTTGATGAAAGTGAAAGAGGAGGGTGGAAAAAGTTGGCTTAAAATTCAACATTCAGAAAACTAAGATCATCACATCTGGTCCCATCACTTCATGGCAAATAGATGGGGAAACAGTGGAAACGGTGAGAGACTTTACTTTTCTGGGCTCCAAAATCACTGCAGAGGCTGATTGCAGCCATGAAATTAAAAGACACTTGCTCCTTGGAAGAAAAGCTATGACCAACTTAGATAGCATATTAAAAAGCAGAGACATTACTTACCCAACAAAGGTCCATCTGAATTTTGAGCATTATTTTGCTAGTGTGTGAGATGAGTGAAATTGTGCAGTAGTTTGAACATTCTTTGTCATTGAGAAGAATGATCTTTTGATAAGAAGTGGCTGATTTGATAAGAGGATCCTTGAACAATACACTCCCTTCTACCTCATCTTGATTTGAGTGCTTAACAGGAGCTGACAGATAAGGGGTAGGAGGCATGGAGAAGTCAGCCTAGGACTGCATTTCTTAATCCTGGATTATACAGAATAATCGGCTTCCTGATGGCTCAGTGGTAAAGAATCGGATTGCAGTGAAGGAGACCTGGATTTAATCCCTGGGTTAGGATCATCCACAGAGGAGAAAATGGCAACCCACTCTTGTATTCTTTGCTTGGAAAAGACCATGGACAGAGGAGCCTGGTGGGCTATAATCCATAGAGTCACAGAGTCAGACGTGACTGAGCATGGGAGCACTAGGACTCAGCATAATCACTTGATAATATATTTTAAATTACTGATTAATAGTTCTACCTTCTTTTCCTTCCTTCCACCCCTAAGAAATTTCTATTTGATTAGTCTGAGGTAGTACTTGGGCAGGATTGTTAAGCAGTAATAACTCTGGCTTAGTTTTTCTGGTTTATATAAATGATCAAGTGAACATAAAATGTCTTCCTCTCTCAGCACTAGACACTCTGTGGTAGATTTCATGAGGAGAAAAATTTAAAAAGAAATCTAATCTGTATTTATCACTTGATTTTCTGTATATATGCAGTTATTTGTGCATTTATTCAAATGATAAAATGAATAACTATTACTAAAATACTGTTTTATGATCATGTAAGATTCAGAGTACAGGGTCTCTTTCCTGCTTCTGGTTAATTCCATACTGCACCTTCAGAATTCAAGAGCCAGAAACCTGATTCACATGACTGAAACTTCTCTCTGACCCAGGGATATTGCCTTGGGTCATATAATCTCTTCCCCCTCTGTGTTTGTAGAAGGAGCACAAAAACATTTCAAAATCCTGCCAACACAACTCAGAACCAAGTTGAGATTTTCTTTGGGCCAAAAATGACAGATGTGCAGATGTTAAATAATCTCCTTCCTTAGATGGTGACTTATTCAATAGATCACTATAGAAAATTACCTATGATGAATGAAAATCATAAAGATGAGTTATATTTTTTGATACTGCTGATATTGTTTGTGCTTTGGTGGTGTGTGCGTGTTAGAGAGAGAGAGAGAGAGAGAGAGCCTGTATGTCTAGCTAGTGCTTCTAACAAAAATATTTGTGTCACAAAGATAGAGCAGACCTCAGGGTACAAGGCATAAGACGTGGATCTTTTACTCCCTCAAGTCTGGTCAGTCTGACTTCCATACATTCTTATCTACATGTCATTGGGACATCACTTATTTCAAAAATATGATCAGCAATTAGCAATTGATATTTGCATTCTAAAGTAATGAAAAATTACCTCATAGGACTGAAAATCAATACTCACATATTAGTCTTCCCTGGTGGCTCAGATGGTAAGGAATCTGCTTGCAATGCAGGAGATCTGGGTTCAAACACTGTGTTGGGAAGCTACTCTGGAAGGGAATGGCTACTCACTCCAGTATTCTTGCCTGGAGAATTCCATGGAAAGAGGGGCCTGGTGGACAGGCTACAGTCCCTGGGGTTGCAAACAATCGGACACGACTAAGCAACTAACACTTACTGTCATACTGACCATTCTGTGTAATGATGAAATAAATGCTTCTTTCAAGGAACACATTGCTGTGGAATTCCAAGATGCTTTTAATATTCCTGGTGAATACATTTTAATGTGCAATAACTGGAAATATTTAGGAATGAAGTAGAGATCCAACTTACAGTGGCTAATATTCTGACTGATAGTAAGTCCTAAAAAAAAATTGATGTATAGTGTAACTGTGGCTATGTTAGTAACCTTCTCTATTTGGAAAAATAATCAAGGGCAACTCACAGATAGATTGAGATTGGAAAAGTTATTTCTGGCCATAAGTGGGGTAATATTCAAATTATCGTAAGATTTATGTAATTTTGTAAAGCCATTTTATGCAAGAATATGGCATTGGACTACTTTGATGCTAACTTTGAGCACTGAAATGTTTTGCAATATGTAAAGAACACTTTCTTTGTTGCAATTATTTTTTCAGTAGAATGGTTGGTGTGTACAGATTAAGTTTCTCTGGTGTTTCCTTGTGTATAAGACCATATTAACACAAAAACATTTTTGCTATTATTGATTAATCTGTTTCAAATCTAAAATATTCAAATATAAAAGGAAAGAGAATGTAATTCGTTATATTGATGTCCTCAATGATGATTATATGTCACTTTTCAAATTTAACACTTTTTATCATTTCCTTACTTATTATGATTTTATACATGTATTTCATATATGTAATAAATTGCTCACTTTCAAAGTAATATTCAGTAGTGGAAAATATGAGGACAAAAGAAGTGACAGAGAATGAAGTCCTATGGGCGGGAGTGGATATAGGAAATAATGTTTTAGAAAGACACAACAATATATATTAAAAAACCAATGGAATGGTAGATAATATCCATGTTGTAGAAAACTGAACACTGGTTGAAAAATAACTGATTTAGCAATGTCATTGCTATCGACCATTGCCAGCAAATTTGTGGCAATGTATAATTCTAGGAAAAGAAATATAAATGTATATGATAGATAAGACAATGGCAGGTGATCTGGTCACTTTTTGAGGAAGTGATTGGATGAAGAAACTAAAGTACCCATAGATGACATGATCATTTACCTAGAAGTAGAGCTGGATCAAATTTTCTGCTCAAATGGTACTAATAGTAATTATGTAGATAAAATAAGTTCTTTCAGACACTTCTCAGGTATTTGGCTGAGAAAATAGGTAGGGAATTGGTGGATCTCTAGCAAGAAGAAAAATAATATAAACAAAAAGAAGTGAGAACACTTTGCACTTCTTTTTGCATAAAAAGCATCATTACACATAATGAAACTGTAAAACTGTCATTTTACAGTTTCATTAGGTAAAGATGGTTAAATCCCAGACTTAAATTCTTGGAATTCTTGAAATTTATTTCAATTACTTAAGTACTCATTTAAAAAAAGCATTTAAATACCTGCATAACATGTAAGACTATATTGTTACCTTCAAATGCATTTTCTGAAAAAATTTTAAGCATGGAGAATTTACATTTAGAACAAATGAGCTTTTTCACATAATTTTTAAAGGTTACACTCCATTTGCAGTAATTACAAAGCATTGACTGTATTTCCTGTGTTGTACAATACATTCTTGTAAGCTATCTTATACTCGATAGTTTGTACCTCTCATAACCCCACTCCTATGTTGCCCCTCCCTCTTTTAAAACTGCATATAAAAAAACTGAATGTTTTTCAGTGTAGACTTCCAAAGTAAAGATCAGATTCAAAGATGAAAAAGGATTTTCCCTGTTTAAGACTCATTTCTCAGATTATTATTTTTGTCATAAGATTTGATTCTTTTGGATGTGATTCCGTCTTACATAGTGATGCATAGTCCATAGGGTTGCAAAGAGTTGGACATGATTGAAGTGACTTAGTACCTACAGACTGTTTTTATATACAGTCAGTTCATCCTTTTTTGTCACTCCTATTACCTAAGCATATAAACCAAGACCACACACTTTTTAAGTATTTTGCTTTCACTTTACAATAGCACTTTCTGCATCGAGCAGTGTAATTAACTTTGATTTTTTAAAAAAAGCAATTCCCATATCTCCACAGTTTAACCACACTCATATAAATTACTTTATCTGGGTCAGTGGTTCTCCAAGGCAACTCTCTTCAAAACAGTAACTCTGAGGACTTGTTTTTTTTTCCAGTTTTCTCCATTGTTAGGGCCTTACAGTTCCGGGATTGAGTGGGAAAGTGATACAGTGAAAATGACAAAAAAAAAAATCACGTGAACTATTTTATTGTCACATCTAGAAATGATATGGTCCCTGAGCACATTTTATTGGCCACAACTCAGTTACATAGTCTCACCTAAATTCAATGAAGGTGGTGAAGGAGAAGCAAACAATTTAGCTATTTGTTTATGAAGAGGGTAACTGTGTACTAGGAATGCCTACAGTCTGCACTACATAAAGTAATTAAAGTAATTAATTCTGATGAGAATATTTAATAAGAAAAACAGTGAAAACTTAAAGCAAAACTTATAGAATACTTTTGCATCCTTAGCAAAAGAAACATTAGAAAGAAGAATTTATCTCTTGTACGAGTAAATTCAGGTAGTAGGTCTGATAATGACTCTTTATTTTCTTTTCAGACTGGAGGAAAGAATTTTTCCAGGCTGGTGAGTCATTCTCTGATGGCAGGAGACTACTCCTTACACTCTCAGGATCAGTCTCAGGATGTATTGGAAGAGGGCAGATGAAAGAGCCCTTGTGGGAATATATGAGTGTCCCATAAGCTCAAAAATATCTCAGGGTAATATAAATGCTATCTCTGCTTCCTGATCCTCTTTTACAGAGATTAAATGATTATTGTCTTTACAATGACTATCACTCTGGATCCAGCCCCTGCCCATCCTTCCCTCATCTTGCTGGAAGGGAACAGACATGTAACCTGGGGAGAGAAGTCTCAAGACCTACCTGAGGAGGTACCACAGAGATTTTGTTCTCTTCCCTGTGTGCTGGGTCATCAGGACATCACCTCAGGGAGGTGGTAGGAAGTAGAGGTTGGGATCTGTGGCACCTGAGACCTTGGGATGTGTAGACCTCATGTGATGAGGAAGGGCAAGATTTGCATCAAACCTGAAGATGATTTCTGGGCCCTCAGGTTCTATAAGCAGGAGTACTGGGCACTCAGCTCTCCAGAAACAAAACTCACTGTAAAGGGCACCCAGCCAGAGTATGCATTTTCCTAGAATATGAGGAAAGATATATTTCATTTTATAATATGATAGATAAATCTCACTTTCACACTTTGTCTGAAGGTGCCTTTGGTGGGCCTTTAAAACCTTTTTTCAGGCTTTGGCCCAGTGAGTCAGAGCATTTGACCATCTGTCCAGTGCCTGGAGCAGCCCAGAATCCCCTGTACTAGAAGCATCATATAAGCTGCATATCAGTGTGGCTTGAAGTATCTGATCATGACGGGAATTCTTCTATACCAGAAGCAAATTATTTTTTCTTATCCATTGTATGGTTTTCCTTATCCTCTTATTTTCTTCATAAACAGCTCCCCCAAAGCATGGTTCAGGGTAAAAACTATGTTGCTTGTGGTATGTGTAATTAATGAAGTAATTAGTGAACTAATGAAGAAAAAGTTCATATAATCATATTATCATTATAAATGTACACACGGAACTAGTGCATGTGATTGTCCATACAGTACTGTAATGTCTTAAGATTACAATTTTAAAATGTCAAAGATAGAAATAAAGGGGAGAATAACTTTTCATTTTGTATTCCTTGTACCTTTGAGTTTTGATCTGCATTTATAAAGTGATATGCAGAAAAATAAAATTAAAACCTTCAAGTAAAAAATAATTGAGTTGTTCTCAGTTGTCTAACTTAGTGACATAAGTGTGTAACTTAGTTCCCTCTTAGTGACAGAGGGAAACGGATGTTTTCCAGTTTATTCTTTTGCTTTCTCTGTGTGAACATCTATATTCCATCCTTAATTTTTTACCCTCCCATTCCCTCTGAGATATTGGATATTTCCTGCCTTTTCTTACTACTATTTATAGCTTGGGAAGACATGTTCTTAATGTACACAGAGTATAAATGACTTTTTAGGACAGTCTTGTGGGTTTTAACACTTACACAGACTCATGTAGCCACTACTACATTCAGGATAAAAGACAGTTTCACTATTCAAAGAAGCTATTTTATGGTAGACTTGTGTAGTCAAACCTTTCATTAATACCCAACCTGGAAATAATTGATCAGATTAGTGCTTCTATATTTTACCAGAAGTTCATATAGACAGAATCGTATTATATTTAATGTTTTGAGATTGGCTCCTTTCCCTTAGAATAAGGCTTTTGATATTCAACCATGATATTAGAGGTATTAATACTTGATTCCTATTATTTGCTAATTAGTGTTCCAGTGAATTAATGTACAGCAATTTGACTGTTTAATCTCTAAAGGATGTTTATGTTGTTTCCAACTGAGATGATTATAAATTAATGTGGAGTCTTGCCCCAAGGTCACAGAAGCAGAGCCCAGGGCCAAAGTCATCCTGGAAGCTGACTGAGCCCCATTATAATCGTTGTCAAGAGCCCCCCCTGAACATTACCAGCAGACTTCCTGACCCCATATTAGATAAAAATGCCCACCATATATTACCCCAAGGCCAACTTTGCAGCAGAAATTTTCTTTGTTTTGAAGCTATAAGAATTGGCTGCTAACCCACAAAAAGCGTCAACTTGCCACTGAGAGTGTAACCTGCCATACGCACAGTGCCCACATTATCTCTGCTCTTTGTTTTTAATAAACTTCCTCCTTTCTGCAGTACTCTGTATCTGGAAATTCTTTTCAAACCCATGTTTCAGACTGCCATAACAATTAAGATGCTATAAACATTTATGTAAACATTTGTCTGTGAATATCAGTTTTCACTTTTCAATGGTAAATATCTAAAAACAAAATGACTGGATCATAGGATTAAAGCAGTTACAATTTTATAAGAAACTGCCAAACTCTTTCTAGAGTGGCTGTACCATTCTGTATTCCTACTAGAAATGATTGAGAGTTCCAATTGCCTCACACAATTACCAGCACTTGGTATTGTTAGTTTTGATTTCTTGTTTCACATTTCACTCATTGTTAATATTTAATTCTATCCATTATAATAGGTATGGGATGGTATTTCATTGTGCTATTATATGAATCCATCTTTGACGCTTTTGAACTGTGGTGTTGGAGAAGACTCTTGAGAGTCCCTTGGACTGCAAGGAGATCCAACCAGTCCATCCTAAAGGAGATCAGTCCTGGGTGTTCATTGGAAGGACTGATGCTGAAGTTGAAATTCCAATACTTTGGCCACCTCATGCGAAGAGTTGACTCATTGGAAAAGTCCCTGATGCTGGGAAAGATTGAAGGCAGGAGGAGAAGGGGACGACAGAGGATGAGATGGCTGGATGGCATCACCGACTCGATGGACATGAGTTTGAGTAAGCTCCAGGAGTTGGTGATGGACAGGGCATGCTGCGATTCATGGGGTCGCAAAGAGTCCGGCATGACTGAGCGACTGAACTGAACTGATCTGAATGGCTATAATGTTGAACATTTTTTTCCTGTGCTTATTTACATTCTGTGTATTTTCTGGGAGTCTTTAGTCCATTTTACAAACATTATAATAGACTTTATTCTAAGAGCAACCTTAGGCTTACAGAAAAGTTGTGCATAAATTACACAAAATTTACCTATAACCCTTATTCCCTGAACACTGTTCCACCTAGTAACTGCTTGGATCGGTGTGGTACATCCGTTATAATTGATGAACCAACATCAATTGGGCTCCACCCTCTACCTGTCCATTTCTACTCCCACTTCTTCTAAACCCCTAGCAACCACTGATCCTTTTACTGTGTCTATAGTTTTGCCTTTTCCTGCATGTCATGTAGTGGAAATCGTATAGTGTTACAGCTTTTTTCAGACTGGCTTCTTTCACTGAGAGAAATGCATTTGAGTTACCCCCATGCTTTTTTGTGGCTTGATAGTGCATTTCTTCTAATTGATGAGTAACATCTCTCAAGGCTCAGATGGTAAAGAATCTACCTACAATGCAGGAGACCCGAGTCCGATCCCTGGGTTGGGAAGATCCCCTGAAGAAAGAAATAACTATCCATTCCAGTATTCTTGCCTGAAGAATTCCCTGGACAGAGGAGCCTGGCAGGAGATAGTCCATGGGTGGCAAAGATTCAAACACGACTGAGTGACTATCACTTTCACATTCCATCCTAAGTGTGTTTGACAGTTTGTTTATCCATTCTCCTGGTGAAGAATATATTGGTTTCTTTCAAATAATTTTAAGCCATAATAATTGTATTAGATATTTTTTGAAATAGCTAAAGTCAAGTTATTTGACAGTAGCTTTATTTTTGGGATGTGGAGTCTAGGAACTTTGAGTTACCTGGAGAAGACCAAAACAGTACTTCACTTTGTAAAGAGGGAAGCTACCAACTTGATTTTCTAACTTGAATTTATGGGTTCCATGTCCCAGATGTTGTGGGACATAATGAGCCCATGAGGGCAGGTCTCGAGGGGAGGGTGGTAGTGGGAATATTGTTCTCAACTGAGGATACATCTTTTACCATATCCCTGCTGGTTGTTTACAGGGAGCCACTGAGATGTAGATTTTTCAAGACCTCCTAATACAAACAATAATCAGGCAGTTTAGGGTTTCAATCTCTTCTTACTACTCTCCACTGGCATCTAATCACTTTTATCTTTATATATCTATGTGTATCTCTCTCTATACACACACACACACACACACACACACACACACACATAGATGTAGATAGATATTTTGATATTAGTTTTCCTCTCAGATTTTCTTCCAATATTCTTTGATATATTTTTCAGTGCTAATATTTCAAAATTTTATATGGCAAAAGTGATCAGCTATCTGAATATTTGTTTAACCTCTCTGGAGTTTATATGAATCAGTGTAGAAGAAGGTGGAAAAAGCATTAGAATTTGAAAACGGTCTACACAGGAATTGCTTGAAGGAGAGTTAGGCAAAGGAGAGCAAAGCTACCTCCAAGAGAGTAGAAGGGAATACAAATATCCAGGAAACCAAAAAAGCAGTTCTTAAAAGAGATGAGTGAGTACTTGGAGGATTTAACATCTCGATCGATTGTCTACTGTAAATACTTAACATTCATAAATTCTGACTCTCTTCATTTTAAAGTAGTTATAGCAGGGAAGGTTTTTGCATGTTTGTTTTTTAACAAAAAAATATATTATCTCTATTTGGCATTTAAATTGCTTTTATATATATTAAAATTTTAAACTTTAAAAACAAATTTCTCTAATTCTTTTTATTTCAAATTTTATATAGAAAGAATGATCATGAGAGGTAGAGTTTGTCTTCTATTTCATGAGAAATTAAATCCACTTGAGCAGGGAAATTCACATTAAAATTTATTCCACTTAAAAACATAGTAAATTGGAGACTTGTGTTTCTGAGTAGAATGTGGTGGGTAATACTCTTAATTTTGAGAATAAATGAAATGAGTAAGTTAAATCGTAGATTTAAACAAGTCAAAATGACTGCAAAGAGCCAATTTTGTCTCCATGCTGGATCTGATTCTTTGACTTTAACCTTCCCATTGCTTTTGTTCACTAAAAGGATATTGTTTATACATAATGGCCTGCTTTGGGGAACCCTATCCCTCTGCTTGAATGTTAAACCAAAATGCCTTTGTGTGGGACCCTGTCCACCTGTGGGTGACTACAGGAAGGAAGAAATGAGCAACATCCTCTCCCTGAGTCTTGCCATTCTAGGAGATACCTGCCAGATTAACTTCATTTCCTCACCTCCCTTCAACTTTGTTCTATAAACGAATCTGGTATCCAGACCCCGAGAAGATGGTTATTTTGAGACATTAGTCTGATGAGTAAGCCATCTTCTTGATCTGCTGGCTTTCCTAATAAAGTCCTATTCCTTGCCTCAACCTGGGAGGCTTCCCAGGTAGCTCAGTGGTAAAGAATCTGCCTGCCAATGTGGGAAACACAGGAGACTTAGGTTAGAGCCCTGGGTTGGGGAGATCCCCTAGAGAAGAAAAGAACAATCCATTCCAGTATTCTTTCTTGGGAAACCCCATGGACAGAGGAGCCTGATGGGCTACAGACCATGGGGTCACAAAGAGTCAGACAAACTCAGAAACTAAGCATGGCATTTGCCTCAACATCCCATCTATGTGCTTATTGGCCTTTCATGCTGCAAGCAGAGTGAACTTGATCTCAATGACAAAAAGCTAAGGAAGAAATACTTACTTGAACAGATAAGCTGATTCTCTTGGCAGTTTATTTCCTGGGGATAATTTGCTAATTCAGGAAAGGGTTTAGTTTGATCAGAGGGACAATGGTATAGCCTTTGACAGACAGGTGAATCTGTAGCAATGAAGTAGAAAATAGAGGCTCCCACTCTGAGGGATATTTTTTCCCATGGGACGTTTATTAAGTGCTGTGGCAGTGCAAGAGGTTGGCAGGGGAAGCAGAGGAAAAGAGGAGAGTAGTATAAAATTTCTACAGTTTTGAAGTGCTTGAAAGAAAAAGCTTCCTAGAAGGAGAAACTCTCAACAAATAGACGTTTGCCAGGTTTTGAACCATGTTTTCAAAGATAGCAGAACTTAAACCTTTAGGAACCTGATCATTTGCACTTATATTTTGCTTAAATAACAGGTTGGACAGACAATTAAGATATCAAGCAAATACACCTGTACTCCCAGCAATAACCCTCTGAAATTATGACAAGAATGTAAAATTTCTATGGAAATATTGATAAATAAAAATAGGGAGAAAATAGTGTATCTTTCAAAAATGTATTTTCTCTGAAGAACAATGATCAGAAAATATTATATTTCCTAAATATGAGTGGATGACTTGACATTCTTTTAGAATGAATACATGGCACAGGACACAATTTGAGGAGCAAATGGTGAATTCATGTTTGCATGTGCTGAATTCAAAGAACAAATAAAATAACCAAAATGAGATGTTCTAGAAGTCATTAAATATCTGTTGGGAGCTCAAGAGGAGTATAACTGGGGTATAGGGAAGAGGTTAAGAGCTGGGATGAAGAAAAAGACCCTGTAACAGGCCTACAGAGTTCCATAGATACAAAAAAAATGAGTATTTCATGGGAGTCAAACAAGATTTGAGTGTCATAGGCTTAGTGACTACTACTGAAGATTGAATAAGGGTACACATGGTAGAAAATATCTTTACAAGAGAAAAATTACCTACCAAATTGGTGGTTAAAATACTCTCAGGCTGTGTTTAAGAGGTGACTAACATAATCTGCATAAATAACGGATCCAGTGGAAAGTTAATACCTCTGGAGGCCAAGACCATACTAAACTGGGGGAAACATTATGAAAGCAAAGGGAACTGTAGACTCTGGAGAAGAGGGACATCTCTGAGTGCTTGAGATGATGAGAAAGTGCAAGAAAACATGGGAGTGCTTGTGCAGGTTAATCATAGAAATTGTCCCAGTTGCACTTTTGTTTCTCAGTTAATTATGGTCTAGATTTGTCACCATTTGGTTTTTTTTTTTTTTCCCTGAGGGAGGAGCTCACACATTACCATGTCTCATTAGGTTTGTATCTCATAATCACAACCTCAGATGTAGCCCAGATTCATGCTCCTGTTACTACCAACCAGTTAATACTGACCTCCATAGATGATGTTATTTATCTCTGTGCAGAAATGATCTTCCAACATTCTGTGGGGTCCTTGCATTTTTCTTTCTACTTTTTCTGAAAGTCCCTCTGATCTGTATATTGACTTTTTAGGTCCTTTTCAAATCTTTCTTCTAATTGTTCTCATGCACCAATTTTATCATGACCTTTGCCTCTGAAAAGTATGAATATTTTAGTTCCTTTTTATGAAACCTAGAGGATTCTCTAAGTTTTCAACACTGAAACACAAAAAAGGTGTCTACATTAAGCTCCTCTCCCAGCAGTAAGAGCAATACCACCCCTCCGCAACCTTATGGACGAAATACAAAGGTGAACAATTTATAGCCCAGAAAGATATCTTTGCTAAGTATTAGTTTCGGCTGATTTATTTCTGCAATCATTCTTATCTGGGCAATAAAAACATTTGTAGTCCCTTCTCATATTTTCTAAAGTCCTATGTTCAAAGATCAAGAACATACTAAGAAGTGAGCAAAGAGAAAGAGAATGACAGGGAGACAGGCTCCTGATTACACTCAGTAGAGGATTCATGGAGAGAAATGGAGATGGGAAAATCAGCAAGCTCTTGAAAAAGAAAATGCATGAATTATGCCATATGAACTATTTAAAAATGTAGATTGCAATAGAGTCATAAAAATAATATAAAGGCATATGAAATCCATTAACTCAACTGTCCATTTGTTCTAAAAGCACTTAACTAAGTTTTCACCCTTTTCCATGGTGCACAAGCAAGTATGAATTAATAAAAATTTTAAAAGCTGGATAGCAATGAATCTGAACATTAGGTGGGATAAGTAAATGATTATCCTTTTATTTGATATCTGACTTAATTCTATTATTGAAAATACATTTTGAGATAAAAGTATGCACTTGGAGGAATGTGTATCATGGCATTTCCTCATCTGCCCCTATAAGAGGTGTGCCAGGCTCAATTCCCATTCTGACACCAATAGGTTGGCCCATGGAGTTCACACTTAAAGTAACACAGCACAAAATCATAGACACACAAAATCACAACACACTCCAAAAGTAAATATATATATATATATATGTATATATATATATATATAGAACTGTCGAAAACTGAATGGAAGGGAAGTTACAGAGAGGATTGACATATCTGAGCAAGACACAAGCTAGTCTCAATCTAGGGAAGCTGAGCTGGTCATTTTTACCAATAAGATTAGGATCTAAAGTGAAGGATTTCTGAAGATTCCCCAGAATGCATTTATCAGTATTAACTTTTTTTCTGGCTTCCATAGTGAGTTAACTGTAGAGAAATAGGCCAAAGGTCTGTAACTGAGTAGATTAGAAAGTTAAATACACTTACTTGGCAGAAATTCCTGATATTTTCAATAGGATTTTAATGGTAGGACTTGGGTGTTATTTGGGGCTTAATCTTTTCCTATTTGATATTTTCACACTGATATGGAACAACAATTTCACCAGTAATAAGGCAGTAAATAGCAAGTAATAGGCTCATAGATTAAGAGGAATATGAAAACCATCACCTTGACATCATGGTATCTATACATTCACAAAACTATGGCCACAATTTTCTTCAAGTTCTTGAAATTCTATGAATCAAAGAAGAAGGTAGGGTCTAGAGGAGCTTCCTCGTCTGATGTCCTTTGTGCATACAAGACCATTAAAATCTGCTTTTAATCTTTTCTGTTATTTTCAAATACATCCTCCAAATAGCAGAGTTCTGCTTTTCTCATCTACAACATGTTCGAGACACATATTTTTACTACTTTGTCTGACAGGAGGAAGGGGTAGGTATGGGAACATCTTGTGCTTGGTTGTCCAAATTGCCCACCTGAGAGCAGGGATCATTCTCAGACATGGAATGAATGACTCTGAGGCCAAAGAAATGCATGATGCTGATGTGAGCATGGGGACTGACAGCCATGAGGGTCAATGGTGTTCTCAAGCAGGGATCAAAATGGGAAGAATCAAGATGTATCTAATATACTCAGGTAATAACCCCTAGCATTTAGTTTATATCCTAAAAAGTTAGTGCAAATGACCAACAAATGAAAGCTGGGTTGTTTCTGAGTTATTGCCTGTAGCAACTATTAGAATCTCTAATTTAGTTTTATGGATTGATATTGTTTAAGGCTTGGGGTTATCCTGGAGAGAGCAAACTCTTGACAATTGTAAGTATCTATCAGAACTTTTTGCACACACAGGTTATAAACAATTATGGGACTGTAAAATTAAGAATCAGCCACCCTCAATGTCCCAGGTAGATTTTCCACAAACTTTAATGAGTTTAGATTTCAAAAAAAAAACCAACTATATATATATATAGTGAAAGCATATATATATACACACACACACACACACACACATATATATATATGTATATAGTGAAAGTGTGTATATATACACTTCCTTACTCTGAAAAAGGGAATAACAGAATTCTAGAAAGTCGGTATAATATTTTACTTAAATATCTACCTGTATGCTAGTCTCTTGAAAACAACGTAATAAAAGCAGGAAGAAGGACAGCCATTCTTCATAGAGTTTTTAAATGTGTGTGTGTCTTCACATGAGCATATATATCAGCTTTAGGTTCATGGGCGCCCATATTTATTACCATCCTATGAACGCAGAGGAGTAAAGTGCAGTCCAGAGTTCCCTTCTCTGCTGCTTCCTGCCCTCCTGCCGCCCTCATACCCCTGTTGGTTACAGAGCAGGGAGGAAGAAGCTGAGTAAGCTTCAGTATTGCAGAGGGGGCTCAAGAGAAGAGAGGAAACTGACACTGCTTTGTTGACAATTGAGCCAGGTGAGTTAAAAGTATTTTGTCTCCTAAGAATTTAGAAGTGGACTGCATGTGTGTGTGGGTGTGTGTGTGTTCGTGTGTGTGGGTGTGGGGGTGTGTGTGTGCATGAAGGGCCTGAGAAAGCTCGATAGAGACATGGTGAATTTAGATAAAAGGATCTAGATTTAGTGGCTCTGGTCCTCATGATTTGTCCATCTTTATTTTTTTCTTTTCTTAGTTAGAAAACCTTAAGAGCTCCTCAACAAGAGCCGAGCTCTCTCCAGCATTGGATACTGGGCCTTCACCCTGCTCTCTCTGACTCTCAAAACTAGTCTGGCTCTTTCCCTATTTATTGGTCATGGATCCCTTTCCGTGGTCTGTGTCCTTCCTTCATTTCTGAATTCTCCTTCCACCACCATCTGTCCAACAGACATTTTTTTTCTGTTAGGTGAGAACATTGTGAGTCCTGTTTCTGCCTTGTACTTCTCTACTTAAAGTCAATCCTTTATAAACGAAAATCCCTCATAAGACTTCTTTGTACTCTTTTACTCATTTAATATTAATGTCTAAAACAGGATGCGCTTCCCTGGTGGCTCAACAGTAAAGAATCTACCTGCAATGCAGGAGACTTGCAAGAGACACGGGTTCAATCTCTGGGTCAGGGAGATCCCCTGGAGAAGGAAATGGCAACCCACTCCAGAATTGCTGCCTGGGAAATCGCAAGGACAGAGGAACCCGGCAGTCTACAGTCTATGGAGTTGTGAAAGAATCTGACATGACTTAGCCACTAAACGACAACAAAACAGGATATGAAAACCATGATAATACAATGCATGTAAAAAGAGACCTGTAAGATTTAAAAACATAATTCTATTTTCCTTCATACAGATGCTCAAATCAAAGCTTTAGTTTTTAAGAAAACAAAAGAATTATACCAATTAGACTTTTGCCGCCGATTTGAGAGTACTATGCTCTGTCATCCCATAAGGGAATAGATTACCTGCACAACTGGCCATGCTGTATCACAAAAAAATTGACAGCTATTTTGTAAATATTTTCCTTTCCTTGATTATATCTTTTGAAGAACAAAATTAAAAATTTTTAAGATCCAATTTATAAATTATTTTTGATTCATGTTTTATATGTTCTAAGAAATACTTGCCTAAAGTCTTGAAAATTCCCCCTGTGTGCTTTTCTAGAACATCTATAATTTGTTTTATATGCAACTCTACTAATATTTGATTTTTTAAATATTATGAAGTTAGAGTTGCTGGGTTTTTTTCTACGTGAATACTCAGTTGTTCCAATGCCATTCATTGAAAAATTATTCTTTCTCCCATTGAATGGCTTTGGCACTTTTATTGCTAATTATTTAAGCATATAAATATGGATGGATTTCTGTATTTCTCATTCAGATTCATTAGTCAATGTATCTCTCCTAATGCTAAAGACATACTTCTGAGTTAATGTACCTTTATTGAAATTAAAAATATATATATAAACTCTCACTTTTTTCTTCATTTTAATGTTGTTTTGACTAAACTAGGCCCTTCGGTATCAGTTTGTGAATTTCCACAAAGGAAAAGGCAGCTAAATTTTTCATGGGGATGTGGTTGGTGCTGCAGATTATTTTAGGGAGAATAGAAAATTAACAATTATGAGTCTTATAAATTGTAAAAGAAAAAAAATGGAATTTCTCTCCCTTCATGCTTTCTTTAATTTTTCCTAACAATAGCTGGCAGTTTTCACAGAAGATATACTGCATGCCTTTTATGACGCATAGCCTTAAGTATTTTACACTTTTGTTAATACAAATGAATTTTCTATATTTAATTTGTCATCTGTCTATTGCTAGTACATAAAGTTAAATTGATATTTGTATATTAACAGTATTCTGTAACCTTGTTAAATACCCTTATTAGTTGCAGATGCTTTGTAAATTCCTTAGAAATTTTACAAGTATATTCTATGCATTATTTGCAAATAGAGATAGTTTTACTTTTCAACTTTCTGATTTTTAAATGTTCTTTTCCTTTTTACTGCAATGGCTAGTACCTCAAGTAAATTATTGATGAAAAGTGGTGAGAATGGGTTCCTTTTCCTGTTTTTCAATCTTGGAGGAAACATTCAATAATTCAACATTAAGTACAATATAAACTTTAGGATTTTTTTCATGAATGTCATTGATCAAGTTGAGGAGATTCCCCACATTGCTATTACAATGGCATTTTAGTATTTTTAAACTATGAACAGATGGCATATTTTTTCAAATGCTTTTTTAAAAGTCCTTGAAATGATTACCTGTTTTTTTCCCTTTATTTTGTTAATATGATGAGTTGCACTGATTGCTTTAAGAGTATTGAACAGTCTTCCATTGTGGTGATAAATTCTGCTGACTCCAGTCTTCTCATATATTTTGGATTTGGAGTTGTAATTTCTTTGTAAAAGATTTCTTTTATTTTTGCTTATGAGTGCTGTTGGTGTGAAAACTTACTTTTTGTGTAATATCATTGCCTGGTTTTGTTTTCGATATATACTCATCTCCTGAAACAAACTGATAAATGTTTCCTCACTTACTATTTTCTGCAAGAGTTTGTAAAAGACATGCTATTTCTTCCTTAAATAGAAGAATTCACCAGTGAAATCATTATTCTGAACTTTTTTGAGGAAAGGTTTTGATAAATTCCATTTCTTTAATAGACTTAGGGATAATGATATTTTATGTTTCTCTTGCATCACCTCTAGTAGGGTGTATTTTCAAGGAATTTTTAAAAAATTTAGTCAAGCTTATCCAATTTGCCCTATAAGTTGATAAAATATTCTCTCATTATCCTTTTAATATATACAGAATTAATGGTGACAGCTCCACCTTTATTCCTAATGTTGGTAATTTGCAGTATCTCTTGATCTGTATTATTCTTGATCTGTATTATTCTTGATCTGATAGATGAATATTTTATCAGTTTTGCTGCTCTCTGCAAAGACCCAAATTTTGACTTTTAATTTTTTTCTCAATTATTTGTTTCTTTTATTTTGTAGATTTTTGTTGTTTTGTGAAAATTGACAAGTTGCTGAAAAAGCATTCAAAGCAGTGTAAGTATTGCCTTTCTTCTAGTGATATTCTGCATTCAGTTTGCCTCTAGAGTATGTTCTGCAGTGCATTGGTGTAATTCTTGATATAGTAGG
This sequence comes from Cervus elaphus, assembly GCF_910594005.1. NCBI lineage: Eukaryota > Metazoa > Chordata > Mammalia > Artiodactyla > Cervidae > Cervus > Cervus elaphus. The sequence goes on from NC_057821.1 coordinate 26,557,853, forward strand.
ATACATGTCTACCATTTTGTATATATTTTTACTTACCTCATCTGACTTTTGACCTTTGTCTTCCCTTTTCAGTTTTCTTTGGATTATTTGAATAATTTCAGGATAGGATATTGTTTTATCTTTTGACTTTTTAGCTCTAACACTTTACATCATTCTTACATTTTATATTTATTCAAAATATAGAAACAGCAACAATGTAGGTCCTTTTAACTCCCCTGCCTTCTGTACTTTATGAAAAACACATGTCAATATTCAATTTTTTATAAATCAAATATTTATGTCTTTAAGAGAAAATAAGAGAAAGGTAACTACTTTATATATCTAGATATTTACTCTGGTGGCTCAGACAGTGAAGAATCTGCATTCAATGCATGAGACTCAGGTTCAGTCTCTGGGTCAGGAAGATCCCCTGGAGAAGGGAATGGCTACCCGCTTACAGTATTCTTGCCTGGAGAATTCCCCATAGGCAGAGGAGCCTGGCAAGCCATAGTCCTTGGGGTCACAAAGAGTTGGACACGACTGAGCGACTAACATTTACTTACACATATACACATAGATATTTACCACTTCTGATGTTGTTTAGTCTTTTCTGATTCTCTGATTTTCCTTCTGGTATTACTTCCCTTGTGAATTACTTAAACATAAAATCTGAAATCATAAACCACTAGCAGGAAACAGGAGCACAAAGCAATACCTTCACTCATGTTCATTGCTGCATTATACAATGACAAAGACATTGAAAAACCTAATTGTACATCAACAGACAAGCATATAAGGAGAATATGTATAGAATACAATGATATATTATTCAGCCTTAAGAAAGAATAAGATATTACCTTTTGTGACAAGACGAATGAGCCTGGAAGACATTTTGCTAAGTGAAATAAATCAGACATATAAAGATAAATATTGCAAGATCAGATTTATATGTGGACTCAAAAAAAAAGAAATCTAAACACAGAAACAGAGTAGAATGCTGCTGTACCAGTAACTGGAGCATGAAGAAAAGGGAGACGCTTTTTAAAAAAAGAAAGAAAACTAAAGTACAATGATTGTTTCCAGGGATTGGAAAGAGGGAACCCTAAGTATAATTTTTTAATAGGTACAGAGTTTCATTGTTGCAAGATGGTTGTTCATGATGGTTGCACAGTATAAATATACTTAACACAACCAAATTCTACACTGGAAAATGGTTAAGATAAAAAATTTTGTTATGTGTATTTCATCAGAGTAAGAAAACTGGGAAACTGAATGAATTTAACAAAAATTATGAAGTAAGTAATTTTAATATTTTTCCTTTTCATGCAGAACGAGGTCATGAGAAAATCACAATGGAAACAGGTTCCAGGCAAGAAATAACCCTATTAATTTTGCTGACTTTTCATTGGCAAGAATATAATCAAATAAAGTAGCAATGGAGATAGATAATATACTTTGTCTGGGATGTTGATTCTAATGGATCTCTCCTCTTACTAGCTGTGCGTCAAAAGAAGCAGGAGCCAAGTGCATTGTGTGGCCTGTGACCTAATTTTCACTTACATGATATGTGAAACAATTATTCTAGAATGTTCCCATTTTTTTCTTACAATAATATAATCATTAGAACTATAGCATCCTCTTTCTAATGCTATTTCTTCAACTTATCTTTTAATGTCAAGGGGATTCAGTAAGGGAATATATCAAATTAATACATATACTGGGCTTTATCTGACTACTGCTAAAATACTTTTGGGCAGAGGGTGCCTTTAGTCTGCTATTGTTCTATCTCTTTATAAGCATCTTTCTTGTGTAAGTGTAGGTCTTTATTTTATTCTGGAAGATGTAAGCCTCAATGAAAAATCAATGCTTTTTATATATACATCTTTATCCCCAAGGAAGTGCTATTCTATTTCCAATATGGTATCATTTTCAAGCTTAGTTGTTTTGACAGCAAATGATGTATTCTAGTAAAACAGTATTTACTCTGTTTGGTGAGATGGTCTTTGAACTTCATGGTTCCAAAATGTGCATCAGTTAGGGCTCCGGAGAAAACTATAGAAATGTATAAAAATTTATCCTCCTCCCTTCTTGATATTGTGTCCTCATATTGATTTGCTTCTCTCTCAATTATTTTATTCATGAATGTGAAGAAATCAAAGGTAATTCCTATAAATGTATTTCACCATTGACCTTGAGTTATCTCATTTGTGACTTACACCTTTTTCTCCACACCCAAAGATCATGATTTGTTCTTGAAACTTATCTTTTCAACAGAAAGTTAGCTTTGTCAGTTATTCGTCATTCTCTGTTATTGACTCTAATTTGTCAGGTTGTTGTAATTTATGCAGATATTCCTTTAGAGTCAAGGAAATTTTATTAATCACACACCTCTGAAGTGCTGCCATTTTCCACATGGCTAATTTGAATGTTTTATCCACAATATATATATTAAGATCATTTGACTTAGATTTAATCTGCTGCCATTAAAGATTTGTCTCCTTTGACTTCATGGAATTTCATTAAGAAGAATTTAATTTAGGCATTAAATAGAAATTCACAAAACACAGTTTTATGCATTCATCAGTTGATGAAAATTTTATAAATAGAGTAACACAGAAAAATTACCCTGTAATATATTACAATACACTAATTCAATATTCTCTAATTTAACATCTGTGGCAATTCTATACCACATACTATTTGCAATATAAAATTGAGTATATGCAGTAGTTAAAAGCAAAATAAAACGTATTAAATCTCAATTAACTGAATAATAAAAGCTTAACTAGTGACAAAAGGGATCAGGACCATTTTAAAAAGGTGAACATGAGAAGAAATATTCCTGACAATTTTTCTCAATACACTACATTCATTCATTTCATGCCAACTTTCCTTTGGGGGAGAATATGCTATGGACAGGACTTCCTTGGTTGCTCAGCAGTGAAGAATCTGCCTTCAATGCAGGAGCCACAGGAGTGAGTGTTCAGTCCCTTGGTTAGGAAGATCCCCTGGAGAACATGGCAACCCTCTCCAGTATTCTTGCCTGGAGACTTCCATAGTCAGAGGAGCCTGATGGGTCACAAAGAGTTGAACATGAGTGAAGTGACTTAGTATGCATGCATGCTATGGACAAAATCCAGACCTTACACATGGTGCATCTGTATGCAGTTTATATGTACCTACATGCAATGTATGCATGCATGCTTGTATGTGTGTGTAAAAATGTGTTTATCTGAATTGTGATAAGATTAGTTTTAAACATAAATTTTGAATTAATTCTGCATTTGATTTGTATTTACATTATGTTTTTATTGATCTCCCCTTTTATTTTTCAGAAGATCCTCAAGAAAAAAATGGTAAAATTTCTGAACCTGTTACTCTCAGACTGCTCTCACATGACTGATTTCTTGAGCCCTTGAGATCCCCATGCTCTTAATCTATACACCTTTCCTTATCTTGTTTTTTCCTACGTCTCTGCCTTTCCCTCCCTAATTTTTAAGCTGCAGATCTTCAGATTATATTCTTTCCTTAGTTTCTCTAATAATCTTTTTCAGTTCTCACTTTTTCTGCTCCACATAATTTTTCCCCATAATCATTAGTATTTTCTGTCTTTCTGTGATCTGTTATAGTTTCATTAAGAAGTTGTTGAGATGAAGAGCATTCAGTGGAAAGGCCCACTGTTTCCACTCTGCATATTTTTCCAGAACACATTGCAAGATGGGAACTCTGGCACATATCTCAAGTTTAAGGGCTCATTTTGATGCCAATGAAACTTGCCCAAACTAAAAGAGTTGAGAAGTGATCTCACATACTGAGAGAAATTTGTCCATCCTTTGTTCTTTCAAAGCCTATGAAATTTATGTTAGAATCCACTAAACAATGAGAAATGAAGGTTTATTCTCTGTGACAGAACTTATTGTCCAAAGAATCCCAGGTGTAAAAGTATTTCCCATGAGTATTCTCAGAATTTTTTTTTAACCATAAGCATTGTTTTCTGTTTTGGGTATTTTCAATGTCACACTTATTATTAAACAAACTGCAATTTCTATTAAATATGTAAAGAGGAGTTCTATAGCACAAGGAGTGCTCAATCATAGTACATCTCTTAATTCTTAATTTTTCATGTGAAATGCATGGACAATGATTATTGTAAGTGTTTTATTTTATTTTATTTTCAGAATGAGAGAATTTTATTTTATTATTTTATATATATATATATTTTTTTCATTTATTTTTATTAGTTGGAGGCTAATTGCTTTACAATATTGTAAGTGTTTTAAAAACATATTTCTTATACCCAAATGCACCTCTTAGAAGTTGAATGACCTCTTTTAATGATAGTTTTGCCATAGAAATTTTTTTTTTCATTTATTTTTATTAGTTGGAGGCTAATTACTTTACAATATTGTAGTGGGTTTTGTCATACATTGACATGAATCAGCCATGGTTTTACATGTATTCCCCATCCTGATCCCCCCTCCCACCTCCCTCTCTACCCGATCCCTCTGGGTCTTCCCAGTGCACCAGGCCCGAGCACTTGTCTCATGCATCCAACCTGGGCTGGTGATCTGTTTCACCCTAGATAATATACATGTTTCAAAGAGAATTCAACTCAAGAATATACTGATTTATCAGGTATATAATCTTTATATGACTATAGCCACAGATAGAGTCATGGACAGATGGACAGCTTTATACTGTTCCTTTCATCTATTTCCAAGTATCTCTCTTAGGAATAAGTGTGTATTTTCATTTTATTCTGAAAGATGTAGGAGGTAAAATACAAGACTAATGATTAATATATCTTTTATCCCAGAGAAATAGAAGAGCATTTCAGTCTACTTCCTTGTGTGGTACATTTGCAATCTTGTTCCTTTTTCAATAAGGGGTATAAGGAAGTAAAACACACAGAGTTTTTTCTCTGATTGGTGAGATGATTCTCAATCTTGTAGCACCAGTTCTCAGAAATGTGTGCCAGTTAGGATCGCAGTGAGAACTGTAACAGTCTTTGAAAGTTCTGTTTTCCTTTCTTCCTGATATTGTGCCCTCATTTTGAATTAATAGTTTCTTTCTTGCTTTTATTTTCTCAATAAATATGAAGAAGAAAGTGGCAAATCACATTAATGTATTTCCCTGTGCACATAATCGAAGTATTATCTACTTTTTGTATTTTCTCTAAACCCCTTAAACCATCATTCTCATTGGACTTCCATATGTTTACTTTATTTTCTCCAACCTTATCTTTGCCCTGAAGGTTGCCGTCATCATTTGCTATTCAAATACCCCATGTTGTTTCTTCTTTGATTTGTTTTTGTTGCAATCTATGCAGATATTCCTTTCAAGGCAGCCAATTTATTAAACATATACATCTAAAGTATTGGCATTTCCCATAATGCAGATGGGAAAGTTTTGTCCTAGATATGTCAGGTCATTTGATTTAAACCATTAGAGTTACATTTCACTGCTATGTAACACTTCATTTTCTTCTTTTCATGGAATTTTATTAATAAGAACATTAGTTAGGCATGTATTAAAAATAGAAACATAAAACACAGGTTATGCATGTATGTATCAGTTGGTTAAAAAGTGAATTGAGGTGCTCAGGTAAATTTCTCTGGAGTATTTCTGGAAGCAGTGCTTCAAGATTCTCTTGTCTAGTATTTATTGTGGAAAACAAATTGTGTAATAAGTAGAGTCAATACAGTGCGTGTAAATTGAAAACCAGTGTACTTATGAAATCGTACAAATTGAATAATAAAACCCTAAGTAATGTCTAAAAGGATAAGGAACATTTTCAAAGGCAGCCATGAGAACTACTATTCATAAAATTTTCTTGCAGATCACTAAATTCACTAATTTAATAATATTTTTATTTCAGGGAGTATACTCTCAGGGTAAAACTGGCCCTATATCACAGCGTTTGTGTGTGTGTATGCATCATTGTCCTCATTGGTTTATTACTATGTATAAATTTTGCATTAAGTTGGAATTTGTGTGATATTTACATTGATCTCTCCATTTTAATATCAGAACATTGGACATCAAATGGTAAATTTTCTGAAATCCTGTAAACCTCCTCCCCACCTCGGTAAAATGTTTGCTCTCCTGTTGCGTTAACATTCCCTCCTTTTTCATTTGATGTCAATCACCCATTCACACTTCTCCTGGGGATCTACCTTTACTTACTCATTTAACATCTTACACACTTTTCCCAGATTAAGTTTCTCTTCTTACAACTTCCCTCTTTCTGTATTTTCCATATTCCTTTCTTTTCATTCCAAAGTGCTCTTTCCCTATGACATTAGCTTTTTCTGTTTTCCAAGCATTTGCCCTGATTTCACTCAGAAGGCAATGAGATAAAGGGCACTAGTCTGACAGGGACATCGTTTCCATTTTGTACATTTTCCTGGAACACATCCAATATTAGGACTCCTGTCATAGAGGCCAGGTGCGTGGGCCAGTTGTTATACCACTGATGCTTTTATAATCTAAGAGATGAGAGAAGGCTCTCATTTGCTGATTTCAGTTTGTCTATCTAAAATGGCATGTGTAAATTCTGATTTTGTGCATTAGTCAAAGATGAATTTCAGCCTCATTATTCCACTGGTATAGAGTGTCTTACCCCAGCATTCCAAAGTATCTGAATATTTGGACCTTCCAGCGGGCTCAGTGTTAAAAATACACCTGCCAATGCAGGACATTCAGGTTCAGTCCCTGGGTAGGGAAGATCCCATGGAGAAGGAAATAGCAACTCACTCCAGGACTCTTGCCTAGGAAATTCCACAGACGGAGGCTGGTGGACTACATTCCATGGGATCACAAAGGAGTTCAACATGACACAGTGACTAAACAGCAACAATAACATCTAGAATATATAAAGAACACTTATAAAGTATATGAATATTCTTTTATGATTCTCATAGAAATTTTCTTGTATATAACAGAGGTATTCTTTCTCTTTTATCTTTGCAATGAAACAATTTATTTACTATTAAACTTCAGTTCCTATTTTGTATTTGTAGAAAGAACTTAATTCACAGGGTATGTTCAATTGCTATGTACCTCTCAGACCAAAAAGAATCTGCCTGCAATGCAGGAGATCCGGGTTCAGTCCTTTGGTCTGAAAGATCCCATGAGGAGGAAATGGCAGCCCACTCCAAGTATTCTTGCCTGGACAATCCAATGGACAGAGGAGTCAGGCAGGCTACAGTCCATAGTTTCACAAAGAGTCACACACGACTGAGCAACTAACACTTTTACTTTTCTGATTTCTCAATTTTTCCTGTGAAAGACATAGAGATCATTACTGTGGGATTTTGCCTAAGATATTGTCTTATAATACAAACAAAATGCAATTAGAATTTAACAGTCTCCATGTATTTGTATTTTAAAATCATTTCTATTTTAGAGGAAATTCAACTATATATTGACTTAATATTTCAAAAAAGTTGTATACAATGCACAGATTATTGGGCAATGGTGACTTTGATCTACTCTTTCTCTTTCTAAGTACCTCTTTTTTAGTTATGAATCTGTGGTTTCTTTTTATTCTGAAAAAGGTGGAAAGCCCAATACAAACCAATGATTGGCATATCCCATATCCTTTAACCCAGAGGGAGGGCTATCACACTGCCTTGCAGTCTATAATTTCCACTTTATCCCTTTGTCATCAGGAGGTGCATCATGTACAGAAGTGCAATAAATCTTTCGTTGATTGATGAGATGTTCTTTGAACATTGTAGTCTGTATTCTCAGAAAACAACTCTCAGAAACAACTTTGGAAGCATTTGAAAGTTTTGTCCTCCTTCTTTCTGACATCATGACTAATTTTGAATGAATTGTTTCTTTCTTTTTTTATTGATAAATATGAAGGGGAGCAAGGTAAGTCCTATAAGTGTGTTTCCCTGTGTATGTAAATGTGGTTTCATCTGTTACTTGTGCCTTTCACTTCAACTTCTAAAGATCATTTATCTCAACTCTAAGTTGTGAATATTTTACATGATTTTTTTCTGGATCTTGTCTTTGCAACTAAGGGTTTCATCTTCATTTTCTATTAAATTATTTTCCCAATGTGGTTATTTGATTTGTCCTGTTATTATAATGAATGTAGACATTCCTTTTCAGTCAAGTAAATTTTACTGATCCCAGTCCTCTGTAGCCATTAGGTTTTTCAAACTGGCTGAAGTGAAAGTTTTGTCCAAGATATACCTAAGTCATTTGATTTAGACCCACTTCACCATCATTGTTTTATTTTTCTTCTCAAAGAACTTAAGAGAAATTTTATTTCAGAAAAGAGAAATTCACATACACAGTGTCATGTATTCCTAGTGATGAAAATATTTTTATTACTGGAGTCCAGGCGATATATTGTGTAATACCACTAGAAGTAGTGGTAGATCCTCTAATTAAGTGGTAGAGCCTCCAATTCAGTGTTCGTGGCTACTTTATATCACTTCGATGTAATAATCAAAATGAATGTACATATTCTAAAAGGCAAAGTACTTATCAGGTCATACAAACTGAATGATAAAAGCCTAGCTATATCAAACAGGATGAGGAACTTTTTAAAGGGTACCATGAGAACTGAAGTTTCTTACAAGTTTTATCAAATCAGAATACTCATTCATTTTATGCCCATTTTCATTTTGAGAAAAACAGTCTTTGGAAAAATTTGAGCTCTCAGCCACTGGACATGTGTATATTGTGGGAGTGTGTGTGTGTTCATGCAGTGGTATGTACATGTGTGTGTTTGTGTGCACATCCATGTGGGTTCACTTTGAAACATAAATTTTTCATTGCATTTAAATTACCTTTCCATTTTTATATTATATTTATTTTGATCTCTTTCTTTTCTCTTTCAGAAAGACCTGCAATGACAGTAGGTAAATTTTCAAAAACCTTTTGCTCCCACTCCATTAAGATGATGATTTCTTTTTGTATTAAAATGTTCTGCTTTTTAATCTGTATCTACTATTGGTCTGCTCTTCTCCTGAATGTCTACATTTCCCTCCCAATAAAATGATTATGCACTTCTTTCTTGGAGAAAGAAATGGCAACCCACTTCAGTGTTCTTGCCTAGAGATCCTGTGAACAGAGGAGCCTGGTGGGCTGCTGTCCATGGGATCGCATAGAGTCAGACCAACTGAAGCGACATAGCATGCCTGCATCCATTGAAGAAGGAAATGGTAACCCACTCCAGTATTTTTGCCTGGAGAATCCCAGGGACAGAGGAGCCTAATGGGCTGCTGTCTATGGGGTCGCACAGAGTCAGACACAACTGAAACGACTTAGCAGTTGGTGAGACAAAGGGCATTAGTCTGATAGGTATGTTTTGTTTTCCCTTCTGAAACACATCCAAAGAGAGGATGTCCATCATATATATCAGATTCAAGGAATCATTTCTATGGCAATGATACTTACCAAACATTTAGATATCAGAGAAAATGTCTATCATGTGAGTAATGTTCATCCATGTATTGTCCACTCAAACATGGGCAAACATCAGTCATTAGTTAATTTGAATTTGAAGCTCATTTATCCAGTTCTCTTTACCATACTGTCCAAGCATTGTCAGGTATACAAATAATTTTGCATGATTCTCCTGGAAAATAGTACTACTGTCTGAAGTTTGGAAGCGTTATGACTCCAGTTTGGTTCTCTCTCCTCAGGATTGCTTTGGCAATTCTGGATCTTCTGTTGTTTCATAGAAATTTCAGGATTACTTGTTATAGTTCTATGAAAAATGTCAGAGGTAATTTTTAGGGATCTCATTAAATTTTTTATTGCTTTGTGTAGTATGGACATTTTAGAAGTATTATTAGTTATAATCCAAGAACATGGAATATCTTTCTATTTCTTTGAATCATTTTCAATCAAGAATATAATCTTTAGTGTTTAATGTATTTTGGGTAATGATGTATTACAACTGTATTTTAGATTTCAATGGAATTCACTGCAAAAATGTATCTAATGAACATATGACTACTGTTACAGATAGAGTTTAAAGATATAGACTTAGCCTTAGACAATTCTATCCTTTTAGTTTCCCTGTTGAAAGACAAATAGCTTATTTTATCTTACAAACTGAATCAGTTTAATTCAGTTCAGTCACTCAGTGTTCTCTGACTCTTTGTGACCCCATGGACTGCAGCACACCAGGCTTCCCCGTCCATCACCAAATCCCAGAGCTTACTCAAACTCATGTCCATTGAGTCGGTGATGCCATCCAACCATCTCACCTCTGTCATCCCCTTCTCCCACTTTTAATCTTTCCCAGCATCAGGGTCTTTTCCAGTGAGTCAGTTCTTTGCATCAGTTCTTCACATCTTCAGCATCAGTCCTTCCAATGAATATTCAGGACTGACTTCCTTTATGATTGACTGGTTGGATCTCTTTGCTGTCCAATAGACTCTCAAGATTCTTCTCCAAAACCACAGTTCAAAAGCATGAATTTTTTTGTTGTCAGCTTTCTTTATAGTCCAACTCTCACATCCATACATGACTACTGGAAAAACCATAGCCATGACTAGATGGACCTTTGTTAGCAAAGTAATGTCTCTGCTTTCTAATATGCTGTCTCGGTTGGTCAGGGTTTTTCTTCCAAGGAGCAGTGTCTTTTAATTTCATGACTGCAATCACCATCTGCAGTGATGTTGGAGCCCAAGAAAATAAATTCTCTCGCTGTTTCCATTATTTTCCCATCTATTTGCCATGAAGTGACGGGACTGGATGCCATGATCTTAGTTTTCTAATGTTGAGTTTTAAGCCAACTTTTCCACTCTCCTCTTTCACTTTCTTCAAGAGACTCTTTAGTTCTTCTTTGCTTTCTGCCATAAGGGTGGTGTTATTTGCATATCTGAGATTATTCTTATTTCTCCTGGCAATCTTGCTTCCAGCTTCTGCTTCTTCCAGCCCAGCGTTTCTCATGATGTACTTTGCATATAAGTTAAATAAGCAGGGTGACAATATACAGCCCTGATGTACCCCTTTTCCTATTTGGAACCAGTCTGTTGTTCTATGTCCAGTTTTTACTGTTGCTTCTTGACCTGCATACAGACTTCTCAGGAGGAAGGTGAGGTGGTCTGGTATTCCCGTCTCTTTAAGAATTTTCTATATTAAGATGGGCCCCATAAAGGACAAAAATAGTATGGACCTAACAGAAGCACAAACTGAATAACAAAAGCCTAATTCATGACAAAAGAGACTATGAACTATTTAAAAAGATTAGTTCTAGAATTAAAATTCCTAAAATTATTTCTCAGTATAGTAAAATGACTTACTTTATGCCCCCCTCGATTTCTAGAGCATATCTTTGAGTAAAGTGAGGGTTTGGTCATTGTGAATGTGTTAAATGTGTGTGTGTGTCTGTGTGCTCCTGTGTATATTTATGTTCCATATGTGTCTTACTGTTCTGTATTTGTATGTTTTAGACTAAGAATAACTAATTTTTACAGGAAATATTTTAAATAAAGTGAATTGTCTTTGTTTTTTAAAATAATTACATAGATCTTCTCATTTTATTTTTCAGAGGATCTTCGAAAAATATTTGGTAAATTTTTCTGACACTCTCCACCCCATAAACCTATAAATAATTGTAACATTGTCTGCCTTTCTATTTGCATTTCATTCATTGACTCATTTTTCTCCCTTCATTTAGCAATATTTTATATAGACTACAACCATTGTAATTTTTTCTATTTGTTTTTACGTAATTTCATCTCTTCCCATTCCTTGGTTTCATTGGAGACCTTTTATTTCTCGAAACATTAGCTTTAAAAAAATTCATATGTCTCCAGAGACTTGTTGATTTTATTTTGATTGTTGTAAACTTGAGGTATGTTAGGTTGATCACCACATCACTTCCATCCTGTATATGTTCTCATGCAAATGACCATTGATGTAGAATCTCTATGACCTGTCAAGTTCAAGGGACAATATCCACTCAACTGATACTGACCCAAAACTTAAGTGAAAAGAAAACTCCAAATTTGCTAAGTAAAGCTTCTCCACCTTCTGTTCCTCCAAAGACTATAAATTCTGATGTCATTCATTGGTCAAGTGTGAGCTCTAAGCTAACTCTCCAATAAACATTGATCTTATTAACCACTTGCTTTGAGGTTAATCAATGTTTTACATAATATTGTGTTTTCTTTCAAAATTACTAGTTTTTGAAAACTGCATTTTTTTCTTAAGAATTTCCCGGTTAAAGAAGGATCATTTCATAACATATTTCTTATTAATGAAATGTTGTGTTAGTGAAAAAAATAGTGATTTTTTCTTGGAAACTTTTAAAAGATTTCTTCAGGAAATGTGATTTCATATGCTAAGTTTTTAATCACCCCTATCCTCTTGATATTTTTCTTTTACATTTTTATTTCAGAGAAATTGAATTTAGCAAGATATGTCTTTATATTTTGTAGGAGGCACCTGATTCTCCATTAATCCATGTGTAGAGAAAGGTCCCTTACTGTTTGTTTACTCATCAGTTTTTAAATATATCTCCAGTATGTCTGCTAATGGTATTAATTTATTTATTTTTTTATTTTTATGTAGTTAGAAGGACCAACACAATACCAAAGATTGATGTTGCTTAACCTGGAGAAACTGCTAATCTGCCTCTTCTTATGGGGCTGTTTCCCATCGTATATCCATTTGGGAAATGAGTGTATGAACTTCAAACTACATGACCTCATTAGTGAGATGGACATGAACCATGTGGTTTGGATTCTCATAAATTTCTGTCAGTTTAACCTAAGAGAAAACCAAGGAAGCATTAAAAAAATATTTGACCTCCTCCCTCCCTTTCTGCCATTTTCTTCCTATTTTAAATGTATAGTTGTTTTCTCTATTATATTCCATTAATAAATTAAAGATGGAAAAAAACATGTCTCACAGAATGTTTTACTGTGAACCTTAGCATGCTTTTGTGTGTTTCTCATAACTTTGTCTTCATCACTCAGTTATCATCTTTCTCAACACCATTATGCATGTGTTACATCATGCGTGTTCATATTGTTTGTCTTGTTATTGTCTTTCCAAATGAAGCCTTCCTTCTGCCTTTGTAATTCAATTTCCCCCATTACTACTTCTGTGATTTCTTTTCTTGATACAATCCAGGCAGACTTTTCTTTTGGGTCAACTAAATTTTACTAGTTATACATTTCAAAATTCTGCATTTTCAACATTCTAAAGTATGAATTTTCTCCAATATATGCTCAGTCATTTGCTTTACAACCACTATGTGATTCCATTAAGAAGTACTTCACTTAGGTATTATTTAAAATAGAAATTCCTATTACAAAAGTTTATGTATTCATCAGTTGATAAAAATATGAATAGAATTATCCAGGAAACAAATCCTGCATTTCCTTTGCAACACTGGTCAAAGATGTTAAGTCAATGTTCATGTCTTCAAAGACATCTTAGGTATTATAATAATGAAATGGACACCATCCATTAAGTAACAACTCAAAGAATTTATTACAGCTAATAACTCTAATGCTAAATAATTAATAATAATATATAATAAATAATAAATAAAGCTAATAACCATAATAATAAATCACTTGTTATGACAAAATAGCAAAAAAGCTAAAATATATATATATATGTATAGATGTATAATTTCATTTAGTTAGATTTTGGCTGTGCTGGATCTTCATCGTTGTGCAGGCTTTTCTCTAGTTGTAGAGAGCAGAGGCTACTCTCCAGTTGTGGTGTGTGGGCTTTTCATTGCAGTGACTTCGCTCTGTTGCGGGCAGATCACAAGCTCTAGAGTACACAGGCTTCAGTAGTTGTGGCACATGGGCTCAGTAGTTGTGGTTTCCGAATTCCAGAACACAGGCTCCATAGTGGTGGCACATGGGCTTAGCTGTTCTGTGGTATGTGGGATCTTCCTGGGCCAGGAATTAAACCCATGTCTTCTGCATTGGCAGGCAGATTCTTTACCACGGAGGCACTAGGGATGCCCAAGAATATATTTCAAATATAAATTTCAAAACTATTCTTTTAACAGTTTTTTCTTAAGATGATTTTTTTTTACTCCTATTCCTCTATTACAATGTGAGATGTCATCCCCTATGTGTGTGGTATGTATCTGTGTATCTGCATTCAGATAGTTATAAATTTATTTATAAATTTTATAATAAATTTTGTTTCTTGGTTTTCCATTTTCATGATATTGACCTTAAACTTTTCATTTTATCTTTTTGAAGAACCTCAGAAAACAAACAGTAAGTATTTTAAAAACTTGTTATTCACAAATCCCTATTACATGATTGAATTGCTTGCAGCCTTATCTTTCCAGACTTAATGTTTTTCCTTGTTTTGCCCTTCTCCAGGATGTGTACCTTTGCAGTTGCAGATTTCATTTATAGACATCCCCATAGAAAGTCCTCTCCATGTATTTTCTCAACCTAGAATCGATTTCAATTTATTTTTTCTATTATGTATCATTTATTTCCTATTGACACTGTCTTTATTTTTTCTATTTTTTTAGTGGTTTGTCATAAGGCTCACTGAAAAGTTGATGAGATAAAGAGCATTAGGTTAGGAGTTCACTTTGTGTGTCTCCCTGGACACCTCCCTAGTTAGTATGTTTATCACAGTCCAATTCCACCGATCCACATTTAAGCCAATTAGACTTTCCCAGACCTGCAGAGTTGAGAGAAACTGCCTACAGAATGCAGTTGCTTTGTCCCTTCAAAGCCTGTGTATATTCTGATATTCTTCCTTCATCTATAAACTTGAGGCACATTCTTCCATTGAGCTTGAGTATCTTATCCAAACATTCTTGAATTTAAGATTTTCAATATTACATTTGTGTCTCAGGAAAAGTTCACTTGTTTGTATTCTCTTTCAAGTCTCAATTTTTGATGTAAAAGATAATGAAACCATTGTCCTGGGGCATCACTGAGAATTTTTTTTCTAAAAGGGGATAAAATTTTAATAATTTTGGTATCCTTTAATGACAGTTTTCAGTGAATTTTTATTTCAAAGGAAATTCAGTAATATCAAATAAACGTATTTCACAGTAGTTAAATGATTACTCTTACAGGTAGATTTGTGGACAGAGGGACTCGGTCCCTCCTCATGTCTTCTCAAGTACCCCTCTTGCAAATGAGTGTTCTTTGTCGTCTGCATTTTTTTGAAAAGGACAATGGAGTAAGGCAAGACCAGTTACTGATATGACTTTTATCACTGAGGGCAAGCTATGCTACCTCTTTGCATGGTGTCATTTTCAACCTTATTCTTTTTGCAACCCAGGCCTATATGGAAGTGCAACATGAAAAAAGTGAAAAGTGAAAGTATTAGTCACTCATCATGTCCTGCTCTTTGTGACCCCATGGACCATAGCCCACCAGACTCCTCTGTCCATGGAATTCTCCAGTCAAGAATACTGGAGTGGATAGCCGTTCCCTTCTCCAGGGGATCTTACTGACCCAGGGATTGAACATAGGTCTCTTGAATTGCAGGCAGATTCTTTACCATCTGAACCACCAAGAAAGACTATGTTTCCCTCTAAGTGGTGAAGTGGGCTTTGAATCTCATGATTCTGATTTTCAGAAATGTATATTGTTTAGGCCCCTCAGAAAACGATGGCAGTGTTTGAAAATTTTGTCCCCCTCCATTCCTGACATGTTACTTCTTTTGAATTTTGTATTTGTCTTTTGACTGTCAGTAACTGTTAGGCAAAAAAAGGGACGATCTTGCTAATGTATTGGGTACGTAATGTACTATGACCTGGGTATTGAATCGTAGTTTCATCTGTCATTGAACGTTTGTCTTCAATGCTCAATCATTATCTTCCTCAAAGTCATGATACTAATATTCTTCTATAATTTGTCTCATCTTTTTGTCTTTTCAGTGGTTGTGTGACATTCATTTGTTACTCAATTTCCCACATTCTGTGATTTGTCCTGTTGTTGCAATCTCTCTTAGGTATAGCAATAATGAAGTTGACTGCATCTATGTAGTAAAATCACATAGAGCTATTAAGCTCTATGTGTTTATTAGAGCTAATAAGCCAAATAATAACAAGAGTAGTACATTCAATATAGGTAAAGAACATTTCTTTAACTGAAAACTTTAGAATTATTATTTTAAATTTTTTCACAATTAATACAATACTTTTATTTTTTATCTTTAGTTCCCTTTGGAGAATAGTCTCTTAACCAAGTGAGCTCTCAGCCACTGTGTGTGTGTGTGTGTGTGTGTGTGTATCTGCATTTGGATACTTAAAATTTAAATATGAATTTTACAATAAATTTTGTCTCTTGGTGTATCATTTCCATGATATTGCCCTTAAATTTCCCATTTTATCTTTCTAAAGGACCCCAGAGGAAAAGTGGTAAGTATCCTAAAACTTGTTTCTCACAAACTTCATTTACATGAGTGATTTCTTGAGGCTGACATTCCCACTCTCATAATCCACGTGCTTTCTTTATATTGCCCTGTTTCTGAATGTCTACCTTTACCTCTCCAATTGTTACTTATAGATTTCCCCATAGAGAGTTCACTTCATTAATTTCCCCTTCTAAAATCTATTTCAATTCCTTTTCCTTTCTATATCATTTCCTTTCTATTTAATTTTCATCTATTTTCAGCAACTTGTTATAGGCTTACTGAAAAGTTAATGAGATAAAGAATATCAGGTTGAAAGGAACTGGATTCCATCCTGTTTATCTGCCAGGACGCATCTCAGTTCCAATATCTCAGGCCCACATGTGGGTCAATGAGATTTCCTGAAGCCTGCAGAGATCAGAGAAGGTTGCTAACAGGCTGATGAAGATTGCCTATTCATTGTCCCTTCAAAGGCTGTATAAATTCTGCTTTCATTTCTTGATCCATAAACAACACTTTTCTTCCACTGTGTCTGAATGCATTTCCAGGTATAATAATATTTCAAATGTCATTCTTGCAATTTTTTCTTCAAACAGTAGTAATCTTTTCCTTTCTATTTTTTTTTTTTTTTTGCTTTACATTTGGAATGACACAATAATGGTCTTAGTAACCTGAATTCTGTTTAGTGTTTTGAGAAGAAATATACATCCCAGGAAATATACAGTTGTTTACATTCTTCTCTTGGTTCTCAAACATGAGAATATAAGAAACTATTGCCCTAGTAAGATGCCAAATATTTTTTTTTCCTGCAGCATGATAAAATCCTTAAAATATTAACATCTTTTAAAGACAGTTTTCAGTGACTTTCTTATTTCAAAGATAATTTAATTCAGATCTGTATCAAAATTATGTATCTTGTAGTCTTGACATGGATGCTTACCTGCTGGCTCAGTGGTAAAGAATTTGCCAGCCAATGCAGGAGATGCAGGTCCAATCTCTGGGTTGGGAAGATCCCCTGGAGAAGGCAACCCATTCCACTATTCTTGCCTGGGAAATCCCATGGACAGAGGAACCTGGTGCACCACAGTCCATGGAGTCACAAAGGAGTCAGACACAACTTCGTGATTAAATAACAATGAAGCTTGACTTAACTTCTTCTACAAGTGGATTGTAGACAGATGGATGTCTTTACTCTGTTATTCAATATCCTTTTCCTGGTCTTCAATATCCTTTTCAAGTACCTCTCCTATAGTTCAGTTTCTGTGTGTTTTCATTGAATTTTGGAAAAGGTGGTTGACCCAATGCAAGATCAATGAATATAATGACATTTATTTCATACAGAGGGTTGACCTTCCCCTCCCCCACTTTATGGTGTCATTTTCATTCTTCTTCATTTGGAAACCAGGCATTTATAAAAGTACAATGACATTATCCCATAAATGGTGAGATGTCCTTTGAAACTCACAGTTAAATGCTCAGAAGTGTGTGTCAGTTTAGGACACAAAGAAAACCGAGGCTATATCTGAAAATTTTGTCCTCCTCCCTTCCTGTCATGTTACTTCCTTTTCTGAATTGTTTATTAGTTCCTTTGACTTTGTTAGTACATGTTAGGTGAAAAAAGGCAAATTTCATTAATGTATTTCCCTGTGGAGCTAGACATGGTTTCATCTGTTATTGTACCTTTGTCATCAGTACTCAATCTCCATCTTCTTCAAAGTCAATATGCACACATTCTTGTAAGATTTTGTCTCACCTTTCTGTCTTTACAAAGGATGTTTGCTACATGGACCATTTTTTTTTCAGTTTTCCCCATTTATCCTTCTGTGATTTGTCTTGTTGTTGCAAAATCTGCAAACATTTACTTCCTATCCATTTAATGCTGGTAATCACATATCTGGGAATTATTGTCAGTTTCAGTGTGGCTATTGTGTAATGCATTAGTCTAAGTCACTTTCATATCCTGTAATTTATAACTTGCTTCACTGGTATTGATTATTTTATATTTCTTACATCACTGAATTTAAATCGAATGTGTATCATTTAGGAGAGAGTCAAGTAGACATGTAGATATGTTCATGGGTGACATAAATGTGAATAGAGACACCCAGTAAATTCTGGAAGAATTTGTTTCCAATTCTGAAACTAAATATTTGTATCTAATTTATTGACCAAAGCTACTGTGATCTCTCAACATGTGTGCTAGCATCCAAATAACTTGTATCTTACAAACTGAAAATGAAAATCTAACTAATGTCAAAAGTGATTATAAGCTTTTTTAAAAGGTAAATTCCAAAAAGAGCATTCCCGGAATTATCTCTCAGTGTTCTTAAATGACTCAGTTTATGCCACTCTCTCTTTCTGGAATATATTCTTGCACAAAAGAGAAGGTTTGGTCACTGAGAATGTGTGAACTTCTTTGTATACGTTTGTGTT
This sequence comes from Cervus elaphus, assembly GCF_910594005.1. Classification (NCBI taxonomy): domain Eukaryota; kingdom Metazoa; phylum Chordata; class Mammalia; order Artiodactyla; family Cervidae; genus Cervus; species Cervus elaphus. Next base: position 26,576,606 of record NC_057821.1, read on the forward strand.
TGTGTGTGTGTGTGTGTGAATATATGCTTATGTTCCTGAGTGTGTATGCATGTCCCATATGTATGTTCCTGTTTTGTGTGAGTGTGAATAATGAAAAATATATTTATAATTTCAAAATAGTCAATAAGATTAATATATCTTGTTTCTTTTCATATTTACCTGGACTCTTCATTTTATTTTTTAGATGATCGTGGAAAAGTATTTGGTAAGTGTTTCTAACATCCTTTGCCCCAGCACCCTTAAAATGATTGCTCATAGTTCCCTGCCTTTCTTACCATGCTCATCTTTCTCCTCTCCCATCTCCAACCTTTTGGATATGGACTACCCCCATATTAATTCCTTTTCTCTTTTCCCTAATTCCATCCTTTCTCATTACTTGCTTTTTCTTTTTTCAACATATCTTTTCTTCTCTCTAAACATTAGGTCTTTTTTTTTTCTTTTCTTCCATTTCTATCTCCAGAGAACTGACTAGCTTTGGTTAAATTTGTAGGGATAAGTGATATCAGGTTGATCACTACATTCTTTCAATTCTAAATAAATTTTCCTGCAAGTGACCCCTGATGTAGAATCTCCATGACATTTCAAATTCAAGGGATAATAGCTATGTGATTGACTCTGAGTCAAAACTTAAGTGAGCAGATAACTCCACATTTGAGTTTCAGATGTCATTCCTTGGCCAATGTGAGCTCTAAGCCTAACCTCACATTCACATTGACCACACGACCTAACTGTTCTTGGTATAGATGTGTTCTACCAAATATTGTATGTCTTTTTTTCTTTTATAATTTCTAAATTGTTAGGTTTGCAAACTGCACATTTTCTCAATGTGTTTAGGATAATGTCACCTGTTAGCAAAAGGTCACCTAATACCATATCACTCAATAATGAAATGTTATATGAATGAATTGAGAAGCAACTTTCCTTAGAAATTTAAAAGAGTTTTTCAGAAAACATTAAGTCAAAGCCTAAAGTTTTACCTCAGGTATCCACTTGATGTTTTCATTTACATTTTGTTTCAGGGGAAATAGAACTTTCCAAACTATCTCTTTACAGTTGTAGGAGGCCAGAAGTGGTTCATACTATGATAACCATATGTATAGTAGTGTCTGATTTCATGTTAGGAAAAGAACATGTTTCAAAGGTAAACTTCAGAAGTATCATTTTGATGCTTTAACCCCATTAAGACACTACTTTCCCTGCTTACCACTGTAATCCTCTGGAAGAATAGTCCCTTGCCAAAATGGCTCTTCATCCACACTGTGTATTTGGTTTGGGGTTTATTTTATTTATTTATTATTATTTTTTGCATTCAGATCAAAATGCATTTAATGAATTTTGTAATACAGTTTCTTTCTTAGTGTTCCATTCCCATGATACTGACCTTAAAATTTCACTTTATTTTTCTATAGAAGTTCAAGATCAAATAGGTAAGTATTCTGAAACTTCTCAAAAACCTCTTTAACATGACTGATTTCTTGAGGCCCCATCTCTTAATCCAGATGCTTTCAATTGTATTGTGCTTGTCCTGGATGCTTGTCTTTGTGTCTCCCAGTTGAATTATAGGCCTCCCCATAGAGAGTCTCTCTATTCAGTTCTCCCATCTAAAACGCATTCTATTTTCCAATCTGTAGCCTTCTTTCCTGTAAACACTAGCTTGTTCACATTGTCCAGACATGTTATAGGCTCACTATAAAGAGTATGTGATGAAGGACATTATGTTCAAAGGCATTGAGTTCCATTCTGTTTATCTCCAAGGACACATCCCTTGTTAGGACATCTGTATTATGCCTATATCTAGGGTCCATATTTATTGCAGTGAGCCTTCCCCAAACCTGCAGAGAGAGAGGAGAAGATGCCTAATGTGTTTAGTGAAGTTTGCCTCTCATTGTCCTTCAAAGCATGTAGGCATTCTGCTTTATTTCTTGATCCATGAGTTTGACACTCATTTCCCACTGTGCCCAAATATATTACCCTAGGTTTCCCAGATATAGAAATATTTCAGAAGTTATTCTTGGAATAGTTTCTTGCAAAAGTGGTAATTCTTGCTTCACTGGCATTGACTATTGTATTTTTCTTACAGGCACTGGATGTAAATCACATGTGCTTCATTTAGGTGTGGATCAAAACAGAAACATCCCAAATCAAGGTGATGTATTCATTGGTTTACATATATGTGATTAGAGGCACATAATTCGTAATGAAGAGTAATCTCTAGAATGCGTTCAATCCTGTAATTCAATATTTGTACCTACTTTATTTAACAAAGCTACCTTGATTGCTCACATATATGTTAGCTTCCAAATACCTTATCATATCATATAAAGTGAACAATGAATGCCTAACTAATGTCAAAAGTGATTAAAAACTTTTTAAAACGGTAGCTTCTAGGACTAACATTCCTAAAATTATATCTCAATCTAGTAAATTTATTAATTTTTGCCCACTCTGAATTTCTGGAGAATATATTAAGCAAAAGGAGGGTTTCTTACTGTAGATGTATGAGGTTCTGGGCGTTGATATTCCTGTGAGCTCTTCTGTGTATATGCATGTTCTATATCAGTGTTTTGTGTGTGTCTGTGTTTCTGAACACTAAAAAAAATGAATAGTAAATGCAAATTTTAGAATAGAATTATTTTGTGTTTGTATCTTTCAATATTTACATGGAACTCTTAATTTTATTTTTCAGATATTTTAGGAAATAAACTTGGTAAGTATTTCTGACATTTTTCCCATAGCCATTTAAATGACTCCTATCATTCCCCCCTTTCTATCTCTTTGGCACCTATTCTCTCATCTTTCCCCCTTCCCTCTCTTGTTGTCTGCATATGGACTACTTTCATATCAATGTCTTCCATCTCTTTTTCCCTAGTTCCAACTCTTCCTATTCCTTGCTTTTCATTATACACCTATTCTTGTCTATATACTTCAGTGTTTTCCTTTTTATGTCTCCTGAGAGTTGTCTTGATTTGATTCTAACTTTTGTAGGGATGAGGGTATCAGGCTGATCACCACATCATTCCCATGCAATAGACGTTTTCGCATAAATGACCACTGATGTCAAATCACTGTGACCTTTCAAGTTCAAGGGACAATAACCATGTGATTGATACTGACCCAAAACTGAAGTGACCAGAAAACTCCAAATTTGTTGAGCAAATTACTCTGCCTTCTGCTCTTTCAAAGACTATTAATTCAGTGACATTCCTTTATTGCATGTGAGCTCTAAACCTACTCTTCCATTCCCCTTGATCTTATTATCCAGTTGTTTCCAGGTATACAAATGCTTTATCTAATGAGGAAGCCCCATAGTATTGTGCAGCTTCTTTTAACTCAAAATTTCAATTGGTGCAAAATATAAATTTAAAAGATTTATTCAGAAAACACTAATTCAAACACTAAATGTTTATCTCCTTTATTCTCTTGATGTTTTTCACTTACATCTTTGTTTCAGAGGAAATAGAACTTAGCAGTAGAGTAGAAGGCTAAAACTGGTTACTGATCCATTAGCCCATGTGTACAAAAGTCCATTTATATTCCATCATCACCTTTTAAATATATTGCTTTTCTGTCAATTCACACTAATTTTCTATACTGAGAAAGGCAGAAGTGCCAACAGAAACCCATGGATCTGATACTATTCAAAAGAACTCACAATTTAACTCCCCTGATGGGGCCATTTCCAACCTTGCACAATGAAATATGTGGAATGAACATGGTTACTTCTCATTAGTATGGTGGACTTTGAAACTTTTGATTTAATTCTAATAAATGGTAGTCCATTTGAACCCAAAAGCAATCGAAGGAAGTGTTTCCAATTTCTGACCTGGTCCCTTCCTAATGTTGTCCTCAGACTTGAATGAATTGGATTTCTTTTCTCTTGTTGATCAATAGTGTGAAGAAGGGAAACACATGACTCAAAATGTTTTTCACTATGAACTACACATGGTTCATCTGTGTTTTTATACCTTTTTCTTCAACACTCAATTTCCATGGTCCCAAAAAACATCAAACAAATAACTTACATGATATGTCTTTTTATTTAGTCTCCCCAAATTTTGTTTGTCTTCTGCATCTGGCATTCCATTTTCCCCATTAGTACTTCTACTTCTGTGATTTTCTCATTTTGATACAATCTAGGCAGACATTTCTTTTGTGTTAACTAAATGCTAGTATTGATATATTTCAAAGATTTACCAGTTTTAAGCTTCTCAAGTATGAGTTTTCTCCAACATATGCTGTCTTTTGATGTACAAACCCTTTCACCATCATTTAGTATTTGCATACCTTTTCCTCATGTATTTTTTTAATACTTGAAAGACTTGCCTCACGTAGGCTTTAGCTAAAATAGAAATTTGCATTATAGTAGTATAAATATTCATTTATTGACAAACATGTGAACAGAATCATCCTGGCTACAAACCCAGTCTTTATTTGACAACACTGGTTCAAGATGTTAAACAATGCTGGTGGCTCTTAAATTTTAGATAATACAATAACTGATTTAACCCTATCTATTAAGTAGTAGCCAAATAAATTTATAGAGCTAATAATCTGAATAATTATACATTAGTTTTGTCAACATAGATAAAGTACAGTTTGAAAGGTCAACTTCAGAACTAGTATTTTAATAATTTTCTCCAATTAAGACAATACTTTTATTTTCACTCTTATTCTATTTCAGGAGAATACTATATTTATAAAATGAGCTGTCATACACAGTCCATAGTGTATGTTTTCTGTGTGCTTAGGTGTTGGTGTGTATGCTTTCTGAGAGCTATAATTTTAAATATGTGTTTAATATTTGCTATAAATTTTGTTTTTGATCTTCCATTTCCATGACTGACCCTAAATTTTCCATTTTGTTTTTCTAAAGAACCTCAGGAAAGAAGTGGTAAGTAAAAACTTATTACTCACAAATACTTATACATAACTAATTTCTTCATACCAAACCATTCACAATCTCTTAATCCATAGGTTTCCCTGTCTTGCCCTTCCCCTAGATGTCTGTCTTATGTCTCCAAATTTTTTATAGACTTATTCAGAGGATGTTCTCTCCATTTAGTTTCTCCTCCTAAAAGCCATTTCAATTCCCACCTTTCCCGTTCCACATCATTTCTTTCCTACACATAGTAGCATTTTCTGTTTTCCTCAGTCTGTTTCTGAGGACTTGATATAGGCACACTGAAAACTTGAAGAGCTAAAGGACATTAAATTGAAAGCACAGGGTTCCATCCTATTTATCTTCTGGGCACATTCCTAGTCAGGAACTTCATCATATTCTATTTTTAAGGGCACACATTTAGGTCAATAAGACTTCCCCAAATCTGCACAGTTCAGAGAAGATACCTAACAGCCTGAGTGAAGTTTGTCTATTCATTGTCCCTTCAGTTCAGTTCAGTTCAGTCACTCAGTCATGTCCAATTCTTTGCAACCCCATGAACCGCAGCATACCAGGCCTCCTTGTCCATCACCAACTCCCGGAGTCCACCCAAATCCATGTCCATTGAGTCAGTGATGCCATCTAACCATCTTATCCTCTGTTGTCCCCTTCTCCTGCCCTCAATCTTTCCCAGCATCAGGGTCTTTTCCAATGAGTCAGCTCTTCACATAAGGTGGCCAAAGTATTGGAGCTTCAGGTTCAACATCAGTCCTTCCAATGAACACCCAGGACTGATCTCCTTTAGGATGGACTGGTTGGATCTCTTTGCAGTCCAAGGGACTCTCAAGAGTCTTCTCCAACACCAAAGTTCAAAAGCATCAATTGTTCTGCACTCAGCTTTCTTTATAGCCCAACTCTCACATCCATACATGGCCACTGGAAAAACCATAGCCTTGACTAGATGGACCTTTGTTGACAAAGAAATCTCTCTGCTTTTTAATATGCTGTCTAGGTTGGTCATAGCTTTCCTTACAAGGAGTAAGAGTCTTTTAATTTCATGGCTGCAGTCACCATCTGCAGTGATTTTGGAGCCCAGAAAAATAAAGTCAGCCACTGTTTCTACTGTTTTCCCATCTATTTGCCATGAAGTGATGGGACTAGATGCCATGATCTTATTTTTCTGAATGTGGAGCTTTAAGCCAACTTTTTCACCCTCCTCTTTCACTTTCATCAAGAGGCTCTTTAGTTCTTCTTCACTTTGAAAGCCTGTGTAAATTCTGCTTCTCTTCTTGGCCCTAAACTTGACACACATTTTCCCATTGTACCCAGATACATTGCCCTAGCATTCCCAGGCATAAAAACATTTCCAGAGTTATTTTTAGAAATTTTTTTCTTTCAACAATGGTAATTTTTTCCTTTTTATTTGAATTTTTGTATTGCATTTTGAATGCCACAATGATCATCTTGGCAACACAAACTTTGTTTAGTGTTTTAAGAAGAAATATATATTCCAGGAAATTTTTAGACATTTATCTCTCACTTGGGCTTCCCTCATAGCTCAGTTGGTAAAGAATCTGCTGGCAGTGCAACAGACACCGGTTTGATTCCTGGATTGGGAAGACCTGCTGGAGAAAGGATAGGCTACCCACTCCAGTCTTGGGCTTCCCTTGTGGCTCAGCTGGTGAAGAGTCCGCCTGCAAGGTGGGAGACCTGGATTCGGTCTCTAGGTTGAGCAGATCCCCTGGGGAAGGGAAAGGCTACACATTCCAGTATTCTGGCCTGGAGAATTCACAAAGAGTCTTCACAAAGAATTCACAAAGGGAATTCACAAAGAGTCTGACCTGGATCACAGAGAGTCAGACACAACTGAGCCACTTTAACTTTCACATTATCTCTTCCAGTTCTTAACTTTTGATGTGAAAGTCAAAGAAAACATTGTCCTAGGAAGTTGCCAAAGAATTTCTTTTCCTACAACAGCATATAGTCCTTGAAACTTTGATATTTCCAAAAGACACCGTTTGTAATAATGTTCATTTCAAAAATAATTCAATTCAGTTAAACGTCAAATTTGTTTATGTAGCAGGTTTTATCTGACTGCTATTATAGCTAAAATTGTTGACAGATGGATGCCTTTACTCTGTCCTTCTAGTGTCTTGTTTCTTTTGCCTGGTGTCATTTTCAATAATATTCTCTTTTAAACCTAGGCATATATAGAGGTATACATTGTTTTATCATTAATGAAATAGTCTTGGAATCTCACAGTTTCAGTGCTCAGAAATATGTGTCTGTTAGAACCTGATAGGAAAATAAAGAAAGTTTTGTCCTCTTTCTTTCCTGACCTTTTATTTTCATTTTGAGTGAATTGTTTATTTGTTCCTTTGCCTTTGTGAATAAATATGGGGGGAAAGTGTCAAATCTAATTGATGTCTTTCCCTGTGTACCTAGTCATGAATTCATCTGATATGGTATTTTTGTCATTAACATTCAGTTACCATCGTTTTCAAAGATATTATATGAATATTCTTGTATCATTTTTTTTATTTTTTATTTTTTTTTATTAGTTGGAGGAGAATTACTTCACAACATGTCAGTGGGTTTGTCATACATTGATATGAATCAGCCATGGAGTTACATGTATTCCCCATCCTGATCCGCCATCCCACCTCCCTCTCCACCCGATTCCTCTGGGTCTTCCCAGTGCACCAGGCCCGAGCACTTGTCTCATGCATCCCACCTGGGCTGGTGATCTGTTTCACCATAGATAATATACATGCTGTTCTTTCGAAACATTCCACCCTCACCTTCTCCCACAGAGTTCAAAAGTCTGTTCTGTACTTCTGTGTCTCTTTTTCTGTTTTGCATATAGGGTTATCATTACCATCTTTCTAAATTCCATATATATGTGTTAGTATGCTGTAAAGTTCTTTATCTTTCTGGCTTACTTCACTCTGTATAATGGGCTCCAGTTTCATCCATCTCATTAGAACTGATTCAAATGAATTATTTTAAAGGCTGAGTAATATTCCATGGTGTATATGTACCACAGCTTCCTTATCCATTCATCTGCTGATGGGCATCTAGGTTGCTTCCATGTCCTGGCTATTATAAACAGTGCTGTGATGAATATTGGGGTGCACGTGTCTCTTTCAGATCGGGTTTCCTCAGTGTGTATGCCCAGGAGTGGTATTGTGGGTCATATGGCAGTTCTATTTCCAGTCTTTTAAGATATCTCCACGCTGTTCTCCATAGCGGCTGTACTAGTTTGCATTCCCACCAACAGTGTAAGAGGGTTCCCTTTTCTCCACACCCTCTCCAGCATTTATTGCTTGTAGACTTTTGGATAGCAGCCATCCTGACTGGCGTGTAATGGTACCTCATTGTGGTTTTGATTTGCATTTCTCTGATAATGAGTGATGTTGAGCATCTTTTCATGTGTTTGTTAGCCATCTATATGTCTTCTTTGGAGAAATGTCTGTTTAGTTCTTTGGCCCATATTTTGATTGGGTCATTTATTTTTCTGGAATTGAGCTTCAGGAGTTGCCTGTACATTTTTTAGATTAATCCTTTGTCTGTTTCTACATTTGCTATTATTTTCTCCCAATCTGAGGGCTGTCTTTTCACCTTGCCAATAATTTCCTTTGTTGTGCAAAAGCTTTTAAGTTTCATTAGGTCCCATTTGTTTAGTTTTGCTTTTATTTCCAATATTCTGGGAGGTGGGTCATAGAGGATCTTGCTGTGATTTATGTCAGGGAGTGTTTTGCCTATGTTCTCCTTTGGAGTTTTATAGTTTCTGGTCTTACATTTAGATCTTTAATCCATTTTGAGTTTATTTTTGTGAATGGTGTTAGAAAGTGTTCTAGTTTCATTCTTTTGCAAGTGGTTGACCAGTTTTCCCAGCACCACTTGTTAAAGAGGTTGTCTTTTTTCCATTGTATATCCTTGCCTCCTTTGTCAAAGATAAGGTGTTCATAGGTTCGTGGATTTATTTCTGGGCTTTCAATTCTGTTCCATTGATCTATATTTCTGTCTTTGTGCCAGTACCATACTGTCTTGATGACTGTGGCTTTGTAGTAGAGTCTGAAGTCAGGCAGGTTGATTCCTCCAGTTCCATTCTTCTTTCTCAAGATTACTTTGGCTATTTAAGGTTTTTTGTATTTCCATACAAATTGTGAAATTATTTGTTGTAGTTCTGTGAAAAATACCATTGGTAGCTTGATAGGGATTGCATTGAATCTATAGATTGCTTTGGGTAGAATAACCATTTTGACAATATTGATTCTTCCAATCCATGAACATGGTATGTTTCTCCATCTATTTGTGTCCTCTGTGATTTCTTTCATCAGTGTTTTATAGTTTTCTATGTATAGGTCTTTTGTTTCTTTAGGTCGATATACTCCTAAGTATTTTATTCTTTTTGTTGCAATGGTGAATGGTATTGTTTCCTTAATTTCTCTTTCTGTTTTTTCATTGTTAGTATATAGGAATGCAAGGGATTTCTGTGTGTTAATTTTATATCCTGCAACTTTACTATATTCGTTGGTTAGCTCTGGTAATTTTCTGGTAGAGTCTTTAGGGTTTTCTATGTAGAGGATCATGTCATCTGCAAACAGTGAGAGTTTCACTTCTTCTTTTCCTATCTGGATTCCTTTTATTTCTTTTTCTGCTCTGATTGCTGTGGCCAAAACTTCCAACACTATGTTGAATAGTAGTGGTGAGAGTGGGCACCCTTGTCTTGTTCCTGATTTCAGGGGAAATGCTTTCAATTTTTCACCATTGAGGGTGATACTTGCTGTGGGTTTGTCATATATAGCTTTAATTATGTTGAGGTATGTTCCTTCTAGTCCTGCTTTCTGGAGAGTTTTAATCATAAATGAGTGCTGAATTTTGTCAAAGGCTTTCTCTGCATCTATTGAGACAATCATATGGTTTTTATCTTTCAATTTGTTAATGTGGTGTATTACATTGATTGATTTGCAGATATTAAAGAATCCTTGCATTCCTGGGATAAAGCCCATTTGGTCATGGTGTATGATTTTTTTAATATGTTGTTGGATACTGTTTGCTAGAATTTTGTTAAGGATTTTTGCATCTATGTTCATCAGTGATATTGGCCTGTAGTTTTCTTTTTTTGTGGCATCTTTGTCTGGTTTTGGAATTAGGGTGATGGTGTCCTCATAGAATGAGTTTGGAAGTTTACCTTCCTCTGCAATTTTCTGGAAGAGTTTGAGTAAGATAGGTGTTAGCTCTTCTCTAAATTTTTGGTAGAATTCAGCTGTGAAGCCATCTGGTCCTGGGCTTTTGTTTGCTGGAAGATTTCTGATTACAGTTTCGATCTCTGTTCTTGTGATGGGTCTGTTAAGATCTTCTATTTCTTCCTGGTTCAGTTTTGGAAAGTTATACTTTTCTAAGAATTTGTCCATTTCATCCCAGTTGTCCATTTTATTGGCATAGAGCTGCTGGTAGTAGTCTCTTATGATCCTTTGTATTTCAGTGTTGTCTGTTGTGATCTCTCCATTTTCATTTCTAATTTTGTTAATTTGGTTCTTCTCTCTTTGTTTCTTAATGAGTAATTTTGTTTATTTTTTCAAAAAACCAGCTTTTAGCTTTGTTGATTTTTGCTATGGTCTCTTTAGTTTCTTTTGCATTTATTTCTGCCCTAATTTTTAAGATTTCTTTCCTTCTGCTAACCCTGAGGTTCTTCATTTCTTCCTTCTCTAATTGCTTTAGGTGTAGAGTTAGGTTATTTGTTTGGCTTTTTTCTTGTTTCTTGATGTAAGCCTGTAATGCTATGAACCTTCCCCTTAGCACTGCTTTTACAGTGTCCCACAGGTTTTGGGTTGTTGTGTTTTCATTTTCATTCCTTTCTATACATATTTTGATTTCTTTTTTGATTTCTTCTATGATTTGTTGGTTATTCAGAAGCGTGTTATTTAGCCTCCAGATGTTTGAATTTTTAACAATTTTTTCTCCTGTAATTGAGATCTAACCTTACTGCACTGTGGTCCGAAAAGATGACTGGAGTGATTTCATTTTTTTTGAATTTTCCAAGACCAGATTTATGGCCCAGGATGTGATCTATTCTGGAGATGGTTGCGTGTGCACTTGAGAAAAGATGAAGTTGATTGTTTTGGGGTGAAATGTCCTATAGATATCAATTAGGTCTAGCTGGTCCATTGTGTCATTTAAGGTTTTTGTTTCCTTGTTAATTTTCTGTTTAGTTGATCTATCCATAGTTGTGAGTGGGGTATTAAAGTCTCCCACTATTATTGTGTTACTATTAATTTCCTCTTTCATACTCGTTAGCGTTTGCTGTACATATTGCTGTGCTCCTATGTTGGGTGCATATATATTTATAATTGTTATATCTTCTTCTTGGATTGATCCTTTGATCATTATGTAGTGTCCTTCTTTGTCTCTTTTCACATCCTTTATTTGAAAGTCTATTTTTTCTGATATGAGTATTGCGACTCCCGCTTTCTTTTGGTCTCCGTTTGCATGAAATATTTTTTTCCAACCCTTCACTTTTAGTCTGTATGTGTCTCTTGTTTTGAGGTGGGTCTCTTGTAGACAGCATATATAGGGGTCTTGTTTTTGTATCCATTCAGCCAATCTTTGTCTTTTGGTTGGGGCATTCAACCCATTTACATTTAAGGTAATTATTAATAGGTATGGTCCCATTGCAATTTACTTTGTTGTTTTGGGTTCATGCTTATACAACCTTTCTGCATTTCCTGTCTAGAGAAGATCCTTTAGCATTTGTTGAAGAGCTGGTTTGGTGGTGCTGAATTCTCTCAGCTTTTGCTTGTTTGTAAAGCTTTTGAATTCTCCTTCATACCTGAATGAGATCCTTGCTGGGTACAGTATACTAGGTTGTAGGTTATTCTCTTTCATTACTTTCAGTATGTCCTGCCGTTCCCTTCTGGCCTAGAGGGTTTCTATTGATAGATCAGCTGTTATCCTTATTGGAATCCCTTTGTGTGTTATTTGTTGTTTCTCCCTTGCTGCTTTTAATATTTGTTCTTTGTGTTTCATCTTTATTAATTTGATTAATATGTGTCTTGGGGTGTTTCGCCTTGGGTTTATCCTGTTTGGGACTCTCTGGGTTTCTTGGACTTGGGTGGCTATTTCCTTCCCCATTTTAGGGAAGGTTTCAGCTATTATCTCCTCGAGTATTTTCTCATGGCCTTTCTTTTTGTCTTCTTCTTCTGGGACTCCTATGATTCGAATGTTGGGGCGTTTCACATTGTCCCAGAGGTCCCTAAGGTTGTCCTCATTTCTTTTGATTCTCTTTTCTTTTTTCCTCTCTGCTTCATTTATTTCTACCATTTTATCTTCTACCTCACTTATCCTATCTTCTGCCTCCTTTATTCTACTCTTGGTTCCCTCCAGAGTGTTTTTGATCTCATTCATTGCATTATTCATTTTTAATTGACTCTTTTTTATTTCTTCTAGGTCTTTATTAAACATTTCTTGCATCTTTTCAATCTTTGTCTCCAGGCTATTTATCTGTAACTCCATTTTGTTTTTAAGATTTTGGATCATTTTTATTATCATTATTCTAAATTCTTTTTCAGGTAGATTCCCTATCTCCTCCTCTTTTGCTTGACTTGGTGGGCATTTTTCATGTTCCTTTACCTGTTGGATATTTCTCTGCCTTTTCATTTTGTTCAGATTGCTGTGTCTGGAGTGGGCTTTCTGTATTTTGGAGGTCTGTGGTTCCTTTTTATTGTGGAGGTTTTACCCAGTGGGTGGGGCTGGATGATTGGCTTGTCAAGGTTTCCTGGTTAGGGAAGCTTGCATCGGTGTTCTGGTGCATGGAACTTGATTTCTTCTCTTTGGAGAGCAATGGAGTGCCCAGTAATGAGTTTTGAGATGGGTCTATGTGTTAGGTGTGACCTTGGGCAGCCTGTATGTTGCCATTCAGGGCTATGTTCCTGTGTTGCTGGAGAATTTGCGTGGTATGTCTTGCTCTAAAACTTATTGGCTCTTGGGTGGTGGTTGGTTTCAGTGTAGGTATGGAGGCTTTTGGACGGTCTCTTATTACTTAAAGTTCCATGTAGTCAGGAGTTTTCTGGTGTTCTCAGGTTTTGGCCTTAAGTCTCCTGCCTCTTGATTTCAGTTTTATTCTTCCAGTAGTCTCAGGACTTCTCCAACTATACAGCACTGATAATAAAACTTCTAGGTTAATGGTGAAAAGATTCTCCACCATGAGGGACACCCAGAGAGGTTCACAGAGTTACATGAAAAAGAGGAGAGGGAGGAGGGAGATAGAGATGAGCAGGAGGAGAAAAAGGGGGGCTCAAGAGGAGAGAGACAGATCTACGCAGTTGTCTGTTCCCAGAGAGTTCTCTGTAGCCCAGACACCCACAAAGATTCACAGAATTGAATTGGGAAGAGAAGGGGAAAGGAGGAAATAGAGGTGTTCTGAGGTAGAAAACAGAGAGTCAAGATTGGGAGAGAATAATCAACACACTCCTGAATAAAAATGGGAGCTGAATATTGGATTCTTAAATGTTCACCATTTATATCTTATACTGAGAAACAAAAATTAAAAATCTAGAGTAGAGGTTAGACTCTTAAAAATACTATATTAAAAACAAAAACCAAAACACACAAAAAAATTTTAGAAATATATATGAAGTTCGGTTTAAAAATAGGGCTTCTCTTCTTTTTTTTTTTTTTTGTAAGGTTATAGTGTAATGAAAATGAAAATTAAGGAGGGGAGAAGCAATAGAGGACTAATAGTAGAGGAGTAGAGGAGTAATAGAGGACTTTAAAAAGAAATAAGAGAAAAAGAAAAATAAAAAATAGAAGAGAAAAAGGGAAAAAAAAAGAAGAAAAAGAAAAAGAAAAAAAGTTTTTCCTAATTAAAAAACTCATAAAAATCTATGAAAATGAAAATTAAGGAGTAATGGGGGAGTAATAGGGAATTTTAAAAGAAAATAAAAGAGAAAAAATTTTTAAAAAGTAAAAATATATCTAGGAATTTCTCTGGAGCTGTTGCGGTCACTGTCGGTTCGGCTCAGTTTCTGATAGCTCCTCGTTCCAGCTTACACTTCTCGATATCTATAGGCCCCTTCCGGTGTAGTCGGTGTTTTCTACAGGGATTTTAATCTCTTGCACCAGTCTCTTCTGAAGCGGTTCCCTTTGTTTATTTGGCTTCTGTTTGCCGGTCTCTTCAGTGCCTCATTTCCGCCCTGACACAGGCGGGCGGAGGTGGTCTCTTATTCAGGTAGCTAGCTCCCTCGCGCTGCGGGGAGGGACTGGCGCTGCGGGGAGGGGCTGGCGCTGCTTTCTCCCTCTGCGCTGCTCAGGCTCCCGGCTGCTCTATATGGAGCGCGCCCTGCGCTGCGCACGGTTCCAGCCCTCAGGTGTTCCACAAAAGCGCGGAACAAAAAGCTGCGCCTGCTCTTTGTGCCTTCCCCGTCAGAGCAGTTCAGGCAGCCAGAAGCTTGACGGGTGCACTCTCCCCTGGTGCGGCGCCTTCTCCCTTCCGTGGTCCCAGTCTCAGTTTCCGCCCGTGCCAGTCGGATACGTGCGCATTCTGCCCTCTGCATCCCCAGCCCCAGTCCCCGCCCGCGCAGGTCGGGTGCCTGTGCCCTCTGTCTCGCTACGACCCTCCCTGCGAATGTCGACCATCCAGAATCTCAGGAGGTCTTTGATCAGAAACTGGAGGCCTGTTTGCAGTGAGGTAGGGGATGCGTCCTTGGGGCTGAGCCTGCTCCTTTCCCCTCCCCCCTGCCTCCTGCCTCTGGCGGGGATGGGCCAGCCCGCAGCCTGCTAGCTCTTCTCTGGACTTGCTTGGTCCCTTTGTTCTGCGAACGGCCGGCAGTGTGTTCGGGCTGGTTAATTTTCTCTCTCTCTTTTGCTATCCCACAGTTTAAGTTGGTAACTCACAAAAGCTCCCTCCGATTGTCCTCAGGGCACTCAGGCCTGGTCCTTACCCTAAGCAATGCTGCCCGCTCCTCTCCGTTCCACCCCCACTTGCTGGTGGCGGATGCGGGTATCTGGGGTACTTTTCTGCTGGGAGTTGCTTTTAGGCTCGTAATCTGTGGGTTTTATTTATTGTTCCCCTCCCAGTCAGGTTGCCCTCCGAGATTCAAACACTTCCCCCAGACCCGCCAGTGCGAGGGTTTCCTGGTGTCTGGAAACTTCCTCTATTAAGACTCCCTTCCCAGGACGGATCTTCATCCTTAGCTCTTTTGTCTCTCTTTTTATCTTTTATATTTTGTCCTACCTCCTTTTGAAGAAAATTGGTTGCTTTTCTGGGCGCCTGATGACCTCAGCTAGCGATCAGAAGTTGTTTTGTGAAGTTTGCTCTGTGTTCAGTTATTCTTTTGATGAATTTGTAGGAGAGAAAGTGGTCTCCCCTTCCTGTTCCTCCGCCATCTTGGCTCCTCCTGCTCTTGTATCATTTTTGTTTCATTTCTTTGTCTTTTCAAGGGATGTTTGACATTTTCTGTTGGTATTCAATTTTCCCCACTGGTACTTTTATGATTCATCATAGAGTTGCAATCTCTGCGGACATTTTCTTTCTGTCAATTTAAAGGTAGTGATGACATACCTTTGAAATACTGTCATTTTCAGTGTGGCTCTTGTAGTTTGTTTGTCTAAGACAGGTTCTTTTCATGTAATTTAGAAGTAGTTTCACTGGAATTGAATGTTTTATTTCCCTTCCTTTCATGAGATTTAATTCAGGTAATTTCATCTAGGCATTGGTAGAAATGTGGGTGTTTGTGCCAAGTTGCACTGTCCATGGAATCCTCCAGGTCAGAATACAGGAATGGGTTACGATGCCCTCCTCCAGTGGAACTTCCTGACCCAGTATTGAACCCAAGTATCCTGAATTGCTTCCATGGTAACCCAACTGGTAAAGAATCCACCTGCAGTACAGGAGATCCTGGTTCACATCCTGGATCAGGAAGATAAACTGGAGAAAGGATAGTTTACCCACTCCAGTATTCTGGCTTGCAGTATTCCATGCACTGAGGAGCCTGGCAGGTTATAGTCCATGGTGTCACAAAGAGTTGGACACAACTGAGCGACTTTGACTTTCCCTTTTCCATCCTGCATTGTAGCAGATTCTATGTCATCTAGCCACTTGGGAAGCCCAGAGATGCATTTGTTGTTGTTCAGTCACTCAGTCATGTCTGACTCTTTGTGACCCCATGGACTGCAGTATGCCAGGCTTCCCTGTCCTTCACTATCTCCCTGAACTTGCTCAAACTCATGTCCCTTGAGTCAGTGATGCCATCCAACCATCTCATCCACTGTTGCCCCCTTCTCCTCTCGGCCTCTGTCTTTCCTAGCATCAGGGTCTTTTCTGATGAATCGGCTCTTCACATCAGGTAGCCAAAGTATGGGAGCTTCAGCTTAAACACGAGTCATTCCAATGAATATTCATGGTTGATTTCCATTAGGATTGACTGGTTTGATCTCCTTGCTGCCCAAGGGACTCTCAAGAGTCTTATCCAGCTCCACAGTTCAAAAGCATCAATTCTTTGGCTCCCAGTTTTCTTTATGGTCCAACACTCACATCCATACATGACTACTGGAAAAACCATAGCATTGACTATGTGGACCTTTGTGGGGAAAATGATGCCTATTCTTTTTAATACACTATCTTGGTTTGTATTAGCTTTTGTTCCAAGAAGGAAGCATTTTTAATTTTATGGCTGCAGTCACCATCCACAGTGATTTTGGAACCCTAGAAAATAAAGTCTCTCACTGTTTCCATTGTTTCCCCTCCTATTTGTCATGAAGTAATGAGACCAGTTATTATGATCTTCACTTTTTGAATGTTGAGTTTTAAGCCAGCTGTTTCACTCTCCTCTTTCACCTTCATCAAGAGACTCTTTACTCCCTCTTTGCTTTCTGCCACTAGGGTGGTATCATCTGCCTCTCTGCAGTTGTTGATATTTCTCCCTACAATCTTGATTCCAGCCTGTGATTCATCCAGTCCAGCATTTCAATGATGTAATCTGCATACAAGTTAAATAAGCAGGGTGACAATATACAGCTTTGATGTACTCCTTTCCCAGTTTTGAACCAGTCCACTGTTCCATGGACAATTCTAACTGTTGCTTCTTGAACTGCATACAGGTTTCTCAGGAAGCAGGTAAGATAGTCTGGTATTCCCATCTCTTATGAATTTTCCATGATTTTTTGTGACCTACACAGTCAAAGGCTTTAGCCTAGTCAGTGAAAGAGAAGTAGATGTTTTTCTAATATTCTCTTGCTTTTTCTAAGATTTGATGAATGTTGACAATTGGATCTCTGGTTCCTCCACCTTTTCTAAATCCAGCTTATACATCTGTAAGTTCTCAGTTCACATACTGTTGAAGGCTAACTTAAGGGATTTTTGAACATTACTTTACTAGCATGTGAAATGTGCACAACTGTGTGGGAAGCTTGAACTTTCTTTAGCATTGCCCTTCTGTGGGATTGGAATGAAAATTGACCTTTTCCTGCTCTGTCACCACTGCTGAGTTTTCTATATTTGCTAGCATAATGAGTAGAGCACTTTGGCAGCATCTTTTAGAATTTGAAATCGCTCAGCTGGAATTTCATCACCTCCACTAGCTTTGTTCATAGTAATGCTTCCTAAGCCCCACTTGGCTTCACACTGCAGGATGTCTGGCTCTAGTTGAGTGAACACACCATCATGGTTATCTGGGTCATTAAGACTTTTTTGTACAGTTCTGTGTGTTCTTGCTACCTCTTCTTAACCTCTTCTGCCTCTGTTAGGTCCTTACTGTTTCTGTCCTTTTTTGTGCCCATCTTTGCATGAAATGTTCCCTTGGTATCTCTCAGTTCCTCAAGAGATCTCTAGTTTTTCCCTTTCTATCGTTTTCCTCTATTTCTTTGTCTTGTTCACTTAAGAAGGGTTTCTTACTTCTCCATTCTATTCTTTGGAACCCTGCCTTCAAAGAGTATAATCTTTTCCTTTTTCCTTTGCCTTTCACTTCTCTTCTCTGCTATTTGTAAGGCCTCTTCAGACAACCATTTTGCCTTGTTGCATTTCTTTTTCTTGGAGATGGTTTTGGTCACCACCTCCAATGTACAATGTTATGAGCTTCCATCCATAGTTCTTCAAGCTCACTATCAGATCTAAAACCTTGACTCTATTTGTCTCTGCCACTCTATAGTCATCAGTTCAGTTCAGTCACTCAGTCGTGTCCGACTCTTTGTGATCCCATGGACTGCAGCACGCCAGGCCTCCCTGTCCATCACCAACTCCTGGAGTTTACTCAAACTCATGTCCATCGAGTTGGTGATGCCATCCAGCCATCTCATCTTCTGTCATCCCCTTCTCCTCCTGCCCCCAATCCCACCCAGGATCAGAGTCTTTTCCAATGAGTCAACTCTTCTCATGAGGTGGCCAAAGTATTGGAGTTTCAGCTTCAGCATCAGTCCTTCCAATGAACCCCCAGGACTGATCTCCTTTAGGATGGACTGGTTGGATCTCCTTGCAGTCCAGGGGACTCTCAAGAGTCTTCTCCAACTCCACAGTTCA